>NC_064627.1:682114596-683403414 GCF_023864275.1 Schistocerca cancellata
ATGGCGCTATGATAAGTCACTTGATGGCTGTACGGAGTTGAAACTAGGTCTGAGCATCTGGAAGGGATGGACACACTGATCTACAAAAGTAGAACAAAACAGCGTTGCCAGATCGCTCGTACTGTTGCCAGTCTCAATACTTCTCTTACACACCTCCCGTGTAATATAAAATATGTAGAATTTGTGTTTAACTGTAACAAGTAACCTTATAACTCTATTACAACCTGGCAACATCAGTCAACAAATAGAAATAAAGTTAATCCTAATATATATCGACATACAAAATTCAGGAGACAGTACTCGTAGATGTTAAGGTCATTTTCACTTTTATCACTCCTCAGTCCTCCCGAAGCACACATAAATTAGTATTCATATATTCTCATTCTTTTACTGCTAATATAGACTTACTATTAATTTTTCGTTTAATGGCTTCTTACGAAAAACTTGATTCTGCGTAATTATCTAATTGATATTCCGTATCAGAGTTTACGGCATCATTGCCTCTGTATATGTAGTCGTCCATAGGTAACAATAAAACGATTTGTTCTTTTCGTTTGTAATTTTCGTTTCTCTACACTGATTTTCATATTCACTGTGTCGATACACTTATTTCTAAAATGATCTGTTTACTGTTACTGTATCTGCTTTCTGTGGCCCATGTCTATCATCAACGTTGTTTTGAAGACTCAATAACTCTGGAATGCTTAACTTGTGTTGACAGCAGAAGCAGAATTGTTTCACAGCAGAAATTTGGGCATCTGTCCAGTGCTGTATTTCCATACGTCGTGAAACTCTCGTTATCGCTTGACGTAGAGTAAACATTTAATTATAATCCCAATTGAGTTCCATCGGTCAGAGGCGACACGTGCGGGATAACAAGACACAGACAACACAAGCATCGTTCCAGTGGTATGGTCCAGAGCAGTACTACTCACTTCGCGTACTGATTACTACAGAAGCTCAGAGTGACATATTAACATACCACGTTCACCCTCCGTTTTTGCTAGATAAGAATCGTAACACAAGTACACAATTTGTGGTTAAAAGAACTCGTAGTCGCTAATTTGAACAAAAGTTGCATATGTTTTACACAGCACGGCGTAGATCCAGCTATATTAAGAGTACTACCTTTATAATGAAATGGGTTTAACTCCCGATTATTTGCAGATCTGAAGAACGGCCGCTTCGAAACTATCCTCGTCTCGTGGTGCCACTTGACCGAGAATATATTGCAGCTGCGATTAACGGGCCTTCTTCTTCTTCCTGGAACATTTTTAATTATGCAGGTCGTTCACAGAGCTTCTTTAAAGTTTCTCATTTTTCCCACAGTCTGTCATTCAGAATCTTCTCCAAATGCAGTCTTCCTCATTTCACACCATCCTTCACCTGATCTCTCAGTGTTGCCCGTGGTCGTCCAATTGCTCTTCGTCCAGATTTTGTTCATTGTACAGCTCTTCTTGGAAGTCTTTCTGGTCTCATTACTTTAATGTGACCAAACCTTTTAAGTCAATTTCTTTCCATAATTTGTTTTAGGGACTTGATCTGCAGGGTGTTTCGTATTGTTTCATTCCCAACCTGTCGGTTCTCCTTTTACCAGGATCCATCGTAGATAGCGCATCTCTGTTGCTTGTATACCGCTCAGATCTTTCTCTTCCAGGAGTCAACATTCTGATCCGTGGGTCAAAATTAGTAGATAATATTACCTGTATAACATGATCTTGCTTTGGAAGACATTTTCAACTTTCTTATTATGTCCGATACATAACAGTAAAATTTCGAACAACTTTCTGTTTTTTTTTTTTCGTTCATGTTTTCTTTTTTGGCTAATTTGCTTGCTAGAAATAGAAAGCATCTACTTTTTTAATAACTCTTTCATTGCAACCTACATCCTTCATTTTTACCGCTGATTTTCATTACTTCACGTTTTGTTAAGATTATTTCCATGCCGTTTTTCAATTACTTGCTCATATGTATTTAGTTGTTCTTCTACTTTAAGTTTGTTTTCTTTGCCAGTCATTATATCGCTTGCACATGCTATAATTTTCGTATCATCTGCCCATCATTGACCCTTAGCAAACTTCCTTTATTATCTTGTCAGTAAAGCACTCCGTCTTCAGGCCATGAGTGGCCTACCGGGACCATCCGACCGCCGTGTCATCCTCGGTGGAGGATGCAGATAGGAGGGGCGTGGGGTCAGCACAACGCTCTGCCGGTCGTAAGATGGTATTCTTGACCGAAGTCGTTACTATTTGGTCGAGTAGCTCCTCAGTTGGCATCACGAGGCTGAGTGCACCACAAAAAATGGCAACAGCGCATGGCGGCCAGGATGGTCACCCATCAAAGTGCCGACCACGCCCCACAGCGCTTATCTTCGGTGATCTCACGGGAACCGGTGTATCCACGGCGGCAAGGCCGTTGCCCTATTGTTTTGTCAGTGACTATGTTGAAAAGCACAGGTGAGAGCACATTTCCTTGAAGATCCTTCTGTCCATTATAAACAGTTCTGATCCTGTGCTGTCTGTTGTAACACATTTCTATGGAACAGACATTGGGGAATGAAAGGGAAGACATGCGTGGAAATTCATGACCTCCAGCCGCACATGGCATACTGGCAATACAATGGCAAAAACTGGAAATTTGCGCTTGACCAGGACTCGAACCTGGACCTACCACGCCTCACATACTGTTCCATCAATCGCTTTTCTCTTTCATTTCACCAACAAAGACTCCACAAGACATGTGCGGAACCACAAAGACAGGCGCGTTAATGGTACCTAGCAAGATAAAACAAAAAACAGGGCCACCCCTACAGGGCATCCTACGATAGAATAATAGACTGATACTTTTTCAGTCGTTGGCATCTTAACTATACCTCAACCTCCCCGCCCCGCCACCCGCCCCACCTCCAACTAAAGGTAATTAAAAAGGGCAAAGTGCCAATCCTAAGGGCAATAGGAATGAGGGATAGGGGATCCTAGTAACTATGAAACAACGATTTTTTTTTATTGTGTCCGTTCTTTGGCCTGTACGTGTCGGAGCACCGTACCGCGGAAGATGATCACAAAAGTCTCATGAAATCGGGAGATGGGGCATACACCAACTGAGGGGTGTTCAAGGAAGACGCTATGGGGACATCCTGCGAAAGTTTGTCGCTAATGAGGCAACCGGGTGAACATACTGCGTGCGATTACAACCCGGTATCAGAAGTCGAGGACCGTATGTGGACTCTTGTGAAAGAGGTGCTGTAAGACCTGTCCTCGAAACCAGATGAGTGCGTGTTGTTTCGCAAGAATGTAGCGTGAGGTCTGGGGCGACAACAGGAACTCTGGAGTAACCGATGATGGCGGGGCACGGAGGTAACAGCCGACGATGCGTTGGATGAGGAGTCAAACGTCAAGTTTCAGGGGGAACGTCAGGTTGGCAATCACAACAAAGTGGCGAGGTAGACAGTCCTATACGACGCAATCGACGACTGTTAGGGATTTTACCTTCCGAAACGACATACTAGAGGGCAGACACGTTCAGTAGTAAGTAGGGTGCATGACTGCACCCCTACAACGTTCGCCATTTTACGTGTAGTTTCTGTACCGCCATGGGGCTGCATTGCGTGGACAGTATAAACGAAGGATAAAAGTCCTTTGCCCGGGGACGGAGGCTGACCGGAATGTCGTTCCGAGTATAGCTGAGTTCGGCAAAACAGGTTACAATTTGTCACAATAATAGGGAGGTGTGTGCTATCTCGATGGGTGGTTGGAAGGAAGCTGGTCGTAGGATATCCAAGAGACTACGTGTAAAAGACGGGGAGGATTCCCGCCAGCGCAGCAGCTTAGCATGCACAAAGAGATCCGAGGATCGCGCTCATACGTTGACGAGTGCGAGGCCGCCTTTTAGAGGGGCCAGCTGCATGTCAGATTATTTCTGCAAGACTCGGTATTAAGGATGGGCATACAATTATAATAAGGGCCTTCCTTCGACCACCACACTTATCTTCTGATGTAAACGGAATCTTTAGAAAAAAAAACCTCAAATAGCTTCGATGCATTCCTTTAATCCGACCTGATTCGAATCCTAAACACTCGAACAGAACTGAAGGACAGGTCACACAAACTTCCCAAAACACTGTCGGCTTTCCGTAAGAGATACACTTTCCTAAATTTCTCCCAAGTAACCGAAGTTACCATTCACTTTCCCTGCCATAGTTCCCAAACGCTCGTTGTGTTTCATAGCGCCTTGCTACTTTACGCGCAGATATTTGAACGACGCGACGGTGTCAAGCAGGACACTACTAATGCTGTATGAGGATATTAAGGGTTTGTTTCACCAACTCATCGACATTAACTTACAGTTTTCTACGTTTACCGCTAGCTGCCACTCGTCACACCAACTATAATTTTTTGTATCACCCTACAGCAACTCATCTTCGATACCTTCCCGTACACCACATAATAATTAGCAACCACATTGCTGCTCACCCTGTCCACCAAATCATTTCTATACATAGAAAATAATTGAGGTCCTATCAGACTTTTCTGGGACAGTTCTGACGATAACCTTGGCTCTGAAGGACACTTACCATCGAGGATCACACACTGCCTTCTATTACGTATCTTCGTTAACAGTCTGCAGTGGGATATTGTGTCATATGCTTTTCGAAAATCCGTAAATATGGAATCTACATGTTGCCCTTCATCAGCGATTCGCATTATATCTCATGAGACAATGGCAAGCTGACGTTCTCACGCTCAACGCTTTCTAAGGGCGTGCTGATTCGCGATCAAAGCTTTTTGGTCTCTAGGAAATGTATTGCATTCGAACTTAGAAAATGTTCCAGAATTCTGGAGCAAACCAATGTTAAGGATATTGGTCTGTAGTTTTGCAGGTCCCTTCTTATATACAGGAGTCACCTGTGCTTTTATCCAGATGCTTGGGACTTTGCACTGTGCGAGAGATTCGATACAAAGGCAAGCTAACTAAGGAGTCAGTGCCATAGGGTATTCCTTGTAAAACCGAACTGAGACTCCCTCTGGACCTGTCGACTTATTTGTTTTCACCTCTATGAGTTGTTTCCGTACGCCAGGGATACTTACTACTCTGTCGTCCAAACGGGACTCTGTGCGATGGTGGAACGACGGTATGTTTGTATGATTCTCCTACATGAATGATTCCTTAAACGCGGAATTTCAAACTTCGGCTTAATAGGGGCATGTAATGGTGCTACCATCCATGGTTAGTCGCGGGTAAAGCAGGTAGCAGACTTCAGTTTATTAGTAGAATACTAGGGAAAGACAATGAGACTACAAAAGAGATTGCTTACTAATCAATCGTGCAACTCATCCTAGAATACTGTTCAAGAGTATGGGTTCCGTACCAGATAGGAGTAACAGGTAATATTGAATACATACAAAGACGGGCAGCATGAACTATCACAAGTTTGTTTGTCAAGCCACAGAGTGTCACATATATGTTGAAAGAACTGAACTGACAGGCTGTTAAAGAAGGAAACTATCACGAGTTAGCCTACTAACAAAGTTTCAAAGAATCATTTTTAAATGATGGATCTAGTTATAACTCCATACTCAGCGCTCCCGTAGGGACTGAGAGGACAATATTAGTTTAATTACAACGCGCACAGAGACACTTAATGAATAATTTTTCTCCTGTACCTTATATATTCCTAGATTGCAATTAAAACATAAGTGAGTGGCAGAGGGTTCTTCGAACCACCTTCAGACTATTTCTTCACCGTTCCACTCTCTTGCAACCTGTGGGAAAAATGAACACTAAATTGTTATTGTAGGGGCTCTAGTTTCTCTTCATTTATGATGACTATTTCTTCCTACGCAGGGGGAAAGTTCGTCATTGAAATTTTTTGAAAAGACCTCGCCATAACGAAAAATCCCTTTGTTTTAATGACTGCCAGCCCAACTCGCTTGTCATATCCGTGACACCCTCTCTCCTACTGCACTATAATGCAAAACGTATTGCCCTCCTTTGGACTTTTTTGATGTTATCCGTCAATTGTGTCTGGTAAGGATTCCATACCACACAGAAATACTCAACCAGAAGACGGAGAAGCGTATTGTACGCCATCTCTTTAGTAGACCTGCTGCATGTTCTAAGCGTTCTGCCACTAAAGCGCAATGTTTGGTTTGCCTTCCCCACAACGTTACCTACGTTGGAAATTGTAATTGTAATTCGTAAGTATCAAGTCGAACTGACAGCCTTTAAATTTGTGTGATTTGTCGTGTGACCGAAGTTAACTAATTTCTTTTCTTATTCATGTGGATGACCTGGAACGTTTTTTATTCAGAAACAATTGCCAAATTACTCACTACTTGGATATTTTGTTTAAATCATATTGGAGATGGGTTTGATCTTCTGATGACTTTACTGTAAATGACGGCACCATCTGCAAAAAAACTGCTGCTCAGATTGTCTCCTAAACCGTTTACACAGATTGAGAACTGGGCTATAACACTTCCTTGGGCACGCCGGATGTCACTTCTCTTTTACTAGATGATTTCCGACGATTACAACATAGTGTGACCTTTCTGACAGGGTACCACGAATCCAGTGGCACAACTGAACCGATATCTGCTAGCATGCAATATGTTTAGAAGTCTCTCGTGAGGAATGGTGTCAGAAGCCTTCTGTAAATCCAGCAATGTAGAATGAATTTGAGATTCCCAGTCGGTAGATTTGAGATTCCCAGGTGGTGCCAATAAACAGGGAGTTGTTTTTGACAAGAACAATCATTTCTGAACCCGCGCTGAATACGTGCCAATAGACGGTTTCCTTCAAGCAAATACGTAATGCTTGAACACAGTTCATGTTCCATGATCCTACTGCAGATGGACTTCAGCGATATATGGGTCTGTAATCCATTGGATTGCTCCTTCGTCTTTTCTTGTGTATCGGTCTGACTAGTGCAACATTCCAGTATTTTGCTACGGATCTTTCGTCGAGCAAGCGGATGTATTGATTACTAAGTATGGAGCTGGTATACCGGCATACTCTGAAAGGAAAATAACTAAATGTAAATGTCGTGTGACTAGGGCTTCCCGTCGGGTAGGCCATTCGACGGGTGCAAATCTTTCTAGTTGACGCCACTTGGGTGACTTGCGCATCGATGGAGACAAAATGATCATGATTAGGACAACACAACACCCAGTCCCTGTGTGGAGAATATCTCCGACCCATCCAGGAATCGAACCCGGGCGCTGAGGATTGACATTCTGTCCATTTGACCACTCAGCTACCGTTGGCGGACAGGAAGATAACTGATCTGCTATTTGGACCTTAAGTCTAGGTTCTATTAAGTGATTTAAGCTGTTTCGCTACACCGAGAACAACTACTAGTAAACAAACTGCCTATTGACTTGTGTCTCGGGTTCTTCGGCCAGCGTTCATCTAATGATTTTTCTGACGTTTCGCCAGCACGAGTGGCTGGCATTGTCGAAGCTTCGCCCTCCATTGCCGGTGGTGAACTGGAGCCGAGCTCGCGACCGCAGACTCTATGTACCTGACGCGCCAACGTCCGAGGACTTCTCCGCGGTCATTTCCAGTGCGGTACTCCTCTTGCTACCTGCGACGGTCGTTCGCTGCAGTACGGGAAGTCAGGATCCGTTTACCTTAAGGCTTTCCTCTTTCTTGTTGAAACTTTTCCGCGTGTTTTTGTATTTCTACAGCTTCTCTGAACAAGCGCGTGTAATAGTGCTTCTCTACAGCCAGAACTTCCGTGTCGGCGAATTTTATTACGTGGTCGGTCTCATTCAGCGCGTGCTCTGCCACGGCCGATTTCTCCACCTGCCCCAACCTGCAATATCGCTTATGCTCTATGACCCTGGTGTTAATTGATCGTCCAGTCATTCCGACATAAACTTTTCCGCATGTGCATGGTATACGGTATATTCCCGCCATTGCAAGTGGGTCTCTTTTCTCCTTCGCCGATCTAAGACCCTCGATGATCTTCCTTGTCGGTTTGAAAATCGTCTTTACGCCATGTTTGCGCAATATACGGCCGATTCTGTCCGTCACTCTGGGAATGTATGGCAGAAAGTCCATAAGAACAACGTTCCACTGAGACCGATCGTTAGCACTCCTGGCTCACCAACGTATAAACTGGCAAAACACTTGGCCTCTCTGCTCCAGCCACACGTGGGGGAAGACCGACACATACATTAAGGACTCAGGACATTTCATTGAGAAGTTTATGTCGGAATCACTGGACGATCAATTAATACCAGGATCAAAGAGCATAAGCGATATTGCAGGTTGGGGCAGGTGGAGGAATCGGCCGTGGCAGAACACACACTGAATGAGACCGATCACGTAATAAAATTCGCCGACACGGAAGTTCTGGCTGTAGAGAAGCACTATCACACGCGCTTGTTCAGCGAAGCTGTAGAAATACAAACACACGCGAACAGTTTCAACAAGAAAGAGGAAAGCCTTAAGGTAAACGGATCCTGGCTTCCCGTACTGCAGCGAACGACCGTCGCAGGTAGCAAGAGGAGAACCGTACCGGAAATGACCGCGGAGAAGCCTTCGGACGTTGGCGCGCCAAGGTACATATAGTCTGCGGCCGCGGGCTTGGCTCCAGTTCACCACCGGCAATGGAGGGTGAAGCTTCGACAATGCCAGCCACTCGTGCTGGCGAGACGTCAGATAAATCATAAGATGAACGTCGGCCGAAGAACCCGAGACACAAGCCAATAGGCAGTTTGTCAACAAGTGGCCACGAAAGCCTTAACAATTTTGAACTACTAGTAAGTTACTCATGTGGGTAGTTGTTGATTCGAATTCTGGAATACTTTCTTCGTCCTTATTGTTGTGGTGGATTTTCGGAAAACTAAGATTCATAACTCCGCTTTAGTGGCGCTATCTTTGGTAATATTACGACTGGTATCGCGCAGTGGAGGTATTGATGTGTACTTTACAAACAGCCATTACCTCTCCGGATTTTCTGTCAGATATCGAGACAGAGTTTCGCCGTGGAAGCTGTTACAGACGACTCGCATTGAAGTACGTGGTAAATTTCGAAGTTTCAGTAAAACAGAACACATAAAGTGACAGGAAAGAAGCCTTAAATCTGATACAATGGGTCGTACCCTCTGCCGTGCACTTAAAAGTGGTTCGCATATTGTAGATGTGAAAGTAGATTTGAGTTACTGCACTTTAGTTCACTGAGCCTGTGAAATAAATACGGAAGAAAATTTCTAAAATAAACATCTTATACTGTTTCTGATGCGTTATATTTATTCGAAGTTAATAGACACTGATCCACAAACATTAATGACGAGGTAGTTGGAAGTAACATAATATACACTGATGTGGAAATAACTTTCCCAAGACACTGTCAAGTAACATAGAAAGAAACAGCACATCTTCGTACGGAAAGTAACTGAATTAAATACGCAGTGAGACGAACAGAAGTGACACATTTATTCAAAGACAATAATTACACTGAAATCACCACTATTTAAGGTGGGTCCCCTGGAGATTACAAAAGTCATGTGATCACCATGGACGGAAACGCAAGTTCTGCCAAGCCCTTCCATGCTGGTCACAAAGTTGGTAAGGGGTTCTCGTGATAGGGCGCACTTTTCTTCCACCAGCGCGGTTGACAAATGTAGGATGATTGTCGATTCATGTGTGGACGTCCTGCAATACGTCTACCGAACGGACCCCATATATACAAGTCCGAGGATGGGGAGGCCAGTCCATTTGAAGAATATCCTCCCCCAACTTGTACAGTTCCATGAACACTCCAGCCTCCGACTGTAAGGCCCAAAAACAATCTGTCCAACACACTGTCGGAGACTGCCCTCTGAGAATGTATCCAAGACCATTCAGGGACTTTATTGATGCTGCACCCTCTGCTATCAATTGGTTCTATTCACTACATGTTGAACTCTGATTAAAAGTAGCTACTTAATTACAGTCGCAACTTCATATGAGTAGTCTAAACGTATTTTCTTTTATCATGACTGAATTCTTAATATTCAAAATTTAAACATGCTACCTTTATTCCTAAACCTTGAAATATATAGATGCAGATTATATGCATTTCTTAATATTTGCATTTTGGTCACCATATGAAAAACAGATAAATGCGATCAAACATTGTCATACATAAAAATGAAGTCAGCGGAGAATGCACCCTGAAGATACGCGCACAGGGAAGGAGTGTAACAATAGCGCTGAATAATGTGTGTTTTGGATGTTGAGATGCCAATACAACATTCTGTCTCGCCACACGATAACTCCTGGGATATCAAAACGATGAACTTCGATATTGTAACTAGGGACGATACGTATTTCCAATCCACGGCATAAGAAAATACGTAGCCCATCCAGGAACACTGCCGATCATGATCGTTTTGATGATCCATGTGTTACGACATGTGGAGACATTGTGTTGCAAAGTCGTCCTGATCTGCAAATCTGTGAACACTGCACACTCATCGGTTAATGCTATTTTGACACTGTACTCCTTCCTCATGAGCATTCGTTCCTGAATTCATTTTCGTGGATGACAATGCCTGGCAGCATCGAACAGTGGAGGTGTAGGAAGTCCTGGAATGAGAGGATATTCAGCGAAGGGACTTTCCTGCCCATTACCCGCTGCCACAAGAAATCTTCACCAGAGTGGGAGCATGGCGCAGAGCGACCATTATAGTTCGTGGTAATGACACACACTATTAATGTCCCGCCTTTTTTAATGTGCACAGTATCATCATTAATCGCAGTCACTTCATTGTAGTTCTTGTCTTTGAATAAAAGTGCCATATCTGTTCGTCTCACTGCGTATTTCAGTCACCTTCTGTACCATTTCTTTCTGTGTATGGTCCAAAGTTCCACTGAGCTGCGTTACTTGCCAGTGACCCATCATCCAGGAAGTCACTATTGTCCTTACGTTTTGCATACCAGTGTAGTTCTCCACGGAAGTCCTCATTTAACGAGGGAACAATATTCAATAGCCTTATCGCAGTGTAAAAGTGCATCGTCTGCTTAGAAACTTGTTCGCCTCGTTTACGACTTCTCCACTTTCATTGCCTAGAGATTAGTATCGTGGGCTGCTGGCGAGGGGGTTATCACCTCAATCTCGATGTACCACACCAAATGTTAGTGCACGTGAGAGGACATAGAACGTGGTACGATGCCGTGTAATTCCGGTTGTGAAATTGCTGATTACACAGTGTGTGGCGAAGATTCGAAAGGCTAGTGCACAGGTGGATGGAGGAAACGTAACCTTTACCATCTCATCTCCAACGACCTCAATATCTGGTAGCTTAATAGCCACGGCATGTTCTAAATTACTGGTCTGCTGTTCTGACTACCGACATAGAAACGCGCTTTATGACGTCGTTATAGCTCGATTATATTGGTTATTACGTAACAGCACAATGATCCATAACTGAGAGCAATAACTGGAACTTCGACCTTTATTTTTTAATATTTTTATTTAAATCTCGAACTATTTAATACGATATAAATTGTAAATAATTCTATAATATCTCTTTATGATTACATAATTCGGGAAAGAGGTAGCCTTCCGAGGTGCAGGTCAACCTGCAGGACAAACAGCCTTACATCGTGACAGACCCCATATCGTTAATTTCGTACTTTGTGATGATAGGAGCTGCAGGAACATTTATAGTTAGAAAATAACATATTTACAAGTGCTATAAACAGAAAACCTATAATTAGAAGAAAGGTGAACACTATCCAAAGAACATTTATGAATCCTAACGCAAAGAATGGGACAATCCTGTAACAGCACTCATGGGTGACAGAGTTACAGGAATAGAAGAAAGTAAAGGCCAGCCAGTTACAGAGGAAGCGTTTCTTACTTTCGCTGTAAACGGAGAGGTATTTACAAACTATATTCAGTTGATACGAAACTTCAATATATCAGTGTTATTAGGGTCTTACTGGTTCAAGAAACACAGAGCTACATTATATTTTACTAATCTTCGTGTGAGTATACAGAAAGGGGTCAGGGCAATCGATTGTGCATTTACATACAAATTTCTGCTCCTAAAAGTGTACTCTCTGAACAGCAACATGCGTGGTATAGTACTGGTATATGTTATTCTGTCAATGCTATTGAAATAGATATAGATGCTAAATGTAATGAAATTAGTTCCATTAAACGTGGGCGGAAGAAATGAGTAGAAGTCACTGTTAATAGAATTTTCCATAGTTTTTAACAGAAAATACAAGAGTGAGTTAAAAATCAAGAACACTGAACCTTCCTTTCCAAAGTGCGAAGTCATATACTTACTGTTAAAAGAAGCTGCTGTGAGAGAAATAGCAAAAATTATTAAACAGGGAGGTTGCTGCAAGAACGCAGAGTTCGTCCACTAACCGATTACTAACTGTAAAGGAAACAGAAGGTGATGTATGTTTTGTTTAGGATGCCAGGGCTTCAAATCAGATTATCGAAAATTCCAAAACACAAAAACACAGATTACACCTCATATATTATACTGGAGGAGAACAAAAAGTCGACATACTGTTCAGAACAATTTTATGCAATTTAAATTTAATACAAGAGTTCCTGTCTTTCACCTTTCGACGAGTTTCGCAAAACCTAAGTATAGACCTCACTAATCATATCACATAACAGTTTCTCACAATATGCTTGACACAGTACCGCATTCAGAAACCCGCATACACTTAAAATATGTAATTTACTAGTTAAGCTATTAGCAAACAGGGTATACAGACTGTACTCTACTATTCTAAATTAGAAGCCTTTCAGTCATCATTATATGAGTATATTAATCATTTGTATATAAAGATGGTATCTGTTCTATGGGACATGTCCGAAAGAACAGGTACCATCGGTGACCATGCAACTTGTTAGAATGAAATTTCAATGAAATGAATACCCCTAGCTATATGCAGGCATTGATGTAAGTCAATGGGGACAGTAGAAAATGTGTGCCCCGACTGGGACTCGAACCCGAGATCTCCTGCTTACATGGCAAACGCTGTATCCATCTTTTCTTTTCTTGGGCTCAATTTGTTCTATATTGTTTGTTGAATTTGTTCGGGGCGGATATCCGATGACACCCGTTTAGGTTCTTCGTTGATCAATTCACTCAGTATTTTATTACAGATGGTAGATAACCCTCTGACCGAACACGCTGAGCTACCGTGCCGGCTCTCCATCTGAAACACCGAGGACGCAGAGGACAGTGCAACTGCTGGAACTTATCTCTGGCACGCCTCCCGTGAGACCCACATTACCAACTTATCGTCCTACTTTATTTTCATAGTGCCCCTGCCCATTATACTCATTACTCGCGAGTTTTTGTCGATTCCTGTAAGAGTTCGAACGCTGTTTGTGCATCCGCACAGAAGAAGATGGTCAAATGATATGTGAGTCTAAACCATATATATATATATATATATATATATAAGAAGATCGTATCTGTTCTTTCGGACATGTCCGAAAGGACACATACCATTTTCATATATATATATATATATATATATATATATATATATTAGATAAGGTCATAAAAGAATGGGAAACATCACAACAGGGGATAACATTAGGAAACCTACAGATTAAATGCCTGGCTTTTGCAGATGATTTGGCGATTGTCACGAAAGGTATAAAGGAAGCAAAAGACGCTATTGAAAAACTGCACGAAATCGCTTCCAAAACTGGACTACAGATCTCTTACGAAAAGACACAGTTTATGAGCACAAAGAAACTCTCATCTCTGAACACAAAGTATGGCACGATTTACAAAACAGCAAACTTCAAATACCTCGGTGAAACACTACAAATGAGTGGACATAACAGAGACTCAAATGAAGAAAGACTAAACTGGACAAGGCATACAAAGTAGTGTGGAATCATTACAACAAGAAGTCTATCTCACAAAAAGCCAAATTACGCCATTACGACACGGTGGTGCTCCCCGAGGCACTATATGCAGCAGAGACCACACTAATCCGAGGGCATACACGAATCAGACAATTAGAAAAAGTAGAACGGAAAATACTTAGGAAAATATTTGGCGCAACTAACAACAATCCAACGCGAGTTTTTGTCGATTCCTGTAAGAGTTCGAACGCTGTTTGTGCATCCGCACAGAAGAAGATGGTCAAATGATATGTGAGTCTAAACCATATATATATATATATATATATATATATATATATAAGAAGATCGTATCTGTTCTTTCGGACATGTCCGAAAGGACACATACCATTTTCATATATATATATATATATATATATATATATATATATATATATATATATATATATATATATATATTAGATAAGGTCATAAAAGAATGGGAAACATCACAACAGGGGATAACATTAGGAAACCTACAGATTAAATGCCTGGCTTTTGCAGATGATTTGGCGATTGTCACGAAAGGTATAAAGGAAACAAAAGACGCTATTGAAAAACTGCACGAAATCGCTTCCAAAACTGGACTACAGATCTCTTACGAAAAGACACAGTTTATGAGCACAAAGAAACTCTCATCTCTGAACACAAAGTATGGCACGATTTACAAAACAGCAAACTTCAAATACCTCGGTGAAACACTACAAATGAGTGGACATAACAGAGACTCAAATGAAGAAAGACTAAACTGGACAAGGCATACAAAGTAGTGTGGAATCATTACAACAAGAAGTCTATCTCACAAAAAGCCAAATTACGCCATTACGACACGGTGGTGCTCCCCGAGGCACTATATGCAGCAGAGACCACACTAATCCGAGGGCATACACGAATCAGACAATTAGAAAAAGTAGAACGGAAAATACTTAGGAAAATATTTGGCGCAACTAACAACAATGGAATATGGATCAAGAAACCTACAGAGGAACTGTACAAACATACGGAGACAATTACAGAAAAGATTAGAAAACGCAGACTACAATTCTATGGACACCTATACAGAATGCCATCACACAGGCTGACCAAACAGATCTTTGACTGGGTAACCACTAGAAACAACAAATGGGTGGCAGAGGTAGAAAACGACCTGTACCAGCTCAACATAACAGCAGACACAATAAACGACAGAATAAAGTTCAGAAACATCATTAAGAAAAGTAAACTACATGAGATACAATGCGACAAACGAACAGGCATAAAATGGACCGAAGAACGAAAGCAAGATCACAGCCAGAAGATGAATGAAATATGGGCAACCAAAAAGGCAATCAAGATGAAGCCGAAGACACGAAGCCGACAAGAAGCATGGACAGAGGACCGGAAACAGAAACACAGCGAGCGAATGAGGGAAGTTTGGGCAGCAAGGAAGGCAGCAAAAGGAACTGGCCATGTAGTTTAGTCCAAATGCGCTCTTTAAGGGCAAAACACCAATAATAATAATAATAATATATAAGTTAAGGCACACCGGCTATTTGACCATCTTCTTCTGTGCGGTTGCACAAACAGTACCCGAACCCTTACGGGTATCGGAAAAAGCTGCGAGCACTGAGTATAATGGGCAGGGGCATTATTAAAATAGAGCGGGACCATAAGTTGGGAATGTGGGTCTCACGCGAGGCGTGCCAGAGATATGTTCCTGCAGACGCACTGTCCTTTGTGAGCTCGGTGACTCAGATGGATAGAGCGTCTGCCATTTAAGCAGGAGATCCCGGGTTTAAGTACCGGTCGGGGTACACCTTTTCAACTGTCCCCAGTGACTTATATCAACGCCTGTGTGCACCTACGGGTATCCATTTCATTGTAAGTTGTGTTAACCACGGTTGAGGGGTACGATTGTTAAGAGGATCTTTTCCTTCTCTTGTAGCCTACCTTATCTTTCCTAGTTGTGTATCATGAATTTTTTCGGACTTCATCGATTCAAGAAGCTGCCTCACCTTTAGACGATGCCCTTCACTACTTGAAATATACACTGGTGTCCAAAATTAAAGCAACGAAACGCAACTCCCCCGTCCTTTGTCTAACTCATGATATAATCATAGAAACCGTCAATCAGATGTCCGTACATTCGTGTTCTGCACAGAAGATGGCATTCTGGTCAACGGACAACCATGCCAACGATGGCGTCAGGGTACCTGTGAATCGAAGTAATGTTTGCCAGGTAGTCACACATCAGAAGTTGCTATGTACACAGTCACAGACCGTGCAGTATGGCACAGAGAAGATGCCTACCAGTCTCTCTGCGGTGGAGCGCCACAGAAACGAAGGAAGCAGGACTGTCGCAAACTGATTTCGTCAGACGGCTTAATGTCAATCGTTGTTTTTTGGATGTGGCGGCAGTTTATAGAGACCGAAACTTTATCATGAAGACCAGAGCAGGGCCGACCACGTGTGACTTCAGAAGAGAGGACCGTTATTTGGCTGCAAGGGCACGACGGTACCGCCTTAGTACTGCACGGCAACTACCATGTGAGCTTCCAGCGTCTACTTGACGTATTGTTTCGAGGCAAACGGATTGCAGAAGGCTTCGTCAGAGTGACCTTTATTGTCGGAGATCTGCTGTATGTCTACTTCTGACGAGTCTTCATAGAAGGACACGTCTGGAGTCAGCAACGTTGCATCTGGACGGTCGAACAATGGGCCAACGTTGTTTTCACAAATGAGCTCCGATCTAGTCTGGAGAGTGATTCTCGATGGATTCGCCTTCAAGGGAACTTGGAACATGATTTCGTAACCCAAATGTTGTGGAAACAGACCGATATCGAGCAGGATCCTAATGATGTGGGCAGGGATTATGTTTAACACATGAATTCGTCATCGTGAAATCGTAGAGGAGAATCGGCAAGGTTTAACTGCTGTCAGGTATTGTGACGAAATCTTGTAACCTCATTTGCAGTTGTTGCCAGGTGCTGTGCATCCAGACTTCGTACTGATGGACGATAATGCTGGACCTCATAGGGCAGTGGTGCTTGATGTCTTCTTGGAAGATATTGCACTCATGGCGTGGCCTGCTCGATTTGAATCCCATGGAGCGTGTCTGGGATGCACCAGGGGGGCGGCTTGCATCACGTCAGCATCCACCAACCACTCTCCAAGACTCCGAGCAGCTTTGCAGAAGGAATGGATATTATTGCCTGAACATGAGACTGATGGCATCATTCATAGCATGCCCAGTCGCTGCCAGGCCTATAATGCAGCCAGAGATGATCACAAACCATCCTGAGCACACTAAGCAGTTGTCGAAATGTGGGTGCAAATCCGTTAAGTTAGAAAAAAGGAAGAAAATTTTTGTCTACCGTTACGCATGTTGCAGTTCCTTACTTCCTGTATTCTTTACATTGTTTCTAGGTTACTATCACCAGTTTACCATGTTTTGTGGCAAAATAAGCGCAACCTTGCAAAAATTTCCGTTTGTTACTTTAATTTTCGGAATCAGCGTAGATTCATTTTTCGGCTCCGGGACCTTTAGTACCTGTTCATCGCCATGGGAAGTGGAGACAAGTGATCCAACTCAACGTTTTGATCTGGCTTTATACATCGTACCTCAAAATCGAATTCTTTAAGGTAAAGCATCCATCCCATCAGTCTATGACGCAACCTGTGACAGCTCATCAGAAAAGTAAATGAGTGGTGATATTTGTATAATACACTTTTTTCCGCTCTTATAGAAACTGTAGAATCCCCCACCACAGCAAGTCCTTCCTTCACAGTGGTGCAATAATTCCTTTCATGTTTCCTTAAAGCTCGATTTGTGAAGCCGAGTGGGCAGTGTGGCCTCTCTTCGGTACATAATTCCCCTTGAGACAGCTCACAAGATAATCCGGGACATCTGTCGACATTTTGACGCGAGCTCGAAACTACTATGAAACAAAACTTGAGTATTTACCAAGTCTCTCTTTATATGCCCTCTCCTTCTTCTCCCCAATGCAACACTGTCTCTGTTTAGGCAGGAGAAAATGTTTAGGGCTGGTCAGGTGGGTTTCTGCAAAAAACTGTTCTAAAAAGCCCAATGCGTCGAGGCGGGGTTTTACTGTGCTCTGCACGCTGCATATTAGAAATCACCTACCTCAGAACGGCGTCTGCTCCATGTCCCTCCACTCGGCAACCTAGATACTTACAAGACGATGTAAAAGCAGCGTTGATAAAAACACCATCTAATATCTACAAAGACTGAGGCAGTGCATCTCTAGTAATAAAATAAAGTTTTGCAGAAAATCTGTCATTAAAAAATTTATTGGGCAGTAAGAAAATGTATTGTCTTTTGGAAATAATGTCCGAAATTTCCACAAAAAAGATTTATTTTGTACATATAGCCAATGAAACGGTACTATTCAGTCCACATTTAAACTATTGCCTATTACCTTCCTGTTCACAACTCATACACAGATTTCACACGCATAGCATCCAGGAATCTGTCAAAATCCGACCCAAACTAAACAACATTTTCACAGTCATTACTTCCACAACTAATTCGAGTTATTACATCGGTCATTCTTGTGGATTTCTAAAAGAAAGAAATTGCTCGCCAAAAATTGCTCAGTGATTGAATACTGAAACATGCCACACGGGTACTATGAAGGCCAAATTTTCACACGCGAATATCATTCCAACAAAATAATTCCAAAACTTCCAAACTTCACAAAACTGTCCATAACTGCATCGGCGTTAGTCACGACATGTATCAAACGCTAGAAACTCAACGTTCCTTCATTTTACACATTATTTTGACTCGCACTAGTAACATGACCGTCCGCGCTCCAAACTAGTGAGAAACTCCCTTCTTGTAGCCTCCCTCCCCGCATAAGAATCAGGTAACGAGCGGGAACCGTCTCAATTCTGATTGGGTAATCATACTCGCTGCTAATCAGAATGCTCGCTAATGATCATACTTGCGCCAAAACTGCCCTGCACCAATCCTTACATACAAACGCATCTATTTCATTCTGATATACAAATATTAAAGTAATGTTTAATAAATGAAAACGACAAGGCAATAAATCTGGAAATATCCTTTAGATACAGATAATACTGCAGCTGACTTTATGGCTACTCTGTTACAATAGCAAATCACACTTAGACATTCGTCATCAACAAAGTGGGTAAATTCCCTATGAACATTTTCCCACGACAGGCTTGCATAACTCTTGCGGGTTACTTGAGATAGTATACAATGCAACATTAAAATTTGACGCTTGTCCCACGTACACACACTCATTCACTCACATATACTCCCACAACAATCTTAGACACGAATAATAATTTTGACTGATTTTTATATTTCGAAAACGAAAAATAATTAAAGTTTTAATATGAAAATCTCAATTAATTAATTCGGCACACTGAGAGTTCTGTTTATGTTTTTAGATAATACCAAAGGATAAACTGTGAAATTTCCTAACTGAATTTAGTTTCCTAAGTGTCGGTTTTTGACTTTTTAGCAATTTTTCTATCTCGGAAACTATGATAGTTATAAAGCTGAAATCTGGATAAAATTTTCAACCGAATGTCAAAAGGTAGTGTACCAATTTTGAAAATGAATAATAATTATTTCAACTTATTTAGGTTCTTATAGGTGGTGAATGTACGTGTTCAGTGAGAGACCTTGGATAGCTTTCCCACGGCAGGTAGTGACAGATGCGCTTGTGTCTCCCGGTTAGGCCGGCAGATGTCAGCCCCCGCAGTTACATGCAGCTAGCTATCCTAAAACAAACGTTCGCTCGAAATAACTTGAGACGCTACACCACCATCTCTTAAAAACGACTCTTTAGTTTTGTATTCCCGAGACTAGGAGAATGGGATTTTGCTCCTACCCAAGAGGTATCTGATCTAGCGCCTCAGCTACCCGTAACATGCTGCAAAAATTTCAGTTCCCGCCTTCCAACAAATGATTTTCATACCGTACTTGTAATTCCTTTCTCCTTTGGTTTTGTTCTCATCCCATGCTCTGTTCGTAACTAATATAGCATCCTCATAAGGAAATTATTTTTGTAGCACCTGTTTCCCTAAGGATAAAACTAACGCCCTAATGAGAACAAACTCCGGCCGCGGTGGCCAAGCGGTGCCAGGCGCTTCAGTCCGGAATCGCGCTGCTTCTACGGTCGCAGGTTCGAATCCTGCCTCGGGCATGGATGTGTGTGATATACTTAGGTTAGTTAGGTTTAAATAGTTCAAATTCTAGGGGACTGATGACCTCAGATGTTAAGTCTCATAGTGCTTAGAGGCATTTCAACAATTTTTGGGAAGAAACACTGAAATAATCGGTCCGAAAGTCAGCGCACCGAAGTGTTAAGCTCTGCTTCAAGTAGGAGAGCCGTGTACGTCCTTGAACCTGGATGCAAGTGTTACTGCCAGTAGTCAGCTGTGAGAATGATGCTAATAATGCATTGTGCTCATATTCCATAGGAACAGAGTCATGGTCTCCATTCTGATAAGTTGTTTTGAAGCTCTGTTTAATCGTTTTTGCGATTTCTCTCGCAGCAGCTTTTTTTAAACTCTGACGATGTGGCATATGCATGTTTGAAGGAAGGCTCAGCGCTCTTCAGTTCTTAACTTACTCATTGGTTATCAGAGAAAACTGTGCACAATTCTACTGACAGCAAATCGCTTCTTTCTTCCACATTTAATGAACTACTTTGATAACATTTAGCATCCATCTCTATTTCAGTAGTGTTAAAAGAATAACAAATACCAGCATTATGCCCCACTAATTCCGGATCAGAGAGTAAACTTGCAGAGGGAGAAATTTGTTTGAAAATGAAGAAACCATTTCCTTATCACCTTTCAGTATACTCACACAAAGATTTTTAAAATCTAATGTAACTCTGTGCTTCCTAAACCAGTCAGTCCCGAATAACACTGATATATTCAAGTTTGCTACCAATAGAAAATAGTATTTAAATGCTTCTCCGTTTATCACAAAAGTGAGAAACACTTCCTCTTTGACTGAATGGCCTTTACGTTCTGCTATTGTCACAACCTAGACACTCATGACTGGTGCTACAGTATAGCGCCTTTCTATGCGTTAGGATTCATAAAAGTTCTTTGGACAGAATGCTGAAATCGTCTCCAGAATCTAAAATAAATATTTACCGATGTGATACGAATCTTTCCTCTGATTATCGGTTTTCTCTTTATACTATTTTTGTCGTCTTAAAACAATAAATGTTACTGCAAGCTGCTATCATCATCATATACTATGATATTAACGTTTAGGATCCTATCATGATTTAAGGTTGGCTATCATCGAGATTGAACATAGCTCGGAGGCCATTAGATTCCAGAATTTTCTATAGTCTTGCAGTGTGCCCACTATGTTCCTTAGTTCAAAGTTCCGAATTTTGTCTCTTCACCTGACAGTATTACCCATTTCTCTTGGTATGAATTTCACGTCTATTATTTCTAAACCTCTTGCCTTCCCTGACCTTATTCAAAATATGTAAATGTATCGCACAGCTGTATATAGGGTTTCTCTTCGACCACTTTATATCAATCATCATTTCCCTCACATAAACAGGATTACCCTAATTAAGTGACTCTCGCGAATGGGTTCATGTCTAAGTTCATTTCTATTCAAATGCCGTTCTAAATATTCCTAAGCGTTCCCCATCGCCTACTATAAGGCCACGATCGAGTAAATCAACTGCAAGCTTTAGAAGTTCTTCTTCTGACCAGCGTTTAAACTGTCGCAAAAAATTTGGGCTATTCTTTAATTATTGCTTGTGAAAGCCTGCCTATGCTGCTGCTTCGGCCTCAAAATATGAATTTTCTTGTTGTTGTCCCTTTTAAAAGGTAACGACCTCTCAAATGTTCATAAAAACATTATGGAACGTATCATTCGGTCCTGGAACTAGAGATATGGATACCGATACTAAATTCTTCTCACGACCCACTCATGACTTTATTTAAATCATTTTCCTGTGCCATGATTTTCATGCTGTCTATCTGTTGGCTCAAATTTAGTATATTTTGTTTCATTTGTGATTTTACCCCCTTAATTCGCGAAAATGCTCTTCTAATATAGAATGCATATTCTCCACCTGGGTGCTGAGACTAGTTAATTCAGTTTCTTATCTGCAGTATGTTGAGCAAACTGACTACTTGTGTATTTTCTGATTAAGTTCAGTTTGTCAAAAAATGTGTGTGAATTCCTAAGGGACCAAACTGTTGAGGTCTTCGATCCCTAGACTGGCACTCTACTTAAACTAATTTAAAGTGACCTATAATACGAACAACACACACACACACACACACACACACACACACACACACACACACACACACACACACATGGCCGAGGGAGGACTCGAACCTCCGGCGGGATGGGCCGCGCAGTCTGTGACGTAGCGCCTCTAACCGCGCGGCCACTCCGCGCGGCGTTCGGTTTTTAAACAAGTAATCAGCTGCATCACTATTCTGATACTAGCATGGAGCGGGTGGTCAGTTAAACGTTTCAGGGTAAATATCTCTGGTACATCAATAACTACTGAAAAACGTATTTGACGGGCTTGAGTGTAAGGCAGAGAATCATAAAAGTACACACTGCGAGAAAATCTAAAACGTAAAGTAACACATGTTTCAACAAAAACTTAGGTTATTTTAACTGGACACCCCATATAATTTATGAGGCAGTCAGCATCACGAAAAAATCACAAAAAGAATGACGTTGGTTGCATCACAATACGTCAGTTCCATCCCGATAAATTGCAATGCGAAATTGACTCTTGAAATATACGAATCGCACCGCTGTTGTACATCCCGAGATGCATGCGTGATCCCCACACAGTGTTCGTGACAGGAAACCCTGTTATTACTTTCGGCCCTCGAGACAAAAGTGGAAGTCAGACTACGTATGTCAATCACACCGCGATTATGAGCAACCTGGGTTTCACGCTTGCTTTTCGAAATGTGCAACAGCGGCGCGTTTCGTTTATTTCACGAGTCAACTTCTCGGGATGTAAATGTCGTTTTGCGGTGCAGCCAACGGCACTCCTTTTGTGGTTTTTCATGTTATTGATTGCATAAGAAGTAATATGGCGTGTCCATTTAAGAAAAATTGTAAGTCCGTGTTGAACCTAATATTTGCTTACGTTTTAGAGTGTCCCATAGTACTTATTTTAATTCATTTCTTTCATTTGTACCAGTGAAGTCGTTTTCCAATATCTACTTCTACTTCAGACATATTTGCCCTAAAACGTTTAAGCTGGTCGCCGTGTAAATGTATTTAGGGTGAACATTAATAAAATTGACAAACTGTAGGGATGGATTCTTAATTGAAAATGAAGGAAAAAATGTCCTACGAACATGTGTCTGGAAGTGGACTGTGGGCGTACAAGAACAACAACAACATATCGTCCCGGAACACACTACGGAGTTGCATCGCATCCACTTCACAACAAATGTCCAAAGTGGCCTCCATGGGATGCAATGCACGCGTTCACACTTCGCATCGTGGATTGGTAAAACTCTCTTATACGTTCCGATTTCTCTCCGAATAGCGCCACAGAAGCTGTGAACTCGCTGTTGAAGGGTGTGGACCTCAGTAAATGGTTCAGCATACACAAAGCTTGTCAGATGCTCCCAGAGTTAAAGGTCCAGGGATTATTATGTAGACGTGGGATGGTGTTCTGTCGTGGATAAACTACATAACCTGTGGTATTGTTGAAGGTACATTCTCAAGCAGCCTACGTAGAGAGTTCAGCAGGAAGTCCAGGTAAGCTCTTCCGTAGATGGATTGCGAATTAACAATCGGTCCAAGTATGTAGCCACCAAGAATTTGTACTCAAACATTGTTGGTGAAGCGACGCTGATGAGACGCCTTAATTGTTCCCTGAGTATTGTCTATATCCCACAGATAACGATTATGCAGGTTGATGACACTATATCTGATAAAGGTTGCTTCGTCGGTAAAGAGAAATCACGAGAGAAATCCCGTAATTGTGACGGTCTGGTGCAAAAACCATCGACAAACCCTTCCCGTAGAGGGAAATTTGATGCTGATATACTACATCTACATGGATACTCTTCAAATCACATTTAAGTGCCTAGCAGAGGGTTCATCGAACCATCTTCACAATTCTCTGTAATTCCAGACTCGTATAGCGCTCGGAATGAACGAAGACCTATTTCTTTCCGTACGAGCTCTGATTTCCCTTATTTTATCATGATGATCGTTTCTCCCTGTCTAGGTCGGCGCCAACAAAATATTTAGGCATTCGGAGGAGATAGTTGGTGATTGAAATTTCGTGAGAAGATCTCGCTGCAACGAAAAGCGCCTTTGTTTTAATGATGTCCACCCCAGATCGTTTATCATTTCAGTGACACACTCTCTCCTATTTCGCGATAATACAAAGCGTGCTGCCCTTCTTTGAACTTTGTCGGTGTACTAAGCCAATCCGATGTGGTAAGGATCCCACACAGCGCAGCAGTATTCTAAAAGAGTATCCTGCCAGTGAAACGCAGTCTTTGGCTAGCCTTCCCCACAACATTTTCTGTGTGTTCCTTCCAATTTAAGTTGTTCGCAATTGTAATTCCTAGGTATTTAGTTGAATTTACGGCTTTAAGATTTGACTGATGTATTGTGTAACCGACGTTTAACGGATTCCTTTAGCACTCATGCGGATGATGTCACACTTTTCGCTATTTAGGATCAACTGCCAATTTTTGACCCATACAGATATCTTTTCTAAATCCTTTTTCAATTTGTTTTGATCTTCTGATAAACGACAGCGTCATCTACACAAAACCTAACACGGCTGCTTAGATTCTATACCAAATCGTTTATACAGATAAGGAATAGCAAAGGCCCTATAACACTACCTTCGGGAACGCCAGAAATCACTTCTGTTTTACTCGATGACTTTCCATCAGTTACTACGAACTGTGACCTCTCTGACAGGAAATCACAATCCAGTAACATAACTGAAACGATATTCCATAATCTCGCAAGCCGCTTGCTTGGTACAGTGTCAAAAGCATTCCGGAAATCCAGAAATACGGAAGCGATTTGAAATCCCTTGTCAATAGCAGTCAACACTTCATGGGAAAAAAGAGCTAGTTGTGTTTCACAAGAAAGATGTTTTCTAAATCCAAGTTGACTGTGTGTCAATAGACCGTTTTCTTCGAGGTAATTTATGATGGTGAAACACAATAAATGTTCCATACTCCTGCTGCATGCCGACGTTAATGATATGGGCCTGTAATTAAGTGGATAACTCCTACTACCTTTCTTGAATATTGATGTGACCTGTGGAACTTTCCAGTCTTTGGGTACGGATTTTTCGTGGAGCGAACGGTTGTATATGATTGTTAAGTAGGGAGCTATTGCTACATTGTACTCTGAATGGAAACTAATTGGTATACAGTCTGGACCAGAAGACTTGCTTTTATTAAGTGATTCAACTTTCTACACTACTCCGAGGATATGTACTTCTACGATACTCGTGTCGACAGATGTTCTTGATTCGAAATCTTGAATATATCCTTCGTGTTCTTTGGTGAAGGTATTTCGGGAGGCTGTGTTTAGTAATTCTGCTTTGGTAGCACTGTCTTCGATAGTATCTCCATTGGTATCGCCCAGAGAAGACACTGATTGTGGCTTGCAGCTAACATACTTCACACAAGACCAGAATCTCTTTGGATTTTCTGCCACGATTCGAGACAAAGATTCGTTGTGGTAACTATTATAAACCTCTCACATTGAAGTCCACGCTAAATTTCGAGCTTCTGTAAAACATCTCCAATCTTGGGGATTTTGCGTCTGTTTAAGTTTGGCATGTTTGTTTCGTTGTTTCGGTAACAGTGACCTGATCCGTTTTGTGTACCAAGGAGGATCAGCTCCTTCGTTAGTTAATTTATTTGGTATAAGTCTCTCAATTACTGCAGATACTATTTCTTTGATTTCAAGCCACCTCTGGTCTACACTTGTATTGCTAATTTGGAAGGTGTGGAGATTGGCGCACCGGAAGGCATTATTGAACAAGTATATTTTCCGTTTATTTTTGGAGGATTTGTGGTTTACAATATTCAATCTCGCTACGACAACCCTGTGTTCACTAATCCCTGTATCCGTTTTGATGCTCGTTATTAACTCAGCATTATTTGTTGCTAAGAGGTCAACTGTGTATCCACAACCGTTTACTATTCGCGTGGGCTCATGAATTAACTGCTCGAAATAATTTTCAGAGTATGCATTTAGCACAATTTTGGGTGATGTTTTATGCGTACCTCCGGAATTAAACAAGTATTTTCGCCAACATATCGAGGGTAAATTTAGGTCACCACCACCTATAATCGTATGAGTCGGGTACGTGTTTGAAATTAACCTCAAGTTTTCTTTGAATCTTTCAGTAAATGTATCATCTGAACAGGGAGGTCGGTAAAAGGATCCAATTATTATTTTTTTCCTGTTGCCGACAATGACCTCTGCCCATACTACGAGTAACTCACAGGAACTCACTACTTCAATTTCGCGACAAGGTAATCTACACTACTGGCCATTAAAATTGCTACACTAAGGAGAAATGCAGATGATAAACGGGTAATCATTGAACAAATATATTATACTAGAACTGACATGTGATTACATTTTCACGCAATTTGGGTCCATAGATCCTGAGAAATCAGTACCCAGAAGAACAACCTCTGGCCGCAAAAACGGCCTTGATACGCCTGGGCATTGAGTCAAACAGAGCTTGGATGGCGTGTACAGGTACAGCTGCCCATGCAGCTTCAACACGATACCACAGTTCATCAAAAGTAGTGACTGGCGTATTGTGACGAGCCAGTTGCTAGGCGTCCATTGACCAGACGTTTTCAATTGGGCAGAGATCAGGAGAATGTGATGGTCAGGGCAGCAGTCGAACATTTTCTGTATCCAGAAAGGCCCGTACAGGACCTGCAACGAGCCACGGGTCGTAACACATCTGAAATGTAACGTCCACTGTTCAAAGTATCCTCAATGCGAATAAGAGTTGACCTAGACGTGTAACCAATGGCACTACATAACATCACGGCGAGTGATACGCCAGTATGGCGATGACGAATACACGCTTCCAATGTGCGTTCACCGCGATATCGCCCAACACTGATACGACAATCACGATGCTGTAAACAGAACCTGGATTCATCCGAAAAAATGACGTTTTGCCATTCGTACACCTAGGTTCGCCGTTGAGTACACCATCGCAAGCGCTCCTGTCTTTGATACAGCGTCAAGGATAACCGCAGCCATTGTCTCCGAGCTGATAGTCCATGGTGTTGCAAAAGTCGTCGAACAGTTCGTGCAGATGGTTGTTGTCTTGCAAACGTCCCCATTTGTTGATTCAGGGATAGAGACGTGACTGCACGATCCGTTACAGCCGTCCACATAAGATGCCTGTCATCTCGACTGCTAGTGATACGAGGCCGTTGGGATCCAACACAGCGTTCCGTATTACCCTCCTGAACCCACCGATTCCATATTATGCTAACAGTCACTGGATATCGACCAACGCGAGCAGCAAAGTTCGCGATACGATAAACCGCAATTGCGATAGGCTACAATCCGACCTTTTTCAAAGTCAGAAACGTGATGGTACGCATTTCTCCTCCTTACACGAGGCATCACACCAACATTTCACCAGGCAACGCTGGTCAACTGCTGTTTGTGTATGAGAAAGGGGTCGGAAACTTGCCTCATGTCAGCACGTTCCAGGCGTCGCCACCGGCGCCAACCTTGTGTGAGTGCTCTGAAAAGCTAATCATTTGCATATCACAGCATCTTCTTCCTGTCGGTTAAATTCTGCGTCTGTAGCTCGTCAACTTCGTGGTGTAGCGATTTTAATGGCCAGTAGTGTACTTCTAACAGCAACAAACACGCCACCGCCAACGGTGTTTGCCTATCCTTTCGGAACACCGTTAGGTTCTTCGCAAAAATTTCGGCTGAGCTTATCTCCGGCTTTAGCCAGCTTTCAGTGTCTATAACGATTTGAGCGTCAGTGCTTTCTATTAGCGCTTGGAACTCTTGTACTTTCTCAACACAGCTACGACAATTTACAACCGTTATACCGATGGTTCCTGTATCTACGTTCTTCCTTTGTTCGGCCTACAACCTTTGCAACTGAAGCCCTTCTTGTGTTTTCCCGAAGTCCTCTAACCTAAAAAACCGCCCAATCCAGGCCACACAGCCCCTGCTACGCGTGTAGCCGCCTCCTGGTTATAATGGTCCCCTGACCTATTCAGCGGAACGCGAAACCCAACCACCCTTTGGCGCAAGTCAAGGAATCAGCAGCCTACACGGTCGCAGAACCGTCTGAGCCTGTGATGCAGTTCCTCGGCTCTGTACCAGAAGCCCGCAACCGCTCCTGTCGACTATGATGCAAATGGTCAGCTCTGCTATCATCTCGCAAGCAAGAGTGGCAGCCTTTACCACTTCCGTTAGCTGCTCGAAACCAGAGAGAATCTCTTCTGATCCAATCCTTGCGCTCGTCGCAGGTGATAGAGATAGTAGTGGTTCTCATCTAGGTTACGGATATGAGTAATGTGGCTTACATCGTACTGGCGGGCCACTTGTCTGGAGCTTACTAAGATTTGTCTTATATCCACTAGTCTTCCATATCTGATGTACATGCAATCCGACGCCTCCCTGCACGTTTGTCTGTCTGAAAGGAACAATATTCACACAAACTCCCAAAGAGGGCTTGAAACGTTGAGTGATGTGGTTCGTGTCTGTAAAGTTAGTTGTTTTGCAATAGCTGTGCTGACTCTCGATCGTTTCCATCTGATTGACTATACACAAACACCATCTCGGCTTGTTCCCGGCATGTGTACCGCAGCATTGTTACGTGGCAACCGAACGACTATTCAAGTTGCAGTGTAGAATCTATGAGACTGGCGAGGTACCATTTGAATTTCGAAAAAATACAATCCACACGATTCCGAAGACATCCCATGCATCCAAGCTGTGGGCAAGCATAATATAAAGAAAAACTGAAAAGAAAATAGAGGATCTGTTAGATGACGATCAATTTCGCTATAGGAAAGGTAAAGGCACCACGGAGGCTGTTCTCACGTTGCGCTTCATGATGGAAACAAGGCCAAAGAAAAGTCAAAACACGCTCTTAGGATTCGTCGATGTAGAAAAAGCATTCGACAGTTTAAAATTGTGCAAGACGCTCGAAATTCTGAGAAGAATTTGGGACTTAACATCTATGGTCATCAGTCCCCTAGAACTTAGAACTACTTAAACCTAACTAACCTAAGGACAGCACACAACACCCAGCCATCACGCGGCAGAGAAAATCCCTGACCCCGCCGGGAATCAAACCCGGGAACCCGAGCGTGGGAAGCGAGAACGCTACCGCACGACCCCGAGATGCGGGCTTTAATTTTTAAGAGCATTGTATAGTTATGAAGTACGACCCGCATGGAAATGGAACATGGACGATAAACAGTTCAGACGAGAAGTATAGTGCTACACAAGAATGCTGAAGATTGGGTGGGTAGGCCATGTAGCTAATGTGGAGGTACTGAATAGCATTAGGGAGAAAAGAAATTTGTGGCGCAACTTGACTAGAAGAAGGAATTGTCGACAGAACACATTCTGAGACAGCAAAGGAACTCTCGTTTAGTATTAGAGGGAAGTTTGGTGGATATGAGTCAAATATTTTTGGCAAGTGCAGGGCGTGAAACAACATGAACAAGGACCATAGAACGTCGGAGAGACGAAGAGATACTGGAACAGCCCCTCACTGACGCTCAGCTGGGCGTATTCCGATAGTGTGCGGAGTAGTACCCCACGTCCTCCACTAATTTCGTAGATGCCGTCCGCAGACGTAGACATAGCGTCCTGGTGGTAGCAGCGAGGCGCCCTCTACGACGAGACTTGGCTTCCAGGTAGTGGCAGCCATCGGCACCTCACCAAGAGACGGCGTCCCGGTGGTGTCACCAGCGCACTGTCTACGACGAGACTTCACGTCCTGGCAGTATCAGCCGAGCTCCGTCTATGACGAGATTTTGTTTCCCGATTGCGGCAGCGGGGCACTGTCGATGAAGAGAATTCACTTTCAGGTGGGAGCAGCCGAGTGTGGGACTTTGCGTCAGGGTGGTGGCAGCCAGGCCCCGACTACGACGAGACGTTGGTTCCTGGTGGCGGAAGCTGGGCGCAGTCACATTTATCAAAATGCAGCTACATATGGAGCTCCATTTGGGACTGTAATTATCGTATGTCAGCGAAACTTGGTAGATATGCTAACGCGTTATCGCAGTGATGCCAGTAATATGAATTTCGTCAAGGCTGCTTCTAAGATGCCGGAAGCTGGTTCAAGTCAAACACAGGGGCTGAACGAAATTTGGAAACACCAAAAACACAACTCATTAACATGACTAATATGGTGTAGGAATCCCGTTGTCTCTTTAAACAGCTTCCAGTCGTCTAGGAATGATCTCAAGTTAATCTTATACAAATGTTCCTGTAAAAGAAGTGGCAACTTCAGGTAACGACGACGAAGGTAATTAACGATTACGCACCCTTGACTCCAAAGTAGATCTGGTAACTATGGTTACCGGTAGAGATGTGAAACTTTACCCTCGTGCTCTCAAAACCAGTTCGGAACAACGTCAGCTCTGTGAACAGGGGTTCTGCTGTCTTTGAGCACAGCGCCAGCTTTCTGTAATAAACGTTGTACCATAAAACAGACCTGATTAGCCAAAACGGTCACATAATCTCTGGCAGTAACGCCTTCTTGCAGAATAACAGTAGGACCCACGAAATACCACGATATAACTACCCAAACCACCGAACCACCCCCCATGATTCACACTTGGGACGTAACCTCGGCCATGTGATGGGATCAGTGTGGAACAAGACTCATCCGACCATATACCTTTTTCCATTTCTCCAAATTGCAGGTTATGTGAATTCGGTACCACGTTACGGGCATTTCCATCACACATGCGAGGTTTTGGAATTCTACCTTTCCCTACTATTTCCTACTTGCGGAGCTCCTTTCGTATTGCTTTGGCGCTGACTAGATTCATGAGTACGATATTTATTTATTTGCTTACGTATTTATTTAACCTGATCGGATTAGAGTGTTTAGGTCCTCTCTTACATTGAACCAGGGTTACACACACGCAGTACCTCTCTTACATAATATTTACTTAAGAAATAACAATAATTTTGATATAACTAATAATAATTAAACAATGTGTCAGTACAAGTAAAAACAAAGTGATATGATTGTCATTATAGACAATATGAATAAATAGTACTGATTAAGAGCTAATAAAGCTAACAATGTGAGTACTTCTACTACTGCTGCTTCGAGTAATAGTTGTGATAGTACGAGGGGTATCCGAAAACTAAGGTCTCCTGCTTTTTTATAAGCACATAGATCTGTTTATTTCTACAATGGTTTACATGAGTTTATAGCTTGAACATTCAGCTATTATTTGACATAATCACCATTTCTGTCGACGCATGTATACCCATGTGGTACCAGCTCGCCGCCATGCTGTTCAGAAACTTATGAACCTCTTCTTTGACCTCGTCGTCGGAGGTGAATCGCTGGGACTACATTTAACGTTGACAGGTACTGTGAGACCCTGAAGAAACTCAAACGGGCAATCAGAACCGAAGAAGAGGAATGTTGAGCAAGGGCGTACACATTCCCCATGACATCGCTCGCCAACACATCGCTGGGTAAACCGTTGCTCTCCTGCAACAGTTTCGGTGGAACATAATCACCAACCCACCCTATACTCCAGTCACTATCACCTGTTCCATAGGTTAAAAGAACATTTGGCCCGAAAGCGATTCAGCTCCGACGACGAAGTGAATCAAGAGGTTCATAACCTCTCTGAACAGCATGGCGGCGAGCAGGTATGACATGGGCATACAAAAACTGCCACAGCATCTACAAAAATGCATCGACCGAAATGGTGATTACGTCGAAATATAGCTAAATTTTCAAGCTGTAAACTGATGTAAGCCATTGTAGAAATAAACAGCTCTATGTACTTATAAAAAAAAGGAGATTTTACTTCTGGGATTACCCTCGTAATAATGACAACAATAATAACAGTTGTGGTAGTAGTAGTATCAGTTGTAGTAGTATTAGTGGTAGTAGTAGCCAGTACAAAATGAATTTATAAGAGAATTTACAGGTGCACAAAACATTGATGTGGTAGATAGAAAAGAATTTATTGAGGTAAAAAAAAGATATATTCTGTTACGCAGCGACTTTTTGAGCTCTCGCCCTCTTGTTAATAATCACAATCCTCTTCAGTAACCGTCTGTCACGATCATCCAACACACACTTTAGTCTGAGTTGTGACTTAGCGGATGATATTTCTCCGCTTTCCCTATATGCCGTATAAGTCTTCGAAACGGTGCCTCTTGAAACACCAAACACTTCGGCTGCCTTCGTTGCGGAAGCACCCACGACGCGAGCACCACCAATACGGTCACGTTCCAGTACACTTAGATCCGACGTAATGCACATACAATTACACAAAACACTTTCCTGAAGACAACTAAGCTTTGGAACGTATTGAAAACGGTGTACAAATGGTCAAATACGACAACGCAACTTATAGACTTGGCTGGCATCTGGGTTTATGTTCAAGCTTGCGTTTACCACTGGGTTCCCATATGTCTGTCCAACAGAGCAGAGCCGCCAGTGGTTACACCCCACGCAGAATGATCCAGTTCTGAAGGCGAAGCTCGAATAAGTCTCACTTCGTGTGATCACAGGCACCTTTTCTGCTTCTGAAGCAAGCTCAGCCCTTGACTAAAGCACTGTGCCTGTTCCGCAGGTACCAAACATTTTGATGGCAGCAGCAAGCAGTAACCGCGTCGCTGACTGCACTTACTTTTTTCACGCCCCATTTTCAGCGACTTTATAGCGCTGCTATATGGCTTTCTTTCGTGCACGTTTTGCATCTTTAATGCAGAAGTCTGCTCGAGACGTGTGGCGTATCTTATTCATGGACACATTACAGGAGGCTTTATTACGAAACTGCGGTCGTGTGCAGTGTGCCATGCAATATTAAAGAGAAGGTATGTATTCGAGTACGGTTTCTACTTTATAGCTTAACCAAGACTGGCATTTATAGAAATTAATTTCGGAAAGAAAGGAGTATGACTGGAAGTTAATCCTAATATGTACGCCCCCGGTAGCTGAATGGTCTTTCTAGTGATTTAGTCAGTAACACAATCTTCTGTTGTCTTTCCTTAATGTCAGCGCAATTGAAATGATCAAACCGTTTTGTTTAAATAACTTCATGTATCTATAACTTAGTATGTATTTGCAATGTGTAACATTGTTTTTTTAAATAAAGGTTTTATAAAAAAAATTGTCAGCGCGACAGACTGTCAACCGAAAGGGCCCGGGTTCGATTCACGGCTGGGTCGGAGATTTTCTCCGCTCAGGGACTGGGTGTTGTGTTGTCCTAATCATCATCATTTCATCCCCATCGACGCGCAAGTCGCCGAAGTAGCGTCAAATCGAAAGACTAGCACCAGGCGAACGGTCTACCAGACGGGAGGCCCTCGCCACACGACATTTCATTGCAACCCTAATATAACAATATAGGGTAAAAAATTACCCCTGTCCATACAATTATTTATCTTATGTTGATACTACTGGCTTCTCTGGCGGGAGTCATTGTTTACCTTTACATTCAGTACCGCTGTTCACGTTGAGGAGCTAAATCTGTCAGGCTTTATTCTTCATCATCCTTTAACAGGTATTTATGAAATTTATCCGTCAGGCCAAAAATCACAACGACTAGTTATTTAGGTTGAGTTTGTTTTGTTTACAAAATAGATGGTACTTTCTTTTTCAGGCACAGAAAATGTCTAAGAATTCCAGAGGAAATAATGGCAGAATTTGAGTGCCAAGAGGCTGAAATCGTTCGATGTAACGGCATTTGAGGTTGATTCATCAGATGAATCAGGTGATCGCTAAGTAAGGAAAACTTTTTATGGCAGAAGTAGGTATTGTTGGAACACGTACCCCTCCCATAAAAGAGCGTCGAGAGTGCTAGCAAAGACTATAGTGGTACAAGTGCCTGGTGCACTAGGCGAGGCAACAAACGAAACGTCTCCTCTGCAATTATATGAACTGTTGATTACTAATAACATGGTTTGACTAATAATTTCCTACACAAACAAAAAAATTGACGATTCGAGGGCAAAATTCACATCGCCGAAGTGGTATATTGGAGATACTAACCAAAACTGTTTTATGAGTGGAGATCTAAAAAATGCGCATGTCAGTGGTAACGATGCTTGGTCTGTGGTACGTGGTTCCCCGTTACGATGAATTACCAATTCGACTTTTTGATCAATAACCTTTGATTTGATGACCATCATATTACATTGCAAAGAAGAACGGCAGAGAAGTCCACTGCATTTCATGATTTCTGGTGTATGATAGTCAAGCATAGTCAAGAACTGTACACTGCCTCTGTACAGCTGGCGAGACACTCCTTAGCATCCGAGGCAGATGCCTATTCGAAACGTGTCTGCCAAGAAAGCTAAAGATCATTTCATTTTTTGAAGCGAAGACGTATTAGTAAATGTGTCTCCGTTCCTAAATATCGTGTGATGATATTATGTGAACCTATGTATGGGACCAACCGGAACATTACGATGGATAACTTGTTTGTTTCTTGTGAAATAGCCAGCAAACTGGCCGACAAAAAGTTGGCAATGGTTTACACGTTACGAAATAACCAACCAGAAATCCCAGAATCCCTGATTCGGACCAACAATAGGCCAGTTCCTTCATCTGCATTCATTTCCAGGAGAGAAAAAATGTTGGAATCATCCGTTCTAAAGCAAATTAAAGAAGTTATTCTTTCGTCAGCGATGCCTGAGGTAGATGAAATAGATCAGAAGGCAAAGAAATCGAACATAGTTTTCTCCTACAATGATAACAAAGGGATGTATTTGGTTTACTATTACGCAGCAAGACCACAGCACAAAAAACCAGGCGCTGGCCAATGCAATTCATGTGTGGGCTTTCAGACGTGTCAGGAATAAACGCCTATGTCTTGTGTAAGGGGAATGGCGGCACAAAGAGCCGAATCAGTTTTCTCAATTGGCTTTTGGGCTGGTTGAAGCAGAAATGAAAGATAGAGATACTCACGAGAAAAAGAGTTTCGCATAACCATGGAACAGATTTTGACACATTTTGGGAGCTATATTTCAAGATCTGAATGGTGTCTGTTCTAAACCAGCGTGCAAAAACTATCGGATAAAATTGTCAAAGTTGTCATAACAGTTCAATATGAAAATGTTAGATACATTCACAATGTCATCAAATTTTGAAATAAATTTATAAAATCTTTATTTCCTTTTACATGAGGAACTATTTTTTCGTAGTTGTTATTTCTATATTCTTTACCAATTTTCGTGTTTTTTGTGATATTATGCTAAACAATTCCTTCAATGATTCTTATGCTTTATGGTACGTTCTATTGTGTTTCGCAGTGTTAGATAAGTGTAATCTCATATATCCGTATATGACAATCACGATAGAATCAAATACATTGATGTTATAATTGTTATTTTGTTTGTCATATTGTAAAACATTAACAATACTTTATAATAAATGTTGGATATTGTTTTATTATTACTTCGTATTATTCCAGAATCTTTTTTCTTAACAGAGATAATTTAGGAAAATGAGGGGTAAATTTTTACCCCACCGTGTTATTTATATATATGCGTCTTTGCGTCTTGTTACTCTAGGGTTTATTTTTATGACGTAGGACCATAATACTAAACCATACTTATTTCTAAAATATCCACGTAATGATGGTTTCTTTGGTCTTTTGTCACTGAAGGAAGGAGGGTTATGGTTCAATGTCCCATCGACTGGTAGGTCATTAAGTCGTATTGGCTAAGTATTGGGAAAAAATTAGCCATGCCCATTTTCAAAGGTACCAACCCGGCATTAGCCTGAACCTATTTAGGGAAATGACGGGAAACCTAAATCCGAGTGAGGGGATTCGAACCGTCGCCCTTCTGAAGGAAAGTCGATGCTGTGAATCAAAGCGCCAACTTGTTCGCTTCTCTATAAATATAGTTTTGGATTCTGTAAGCCATTGTAAACGCCGTGCTACACATTTCAGTTTAGTTTCTTGGATGGGAATAGCAGACAACTTGTAGTTGAAGAGAATGTGATCGAATTCCTAATCAATCACAGATATATCTTCATGTGCTACATTTGCTTTTAATATTATTTTTACCTTTGTATTCACAAACTCTCCTTCTCTCTCTGAATGATACACTTCCTTTGTCAGACTTATTCTAGAAATTTACATTTAATCCTACTGTCAACATTTACTTCCACTGAAATGTTATTATGAAGAAACATAAGGATGAGCTGATATAAAATGGTCGCTAAATAGAACACTTAATCAGATAAGTCTAGTTGTGACAACCGTCATGGAACAAGACCCGTGCTGTTACTCATGTAACACAAAAAAACGTAAAATATAGCTATATCTGGTGTTCCAGCAGTTAACTCAAAATAATTTTTGAATGTCAATAATATGCGCACATGGCAATTATAATAAGAGAGAAATGCAGTATGCACACGAGAGCGTCTAGTAATATTGACTGACTACCCTCAGTTACAGGGCTGAAAAAAAAAAGTGTGCGGTTGAGCAGTTTTGTGTTTGGATGACGGGTGGTCTATATGGTCAGCTTCTCAGTAACGGATGAAATACGTCGTTTACGAGAGCTCCCAGTATATGAGAACACATGAAGTACCTCCTGTCGTTACCCTCCCATGAAATTCCATGTCAGTACCAGATAGAGTAATGTATTAGCACTTTCCACAACAAACAAAGCTAGAAATAAAAAAGTACCGGTATTTTGTCAAAAAATTATATGTGTAACGAAATGTTTTGTAAAACGTGATAGAAGGGATGATGAAAGTGGTAAATGATTTCACTTTCTTGCTGTTTCTACATTCTCCTCATAAACGTTTGGAATGTGCGGATGAGTGGATACGAGTGGGAACCTGCGGAGAAGAATGAGCCTAAAGATAGCTGCCGTAAATCTGAATACCGTCTGCGCCCGGTAGCTGAGTGGCAGTCTGCCGCTGGCAGTGCTGCGAGGCGGTCACGCGGCAGAGCCCTGCAGGCGAGGAGCGCTCCGTAAGTTTTTGTGTTTACTTCGGCCGCTGTAAGTGCCGTTTTCCTTCTAGACCACCATGGCGCCCAACTATCGGAAGAAGACATTACGTTTCCACTTTTGTTCCGACTTCGCCCGACGCTAGGCCCTGGAGGTAGAACGATTTATCCGCGATGAAGTTAAAATACCACCAACGGATCTAATTGGTATCCACTTGTCCATAGTTGGCAGTACCGTTTACGTCAAAATAATCAACGATGTGGCGTGCGACAAGGTGCTTCATGAGGCAAAACGTGGACAGCGCTTCTGCCATTCCGACGGCAACGTCGGACCCGTTACCGTCGATCACGCAGGTCTCGGCACACGGACGATAGGAATCTTCGAACTGCCATTGTAACTACCTACAGACGCCGTCATCGAGGCGCTCCGTCCCTATGGTAACGTTCTGGAACATGTTGCCGAACGATGGGTACAATTTCAAATCTATCCCGTTGTAAACGGTGTTATACAGGTCCGCATCGAGTTGCAGAAACACGTGCCTTCCTATCTACGTATCGGAGGCTGCCGCGCCATTATAATGTACGACGGCCAACCTCGGACCTGTTCCGGTTGCGGGAAAGGTCATTTACGGTCTGAATGTATTCCACGACCTGTGTCGCAGCTCCCGTTGTCGCACCCATGATGGCCGCCCTACCGGTCACTTACGCAGCGGCTCTTGCCACGTCTACAGTTTGCCCAGTCCGTCGCCCGGTCTTCCGACCGGCACGTCCCACCGTCCCAGTCACCTAAGAACGGTGCAGACGTCCCACCTGACAACTTTGCCGCCGAACAGGCTCCCGCAACGGACGCTCAGGAGACCAGTACTTCTTCACAACACCTGTTTGACAATTTCATTGTACCCACCGACGCCTTCGAACCAGGTCGACGCTCCTCCTTGCCGTCGTCCGACACTGAGGAACACGTGCGCAAACAACGCTCGCCGCGTAGGCGCAAACGCCGCCGCCGTTCACCCACGGGCTCTCAAAGCGTCGCCACCCGCGACGACGAAGACGACACCCAACCAGCCGACATTTCCACGCAGAAGTCGGCGGACAGCTTTCACGATGAACAAGACGTTTCGCAGGACGGGACCACCACGGAGGTCGCCACGCACAATGTAACGATCGGTGCGCAGGTTGGGACGCCTGTCTCCCCGCCGACAACTCCAGATCTCTCTCACCACGACGCAATTCCCATGGACATTGGACAGACCCACGGCACAGGAGCATGGGCCGACGACGTTGAGGAAGATACGCCCCCTCCTCCGGATGAATTGCAACCGCCGGACGAGGCTGCCTGTTAACATCAAAAGCGAGGCACTGCAGCTGATGGGATGGAACTTCCTGTTAGTGCCCTCCTCATACTCCCCTTGGTGATGGTAGATGAGCGTCCACCATCAGTGAAAAAAAACCTACCGGTTCGCCACACTGAACATCAAAATGATCGGTACTGTACCCAAGCTGCAGATCCTATGTGACATACTTCTGGCTTCTGACGTCGACGTCGCCCTTCTACAGGAAGTACGCGTTGCCACACTACCACCGGTCTACGGCTACGACTCATACACGTCCACATGTGATCAATCAAGGCGTGGAGTGGCTTTCTACATAAGCGAAGGAATCCCACTCATGGACACAAAAAGCCTTCCCTCTGGAAGAGGCATGGCTGTGACCATCTTCGACACGCGCGTCGTCAATATCTAAGCTCCGTCTGACTCCACGAACCGTCGTCCACTTTTTCGAACATGACGTGGCGCCCCCGTATTCTGGGCGCTATGATCGCCTTATTATGGGAGGCTATTTCAACTGTGTCCTCCATCCGCAGGATTAAATGCCTGGTTATTTGCCACGCCCGGCGCTGCTCGCCTTAATCGAATATTTTCATCTAGTGGACGTTTGGAAGAAGATTCATGGCAATACCCCCGGGTTTACCCATTATACAGCACATTCTGCGAGCAGACTGGAGCGGTTTTATGTCTCTACCCACCTTGGCAACGAAGTCGCCGAAGCTGAACGATGGTCCCTTGCATTTTTGGACCACTGGGCCGTCATTTGCTCCCTGGCTTTGCCACCTTAGTCAGTATGGCGCAGCAGAGGTTACTGGAAACTTAATACCTCACTCCTTAATGAACCACATTGCCGACAACGTATTGCCACTACATGGGCTTCTTGCGAAAGACGCCTTCCGCAGTACACATCCACGTTCCTTTGGTGGCTCAAATCTGCTAAACCTGCGATCAGAAATGTCTTCATGCAATGTGGCAAGGAAGCAGCAGCATGGCATCGAGACACCACAAATTTTCACTACGCCGTCCTCCGTGAGCTCGATGCGCTCCCTCCATCACTTGAAACCCATAGGGAACGACAGCGTACTAAAGCTCGTCTCGTCTCTCTCCAACGTGCACGACTGCATGGTGTCGTGGTGCGTTCCCCACGATAGGACCTCCTCCACGACGTAACACCATCCACAATCCATGCCGCATCCGACCATCGTCGTCGACGTCGACTTTTCGTCCCCAACATCACGACCTCCGACGGTGTTCACCAAACAACACAGGCGACAGTGGTGTCTGCCTTTGCTGAACGTTATCGCCAATCGTATGACGTTGAACAGATGGCAACGCCATTTACTGATGATCTCCGTCCTTCCCCTGATCGGACCCTCACCGTAGCGGAGTCAACGTTCATGATGTCTGCCATCACTGCAGAAGAGGTGGTAGATGCGATCAGCAAGGGGGCCAAGAACTAATCACCAGGACCAAATGGTCTGCCCGTGGAGTTTTACCGGGCGTTCGCCACGTTAATGCTTCCTCCCTGGTCGGAAATGATTAAGGAACTCTTTTCTCCCATTCCACCCGAATACGTCACTGGCATTTTTCTACCTGTGCCTAAGCCGAAGCGAGGGTATCATATCTCTGCATATCGCCCCCTTACATTGATGAATGCAGACTATAAAATCTATGCACGCCTCTTAGCAGCGCGCATACGCACCGTCTTACTTACGGTCCTTTCATCGGAGCAGACTGCACGTGGTTGTGGGGCCACCACACAAACAGCCCTAGGAGAATGCCGTGACCTCATTGCGCTGGCGGCAGTTTGTCGCCTTCGCGCTGCACTGGTATCCATCGATTTCACGAGTGCCTTTGATCGCGTTCGACACCCATTCCTCCTCATGGTGGCGACACGTATGGGGTTCCCATTACTTTATGTCGATGCCATTCGCCGGTTACTACTTCCCGCGGTCTCGATGATACAAGTCAATGGGAGGCTTGTAGGACCGATTCCTATTCGCCGCTCTGTATGTCAAGGAAGTCCTATGTCTATTTTACTATATGCCATTGCACTTGAGTCCCTCATCACTGGTCTTACCTCTAGACTGCAGGGTCTCACTTTACGTGACTACACCTTTCACTGCAGGGCATATTCGGACGACCTCCTCTTTCTCACCTGTTCCTGCACGGAACTCAATGACGCCATCCAATTGATCCACCAGTATGGACGTCTTTCTGGTAGCATTCTTAATGTCCGTAAATTGACTATGATGCACATTGGATGCAGCCTCCCGGCTATGGTGCCGACCCCACTCCCAGTCAGTACCACCCTTCATTACTTGGCTATCGAATTTACGAGCACCACACAACGCACTATGGCCCTCGCTTACCGGCGGCTTTTGCATTCGATTCGGCACCATGTCCGCGGTCAACGTAAACCAACTCCAACATGTGTCCTATGTCAACATCTATGTCGCCTCTAAACTGGTACACGTCGCCCAGATCCTCTCATTGCCGTTACACCTTGGCCGCCGCATCCAATCAGCCTTTGGATATTTCGTGTCAGCAGGGGCACTTTTCAAAGTCCGCTACAGCACTCTAACACTGCCTCCTGCTAAAGGTGGCCTCGGACTCGTCAACGTGCGGGCACGATCTTCCGCACTCTTTGTCCACACTCTGTTGCAGCACTGGAAGGGGCCGGTCCCGTCCTTAACACGCAGTCTCTTAGATACCCTCCGACCAGCTTCTCTCGATCCACCGCTCAATGTGGCACCTAATTCTCCATTATTGTACCACGTCGCCAATTGTTTCATAGAACTCAGCTAAGTTCGGGCCGATCTTTCAGTCACCCGTCCTCCCCATACAAAAGATTATTATCGTTTGTTTATGCTGTCAAACTCTTGCGACCCCATGGCGCTACAGTACCCTGACATTAATTGGAGAACGGCCTGGTGGTGTGTGCACGCACCCTTTTTACCGTCTTCTGTGTCTGCACTCTGGTATGTTTTAGTCTATGACAAATTCCCGGCTATAGTCGACTTTATCGCATAGGACTGGCCACCTCCCCACTCTGCCCTGACTGTCAGCTCGAAGACACCGACGAGCACCGTCTTACGTGCCCCCTCAAGCGAAACGTATGGCTCCTCATCCAACGAATCGTGGGCTTTCACCTCCGTGCCCCGCCAACGACGGTAACCCCAGACTTCTTGTTGTTGCCCCAGACATTTCACTACCCTCTTGCTAAGCACCATACACTCATCTGGTTCCGAGGACAGGCTTCAGAATACCCGAAAACCATCTTACCGACAAACTTTTGCCGGTTATCTCCGCACCGTCTTTCTTGACCCCCGTCAAAGTTGGAGTGTGCCATGCCTACCTGTCACATGGTGCAGCACCCTCATCCACGTTCTCATACATCGAAAAAAAAAAAATAAAATAAAAAAAAGTGGTCAGCGCGACGGAATATCTTTCCTAAGGGCCCGGGTTCGATTCCCGGCTCCATCGGAAATTTTCACCACTCAGGGACTGGGTGTTTTGTTGTCCTAATCATCATAATTTCATCCCCATCGATCATTTGAAAGATTATAACAGGAATAATTAAAAATCGACAGTTAATTTTAAAAAAATTTGAAGACAGCTTAGTGTCTTTTTTAAATTACACAGAGCTATGTGTTAGGCTTTGCAGAAGTTACCGTTACGTTAAGGACAGGATTACATAGAAAAAAAATTGCAAACAGCTTCACAATCCCGGAAATATTTGCATGAACGTAACTTTAACAGCACAGATCTATGAGATTAGAAGACAATAATGCGTCGAAACCAAAAGTAGGAACAATACAGTAGAAAACAGAGGAATCAAAATTCCGCGAGCAGTGGATTTAAAACATGGAAAAAAATTTTGTTACGTAGCTGTAACTGTTCAGGAGTGTATAAAATCACTTGAGGTACGTGACCCGCTTATTATATAGGACAAACTGGAAGGTCTTGTAGGATCAGGTGCAAAGGACTTTTGCTGGGAAAAAGATGCACTAATGTGCAGAATTCCACTTTTGCTGATCATATGCTAATTGCCGGACACAAACCGAAATGCGTTGAAGAAATTTCCATTTTACGTCGAGAGAGGAAAGGTCATAAGCTCGATGTACACGAGGAACTAAAAGTTTTCAAGCATATTCCTAAGAGCGATGGTCTAATCCCCCATGAACAGTTACGGCTACGTAACAAAACTTTTTTAATTGGTTTCAGTCCACTGCTCGTGGAATTTTGATTCCTCTATTTTTTACTCTATTTTTCCTGCTTCTGAGTTCGCAACATAATTCTATTATAATCTCAGAGATACGTGCTTCTGAAGTTACCTTCATGCAATTATTTTCTGGATTGCACAGTGGTTTGTAAAAAATTTTCTATGCCATTCTTTCCTCTTACGTAACAGTAATTACTATAAAGACTAAAAATGGCTCTATAATACTTAATATACTTGAGTTCTGTGTGATTTCATAAATACATTAATTTAAAATTAACTGTTGTTTTTTCAGTTATTTTTGTTATGATGTTTCAAATTGGTACACGTTACTGTCCACGCCTGATAAGAGGCGCAACCGGCATTGTTTTCGTGGCAACAATGTAAGCCACTGGGCCTATCAGTCTGATGTTGTTCCTAGCTGGGAACACGTGGCAAAGACCAGAACTTACATTTTACTTTTGACTTGAGCATAGCTGCTCAAAATTCTATTGCTTTTTAGCAATGTAATATTATGTTAGTAACCTTTGAGCGCCATGAAAATTGTTATCTTGGTTAATGCTAATTTCTATGTATTATGTTATAGGATTTAGCAACATTTCATTTCGATGAAGACATCCCTAGTAGGTGTCGAAATCTAGGTCAATTTACCTAACGTTTACGTTCAACTGGTTGGCTGTTTTATCTTGTAATGAAACTAATATTCGATTGCTGAATACCAGCCATGCTCAAAACTGTAATCCTCATTATTTTTATTACTACTATTGTCACTGTTAGTGGCATCACCAGCAGTAGTAGAGCATTCACTTTTTTAGTTAAGTCAATATAATTTACTCGCGTTTTTACTTAGACACTCAAATCATTTTAGTGCTAGTTATAGTATTGAAATTGTTATTTCTTCTGCAATTTTAATGTACAGAAGTGCTGTATCTGCGAAATTCTGGTCCAGTGTACGAGAGGACCTTATGGCTTCATTCAGATTGGGTTAAGTAAATAAAGAAATAGAATAAATAACCGCATGTAACATAATGCTCTAGCCTTCACGTTGTAATGGTTCGCCGGCCTGGGTGGCCGAGCGGTTCTAGGGGCTACAGTCTGGAACCGCGTGACCGCTACGGTCGGAGATTCGAATCCTGCCTCGGGCATGGATGTGTGGGATGTCCTTAGGTTAGTTAGGTTTAAGTAGTTCTACGTTGTAGGGGACTGATGGCCTCAGAGGTGAAGTGCCATAGTGCTCAGAGCCATTTGAACCATTTTTTTTGGTAATAATTCTTTATTTACGTGACCATTACGGCACTGCAACCCCAGTTCTCGATACCAGTAATATCGTACTACTTTTCTGCGAAGTAACAGACATATTTTTGTGACAATATTCACATTTGGTTTTATTAATATAGGTACTCCGATGTAGCGATAAGTGATATGTTTCTTGTGTGTATTCATTTCTGTGAGACTGTCATTATCCTTGACTTACTTGTAAGCGTTTTGGCGCGAATGCGCACAGAGCAGTCTTTGTTCCACTTTGCAGAAGTTAACTTGTTATTTCGCTTTGTAAAAGAACAGTCAAGTCTTGTGTTTGGTTAAAGTGGAAATTAATATATGAAGATTGATACAAAACTGTTTTCTTGATGATGTGACCATTAAGAAGAAGTATATGTGAATTTACAAGAAGTTTAATAAAAATGTGGATCGTGAACACCTAGTCAAAAATTATTTCTACCATACCATTGTTCTGATCTGGGATTGTTTGATCATTAAGAAATTCCCGAAAAACGCATTTGTTAGGTCTTCAAATATTGCTAAAATACAGATCTGGACCTTCTAGCAGTCAAAGTGGAATCACCCTAGAATCAACAAGATGAGCCATAACAACTTCGATGAAATCTACGTGGGAATCCATTCAAGATAAGTGCCAAAATTAATGACTTTTTTACAGTGAGTTCATTATTTCCATTCTGACGATACCATCCATAGTCAATAAATTCGTTGTTGCCCGATAAAGCGAACATATGCTGCGTGAGCAACATTATTAATCTGATTTATAACCTACTTTGCAAGTGGTGGTATTATTCGAACATCAACTGGGTGACAGAGCTATAGCAATTTGTAGTGGCTCTGATAGCAAACACTAGCATTGTATCCATGAAAATAATGTGAAATAAATACACACTGGTAGATAAGCAGCATACTAATACAGTATTATGGTTCTGATTGGTCTAAATTTAACTTTCGGTAACTCTCTTTCCGCTGATGGTGGGCATACCAATTCAATTTTGCATCTTAACGGGTTAGCGCAGTGGTTGGCATATTGAACTAGAATTAGAGAAGAGGACATTTCAAATCCACATCTGGCCATTCTGCTCTAGGTTTTCCGAGATTTCCCTCTAATCACTTGATGCAAATGCCGGGATGGTTCCTTCGAAAGGGCGTGGCCGTTCTCCTTCTCCATTCTTCCCCAATCCGAGATTGTGCTCCGTCTCTAATGACCTCTTTATCAACGGGACGTTAAACAGTAATCTCCTCAACCTCCTCAATTTTGCAAGAGTGGTTGGCGCTCGGGACTGCATAAGTTCACCTACAGAGCCCCCGTATTGACCCATAACGTGAGACAATAGAGAGTTTTACGGGAGCAGTGGATAGTTGTGGGCCTAACTTTACGGGCTGTGTTGGCTCCCAGAGTCTGTCCCGCTGACGACGGAGACATCAGAAGAGCACTCGGAGTCATGTGAATCCACAGGAGTCGATTAAACTCAAGGCTCGTGCTGGGAGACATTCCGCCGATCGTTATCACCTGGTAGTATACAAATAATAATCAATGTAAAATAGCCTGCAAAGTGACACGTTCCAAGTGTTTAAGATACCCCGCAGAAGTGGGTAAACGTTGCGGCACGAGAAGCACCGTCGGCACAGTTAACTGGCGGAGTATAAATCTGGAGCATACAAGTAGCTGACGCAGGTGTAAACGTCACTCAAAACATATTTCTGTTGCGTTGTCGTTTCCTCCTCCCGGTGTAGCACGTTGTTAGCACTTACCCATACAATACACGGCATTACTCCCCTATCGTGGAGTGATATCTTTCCGTTCTTATCACCGCCTTCACTATATTGGTGAGACTGCTACGTACGGTACTCATAAGTGAGCTATTAATTCATTATGTTTGCGTCTACACTGAAGCGCCATGAAACTGGAACAGGCATAGGTATTAAAACACAGATTTACGTTAACAGGAAGAATACGGCGCTGCGGTCGGAAACGATATATAAGGCAACAAATGTCTGGCAGAATTGTTAAATCGGTTACTGCAATTACTGCTGTTACAATGGCAGGTTACCAAGATTTAAATGAGTTTGAACATGGTGTTGTAGTCGGCGCTTCAGCGATGGGACACAGCATCTCAAAGGTAGCGATGAAGTGGGGATTTCCCCGTACGACCATTTCACTACCGTAACGTGAATATCAGGAATCCGGTAAAACATCAAATCTTCAACATCGCCTCAGCCGGAAAAAGATCCTGCAAGAACGGGACCAACGACGGCTGTACAGGTTCGTTCAACGTGACAGAAGTGCAACCCATCCGCAAATTGCTGCAGATTTCAATGCTGGGCCATCGATATGTGTCAGCGTGTGAACTGAATCAACGAAACATCATCTATTTGGGCTTTCGGAGTCGAAGGCCCACTCGTGTATCTTTGATGACCGGTCGACACACAACTTTACGCCTCGCCTGGGCCCGTCAACATCGACATTGGACAGTTGACGGCTGGAAAAATGTTACCTGGTCGGACGAGTCTCGTTTCAAATTGTATCGAGCGGATGGACGTTTACGGGTATGGAGACAACCTCATGAATCCATGGAACCCGCACGTCAGTAGGGGACTGTTCAAGCTAGTGGAGGCTCTGTAATGGTGTGGGTCGTGTCCAGTTGTAGTGATATGGATCCCCTGATATGTCTAGATACGACTCTGACATGTGACTCGTACGGAATCATCACCTGCATCCATTCACGTCCATTGTCGATTCCGACGGACTTGGACGATTCCAGTAGGACAGTGCGACACACCACACGTTCAGAACTCCTGCAGAGAGGCTCCAGGAACGCTCTTCTGGGTTTAAACACTTCAGCTGGCCACAAACCTCCCCAGACAAGACCGAGCGAGGTGGCGCAGTGGCTAGCACACAGGGCTCGCATTCGGGAGGACGACTGTCCAATCCCGCGTCCTGCCATCCTGATCTGGGTTTTCCGTGATTTCCATAAATCGCTCCAGGCAAATGACGAGATGGTTCCTTTGAAATGGCACGGCCGACTTCCTTCCCTAATCCGATGAGACCGATAACATCGCTGTCTGTCTCCTCCCCCCACAACCACCCAACAACAACAACAAAAGTAAAATGAAATTCGTAACTAGTTATCCAACTACTAATACTGCTATAAGCAATACAGAATCTGTTGTGTGTTTGTTCATTTATTTTTGTGCATTTAGCCTGTACATGGTTTCTTTCGCTACTGAATCTACCCATAAAACATGAACTAATCTTGAAACGTCCCCTTAGAACAATTGTATACGAGACTGTGCTTAAACAATAATTTTAGCGCAACGCAGTCTGACTATCAAAAATCCCTACAAAAGAATGGCCCAGACAAACATTAAACTATACGTTTCCCAAATCACTTACCTCACCAAAAATCTTCCTTACTCTAACTACTGCAATACAGCGAGCGCCACTACTGCCAAATAAATAAATGATTCAAACTACGGAAGGCACTAACTACTGATAGGGATAGTTAGCAAATGAAAGATTTTAATGGAGAACAAACAATGTATTTACCTTAATATCATCACTAGTCATAATATATGTAACTTCAAAACTCCGCCATCTCTCTCCTCACATCCACCACTGCTGGCGGCTCACCTCCAACTGCCCAACGCTATGCGCTGTTAACATCCAGCTGCCCAACAATACAATGGCACACAACAATGCAAACTAGCCACAGACTGCACACAGCACAGCCAGTGATTTTCATACAGAGCGCTACGTAGCGTTGCCAATAAGAAAACATAAACAGCCTACTTACATAAAGGAAACATGAACAGCCTACTTACATAGCCCCCATGCTCCCCACAAAAAAATTTACAAATTTTTTGGGCAGTGGCCAATAATAATTTGATAAAATTTTTCATAATTACAATAACAAAGATATCAAATGCACACACTTATCAATACAATGTCGGTCAAAGGCTAAAATTTTCTCACAGTCCATAAAGACAGTCCTGATCATTCATCACAGTAAAACTGCCGTTTCTTTTATCAAAGTCTGAGCAGTAAAAGACAATGCACACGGAAGTAGTGGATGTCCATGCAGTCTTGAAGAAGTAGTGGTGTCCTTCCAACGGAAAGACAGTGCTGACTCTTGACATGCTGACAGGTAATGGGCCACAATGGAGCAAACCCACAGCAGAGTCATTCGAAGTTCTGAAGAATATTGGTAGGTAGGTCATCACAGAGCAGACCCACTGTAGTCCTGGTAGAGAGTATGGATTGGTGGGCCACCAGAGGTGCAGACCCACTGCAGTCCTTGTAGAAATAATGGTATTGGTGTGTCATCAAAGGTGTAGACCCACTGTAGTCCTTGTAGAGATGGCCAGCAGCAATCTGCTGCGACTGTGCAGGTGCAAAATCACCATCGAAGAGTCTTGCAGAGAAGATAGCAAGTCCATAAACCACCACTTATGCACGCACAAAGTTTTTGGGAATTGTCCTTAGAACCAGCAATGCTGTTATCCAGTCCCTTGCTGAATTATTAACACATGTGCAAACACTAACAGTCCCTACTTATTGTTCTTTCCATTCCAAAAGCTCCTTTTTCGAAGAATGTGGATCATAAAATAATTATTTAATAGATCTTAATAGTGTTGAAAAAGCATAATATACATAGCAGTTCATAATATCCATTCTGTACTAAAAAATCCGCCATCTCATTTCCCACATCCACCACTGCTGGCGGTTAACCTCCAACTGCCCAACGCTATGCGCTGTTAACATCCACCTGCCCAACAATACAATGGCAGACAACAATGCAAACTAGCCACAGACTGCACACAGCACAGCCAGTGATTTTCATACAGAGCGCTACGTAGCGTTGCCAATAAGAAAACATAAACAGCCTACTTACATAAAGGAAACATAAACAGCCTACTTACAATCTCTAACAACCGAGCAAGGCGGCGCAGTGGTTATTACACAGGACTTGCATTCGGGAGGACGACAGTTCAAATCCCCGTCCGACCATCCAGTATTAGGTTTTCCGCAGTTTCCCTAAATCATCCTAGACAAATGCCGTGACTGTTTCTCTGAAAACGCCACGGCCGATTACCTTACCCAGCCTTTCGTAACCAGTGCTCACGCTCCGTCACTGATGACCTCACTGTCGATAGGACATTAAAACGCTGTTCTGGACTCTCAGTCTCTGTATGGAGGAGAGGTTAGTAAAAGCAAAGCAGCGAAGCGCTGTGCTGAGGATGGAATAGGGACCATCATGAAAACGGTGAGTCCTTAAGATTGTATTTTGCTTAATGAAGGGTACATTTCCTTTCATTTATTGCAAAAAATGGTTCAAATGGCTCGGAGCACTATTGGACTTAACTTCTGAGGTCATCAGTCCCCTAGAACGTAGAACTACCTAAACCTAACTAACCTAAGGACATCACACACATCCATGCCCGAGGCAGGATTCGAACCTGCGACTGTAGCGTCATTTATTGCACTAGGCTAGTAGACAGCATCGACAGTTCATGCAGTTAACTGAAATTTAGTAGCTCTTAATATGGGTATGTGGTAGTTAAGATTCCTCTTTCAGGTATACACTTCGGGCGTTAGGTTGAGCAATGTACGAGTATTAGTTGATCCTACTGTGGTGAAATGAAGGAAAATTAGTGTGTCGTCCTTGTTTGAGATTTCTGCGCCGCAGACATCCACTCCATTATCGCCACATTGCGTGAGTGGCTTTCTCTGATCACAATATGACTGCAACGCAAACTGGCAATAAATTACACAACATGTAGGATGTCGGCCCTGTTTTCAGCCGTTCTGCGCATAACCCTCCACTGACCGCTAACATCCAAAAAGATTCATTCTCTTTCCGAGCGGCTGGCCTTGAATTACAACCAGACTGCGATAATCTCTCTCCTGCATGCTGCGCTGTTGCCGTACTTCGCGACAACCTAATTATTCATTCAGTTGTCCATGTTATTTTCTTGTAGCATATAGCTGTGAATGTGTATCTGTAAAAGTGTTGGAGTGATTTCCGAACAAATATCTCAATTGACGACAATAAATGTAAGATGCTTCACAAGCAGGTTAGGCGGAATGTTTACGATTTTATAATTTTTTAAAATTTTAATTTGAAAGTGGAGCTCCTGTTGTTTACATCTGAAGACGTAAGACCGGACTGCAGAAGCCTGTGCTGTCGGCAAGAGGACTGTAGACACAACTGTAAACGAAAGTATCAGAGCAGTAAATACCTCAGGAAATACCTAGTGTCTTCTTGAACACGCAGTCACAAGAAAACTTTAACACGATTGAATGGCATTTTAAAGCGCTCCGTGTTTGAAATGTAAGTGGTAAAATCCCGACATCACGAAAACTTGTTAGAATTATGAACGAGAAAATCGGCTTCGAAGGTAGTGCTTAGTCAATGCAAAGGTTTATAAAAGACATTGATTTCAAGTAGGTTCAAAAGAGAGTTTGTAATTGAAAGAAGTGACGTAGGTGCAGCACGGTACAAGAGAAGGAAGTAGTTCAACAGTGTACTACCTGGATGAAACAGTGTGAATCAGGACCACTCCAGGAATAACTGCTTTAAAATTAGTAAACTCTACTGGCGGTTTGAAATTCCCATAGTAAAAGGTTCTCCGATACTTATTCTGAATGCTGGCTCTTGTTCGGCTTCTTCCTGAGGGTAAACTTGTATTTAGGTATAAGTAAAATAGCAGTGACTGCCATACGGTGTGGCTGACTTAACAATTCCTGCTTCAAATCCTGTCATTGTAATGTACCATTTTGCTCTTACATAGCAAACACCAGAAAAGCGGATATGGTGCTCTGGTTTAAGAATAAAAATATTCTGCACACTATAAATCAGACTCCTGCCCAACTCCTGCAGCTCGTTAATTCATACAAGTTACTCGTCAGAACGTTGAACTTGACTTCCATGCACGTGGATTTCGTCACACAGTTTTGCACGTACCGCCATATCACTGTCGGTATAATGCGATGGAATTAATTTGGACACAGGGTAAAGGTTACGTAGTAGGAAAAAACATCTCAGGTCATCCGTCCCCTAGAACTTAGAACTACTTAAACCTAACTAACGTAAGGACATCACACACGTCCCTGCCCGATGCGGGATTCGAACCTGCGTCCGCAACGGTCGCGCATTTCCAGACTGAAGAGCCTAGAACCGCTCGGCCACACCGTCCGGGCGGTACATCTTCCGGACCTCGTCCAATTTGCAAAATTTTGGATTTAGTCAAGTTAACGGCACTGCCCGCCGTTGTCCCGTAATAGTATAGATGTGCGACAGCCTGACGGACTTCATGTCCTGATCTGACAAGGAGGATGAGGTCATCCGCTTATGCGCGACGGACGAAAGAGTTCTCATCAAGCACTATCCTTGTAAGTGAGCGCCTCATAACACACATCAGCGGCTCGAGTGCTATCGGGAGTGCATCATGGAAAGTGGGCACCCTTGTCGAACCGAGCTGTTAATGGGAATCGAGCCCGGTTCCCGACGGTTTACAATCACCTTCGATGTAGCCGCTCGTATTAGAATCATAACGATGAAGATGACAACAGGTGGAACCGCCATTCGGCTCAAGACTGACGCCAAGAAGTCATGGTTTATCCTGTCGAACGCACGCTCGAAGTCCACAGATGTCATCGCTGCTTGCATTTACACGGTTCCGCAAGGGTGATAACGTCACAGTATTCACTTAACACCGAGGAGATGTTGCTTCGCACCCCTAGGCAAGCCTGATCATGGGATATTGTCCTGGATATCGCCAGTTTCAGACGAGATGCTAGTAGTCATGCAAAGATTTTATAGTCGATGTTTAGCATAGTGAGAGGCGGATATTGATTAACACTGCGACTCCCCACCATCTTCTGGATGGGAAGAAGAAAGTCCATCACAAATTAGGACGGCAGGTGCATGCCAGGACGCATCGTCTCGTTGTACATCGACACCCACTGTGGCATCATCATGTCCGTGAATTCTCGATAAAACTCTAACTTAATCCCATCTGGCCCTGGTGATTTTTGGGCCGCTCCTTTTTTGAATGCCACCTTTATATCGTCTTCTGTGAGTGGCTCCGTAAGTGCTGTCTTATCCCTCTCTGATAATGTCGTTTGCAGATGTTGCAATCTGTCGTACCCCACGCGACGGTCCGTCGGTGTTCCGGCATACAGGTGGCGGAAACGCTCTAAAATTCATTTGCAATGTCCTGTTGTGTTGTCAGTTAACGGCCAGCTAAACCGTCGAGCACTGCGACCAATGTCCGGCGGTAACGTTTATGTTTCCGCAACACATGGTGCACCGAGGTACGTTCCCCAGTGATAATGTCGAGGTCTCTTGCCCGTATCGGGATGCCACCCAGTCATTGTCGCGTGATCGATAGGATTTGTGCCTTGACACGATGAACTTCTGCATGACGTTCTTGCAGACGGCACCTGGAATGACAGCTCACGAATCATGGTGTGATAATAGTCAAGAGTGTCGCTTTGGCATCTCGTCCTATCCCGACCATACTGTATGAGAGCTCTTCTTATTGCTGGCTTAGTACACTCAAGCCACCATTGAAGCACGGAGGCATATGTTAGTAGACGGCGTTGACATGTGACCCATACCTCCTCGACTCTGTGACGACATTCGAAGTCTGCCAAAATTGACGAATTGAGCTTCCATGTCCCGCGGCTTATCCACACACTTTGCCGAGGGAATGATATGCTACAAATGTAATCCAGAGTAAATGCCGCAGGCCATCGTTCCGCGTCGACCACCTTATCCTGTAGGCCAACCAAAACATATATTCGATCAAGTCTGCTCGCCGAGTGACTGGTAAGAAAAGTATATCCCTCACGGTTCCTAGGAATCCTGTCCCAGGTGTCGCAAAACTCCAGGTCCCGGCATAGAACATGCAGTTCACGATAGTTATTGTAATGTGGAGTCTGGTCTTTTTAGGCTAGAACACAACTGAAGTCATCACCTGTAATGAAATGATTGAATCTGCCAGTAAATAAGAGCACAATCTCTTCCGAATAATATCACGCACGCGCCCGTCTGTTATCTGTGCCGGAAGGGGCATAAACATTGAGAATACAAATTCCATTAGCAGTTATCGCCAGCCCTCGTGCCGAAGGCAGATAAGCCAGGTCACGAACCTAAATCCCGTCCCGGACCAATATAGCCGTTCCACTGTCGCTGTCCGAGTGAGGCGAGGTGTAGCATATGTATCCGTGTCCTTCCTGGAACTCAGTAATGTAAATCTCCTGCACCGTCAGTATATCCATATCCGACTCGTATATCATGTCCCTAAACAACTGGTCATTCACGGGCGATCTAATGGTATTTACATTCAGTGTACCTATTCTGTATGCCTGGGGTCGAGTAGCTATCATCTCCGCGTGATGTTAAAATGACGAAAATTCACCGTATCATTAGTCCCTTTACACAATCGCAGAGGGGTCGCCCGACGGACGTCTCCCTGCGGCATTAGGTTTCATAAGATGCGGACGAATGCGAGTCCCCACCAATGGAAGGGTCCGCATCGGTGATTTCGTCGTCCTGCACATCGCAGCTGATATTATGGTGGGTGCTCCAAACTGCCCTGCGCGGCACTGACGTGTGGCATCTGTGCATCTTTCCCAGCTTTAGACTCCGCCGCAGAATGGGTGTCGGGCCCCTGAGCGGATGCGTCGTCTGAACGACATGACATATTTTCACTGTCCGAATTCACTTGGTTAGCGACATCCGAAGCTTGTGGTTCTAAGTCAGACAGGTCCATAGTGTTAGACACATCAGGACTCACAAGAAGAGGAGAGTTTAGTCGGCGCTTCGGTGAGCGTTGTCTGCGGGCCCAAATCTTGGCCTCTGGTGTTGGTGAATCTTGTATCTCCTGCTGTCTCGCCACCGCCACGACGCCCTGGGGCCGTTCCACTTCAGCTTCCATGCCTTGCGTGAAGCTGTCATCCGCTTTGTCCACCACCTGCAGTGTCTGGGATTGGAGGTTGGTCGGAGGCATTCCTTCTTCAGTGGGGCCCGAAGGTCCCTCGATCAACGGCGGCGTTGGTTCGATAGTACGCTTCGACCTCGGCGTCACCTCTCCGCGAAGCGCCGTCACGTAAGTCAGCGGCAGTGACGTTAGTGTAGCCAGATTCTGGAAGTTTCCGCTGGGGAGTTGCACGAGTCTCCTCTGCATACACGCAGATGGAAGATGTCCTTCCCCACCACACCCGGAGCATGTCCAGGGCTGTCCATCATATAAGAAAAAAGCTCTACAGCCACCTATGGCCGGCAGCGGTGGTCTGGTGGTTCTAGGCGCGCAGTCCGGAACCGCGGGACTGCTACGGTCGCAGGTTCGAATCCTGCCTCGGGCATGGTTGTGTGTGATGTCCTTAGGTCAGTTAGGTTTAATTAGTTCTAAGTTCTAGGTGACTGATGACCTCAGAAGTTAAGTCGCATAGTGCTCAGAGCCATTTGAACCATTAGCCAGCCAGCCACCTATGTTTATGTACGATAGCACGTGTTTCGTAAGGGCAATTCGCACCTGTCGGACACCATTGAGCACTGGATACGTGCTAAAACTTGCCCAACGTTCGATCGTATGACTAATAACTCTGCCGTATTGCTGGAGTGATTCAGTGATCAATGATTTGGGTTCCTCAAAAGGCAGGTCGAAGATTCGAATCGTACGCATGCCCAGGCCGGAATGAGCTACTAAAACTTCGCAAATATGACCATCGGAGTGTCGGAACTGGAACAAGTTCGAGCTGCTCCGCAGCCAAAGGCACACTGACCATGTGAGCCACCGAGGGCACAGAGGATAGTGCGCCTGCAAGGACTTATCCCTTGCACGCTCCCCGTGAGACCAACATTCCCAACATGTCCACACCACTACATTCGTAGTGCGCCTAATAGATGTTTGCCCATCACACTCATTACTCCTGGCAGATTAATCTACCAAGTCCCGTACGAGTTGAGTCATAGCGTGTGCGTTCGCAGAAGGAGGTCAGTGGCCGGGTAGCCATATCTTAACTATATATGAAGGTAGTATCTGTTGCTGAAAGAACAGATACCATTGATGACCGTGGAGCTTCTCTAGAATGAAATGATAATTAAATCGACACTGTAGCTGCAAACAGGCGTTGATATACATCATTGGGGACATGTTGACAATTTTGAACATGCCCCAATGATGTATTTCAACGCCTGTTTGCAGCTAGGGTTTCGATTTAATTATTATTTCATTCTAGAGAAGCTGCACGGTCATCAGTGGTATCTTCTTTTGGGAGCAGATACTACCTTCTCATATATTAACATGAGTCATTTGCATTAGTCTTTGCTACCAGAAGCTGTTTCTTACACACAGTGAGTTACACTTGACTAGAGTCAAACAAACCCACATACATGCATTATACACATTTCTAAAAGCTTCTATGGGGTAGAGGCATTTGTCATGTTAAAGCTATCATTCCAGTTTGTGTTTGAAGTTAATTTTTTTGTGTGTTAGATTTTTAAGCATAACACAGTCCAAATCGCAATAAATAACAATAATTGCAACAACTTTCAATGCCTTTGTTGTATAAGAACTGTCATTTCGACAACAATTGCACTTGACGTCTTCATAAGGCTGCGTCGCCTGCTGACATCACGTGGGCTATAGCTGTGGAGCAGTGGACGCATCGTTGTGAAGGCGTGAAGTAATCAATATTGGTTTTAAAGTTAACTAGTCCCCGTCATGGGTTTGAACGCGTAACACGATGTTCCATAGGCAAATAAACCAAATCAGCAGCAGCACAGTCTAGCAACAAAGAGTTCGTTTGCCCGCTCTCTGACGTCACTCACGCGCCTACCACACTCCGGTACGCGTTTCCCTGTTGCTCTGCCTCTATGTGCGGAAGCATCTACCTTTGTAACGCAGGCTGTAATTTATGTCCACAGAGTCTTTTAGAAATGCAACAAATATGTACTATGACCAAAGATGACACCACAAACTTCCAATCACTGTTCAGCACTTGTTATGGAGAATTACGAAACTGAGGAAATAAATGACGCAAACGCAGTGATCGTCAGAATGCGGTACGCGGACCACATGCGGCCCCACTCAGGTATTCGTGAGGCCCACAGTTATCAGCCGCAGTTTGTAATAATGTGCATCTAGCAACTAACATCCGAATTCAGGAACATCAACAAACGCTAAGACCTTGTCAAGAGTGTAATTTTTCTGCTCATTATCAAACAAAGAATCTTACAGAATCAGTAACATTTTAAATGCCCTTAATTTTAATGGGTGTTTGTGAATTCAGCGGTGAATTAAGTAAAGTTGGCCGCTTACCTCAGCTAGCTGGCAGAGGGGCAAGTACCTCGGCTACTCAAGGGTTTGCGTGACTCCTACCGTTCAGCAACTGCGGTATAAATTTTGACATGAAAGTAACAGGGATTCATGAACGCGCATTACAGAGACGGTCATTATCGAATGCGGCCATTCGCACACCACAATTAAACCACTGACATTTCATCATGCAACTACAAGCGACGTTGAAGAACTGTTTCCACACTTTTTTTTCTGAAAACTCGTTGATTTTATTCATGATTCCAATACGCAACATTATTCAACACTCTTTTACTTAAAAACCCCAGTTTTTCAACATAAACGCCATTCAGAGTGACGGCCGTACACCACCTTACTGGGACGGTCTGCATGCCTGCATGGTACCACTCTACTGGAGCCACCGTCTTGCTCTATCAATAACATCCGCATCATCCATGTGCTGCTTCCCGCAGAATGCATCCTGCATTGAGCCACACAGATGAAGTTCAAAGATGCGAGACCCAAGCTGTAGGCTGGATGAGAAAGAGCAGTCCAATGAAATTTTATGAGCTTCTCCCAGGTGGACAGACTTGCTTGAGGCCGTGCCCTTCCAAAGGAACCATCCTGGAATTCAGCTGAAGAGATTTAGGGAAATCACGGAAAACCTAAATCAGGATGGCCAGACGCGGGGTCGTCCTCCCGAATGCGAGTCCAGTGTGCTAACCACTGCGCCACCTCACTCGATTGGAGAACTAGAAGTTTTTTGTAATGAATGCCTTGATACACACTAGACGACAGAAGAAGACTTGCAGATCCGTGGCACATATTCATAGAGGTGCGTGTGTCTTTTAGAACCGCATGAGCAAACAGCGAGTGTGTCAGACGCAGTCATCGCATACGGCCAAATGGGTGAAAGCGGTTGATGGATACGTCTTCTGTCTCTCCATTAAAGACGCAGGAATGGTCGTCATACACACCAGTACTATTGATTATCAAGTAGGTAAATCTTACATAAGACAAAGAATCTTTGGGTTTAATCCTAAGGATCCAAATGCTTCATGTGCAGCCTAGGGGAGTGTGAAGTATTCTAAACTATCCTGTTGGAAATATTCTGAGTTTTTAGCCATTAAGTAACAGAGTACATTTGGTTGGTCTCTTCTCCGGAGTGTAATTTCAGATTATTGCCGCGAAGGGAACGATCTATTGATACGTAATCAGTATGGTTTCAGAAAACATCGTTCTTGTGCAACGCAGCTATCTCTTTATTCGCACGAAGTAATGGCCGCTATCGGCAGGGGATCTCAAGCTGATTCCGTATTTCTAGATTTCCGGAAAGCTTTTGACACCGTTCCTCACAAGCGACTTCTAATTAAGCTGCGGGCCTATGGGGTATCGTCTCAGTTGTGCGACTGGATTCGTGACTTCCTGTCAGGAAGGTCGCAGTTCGTAGTAATAGACGGCTAATCATCGAGTAAAACTGAAGTGATATCAGGTGTTCCCCAGGGAAGCGTCCTGGGACCTCTGCTGTTCCTGTTCTATATAGATGACTTGGGTGACAATCTGAGCAATTCTCTTAGGTTGTTCGCAGATGATGCTGTAATTTACCGTCTAGTAAGGTCATACGAAGACCAGTATCAGTTGCAAAGCGATTTAGAAAAGATTGCTGTATGGTGTGGCAGGTGGCAGTTGACGCTAAATAACGAAAAGTGTGAGGTGATCCACATGAGTTCCAAAAGAAATCCGTTGGAATTCGATTACTCGGTAAATAGTACAATTCTCAAGGCTGTCAATTCAACTAAGTAGCTGGGTGTTAAAATTACGAACAACTTCAGTTGGAAAGACCACATAGATAATATTGTGGGGAAAGCGAGCCAAAGGTTGCGTTTCATTGGCAGGACACTTAGAAGATGCAACAAGTCCACTAAAGAGCAGCTTACACTACACTCGTTCGTCCTCTGTTAGAATACTGTTGCGCTGTGTGGGATCCTTACCAGGTGGGATTGACGGAGGACATCGAAAGGGTGCAAAAAAGGGCAGCTCGTTTTGTATTATCACGTAATAGGGGAGAGAGTGTGGCAGATATGATACGCGAATTGGGATGGAAGTCATTAAAACAAAGACGCTTTTCGTCACGGCGAGATCTATTTACGAAATTTCAGTCACCAACTTTCTCTTCCGAATGCGAAAATATTTTGTTGAGCCCAACATACATAGGTAGAAATGATCATCAAAATAAAATAAGAGAAATCAGAGCTCGAACAGAAAGGTTTAGGTGTTCGTTTTTCCCGCGCGCTGTTCGGGAGTGGAATGGTAGAGAGATAGTATGATTGTGGTTCGAAGAACCCTCTGCCAAGCACTTAAATGTGAAGTGCAGACTAATCATGTATATGTAGATGTAGATGTAGACGTCCACACTTGATCCTCCAACTATCAGTACATCTGTTGTAGCTAGTAATTCGTAATAGCAAAACTAACAGACTTGAATGAGGCCAAAATAGGAGTCAATCGGAACACATCTACTTGAAAGATTACAAAAACACTGTATCCAGTGTTACGAAAGCATACATAATTTATATGTCTGGTAATATAGGAAGAATAACTAAAAATATGAAATCAACATAGCAGATCTAGAATTTCATATATTGGAGTGGCACACAGATCTGGTTCCAAGCAAGCTACATGATACGTTGGAGCGGGACACACAGAATTTCAACTATCCCCAATCTCTGCCGACTACCGTTACGTAGTGCACAGATGAATGTGGCGTTACTCTATGTAACCTTAAATGCATTGTTATAGGATTGTCATAAGATTGAGAGTTCAGTTAACATTAACTTTTTGGAAACCCACGACATGAAAACATTGCTTTAATATTATATGACTGATATCAGTTAAGTCAGACATCGGCACATCGTCTGGTGGTAAAGAACTTTGCGACTGAAGAAAATCGGCTGCCCCTGGCGTATTGTTCGTTTAAATAAAAAAGACGCTATTGTTGCTACTCCATTCCAAGTAAAGTATAGAACAGATGAACTTTAACCCAAGACAAGTTAGATCCTAACTAATGATGACAATTGTTGAGGCTATGAAGTCAGGGGGGGGGGGGGTGAGTAAAATTGTTTAAACTTGAGACAACTGGGCTTCAGCTTGATGTAGGCAGTATGTGACGGCAGGGGTAAATATGAGGCCACTTGAATTCTGTACTTAAAACAAAGGACAATGCAACCATGACTGCAGGTCGTCCGCGGCTCGTGGTATTGCGGTAGCGTTCTCGCTTTCCGCGCACGGGGTCCCGGGTTCGATTCCCGGCGGGGTCAGGGATTTTTCTCTGCTTCGAGATGACTGGGTGTGTGTGTGTGTGTGTGTGTGTGTGTGTGTGTGTGTGTGTGTCTTTCATCATCATTTCATCCTCATTCACTCGCAAGTCGCCGTAGTTAAAGAACTTGTGGAGCGGCGGCCGAACCGCCCCGCGAGGGGTCTCCCGGCTACTGATGCCATACGCTCATTTACATTTTTACTGCAGGTCGATGCGTGTCTGAGTAAATAACAGCTTTGTAAAATATGTTAGGCAACTTACGTTGTCGCTGAACGCGAGAGAGTGCACTGGTTACGGCCTTTAGAGTGAGAAACATGTTTACATATCCACAGACTCAGGCTGGCATCCTTTATCTATAAGACAGGCTTGGACCTGCAGGATAAACGTACATTTTCAGTCCTAGAGTTGGGACATGGGGATGACCTTGCCCTTTGTTCCTGATCCACAGGCCTCGACCTATAGGAAAAACAAGTAACCCTCGTCTCAACGGAGAAAGCTCAGGAAATCTGACAACAACATAGAGAACTGGTAATTTGTGGTAAGTTCCTATAGGATCAAACTGTTGAGGTCATTGGTCCCTCGACTTACACAGTACTTAATCTAACTCAAACTAACTTATGCTATGGACAACACACACAATCATGCCCAAGGGAGGATTCGAACCTCCGACGGGGGGAGCCACGTGAACTGTGACAAGGTGCCCTAGACAGTGTGGCTATCCTATGCAGCAACAACGTACGCTGTTCTCGTATTTTAGGTCAGCTTTCTTGGATCCTGGCATCATAGAGTTGCACCAATATTGCCATCGTTGATCGCCATACTGAATTTCGAAATTTCACACCAACATGGCAATATCTACCTTTGAGTTCTGAATTTCCCAGCATTTTATATAGGGCATTAGCGATATTGGGAGAAATCTGTTAACAATGCATGACATTATTGATTAGGTCATAGGAGAGTGGAAGGGGGTGGGGTAAGCTTGGTAACAAAGCATTCCAGGTCAGAACACTCTTGGTCTGCCTACTCACTATTGAAGATATATTCATCTCTACAGATTCAGCAAAGTGTTGATTTTTCTGTTGACAGAACATCCACAACTGCTGACAAATGATAAGATTCGTCACAATGGTCATATTCTTTCGTTCCAAAACGGTAAGCAACTCAACTTCGGTACCTGTGTCTCATCTTCAGGTGCGTACAAAATGTGAGTCCATAAAAGTCGAATAACAGAAGTTAAATTAGATTAAAGTTGTGGGTTCCTGGTACATGGCATAAGACAGGAGACCCTCTTAATTCTCAGGTTTTCTGGTAGAATGAGTAGTGCTTCCCTTCGGATCTTATAATTGATGATAAATGTGTTGTTATGTAAAATTTATCGCTTCACATGCCGTATTTATTTCTGTAGTACTTCACATTAGAATACAGTATTCTGATTTATATGGGTCCATATGGACACGTCGCGTTGCTTACGCATCTACATAGATCTTAAAATGATCAGCTTTTTTCGAGACTAGCCTTACCACAAAAATGAATGTACAACTGAGACGGCAAAATAAGCGATATCCATTGTACCATTACTTGTCTTCAATAGGGAATCAACTGTTGGTTGTTTTACTTTTTGTTACAGTTATGTAATGTTATCTCGGAAAGGAAAAAAGAAATAGCAATATGCCAGTGTTGACTGCGAGACTCCGAGAGTTAGGTGCAGTCGCTTAATCCCAGATGGTTTTCCTTCTATGCAAAGACTGGTTCTTTTCCATGAAGACGGTGCGAGACATATCTCAAATACGTGTGTTGAGTGTAGTTGACTGCAATGAGAGTGTGAACCTTGTGGTGTCACGTTTTCGTTGTATGAGATGAGGGAGAGGAGGAAATAGAGTGCCACATCATTAGTTACTCTTGTAGGATAGTAGCAAGCGGGTCTCAGTGTCGCAAAGCCTTACTTCGTGAGACACAGCGTAGCGGTTTCGAAATTACTGCTGGGCATTGGCAAAAATTCAGGTTGTGAGAAGGTGTACAGTACACCAAGTGCTGCTGTTCAAAATTTCTTGCACCCCCACGATTTGGACTGGGCACCTCGGAATCTAGTGCCATGCTTAGAGATTGCACCTAATTTATTTATTTATTTGTATTGAAACTCAGATGATTTCCTCTATTAACCCCATATGGGAACGAGTGTCAGCTTGGAATTACTGTTTAGCGGTCTTGCTTTCCCACTGTCACTCTTTGGCTTTTATGGTTGGGTTACGGCAATATCCATGTTACTTTGTGACTTCATCACCAGTAAATTGTCAGTAAGAACTGACATTCTCAGGTGATAATGAAAAGCGTTAAACTTTTTCAAACAAATTTTACACGATCTCTTAACTGGTTTTATCGCCAAAAGTATATAACATTGCAACTGATTACTAGTTTCGTTTACTAAGAAACCATTTTCAGGTGACTCGTGGTAAAGACGCTGTGCCTATATACATTGTAGGCTAGAACGTCATCGTTTAGTACTACGTACATCTTGTGCCTGCTCAGTAATAAGCCATGTTTCAATACGCTGTGGTTATAACAATTTAATTACAGAGTGCAGTTGTGTACCGTGCTTATTAAGAAGTTTAACTGAGTACAACGTTTACACATCGTCGTTACAAAAAATAAATCGTGAAAATCAAAAAAGTGAAATACAAAAGGCCGGCCGGAGTGGCCAAGCGGTTCTAGGCGCTATATTCTGGAGCCGAGCGACCGCTACGGTCGCAGGTTCGAATTCTTCTTTGGGCATGGATGTGTGTGTCGTCCTTAGGTTAGTTATGTTTAAGTAGTTCTAAGTTCTAGGGGACTGATGACCTCAGCAGTTAAGTCCCATAGTGCTCAGAGCCATTTGAAAAACAAAAGGATGCCAAGTATATCATACTTGTTGCACACAACAGTAAGTGTTCTAATGGCCTCGAATGGAGAGAAATGATCTTGACCAACTTAGCATCCTTTTTCATTTCACATTCTCGATTTTGTTGAGCTACATTTTGTAACGAGGATGCGTAAACTTTGTACTCCAGTACCTTCTTAGTAAGCAACACTGAGAATTGCACTGGTATATTCAGCTGTGTGCTAAAACACGGCTTATTAATGAGCAGTTACCAAAGAATAGCATCAGACGACCGCGCTTTACCCTGCAGTGTATATAAAGACGAAGTCTTTTTCAAAAGTGCTCTGAAGATGGTTGTTTAGCAACCAAAGCTGGTATTCAGTGGTGATGTAATGTACTTTTTGCGAGCAAAACAACTAAAAGAATTTGTAAAAATATTTGGAAAATTTTGAAAGCTAGTAAATTGTTCTACTTTACATTCCGTCTGAAATAAGGTACCACTTCACACAGCTACCACAAAATTTAATTTCATTATTTCAGTGAGACAATTCATTACAATTGTTGTCATTCGTTCCAGGCATCAACCAATTATTATTTCATTCAATACTGAAATGATCTCTGTATTATATACTGCAAAACTGCCTTATTTCGTCAATCGATTGCTTCACTCTACGAGGGACGCTTGTTGTTTATGCGACAATAACTAGAGCTGTAAACTTGGAACCAGCCAACATATTTGAATCCAATCACTGGCAATAACATTTCCATGCAAAGATGTTTCCGTTTACCCTCAGCCCACAGATCGTCTGGTGCGCAGTATTGCAACGGTGGCTCTCCAGGACAAGCCTTGGCGCTGCCAGAGTAGGCACCGGGGTGTATTTGGAGTAACGGCCTCTCACGCAGCCATCCCTCTTGCTCATAAAGGCAACGCTCGCTCGTCCAGATGGCAGCAGTAAAAGCCAGCCCTGTGGCAGACACTGGCGCGCCAGGCCTTAGACGCAACCAGTACAATACAGCACAGGCAGTTCCACTGGCGCCAATAGTAAATGGGCATAGCTGTTCTCAGAGTTTGCTCACGTTTACGGCCCAGAGTCATCTTTGCATACCAGAAGGTATGCGTTATTCAACGATGAAGACGAACTCTTAACATTGTTAATTGTGCCCATGTAGAGAATGAGGCAACTGCTCGGCGGTTAGTATTTTACTGTGATGTGCGTCCTTGGAGGATACCAGAGACGTTAGTTTCATGTAGCAAATGAGATGATCACAATAACATTTTTATCATAAATAAAATGGAAACTACGTACAACACTTTTCACGTTGTATATATGCTTGTGAATTAACCTTCGAATACTGTCACTGTTTCGTAAAGTATAACAGCTTCCTAGAAACAAGCACTCATGTTATAAGACTTCTTCATGCCTATTTTGGATGATAATTAGACATTGCATTCGGACAGGGTACTATATTGGAAACATACTCCCAATTAAATTGTTGTTTGCGTCACTTTGTGATTCAGATAGGAACTTCACAAGTAGTGTGAATGATTTGATTTATTTATCCTACCAATTTCCATATTACTGTGCCGTGATTTATCAGCGCACGGCAGAGTTAAACTGCAGTCACACTCAGCAGATGGCGCCATGACTGGTGGTATATTCCTGCCGTGGCAGTGAGCGCGCGAGGTAGCGAAGTAGTAGAGAGCCTGTATACAGAGAGAGAGGCCATAGGTGAAGTTGCCCTTGATTGGTTGATTAGCTTTGGCGCCATTTTTCTGTCAAACGTCTCTCGCGATTCCTATGTTCGCCGTGCTTTTGTGCTGAAGTTCAGAGGACTTTTGGAAACGATTAAAAGGTATTTGAATTATTGAGGGACATGTTATGCATTGTACATGCATGTTAGATTTAGTTGTATATTGTTTTTCGTACGTAATTAGCGTTTGCGTGCATACTGGTAGCATCACAAGCCAATATCTGACAGTCCTTGCTGGAAACGGGAAGTTCCTGTAATTTTTGTGCCATTCTCCTTCGACTTTATAGCGTCAAACTTTATTTCGTTCTTAATCAGAACACTAGGCATTATTTTGGTTTCAGTATTATTTGCCTGACTATTGACGCAGGCAAGTTGTAAGCACGTTTTCCGCACATGTCGTGATTGCTGAAACATTATTCGTAGTAAATAATTGTAGGTACTCTTGAAGACAGTTTTTAATAGGCCTACTTACTGTGGGGTAGAAGGGATACGGTAGTTTTCTTGTTATATTTGGTCGTTATTACAGTAGCCTACAGTTAACATTACCTGATATTTGTAATCTTTTTCGTTTGTTATCTGCGAGAGGTATTCAATATATGTATGATAGAAAGTCGTAAGCAGTTGCTTACTTGTGACATGCAAAAAGTTTGAAGACGTGAGAAGAAGTACTAATACGTCTCAAACTTTTTTGCATGCCACAAGTAAACAACTGCTTACAACTTTCATTCATCTGACGTAATACAGGTACGTTAAACCTTTAGAGTTACGCACTTCCGATAGAAAACAAATGCTATACACCATATTTTTTTGTATTTACGTTACTTTCATTGCAATATGTCTAGTAAACGAACTTTAAAGGAGATAAATTTAAGTAACGAATAATTTTTACAGCCAGTGTATCAAGTTTTCCTGTGCTGTACGTAGTAGGCTACTATGAGTATATTATAGCTGTAAAGAAAGGCATTTAACGAATGATTTCGCCATATTGTCTTGTGATTTTGATTCGGTGAGTGTGTACTCCACTACTGGCCACTCAAAAGTCCCGCCCGTAGTTTGGCAGAAAAATGGCCGCCGAATCGTCCGGTTGGCCACTGTCTCCCTATACAGGCTCTCTACGAAGTAGCGGACAGCAGCGCCACCGTGCATCGACGAGCGAGGCAGCTCCACAGGGGTAAGGAGTCTTTTGTCTGACAGTGGAGCAGACACAACTTGAAGCGACACGAGGCAGCTGACAGACAACACTTCCTAGCGGCGCAAGGTGCATGGTGGGCACACAACCTAGTGCTGTCTTCACTTCGGAGTGGCTGGTCCCTGAATTTATCAGCGAACAGCACTACCGATCGGTCCTGGGGCGTATGCCGTAGGAGACAAGTCGCTATCAGCAAGATGACATCAGAAGCGAGCGGCCTTGTATACAAGGATCATGCTCTGCCCGGCATTGTCTCACTGTCTTGCAGTATGTGTGGCATCAGTGGATCCGGGTAGTCTTTGAGTGTGCATCTGGGGAGACGAGAGGCAGATGATTTCTGACACGGTGTGACAGTGTCCCTGAAAGTATGGAAGGCGAGATGTGCACTGTGATCCCGATGTCTGAAGTCGTGGAACAATGGAACAGCACGCACATGGAGAGGTACCTGAGGGGTGCACACTTGGCGTGTGCAGCCACTGGTGGCTGACAATACGAGCGTGTAGAAGTAGGGAATATCCAGTGCTGTTTTTGTGTCTTGAAGTCAGTCCACCGTCTTCCTGGAGTACACAGACTAGGGCGTGGTCTTGGGCAGGGTGTGTGTCCTGTATTCAGCGCTTGACAAGGGCCAGTGCATGTTGTTTCTGTCCACTATATGGTCGACCTTGTCATACTGGAAACACAGCAGATATTAAAGCTATATTGCGCAAATGGGCAACATGTCTCTGTAAAATTGACCACGTTCTTACACTTCCCTTAATTGGTTTTGTGTGTGATTGCTTATCTGTGACTGTGAATCTCCTGGGTAACCTTGTTTTGTGCAGTACTCTCAGCAGTAGTGGATGAAGAAAATTTTGAGAATGTGATTTAATGATGCATTTGCATCTAGAAGATAAAATTATTTTGATGTAAATTACGAGCAGTAATGATGGTTATGTCGTTACTCCTGATGCTGATTTGATTGTCATTTTATGGCGCATGCGAATACGAGGAAGTATTTTGTGTATTAGATCCTCAGGGCACAGCATGATTATTTTTGCTCTCATAGTGCAACGGGCATTGATGTATTATTATAAAATCTTTACTTATTCACTGTGAACTAAGAATTGTGAACTATGTTGACTTATGAAGAGGGCAGTATGTAACGACGTAAAACTGCAGTCTGTTAAGCCAAATGTTCCAGTAGACTGGCAGTGGGGAAACGAGTATCTCATTCAGAAATATATACGCCCTGTTGTGGTCCGATGACGGAAAGCGAGTTGTGTCAGATGCAGAAAAGTAACAGACACATTTCTTTAGTCATGACTCATTTACTTGATGCCGTGGCGAAATTTTATGATTGTCCGTGATTAGCACTGCTCTACATTCACAAATTTTTCAGTAGTTAAGAAGGCAAACCATTGTCATAATAAATACATACATGTGACCCAAATTGTATATATGTCTGTGTGTGTATGTATGTTCCACATCCCATCCTGAACAACCGGACTGATTTCAACAAAAATTCATACACATATACTTTACTGTCAGGCGATAGTCGCTGTAGGAGTAATAATCACCTATGTTGGGGGTGTGGTGAGAAGAAGAGTAGCCTGTGAAGCGTGAATTTCCGGAATTCATTCAGCCAGTATTTGAGAATGAGAGCACTTAGCAACCTGTAACAAATGTTACATAAATTTTCAAACCTTTATGACATTTTTTCTCGCTAACAACCGCCACAAAATGATGAAAGTAAATTATTTATTCTTTACTACTTTTGCATTGTTCGTGCAGTAAACGTACCACATGAAGCATGACGTTATAATTTATTACGTCTTTACCACTAACTGTTTTCGTGACACATTTTGCAAACAGTATGCACATGTACCACTGAAAGTAGTCACAAAATTACATAATTGTATCACACGTAGTTCAGGACATATGGCGTCATAAACTTTAATTACAAGGTCAGATGTTAAGTGGTATGGGTATGGATGCAAAGATATTAGAGGGGCTAGAACGTCAAACGGGCCGACTTGGAGCAGGAGAGGCACCACACGACATTTTAATTTCCACTGTCTATACTTTTACAAATAAATTCATAAAACTTTGCCAGCACGACCAGGAAGGATTCAGGATGCACACTCATATCAGTGCAAGTTCAAAAATATAACAAAATCAATTATTTTACATGTGAAATATTATGTTTTTCACTTACTATTGCCTGCAGTTGTTGCTATAGGTACACTTTCCTTCATAAGTAAGAGGGATTCTTCAATGATTTTAGCACAGCATACAAACCATAGTTACAGGTGTATGAGACTACAGAATTTATTTAATGTATGAAAAAATAAATAATCTGTTTCATTTTAAACTTCATGTTCAGAAAAACTCATATTTTATAGCTAATTATCTCAATTTTGTTTGAAAGTAAAATGATATTTATTTTTGATGTTACATGTATCTAAGTACAGAGATTTGCGGTTTGCAGAAAATGGCTGTTAACGTTTCTGCTTGTTTTTGGCATTCATTTAGAATTGTCCAGCACCATAAGCAGGTTCTTTTTCATTTTCTAAATCAGTTTTATTCCTTTTCACATTCCTGTCATGCGCTCTTCTTGATTCTGTCACCTCCAAAAATGATTTATCTCCTTCCGCTATATGCTCTGTGTACATCTCATACAAAGCCTTTATTCAGTTCACTCCGAGCTTAGTTCCGATTCTCTCTCAAACAGATTTCCTGTTTTGCACACCATCATTGAAACATTAAACTTCATCATAACCACCAATATCAAGTGCATTTCTTCCCACAAAAATGGTTTTTGGCAATCTTTCCCATACACATTGTTTAGAACTTTCATTTGGATTTTGGGTACCACCATGGAGACATTTCTTCAGTACGTTTTCATTTGCAAGATCCCTGAACGTAGGTTTGATGGCTTTCATTAAATCAGTTGGTAGAAAATTCCTGTGATGGTATTCTTCACCACCAGCAATTGACCTTTGGTTGCCACACCACGATTCTCTTCCTTCTGGGCACAAGTTGTGGTTAGGGTTATTGTCTGTGGACATTGTGTGGAAGAATAAGGCCCAAACTGCTTGCTTCATATTTTTCAAGTCCCCTGTGTTCCTTCTTTTTACCAACCCATAATATGTCTGTAGCTTGTCAATATCTGCAACCGTCTTTCGCCCTCTCCCTTTATTCTCTTCCCATCAGATAATTTTTTTCCTGACAAAACTTGTCTCGGCCTTCTAAGTCAACTACCCAGATTTTTCTGTGCATCTTCCACACATTTTAACTTCTGTGCAGTTGTCAGCTCCATATGGAACACATTTTTCAACCTCAAGGAAAGCTTTACTATCACCTTCACCAAGGTATTTCACATATCGCAGGCCATGGGAGGCAACAGATCTGGTAAACAAGCTGACAACTCCCTGCACTTCCATACCTGCACTTGAGCCGTTATAGTTCATATTACATTCATGATCTGGAATCCCTTTCACACAACTGTCACAAAATTTGCTTAACACTTCAACATCTGGTACTATGCAAGTGTCAACAAATGGCGTCGTGACAACACCATTCAGTGAAGTGTCCTCTCTTTTTAGCCACGTACCATCAAGAGCGGCCACTGTGTCCCTGTCACCATCATTTTCGATAATACATTCTTTCAAAGCAGTTTTGATTGATGATTTTTCAACTTCTTTTACAGCCTCAAGCAATAAGCCATAATATCTCTCAAATTTTGCTGGAGGAGGTGGAAGATCGATCACTGCACAAAGTGTTCTTGCTGCCTTCTGCCCCTACCAATACAGCGCATGCCATATGCTGCCCTCAAATTCACATCATAACTGTTGTTTACAATTTTCGATGTCGTACAAGACGCACCAACGTTGCATTCGCTGTATAGCAGAGGTAAGTTCGTAGCAAGGCCTTTCCTGCCACTCTCATCGTCCACCATTGAAACACACCGTGGCGGTATGTTAACATCAACAATAATATTACATTAGCTTTCACATGCACAGCCTCCATTTTCATTAGCACCAAAACAAGTTTCCTACTTGAAACACCGGCTATGAGAGGTTCCAGTCTTGAGCCACTGGTGTAAGCTGTAGCATCTTTTACAGTGTATTTGCCCTGGTGACGTTCTTTACTGTTGAAGCAACGAGTTCTGTCTTGTGTGATAATATGCCACAAACGAACACATAACAATACAGCCGAATTAAAATCATTTCGAGATTCACAACACCACCCAGCAAGCCTTTGAAAACAAAGAGCAAACAAAATCTGCAATCAAAAAAATAGACGTCGATAGCAGCAGAGAAAGTATCGATATCAATAGTTCTTTATTTAACGTATGACAGTCTCTGGCGCAAATACAAACATTCGAATGCTACAAAGCATAATACATTTATTTATGACAGAAGAATGGTGCTGCATCTTGGTGCAATTAAGACCCAATAACGTGTCTTATAATCTCTCAAATATATGTGTATCATACATCAAGCTATTCAGGAAGATGTGCGCTCTAAAATAGGCAAATTTCTGAAAATCGATTTCTTTTTAATTTTTGGCCCCCTACCCCTTTTAATAAATACTTTGGAAAATCTGGGTTTCTCCGCTAATTAGTAAATAACAAAATTATTTCACTATTCACCACAAAAACACAACATAGTTATCTTGTGTTTTCCTGCATAGCTGTAGACAGCCTTAGCAAATCGTATTCACGGTATGTCTTAAATACGAGAGGCAGAGCTTCCTCAAAGAAGTACTTGATCAAAACAGCTGCGATCCTCTGTGACATTGACGCTTCCCCCATATACGAATTTATAAAACATTCCACTCTGAAAGCGTTCTGGTGTGAGAACGCACTTCAGTATATCTTTCTCCAAAATCAGCACACTTTGACATGGGCAAAGGCGCAGGGGCCTTACAGTTTAGAGCCAGGTCTTTCAGCTTACAGCAGCTGCAAAATCCATCAGTGATGACAACTACTGAGCCCTGCCCCTTAGGTACACTATTATTGATAAGACTATGTGGCTGCCATTAAAACCAGTTTCTTCCAAAATTTTGGAAGAACGTTATCTCAAGAATCGGCAACAATATAGACTAAACTTTGGATAATGTTCTGCCCTTCTTTTTGCTCTCCTTAAATATGTAGTCATATACAAACCCACCTACCTATCTATTGTCACTACAAGGTTAGCTGATTTGAATTTTCAGATAGAGTTTGTCTAGTAATGTTTTCTTGTGACGTGCTTATTATTCTTTTTTTTTTATTTTGAAACCTACTTCTTCGCATACAAATGTTAACCACTGCTCCAATATTGAGGTCATTTGTCTGTCAGTGTTCGCAAGACCTTACGAATGTCTAACAAACTGACACTAAAGTATTCTGGGTAGAGCTCTGCATCATATTGTTTTTTTACAATATAAGGCAGTACCACACACACAAAGCTTTTCTGTCACGGACTCTGTGTGCAGAAGTGTACACTGTTATATTCCAACAAACTATACTTTTCATGTTTAACATGACTCTCAACCAATGATTCATTTGATGAAAATGTTTACATCTTTTTTCATGGCCTTTGTTCTGTGTTTATTAAGTATTTATTTATCATTTTGTACATGTAACCATTTCTGCAGTTCTCATATTTGTTATATTTTATAGCCTTAATAGTTAACATCAGTAAATTATTTGTGGATTTACTTTTCTTCTTCATTTGGTATAATTTCCTATTAAGGTAAAGAGTTTCAATTTTCATGTTAGATACTTGTAATCATGTATCCTATTTTTCCAGTACTGATTCCCATTTGTAGGACACCTCTACATATTGATCTTACATGTGGGAAAATGTCAGCGTATTTACCAATAATTAATCCCCTATGAGAAAGAGTTTATCTATTATTATGAACTTTCGTCATTAAAACACACATCTCCCAAGTAACACACATAGATAGAGATAAGCTAATATTTATATATTATATCACATATATAGTAATTCATAATTAAGAAAAAGACTAATTTCCTGCAATACAAAAAGTCATCTCTTGTGCAAATACCAAATAACACATGATTCGATGTTGATGATCTTCACGGATATGCAGCCCAACACATGATCTGGTTTGTTCCAATGTGAACTGCTGAAGTTCTAAAAATATGTGCTGCTTATTAATTAAAACAAACAAAATTGTGTGGTTTTGTAGTCCATTCGTCTCATCTTCGATGCACAAATTTTACAGCAGTGATAATATTTAAGTCTGGTTTGCTGCCTTGGATCCAAATGGGAGTCATACAGGTCGTGACCTCGCTCACCCCCTCCTTCTCAAGACCATTTTAATATAAGGGTTGATATTTTTACTTATAGCTGCTTGTCGCAGAGCTAACACCTTACCTTGTCAGTCCATAGCAGCGTAGTATGTTTCTTACTTACAGAATTGCTACAACATAGGAGTAAAATTGTTACTATACAGGCTGTAACAGGTACATTTGCAGATACTTTTGTTCATGAGTGAGAACAGTGTACTGACAAGGGAACCTCCCCATCGCACCCCCCTCAGATTTAGTTATAAGTTGGCACAGTGGATAGGCCTTGAAAAACTGAACACAGATCAATCGAGAAAACAGGAAGAAGTTGTGTGGAACTATGAAAAAAAATTAGTAAAATATACAAACTGAGTAGTCCATGCGAAGACAGGCAACATCAAGGATGCGAAATCAAGGAGCGCCGTGGTCGCGTGGTTAGCGAGAGCAGCTACGGAACGAGAGGTCCTAGGTTCAAGTCCTCCCTCCAGTGAAAAGTTTATTTTTTTATTTTCATTTTATGTGATAAACTCTTATGTTTTCATCACTTTTTTGGGAGTAATTATCACATCCACAAGAAAACCTAAATCGGGCAAGGTAGAAGAATCTTTTTACCCATTCTCCAAGTGTACAAGTTAGGAGGGTCGACAACATATCCCTGTCATGTGACGCACATGCCGTCACCAGTGTCGTATAGAATATATATCAGACATGTTTTCTTGTGGAGGAATCGGTTGACCTATGACCATGCGATCAAATGTTTTCGGTTCGCATTGGAGAGGCACGTCCTTTCGTCTACTAATCGCACGGTTTTGCGGTGCGGTCGCATAACACAGATACTAAACTTATTGCAGTGAACAGAGACGTCAATGAACGAACGGACAGATCATAACTTTGCGAAAATAAAGAAAGTAAAGTTTTCAGTCGAGGGAATCCTTGGACCAAGGACCTCTCGTTCTGCAGCTGCTCACGCTAACCACGGGACCACGGCGCTCCTGAGCTCACATTCTCCTTGATGTTGCCTAGCTTGCTCATGGACTACTCAGTTAGTATATTTTACTAATTTTTTTCACTGTTGTACACAACTTCTTCCTGTTTTCTCGATTGATTTGTGTTCAGTTTTACAAGGCCTATCCACTGTGGCAACTTATAACTAAATCTGAGGGGGGTGCGATGGGGAGGTTTCCTTGTGAGTATCATTACATCAGTATTAACTTCATTTGCAGATTAATAATAATTATGACTACTAGGAGTAGCAAGTTTTTAGGTTGGTTAGTACCTCCACGTACAGTGGAAAGAGCAAGACATTAATTCTTATTTTCCCCTGTGCAGCAGGGCAGGTGTTGAAGTGAAGCCACATAAATGCAAAATGGTTAGCCTATACTGACAAGCATAATTCACCTAGCAGGGCAGTTACATCCATGCAGAAAGTATAAGGTAGTACATGATGAAATGTGTTTCTAAGGAGACTATTTGACACAGAGCGAAAACAATCAAGACACAGAACAGTATATATTAAGGTACCACATAAAGTAAATATCTGCACTTACACCCATTACACCACATATGGTATTACCTACAGAATTAAAAGATTAGAGGTAGTATTTTTATGACTAGAATAAGTTAAAAAGAAAATAATTACTTCACGCTCTGTTTGTTCAAAATACCTACCACTGTAGATAAATTAGCACTGGAGCTTGTCAGAACATTAATGATACATCGTGCTGTTAATCCGAAATCCACAAAAAAACAACACAAGTGCATTAGTGTTGTTCATGTTGAGCGTTATCACCAGACCTTGTAGGTTATGCACTGAAGCGCCAAAGGAACTGGTACAGGCATGCGTATTGAAATAGAGATTTACGTAAACAGGCAGAATACAGTGCTACGGTCGGTAACGCCTGTATAAGACAACAAGTGTCTGATGCATTTGTTACATCGGGTACTGCTACTGTAGTGGCAGGTTATCAAGATTTAAGTAAGTTTGAACGTGGTGTTACAGTCAACGGATGAGTTAGCATCTCCGAGGTTGCGATGAAGTGGGGAGTTTCCTATAAAAAATTTCACGAGTGTACCGTGAATATCAAACCTCTGACATCGCCGCTGCCGGAAAAATATACTGCAAGAACAGGACCAACAATGACTGAAGAGAATCATTCAACGTGACAGAAGTGCAACCCTCCCGCAGATTGCTGCAGAGTTCACTACCGGTACATCAAACAAGTGTCATCGTGCGAACCATTCAACGGTACATCATCGATATGGTCTTTTGGGGCCGAAGGCACACTCATGAATGCACGACACTAAGTTTTACACCTCGCCGGGGCCCCTCAACACCGACATTGGACGGTTGATGACTGGAAACACGTTGCCTGGTCGGACGAGTCTCGTTCCAGATTGTATCGAGCAGATGCACGTGGAGACAACATCATGAATCCATGGAGCCTGCATTTCAGCAGGAGACTGTTCAATCTGGTGGAGGCTCTTTAATGGTGTGGGGTGAATGCAGTTGGAGTGATATGGACCTCTGAATCGTCTAGGTACGACTGTGACAGGTAACACCTACGTATGCATCCTGTCTGATCACCTACATCCATTCATGTCCATTCTGCATTCCGACGTACTTGGGCAATTGCAGAAGGGCAATGCGACGCTCCAGGCGTCCAGAAGTGCCACAGAGGGACTCCAGAAACACTCTTCTGAGTTTAAAAACTTCCGCTGGCCGCCAAACTCCCCTGACATGAACATTATAGAGCATATGTGAGACCTAAGTTTCTCCTAAATGGCTCTGAGCACTATGGGACTTAACATCTATGGTCATCAGTCCCCTAGAACTTAGAACTACTTAAACCTAAGGACAGCACACAACACCCAGCCATCACGAGGCAGAGAAAATCCCTGACCCCGCCGGGAATCGAACCCGGGAACCCGGGCGTGGGAAGCGAGAACGCTACCGCACGACCACGAGATGCGGGCTAAAGTTTCTCCTGGCGTATACAACTTTTAAATAACTTCCGGGAATTCAGGCGACCGCCGATATTTCGGCGGGAGACCACCCCGCTATTTTCAAGGCAAACTGCCACGGACAGGCGACGTACAAGCAAATTTGAAACCTCTGTTCTCGGACTGATGCAGGAAAGGTAACACACACACACACACACACACACACACACACACACTGAACACTGAACACTAGTGTCGCCAAAGATGACCAAAGTCACTCCTCTTCCCGACTGAATAAGCGTGTTCTGGCACCCTCGGTTTCCTAGATCCTTTCTTGTTATCTCCTCATTGGCGGTGACTTTTTTATCTTTCGGCAAACTGCTGTAAATTAAATTTATTGTACTGCATTTTTCAGACCTTTATTTTCAGGTACCTTTTTAATAATTTAAACTAATAATTCTCTTTGGATCCGTGTTAAATTTCTGACTGTTTATTGAAGTGCGTTTTAATGTATCCTATTTAGTTGGTGCGTAATGCTTCTGATCATATTTCTGACTGTTTCACGCCGTTGCAGACTGCCCTTGGCTAGCGGGACCACACACTCGGTTATTTGCACCGTAGTCGTAAGCACTGCACGCCAGCGACGACCCGACATTATGGTAATGAATGTTTTCCATTTTATCATGAATTTAGTTTAGTTACGATGCCATTTATGGCTATATATTTCACACGCCTGCTGTGTTATCATCTTGAAGACAGGTATGTTCGCTAACCTGCAAGACTGTCTATTACGATTCTGCCTTTAATAGCTGATATCCTAGTTTCACATAAATTTTTTTCATAATTGTCTACATTTCCCGTTTTCAGGTCAGTTTGAATATTTTCATAATGACTGAAAACAGTAGTTGCATAAGCAAATATTTCTGATCTGAGATCGTTGCCGTATTCACAAAAAATTCAATTAATATATCTTTTTTAAATATTCTGAAGTCCATTGTTTTCTCTTACGATTTTAGCGAAGGTTGAAATTGAAAAAAAAAAAGATCTGTTTGCGAGATAGCTTTTCGCAGTTTCTATGTTTTTATGAACAAGATTTTTTTTGCGATGAATCTGCTCTTTTTTCTATTGATTTGTTTTCGTGTAGGTTCTTATGATTAACAACTTTTTGATTCCATAATTTTTACACTTTCCTGGTCGTGTGTGTATACGTGTTATTCTTACACTTTTGTTCTCGTTTACACGATCTTGCGAACATGACTTACATGGTAGAGAAACAACTGAAAGTGTTACGCACAATGTATGTTGGCGGCAATAGAATAGTTCGAGAGTCAGCTCCAGATGAGGCAAAGGGCTCATACAGAGTCATGTAGACAGTCGTTTTCCCTCGTTCTGTTTGAGGGAGACGTACAGCGTACCCTGCGCCACATACCATACAGTGGCCTGCCGAGTATATATGAAGATGTAGATGCAAATGTAGATACGGTCACGTAGCTCATATTTTTCAGTTTGCGCTTACCTTTTGTTGACAAATACGACAAATACATTTCTCGATTTTGTTCATGTCGTATAGATACTAGAGGCAAAACAGTGAAACATTAGGAAGGAGCCGGCCGGGATGACCGAGCGGTTCGAGGCACTACAGTCCAGAACCGAGCGACCGCTACGGCCCCAGATTCGAATCCTGCATCGGGAATTGATGTGTGTGATGTCCTTAGGTTAGTTAGGTTTAATAAGTTCTAAGTTCTAGGCGACTGATGACCTCAGATGTTAAGTCGTATAGTGCTCAGAGCCATTTGAACCATTTTGGTACCACACATTGAAAGTTGCGTGCTAAATTACACATTTATTTTGCCCAAAATCTTATTTTCTAAACTATCGAATTTGCGTTTGCAATATTCATCGAAGACAGCCTATGATCAGCTTCAATTAGTTGATCAAAAATATGGTTCAAATGGCTCTGAATACTATGGGACTTAACTTCTGAGGTCATCAGTCCCCTAGAACTTAGAACTATTTAAACCTAACTAACCTAAGGACATCGCAAACACACATGCCCATGACAGGATTCGAATCTGCGACCGTAGCGGTCGCGCAGTGCCAGACTGCAGCGCCTAGAACCGCTCGGCCACTCCGGCTGGCAGTAGGTCCTTATTCTTTGACGTATCTCTCTGTGGGAGCACTGGAGAGTGTTTAGAGCACTGGCGAGCTTCCTCTCGTGTTCCGCAAACGAGAAGGCGCGCGAAGCGAACGGGTCATGCGGCAGTAATTCGAATAGTTATAGCATCTGTATCTACCTTGTGATCTAGAGTGAGCGTGCGGCGGTTCGGATATCTGCAATGTTGGAGATTTTGGGTGAGATTTTTCCAGTTACCTTAGTGTAGTGGTTAACAGCCGATGTGTGTTTCATTTTATTACTGTGATTTAAATGTTCGCACAGTTATTTTGCGATTATTCCATATACAGTATTTGCACCATATTACGACGTAAAATAGTACAATGCGCAAGGCGGCACAAAGGCTCACAGGATGCATGTCTTTCGTAAACAGGAACCTGATTAAGCCGGACCAGTGGTGTATTTCACAAATTATCTGCTGGAGAGAAGCTCCCGCAGCTTGCGAGGGTGCTCTTTTGTAGACAGACGTGGTGCAGTGGGATTGCTGTCAATTTCGTGTTACTTTTGCATAAAAATCACTTTCCCCGTTGTGGTAAGCTTAAAAGTTTTATCGTGTGGTTACATACTTTTAGTATTAAGGCTTAGTTTGTACAATATTGCGAGCTTGACAAATGTGTAGGCATAAAACTAACCTAAAATGGACTTCGCTGCCTACAGACAGAAGACGGCGTGGTCCATGTCTCCCAGACAATCGGGAGAGACGGACCAGTGTTATTTGGGAGAGATGGACCACTTGCTTTAATGTAAGAGAGATGGAGCTCAATGAAATTTAGTTCTAAGGCTTGTGCAATAATCCCACTGGAGATAGCTACAATCTTAGACTATACTGATTTCTCGGAAGATGTGAGTATGCCAACAAGTGGAAGAGCAGAATCTCACGCACGTACCGATGATGGCTGTTAATCAGTTGAAATCGATTTGCAGAAGCGAATAAATAAAACATGCTTTTGAGACTGGTTGCTGCATATTTGGTAATTTTAACACCGGAACATCTCATCCACGCGCTTGTGGGTGAGATGGACTACACATGTATATTTTCATTTTATCATATGCCCTTTATATTAAGTGACAGTGCATCAAAAATACATTTTAGCTAAGTTTATATGAGACTCTGTACTAACATGCTGCCAGCAGTAAAGAAAGTAGAAAAACGCACAAATTTTAGGCTGGAAAGGAAAGTGGTCCAATTCTACCGGACTTATTCTATGTATTCGATTTCTGGAATACAAACCTGGAGAATATGAAATTACGTAGCTTTTAGTACAACCTCAGTTCATTTTACGTGTGCTGAGAATCCATGTGGTTTTCGCAATGTCTGTACAGTTTTGAGAACTATGTATCGATTACATTCAATATTGCTGTTATGATACTTAACCCCGGTCATTGATTTCTTATTATTGAACATAAAATAGCTTAACACTTGTCGCTACAGCCTTTGTTTTGTCAATGACAAGTCAGTCTGGGAATAGTTAAATAATCCGATTTCACGCTGACATTTCAGCTCATTAATAGTACATGTCCCATACTGTACACGAGTGATTACCAGATACAGAAAGAGTGTTTATCCATCGTTGTTCCGGAATGCAGATGGCTGTAGAAGAACATACATTGTGCTACTTTTTATAGAGGTGATATATTTCGTGGAATATTTGTTAGCGAGACATTCCCCATTTTGAATAGTATGTGCATATTATGGTTTTGAATTATATCATGATCTTACCGGTTTGATGGGACATTTCAGAAATTATTCTTCTCGGTTCTACATTCAATTATTATAGACACAACAAAACATCAGTAAGACACTGCTTTTAGTTATAATCTGAAAGCATAGACATTGTGTAAGTTATTGGATACCATTGGTAGGTTGATTCGTGGGAGGGGACATAACAGGGAGGTCATCTGTTCCATCGGTTAAGGGAAGGACGGGGAAGGAAGTCGGCAGTGCCCTTTCAGAGGAACCATCCCTGCATATGCCCGAAACGATTCAGGGAAGTGACCGAAAACCTAAATCAGGATGGTCAGACGAGGATTTGAACCGTCGTGCTCCAGAATGCGAGTCAAGTGTGCTAACCACTGCGACCCCTTGCTCGGTGAGTATAATTAGACGGGTGATTACCTGCTTGTTAATGCTCGAGCATACAGCTACTCACATTCATTTACCGTTGCGCACATTTAAATGGGTGTCCCCTGGGGCATCATCTTTATTTGTGATCAGATAGCGTTTGCAGTTAGGTCATTGTGTTGTGAGTATTCTTGTAATCAGCATAACTTAATGGATTAGTACTTCACCTAACTACTCATTATAATATCGTATTTCTTAAAACAGAACTCACACCTCACGACATATTCCATCGGGAACAATAGTTGAGACGTTATTAGCCAAGGAGGGATCTTAGAATCACGCAAACAGTGCCACATGTAGATGAGCCTTGTGTTGAAAAATGGCACCGCGATACTGCTGCAGAAGAGGTAACACATGGAGTAGTATGCCCATGATGTACCTAGATACTGCCAGCAATCCTCCAGTCATTACCAGCCGCGCTGTCAAGTCATACCTTCTCCTCTGATGGCTGCCCACGCCGCGACGTCTGGAGGAACACTGTTGTGTCTCTTATGTGAATGGGGCCTCTCCCCAGGTGGTCGCCGTACACGCCAATGATTGTGACCCAGGGTATTACAGTACCGTGATTCATCGCTAAACAGGATTCGACACCATTCATCAGCAGCCCATCGTTCTCAGTCACGGCACCACTCCAAACGAGACGTTGGTTTTCCGGTGGTAACGGCAATCTAAGCGAGAGACGTAACTTCCCTGTCAGGTTGCTGGTAGCCTCCGACCAGTGGCGTGGGGTAATACAGAAAGTTGCAAGGAGTCAATTACTTTCGTTCGATTGACCAGCGCCGATGTGAAAGGGTTGCGAGATGTTTTGTGCAAAGTGGGGCTGTCTTCCTTTGTGGAGAGAAGATTTGGCCCACTGAAACCTTGACGACAAGTATGTCTGCCACACATTTGCATACGGTGCCACTGTCACATCTGAATGCCTTACAAATCTGTATATTGCACGATTCGACCTGCTGGCCAAATACTCTCTTAGGTGCTGATAACACTACCTCATACAAGAACGCAACATCTCAGTGTCCTTCAGTGAATGTCTGACGCCCCTCACACACCATACAATGCCTAATAACAGCACTAAAAACAAGCAACACTAAAACGATCTGCTGTCCGTCTCACCTGTCACAGAGAAATGCATTTCCATACGCACTAGTGACGTGTGCATGTACGAAGTTAGATTCACTGAGTGCGGTACTCCACCTTTTGTTGGGCGTATATATTATCAGCATCAAATTTATATGAACAATATCGAAAACTTTAATATCTCGCGCTTGCTAAGAAAACGTAAGTGTAAATTTGTACGTAATATTTAAAGTAAATCGTCTTTCTGATATCTTGTCTTCTTGGTATAGCTGTTTTGAGACTGCCAATGGTAGCAATGCATGAGGAAACTAATAAAATAACTGTGGTCAAGAGAAACACATAAACAAGTGGATTCCATCGAAACAGTTAAACAAGTGGGATTCCACCGGAACAGTTGTGCGCAGTGACTCTGAGTATAGCTATTCATCAGCTGAAATATAGACCTGAAATAAAAATACTGACTGGGTTTTCAACTGAGAATTAAATTGCTTCCCCCTCTTTCTTAAAAATACAAAGTAGTGTTGTTCGTTGCAAACTCATTTCATGGAACAGGGGGAACAGTAGTCTGGAATTTTCATAGCTCATTTAATAACATGAAAGACAGTTTACTGGGGAATGTATTTGCGCTACTTCACTAGCATTGAACATTATACTGAACTATCAAAATAACGAATAGGTTGTAAAAAGTCACGGTTGGACCAGCAGTCAGTGAAGCTGAAAATGGTGCTTCAGTTAAGTCTGAGCATGTGACTTTCCTTCCCCCATCGCTCTCTGAATGGGTTTCGCACAGAGTGGGGCACGTGGTTGACACACGGAGATCTCTGACAGAACGGCCGCGATAGGGGACGGATATTGCTTGTCGGGTAATCTGCTCGGATAACGTCAGCACGACAAGCGCAGGTACTGCCTTGTTTGTGCCAGTAACACAGATGCTCTTCGCTGTTCCCATTCTACCCACGAGATCACTCGGCACTTGAAAGTGACTCGTGATTTAGTACACACCAGGCGACCGCTAGTGGTGTCGCATTACAGTAACAAGAATGTGGGAATGCCTGTTACAAGCTGAAGCCTTGAGTTGGTATAAGAGGTGTTATAGGATGGCATAGGGCGCGTGAAAATCACGGATTCGCTTTTCAGTTTCTGTCCGCATTTTAATTTTTCTCAGAGTGTCCGCTGCAAGGTGCAGAAGACTTTCATCTCAGCACCAGTATCAAATCCAGTGACCACTCAAGCAATTATTCTAGACTTAAATTACTTCCGTGGGTATATCCGCTCATGGTCAGTGCTTTCAAATCACGGTTTCATCCAATATTAGCCATCGAGTAAATTTACCGATAAACTGCTCGTGTCTCTGCGTATTTCCATTTAGACATACATTTCCGAGCCCAAATGTCATAAGTACCTTCTTAATAGTATGTCGGTTCGACTACGGGACTCAAGACAGCAGTGATTCTGCTTAACAAGGATTCGACAAGTCCTTATCGGTTTCCGGAGGTACGTGCCTCCAGATCACTACGCGATTTTCGTAAAGTATGTGGTCGTGGTTTGTGGCCATAGATCTGGCACACGATAACATCTCATGTGTGTTCAGTTCGCTTCAGATCGCTTCAATTCAGTGGCCGAGGTATCAAACTAAGTTCACTATCAAGCTCCTCAAACCGCTGTAGCATGATTGTCTCGTTGTCATACGGAAAGTTGTTTTGTTGGAATTGGCAGCATAGTTGAGGAAGACAAAGCATAAAGGGATGCAGCTGGACGTCAGTTATGTTCACTTACCCAACAGCTGTCATTGTGCCTTCGACTGCCATCACATTTCCCGTGGAAGCCCAGATGAACGCTCGCGTCTAACACGGTACATCTCTGTGTCCCCCGTTCGTGGTGCGATGAATCTTTCGAACACTTGTTTGCTTGAATGAAGGCCTATATGGACACTGTCATCGACCTGGTGTCTCCATTGATCCATGGTCCATGGCCCACTCTCCTTGAACCCGCATCCACTGCAACCGTAACTGACGATATTATTGTGTTCAATGGGAATACGTATGGGCCGCCTGTTACGGAGTCTCATTTCCAAGAATGTGCGCTGAACGATGTGCTCCAAAACCCTTGAGTCTGCAACAGTATTTTACTCTGTAGTCAGAACTGCCACACATCGCCACCTAACCTACTTTCTGTGAGGAAGCGTGGCCTCTCAACACACTGTCACTTACTTGAAGTTTCACCGTACTTCAATCATTTTTAACATTGTTCACGACAGTACTGAGCTAGCAGCTGATCAGTTTCACCGTTTCCAAGATGCTCGTTCCCAGGTCACGTGACATAACTAGCTACACGTGGTAGGCCACTTACGTCGGAACCTTTCCCCTTTTACGACCCCTATCGTCCCTAGAATGATTCTTCATTTTTTATGTCCGAGTGTTGTTTGGAGTCCCATCTCCTCCGGGCAAAGTTCACGTCATTGCTTGTAGGAGGTAAGGTTCATGGTTCCCCTTTATTTCCCACTGGAGGAGGATTTAAATCACCCTGGTGTTAACAAGTCTACCCATGACAACTTTGTTCTAAAATTTATGCCGTGTGGGCTAAAGTCTTGGGAACTACGAATCGATGTCAGGGACGTAGATTCGTTGCACCTGTGCTTTCCCAGCGTCTGACGCTTCCACGGTTGTGGTCGATCTTACTATGTAGATTCATTATAGCTTCTGAACTGCTGTATCTAATACCTCCTTGTGGGAGTCGTGGAGCAGATTTCGAGTACCTGTTCCCTCTCCTAATCCTTTTAATATTGGGTACTTGAATTAAATCTGAGTGTTCGTAGGACATAAAACACATGTTTATTTTAAGAGAGTGGTCTACGATAATTTGCTGAAAGTGTACATGCAGAGATTGGTTTAGACGATTGAAACAACGATTTTGAGACGAGAGACAAATTACGTACTCGTGAGTACAATGTACTATGAGCTGCAGCAACCGGGTCAAATGGTACATCCTGAGCTCTGCCGAGCACAGTTACTCAATTTGAATCACTCACTTGAAGTCAAAAGCCCGCAATGTGAAATGAAAGCAGATGAACACACTTCCCACAAATGGCTACTTGGTAAGTAAAAAACCCGACAAGATTATGGCACAAAATTGGTATCTTCTTTTTACTCCACTCGAAAGCCACGCACAGAACTGAAAGCCTAATTATTCTACTGTTGCATACTGTAGGTGTTGTCTCGTTTTTCGTACCTTCCGCTAGTACATCTACTGCCTGCTCTTCGTCAACAGTGAAAATTAATTCAAGCTCCCAATACATTTTTTGACTATTTTCTCCTCATTGGGACCGATTTCACTCGTTAATCCATAGACAGTGCTTTGCATTGTGCCGTGCTCTTATACAGTCTACGTCTTGTAGAAACGCTTAGCTCACTACTCAGGAATAGTGCGATGAGCTTCTTTTCCACAGTGGGTGTTTTTGTTTGTAGTGATTTCACTTGTTTGTGTAAATGTAGGTGTCGGTTTAGCTTAACTAACACGTACCGGACAGCAGGGCTCCATGAGATGTTCCGGTTTTGTGATCGTAAACTGTCACGTAATACAGCCCTCGTCTTGCTGAAGTAGAAAGAAGTTGTCTTCTCTGCGTTCAGTTTAACTTCGTTCTTCCGCAACCAACAGCTAGTAGAATCTAATTGGCGTTGTATAAGAGTGATATTTGTCTACGCATCCAGTCACGAAAACCGCCGTTCCATCCGCGAACTGGGCAATCTGCACATTTGGAACGCTTGTAATTTCGATAAAGTATATGGTGAGTAAAATAGGGGGCAAGACTGAGCTCTGATGACAATCAGTTGGGTGTAAAAGTACTGTATACTCGTCGTACCCTGAATTTTCCGGAGAAGTTTCTCCTTTGAAACCTTATCACAGGGCACGTTCAATATCCAGGAAGATGGCGGCTGTTGACATCGTGCAGTTAAAGCTCTTTGTGATATGCTCAGTTAGTCACGGCAATACAGCTTCGTCTAATGCGAGAGGGTCTTCAGTCCTCGATTAGCCATTCGAATTTCTTGCAGCATTCGTGAGATCCCTGTCTCTCTTTGGTCTTAACAATAAATTCGTTTCTTTCTGCTTGACTTGGAAGTACTGCGTTAGCACGTATGCACTGTAAATGCTACTTATTGGTACCAGTTGCTTCCTTGGCAGGTACTGAAGGTATGCGTTTCAGGTTGTATCAACGACTGGCGCCCTGACATTGTCAAAATTTCTGAGAATACCTCATTCTTATGGTGTGGTGAGACGTAGAGATGCAAGCGTCGCACCGGTGTGAGTACGTGATGCTCGATACGAATACGCTCAGCCATTTGACTTGGGGAGTATTGGTATTCCCTGCCAACAGGTTCAGCGGTCCCTGCGGGGGCGATGATCATTCCACGAACTGTTGTCAAGATCTCTGCTTTAGTAAGTGGGTCTTCTGATAGACCTCCTAGTGTGAGGAGTGGTTGTTTTGACATCTTTTCGTTCCGTAATCTCCTCATCAGTCGCCATTTCTCTCTTGCCTGTGGGTTATCTTTGACAAAGGGGGGGGGGGGTCTCTTGTTTCTTGCTACAGCCTTCGATAACGATTTTTCTGGTACTTTAGTTCTTCGGTTAAATATGTCAAGTGTTCCTGGTTGGTTGTGTTCTGGGTAATTACTATTGACACTAACTTCTCTGCCTTTTGTATCTTGATTTGAATGTGCTCAACTGCCGTTTCAAACTATTCAAGAGTTGTGACGGGAAGCGAAGGATAACTGTTGTTATTCAGATACCGACTGTACTGATCCCAGCTGGCCTCCTCCTGTGTTCCGTTTCGTGGGTTCGACAGAGTACTCCCAGGATCAGGTGACGATCAGATGGTAGTTCATTTATCGTTTTCACTCCTAGGTCTCTTCCTTCATTTTTTGTAATTGGGGTGTCCAGGACATCGGAACGATAATTAGCCATCGTTGGTCCATGCGTTGGTTCTTCAGGGCCTACAATTTTTATGCCCAACTGCGTTTATACCGTAGCCAATGGTAGTGATTTTGGAGTGACACCCCATGAGTTCCAGTATTAGTGTTTTGCGTTTATGTGTCCTCTTCAACCTTATCATAGGTAGTGATGTATATAAAATCTAGGCCTTCGATTTGGGCGTTAGGTCTTTCGTACGCCGTTATGACGGTTATCTGCTCCATAATAGTTCAAATCTTAACTGCTGTGGCTGATAGTTGTTGCAACTGAGGTAGGTGTTTGGCTTTTTGGGAAATACTTTGATGGAGGGACATGACTATTCCGTGTCCCTGCCGCTATCTGGTCATTAACCAATCGTTTTTTTACAACATTCACTTGTGTGCAGTGCTGAGATGCGTTTCGGTGAGAAGGAAGTTTTGTACCTAGTGCTGTGTGGTAAGGTGTTGGAGTTACTTCTTTTTATTTCTCAGTCCCTTTGCGTACCACATAAACCCCACGATGTCGTTATAGGATTGATTTGCCATTGTGTACTTTAATCTGCAACTGACGCGAGTGTTTCCACTAGGATTACCATTTTTGTCAGCGCGTCTTCTGCTGCCTTCAATTTCCCAGTAGCAATTAGAATAGACATAAGGTTTTCCTTTTTGTTTCTTTGGTTTAACGAAGTCTCTAAGGCCATCATACACTCCTTTGACCTTCAACACCCGTTGTGGCACTTTTTTCTCGTAGGTTTACTGTAGCTCCGGCTTACTATCAGGCTGTCTGTTGTGACGTCGATGCTGATGAGTGTGTGTCTAGCTCTGGTGATGGTCCATTACGTCGAATGAGTTGTTGCGATGGCGGCTTCTTGGGTGGGTTACTCTGTCTTTCCAGTTGCTGGGAGTAATTCTATCCTGACAACGTTCCTTGTAGGGTTGGTAATTTGGATTATTTTCTGAAAATCCTTGCAGTTTCTATATGAAACTGGATGATCTCGTAGACAGATGAAAAATTCTGTCGCGGCCCCTCTTGGGAATGCATACTCTCTATAAAAGAGTTTCTTTCCGCATTTGACGCACTGTGACGGATGCCAGCAGTGGTTATTTCTGTGTCTCAATCGCTGGCAACGTTCACATGGTACTGATTCAGCTCTTGGTCTATAGTCTTCAACCTGCACTTCGTAATAAAGGACGTAACGTACTATAGATAGCACTGGAGGTCGAGAAGTTTGGTTACGTAATTGTGAAAACGGATAGTGGCGTTAGAATTAAAGTTCCCACTTCTTTTCATTTGTGTTGGTAGACCTCCAATACCTACTGACTTTCTCTATCAAATCCTTTTTACCCTCTGTTTCCGTTGCCTTGGGTGGTAGATATTGGACCACCAGCTTCTGCAGATTCCCTGGTAGGTACAGGTAGGTAACGAAGGCCACGTTCGTGTCCTGAAAGAACTAGATTCGACATAATATTTAATGCAGTCGGCTCGACAGGTCTACCTAATGACGACGCTGACCACGTTTTTCAGCTTCCTAGCAGACTGCATTGGGTTTGAGAAGTTATGCGATACTATTGGAGCAATTTTATATCTTAAACATTTTTTCTTCTCTTGGTTTTGGATTGTTTGTGTCATTTCGTCTCCACCAAGGCTTTCTATTTTGTGTCTTGACGTGTTTGCCACCAGCGTCTTTATTTTAGGAAACTTGCTAAAAGCTTTCTCCTCATCACTTATTGTCTCTTTCCATATCTTTCTGAGACGTTACCTCCTTTGGAATCACAGCAATGGTCGTCATTGTCGCCCTCAGAAGATGAGTATACTGCAAAGTTTGGTTGCACTCTTCGTAGCTCCTCTACTTTTTGCTTCTATTTCTTTTCTCCACATTTGTCGCTCTGCTCGTCGTGTTGGTGTCATCTGCTGGCTTGTCGCTGGATGGTTGCATTTTTTCAAAAAACTGCTTGTAGTCCAGTGTTTTCTGCCCTGTTGTGGTCGTCATCCACGATGGCATGGGGGAGAGATGCGTTTCATTCTGTTTTCTATTACTAAATACTATACTAGTTCTGATCTTACAGGCCGCAATGCTAAGGGGCTCTGGAACTGTTTTCCCTATAGCTATTTGGCATGAATCCTGATAATCTGGATATTTCGCGTGTATGCGCCACAGCACACTGTCACAACAAGGCATGCGACGTGAAAGCACTATAATTTTGCGTGTGTCACGGAAAACTCGCTTGCAACTATATAAGTTGCATATAGCAAAACAGAACAAGTAAAAAAAAGCTGTAGTGGCTATTTCAGGTGTGCGCGCTATTTAGACTCCAACCTGAATCTGTATTTGTACCTGCTCCACTTACATACAGACGTACCTCATCGCGTCGCCTGCCCACATCGCCACTAGCTGACATTCAGTATAGTGGTGGATAGTGCTCATAACGTTTTGCCTCACTAGTTTGTACAGGATGCCAAGAAATCGTACTCAATATTTTGATAAGTGGTAGCAGAACTAAAACAAGAACAAAATCTCCGGTAAACATGGGCCCAAATATGCATACCTCAACAGCTATAAACACTAGTTCACCTTCACTACTATGAAAAGCATCTCTTTTTGTTGCTTTTACGAACAACTCACATAAATGAACCAATGAGAATCATTCTTCATTGTGAAAAAGAACATCTAATGTTATCTGCTCTTTATTACATACGATCTGCGATTTATTCTTACTAGCCATCGCTATAGGACGTGCCCAGTATGGTATCCATTCATAGTAAGGCATGCTTTTTGCTCCGATGACTTAGGCAATCACACATTTTCTGAAAAACTCCAAGTTCGCCACGTATGCGTTGGCAGCCATTGATGACGCGTTCTTTTAGTGTTTATATATCATTAATGGGGCATAGATGCATAAAAGATTTCAAGTGTCCCCACTACCGTAAAACCAATGAATTAAGATCAAGGGGAGTGTTAGCCAACGTACAGACTCTCCCAGACCAATCCATTCCCGATTAAATGTCTCTGTGAGGTGTTCTCGGACATTTAGGAGAAAATGCGCTGGTGCTCTGCTCCATGACGCCGTTGTGGGAATGGTACATCAGCAGCTCAGGTATGTCGTTTCATAGAAAATGAAGATACTTTGCTACAGTCGACGCGTTTTGTACTGCGTAAGATCCCATTAGAATATCGCCAACAATTTCTTCCCATATGTTAATCGAAAATCGACGCTTGCTTCTACAGCTGCGGGTGGATTTGCATCCGCTCACTTATCAAAACCGACAACTCCACCTCACCTGAAACCAGACTGGTTGGGAACCATATCTTTGAAGTGAAAAGCGGAACTTCAAACAACCTTTAGTATTAAGTAGAATTACATTTTGGTAAGCTGGCCGTGTGACGGAAAGGCTCAGACATGTTGTACATAATGTGGGGAAAGTAACTGTTCAAGCAGGATCGCTCAGACTGGAGGATAACTAACAGCGATAGATGCCGAGATTTTATGTACATTTATTCTGGGATCTCCTAATCTTTGCAATAATCGCTCTTCCACAGCATGAATGCTAATGGTGCGAGATCTGACACGATCAGCCGTCTTTGAGCTATGGAGCCAGAGTCTTGTATTCCTGGAAAAGGCGGCTGCATAACAGTGCAGGAGATACGCTCGGCTCTGGATGTTTTTCAACATATAGGATGCGGCTCGGCGGCTGTTTACATTTGCCAGGCCATAACAGGGAATCAAGTCCACCGTTTACCATGTGGTGGAACAGGCTTTCATTTTTCTGGTAGCTGCAAAGATAAAATTCCAATGTAAAAACATTTCACGAACATACCAAAACACGAATTGGTTCCATTTGAACTCATGTATGCGCTGCACTTGCCCATGACTGCGTATATGGTGTTTCCTGCATGCCGCAGCGATGAACTGTAACAGAAAATGAGTCCTCATTTGTTTACTACAGTCTGTGGGTCCTTCGTAATAGTAAAGAGGCATAAGTAGAAGGGACGTCTTTCATAGCAGCGCAGAAGAACAACCGCCCATACCTCTTAACGTTAGAGCTCGTGATTGCTATGGGCCGTACTACAACCTCTCAAAACATGGAATACATTGTTTCATGCACACTGTGTACCCAGACAAGCCTTCCAAAGTTCCCCATGGATTGGTTCAATAGGTCGATTCGGACTCAGAAGAGACGTTGAATGTACACTGATGAGCCACAGAAATTGGTACACCTGCCTAATATGGTGTACAGACCCCGCGATCACGCGGAAGTGCCGCAGCACGACGTGACATGGACTCGACTCGACTGATATCTGAAGTACTGCTGGAGGCAACTGAGACCATGATCCGGCAGAGCTGTCCGTAAATCCGTAAGGGTACGAAGGGGTGGAGATCTCTTTTGAACACCACTTTCTAAGATATGCCAGATATGCTCAATAATGTTCATGTGTGTCGAGTTCGGTATCCAGCAGAACTGTTTAAACTCAGAAAAGTGTTCTGGAGCCACTCTGAAGCAATTCTGGAGTCTGGGGTGTCGCAGTGTCATACTGGAATTGTCCAAGTCCGTCGGAATGCACAGTGGCCATGAATGGATGCAGGTGATCAGACAGGATGCTTACGTACATATCAAGCGTCAGAGTCATATCTAGACGTAAAACGGGGTACCATATCACTCCAGCTTCACACGCCCCACTGCATTATACAGCTCCATCAGCTCGAACAGTACCCTGCTCTCGTGGTCGTGCGGTAGCGTTCTCGCTTCCCGCGCCCGGGTTCGATTCCCGGCGGGGTCAGGGATTTTCTCTGCCTCGTGATGACTGGGTGTTGTGTGATGTCCTTAGGTTAGTTAGGTTTAAGTAGTTCTAAGTTCTAGGGGACTGATGACAGATGTTAAGTCCCATAGTGCTCAGAGCAAGCCAGTACCCTGCTGACATACAGGGTCTATGGATTCATGAGATTGTCTCCATACCCGTACACGTCCATGCGCTCGATAAAATTAGAAACGAGATTCGTCAGACCAAGCAATATGTTTCCAGTCATCAACAGTCCAATGTAGATGTTGACGGGCCCAGGAGAGGAGTAAAGCTTTGTGTCGTGCAGTCATCAAGGGTACACGAGTGGATCTTCGGCTCCGAAAGCCCATGTCGATGATGCTTCGTCGAACAGTTCGCACGCTGACACTTGTTGGTAGCCCAGCATTGATATCTGCAGCAATCTGGAATTATTGTACTTCTGTCACGTTGAACGGTTCTTTTCAGTCGTCGTTGGTCCCGTTCTTGCAGGATCTTCTTCCGACCGCAGCGATGTCCGACGTTTGATGTTTCATCGGATTCCTGATATTCACGTCACACTCGTGAAATGGTAGTACGGGAAAATCCCCATTTCATCGCTATCTCGCAAATGCTGTGTTCCATCGCTCGTGTCCGGACTATAACACCATGTTCAAACTCACTGGTATCTTGATAACCTGCCATTGTAGCAGCAGTAACCCATCCAACAACTGTGCCAAACACTTGCTGTCTTATATAGGCGTTACCGACCGCAGCATCTCATTCTGTCTGTTTACGTATCTCTGTGTTTCAATACGCATGCCTATAGCAGTTAGTTTCGCGCTTCAGTGTTTAATGAAACGCACTTACTAATCGAACCTGTGACATCACGCACTATTCTTCTTTGGATAATCTCTTATTTCGTTCATCAAACCTGTCTGGTAAGGATCCCACAGCGACGAGCAATACTCAAGTATCAGTCGAACTAGTGTTTTGTAAGCTACCTACTTTGTGGATAGAGTGCAATTCCTTAGGTGTTTTCCAACAAATCTCGGTTTCACAAGGAAAGAAGGAGAAAGGAACAAAAAGGAGAATTAACAACTCGATCATTTACAACTACGCATGCCATACAACTTGTGATACACGAAAGACAATGCGCCAGTATCTTGTAACATCGCTTCCGACCGTGACACTACGTCCAATTTGACAAGAAAGATTCAGGTACACCGCCATTGATGACTGTACCCTGTATGGCTAGCAAGTTGCTGAGAAGCTGATTGCTCTACTTCGTCTGCTGCTCCAAATAGTCATATATTTTTATGCTTTGCCCACTGTTTGACTTGCATGACAGTTCCACTTTAAATCCCTCTGTGCACGTGCTTCTAAACATTTAGTGGCTTGACTGCTTCCAGTGATTATTCGACACTCGTGTAATCATAAAATAAGCATCATTTCCTTCCATTGACGTGCAGTACATTACATTTGTTTGCGAATTGTAACAGTTCTACAGAGACCATATGTAATTACAACAGGTGTCCAAAAAATATCGGAAGAAAAATATGTTCTCGCTGTACTATGGTGGGTAGATTTAAAGAACCGTTATTTAATGCAGATCTTCCTGCAGTCCACAGTTTTTATCACACACCTAGCTTAGGAATCACGAGAAAATGATATAATGGATTTGTCCACTTATAAAGATTCGGGGAAGATAATTTTTTCCCTCAGTAAGTACGCGAGCAGTACTGTATGGTTAGTATAAAAATGAAACCAATTTTCTTTTCCTTTTTGCGTTGCTGTTATCCAGTTACGACAAAAGAATGCTTTGTGACAGAGCATGGGATTCAGATGTTTTGTCGGTAGCTGAGAGCATTCATTCGTGGCATTCATGGCACTGACAGGTGTAAATCAACAGGGAAGGTACTGCGGGTATTCAGTTCGACACAGCAAAGCTACTGTCTACATGCGGAGCAGTTTCCTTGTCTAAACGTTCCTTTCGCGGTCTGTTATTCACTGGGAGTCGCCCGTCTGTCTGAGTTAAGGCCATTATTTCCCAACAGAAAACAATTCTGTTTACGTGGGCGGCTCGGTATCAACAGTAAACATAACTGGGCGCAGGTGGTCTTCACGCGTAATTTCCACACTATGTGCATCTATCGATTAGCCAACTACAGAGGTAAGCATCGCTATTTCTTGTTGTCAACAGTTAAACCAAATATAATGCATGTCTCCAGTATTTTACGTAAATAATTAATACTGCAAAATAACTTTCTTGGTCTAAAATATTGGAGTGTAGAATGTTCTATGAAAAAAACTCAGCACAGTAAATCTCCGCTGATGCCTCAGCTCATAAATAAAGCAACGAGGCCTCTTATTACTTTTCTCCTAGAGGAACTAGTAGCGTCATAATTCTAAATCTATATCATAAATCTATATAGAGGATAGAGAAAGAGAGAGAGAGAGAGAGAGAGAGAGAGAGAGAGAGAGAGAGAGAAAAACGATAATTAATTTGTAAGCACACTAGAGAGAACCTTTTTAATGGGTCTAGGTTTGCGGGAAAGAGACGGCAGAAGTGCATCAGCTATGCCATATTCAGAGGAAGGCACCCATTGATGATTACATCCCTTAGAGGTAGCCAGTCACTGGGAAGGTTATTCCTACGATCTGTTCTGTGCTCCAATCAGCTTTACACATTTTCTATCGCAGCTGAAGGAAACTTCACAAGCCAAGATCACTAAAAAGCGTTTTATTGAATGATTGGCTTCGACAGACCTACGCTGTTATCAACGAATCTTACACTTCTGAATTTTTACAATATATTATTCATCAGTGTTACAAGTCGCCTGACATTGTTTATGCGCTACCCACTGCCATGAAGATCACTACACATCGGCATGTCAAATATAGCGATGTTCATGGTAGTGGAAAGTACATATGCTTTTTGATGCGATATTATGTTGTAAAACTGAAAAGCATAAGATCCGAAGATGACAGAAAAGCTCTATTGAAACCGGTCATCCAATAAAACGTTTTTTAGCGATCTCGGCTTGTGAAGTTTCAGTCAGTTACCTATAATTGCAGGTCGTCTTCAGACCATCCGTGTCACCAATATATAACATTTTCCATGGTACCAGAATTAAAAATGCTGTTGTCGTAGCACAGAAAAAGGCGATTATGTTCTGGGCAGAGTTAGGGATGTAAAAGAAGGAAAAAAGCTTTCCGACGTATCTGGCAGCTTCGAAGACATTTGAATCAAAATATCTTGACACATTCGCACTTTTTTAATTGTAAGTATCACTACCCATCTCATGTAGTGAATTGTCTCAAGTAAAGTAAAATGATATATGATGCCATAATGTGGGACATAGCATCATGTCATCCAACGTATCTTTCGACACGTCGTGCAATACGACATAAGATGCCATTAAAATTTACTATGCGTGCATCCCCAGTCTGTAATATTTCTAATTATAGATGCATCGCACTCTCGGATACTTCCTATTGTAGATGCGTCTTACTCTCTAGAAGGACGTAAATTCTTGTCCAATTGTTCTTATATCCCTCATCATACACCTAACAGGGGATGCGTCTAAGAGAGCTTACTGCACTGGCGAAGTAGGGTTTAGGCGAAAAAAAGAGCGAATATGTCAAGATGTTTTGATTTTGAAGTCTTTGAAGCTTCCAGATAAGTCAGAAAGCTAATTCGTTCTTTTACATCACTAACACTGCCCTCGACATATTAGCCTTCTTGTGCTACGATCTGAGGATTTTTCATTCTGGTTCTCTGCTTTTACTCTTGTTTTGACATTAGACGGCCAGAGCTTGGCAACCGGTATAGTTTTAAGTTGACTCAGGCGACGTCTTATCCGTTGTAGAATCTGTTATTGTCTTTCGAGCCACGTTGCTTATACTACCATGTCAGCGCACAAAGCTGGGACAATCATTAAGTACATGTGTGTCTAACTTCTCCCAAAATTTGGAGAGATTCGTACAAGTTTCGAACATAGAAGTGACTTACGCAATAAAACTAACAAAAACCGTGGTTTGTGCACGTAAAATCCGAATGGAGCTAGATTTATGAACGTGAGTTTTCATTTTCATCGCAAGAGCACACGTTTCTTTTATTTGATTCACTTTAAACTGTTTCCGTGCATTGAAATCAAGGAAGAAACAGCTTCACGTGCTTCATTTAGCTCGAATTTAAAACATCGTATCTCGAAAGCAGATAAAGATCATTTGATAAAATAATTCCGTTTTCAATTAACCCATTAACATACCTTCGTGCTACGTTTGGACGGCTTCATAAAAGTTTAAAGTATAGAAGTGGCGCGCTTCAAAACCTCCCAGAAAAAGGAGTTTTTTGCACGTAAAATCCAAACGATGTAATATCTTTTCAAACGTTAGAAGCTAATCTTAGATCTTTCTCTGTTGATCTATTGTGGACGGGCACAGTGGCTGGTCAAATATTTACCAAGGAAAATCGTCAAACAGCCTCACATTTTGATAGTTATTTTACTTTGAAGACAAGTTTCCGTATTTCAATTTGCTATCTTCAGGTCCCATATGCACCTCATGTATTTCCATTGGTAAACCAAAGATATTAGATCAAGGTCCCATACACCGGTGGACCACATCTGAACTATCAGTCCGCATCAGTCCGGATTTAATTAAGAGTGACTGTTTTTGCTCGTAGAATCCGAACGAGGGTCACTGTTTTTGCCCGTAAAATCAGAACGGTGCACATGCAAATGGTGCCATTGGCAGAGAATTAATTTCATCCTAATTACATTTCTTTGCAAATGGAATTAATCGATTCGCACAATTTGCTTGGTGCCAGTTAATGCTCGTCGTTCAAACCCTGCTTAATATACTGTAACATAGTTACAGTAAGACAAGTTCGAATGGCTATACAAATGATCGCTGGCAAAGCCTAACCAAACGTTTTCACAAACCACCGGGTGATCAAAAAGTAAGTATAAATTTGAAAACTTAATAAACCACGGAACAATGTAGATAGAGAGGTAAAAATTGACGCACATGCTTGGAATGACATGGGGTTTTATTAGTACAAAAAAAAGAACAACAAACCAAAGTATTGCTAGACGCGTGAAAGACCTCTTGCGCGCGTCGTTTGGTGATGATCGTGTGCTCAGCCGCCATTTTCATCATGCTTGGCCTCCCAGGTCCCCAGACCTCAGTCCGTGCGATTATTGGCTTTGGGGTTACCTGAAGTCGCAAGTGTATCGTGATCGACCCACATCTCTAGGGGAGCTGAAAGACGACATCCGACGCCAATGCGTTACCATAACTCCGGTTCAAATGGCTCTGAGCACTATGGGACTTAACATCTGAGGTCATCAGTCCCCTAGAACTTAGAACTACTCACACCTAACTAACCTAAGGACATTACACACATCCATGCCCGAGGCAGGATTCGAACCTATGACCACATAACTCCGGACATGTTTTACAGTGCTGTTCACAACAGTATTCCTCGTCTACAGCTATTGTTGAGGAATGATGGTGGACATATTGAGCATTTCCTGTAAAGAACATCATCTTTGCTTTGTCTTACTTTGTTGTGCTAATTATTGCTATTCTGATTAGATGAAGCACCATCTGTCGGACACTTTTTGAACGTTTGTATTTTTTGGTTCTAATAAAACCCCATGTCATTCCAAGCATGTGCGACACTTTATACCGCTGTATCTACATTATTCCGTGATTTATTCAGTTTTAAAATTTGTACTGACCTTTTGATCACCCGGTATTTTATACTCCAGGCAACCGCAACTGTTGAGAGGCATAGTGTTAGGAAGATCTCCGCTTACGGCTGGTAAACCGCGATTCAGCGCACAGCCTTTTCAGAGATATTTGTTGCAGTCCTACCACGCTGTAACGATTAATAGCGCGTAATTCAGTTCATCAGTCGTGCTTCGATAGAGTACCTTGATGTTCATAATACTAGGAAATGTATGCATGCAGTCAAGTGAACATGGGAATGTGTCCACAGCATGTCTTGGGTATGTAGCAAAAAGTGGAACACATTGTCATTGACAACGTTGAAACAGACGCCTAAAACATCACATACGATCTCAGGCCGAAACTACAGCCTCCCCCCCCCTCCCCCCACCTTCGGCCTATTAATGCCACACATACATATACGTCGGGTTAAAAGCCTCACTGCGCCGTCGGTACGTTCGACATAGCGCATCATTTGAAGAGACTCTAAATCCAAAAGTTGACTCGTCAGATCGTACTGCGTCCGCCCACCCAGCTACTGCTCAGTTTTTATTTCGTCAGGGGCACTGAAGACGTGCAGCTGTATGTTTCATTATGAGCAATGGCCTTTTGCAAGGTGCCGACTGTAAAATCGGTTGCATACAGTCCTCTTCGTATTGTTCGCTTGGAAACGGGTTGAGGACGACATATATTCACTGGCAGTACTAACTTCCGTCAGACCTGAAACTGGTTATCGTTGACACTGCGTGACACCAATCTCTGGTGCCTGTTGGTTAGGATCACTTACTTTATACCTTGGCGATCGATACACGATTCCATCTAGATACTTTGGACAGATGGCTCTGTTACGTCGAAATATCGGATCTCTACATCTACATCCATACTCCGCAAGCCTCTTGACGGTGTGTGGCGGAGGGAACTTTGAGTACCTCCATCGGTTGTCCCTTCTGTTCCTGTCGGCCTATTAATGCCTCACATACATATACGTCGGGTTAAAAGCCTCACTGCGCCGTCGGTACGTTCGACATAGCGCATCATTTCAAGAGACTCTAAATCCAAAAGTTGACTCGTCAGATCGTACTGCGTCGTGGAAAGAAAGATTGTCGGTATGCCTCTGTGTGGGCTCTAATATCTCTGATTTTATCCTCATGGTCTCTTCGCGAGATATACGTAGGAGGGAGCAATATACTGTTTGACTCCTCGGTGAAGGTATGTTCTCGAAACTTCAACAGAAGCCTGTATCAAGCTACTGAGCGTCTCTCTTGCAGAGTCTTCCACTGGAGTTTATCTATCATCTCCGTAACGTTTTCTCGATTACTAAATGATCCTGTAACGAAGCGCACTGCTCTCCGTTGGATCTTCTCTACCTTCTATCAACCCTATCTGGTACGGATCCCACATCGATGAGCAGTATTCAAGCAGTGGGCGAACAAGTGTACTGTAACCTACTTCCTTTGTTTTCGGATTGCATTTCCTTAGGATTCTTCCAATGAATCTCAGTCTGGCATCTGCTTTACCAACAATCAACTTTATGTGATCATTCCATTTTTAATCACTTCTAAATTCTACTCCCAGATAATTTATGAAATTAACTGCTGCAAGTTGCTGCCCTGCTATATTGTAGCCAAATGATAAAGGATCTTTCTTTCTATGTATTCGCAGCACATTACACTTGTCTGCATTGAGATTCAATTGGCATTTTCTGCACCATGCGTCAATTCGTTGTAGATCCTCCTGCATTTCAGTACAATATTCCATTGTTACAACCTCTCGATATACCACAGCATCATCCGGAAAAAGCCTCAGTGAACTTCCAATGTTATCCACAAGGTCATTTACGTATACTGTGAAAAGCAACGGTCCTGCGACACTCCCGTGTTGCACACCTGAAATCACCCTTACTTCGGAAGACTTCTCAGCATTGAGAATCACATGCTGCGATCTGTCATCTAGGAACTCTTCAATCCAATCACACAATTGGTCTGACAGTCCATACGCTCTTACTTTGTTCATTAATCGACAGAGGGGAACTGTTTCAAACGCCTTGCGGAAGACAAGAAACACGGCATCTATCTGGCAGCCCGTGTCTATGGCCCTCTGAGTCTCGTGGACGAATAGCGCGAACTGGGTTTCGCACGATCGTCTTTTTCGAAACCCATGCTGATTCCTACAGATTTCTAGTCTCCAGAAAAGTCATTATACACGAACATAATACGTGTTCCAAAACTATACAACTGATCGACGTTAGAGATATAGGTCTATAGTTCTGCACATCTGTTCGACGTCCCTTCTTGAAAACGGGGATGGCCTGTGCCGTTTTCCAATCCTTGGGAACGCTATGCTCTTCTAGACACATACGGTACACCACTGCAAGAAGGGGGGCAATTTCCTTCGCGTACTCTGTGTAAAATCGAACTAGTACCCCATCAGGTCCAGCAGCCTTTCCTCTTATGAGGAATTTTAATAGCTTCTCTATCCCTCTGTCGTCTATTTCGATATCTACCATTTTGTCATCTGTGCGACAATCTAGAGAGGGAACTACAGTGCAGTCTTCCTTTGTGAAACAGCTCTGGTAAAAGACGTTTAGTATTTCGGCGTTTAGTCTGTCATTGAACGCCTCTCGCATAGCCCTCCTCACATTGCATTTCTCTTACTATATTGCTTGGCACATACTCATCTAATGCATATTGTTCGATGGTTTTGAACTTTGTCCACTGATCCTCAACACTATCTGTACTGGAGACAAAACTTTTGTGTTGAGCCGTCAAGTACTTTGAAATCTGATTTTTGCCACTTTTGCTAAAGAGAGAAATCTTCCTACCTTTTTTAATATTTCTATTTACGGCTGAAATCATCGTTGCAGTAACCGCTTTATGATCGCCGATTCCCTGTTCTGTGTTAACTGTTTCAAATAGTTCGGGTCTGTTTGTCACCAGAAGGTCTAATCTGTTATCGCCACGAGTCGGTTCCTGTTTAACTGCTCAAGGCAGTTTTCAGATAAAGCACTTAAAAAAATTTAACTGGATTCTTTGCCCCTGCCACCCGTTATAAACGTTTGAGTCTCCCAGTCTATATCCGGCAAATTAAAATCTCCATCCAGAACTATAACATGGTCTGGAAATCTACTCGAAATATTTTCCAAAAATTTCCTTCAGGTGCTCTGCCACAACAGCTGCTGAGCTTTGTTCCCTTCTGCCATTCTGAAAATGTATCTTATTGTGCTGGTACCACACGATCGACTGCAATATAAGCCCGTGTCCCCTTTCACTACCGTGACTCACACCTGTTTTTGACGATCACCCTATGGCCATGAGGCAGTACTACGCCGCCTTTCACTGCCAGTAACTTACTTCTGTGGTGGACGCTCACATATTGGCCAAATAACAGTATTACACCACGTGTCATTGCCTTGACTTGCATCTATGATGGACACATACATGGTGGGCAAGCGCCAGTACTATGCCACGTTTAACTGCCATGACTTACATATGTGGTGGATACTCACATGATGGCCTAGTATTAGTTTTGCGCCGTCTACAGGGCTGCTCAGTTAAGGGGGCGACTAATATTACTCCCTGTGATGTGAAGTACAATACGCTTCCTTACATGTTGTTAACATAATAACGAAAGACGGAGAGAACATTAGAATTTGTGAAGAAAATACGTAGCAGTGTATCTTACAAGGATTCGCCTGTTACTCGGTCCAAATCAAATGTCTGCAACCCCACGGAGAAGGAACTTTTGAACCACATTGACGGCTGTCAGGTACAGACTACACGACTTCCATACGATATGCCTGCTTATTACAGCAGCAAACTCAGTTATTTCTCATGACATACGAGGACTAAACTACGGCGCCTCAATCGAACCTGCCTGCAGCACACGTCGCTGTTATTGGTTGCACTCATGGGAGCGGGATAGTGACGACGCTCCTAAGAGCGACTGAGGATCTGACAATATTGCTCGCTACATGAAGATGGATGCGGATGGTTTGCCTACTCCATCTTCCAATTTCAGTAATGAGCTCACAGAGAGTGACATAACGTGCCGCCTCCGAGAAAGTATGCAAGTGTCATGAACGATCCTACAATCATAATATACAGAGTGTTCAATTTATCAGATGGTATTGAAATATCTCGAAAATTACACCCGATCAAAGCAATTTATTGTTAAAATTTTTTCACCTCGGAGGAGGACATCCAATGTTACCAAACCCGACGGCCCGCCCCAACACATATTTGGGTGCGTAAGTTGGAGCGGGGGGGGGGGGGGGGGGGGGGGCGTGCAGGACGGGGTGGGGGGAGATTTGATACCTTTTATTGAAACCCCTACTTTTTTTCAATAACAGATTCGCATTCCACGAAAGAAATACGCGTATTGACTGACATTCTTTATACTTTTCGTGACACATGGCGCTGTAATCGGACAAATCAAAATGCTCAGAAAATCATTCGTTTGAAAATGTCCAATGACACTTGAACTAATAACCACCTCCAAACTGCGAGGATAAGACTGGTAATTATTTCATAATTTTTATGGGGAAGTCGATCCTCAGCTTTGTATTCCTCCGACAAAACGAAAAGCGGACTGCTCGACGCACTATTTGGGCCGCGTAGCAAACTATGACTTATCGTAACAGGTAGTGCAGTCCGATTACATGTTATGAAATAATTACCTGTCCTGCCCTCGCAGCGTCGATGTGAGCTGTTAATTCAAATGTCAGTGGATAGTATTAAGAAACATACGATTTTTTACCCGTTTTGATTTTTCCGATTGCAGTGCTTCTGTCCCGTGCACAAAAAAGCTCTAGACAAAATATATGTACTTTTCCCATAGAATTACAATCTGCAATAAAAAAGATTCCCAGGAGATTTCAAAGCTCTCTATCCCCCCCCCCCCCATCCCGCACCCGCCACAATCATTTTAATTATAAATTTTTCGGATAGAATGTGTTGTTTTTTAGATATTTCAGTGTTTTCAAATAAGTTAAACATCCTGTATACCCTTTGACTCCACGCTGCGAAAATTGTAAGAGATACCTAGCTGGATGCAGCCTTGAACGACAGTGAAGGCTGAATACTTTACCCTCAGCTAGATCCTTCCACTACGATGTAGTAAACACAAAAAGATAATGAAGTTAATTCACCACCCACGCGGTCAGTTCTGGTATATACTGTGCCACACACGTTTTTGTCGTTGCGGTCTTCAGTCCTGAGACTGGTTTGATGCAGCTCTCCACGCTACTCTATCCTGTGTAAGCTTCTTCATCTCCCAGTACGTACTGCAGCCTACATCCCACTGTATCTGCTTAGTGCATTCATCTCTTTGTCTCTCTCTACGATTTTTACCCTCCACGCTGCCCTACAATACTAAATTGGTGATCCCTTGATGCTTCAGAACATGTCCTGCCAACCGATCCCTTCTTATAGTCAAGTTGTGCCACAAACTCCTCTTCTCCCCAATTCTTTTCAGTACCTCATTAGTTATGTGATCTACCCTTATAATCTTCAGCATTCTTATGTAGCACCACATTTCGAAAGGTTCTATTCTCTTCTTGTCCAAACTAGTTATCGTCCACGTTTCACTTCCATACATGGCTACACTCCATACATATACTTTCAGAAACGACACCCGTTATAACATCAATTATCGAAGATAATGCGAAATTTTAAATTTGAGATTTTTTTGAGATCTGCCTCAACTGAGTAGACGAATGACTTGAGAGCAAGCGGAATACCTGATTTGTATATATGCTAATAAATAATTTTCGGTAATTTTACTGTAATCTATTTCTTCATAACACAACTGCAACGTTTCACTACTTCATAGGGCTCATTGACTATGCAGAACTGAGAGCTCAATTTATGACTTATGACGTGCACCATAGGTAAAAATGATCTTGGCGTTCACCGAATCCACTGCGTTCACGATAATAAATTGCTAGTCTTTGCCGTACGACTGCGTTTATTTTGGAAAGATTGTGGTCCCACTTTCCTTGCTTCCACATTTGTAACTACTACCAAATCTGACATGTAGAAACAAAACATTCAAAACGTAGATGACAAAATAATTCACAATATCAGAAAGTACTGTTGAATATAAGCACACTGAGTCACAATTCGAGTAATTTGAATTTACGTTATAAAAAGTTAAATTTAACTCCCACAGTTAATCATTGGGCAGTGGTTCTTGTAACAAAGAACGTTTTGTTATTCATTATATATTACTTTTCCACACTTCCGCAATCACATCATAAACAATTCCCTACGTAAAGTAATGTAGCTGTGAGTATAATACAAGAAAAACACATTTGAACCGACAATCCGATGTTTGTTATCAAATATGCCAGCTTTCATAGCTTAGCCCCATTAAAGATTCTACTTCACTTCGTTGGAATGCCACGCACGGGGGCCCGGGTTCGATTCCAGGCTGGGGTGTGAGATTTTCTCTCCTCAGGGACTAGGTTGTGCTGTCCTCATCATCATCTCATCTCCACTGTCGACGCGCAAGACGACCAACGTGGCGTCGAACTCAATAAGACTTGCACTTGGCGGCCGAACTTCCCGCCTAGGAACTAGAGGCCACTGACGCCATACGACCATTCCCATTTCTACTTCACTTAACGATTTATATTTTAAAATATACCCAGACTTTAAGTTATCCCTACATAAACGCAGGTACTTTCCGTATACAAATGACAAACGGAGATTAGCTACTGTACTCAATGCTCCACTGATATTCGCAATATGTCCTCTTGCCGTAATACTATCTAATAGGAGAACATTCTTCTCATTTTTATGGTGAGAGCTATAATAAAGTATTTAGCCTTGTAACTAGGTATAGTATACTTATGATAGTAGAACCTTAATTGAGGTGAAGCTATAGTTTCGTCTTATTTCCGCACGAAAAAGAACTCAGACCCTCTAATGATATTATGAATGGTGACTGCAGCACGGGACATCATATTAAATATGTTCTAAATAAGACCAAGCATTTACTGCTGCATTTCTAACTTTTCTTAACACGTAGTATTACCAAACCAATCAAGTTTTACCAAGAGTAATTACCGCATGGAGCTGCACCATACCTCGGCAGGATTTCCCTGGCAGCGAGCTCTAGAATATTCTGCGTGTCTAATTATGAAAGTTCGTTCAACTTTGTGTTCGCGTGCACAATACAGATTTCGAGATACCACTACTCACTGTTCTTGCTCTTTGGTAAAGCAATGTTATTAATTTTTACGTGTGATCTGTCATTTCGTCAGCCATCATTTTTATTTTTTACAAGTTATCGTAATATATCAAAACCACTGTGTTATTTAACAAATACATATTATTTGCGTGCAAACATGTTTGTTTTATACATTTTATTTAGTTATACCATGTTCTACGTTCTCTCACTTTTTAGTTTTTGTTTCGCTTTTGACTTCACGTTCGCATGCAACACGAAATCTCCTATATATGTTCGCACTGACTCTTTCAAGCCGCTTAATAATGAAAACAGTTTTGAAACCGTAACTATTTTTAAATTCAAGCAGCTGGTGGGCATCTGTCCTGTGAAATGTCTCATCAGTTTACACATCAAAACAACATTTAATAATCCTAAAAATTCGTGCAATACCTACTGTGCATTACTGTCACGAGAGAATCTTAAGAAATAAGTAACGCAGAGTGATATATTACGACGACTTCTTCGTGGACAAGACAGGTGACTAATACTGCAGAAATTCTTAAAACTGTCACACAGAAACTGATTAATTACATTAATCAGAGACATGTAATGGGTGTCATTATAATTAGGAACTACGTAATCATAGTGGACTCTCGTGCTCCCGAAGAAGAAAAAAAAAAAGAAACTGATAATATCTATGAATATTTGTAATTGTAGAATGGGGGAAAACTGATAAATACGACGATGAAACTGAGACCCCTGGGCTAGCAGGACAGAGCGGATGAGGTTATTTTTGTGGAAAGGGGCCAAACTAAGTTACTATCAGTTGCACTCAACATATATACATTATATGATAAAACACACAATCACACAATCACACAAGCAAGAATCAAAACTCAACGAAAGACCTCATTTGATTTAATTTAGATCGGCCACATCCAAAATCCAAGGCACAAGGACTAAGCAAGGAATTGAGGTATAGGAGTTCTTCTAGAGGTTTCACTTGTGTAGAAAAAAAATATCTTCAATATAAATAGACTCAAAGCCTTAGCTTAAATTTTTCGCATAGAACTGAAGGACACACATTAATCAAGAACAGAGTTAGGGCTTAAGGCCGAGACAAAGTTTTTCGATGTTTAATCTAAATAGGCTGAAAACTCTGCTGAAGGCCGCGTATCGACAAACAATTTAACGACTTAAGGCCTAGGAAAAAGAGCTTTCAATTTGAAAAGGCTTATCTTAAAATATTTCGTGTAAAACTCAGCTGAAGGTCTCATACTAAAGAATAACAATCTTATTACTCACCGACAAGACAAGGATTTCGAATTTTTAATTTAAGAGAGATAAAACTGTGCTGAAGGCCACATACGAAACCCAAACAATCTCACGGCTTAAAGCCCAGACAAAGAAATTTCCAATTATTAATTTAAGTTGGAAAACTCGGCTGAAGGCCACATATCAACCTGAAACAAATTTACAGCTTAAGGCTAGGCACAAGGAATTTTCTATTTTAATTTTGAAAGGCTGAAACTGGTCTGAAGGCCAAATACCGCTTAAGGCCTAAGAAGAAAAGCCTTTCAATTTTAATAAGCTAAAACTCAGTTGAAGGCCACACAGAGTACTTAAGGCTAAAAAGGAAATCAGCATGTAAAACCCAAGGAGCGGCGCTCAGAAGGTTCCAAGGGTCGGCCTGGGAAGGTAACACTAATACACGCTTAGGTGAGGCAGGCAGCCAGACCAACAACCTCTTACTGGGAAGTCAAACCAACCGAAATCCAGCTGACGAACCAACCAAGAAGATCAATTCTGCTCTGCCCTACCAACAAAATGACATCAAAATGTCAATAGCACAACGTTCTGCATACTGGTGCCAATCCAGCCAAGTCAGAGTAAACGCCCAAAACTACCAACAACACCTCAGCTGTCGAACTATACGCCGTACTGGACAGCATCAACACGACGAGGAAAATACACTGCCGAAAACTACGTCAACGACCAGGGCAGGTAGCCGGAACGTCAACGGCCACAAGGCAGAAGATACTGCTGGTACACTTCATTAATGAAGGATTTGATTAAATTACGAGGGTAATCCCAAAAGTAAGGTCTCCTATTTTTTTATAAGTACATAGACCTGTTTATTTCTACAATGGTTTACATCAGTTTACAGCTTGAACATTTAGCTATTTTTCGACATAATCATCATCTCTGTCGATACATTTTTGTAGACGCTGTGGCAGTTTTGTACGCCCATGTTATACCAGCTCGCCGCCTTGCTGTTCAGAAAGTTATGAACCTCTTCTTTCACGTCGTCATCGGAGTTGAAACGCTTTCCGGCCAAATGTTCTTTTAACTCACGAAACAGGTGATAGTCACCGGGCGCCAAGTCAGTACTTAGGGTGGGTGGGTAACTATGTTCCACTGAAACTGTTGCAGAAGAGCAATGGTTTGCCAAGCGATGAGTGGGCGAGCTTTGTCATGGAAAATGTGTACGCCCTTGCTCAGCATTCCTCTTCTCCTGTTCTAAATTGCCCGTTTGAGTTTTTTCTGAGTGTCACAGTACCTGGCAGCGTTAATTGTGGCCCCAGTGCGCATAAAGTCGATGTTTCCGATCCCAAAAAAGGGTTGTCATGACTTTACCGGCAGACTGTATTTGTTTGAATTTCCGCGGCTTTGGCGAAGAAAAATGCCGCCACTGATTGGTCTCAGGTGTAAAGTGGTATGCCCAGGTTTCGTCACCCGTGACAACTGAGCCCAGAAAGTTTACCTGTTCGGCTGCAAGGCGGTGAAGAAATGCGCGGGAAGCATGAACTCGTTGCCGGATGTGGTTCTCAGTCAGCATGCGTGGCACCTATCTTGCACACACCTTCTGGTAGTTCAATGTCTCCGCTAAAATTCTATGAGCGGTGCTTCGGAAAAACCTCTGGAACCAACATGCTGAGATCATCCAGGGTGATCGGCCAATCTTCACGCATGCTTTACTCGTCCTTCAACGCTGTCTCCTCAGAAACTGACGGTCTCCCGTCCGCTCGTAAATTTCGGTCTGACCAGCTACAAACTCTCTACATTACTTACGAACATTTTTGACATCCATGCACGACTCACCATACACTTCCGTCAATTGGCGATGGATTTCAATCGGCGCAGTGCCCTTTGCGTTCAAAAACCGAATAACTGCGCTCAATTCGTACTTGGCGGTAACATCCAACGGGAGCTCCATTCCCAACGGCTGCCAAGCCAAGACTGAGTGCCTCAGCGCGCCATGCGCATGTTTACACACAACGCGTGAAGCACTCTCCATAACAGTGTGACCAACTGCCACACAGAGTTCTGTACTTATAAAAAAGTAGGAGACTTTACCTTTGGGATTACCCTCGTCGTTAAACACCACACAGGAAGACGGCTGCAATGGTAGCCGACTTCAGTGCACACACATTGTTGCTCGTGGAATCTCCCAGAAAGCGACAACCAGGATCAAACAGAGACATGTGATAGGAGTTAAGGCTTGATAGTAGGTAAAGTGTGATGTGTTGGCAAATGTGCCAACACCTTGTAGATAGAGGAGGCCGAAATGCACGCTATTATCTAACGCAGACGGGCGTGAGGTCTGGAACAGGATACGTAATGAATGCTATAAGAAAAGTACGTAGCTGCGGTAATACTTTACTCCATCATTTGTATACAGCATTCTTGATGATACAAGTGAGACTCTCTATAGAAATGGTTAATGGCGCCTTGCTAGGTCGTAGCCATGGACTTAGCTGAAGGCTATTCTATCTCTCGGCAAATGAGAGAAAGTCTTCGTCAGTGTAGTCGCTAGCAAAGTCGTCGATATCGAGTCCTAGTACGTCTCTCAAGACCTGCCGTGTGGTGGCGCTCGGTCTGCAATTACTGACAGTGGCGACACGCGGGTCCGACATGTACTAATGGACCGCGGCCGATTTAAAGCTACCACCTAGCAAGTGTGGTGTCTGGCGGTGACACCACAAAGTGAGCATTCAGCTTTAGTGTCCAGGATCGGTGGATGACGGACTTCGTAAAGCTCGCAAGAAGCGCCTCACAACTCCAACCGAGTGCGCACGCTGCCAGCGGCTCCGGCCTGAGTACGCGATACGGAGACTTCCTCGCTGCTCTGCCCAAACCGACCGACTGCCACACACAGCGGAAACGGTCAAAAGACCAAATACACATCGGCCGATGAGACCACCGACCGTACGACCAACCAACGGTCGTTCCCGCTATAGTCTCCTTCCGTCGGACAGTGCATGTGTGTCCCCGGCGGTCGGCAAATACTGTGTCAGTACCTCACTGGCGCTCCTTCCCCGACGTTGCTCTGTGCACGACTGCACTCCTGGTCCATCTCCAACTGACTTCCAGACACACAACGATCCAGAAATGCTATCGGTCGTTCCAGAGATGGTACGACACTGCACTTATCAATAAGCGCTGCTGCTACCACTCACGTGCAAGTAAGGCAGCGAGTTAGTGATGCCAGTAAATGAAATTAGTAAACGAGGCGGCAGTATCGTAATAGAAGATGACAAACAATAAATGGCATGAACACGAGCCGTGCACGGCTGTAAGTGGAGATTCACTGAAACGGTAGGCAATGCACCAACACTAAGTCATCGGATCATTTGAGATTGGTCCGTGAAATAATGATGTAATAAATGTTAAATATGATGTGCTCTAATTATCTGCTGATCACAAATACCTACTCTAGAAGAAAGACGTATAATTCGTTGTATACTGCATAAAGGGTGGGACAGAGGAGCAAAATAAAAGCTTTGTTGCTTTGGTAAAAATAAAATTGGTTCTTTTTGTCGTGACAGAATAAATTACTATTAATCTCACCAGATTTGTCGGAGAACAGCAGCAACATGTGTAATTGATCCAGCTTTAAGAAATTCTATTACCTTTTAGCGGAAAATTCGTGCGGTACTCTCCGACGTTAGAAAAGTCGTGGTGTTCCGTTCGGAGCAGGAGGCGGCTGTCTTTTTCTCTTTCGCGATATCGAAAATTACTAAAAAATGAACAGAAATCTTTTTCGGAGGAAGATCGCGCGGAGAAAACAGACAGAAGTTACATGAAAGAAACCTAACGGACCAACTAATTGGATTTGTACGAACATATAAACGGAACTGAAAGAACTTGGAATAAATACTATAGCGATGCCGTCACGACAGCCTCCTGTTCGGACAGAACACACGCTGGATCATAAGCTGCATAAATCTTTTAAACAGAAAAGATTATCACAAGTATAATTAATGAAAATAAGGTTGAGAGATTTTCTTTGAAATTAAATAAGCTTCAAGTATTATATTATGAAACGGAAACTTACATTAACATGGCCACCCATTGTGGCGGTTGAGCGAATAAATTTACAATAAAATGATTATATCAGTATGGAGCACAATACTTTTGCGTCCGACTCGCAACACATTCACAGAAGAACAGCTAGAGAGCGGCGCGGCTCCCTGCAGAAGTAATAATTGGCAATTGTTATTTTGAAACATAGGTGCATCGTTCTTTTACTGATCGATAGCAGCGTATAACAGTTTATAGCTATCGTGATATTCTGCGCTTTTCAGGAGCGCGGCAAAGATATCTGATTACAACATTCATTGGTATATGTTAAAAGTTCGCACATACTGACGCGAATACAGAAAAAAAACTTTTACATGTTAAAAATCGCAGTGATAAAGGCTGTAATGTCACAATGCCTCCCATGTGAGGCATGATGATTCCGGAAGGATCATCAGGACTCACATGTAGTTTCAAGACATTACTGTGTTTTTTCATCTGTTTACTTTCGTTCTAACATAAAATTGGAATGAGTTTGTCATCTAGTTATTTTATGCTTCCAGTACAGTTATGAAAACAAATAAAGTCTTTCAGTGTCTTTTGTGCACCTTGGCACTTCTCTCAGTTCATTGTAAGGTGTCCTTGCACTGTTATCTTAATTGCTGTTACTGTGAAACAAAATATGACAAAAAACAATCTTAAGTCTAACACACACAAAGATAAATGAATAATACTCTATATAGAAAACAAAACATGTCAGTAGACAAACATACACAGATACATTGAAATAATTACTTAAACAGTCCTCTAAAATTGTCTGTGACCTGTTTGGTCTCGTAATGTTTTTTATCCGTTTCATTAGATTCTTTTAGAATGTCATTGTTAATCAGGACGTTTCACTTGACACTACACTGTACACTTTTATTTGTCACGCGCTCACTTAACCGGAGTCTGCAACGTCTATTCTCGTTCGGTGAGCGGCGTCGTCCGAGAGGTCACGACCCTGGGTAGCGTCTTTTTTGTGTTCGCTCGTGTTGCCTCTCTAGAGTCTCGCATCAAGCGTCAGGTCGTTTACATGCAAATAAACAGAAAGAAACCTGTGTTAGGTTCGTGCTATAATCTAGACTTACAGGTAAAGGTTTTATAGGATTCTGGACAGGATTGATAACCTTCCCTTCCAGTTAACGTTTCAGTGCTCAGTAATGCCTTGTCTTTATTTAGTTATCTATCGCAAAATATCCGACGTGACTGATTAAATGGAAATTAATTTGAAGCTAAGACTTCTCTTTTTACAGAATAAATAGAGTTCATAATTAAGTTTCACTGTGATAGCTTTAGCAATGTCTCTTGCGTAGTTGTGAGACGGAAAACATTCTAAGGTCAATGACACGCCTCCACAGCGCGCGCGTCGGTTGTGTTTCAAATGTTAATTGTTGAGTCCAACTGCAAGCAGCTCCGCGCTGTTGCCGGTTACTAGTCCAGTGCAACACGCGCTCGTGTATGCTCGTATGAAGCTTAACGTGTGTCACTCGCGCTCTGCTAAAATGAGAACACGCGGAAAACACACGTCTAGTGTCCTTTCTCCATCGACGATCGGCGTATCGAAAACTTGGGTAGAAAATACCACCGTCTGTTTCGAGGATTTCACACGACAGTCCCTGCGACCTGCCATGCTGCTTACACACAGGTAAGTGAAGCCAACGTTTTACATATAGTTTGCAAAATGTTTTGCTGTGATCGCTGTCACTACCTGCACTTGCGTGTACACACGTCACTGCACACGTATTTTGTACACTTTATCACTCGCATTTTGTTTAGAACGTCTTAGGGTGTCTGCAAATTCACATCTCCCATCTCACATTGCGATTTCAAAGTCCACAGTTCAAGTTGCTCACAGGTAAATACATTACAAGATTAAACAATGACCATAAATTACATACATACATACATACATTTCTTAAGTTTGCTTACAGTCACAAAACTCTGTTAACCTTTTCAGTCACGCCACGCCGGATTAGCGTATTGAATACCACTACTTGTGCATCAAGGCACGATTATTTCGGTTATTCTCTCTCCCTTTTACAAAGGTAAAATTTTTCTTAAAACAAATCTTATAAGCAGCTTGTTATTTCGTTTCTCTTCAAAATTTAGTGTCACTGTTTATGTAGAGCACAGATTGAACAAATTCTGTCTCTACTGGTCAAGCATACTCATGCATTTCTCTCCGCAAGATTCATGCTTCATAAAGTTACTGGCTGCAAGTACTACTCGCGGAATGTATTATAATCTCTCAACACTGCTACTCGCGATACGCGATTAAAACAAAACTTTCGCTAACGGATCTCTCCCACAAATTTCGTTTCCACTTCAACCGTCTAAAGAGCACTCAGATGAGCCTGTCAAATTCTAATCCTCACTTTTTTTTAATGGGATAGGATGGGGAAGTGGAAGAGGAGAGGATCAAATATGAACATAAATACACTATATACATATACAAATTCTAGCACAACTTCACTAGGATATTTTTTTTGTGACCTTAGATGCATGACATGCGTCACGTGTGCCTTCAAGTGGCTATTCTTTAATCTAATATCAGATCTTAGTTTTATTATTATAATGTGAGTCATATCTGGTGACAGCTTTCTAGTTTCTCACGCTTCCTTCGGGGCGATTGTCGGACTTGGCTGTGAAATAGCTAATTACTTTAGTGCATCTTACATGTTTAAAGAAGAAACGTTTACCATCAGGAATACTTCAGACTTGTTAGTACGACGTATATGTTTCCATGTAGTGGCACTCTCGACTACATGACCTAACAGCTGTTGTAAAACAGAATAAAGGAAATGCTTTGTTGCTTAGCTATTAAATCTTTATGAGGCCTACTGTTCGTAGATGATACTTTGAATCTGAGATTGAATCTCCTGAAAACTATCAAATACTACGTGATTCTCTCTCTTTTATTTACTGCTTTTGACAGTTCAAACACTTGGCTACACAAATCTGTTTAATTCTGAAGATCGCGCTAACAAAAGGTATAGTTCATGGCGGTGTTACAATAACGCACAGCCCGCATCTCGTGGTCGTGCGGTAGCGTTCTCGCTTCCCAAGCCCGGGTTCCCGGGTTCGATTCCCGGCGGGGTCAGGGATTTTCTCTGCCTCGTGATGGCTGGGTGTTGTGTGATGTCCTTAGGTTAGTTAGGTTTAAGTAGTTCTAAGTTCTAGGGGACTAATGACCATGGATGTTGAGTCCCATAGTGCTCAGAGCCATTTGAACCAATAACGCACAGTTTACACGCAATAGGCTGTACTCTGTACACTTAAAGACTAACATTCCATCTTGAGGGCTGAAAAAGAAATTGCTTAACCTAATATTTCACATACATATATATTCATTGGAGTTGGAAGGTGGCAATCTGCTACTTCCTTCCGTATCTCCTTTCACCAATAACGGCATTTCTCAATGCCAACAGCCAACTTGGACTGCTTACACCTATGACTAACTTAAAACTAACTGAGAATCTGTCCTCTCAAATGGAATGTGCTTTCTGTTTCGTACGCCATAATAAATCAAATCTTCAATTACCTCCATAGTTTTTCGCCAAAGTGTGAGTACTCGCATTGGTATGTTTGAATACCGAAGTGTTTCACAGGTTAAACCTTAGGCTAATGTTCCTTTGCTTGTTACTTTGCCTCGTTATACTTCTTGAGATCCTGGTGGTGATAAAGTCCTTTAATTCTGCCAGATGCTGGATACGCTATTAGATAACATCCTGTATGTGGTTTTCTAATTACTACAAATGGTCCGTCGTACAATAGCCTCCATTTCCGATTTCTTTTCAACAACTTCGATGGCTTAAAATGTGTCCGTAAAAGCACCTTTTCATTAATATCATATGTAAGAGCCTTAGATACCTTCTTGTCATAAGACTTCTTGCGTAGATTCGCCTGTACAGCTAAGGATACCAATGCTTGCCTAAGTTTTGCATCTAAATCTAATTCTGGTTCTACAATTTTAGGTATGGGATCTAACCATTCATTTCTTTCCCGATGACTCGTCATTAATTCCGCAGGTGTAAATCCAGTTGAGAAGTGTGGAAGATTGTTGACAATCTGCTCGAATGAAGATACAAAGTCAATCCAACGGGTTTGTTGATTAGGTATGTAGGTTCGAATGAATCTATTGAACTCTTTGAAGATACGTTCGGTGGGATTAGATTGCGGTCTGAAACGAGATATAAGTATTTGTTTGATGCCATGTCTGGCAAGAAAATTGCGCCATTGTCTGCCAGTGAAATTCGATGCATTATCTGATAGATTGGCCTCCGGCTTGCCAAGTCGAGGAAAATAATCTTGTTCGATTCGACGGATGATCGGAAGTGCACTGGATGATTTCACTGCATAAAGTCTCACATGTTTTGTGAAAAGATCCAACAATGCGACTCGGTATTTCACCCGTCCCCTCCCTTGCGGCAGGGGGCCGGAGAGATCAAGGGCCAGAACTTGATTTGGTCTCTCAGTAATAATTGGATTCAGAGGAATTAGGTTCGAATGGTTGAAGGGTTTTGCCTTCTGGCAGATAACACATGTACTTAACAACTTGTGGATTCGATGGTGCAAGTTTGGTACATAGCAATACGCATAAATCTTTCGTTTGCATTTTTCAGGTCCATAATGACCCCAGGAAAGATGTGTGTACCAGATAAGGTGTTCAACGTATGCGTGTGGTATACACACACGCCATCTACCAGAGAGGAGAGAAGTTCGATGGAATAAAACATCGTTGTGTAGTTTATAAAATTTGGACAAGTGGTGATCGGGTTTTGTTCGAAGAAGTTGTTTGACCTTACGCCATTTGGGATCTGTTTCTTGGAGTATACGCATCTGCTTGCAGAGCTGAAGGAAATACTTTCTATGTAGTGGGTCTTTCATTAGAAGAATTCGGTAGTTAGACATCTGCTCGAAATGTTCACTGGACTCGGGAAGTCCTTGCGGCATGCGTGACAAAGCATCCGCGATAATGTTGTTTTTACCCTTGCTGTATACTATTTCGAAATCATACTCTTGCAAGAAGAGACTCCATTGTGTAAGACGAGGATGAAGAAGTTAACACGAGAGCAAGAAACTAAGAGCTTGGTGATCAGAAAAGACCTTAATTTTCCGACCATGGATGTAGTAATTGAACCTTTTAAAGGACCATACAACGGCCAGAGCCTCCAACTCTGTCACCGAGTATGACCTCTCACATTCTGTGAGAACTCTACTTGCAAAGCTGATAACTCTTATCTCTTCTTTTCCATCAATTACTTCTATTTGAAACAAACAAGAACCAAGCCCCTGAAATGAAGCATCTGACGAAATACAGAATTCTTTATCCATGTCTGGATGGAACAAAATATTGCTGTTAAGAAGTGCTTGTTTAATGCGATCAAAATCTGCCTGACACTCTGGCGTCCAATGCCAGTGAGTATTTTTCTTTAGAAGATCATGCAATGCTTGACTGTTCATCCACTGGTCCGAAATAAACTTTCTGAAAAAGGAAGTCATTCCAAGGAAGCCTTTCAACTGGCATTTAGAAGAGGGCATAGGAAAGTTTTTAATAGCTGCTAGTTTGTCTGGATCTGGGGTAATTCCCTGTGATGATACAAGATGTCCTAAAAATTTAATCTCGCTTTTACCAAATTTAGACTTATGTAGATGAGCTGTGACTCCATAGTCAACAAACCTCTGGAAAACTTTGCTTATTATGTCTAAATGTTCTTCCCAAGATTTCGTAGCAATCAGTAAGTCATCAACATACACTGTTACTCGATCCAACAGTTCAGGTCCTAATACATGATCAAGTGCAGCTATGAATACGCCTGAACTCACATTCAAACCAAATGGAACTACTTTGAATTGGTATGATCTACCTGCAAATATAAACGCTGTATATTTTCGAGACTGTGATGTCATCTTGACCTGCCAGTAGCTCGATCTCAAGTCTACCGATGTGAGGAATTTTACTCCATGAAACCTTTGTAATTGTTCATCCATAGCCTCAGGTCGAGTTCTTACTGGAATAATTATTTTATTTATGTTTCTTGCATCCAAAACTATACGTACACTACCATCCTGCTTCAAAACTGGCAATAACGGACTACTGTAAGGTGAGTCTGACGGTTCAATGATCTCCCACTTAAGCATTTTACGTATTTAATTTTTCACAGCCTCGCGCCTTGCATACGGGACAGAGTACGTTGTCTTGCAAAAAGTAGAATTGGGAGCGACCTTCATGTCATATTCATAGTCACGTATTACTCCAGGTTTTGAAGAAAAGACATGAAGATACCTCATAAGTAAGTGCAGTAAATCTTTCCTTCGTATGTAATCAAGTTCACTTGATTCGCTTACTTTATTCAAAATCTCTTCTCTAGTCGGAAGTCCGTAATCAGTATCAAAATCCGTCCAACTGTTACCCTGTCTTGTCATGTGTGCTTGGTTCAAAAACATTCGCTGTACCAGTCTGCGTACCTTAACTTTGTACTCAGTGTTGACTCTTTTGACCTTGCCGCGCAACAATTGCAGCGTTACCTCCTGTTCACCTACTCGGATTGTACAGATACCCTTTTCTATATCAATCACTGCCTTATTCTTTCTCAGGAACTCCATTCCTAATAAGCATGACACTGACAAATTCTTAACTACTAGAAATACACGCATGAAAGAAGTGGAATTAATCCTTATCGGTACCTGAACTTGCAAATTGACTCGCTGTGATAAAGATCCTACCGCTCCTGTTACAGAACAACCTTGTACTGGTAACGTTAAAATTTTCATCCCTGCAGAAACTTTCTTAAACATACATAGTGATAAAGCATTTACGTTTGCACCAGTATCAATAATAGCATCTGTTGGTGTATTGGCTATGTAAATTTTAGTCATTGCTTGTACTTCGTCTTCCCATACGTCATTCAAGTCTGTCTCAATATTTTCCTGCAACAAATCGTCTCTCAAGTCAGTGTCGCGATCATAACGTATTACGTTAAGTCGTTCAAGGTCGAGTTTGCCCCCATTATGTCCCGCAGCATCCCCAAGGAGGCGAAACGGTGCTGCCTTTAGTTTTCCGCTTTCTTGTGATGCGACTGATTTGATTCTTCTGTCACATCACTTGACCATTCTCGCTGGTTTTTTACCCATTGTGTGTGTTGATTTGTATCAAACCCTTGTTGGTACTGCACTTGGTTACCAGGCTGAAAAATCGGTACATTACTTGCCTGCGTAAAATATACCGGTGGATTGTATTGTTTTCTTGGTTTATTGTTATTGTATCTAAAGTCGTGTTGTGGAGGCGTGTACTGTTGTTGTTGCATGAATGGTTGTTGCTGAGGCGTGTATTGCTGTTGTTGCTGGTGTTGTGGCTGCCCATAGGGTTGTGGTGGAGGTAGCTGACCTCCGCAATTTTGATTGTTGCAACGTTTACCCTTGTATTTGTTCCCATTCTGGTAGAAGTTACTACCGTTATTGTTTGATTGGTATGGGGCACTCCCGTAATACTGTTGTTGCGTGTTGTATATTGGATTGTACCGTTGGTTGCCGTAATGCTTGTTTTTGTGTTTACCATTACGGTAACCATTGTTTCGGCCTCTATTGCGGTTATTGTACTGTTTGTTTCCGTATTGTGTTTCGTGTGAACCATTTCCATTACTACCGTTTCCATTCGAATACGTGCCTGCGTTGTTGTTCTTACGGTTAGCATTCGCACGCGCGTCTTCGTGTATAAGATCGAGCGAATCAAGGACGGATAAAAATGCGTCCTGATCTTCCTCTGACACGTTCACTAATTTTTCGCGTATGGAAATGGGTAGTTTTGACTTAAGAATCATAATAACATCTTTTGTTGTTATGGGAGTGTCCCAATATTGTATCTTTCTCAAGTACTTTTCAAAGTACCGGCGAAGTCCGCCACTGTTCGAATGGAAAGGTTCGGCGTTGTAGACCTCTTTGCGTAGGCGTTGCTGAACACCTGCGCTCCAAAATTTGCTTAAAAAGTTCTTCTCAAACTCGCTAAATGTTTTGCACTTATCAACCATCTCGGTTCCCCATATAGCACTTTCCCCTTGTATGTATCCGGTAATGAATTGTATTCTCTGTTTGTCATTCCAGGCAGCTGGAAACACTCCTGAAAAGTTCTTTAGGAAAACGACTGGATGAATATTTCGCTTTTCCGGTTGGAATGGTTGAAAAACTCTGTGTTTCAATACACTCTCCTCTTTCATGAGGGTTGTGAGTATCAATTGTTCAGTGTTGTTGTTGTGTGAATCGTTAAATTCATTTTTCGGTCGTGGAATGTACTGTGGTGTGTTGTGTTGTTGTGTTGTCTGGTATTGATGTTCATCTGGCTCAGAAGGTAGTGAGTGTTTCCCGTCACTCTGGTTATCATACTGTAGTGTTTGAATTTGCTGTTTCAGGTCGGATATCTCATCTGTTACTTGCTTCCGCCATTCCTACAAATCCCGGGTAAACGCTCGTCTAATTTGGCCTAGTTCAGTACAAACAGTGTCTCCTGAACTGCCGGGTGCAGATAATATGTCTAAGGTTGCGGATTTAACAACATCTTTCAATCAAAATATCCACGGGTATGCTGCCGGTCTATAGTGTCCAACGGGCACAATATTTCGGCGATCAAACATGTCGCCATCATCAGGTGAACTGACGGACTGAGCTCCTGTGAACGTGCCGGCACGGAGATCCGTGCGCTATGGCTGCTCAGAGGGAACTGGGTTCGGCCGCGGCGGCGGCCGATTTAAATACCCTCCGCCCGCGGCGCGCTCCCTCCGCCGTCCGCGCCCAGCGCCACGGTCGCGCGGTGGAACAGATTGCGACGGCGTCTGAGATGACGTCGGTGTGATGGCTCTGTCCGCCGTGGTCGTCACAACTATACGTCTGCTCGATTTACTCTTGATTAACCCGATCGCTGGTTCCCAAGCCTTGCTAAGATTATAGCCACAGTCCCGGTTTATGAGGTCGTCATTGGTGCGAATTTCGATGGCCTCTCTAACAACGCTGTCCCAGTATCTCGACGTCTGTACCAGAATCCTCGTGCGGTCATACTCCATGGTGTGATTTTCCGACAAACAATGTTCAGCGACCGCCGACTTGCTCGGATACATCAGTCGAGTGTGCCTCTGGTGTTCACGGCATCGATCCTCGACGGTACGCATCGTCTGACCAATATACGACTTGCCACATTGACACGGAATCTGGTACACGCCGGCCTTCCTCAAACCGAGGTCATCTTTGGCGCTCCCCACCAGTGCACGAGTTTTATTTGGAGGACAAAACACAGTTCCGACCCGGTGTTTCTTCAGAATGCGGGCGATTTTCCCCGAGAGTGCGCCTGTGTATGGAATAAATGCAGTGCCTACCTCCTCCCTCGTGACTTCATCCATCTCAACAGGTTGTGCTGCAGTGGTTGGGCGGAGAGCACGTTGAATCTGCCACTCTGAGTACCCATTTTTTCGAAATACAGTTCTCAGATGTTCCAATTCCTGGGGTAGACTCTCTGCGTCAGAGATAGTGCGCGCCCTATGTACTAGAGTTTTAAGTACCCCATTCCTCTGTGAAGGGTGGTGGCAGCTGTCTGCATGCAAATACAGATCAGTGTGCGTAGCCTTCCGATACACCCCATGACCTAGGGTGCCGTCAGCCCTTCTCTTGACCAAGACGTCAAGGAAAGGTAATTTACCCTCCGTTTCAGTCTCCATAGTGAATTTGATGTTGGGGTGTATGGAGTTTAGATGTGTAAGGAAGTCAAGGAGTTTATCCATACCATGTGGCCAGATGACGAACGTGTCGTCCACGTAACGGAAAAAGCAAGTAGGTTTCCATACGGATGACGACAGGGCTTCCTCCTCGAAGTTCTCCATGTACAAATTCGCTACCACCGGTGAGAGTGGGCTACCCATGGCGACTCCCTCCGTTTGTTCGTAGTATTCTCCATTAAAAAGAAAATACGTGGAAGTCAAGACATGCCTAAAAAGTTCAGTGGTCTTCTCATCAAACTTCTGACTAATCAATTCTAGTGACTCTCGCAGGGGTACCCTCGTAAACAAGGAAACGACATCAAAACTCACCATGATATCTGACTCATCCAACCTGAAGCTATCAAGGCGTTTAACAAAATCCACGGAATTACGGATGTGATGAGGGCATTTACCCACATAAGGACTTAATATTCCCGTCAGGTATTTGGCCAACAAATATGTAGGTGCCCTGATGTTGCTGACAATGGGGCGTAATGGTACCCCCTCTTTGTGAACCTTCGGGAGTCCATATAGTCTAGGCGGTACCGGACCGTGGGGTAACAATTTCTTAGCGTCACCCTCCGGTAAATCTGCGTCTTTGAGAAGCGCCCTCGTCTTGTTCTCCACCTTCTTTGTAGGGTCAACGCTGATCTTCCGGTAGGAATCGTCATTTAGCAGGCTCTGCATCTTATCAGTGTAGTCCTTATGGGAGACAACAACTGTAGCATTGCCTTTGTCAGCTGGTAAGACAACAATTTCAGAGCGCTCCCTCAGATCACGAATGGCCGCCCTCTCTTTACTGCTGATATTTGACTTCATCGGCTTGGATTTCGTCAACGCACGACAAGTTTCACGACGTATTTCCTCGGCTGATTCTGGCGGAAGTCGAGCTGCAACCTGTTCAACAGCACTAACAATTTCTGCGACCGGAGTGAACTTGGGGGTGGGAGCGAAGTTGAGACCTCTCTGCAAAACCGAGACCGCATCATCACTCAACACCATGCTACTCAAATTGATGACAGTCTTGCACGGAACCTGCAGGAATGGTTTGTCAAGGAGACGTGAGAACTTAGCTGTTTGACGTCCTGTAGCCTTCTTATGGGCGGAATCAGCTGACACCCAGGTGACACCATCAATCCAATCCCAGGAACAAGAAGTGAACTTACTAGCCAGTTGCAAATGTAGTTTGAGTAATTCCTGTGAGATAAACTCAAGGCTCCGGCGGGTGAATTGCACTCTCTCACGTACCAATGCGAGGCTGGCTCGTTTCTTGATTCTTTTAGCTGCTGCAGAATCGATGTGATGCATAACCTTAGCAAAATTTGGAACAACATTCTCGGAACGACATCTCTTTAGAAAGGCAAGAGTACTTAGCAAACGACATCTACGGTGGCGCAACTTTTCAAATTTCTTCATGCTGCGATACATCTCCTCCCCGTAAAGGTGTATGATGTGATTCTTGAAAGAATCACATCATACACCTTTACGGGGAGGAGATGTATCGCAGCATGAAGAAATTTGAAAAGTTGCGCCACCGTAGATGTCGTTTGCTAAGTACTCTTGCCTTTCTAAAGAGATGTCGTTCCGAGAATGTTGTTCCAAATTTTGCTAAGGTTATGCATCACATCGATTCTGCAGCAGCTAAAAGAATCAAGAAACGAGCCAGCCTCGCATTGGTACGTGAGAGAGTGCAATTCACCCGCCGGAGCCTTGAGTTTATCTCATAGGAATTACTCAAACTACATTTGCAACTGGCTAGTAAGTTCACTTCTTGTTCCTGGGATTGGATTGATGGTGTCACCTGGGTGTCAGCTGATTCCGCCCATAAGAAGGCTACAGGACGTCAAACAGCTAAGTTCTCACGTCTCCTTGACAAACCATTCCTGCAGGTTCCGTGCAAGACTGTCATCAATTTGAGTAGCATGGTGTTGAGTGATGATGCGGTCTCGGTTTTGCAGAGAGGTCTCAACTTCGCTCCCACCCCCAAGTTCACTCCGGTCGCAGAAATTGTTAGTGCTGTTGAACAGGTTGCAGCTCGACTTCCGCCAGAATCAGCCGAGGAAATACGTCGTGAAACTTGTCGTGCGTTGACGAAATCCAAGCCGATGAAGTCAAATATCAGCAGTAAAGAGAGGGCGGCCATTCGTGATCTGAGGGAGCGCTCTGAAATTGTTGTCTTACCAGCTGACAAAGGCAATGCTACAGTTGTTGTCTCCCATAAGGACTACACTGATAAGATGCAGAGCCTGCTAAATGACGATTCCTACCGGAAGATCAGCGTTGACCCTACAAAGAAGGTGGAGAACAAGACGAGGGCGCTTCTCAAAGACGCAGATTTACCGGAGGGTGACGCTAAGAAATTGTTACCCCACGGTCCGGTACCGCCTAGACTATATGGACTCCCGAAGGTTCACAAAGAGGGGGTACCATTACGCCCCATTGTCAGCAACATCAGGGCACCTACATATTTGTTGGCCAAATACCTGACGGGAATATTAAGTCCTTATGTGGGTAAATGCCCTCATCACATCCGTAATTCCGTGGATTTTGTTAAACGCCTTGATAGCTTCAGGTTGGATGAGTCAGATATCATGGTGAGTTTTGATGTCGTTTCCTTGTTTACGAGGGTACCCCTGCGAGAGTCACTAGAATTGATTAGTCAGAAGTTTGATGAGAAGACCACTGAACTTTTTAGGCATGTCTTGACTTCCACGTATTTTCTTTTTAATGGAGAATACTACGAACAAACGGAGGGAGTCGCCATGGGTAGCCCACTCTCACCGGTGGTAGCGAATTTGTACATGGAGAACTTCGAGGAGGAAGCCCTGTCGTCATCCGTATGGAAACCTACTTGCTTTTTCCGTTACGTGGACGACACGTTCGTCATCTGGCCACATGGTATGGATAAACTCCTTGACTTCCTTACACATCTAAACTCCATACACCCCAACATCAAATTCACTATGGAGACTGAAACGGAGGGTAAATTACCTTTCCTTGACGTCTTGGTCAAGAGAAGGGCTGACGGCACCCTAGGTCATGGGGTGTATCGGAAGGCTACGCACACTGATCTGTATTTGCATGCAGACAGCTGCCACCACCCTTCACAGAGGAATGGGGTACTTAAAACTCTAGTACATAGGGCGCGCACTATCTCTGACGCAGAGAGTCTACCCCAGGAATTGGAACATCTGAGAACTGTATTTCGAAAAAATGGGTACTCAGAGTGGCAGATTCAACGTGCTCTCCGCCCAACTACTGCAGCACAACCTGTTGAGATGGATGAAGTCACGAGGGAGGAGGTAGGCACTGCATTTATTCCATACACAGGCGCACTCTCGGGGAAAATCGCCCGCATTCTGAAGAAACACCGGGTCGGAACTGTGTTTTGTCCTCCAAATAAAACTCGTGCACTGGTGGGGAGCGCCAAAGATGACCTCGGTTTGAGGAAGGCCGGCGTGTACCAGATTCCGTGTCAATGTGGCAAGTCGTATATTGGTCAGACGATGCGTACCGTCGAGGATCGATGCCGTGAACACCAGAGGCACACTCGACTGATGTATCCGAGCAAGTCGGCGGTCGCTGAACATTGTTTGTCGGAAAATCACGCCATGGAGTATGACCGCACGAGGATTCTGGTACAGACGTCGAGATACTGGGACAGCGTTGTTAGAGAGGCCATCGAAATTCGCACCAATGACGACCTCATAAACCGGGACTGTGGCTATAATCTTAGCAAGGCTTGGGAACCAGCGATCGGGTTAATCAAGAGTAAATCGAGCAGACGTATAGTTGTGACGACCACGGCGGACAGAGCCATCACACCGACGTCATCTCAGACGCCGTCGCAATCTGTTCCACCGCGCGACCGTGGCGCTGGGCGCGGACGGCGGAGGGAGCGCGCCGCGGGCGGAGGGTATTTAAATCGGCCGCCGCCGCGGCCGAACCCAGTTCCCTCTGAGCAGCCATAGCGCACGGATCTCCGTGCCGGCACGTTCACAGGAGCTCAGTCCGTCAGTTCACCTGATGATGGCGACATGTTTGATCGCCGAAATATTGTGCCCGTTGGACACTATAGACCGGCAGCATACCCGTGGATATTTTGATTATCAAATACGCCGGGAGAAACTCAAGAATCACAACATCTTTCAAGTCACATGTAACCTTCTCCTCAACAAGCTTCTCTTGTACATCAATCCATTCTTTGTAATGTTCGGTAAGTGCTTTAGTGTGCGAAGCAACACTACTGTTAACTCTTTCCTCAATAGTTCGGTCCGAAATGTCATTCGCCATTGCACTTACTTTTGATTCTACAGTGACTACCGCTGTCGCTAACTCGTCTACCTGTCGTGCAACTGTTTTATACGCAAGTTTTACCGAATCGGTTTCTTTGCGACATGCTTCGATTTGAGTTGTGAGATTCTGACCAATGTTATCAATTTTGTTATTCAGAGTGCTTATCTGTGTTGTCAAAGTGGTTACTTGCGCCGTGACGTCACCCTTAACCGAATCTATCTGTGTTGTGAGAGAGCCTACTTGCGTAGTGAGGGTACCTACTTTCGCATCAACGGTGGTATGTACGTCATTCCTAACTGAGTCAATCTGTGTTGTCATATCCGTTTTCAACTCTGATAAAAACTTGTCTCTGTCTTTCTCACGTTGTTCGCGATCACGTTCGCGCTGTTCCCTCTCCTGTCTGTCTAGTATCAATTCCTGTAACATTTTGACAATGTCAATTGATACCGTTATCGGGGAGGTGGGTGTTTCTTGCTGAGTGTCGTCCACGTTAGCTACCGCTTGTCTGTCGTCTGTCCTGGCCGTCGTTCCGCGTGAGCGGAGTCGGTAATGTTTGTTAACAGTGCCGTCGCTTTCGTCTGCAGAGTTCGCGCTCGATTGTCCGTCCGCCATAATGAAATTCTACTATTGCCAACTTGAAATGGGTACTGCCAACTGATATTCTGATTGTCAATTATTCTTGCCGCGCAAGTTAAAAGTCGCGGCGCGTTCGTCAAATGTCTATTGTTACGTGGGTAATAACTGACACACGTCTGTAGCAAAAAGACAAGATGGAGTCAACGCCGTTGAAACAATTGATTGCCAACGCTGTTACACAGAAAAGACTGAAATGGCATCCATCTTGAACTTACACGAGAATACTAACTACAGTATAAAACAAATAGTCCAAGCAAAAGGTTACAGAAAATGTTCAAATATTTACGTAGAAAAAAAGTGGTTTTTTACGTTAAGCTACAGAAAGGATAGAGTGAGGTCGAATTTGAAGGTCAAATGAGCTACTCTTTAGACAGAACTATGGCAAACGAAAATTTGGTACTTACTCGGCGTTGTCTTCAAAACTGCAAATATGCGTCTTATTAAATCCCAAGATATTTGTGTAAATACCGCGTCCTTCAATATTGCGTATAGTTATTGCTCATCCGTAATTTTATGCAGCATTGGGTTCCAAAGAGCGATACATGAAATAAGACAATCATATATTAGTACCGTGACACTTTCAATATTTTAGTCAAGTCCCTGTTCGGGCGCCAGATCTGGTATGATTTTTTTTTTTAAGGCTTCAAGTATTATATTATGAAACGGAAACTTACATTAACATTGCCACCCTTTATGGCGGTGGAGCGAATAAATTTACAATAAAATGATTATATCAGTATGGAGCACAATACTTTTGCGTCCGACTCGCAACACATTCACAGAAGAACAGCTAGAGAGCGGCGCGGCTCCCTGCAGAAGTAAAAATTGGCAATTGTTATTTTGAAACATAGGTGCATCGTTCTTTTACTGATCGATAGCAGCGTATAACAGTTTATAGCTATCGTGATATTCTGCGCTTTTCAGGAGCGCGGCAAAGATATCTGATTACAACATTCATTGGTATATGTTAAAAGTTCGCACATACTGACGCGAATACAGAAAAAAAAAAACTTTTACATGTTAAAAATCGCAGTGATACAGGCTGTAATGTCACAACCAACACTAAGTCATCGGATCATTTGAGTTTGGTCCGTGAAATAATGATGTAATAAATGTTAAATACGAAGTGCTCTAATTATCTGCTGATCACAAATACCTACTCTAGAAGAAAGAAGTATAATTCGTTGTATACTGCATAAAGGGTGGGACAGAGGAGCAAAATAAAAGTCCAGGCTCCATTTCACAGATTTGATTATATTCGATGGATGTGACATTGACGATAACCACAAGCTAAAACTAAGACTTGAAGGTTTAAAAATATCGAGATTATCAGTCAACTTGCTACAAGAAAATAAGCATCAAAATGTTCTGCCAAAGGATACGGCTTGTACTGGGCCACCCTATATACGCGACCACCCTCGTAGAAGAAACAAAACGCTTAGAAATAGAAGAGGCATAGTGACACGTAAGGGGAAAAAGGGTCTTACGGAAAAAATCAAGTGTCTAGTTTCGCTCAGTTGTATTCAAGAAGCACCACACGAGATTCTGCAATGATAGACCTATCGTGGAAGTACGTCGCTCGATTTCAGAGACACAGACACTTTAACTTGGATGTGGCACTTCACTCAATACAGCCCACACTACGTACCACTACGAACGTGTTGTGCACTATAGAAGCGCCACAGATACTAATTGTGGTTTGGTAGTATAGTGGTATCCACTCGAATATGATAATAATGCTGTTCATAACGCATGTGACTATCAAAAGATCTACGTGGTTCGTGCTAACAACTACCACCAAAGACTATCTCAGCTTTAATGGGAAATTCCATGCACTATAGTATACTTTCGACCCAAAATCAGAAACTTGACCTTCCCTTTCACAGCAAAGAAATAAAAACTCCCAGTGAGTAACTATAACACAACGGCGCACCTCACTAAGCAACGGTGCAAAAGAAATGTTCAGATCTTTCATAAATAAAATAAGAGCTGTCGTGCTCGATAATACAGTATAAATACCCTCTCGGTTTAAAACCACAACAAAATTATGTAGAACTAGCTAATGGTCATGTGCTTGTCTGCACTTTTCAATAATATTTATTTTACGTTTCACTTTCAGAACTATAATCGACTCTCTTGTTTAATTGACGTTATCTTTCAGAGATAACTTTTATACGTAGCAACCACGCCACAACAATATCGTCGCAGAACTTGATTACCAGTGTATTAAGTCATTTTAAATTTTTCACGCTCTAACAAATAAGTAAGTTATATTTTTTTCAATAGTTAATCATCTTTCCCCTCAAATAAAATCTTCGATATGATTTCCCCCAATTTGCACTTAATAAAAGTGAAACAATTTCTCTCTCTGGAAATTAACAAATCTTAACAGTTATGCCTGTTTCTTTGGGGATTAACACCTTCGCTTTTATGACGTTACAGACTTTTCTGTACCTTATGTTCGAATCTTTTCAACACTTTAATTTACGATAGTTGCAAATTATTCGTTAGCTATAAAACTTACCTTCACTTTTAAAATGTCCTTGAATTTAAAATACGGGCCAAATCAGACGGGGTACACTATTTTTATTTTTAAAGCAGAAACTTTTATGTATTTATTGCCTGTTTTCTCTCATGTACAGAAAGAAGTCAGATTTGATATTACGAGTGCTACCCAATCGAATAAACCTCTCTCAGTGGGGGAAAAAAAATTTAACATGAATCATGGGTGTCATCACCACCTTTCAAATACTTGGACTATAACGTAGACCTATAATTAATTCTACTTCAAGCGTTGACTTTCCGCGTACCTGCTACTATTGAAATTATCTAAAAAATGGTTCAAATGGCTCTGAGCACTATTGGACTTCTGAGGTCAACAGTCCCCTAGGACTTAGAACTACTGAAACCTAACTAACCTGACGACATCCATGCCCGAGGCAGGATTCGAACCTGCGACAGTAGCGGTCGCGCAGTTCCAGACTGTAGCGCCTAGAACCGCTCGGCCACACCGGCCGGAGCGAAATTATCTAAATCACAGCAGTTGCAAAACAGGACAGACTATTAGCAGGTACTCAATAACAATGATTATCGCTTTGACGTTTGGGGTCTTATAACAAAAGCTACTAAATTGGAGACTACGTATGCAGATCTCGTACTAACTTAGGCTGGTTCTCACTCTGTCACACACAACTCTAAGACGTCCGTTTTTCTAATTACAAAGATAGCATAGTCCATGTATCTAAACAGGGATTTCTAAACATTAACAAAAATACATTGAAGCTCACGCTGAAGTCGCAAAATGATCGTAACATAATATTGCAGATTCACTATTCCCTAAGTGTTTGATTTCTCCTGCAAATCCACTGACACAACAACACAAAGGCATTATTTCCCCAGTGGGTGCTTTCTACGTATTCAGATTCAAACAAGGACTTCACGTGATAACGTCACTTACCTCCCACAACAAAACGGAAAATCTCTAGTCCAACCGAAATACGGATCGCCTAAAAAAGAGTGGCTTTCAAGCTACACTTCATTCAGTAACTGTTTTGGCATAAAGTCACCAATCACCAGAAACCAACCCTTAACTACAATATATCATAAGCACTACTGCTGCCACACACAAAATTTTAAGTTCACATAAAAGTCAATCACTTCACGCTTTCCGCCCCATAAAGTGAAATCAGAAGTGTCACAGGTCGGCGCAAATATATTTCAAACAATCCAATAACAATCACACGGATTCTCCTAAACGGCTGTATCGTTTGACTCAAGAACACCCGAGTCTCACCCCGATTCGGACTGATCTTAATCCGCTACCCGCCAACAACGACTAACTGAATTTCTCATACGACAAATCAATAACTTTTTACGATAAACAAGCATAGCACGCTGAGCCAGATTGCTGGTCGATCATCAGCGATCGGGTATGAGCATCTTTGCGTTTTCGGCTGGGGCGCGCGGGACGACGAGAGGCAGTCGGTTTGGGGCGGCCGGTGAGACTGGCGGAGTTGTGACTCGGGCGTAAGCACATGTGTGATGTCTATTACGCTGGGGCTGTTATCTAATCGTGAAAATCATGCGGTGGTTACTGGTTGCCTGGAAGGCATTTCATATAAACTGTGCCAAGCCTCGCAGTGAAAGGGGAGTCCAGAGTTAGTGTTGGCCTAGATGTTTGTACAAATTGAGGTGCCTGTCGGAAGCACGGCGTGGGCCTGTTGGTTGCTTCGTCCTTCTGACAGCCATCGCAAGCGGATGTTACGCCGGAATGTCTACAGTCTGTCGTGAGCATAGTGTGAACAAGTTCTCGTAGAATGTGCTTCCAGCTTGACTCTTAGCCAATGTTATTTGTGGGTACCAACCCCTTGTCTGTAACTGCTTCCGGGTGTCCTATAAGTAAAACTGTGTTTTTGTGGCATTCTGTGTTTCTGGCTCAGCCTCCGCCTAGAAAGGGGAAAGATCTGTGCCTCAACTGAAAGCGGGGGTTCGACTGGAGATCTTTGGGAAATCCTTAATGCTGTAATTTAAACATATAAAAAATTGTTCTTTCACAAAAAGCGCCTATTTCTTTGGGACACTGCAATTCAAACAGGAGTGGCGTAATGTTAATGAGTGTTTGTTGTTCGTCCAATGAAGTGTATTTAATGTCTTTCAGTTTTCAGGGGCATGCATCTGTGTTATTGAACTCATTTTGAAGTGTTCTGTCGGATGAATGACTACTCCTCACCTCAGTATATTCTTTTGAGTAGTATTGTAAGGTTTTTTGGATATTTGTCAGTACGCACTAAATCAGCTGATATTGAATTTTTTTTATTCCTGTTTAATGTCAGACAGATTCAAATGTAACTTCATTTAAGTTGGATTGACATTAATGAATTATGTGCAGTCGATGTAAGGGACCCAGTCCTTCTTTAGTGCTTAACAGTGGCGTGTGGTTCGGGTTGCGAGCACCTTTTAACAACATTTGTTTTTGCTTTGCTGCTGTCGCTGCAGTCTTGCGGTGGCCAGCTGCACCGTTGTTTGCCACGAGTCACAACTGTATAGTCGTCGATACATAGTAAACTCGCCGACTCTGGTCGGATACTGTTGCTGAGATATTTTCAGGCGACAATGTCCACAACATTTTACAAAAATACATGTAAGAAAACTTTCCATACAACTCATTGCATCCTCGTCGTTTTGCGTGACAGGAAATTTTGATAAGATGAGGCGACACCTACAGTAACGCCAATTTATCACAACACAAATTTTGTCGCATTACAGTCTCCAATACCTTCCACAAGGAAAGAAGTAAATACCAAACATTATTTGTGGATGAAGTGGCTGAATGTTCGGTGCAATACACGAAACGAAAGGAAGTAAAAAGCAGAAGAGTTTCAACAATTTGAAGTGAAAATCTGGAGACGCTGTGAAAAAACAATACCCGAGTGCAGTTCAAATCAAATCAAACAAAAGTGTCAAAGAAAAATAAAATAAGCTAAATAATTAATTACAAAATCAAGCCTATGTAAGGTGAACTTGACTTATCAAGCTGCACTAAGAATGCTGGTGACAGATAATGATAGATTTCTTAATCACTGCAGTAATGTCTAGTGCCAGTAGAGGAGTCAGAAATATATATCTGAAGAGGATAAATATTAACCTGATCAGCAGAGCTGCATATTCTTTAAGGTTAATTGTATTTAACAAAAATTAAAAATTGGGAAAGGTGAAACAGACGAAGTAAATGCAGCACTATTATCGTAAGAAGTCACATTACTACAATGTGGAAGCTGCACACAGCTGAGGAAACAGGTAAGAGGAGTTGTGAATTGAAAAGTGTAGAGCTAAGATGGATAGCAAACACTGTATACTCATCTGTACACAAAAATAATTGCTAATAGATTAGAAATTATTTTATAGTGTCTCACAGAACAGCCTAATTTCCTAAAGGAGGATCCCTTCCTGACAGTCTATTTATTTGGCCTATTTATATGCAGACATGAATCGGTAACAACTTACCAAAACCGCAAGTTATTCAGTATTTCACTTTATACAAACAGTGTCTTAATACTGTAGGAAAAATGAGTAGAACTGCTACCTGCATTTTATTATTTTTATTCTTTAAGGGCGAAATATCACATTGCGGTTTTGAAAAAATTTGTAAGTATGTTCCTTTATCAGTAGTAAGTATTGTCTAAGTAATTACAGTGCTCGACGAAAGTTTTGAATGCTATGGTGAAATGTAGTTTATGATACTAGCGGTCTCGTTGACCTAGGCACTTAATGCAACAACCAGTTAGACCTCATACACTGGACGGTGTTTAGTACTGGCTTGCTTTGTGGCTGTTTCACAGTCATGTAAACATACCGCTGCCGCAGCGGCACACCGCGAGCTGACCACTGTCAACATTGGCTTCATGCAGTTTGTGTACAGCATTGCAGTAACATGCCACGTAGAGGTATACAAAACTTTGCATAGAGCCAGGATAGTGGCCTTACTTGTAGCAGCCAGCCGCCGTGGCCGAGCGGTTCTAGGCGCTTCAGTCCGGAACCGCGCTACTACTACGGTCGCAGGTGTGTGATGTCCTTAGGTAAGTTAGGTTTAAGTAGTTCTAAGTTCTAGTGGACTGATGACCTCAGATGTTAAGTCCCATAATGCTCAGAGCCATTTGAACCATTTACTTGCAGCAGGCCATATGCAGTAGGATTTTACCAATCGGTTACATGTCACACAAAGTGGTGTGTCTAAGGTGTTGAGAAAGTACAGAGAGATGCAAAATGTGAACGATATGTCTCGCAGTGGCCATTCTCGTATGACAACACCAATGCAAGATCGTTTCCTCCATCTGTCGGCTCGCAGGCGCCCAACATCAATTGTCAGAAATACTGGAAATGACTTCTCCCGGGTAACAGGGATTCGTATCTCAGGCCAAAGAGTGTATAAAATATGACATCATCAGAGTGCTCCTTCCAGAAGACCTATGATAAATTTTGCATGGAACCAACGGAACCGACACAATCAAAGGATTGGGCTCTTCTGGAGTTGGTAGTGTAAAGTTCTGGACGGCAGTAACGTTGGGTCAGCAGACCCCTCTGTTTCCCATATACGGCAATTTGACGGGTACCCGATACCTCCAAGACTGAAAGGCCCAGCAGACATGAGTCGCTGACAATGCAAGAAAACGCCGTACACTAGAAGTGTCTCGGTATCTTCTATGATACAACAGCAACCGAATGGAATGACCAGCACAGTCCCCAGACATGAATGCAATTGAGTATGTATGGTACCTGTTGAAGGTGGTCACCGCGAAGTTTGAGAATACACCTGACAATCATACCCCACTTTTTTTTTTAAATTATTCGTTGAAAGAAAACTTACTCTTATAAATGCCACTAAATTCACAATCTGTCCATGATGCTACATTTACATCTACATGGTTACTCTGCAATTCACACTTAAGTGGCTGGCAGAGGGTTCATCGAACCATTTTCATACTACTTCTCTACCATTCCACTCTCGAATGGCGCGTGGAAAAAAGGAACACCTAAATTTTTCCGTTTGGTCTCTGATTTCTCTTATTTTATTATGATGATCATTTCTCCCTACGTAGGTGGGCGTCAACAAAATATTTTCGCATTCGGAAGAGGAAGTTGATGACTGAAATTCCATAAACAGATCTCGCCGCAAACAAAACCGCCTTTGTTTCAGTGACTGCCACCTCAACTCGCATATACCAGTGACACTCTCACCCCTATTGCGCGATAACACGAAACGAGCTGCCCTTCATTGCACTTTTTCGATGTCCTCCGTCAATTCTACCTGGTAAGGATCCCATACCGCGCAGCAATATTCCAGCAGAGGATGGGCAGGTGTAATGTAGGGTGTCTCTTTAGTGGTTTTGTCGCATCTTCTAAGTGTTCTGCCAACAAAGCGCAGTCTTAGTTTCGCCTTCCCCACAATATTATCTATGAGGTCTTTCCAATTTAAGTTGCTCGTAATTGTAATTTCTAGGTATTTAGTGGAATTGACAGCTCTTAGATTTGTGCAATTTATAGTAAACCCAAAATTAATCGGATTTCTTGTAGTACCCGTATGGATGACCTCGCACTTTTCTTTGTTTAGTGTCAATTGCCACTTTTGGTACCATACAGAAACTCTAGATCGTTTTGTAATTGGAATTGATCATCTGATGATTTTACTAGTCGGTAAATTACAGTGCCATCTGCAAACAATCTACGAGGGCTGCTCGGGTTATCACCTAGATCATTTATGTAAATCAGGAACAGCAGAGGTCCTATGACACTACCTTGCGGAACGCCAGATATCACTTCTGTTCTACTCGATGGTTTACCGTCTACGAACTATGACCTCTCTGAGAGGAAATCACGAATCCAGTCACACAACTGAAACGGTACTCTATATGCACGCAGTATGATTTATAGTCGCTTGTGAGGAACCGTATCGAAGTCCTTCTGGAAATCTAGGAATATGGAATCGATCTGAGGTTCCTTGTCGACAGCACTCATTACTTCATGCGAATAAAGAGCTAGCTGTGTTGCACAAGAACGACATTTTCTGAATCCTTGTTGGTTATGTATCAATAAATCATTTTCTTCAAGCTGATTCATAATGTTAGAGTACAGTATATGCTCCAAAATCCTACAGAAAATTGAGGTCGGTGATATGGGTCTGTAATTCAATGGGTTACTCCTATTTACTTTCTTGAATATTGGTGTGACCTGTGCTACTTTCCAGTCTTTAGAGGAGGAGGAGATTAGTGTTTAACGTCCCGTCGACAACGAGGTCATTAGAGACGGAGCACAAGCTCGGGTGGGGGAAGGATGGGGAAGGAAATCGGCCGTGCCCTTTCAAAGGAACCATCCCGGCATTTGCCTGAAGCGATTTAGGGAAATCACGGAAAACCTAAATCAGGATGGCCGGAGACGGGATTGAACCGTCGTCCTCCCGAATGAGAGTCCATCCAGTCTTTAGAAACAGACCTTTCGTGAAGTGAGCGGTTGTATATGATTGCTAAGAAAGGCGCTATTGGATCTGTGTACTCTTGAAGGAACCTATTGGTATACCATCTAGGCGGGAAAACTTGCCTTTCGTAAGTGATTTTAATTGCTTCGCAACACCTAAGATAGCTACTTTTATGTCACTCTTACTAATAGCTGTTCTGGTTTCGAATACTGGAATATTTACTTCGTCTTCTTTCGTGAAGGAAATACGGAAAACTGTATTTAGTAATTCCGTTTTAGTGGCACCATCATCGGTAACATTTCCATCGCTACTGCAGAGTGAAGGTACTGACTTCCTTGCAACTGGTGTACTTTACGTACTACCAGAATCCCTTTGGGTTATCTACCATATTTTGAGACAATATTTCATTGTGGAAACTTTTAAAAGTATCTCGCATTGACGTCCTCACTAAATTGCGAGCTTCCGTGGAACTTAGCCAGTCTTTGGGATTTTGCGTTCTTCTAAATTTGGCATGCTTTTTTCGTTGCATCTGCAGCAGTGTTCTGACGTGTTTTGTGTAACATGGTGGCTCAGTCCCGTCTCTTATTAACCTATGCGGTATGAATCTATCTATTGTTGTCGATACTGTATCTTTGAATTTGAGCCATATCTGGTCTAAATTTACATAATTAGGTTGGAAGGAATGGAGACGCTCTCTTAGGAAGGCATCAAGCGAATTTTTATCTGCTGTTTTAAATAGATGCATTTTGCGTTTATTTTTAGTAATTTTGGTCGATATGGTTCTGAGCCTCGCTACAATGACCTTGTGTTCGCTAATGCCTATATCCAAAATGGCTCTGAGCACGATGGGACTTAACTACTGCTGTCATCAGTCCCCTAGAACTTAGAACTACTTAAACCTAACTAACCTATGGACATCACACACATCCATGCCCGAGGCAGGATTCGAACCTGCGACCGTAGCAGTCGCGTGGTTCCAGACTGTAGCGCCTAGAACCGCTCGGCCACTCCGGCCGGCAATTCCTATATCCGTCATGACGCTCTGTAGTAATGCTCCGTCATGATGCTCTGTAGTAATATGAAGAGTTGAGGTGGCTGTAAGTCTGCCTTGCTCCTGTGTACGCTCCAAAACGTGCTTATTGGCGTAGGTTTACTTTTACTGCAAAATACACATTTTGTTATTGAGGCATTCTCTTTCAATGACATGTTATTTTACTATCCCTCACAATCAGACGCTACCTTCTGGATAACTGCTACCATTATTCTCTAAGGGGACATTCTCATTGTCATAATTAGTTGCAACATAAATTAATGGTCGGTAGGCAAGTACCAAATGGTCGCTCGGCGAAGTTAACTGGTCTAGCTACGTCGGTTATTCGTTTATTAGGGTCTGATCGGTCGCGAAATGTTATCTGATAATCAAAAATGTTTTAATTGCAACAGTTTGTTACATCTTCCAGCTACTTCTCCTCACAGTCATCGCTTCGACCTAAGATATGTTATAGTGGTGCACCAACTTTCCAATACCCTCGACAAAGAAGGCAGTTTCACGTGTTTTGCGTAAATTTTCTACGTAGGTCATAGCTCGTTGTCTGTGCCAAAATGTTCTCTTCATGTGAGCAGAGATGAAATTCAGAGGGAGCCAATTCCTGGCAGTATGTTGGGTGATCAAACATTTCCCACCAAAATTACTGCAGAAGAGTCTTCATTGCCACTTCCAGTGTGCAGCCGAAAATTACGATATACAGAGTGCAGAAAAATTGTCTGACGAAATTTTAGTACTGGCTAGCTCATGCCAGTAGCAACCAAAATTACTAATGTGTGTAAGTCGACAACGCACAATTTTTAAACTTCGGAATCTTGGCACCACGTGTTCCGATCTGCCGCGGGATTGCCCTGTTGCCGGATGCTCTGCACAACGCACGAACGCCAATGTTTTGCGTGCCGGAGATCGCGATGTATCCAAGGCAGCCCGCACGTTCGACGTTAGTGCGCCAGCCTTCGACTCTGGGGGCCTGGAGTGAATCCGCCGGTGCCTCGACACATCCGTTGTAGTTTCATGATAAGACATACAGGGAACAAAGCAGTCACCAGCTGTTAGTTCGCGTACAGAAAGTCTTTCACATATTGTGTCGGTCCCGAAAATGGCCTTTATTGTAGCTAGAACACTTTAGAGCAGGTGGTCGAACTGGCGACCCTCTGACGTGACACAAGTTTGGTAACGTCGAACGTTGTTTTTCCAAGCTCTTTCATAGATTCCTGGCACTGCCTTAATGTGACTGGCAGCATGATGAATGCGATCCATTAATTCCTCTTCGTTTGTAGGTGGTTCGCGTCGGGGTGGGTGAACTACAGCGTTGAAAAATCCCCGCAGAAAAAGTCCGGTGGCGTGAGGCCTGGTGACCGCAGGGGTCAATACCTACAAGCTACTCTGCCAATTACCTGGCCGTCGAAGAGTTCGTTTTAATATCCACGCATAGCACGACTATTTTGTGCGGGCACATCATGCTGCAAACACATGTGTATCAGTATGTCCAGGGGAGCATCTTCCAGCAGGCCAGGTAGAGAAAGTGAAGGTAATTTTTCCCGGTAAGTCGAGGTGGTAGACGGACCGGCCCAATCAGATGGTCATCCACAATCCTTTCCCAAATGTTGAGCGAAAACCGTTCCTGGTGTCCGTGGACGTACGTGAAGTGAGGATTTGCTCTTGCCCAGTGATGAACGTTTCGAGTGCTGTAAAAGCCATCCCGATGGAAGGTGCACTCGTCGGTGAACACCACAATGGTGGGGAAGTCGGGATCTCGCGTAACACGTCGCAGAAACCACCACAAAAACCCTATCCTGCGTTTATACTCCGCCACAAGATGTAGGTCTTGGACAGGGTGGAAACTAAATGGCTTCCTTAATACCTCCCAGACTAATCGATGAGTGACCTCTATGTCGTGTCCAACCGCTCGAGTACTTGTAGGTGCTTCGTCGAATCTCTGGAGAACAGTCTCTTCAAATGCAGCATCCCGTCGTGATAGAGGTCTTCCGGCATCACCATGATATCCTGCTAACGAGCCCGTTTCGCCAAGTGAATTGCTGTAAACGTTTGCGGGTGTGGCCAGCGCCTTGCTGGGTACCGTTCCTCATACAACCGTCAAGCTTCATGCGCATCACCATAGTCCATAAACAAAAACGATATCTCGTTCTTCAAACGAATGCTGTGCCACCGCGCTTACTGTATGACTAAATCGCAGATGATGTGTGTGCTCCGAAGCGAAGTTTAAGTGTGAATGCCTCTGACGTGAGGAGGAGACAAACAGCAAGCCCATTACGACACGTGTGAGTATCACATTGGGGCACTGACGTAGCGAGGGACGTTTGTATGTGTGAACCGACAACCATAGCGCTGCCAGTCAACCGACGAACGGAACAGGGCAATCCCACGCCCAATCGGATCGTGTGGCGCCAAGTTTCCGCAGTTTAAAAACGGTGCGTTGTCGACCTGCACAACATTAGCAATGTTGGTTCCTACTGGAATCAGTTATTCAGGGTTAAAATTTCGTGACAATTTTTCTCCGCCCTGTACGGGTTGCAAGAAACCCGGCGAAATCTATTAGCGGGCACCCTTACGTGGCTGGAGACACGATTTTCTATGCATCTTTACGTGCTAAATGTTGGCTCAAAAGTGGAATGAGCAAAGTGACGCGATCAACTCGTGCACTATAGCGTCCGCCTAACATACCTGTGCAAAACTTCGTCAGATTTTCGCTGTGGTTCCCATTTCGCGACCACCTTAACGCTAATAAACGAATAGCCCTTGTAGCTGTGTTCATAGACCGATACAGCGTCTGAGAGTGGGTAGAAGGTAGCACAATCGTAATCAACCCAAGAGTAATGGTTCAAATGGCTTTGAGCACTATGGGACTTAACTTCTGAGGTCATCAGTCCCCTAGAACTTAGAACTACTTAACTAACCTAAGAACATCACACACATCCATGCCAGAGGCGCGATTCCATCCTGCGACCTTAGCGGTCGCGCAGTTCCAGACTGTAGCGCCTAGAACCACTCGGCCACACCGGCCGGCAAGAGTAATGAATCCACAGCTGTTATGTTGCGGCCCAGAAGGCAATCCATCTATTGGTAGAGTAACGACGGCCGTTCACTGATCGGGATGAGCAGGTGGCATTGAAAATTTTCACGTACAGGTCAGCTACAGATGACCTTACACAGGGTGTCTACGACCCGGGACAACAGGGAGATCCGGGAAAAACCCGGGATTTTTTTCATCTGGGAGAAAACCGGGAAAAACCCGGGATATTTTTAGAATTCCGGGAATTTTTCATTGTTTTAGTTTTGAGTTAAATTTTTGTAATTTTGACTAGTAAGAACCGACACACTAACAAAGGATATTACTGTATCCCACTACTGCAGACTAATACTTCAACAGTAAAACATAAACGAGAGAAAAAAACGAAAATAATTTAAATTGCAAAGGAAATGCGCCATATACAACGACGACACAAGTGCTCATGCAAGTGTCTGCCGATTGATAATGTGTCAAAGGCTTTAGGAAGACTATGCAGTGCTTCATAACAACAAATTGCCTCCAATGAGCGTGAAGTCGCAACTGTTTACATTCGATTTGTTTTAGCAGTTAACGCGCAGGCTCATGCGCATGCGCAGTGGTCACGTTTGAGTAGTAGATTCTCCCGCTTCTGTCAACAGGAATGTGGCTGTTGCCTGTGCAAGCAGTCGCAGCAAGCAGATAGATACTTCCGGGAAAAGGGGGCGCCTAATTCATACTCTTGAGGGGAAAAAAAAACTTGTTTCACAAAGCACCTAGCATCCAGCGCACATTTGCCTATCAATTAGTCATATGATTTTGAAACGCTTCTCTGTTGGTATTTGAACACATTTTAAGTTGATTTCTGAATGAATCATAAGCTGACTTTTGAATGCATGCATAGTGTACGTGATGTCTGTCAGGAGAATCCTCGTCGCATCTAGAAATAAACTTTCCACAGACAAAAGGGGACGGGGCTATACGAGCTGAGTGGAGTAAAGCCTAATGGATGAATGGCAATCGCTGTCTGATTATGTGGCTGATTGGGTGTGGGAATGATCAGCGTTGTTATAATTACTAGTGAAATCCATAGATTCTTACTATCAGAATGGAAATAAACGACTGACAGGAAGAACAGGTGAGAAAGGTTATGTATTATCTTCTCGGTGTGTCCAAGAAAATGAAGTTTTGACAGAAAATGTGTGGCCAGATCGCTACACTAGTAAGGGCCAGTAGTACAGTCCCCGGCTACCAGCCGCTTAAGTTCTATTATGGAAGTAACGCGGAAAACGTGTTGTACGAACACGTAACAACGCCTAACCGGAGAATAATTGCGGAAGGACTAAACCAGTGATTCTGGCAGGGTTAGTGAAGTTAATCGGCGAACAAATTTTGACAGTGACAGAAATAGCTACAGAATTGATGACAGGATTGTTTGTTAGAACGAGGACGGAGCAGAAACGAGGACATCACACAAATTATGGAAGAATAAGACGATTCCAAATTTATTTAAAAATTCCGTAATACTAGTTTCCGATGTCATACTAGAGAAGCTGGAGCATATGAATGAAACGTGAAACTATTTCCTAACATAAAGCTTTTTGCTTGTAGTAGGCCTAATAGGCATTTGATATTGATACTTATTGGCTTATATTCTGTCGTGTTATAAAAATGACCATTTGTGCCAAAACAGTCTCGTTTATTTGGTGCGTTATAAAATTGCTGCCGTATTAGAAAGGCCTATTATGTTTTATCTGGCAGACAGTGACAAAATGGACGTAATCAGATCGGGAAACCACGCCAGTCTTGGGTATTATTTGTATTAACAGCTTTTTCAGTATTAGATAACTACATTTCGATTTTCCATGTAGCAAAACGTTTAACAAACTTTGATGAGGTAAAAGATTCTTTCACAGAAAGGAAAACACGCCACGTAAAGCTGTAGCAAGATTAGAGAGAAAAAAATGCTAGGAGCTAAGGTTTGAAGAAATGTGTAATTTCTTATCTCTTGTCAGTACTGGTTTTATATATCCTATATTTAATTTTATGACACACAAAACAGCAGGTTATTAACTAATGGGCAATGAAGAGTTCAGATTTTCCGAAGAGTTCTTGTTCTCTCGATTACAAATAATCCCATCCGCTACTGATTGCGAGTTTTTTTTAAGAGAGGCGGGCTGCCAAACCGGCCGACTGGTTGCAGGAGAGGCGCGACAGGACATTTCAATTTCCACTTTCCTGAATATAGTTTGGACGTGCAGTAGAAAAATGCTTTATGAAGAGGTATGGAACTGCACTTGGGCATACTTAAGACCAAATAATATGTCTTACATTTCCTCGAATACATACGTTTTGTATTTCAGACTTTTCAGAAAGATGTGCGCTACAAGATGAACATATTTTGAAAATTCGATTTTTTTTTAGTATTGACCCAGTTCGCAAATGTCGTAGATCCGGGGCTGATGCGCAGAGCAATCTGAGCTATAGTGGGTAGTCTCCACGTGACCCGTGTTTACGTTCTGTGATTTTGCTGTTTCCCCTTCGTTTACTCTCACGTCAAATGAAAACAAAACGGATATCCGTGGCCGGGAGCTATCAAGTGAATTAAAACACATTCACATAATTACTAAAGGCCGAAATGTCATTATTTTCAGATTTTATTTTATTTCCACCTTTCTGACAGTCAAGCATTAATCGCCTTGCGGAACAATGGAGTTATTTTTGTCTGTTTGCTAAAGAAATTTGACTTTTGCTAATATTTTCCGCAGAGGCAGTCAATGTATCTGAAACGAAATGTTTAATTCTACAGTACTGGGTAGTTTCAACTGTTCGCTGCATTTCAAGTGCACGTTCTCATTTTCTAGCACGTATGGCATTATGCCATAATAAAGAACCAAACATGATATAATACAGTACTGGTGCTCCAAGAAAATTTACATCCTGAAAACCACACTTAAAAGCTTAATATCAGGTCGGGATGTACGGTACTTCATTGGGAATCTGGACATACGAGTGTGCCTTTAAGTATGCACTTTAAATGTGCACATTTTAATATGGTTCACGAAATTCCGATGCTCTTGCAGTATCATCTTTCATTGATGATCTTTTACACGTACGTACATATGGGCTTCCTACGTCATGATATCTACCCAAGCGCGGTGTCGCCTGTTACCTGAGCTCTCTGGCAACTGCTGAAACGAACCTATTTATAACAGGTCGCGGGAAAATATTACGATTGGTGGTTTGAAAAGCGTTACTTTCAAAGTAAATATCCTTTTACGTAAGTTGAACTATGTACAAGAATGGACCGTGAATTTATTAAATCACAAAGCGTTTCACTCTCATTTAAAAATCAGGTGTCTGATGACGAGCCATTTAGAAGCATTTCGAACCCTCGAACCCTGAAGATCAGACATTTATGTCATTATTAAAAATTTTACAGGCACATTTGTATGATATCTCTTAAAGTGTAACACGCGGAAAAAAGATCAACAGTATATGTGAACGCTTAGCTTCTCTTGCAGCTTGAGACCAATATTTTATGTGAAAGCTTTGCTTTTCTTGTAATAACACTATGTATATTAATTGAAACTATTAACTTTCCCTGTTTGGCGCGCTACTTAACACTGATGTTGCTATTGGCTGACTACATTACGTGTCCTATGCTCTGAATATCCTGTGTCATCGGCTGGCGTGATCACGTGACATGAGTTACGAACGGCTTACAAAAGCGCATCGAAATCTCGGTTTCAATGGTTCGGAAAGTAACATGCGGTGTTTGGTGGATTTTGTAATGTATGTTTTCGTAATACGAAAATACGCAGCGTACATGTTGCTGCACATCAAAGATATTTCCAAAACGTGTCTTTTTCTCTGAGTTTCGTTTTCTTAAGTGCCGGGAAATTGTACGCTTGTGTACAAAACCATAACCATTCAAAGAAGTGATAGGGGAAAATATACTGTCATCCGGGAGAAAGTGTGTTCTTAACCGGGAAAAACGGGGAAAAATCCGGGAATTTTTTTTTCCTTGTCCACGTAGACACCCTGTTACAGGATTTCGCACACTAGAGCAAAATCAAAACGAATCATTATATAGAGGAGAAAACTTCGTGATTAGAACCCTCTATGTTGTTTTGCAAGGGCTGCTGTGAAGTACGAAAGGTTATCAAGGGTAGTTATAGCAGGTAATTTATCACAACGTAAATGCAAATAGTGTTCAGGGAAACGCAGAAAGGCTACCATTACCGCCATAACTGAGTAACGTGTGGTCTTTGAGCGACACGAAAAGGTAGATTGGGGACGGGTATGTATGAAGTTACATTTCCAGCAACGAAGGAAATGTCGGGTTTCCTTTTTACCCACTAAACCTGGTCTCCGTTCTGTTGAAGGCCCTTGACACTTGCTACTAGTGGCTAACTTATGAACAGTGATGACAGTCTAATAGCCCGTGGAAGGAAGTGACGGTGTTCACAAAGAAATTTGGAAAACTGGTACGGAGACTCACAACACGATAATTACTTTCATAACCCAACACTTTTAATGAAACTTCCTGGCAGATTAAAACTGTGTGCCCGACCGAGACTCGAACTCGGGACCTTTGCCTTTCGCGGGCAAGTGCTCTACCAACTGAGCTACCGAAGCACGACTCACGCCCGGTACTCACAGCTTTACATCTGCCAGTACCTCGTCTCCTACCTTCCAAACTTTACAGAAGCTCTCCTGCGAACCTTGCAGAACTAGCACTCCTGAAAGAAAGGATATTGCGGAGACATGGCTTAGCCACAGCCTGGGGGATGTTTCCAGAATGAGATTTTCACTCTGCAGCGGAGTGTGCGCTGATATGAAACTTCCTGGCAGATTAAAACTGTGTGCCCGACCGAGACTCGAACTCGGGACCTTTGCCTTTCGCGGGCAAGTGCTCTACCAACTGAGCTACCGAAGCACGACTCATGCCCGGTACTCACAGCTTTACATCTGCCAGTACCTCGTCTCCTACCTTCCAAACTTTACAGAAGCTCTCCTGCGAACCTTGCAGAACTAGCACTCCTGAAAGAAAGGATATTGCGGAGACATGGCTTAGCCACAGCCTGGGGGATGTTTCCAGAATGAGATTTTCACTCTGCAGCGGAGTGTGCGCTGATATGAAACTTCCTGGCAGATTAAAACTGTGTGCCCGACCGAGACTCGAACTCGGGACCTTTGCCTTTCGCGGGCAAGTGCTCTACCAACTGAGCTACCGAAGCACGACTCATGCCCGGTACTCACAGCTTTACATCTGCCAGTACCTCGTCTCCTACCTTCCAAACTTTACAGAAGCTCTCCTGCGAACCTTGCAGAACTAGCACTCCTGAAAGAAAGGATATTGCGGAGACATGGCTTAGCCACAGCCTGGGGGATGTTTCCAGAATGAGATTTTCACTCTGCAGCGGAGTGTGCGCTGATATGAAACTTCCTGGCAGATTAAAACTGTGTGCCCGACCGAGACTCGAACTCGGGACCTTTGCCTTTCGCGGGCAAGTGCTCTACCAACTTTTTTTTTTTTTTTATTTTGTGGCAGTGACGGGGATCGAACCCGGGACCGAAGACGTTTTGATTACGAATCAAAGACGCTACCCTTTTTTTTTTTTAGACTTTAAGTCGGGACCTTTGCCTTCCGCGGGTAAGTGCTCTACCGACTTTTTTTTTTTTTTTTTTTTTTTTTTTGGGGGGGGGGGAGTGGGAGAAACAGGAATCAACAGTAGTGGAAGGCTTTGTTATTTATTTATTTGCGTGTGTTTTTGTAATATTCACTAATAGCATGAAATTATGGGAACACATATGCGAAAGAGAAAATGAAATATAAATTCTGGGTAAAGAAAAAGAAAGGAAAAGCAAAAAGAAATAAAATCCGCGCAATCTGCGACGCGCTCTCCCATCCGCGGAGGTCAGAAGTAGAATAGATCGCCGGCGGTTGAAACTCAGACACCGCCGGGGGTGGAGGGGTGGGTGCCCTCTGTGCCAGGCACCCCCCAACTCAGTGGAGGTCTAACAAAGACCGCTCGAAGATAGTTAGCAAATAATGTTCGGTAACGTGGCGTGTTTTCGAGAGCTGCATGGGCTGTTCGTAAATAGGTCCAGAAGTCGAGGCGGGATTTAGGTCCCTCATGAAAGAGATAAGCGACCGCCCACCCTTTGACCCACGTAATAGCATGACATTTGGCGGCGGGAAAATGTCGGTCCTCTGGGTATAGAAACATTCGAGGCTCGACTGTGTCTGGTGGCACCCGGAGATAGCAGGCAATGATTTGCTGCACGAAGCGCCATACATCTCGCGATGAGGCGCATGTCAGACGGTGTTCATCAGTGTCCAGTTGCTGGCAAAGGAGACAAAGAGGGGATTCTGACAAGCCAATGTTGTGCAGGCGCTGCTTCGTGGCAAATTTCCTGTTTACTATGTGATACCACAGTGCCCGGACGTTCGTAGGGAGGAAGGGCTGGTGGACGGTAGTCCACACTATGGGCCACTGGATGGAGGGATGTTTGGTCTCCATCACATTCCGGGGAACACAGCGCAGCAGCAGGCTGTAAAAATCCTTAGTCCTAGGTGGGCGTGTATCTGGGAGACTGGTATGCATGTAACTGTAGTCGACGAAAAAGGTCGAAATATGGGACAAATGAGGCACGATATGGCCGACAGACACCGGTGGTGAGGTGGAAGCAGGTAGGAGGACCTCAAGCAAGCTGCGTGTTAGAGATGTACCCTGGCCCATCCACTGTTTTCTCATGGTACTCATGTACAAGGCTGCAGCTCGCATACGGACATTGACGACCCCGACGCCACCATACCGTGAGGGCAGGGTAAGTGTCTCATAACGGACTTTGAACAGTGAACCAGCCGTGAGATAATAGCCAAAAGCCGCCTGAAGGTTGCGCCCAATTGCAGTTGGCAGAGGGAGAACTTGCGCGATGTGAACCAATTTTGATGCCACATAAAGATTAATAAACGCAACCCGTTGAAGTGTGTCCTGGCGGCGCAAGAGGTTCTGGCGGACGTCGTTGCGGATGACGTGTAACAGGCGACGGAAATTCGTTGCCGCCGTGAGTGTGACCGTGGGGGTAAAGGTAATGCCCAGGTACCGGAAAGTCATCACAAGCGGCAGTGGTGCAACTTCACCCTCCTGGAGGCCTCGTCCAATGTGCATTGCAGAAGATTTGGCGATATTCATGGCACTGCCAGCGGCAGCCCCATAACGGGTAATCAATTCGAGGACATCCCGAATCTCAGAGCCGGAGCGAATGAGGAGGAGGAGGTCATCAGCATATGCCCGACAGCGAAAAGTGTGTTGGCGTAGGGTGAGGCCAGAGAGCTTGGTCGTCAAGCCTCCAATAAGGGGCTCAAGGGCAATAGCATACAGGAGGGTAGAGAGGGGGCACCCCTGCCGTATCGAACGGCAGATAGGTACCGGCCCTGCTATACGTCCATTGACTTGGACACGTGAACTGGCACTGTCGTAAAGACGCCGGATGACGTCGAGAAACGGAGGGGGGATGCCCATTCGGGCTGCCACCGAAAACAGGAAACGATGACGCACTTTATCGAAGGCGCTGTCGAAGTCTATAGCGACGACCGCTGCCCGGAGCCTGCAGGCCGCCGCTATCGCAATTAAGTCGCGGCATTCCCCTGTGGCAGTCTGTATGTTAATCTGTCCGCCAGGCGTCGTTTGCTCTGGCGAGAGGATATGAGGGAGTGTAGTTCGGAGCCGCATTGCCAGTAAGCGCGCGAAAATCTTGTAATCGGCATTGAGGAGGGTGAGCGGTCTGTAACTCGTGACCATCGAACCACGGGCTGGTTTGTGGACTGGTATAATGATGCCCTCAGCAAAGGCGGGTGGGATTGCTTGGTCAGATGTTATCAGTTCTTGATACATAGTCGTCCACCGTGGGGCCATGAGGTCCCGAAAGGTACGGTAAAACTCAATCGGTAAGCCGTCAATGCCGGGCGATCTGTTGACTGCCCCCTTGGCGATTGCGTTGTTGACTTCGTCTAGCGTGACCGCCACTGTCAAAGCATCCGCCTCCGTGTGGGGGAGGGTGCGCGTGACGTAATTCAAAATGGAGTCGTCTGCTGCAGTTTCAGCGTCGTCATCACGATAAGTACGACGGTAGTGCTCGACGAATGTGCGGACGATGTCATTCTGAGTGGTCACCTGCGTTCCATGAGGCGTGGTCAGAGTGCTGATGATCTGCCGACGACGCCTTCGTTTGTCGGACACTATGTCATGCATGGATGGAATTTCTAAATCCGCGCGATCGTGGCGCCGCGTCCGGATCACGACCCCTTGCAGTTTCCGGAGTGCCAGCGCAATGATCTTCGCCTTAGTTCTTTGCCGTTCCAACTGGTTGTCCGGGGTTGGCGGTTGAGCATCCAGATCTCGGAGAATCGCGTAATAGAAGTCAACAGTGGTGCGATGCCAGTCGGCCATGTCCTTCCCGTATCTCATCAGTGTCCTCCGGATCGCTGGTTTGGCGCAGTCCAACCACCATGTCAATGTCGAGTGGTAGTGGGGAAGGCGTCGTTCGCAGGCTGTCCACGTTTCAGTGACTTGTTGGCGACACGCCAGGTCATGCAAGTGTGAGGTATTGAGTTTCCATGGCGCACGGCTGCGCCATACTGATTGCGGCGGAAGGAGGACCGTACAGATGTAACCGCAATGGTCGGAAAAGGCCAGCGGCCAGCGTTCGGCGCCCCGTATCGCAGATCTAAGAGTGTGCGAGACATATATCCTATCTAGTCGGCTTGCGGAATGACTTGTAAGAAAGGTATGGCCAGAAAGGTCGCCGTGTTGTACTTCCCAGGTATCGTGAAGCAGGAGGTCTCGCACCACTATACGTAGCTCCTGGCATGTAGTATAGTGGGGAATCTGATCTTTAGGATGCAGAACGCAATTAAAGTCACCTCCTAGTAGGCAATGGTCATAACGCCCTAAAAACAGGGGAGCGATTTCCTCGGAATAAAACTGGGCTCTTTCATGCCGTCGGTCGGTGCCTGAGGGAGCGTAGACATTAATGATGCGTGTCCCCATGGCAGTGAGTGCCATGCCCCGAGCTGATGGAACGAAGGCGACATCGGTCACAGAAATCTCGTGGCGGACGTAGATGGCCACCCCGCGGCCCATAGGATCACCCGCGGAGGCGTGGGCGGTATAGCCATTGATATCCGGGAGACTAGCCAAGTGAACTTCCTGCAGAAGGGCGAAATCAATATCCGAAGCCCAGAACATCTCCTGCATAAGGCGGATTTTCACCCTGGAACGGATGTTGTTGGTGTTGATGGTTGCTATCCGGTAGGCCTGGTGTCGGATTGCTGGAGGCTGGTCCACTCCGCCGTCCGCGCAATGGTGTGGACGTCGCAGCGGAACGTTATCCCGCTGGCCCGCAGGGGAGTCTGGGGAGAGTATGATTAGTGGTGCGGCCGTGACGGCGCAGGGTCCCGTAGCGGCTCCTGCTCCGTGACCTCCTCCTCGTGCCACGCCGTGGAAGCGGAAGCTGGTGTATCGTCCATTTTGTCTGCAGAAGATGTTGTAATTGTGCGTGGTGTAGTGTCGCCTGTGGGACGTCCATGATTTAGTTCAGCGTCAGCACGGGGCGCAGGCTCACCGATAGATGTCTCCGCGCTCATTACGTCTTCGGCAGCAGTAGCGGGTTCGGAGGCCTCGTGCTGGTCGACGGTTACGTCCTCCTCGACTTGTAACATCTCCTCTTGGCCGGAAACGGTGCGACGTCTTCGCTTGCGACGTTTCGGGGAACGTTGTTTCCTTGTGCGACCCTCCGTGTCCGACGACGGAAGGGAGTCGCGTCGTTCTGGCAGAAAGGCTGCTGTAGGAACGATGAGCGAGTCGATCTCCATCGTGTTTCCGAGATCAGGGTCAGCGGCTGGTTGCGCCGGCATCTTCGGAGCGGCGTCAATGGCCGGCGGAGGCGGCGGGTCGTCCGAGGCGCTCCCCGTCGGTGTCTGGTCGGGCTCGTTGGTGGCGTCGTTTGTGGTGACCGGGTGACGTTGCAAAGTGGTAGGAGAAGCCAGAGCAGCGGCATAGGTCACCGGTAGCACTGTAGGTTGCGACATGGGTGGTTGTTCGGCAGCTGGAAGTTGCGTAATACGCCGTTGTAGGCATTCGGATCTAAGGTGGCCTTCTTTGCCGCACCCGGAACAGGTCCGAGGCTGGCCATCGTATATAATTATGGCACGGCATCCGCCGATCTGTAAGTAGGACGGGACGTGGCTTCGGAGATCTATGGTGACCTGTCGGACCCCGTTTAGGACAGGATACGTCCGAAACTGTGTCCACTTCTCCGCAGTGTGGCCGTGGACTGTGCCGTATGGGCGTAGTGCCGCGACGACTTCCTCAGCTGGCAGTTCGAATGGCAGTTCGAAAATGCGTATCGTTCGCATACCTAAGCCTGCGTGGTCGACGGTTACCTCCCCCACATTGCCATCAGCGTGACAGAAGCGGAGCCCCTGTTTGGTCTCACGTAGTATGCGTTCGCACGCCGCGTCGTTAATGATTTTCACATAGACCGTGCTGCTCACGATGGACAAATGTATGCCGATAATATCGGTCGCCGGGATCTTCACTTCCTCTCGCAGAAAACGCTCCACCTCGAGCGCTTTGGGTCGGGCATAATCGTTGCAGAAAGTAAATCGGAGTGTTGATTTACGGTAACGGTTCGCCATGGATCGTACAAAGTAAGCCGGCACTTAAGCAACGGCCGTCAGAAAGTAAACAAGGCGAGCTCGCGCGCCGCACGAAGTCAACACGTACGCGTCCGCTCTGTTGCCCTGCCGAAGGCAGACTGGAAAAACGGGGAAAAATCCGGGAATTTTTTTTCCTTGTCCACGTAGACACCCTGTTACAGGATTTCGCACACTAGAGCAAAATCAAAACGAATCATTATATAGAGGAGAAAACTTCGTGATTAGAACCCTCTATGTTGTTTTGCAAGGGCTGCTGTGAAGTACGAAAGGTTATCAAGGGTAGTTATAGCAGGTAATTTATCACAACGTAAATGCAAATAGTGTTCAGGGAAACGCAGAAAGGCTACCATTACCGCCATAACTGAGTAACGTGTGGTCTTTGAGCGACACGAAAAGGTAGATTGGGGACGGGTATGTATGAAGTTACATTTCCAGCAACGAAGGAAATGTCGGGTTTCCTTTTTACCCACTAAACCTGGTCTCCGTTCTGTTGAAGGCCCTTGACACTTGCTACTAGTGGCTAACTTATGAACAGTGATGACAGTCTAATAGCCCGTGGAAGGAAGTGACGGTGTTCACAAAGAAATTTGGAAAACTGGTACGGAGACTCACAACACGATAATTACTTTCATAACCCAACACTTTTAATGAAACTTCCTGGCAGATTAAAACTGTGTGCCCGACCGAGACTCGAACTCGGGACCTTTGCCTTTCGCGGGCAAGTGCTCTACCAACTGAGCTACCGAAGCACGACTCATGCCCGGTACTCACAGCTTTACATCTGCCAGTACCTCGTCTCCTACCTTCCAAACTTTACAGAAGCTCTCCTGCGAACCTTGCAGAACTAGCACTCCTGAAAGAAAGGATATTGCGGAGACATGGCTTAGCCACAGCCTGGGGGATGTTTCCAGAATGAGATTTTCACTCTGCAGCGGAGTGTGCGCTGATATGAAACTTCCTGGCAGATTAAAACTGTGTGCCCGACCGAGACTCGAACTCGGGACCTTTGCCTTTCGCGGGCAAGTGCTCTACCAACTGAGCTACCGAAGCACGACTCACGCCCGGTACTCACAGCTTTACATCTGCCAGTACCTCGTCTCCTACCTTCCAAACTTTACAGAAGCTCTCCTGCGAACCTTGCAGAACTAGCACTCCTGAAAGAAAGGGTATTGCGGAGACATGGCTTAGCCACAGCCTGGGGGATGTTTCCAGAATGAGATTTTCACTCTGCAGCGGAGTGTGCGCTGATATGAAACTTCCTGGCAGATTAAAACGGTGTGCCCGACCGAGACTCGAACTCGGGACCTTTGCCTTTCGCGGGCAAGTGCTCTACCAACTGAGCTACCGAAGCACGACTCACGCCCGGTACTCACAGCTTTACATCTGCCAGTACCTCGTCTCCTACCTTCCAAACTTTACAGAAGCTCTCCTGCGAACCTTGCAGAACTAGCACTCCTGAAAGAAAGGATATTGCGGAGACATGGCTTAGCCACAGCCTGGGGGATGTTTCCAGAATGAGATTTTCACTCTGCAGCGGAGTGTGCGCTGATATGAAACTTCCTGGCAGATTAAAACTGTGTGCCCGACCGAGACTCGAACTCGGGACCTTTGCCTTTTAATGAGTTAATAGCAACGCTCTAGTTAAGCCCTGGAGTTCCGCAGTTATCATTCAGTCACCTGATAAAGTGCCACTGCGTGCGGTTGATGTGAAGTTCCATACAATGCGGCAGCTGTTGTGCAGTGGGAAAATTTGTTAATGCATGATTACTTCTGCAATATATTTCCAGTCAAATACAGTACAGGTAACGGCAGTTATGAAGTCTATATTTTGTTCCGGCATTTTGTTTCTGTTTAGTGTTCAATTTTTTGTGTATTAAATATTGTTTTCTATTTATAACGTTGCGGATATTACATCTCGTGATATGAAGTACACAAAAACCGTAACAATTCAAAAATAAATATTTTACCGTGTTTGTGATGTAGTAGATGCTTTATATTTAATTTTTTTATTTAGATTAAGCGATGCATTGACGGATAAGGAAGCCACAGAAAAGTCTGTTATATCAGCGCCAAACTTGGGCAGTCGTTTTGAATAACGAAAATATTAATAACGTTTTCATATACCAATTATCTGAAAAGCATAGACTGCTAAATTAAATACGAGAGACGAATTTTAATGCATGCGAAATAGGAAAGTACTGTTTTGAAGGGCTTAAAGTTCTTCATATATTTATTTAGTGGTGCAGTTCACAAAACTGCTCGGATAATGTGAGATAAAACAAGCGACATTATTTTGTATTTTCTCTACTGACCTCTACTTCCGTCTGACGAACTGAAGGCTGTTTATATTTTGCAAATATTACCATTAACTGGCGCTCGAAATAGTTCTTCTTCGTCGAATACGGACACTTCATTGTTGAAATATCAGAGATCAGGGAAGGTCATCGTGTTTGTGTGTGTAATGTGACAACAATAAAGTAACTGTTTACTTGCTATGCTTACATTAGGTAAGGATTAGAGTACAGGGAACGAATGCAACAGCAGTAACGGAAGGGAACGGGAAAATAGATTTTGTAGCAGGATGAAGGTATCCAAATAGCCCAAGCGAAACAGCGAGGGCAGTCCCAGACCTAATTACGCTAATTACATCGCGCATATATTTCTCGATAGATGTTTCACTGCAAAATAAAGACATTCATGTTGACACAAGTGCACGCACATTTGCTGGCTACGAGTAAGACGACAAACAATAGTACTGGTGACGGCAAACCAGAAAATCGATAGCTGCAGCTTTGTAAGTGTGTCTCTCGGAGTTATGTTTTAGACCTAGACGCAGAAGATTTTCGGTAACGGCAGAACCTGTTGGCAGCTTACAAATAAGCACTGTATTCAATATTCTGTGCACCACCACGAAACAGAATGGAGTAATGAACCAACTGGAGAACATGCAGAGCACCGTAAACATGCCTGAGACTCAACGAATAGGTCTGAAGTTATAGAATCTAATTAACTAGCAATATTTCTCGCTGATGTGAGTGTCAGGTTCAAAATTTCCAAAAGTATGCATCAGTGCTCCTACAAGGAACAAAAATCTATCGCTATACATTCACCAGGAAAGGAGACTTCAACATGCATTTTTCGCCGCACTACAACATCAAGAACAAATCGAGATTGCTTGTTCCTGATGTTAAATATTCATGAAAATTCATAAGTTTGTTATACAGAGGGGTAGATTTATTTTTAAAGAGCTGTGACACTTAAAAACGAGCATCTCATCTCTGCCGATACAGCGAAAGAGAAGATTCGACTGGATCTATTAGCGTGAAGTCCTAGAACACCAATCGTATAAGTTGCGCCAAGCATCCATGTCCAGGCCTCTAAAATAACGTCATTCGCAGGAATATGCAGCAGTAGAAATAGAAATCATTGCTTGGCGTCCAAAGGAGCCCAGTGAGTTTCATAGTACTGATCTGCAGGGACCTGAAAAGCTACAGACCTAACACTTCACTGTATTGCAAGTTTGGGCTTAGAAATAAAATAATTGGATACTCTTTTTTATGTTAGTGTGCTGCTACATACTTCTGTCGCCGTAATACAAAGCTGTAACGATAATGGAAGTATACTAGTTCCAGATACAGGAATCAGACCATGAAACGACAAAATCAGAAGTTATAAGTAAATTGAAGAAAACTCAAAATATACCGTTGATTCACTGACGGTGATGAAATTTCAAGTAGCACCACTATTGCGATAGTGGTGTGTATGAGGACAGCTTGCATGAGATGAATTTGTTACAAACGTTGTTCAAAGTCACATGATCCAGCTTCGCTGTAGGTACGGTATCGTCACGGAAATTACTGATGTATCTATTACAACAATCTCAGTCAGGCGATGAGAATTTTCACCCGTTCAATGTAGATAAGCGTGTATTTCCTCGATCCTGAAACAGAAAACCAAGTTGACTAAACAATTGGACGAACTGGCCACAAAACACAACCTCTTCTCCTGTTCACCTTTCGGGGAAAGTGTGGTGAACAAATAAGGTCAGAAAGCAGTTGATGCAGCAACGAAGAAAACGTGCCAAAAAGAAAACAAAATCTCCAAGATAAGTGATGTTTTATTGAAGTCTGGTATTTAAAATTAATTTTAGACTGTGATGCTTTAAACAGATTCCACAACGGAAGTCTGTCTCGAAAGCTAACTGATAATCCTAAGAGATTGTGGTCGTATACATAGGAAACAGGGACAAAACGCAATAAATACCTTCATTGCGTGACACCAATGGTGATTACATCGATGGTACCGCCACTACAACTGCATTATTAAATATACTTTTTCGAAATTATTTTACCAAAGAAGACTAAGTAAATATTCCAGAATACGAAACCAGGACTGCTGCCAACAAAAGCAACTTAGAAGTACAGGGTTATTACAAATGATTGAAGCGATTTCACAGCTCTACAATAACTTTATTATTTGAGATATTTTCACAATGCTTTGCATACACATACAAAAACTCAAAGTTTTTTTAGGCATTCAGAAATGTTCGATATGTGCCCCTTTAGTGATTCGGCAGACATCAAGAAGATAATCTATTTCCTCCCACACTCGGCGCAGCATGTCCCCATCAATGAGTTCGAAAGCATCGTTGATGCGAGCTCGCAGTTCTGGCACGTTTCTTGATAGAGGAGGTTTAAACACTGATTCTTTCACATAACCTCACAGAAAGAAATCGCATGGGCTTAAGTCGGGAGAGCGTGGAGGCCATGACATGAATTGCTGATCATGATCTCCACCACGACCGATCCATCAGTTTTCCAATCTCCTGTTTAAGAAATGCCGAACATCATGATGGAAGTGCGGTGGAGCACCATCCTGTTGAAAGATGAAGTTGGCGCTGTCGGTCTCCAGTTGTGGCATGAGCCAATTTTCCAGCATGTCCAGATACACGTGTCCTATACCGTTTTTTTCGCGGAAGAAAAAGGGGCCGTAAACTTTAAACCGTGAGATTGCACAAAACACGTTAACTTTTGGTGAATTGCGAATTTGCTGCACGAATGCGTGAGGATTCTCTACCGCCCAGATTCGCACACTGTGTCTGTTCACTTCACCATTAAGAAAAAATGTTGCTTCATCACTGAAAACAACTTTCGCACTGAACGCATCCTCTTCCATGAGCTGTTGCAACCGCGCCGAAAATTCAAAGCGTTTGACTTTGTCATCGGGTGTCAGGGCTTGTAGCAATTGTAAACGGTAAGGCTTCTGCTTTAGCCTTTTCCGTACGATTTTCCAAACCGTCGGCTGTGGTACGGTTAGCTCCCTGCTTGCTTTATTCGTCGACTTCCGCGGGTTACGCGTGAAACTTGCCCGCACGCGTTCAACCGTTTCTTCGCTCACTGCAGGCCGAGCCGTTGATGTCCCCTTACAGAGGCATCCAGAAGCTTTAAACTGCGCATACCATCGCCGAATGGAGTTAGCAGTTGGTGGATCTTCGTTAAACTTTGTTCAGAAGTGTCGTTGCACTGTTATGACTGACTGATGTGAGTGCTTTTCAAGCACGACATACGCTTTCTCGGCTCCTGTCGTCATTTTGTCTCACTGCGCTCTCGAGCGCTCTGGCGGCAGAAACCTGAAGTGCGGTTTCAGCCAAACAAAACTTTGAGTTTTTCTACGTATCTGTAGTGTGTCGTGACCTTATGTGAATGACTGGAGCTGCAGTGAATTTATGAAATCGCTTCAATCATTTGTAGTAGCCCTGTAGGTGTCCTCGGTGTAGTGGAGGAGCTGAAATTACTAAAAGCAAGTCTTTCGTTCCAGATTGTATAACAGTTAGGTTCCTTTAAGAGTATGCTGCTGTAATAACTCCACACTTAGCTGTCATATAGAAGATCTCCGTAACTAAAGACTGGTTAGTAACACAGTTCACAACAATTTTGAAGAAATGCATCAGAAGGAACTCGCTGAATTACAGAGCCATATGACTGACTCGATTTTCAGTAGCATTTTGGAACGTGAACTCAATGTTACGTCCGAACATAATAAATTACCTCGGAGGAAACGAGCTTTTGACGCAGTCAACCACTGTTCAAAAAGCGTCGTTCGTTTGGGACGCTATTAGCTCTTTATTCACACGAAGTAATGAGTGCTGTAAACGGGGATCTCAGATTGACTCCTTATTTAAAAATTTTCAGAACGCTTTTGAAACCGTTCCTCATTAGAGGCGTCTGACCAGACTGCGTGTCTATGGACTATCGTCCCTGTTGTGCGACTGGATGGTGATTTCGTGTCAGAATGGGCGAAGTTAATAGTAAATAAGTCGAGTACAACGCAAGTGATATCTGGTGTTCCGCAAGGAAGAGCTATAGGCACTCTGCCGTTCCTAGACTACAGTAAATATTTTACGAGGATATCTTAACAGCGTCTCAGATTGTTTGCATACAATGTCGTCATTTACTGTCTAGTCAAGTCATCAGAATATCAAAAATAGCTGTAAAACTATTTAGATACGATATCCGTATGGTGTACAAAATGGCACTGGCCCAAATAGTGAAAAATGTGAGGTGATCCACATTAGTCCTAAAAGAAATCCGTTAAATTTCGGAAACACGATAAATTACACAAATATAAATGCTGTCAATTCAACTAAATACCTAGGAATAACAATTACATACTACTTAAACTGGCATAATCACCTAGATAATGTTGTGAGAAAAGCTAACCAAAGACTGCATTTTATTGACGGAACACTTAATGGATACAACAGGTCTGCTAAAGACACTGCCGATACTACGCTTGTCCGTCCTCTTATAGAGTACTGCTGTGCGGCATAGGATCCTTACTAGATAGGATTGACGGCGGACGTCGAGAAATTTCAGAGAAGGGAAGTCCCTTTTGTATTATCGCGAATAGGGGAGAGTGTCTCATGGATATGACACGCACGTTGGTGTCGCAATCGTTTTTCGTTGTGGCGACATCTTTTCACGGAATTTCGGTCACCGGCTTTCTCCTCCAAACGCCCACCTACATAGGGAGAAATGATAGTCGTCATAAAATAAGAGAAATCAGAGCTCGCATGGGAAGATTTAAGTTTCAATTGCACTGTGTTTGGAGTGAAACGATAGAGAAATAGTCTCAAGGTGGTTCGATTAACCCTCGAGAACACACGTAAGTATGAATTTCAGAGCAGTAGTGTAGTTATAGATGTCAATGTAGAAAACAGATTTCAGTAAATTGTTCACACGCCTTTCACATATGATTCATTGGAAAAAGAACGATCCAGATATACAGGGTGCTACGAAAAGGTACGGCCAAACTTTCAGGTAACATTCCTCACACACAAAGAAAGAAAATGTGTTATGTGCACATGTGTCCGGAAACGCTTACTTTCCACGTTAGAGCTCATTTTATTACTTCTCTTCAAATCACATTAACCATGGAATGGAATCACACAGCAAAAGAACGTACCAGCGTGACTTCAAACACTTTGTTACAGGAAATGTTCTCAAAATGTCCTCCGTTAGCGAGGATACATGCATCCATCCTCCGTCGCATGGAATCCCTGATGCGCTGATGCAGCCATGGAGAATGGTGTATTGCATCACAGTCGTCCACAATACGAGCACGAAGAGTCTCTACATTTGGTACCGGTGTTGCGTAGACAAGAACTTTCAAATGCCCCCATAAATGAAAGTCAAGAGGGTTGAGGTCAGGAGAGCGTGGAGGCCATGGAATTGGTCCGCCTTTACCAATCCATCGGTCACCGATTCTGTTGTTGAGAAGCGTACGAACACTTCGACTGAAATGTGCAGGAGCTCCATCGTTCATGAACCACATGTTGTGTCGTACTTGTAAAGGGACATGTTCTAGCAACACAGGTAGAGTATCCCGTATGAAATCATGATAACGTGCTCCATTGAGCGTAGGTGGAAGAACATATTGACGAAACTAAAATGAGCTCTAACATGGATATTAAGCGTTTCCGGACACATGCCCACATAACATCTTTTCTTTATTTGTGTGTCAGGAATGTTTCCTGAAAGTTTGGCCGTACCTTTTTGTAACATCCTGTATGTTGCGTTGTGGTCAGCACGTCCCTCTTTTCAGCTCATTTTGGAACTCCTGGTGAAGACTGTCAGAACTGGGAACTCAGTTGTCCTGCGAGCTCAAGTGTCCCCATAAATGCAGACGTACTTCATCAGTGGAAGACATCATTACAGTCGGCACATCGCCGTTATGTGCAGACTGCAATGGCCCTTACGCCGAGTGACATCATCTGTAGTGCTCAGTCAGTAGGCTAATATTACTCTGTGAGATTTTGGGTTCAGTTTGTGCACAGCTCTGTGATGAGATCCTATCGACACACAAGTCCATGATAAATGGCGCAAGGATCGGTTAAAACCGACCCAAGACACGGTGTGTATGCGGCGATCGGAGCTGATACCTCCGCTACGCGTCTTATCGGTAGTGGAAACACCATACGGTTTGGATGTTGCGAAAAGTGTGACTCACAGTCGCCGAAGGTGAATAAACTGGAAACATTAGTGCCATGTTTGCTGACTTGAATTTATTAGAACTTTTCAGAAAAAAACTTAGATTCAAGCGAAGTTTTCAGCTGAGAGTACCAGAATCAATTTTGCTGTGCCGTCACGCAAAATCTAGGAAGGCGCCACCCAAATTAGTAAAATAGTGAGTCAGACAAAGTGATGAGAGAAACTGCACCAGCCTGGTCAACACGGAATATGGGAGCGCTGTGATCCATACATGTGTGGAACAGAAGACAACAAATCGCGTAAAATCAGTGGACTCGTTAAGGGGATCTCATATCCTCAGACGTCAGAATATTAGCTACGTTTTTGATATTTTTCATGTGTTAACTGTACAGCGTTGTTGCAGAAAGAGTTATATTAATGTCGCTGGTTAAGCCGTGCCCAGCATTTAAAACCGATCACTGCCTATTGGCAATGCCTCTAAATTTCATTACCGTTGTGTGCGAGCGAGTACAGTGGTAAGGAGCTGAAAGTTGGAGTCAGCCGTTGCCCTTGGTGAACCTCACTTGCTGATATTGTCAGATTAACTATTAGCACCACCCATCGTGACCTCAGAGTATCGGTGTGAAGCGGATAATGCTGTAGCCAGCACGCTATCTTAAGGGAACATAGCGTAGCTGAAATAATTTGGAATGAATAATAATTCCACTAATACAACGAACACTCTCTGGACCTCTAACTAACTCATCGGTTGAATCATTCATTAACCGGTTCCTCATGTTACCACTAAATAAAAAATATAATTAGACATTTGGAGGAGATGAGTTGATGAGTAGTAATTAATAATTACACTTGTCGCGACATGACGCAGGTGCTGTCAGCAAGCTGAACGAAAGTGTGGACTGCTAAGCGTAATCAGGACGTTTACAAAATTGTGCGCTAAAGTCTGCTGGTCACTTTTAACAGAGTGAGAGGGAGGAAGTCATCTAGGATGCTTTGCAAAGTGATTCTGAATCGGAGAGGAAAGTTGCGATTCGTAGGATGTGAGTAAGGGTAAAAATATTCAAAGATTAATTATTTTTGTCATCAATCTTCTGACACGTTCGATGCGGCCCGTCCCCTGTGCCAAACTTTTCATCTCAGAGTAGCTATTGTAACCAAAGCCTCAATTATTTGCTGGATTTATCCCAATCTCTTTCTTCCTCTATAATTTTTATCCTCTACGACTCCCATGCCATGGAAACAATTCTCTGATGTCTTAACAGAGCGCCTAACACATTGCGCTTCTTCTTGTCACCATTTCCCATATATTACTTTCCCCACCGATTCTGTTGAGAACCCCGTTATTTATTACCTTAATAGTCCACCTAATTGTCAACAATCGTCTGTGGCATCACATCTCAAATTATTATACTCTCTTCTGTTCCGACGTTCCCACAGTCCACGTTTCACTACCATTCAACGCTGTGCTCCGAAAGTACATTGTCAAAAATTTCTTTCTCTAATTCACTCCTGTGTTTCATACTGGTAGACTTCCTTTGGCCAGGAATGCCATTTTTGCCTATACATTTTGGGAACAATTTAATATCTATAGATGGTGCAATACTTTACGACCTTTTCCTGTAATTATGTCCGCCGATGTTATCATTCCATGTAGATGTCTCTGTATGCTAAACAACCAATCTAGAGTCGAATGCTGATAAACAACGTTCTAACTGTAGTAGCACACTAGTTAATAATGTTAAAAGCGGAGAAATACTTTTATTTAGGAACGAACGTTTGAGCCCCTTGGTTCTGAACTGTCATAGGCTGGATTCATGCAATTGTGAAATTATTTTACCCAGCTCCCAGCATCGTGGTAACAGTTTAGACGGTAGCATCCAAATCGAAGAAAATCGGCTGTTTCTGTGCTACGGTGCTCAAATCTCTACGAGCACGGGTTCCCGGGTTCGATTCCCGGCAGGGTCAGGGATTTTAGCCTGCCTCGAGATGACTAGGTGTTTGTGTTGTCCTCATTTCATCATCATTCCCGAAAGTGGCGAGATTTCATTGAGCAAAGGTTGGGAATTTGTACGGGCGCTGATAACAGCGCGGTTGAGCGCCCCACAAACCAAACATCATCGTCATCATCATCATCAAATCTCTAACACCAGTCTCCACTCACCCCGCCTGTAAGGACAGAAAAAAAATCTATCTACAACTACTCCCTATGCTTTATAAAGAACGAGAGCTACTTCTGCCCTTAGTGTATAAGCACGACAGAAAATTCCCTTCTCGTAGGTCAGAGGTTTGTTTTAGTACCAACCACTTTGGTTTACGTAGTAACTTCTTTAGCACGAACAGACGTTGAAAACTGACGGTCTTTGCTCGCATATGCCGGCCGAAGTGGCCGAGCGATTCTGGGCGCTACAGTCTGGAACCGCGCAACCGCTACGGTCACAGGTTCGAATCCTGCCTCAGGCATGGGTGTGTGTGTGTGTGTTATCCTTAGGTTAGTTAGGTTTAAGTAGTTCTACGTTCTAGGGGACTGATGACCTCAGATGTTAAGTCCCATAGTGCTCAGAGCTATTTGGACTTTTATTTTTTTGCTCGCATATTGTTCATCTGCATCTACATGGATACTCTGCAAATCACATTTAAGTGCCTGCCAGAAGATTCTGCGAACCACCTTCACAGTAATCTTCTGTTATTCCAATCTCGTATAGCGCGCCGACAAAAAGAACGTCTATCTTCCCGTGCGAGCTCTTATTTCCCTTATTTTATTTTTATGATCGTTTCTCCCTCTGTAGGTCGGTCGCAACAAAATATTTTCACTTCTGGAGGAGAAAACTGGTGATCAAAATTTCGTGAAAAGCTCCCTCCGCTACGAAAAACGTCTTTCTTTTAATGATTTGCACCCCAAATCCTGTGTCATTTCAATGACACCCTCTCCCGTATTTCACGATAATACAAAACGTGCTGCCCTTCTTTGAACTTTCTCGATGTACTCCGTCACTCCTGTCTTGTACGGACGCATCACAGCGCAGCAGTATTCTAAAAGAGGACGGACAAGCGTAGTGTAGGCAGTCTGTTTAGTAGATCTGCTGTATTTTCTAAGTGTTTTGCAAATAAAACGCAGTATTTAGTTAGCATTCCCCACTACATTTTCAGTGTGTTTCATCCTACTTAAGTTGTTCGTAATTGTAATTCCTACGTATTTAGTTGAATTCACAACCATAAGATTCGACTGATTTTTCGTGTAGCCGAAGTTTAACGGGTCTCTTTCTGCACTCATGTGGATCACCTCACACTTTTCGTTATTAAGGGTCAACTGCCAATTGTTGCACCATACAGATATGTTTTCTAAATCGCTGTGCAATTTGTTTTGATCTTCTGATGACTTTACTAGACGATAAACGACAGGCACATCTGCAAACAACCTAAGACAACTGCTCATATTGTCTCCTAAATCGTTTATATAAATAAGGAACAGCAAATGGCCTTTAACACTACCTTGTGGAACGCCAGAAATCACTTGTCTTACACCACGACTTTCCGTCAATTACTACGAACTGTGACCTATCTGACAGAAAATCACGAATCCGGTCACGTAACTCAGGCGATATTCCATAAGCATGCAATTTCACTACGAGCCGCTTGTATGGTACAGTGTCACAAGCCTTATGGAAATCTAGAAATACCGATCAATTTGAAATCCCTTGTCAATGGCACTCAACACTTCGTGTGAGTTAAGAGCTAGTTGTGTTTCATAAAGACGACGTTCTCTAAATCTGTGTTGACTGTGTGTCAGTAGACCGTTTTCCTCGAGATAATTCATAATTTTCGACCACAATGTATATACCAAAGTCCTGCCGCTTATTGACGTTAATAATATGGCCTATAATTCAGTGGATTACCCCTACTTTCTTGAATATGGTGTGACCTGTGCAACTTTCCAGTCTTTAGGTACTTACGGAACTCAGTACACCTGACATGATGTAGACGCGTAATCCGATTTCTCGGTATATAACTGCGAGAAAGACAAATAGATGTGAAAAGTGAGTGAAAGAATGTTTGTGTGACATTAAAACAAGCGAAACATTCAGGCTGGGGACAATTTAGACCAATGGTGTTGCCATATTCTTTTCCCAACGGAGAGCCGCAGACTCATTCTGGCGGGCGGCTATTACCATTACGGCTGTTGGAGCCGAGTGAGGCGAAAAATAGTGTTAATTAAAACGCCGGCCGCAATGTTCTCTTATAGTGAAACAGTCGCCAGAACACAGAGCTCAAGAGAAAGACGCTCTGGGAGAATTAAGGACGTTCTCCCAATTAAATCTATTTAATGTGTGCAAAATTAGATTCGTCCACATAGCAACTAGTGATCTAGACACACTACTTGCCCTTTTTTTAGAAAACAGCACAGTCTGATTTGGACTCAGTGAATGCCAAAAGACATCAAATACAGCGTTCGTGCAGTGAATGTGAAGAAACGTCAAGACAACAGGAGCCTTTTGGGTCGTCAGCATCTGAGGAACGGTTTTTAAAATATAAAACTTAGAGAAAGACGGAATATACACAACTTTACATAGAATCATTAACAGAATATCATTTATAGATATAGCTTCAATTCATACACTAGATTCTGACTCAAATTCAGATATGCGTGGAAGGGAGGCGCAATAACGAACTTCCATACAGCCTTTTGTCCGCACTTTATGTACTGACTGCAAGTGAAATGTGCGGAATGACATTGAGAAGATACAGAAGGGCACCCGCGATCTCCTATGATTTTAATATTGAGTCTGTAGATAATAAAGGAGGACAGCAAAGAGATAGTTATAGGAAGTACACTACCACTACAGAGAGTAGTACTACACTTAATATCGGGAAAGTAAGTATAACATGACTACCTTCAGGTATACGTTTTGAATTCTAATGCAAGTGACTTGTGCATACGATCAGAAACCTCACTGCAGACTGCTCTCCCAAACTCCACTCGAGTACCTTAAACACTGAACTACCTCGCTACGTAATTACTTCACTGACACGGTGGTAGCGAATATGGAGGTCATTCCATCAGGAACGAAACATAGTCCATAAACAGTTAACTGAAAACTGAGATGATTTTTTCGTATTTAATCCCGTAATCTGTATAAATACTCCAGGATGCAAGGGAAAACATGTTAAAGAGTTAAATAAACTATACGGCCAGAGGAAGAATGAAAAAAATTGTGCTGTTACGAATAAGAGGATTTGTTTAAGATATCGAGACGGAGGAAAAGAAAGGAAATGCATATCTGCATTACGCTGGCTCAACCTTCGAAATTTCGGCAGACTCCGGCGGAAATATGGAATTTCGAGAGCGTGTTGTTTTTGATAATCTTAGTAGACTTAAAAAATGGAATATTGTTGAAAATATCTAACAGAACGACAGGTGCAGTGGTTACTTAAGTGTAGGCGTACATACTGAGAATTTTCTTAAGAATGTTACAGAAACTCATTGCGAAGATTGACCAGGTATTGATATACTGAGGCTTAACGGACAGCCCCAAAAATCAGTTTCCTGCTATTCTTTAATGTAACAGCCTTTCTTTTGGGCTGAGGAAATATTTCCTACAATTTAGAAATGGAGATGAGAGATGAATGGTATGAAGTCGCAATCACAGAACCTAAGACGAGTAAGATACATACGTGTCACTCTGCCTCAAATGGCGGGCGTTAACGTAAACTCGCTAAAGTAAAGGCCTGTCCACCAGCCGTTGGGCGACAGCGCTTGTCTCGGGAACAACAGGCCAAGTGTCGGCTTAATGTGACAAAGCAAAAAATGCGCTGTATCGCTGTACTGATAGACGGAACTGATAAGTGCACATATGGCAACATATGTTTCAGTAGACAGAGCTGAGATAAACTGCAGGAAATACTGTGATATCGCTGTCTAATTATAATTTCGGTGACGGTCGGAACCCAATATAGTCCACAGTAACGTTTCAAGAGAAAGTCTAATCAGTTCGCACTTATATTCAAACAAGCAACAAACTTCTGAAATAGAACACCGTATAACAATAAAATTAGAGCTACTGGTCTTGCGAACGGTCTCAAAATTCTTTGTACTGACTCAAAAAATGGCTCGGAGCACTATGGGACATAACATCTGAAGTCGTAAGTCCCCTAGAACTTAGAACTACTTAAACCTAACTAACCTAAGGACATCACACATCCATGCCCGAGGCAGGATTCGAACCTGCGACCGTAGCGGTCGCGCGGTTCCAGACTGAAGCACCTAGAACCGCTCGGCCGCACCGGCCGGCTTTTGTACTGGAACAAGACAACAACGTTGCTTAACATTTGCGTTTCTGTTAATTTTGTTGTTGTTGCCTTTAGCACTAAGACTAACGTGCTGCGACTTTACACGTTAGCGCCAGCTTTTTCATCTCTGTATGATAACTGCACCCTAAACGCATCTGAGTATGCTTACTGTAGATGATCCTCTGTAGTTTTATTGAAACTGCCCGCTAAACAGGGCAGAAAAGGTAATAGGATTGTGGAAATGGCCAAGGGTTGAGATAATTTTCTGCTTCTAATTGTCATTTATTGTAATTTAGCAACTCTTTCACGGCTGAAGGCCTCCAGCAAGAAATCTTAACACGATAAAAATCCAATTAAGATAGCAATAAAATAACTCAAACAACATATGCAAGGAGCAATACCAATGGCTGAGGGCCTCAATCAAACTTCAAAATTTAAAAATATACTACCATAATCCTTAAAGGCAGAAGGCCGCAGAGTTTAAGCTTGAAAGATAAATTTAGAAATTAATTTTGCAAAATTTTAAGAAAACAAAACAAATAACCATAAACCTAAAATTGATATTAGCTGACAACAGATAATTAAACATCGATGGCACTCCGAAACACTCTAGAGAGATCGGTCTGCCCTCATTCACTTGGGCTCACCACCTGTCTCACCTAACTACACTTGATCCGTCGGAACCCAACCAGGGGACAGCCACGGACCGACTGACAAATGACTGGCTTGCCACCAGTTGGTACATGACAATTCAAACAGAAAATTTCGCCAACAGCGAACCACCGAAACGAACCACACAACATGAATGGTATATCTTCTTCAGTACTGTGTGTGTTTGTGTGCGTGTGCGTGCATGTTGGGCTACTTGGTAGGATGGAGCATATCTGAAGTTAATGAGTGGTTTTATGCGAATATTTTGGTTGTGCGCTTTTCATAAGTAATTTAGAGTATGAACTTTGCATTTTTCTATGAAATTTTTATCTTTGTTTTTGTGAATTTATTTTCAGTGCTTCTCAATGTCTGTTTAGTGTTTCTATGGCGTCTTGTAAGTTGAGCCTTTCTCGTGATATTGCTATCCTTCTGGAACTCTAGAATTTTGTCTGTGCACATCTCTTCATTCATCTATGCATATGTTTTAATTCACCACCCTGCCACCATTCCCTGTTTTTGTTTGTACAGGAATGTGTTGTTTTAGTTTTGTTGTAGCTCCTTGGATGAAATTTGTTAAAATTTTCTGCTATTGGAGACTATAGTGAATTTGTGTATTTTGGTTATTTGTGTTATTTCTGCAGCTACTAATTCTCCCGTCAAAGGTTTGCATTAAAATTTGATGTGCTCAGTCTTTCTTCTTCATTTATAATTTTCGGATTCTATTATAAAGCCTTACATTGTATTGTGAAATATGTGTGTTTTAATGCTGTATTTTGCTCCTTTATTAAATACAAACATTGAAGTCTAAAAGAACTTGCAGTAAATAATATTTTATCGTGACCTTTTTTTCAGAATTTAAAAACCATTTACTTCTGTGAACTTGAGCGCTACAGCACCCACGTTTACCACTTGCTAGGGTCACCTCTGTTTAATAAATTCAATTAATTAAGTTACCTATTGTATTTACTCGCAATTCGTGTGATCCTATGGGGAATGATCATTTATCAGCAAGGTCGCCCATTAGAGGTCTTTCTGACATTTACAGGTTATGTCGATATTTCAGTCGTAACTTTATGCAGAGAATTGGCGACATCTGAGCAGTATTTCAGTTACTTGCGATTTTCGGACTTAGAAGTCAGATCTTCAAGAAGTTTTAGTTAAAATTTTGTATTTTCAGTTAAAATTTAGAACAGTGGGGAAAGAATCACTTTTGCAACATAAGTAAGCACCTAATCAACCTAAAATATCTTTAAGCACTTGGCGCAAAGCTTACCCATGACTTCTCTTTTAGCAAGAAGAAGTTATTCATATAAGTCAGTCGTCGTTCAGATGGGAAATCTGAATTTTTGAGGGATTTTATTTGTGTATGCTCTGTATTGTGGAGGGTTTTATTCTGTTGTGTTTATTGAATTTTGTTGAGATCTTTTGTTCAAATGTTAGTAATATTCAAGGTTATTTGTTATTAAGGTATACCGAATTTTCTCGCGTGTGTGGTCGGGAAGCTGCCACGGATGAATGAGATCAGGAGAGAATTGTCCTGTAATTTGGAAACATTAAGTTTAATATGGACGAGTTCAGGAGCTTGATTTTATGCGTCACAGAAAAGACGAGGGGAGACCACAATGCCACCTTAGGCCATTTACTTAATGGTTTCAAAGAGCAATGTGTCATAGTCAACGAAGTTGTAGTTTGGAAAGAAGGAGCTAGGATTCCTGGGCCTCATAATTTCTACTCACGTTATCTGGCTGCAACCGGATAAGTTCAACGCGATCGATAACTATACAGTACCAAGACCAAAGGCGGCATGTTCATGCATTCCCTTGACTGATGAATTTTTATAAGTGTTTCGTAAAAGAGATTGTTATCACAGTTAACTTTTTCCTTAAGAATGTGACGTGGAACTGGAGTAAAGCAGAACAATGCGAGATGAGTACAACACTTCCGTTCCATGCTGAGAACTCTGCAAGAGCTGCAAACCAGTTTCAGAGTCCATCTGTTCCAGGAGGTCTAATAGGATGACGAATTAGTAAAACAGATCATAGCATGTTGTAAAATGGTTCAAATGGCTCTGGGCACTATGGGACTTAACTTCTGAGGTCATCAGTCCTCTAGAACTTTGAACTACTTAAACCTAACTAACCTAAGGACATCACACACACCCATGCACGGGCAGGATTCGAACCTGCGACTGTAATGGCGATCGCGCGGTTCCAGACTGTAGTGCCTAGAACCGCTCGGCCACTCCGGCCGGCTAGCATTTTGTAGTTACGTACTGAGCAAAGCTGGAAGGAATTACTCAGTGACGGCACTTGAGGCATTTGCAGCTGTGTGGGGATTTACTAATTTCTGGTGTTTTCTAATCGGGAAATTAACGAAACTGTATAGCGAACATACGGCTCTACAGTTCTTCATGAAAAACTCACACGTGGACACCTTGCCTGCTAGGCCATTTGTCTACAAGAATTCATTGTTGTTCATGTCCAAAAAACAGAAAACATTGTAGCACATGTGTTCTCATACCACCGCAGTACAGCCATACGAGGTGCATTCAAGTTCTAAGGCCTCCGATTTTTTTTCTCCGGACTGGAAACAGATAGAAACCTGCATATTGTTTTAAAATGAGACCGCGTTTATTGTCAATACGTCCCAGAGATGGCAGCACCGTCCGGCAGATGGAATTTTACCGCCAGCGGCGAGAATGAGAACTGTTTTAAATACTTAAAATGGCGACGTTTTCCTTACTTGAACAGCGTGCAATCATTCGTTTTCTGAATTTGCGTGGTGTGAAACGAATTGAAAAATCATCGACAGTTGAAGGAGACATGTGGTGATGGAGTTATGGATGTGTCGAAAGTGGGTTCGTGGGTGCGACAGTTTAATGAAGGCAGAACATCGTGTGATAACAAACCGAAACAACCTCGGGCTCGCACAAGCCGGTCTGACAACATGATCGAGAAAGTGGAGAGAATTGCTTTGGGGGATCGCCGAATGACAGTTGAACAAATCGCCTCTGGAGTTGGCATTTCTGTGGGTTCTGTGCACACAATCCTGCATGACGACCTGAAAATGCGAAAAGTGTCATCCAGGTGGGTGCCACAAATGCTGATGGACGACCACATGGCTGCCCGTGTGGAATGTTGCCAAGCAATGTTGACGTGCAACGACAGCATGAATGGGACTTTCTTTTCGTCGGTTGTGACAATGGATGAGACGTGGATGCCATTTTTCAATCCAGAAACAAAGCGCCAGTCAGCTCAATGGAAGCACACAGATTCACCGCCACCAAAAAAAATTTCGGGTAACCGCCAGTGCTGAAAAAATGAAGGTGTCCATGTTCTGGGACAGCGAGTGCGTAATCCTTACCCACTGCGTTCCAAAGGGCACTACGGTAACAGGTGCATCCTACGAAAATGTTTTGAAGAACAATTTCCTTCCTGCACTGCAACAAAAAAGTCTGGGTAGGGCTGCGCGTGTGCTGTTTCACCAAGATAACGCACTCGCACATCAGTCTAACTTTACGCAACAGGTTCTTCGTGATAACAACTGTGAAGTGATTCCTCATGCTCCCTACTCACCCGATCTGGCTCCTAGTGACTTTTGGCTTTTTCCAACAATGAAAGACACTCTCCGTGGCCGCACATTCACCAGCCGTGCTGCTATTGCCTCAGCGATTTTCCAGTGGTCAAAACAGACTCCTAAAGAAGCCTTCACCGCTGCCATGGAATCATGGCGTCAGCATTGTGAAAAATGTGTACGTCTGCAGGGCGATTACGTCGAGAAGTAACGCCAGTTTCATCGATTTCGGGTGAGTAGTTAATTAGAAAAAAAATCGGAGGCCTTAGAACTTGAATGCACCTCGTAGAAGAATGATAATGACCTAAAGGAGACTAATTTTTATGCACTGTACGTGAGAAAGTAACGTTTGCGAATTTTATGGGGACCATACTTGCTATTATTAGCAGGGAGGAGGACAATGATATCATTCTGAGAGAAGTTAAGGTGAAATGGCCAGATAATGACGCAACAAATGTTGCACAATATTTCCCGAACAGGAATATGCAGGAAAACCAATCCTAGTTAAAGTAATTAGTTGTTGTATATGCTGGAAGAATTCATTAATAAATTATAAATATATTAGACTCATTTGAGTCTCACGCATTTCAGGCTTCAGAAATGCCTAATAAATTAAAGAAATGAGTTCATTTAAGCAGCATAAGCTGTAAGATGGGTACTAAACTGTTACGTGACATGTAACAAAGCCAATCCTACAACAATCATGAACTGATTGCCCTATTTCCAACTGTACCGAGAGGATTACGAGAAAACTCTGCCACTATTATTTTTTGACCAAATCTGAGGAAATTTAGAGGCTGTCAGTATATACTTGTGATCATAGAGTTCATACAAATAATGAGCACCACGCGTATATCGGTAATAAAATCTATCGCTAACCATACTGGACAACAGACCACAGATTCGTTGGAGGCGTTCGAAGATTAGTAGATTTCCATGAAGTAATAAATCATCTGCACCCTGAGGCTATGGGGATGGCACCAAGACTAGTACTGAGTGAGAGAGATTATGGAGTTTCCATCACCTAGTTTCAGACGTCACTAACAAACAGAAAAACTAGTGCTGTAAATGACAAATGGATAAACAGCAAGGGAAGATCAGAAGGGGTCAATACAAAAAGTAAAGTTCACCATCGGAGCTAAAGTGTTATCGAAATCAAGGATAATACCGAAGAAATACAAATACTACACTGTAACGTCTTTTATGAATTTTGTGGACCATAATGTGTGCAAAGAATAACACACGATATTGTTGTGGAACTGGAGACACTATTAATGTGCAAGTCGAAGGAGGGCAGCATGTTTTTCACATCAAGATGTTTAAGGAGGAAGAAAAATTTGTAAGAAGACTCGAAGGCAGTACATCGACTCTCAGGTCCATTACAAGGAAGAGAGTATTCTTGGAGAGAAGGTAGTCTGATCCAAGTAAAAGGATCATATTCAGTATTGTTCTGTACGGGATGGTTCCAATCCTAGTCAGATGGATTCATGGAGACTGTACAGGATAATCCACACTGGATAAAGTTGAGTGATGTGGATGATGTTGGTTTCACTGATGTTGATTTTTGTAAAGCCAGTCATGAGCTTGTGATATGCCACGAATGCTGGAGATTAGATTTATTGAGCCCCTGTTATGTGGTAATGAGCTGTTACTGAGAGAGTTGCAAGGTAGTACTGAGCGGATGAAGGAATGTGTAAGTGAACGAACTGCGAGGCAGCACTGTGCGCGGATACTGGTAGATAATTATGAAGAAGCACAACTTTTATGAGAAGGTTGCGTAAATCTGGTGAGAGTAGGATGTGTGAATTTTTATGTGTTTACTGTACTGTGAACTGGATGGCCATCTGAGCTGTTGGCGGGAACCCATATTGCAATAAAGAAAAGGAGATGCGTTCAGAAACATTATACTTTTACGTACAAGAAAAAGAAGACTCTAGAAACTGTGGATAAAAGGGTTGTTAGTATGCTGACCATTTCAGGAAAAAACTCCAAGATACATAAGTAGTGCTAGGCGCAAAAAGGTAAGGAGGTAGAATTATAAAATATGGTAAGATAGTCTCTGTACGTGCTAGTAATATGTATATGATCGTTACACGGGTAACACAATATTAAGAAAGAAAATTGAAGCTTCAGTTTCGTGGTTGATCTGTCATTTCATAAAGCCAGTTTAAGTTATGACTTTGGATTAAGGTCCATTCAAACTAGTTATGAAGAGAAAAGCTGAGCGTGATGGTGTGATGTAATCTTCATGAATTAATCATAGGGAAGAGGAATAGCCAATGATGAAGAAATGTAACGTTCTTCTTGATTATATGTTTGTAACATATTTTTGTATTACTGTTCGAAATTGTAAAAGTGATGCACCCAGAAGAGTCACACCAAGCGTCTGGCTCGCTGAAGCCGAGAGGGAATTAGCCACGCCTGGCGTCCGAAAGACGAGTCAGTGTAGCAATAACTTCTCATGGCACGCCACACAATATTGCACTCAAATGACCAAAATCTGGTAAGCTGAGGAGCAGTAAGACGGAGGGGCGGTACACTGGGCACATGCATTGCCCAAAAACTTTGGTGGCTGCCGTGAGCTGACTCATTAGGTACCTCACTCTTCAGGTACCTGTCTCGCCGTCGTTGCGCCACGAACAGTCATTCAGATTACAACGTAACACCAACAACAAACGACTCAGACATGCTTCAGCAGATCTGGTTCAAATGGCTGAGCGCTATGGGACTTAACATCTGAGTCATCAGTCCTGTAGAACTTAGAACTACTTAAACCTAACTAACCTAACATGCCCGAGGCAGGATTCGAACCTGCGACCGCAGCAGTCACGTTGTTTCGGACAGAAGCGCCTAGAACCGCTCGGCCACCGCGGCCGGCAGCAGATCTGATAGATGAGCATGTTTACGTGGAGTCAGCTTATGGACGTTATAGAAATATCTATCACAAGTTGCAATTTTAAGAAAAAGAACTCGCCTACACCTGTATCAGACATCGAATTATGACGATTGTGATTAATGACCTCAAAGTACTGCCCATGAGAGACAATTTGTGTGTAACACAGGAAAACTGCAGACAGGGTTGAGGACTATTTTTATCTTGAGGTAATGATGTTTGCTAACTGAGAAGGAACAAAGTATATTCAAACTCCTGAGCCAGTGGAAGTACATTATAACCTCCACAATGTTCCAGAAATTTCTGAGCATTACTGAAAGGCTGAACATTTATTCAATAACTAGAGCTGATACGTAGTCAGAGCAAGCAAGAACAGTAGAAGCAAAATCATAGACTTGCAGGGTTTTGAATACAAATGGGTTGTGATCAAAAATTATGAATACCTGGCTGATTGATTGTACATTGATGTGTGGTGAAAAGAAGATGGGGCAACTCTGAGCTGAGAGCAACTCCGCAACTTCGTTGACAATTACGTGGAATCAATTCTGCATTTCTAAGTAAAGTATCCTCGTACCAGTGAACCAAAAGCTGTAACTTTACTTCGATTTTCTAGTGCCGAACTAGTGAAAAAACCACCCTACATGACGAAGAGACCGAAAGACCTCGAATTAGTCGTAAATTTGTAAATTACATAGATTTTACATGGAGTGATTATTGAACTTGAATATTTTATGTGCTTTAACGTGGATTCTGACGGAATGACTTGTTGGCTTTGATAATAAACTATAGCCTTATGTTAAAACCTAATATAATGATACTGCCAGACTGACGACGAATTAATAATATGGTCAAAGGTGTAAAGCCCTCAATCCACATTGAGGGCTTTACACCATTTTCTTATGTATCACAATTTACAGAAATATATGTGATTTTTGTTATGTGCATGGACACCTACAATGTAAAAAAAATTGATAAATTTATCGATGTGCATTTCGATAGTTATGTGTTCCTCATATAATTATACACTGTCAGAGAGTAAGAATGACAGTGAATATCCACTGTCTAAAGTGAATTTGATTTAACAATTCTGTGTTCAATAAGTAGTGTACCTGATTGAATTTTTAAGCCACAATGAATGTGTGATAATATTGGGGCAACACAATTTTTATAAAGCAAGAGAGAGTGAATGAGGAATTTATGAGAAAGATAGTAGTTGTAAACTTGATCTAACAGGATGAATGGATTTTGTGAGGTGTTGTTCCTTTTGAATATAATATTGCATGACATAAAGTTTAACTTAACACTAGCAGTTAACATGAATGTTTGGTAGCTCACAGTAAGTATGAAAGCATTATATAGTAGGATGTATCCCCAACAGAGATCTTTTCCTTTACCTAGCAATCCATACCATGACTTGCACAGAAACTGAATGCCAGTTAAATGTATATTTCCTTGAAATCTTATGGAACAGTGAAGTTACATGTCCGTTTCTGCCAAAACAGCCATGAACCACAACCAGACTGCCTTAAATTGAGAAACCTATTTATTGTAAATTAGTTTCCAGTTAGAAATGAGAGAAAGATTATGGTTAAAATTCACATCAGTGACTGACATATCCATCTCCTAACATTTATGATTGATTTCTCATTCTGGAGGCAGATAAGAACTGATATTCCACAACTAACTATAATTTTATGTAAAATATAGTCGCAAAGTCTAATCATACAATGATATTACATTTCATAGATAAAGTAATTTACTAACTTGAAGGCCAAAGTCGTAGTAGCATCATCTAGCTGCAAATGATAAGCTACCGGTATACCATAATATGAAGAATCCAACAATGTAGAAACCTAGGACAATAACTATAACAGCTGTTAACTTTTTAGGGCAATTTTATTACAATAATTATTGATCGAAATGTGATTACATTTTATAGAACTGAATGAAAGTACGTATGACAGCACAAAAAACGCTGTAAATTTTTGGTCGTTAACAAACAAAAGTACGTGAAATAAACTTACATGAAATCCAGTAACTATGGTCGTTAAATATGGCTCCTGATAGAGCTTCAAAAACCAAGTGTTCGTTATGTATCCATTCTGTTCAGCTGATCTTCCAAATCTTTTGTGATCTCTGATATAAATTAAAACTCATCAGCAAAACGCTAAATTTTTATTACTTCCCTGTGAATATTAATTACTTTTCCATTTTTTTTGTTTTCTTTACTGCTTGCTTTCTGGAAAAACAGCATCTGTGATATGCTACCAATCTGCAAGACTCCCTTTTCATTTAGTACCTGCCTGTCATGTCCTAAGACAAACTGCCTTCTTTTTCATTTTGCTCAATTTATATTGTCCATGTTACACAGGAATTTGAAAGAGTGTATTCCAGTGAAGAATGTCTAACGCTTCTTTAAATCTGCTATGGAGGTAGGTTATCCTATCTTAAGTCTGTCTTCTAAGATAAGTTGTATGATCAGTTCTGCCACATGTCTTCCAATATTTCTCAAGAACTGGTTTTCCCAGATGTCGGTTTACAATAGTTTCTCTATTGTTCTGTTAATAACTCATCAACAAATTATCACAAATTACCTACAACTAAATTTATGATTGGAGATCTGAACTGAAAATGACACTAAATGATTTTAATTTGTTCCTGCATGGAGTAGCTTTATACTCATTCAACTTCACATATTCATCACCAGAGCAGCTTTTCCCAACTGTCAGAAATACTGATATGACAAGATATTCTACACACTCTCATTTCAGGCAACTTTCATACATCACAAATGTAAGGTTGCGAGATTCTGGCAACTGAGACAGCTAAACCACCATTGGAAATCACAACCACCAATGTGACACGATCTTCCCTAATTACACGTGATGAAACTGAGAACCTTTTAAACTGGGAAATAGGACACTGCAGCTTTTAGAATGGTCATATTTCCTTCTTGTCTTACAATTTCTGAAAGAGGAAGAACAATGGAGATACTCCTTTCTCCCATTAGAAAATCGAAGAGCATCCAACTGGTATTATTTGTCTTAAGGCGACCATGCTATTCCTTACATGTCCTTTCTATGCTGGAAAAGAGTAGCTGGTCAATGATTTGCTACCCAGCAACCACTTACAGATCGAAATACATATAAGAGATCGAAAAGTGTCCTAAGGAATACTCTTATATACATATGCTCTATAAGGCTAATTGGAAGCTTTACAGTCGATTGGCTGTATTTGATCATTATGATAGTGTCCTGTGACTGCTGAATCAGATTGAGTAGTATGGCTACCAACTATGTGTCTCATAGTTAAGTTTCCACCACTAGTTGGTGCTGCAGTCGCGCCACAGCATTTGTGGAAGATTCATGACTTAAAGGTGGCACCTGAAATAAATATAAATAATGGCATGAAATTTTTAAATAAATCCAAGATGTCAGAACTAGTGCAGTTGTGCTTTGTGTCCCTCCCCATTTTTCTCCTGATCACAGTGCGGTATGAAAAGGAGGCAACCAATCCCAATGTAACTTCAATAAATAAATTAATAAAATAAATTATATGAAGGACTTCTTGTACATATCTCTCTTACAAAGAAATTTAATAATTTTGTCTGCCGAGCCCTCAAATTAATTACTTGCCACATCTGTGATCGTTGATAAGTATCACAAAGCGTCAGAAAAGCTAAAAGGTGCAATATTTAAGACAAAGTGGTGCCTAAAGCATCACTGCGTACTCTAAAGCAATTGCCCAATGTTATTTACATATCTAAAGACATGTGGTGTGGTAGATAGGAAGTGTACTCCGTATTTAAGATGAGAAAGAGTGTAAAACATACTCTATAAATAATTAAAAACCAACGTTTGCTTATAAAATGTACCTGAATAATTAGTAACATGTAGTTGTCGAAAATGAGTTTCACTTTAAATACTATTCTGATATCTTTCAGAAGCACGAAATAACACCAATTCCTGCTTTAAGTTGCTGTTGCTTATACTTACCTACGGATGATAGCGTTCAGGGTATCACGTTTGGTTTAAGACCAAACAGAGTTCGAAATTCATAATTTTTCACATCTATGAACACTGTCGAGAGTTTTCCCAAATCTAAAATGTCTGAAAATATACGTTAGCAATGCAAGAATTTCCATTGTGTACATCAAGTATATCAGTGTTCTCAAGCACTATATTAGGAGGAATAACGATAGTGTATCATGTCATACACAGAAAAATATAATCAGTGGTATTGATTTCCTATTATTGCTATTATTACAAATTATTTTGCCCTACTAGAGTATATGTGCAACTTTTGACAAGGATAGCAATATTTGCCGATTCTATTTGGTTTGATTTATTGATCCATCTGTAAGCATTTTCCATGTATTTAATGTTGTTACATTACAAATACTGTATAGCTTCATAATCAGCCATACGGTTTAACATATTCAAGGATTTGTGTGGTTTATGCTAGACACTTTCAGTAACCATTAAATATAAATCACTCATGCAGAATGACAAAAGGAGAAACAGTATGTATAACACAGTACACATGCTGAAGAAATATTTTAACCAATATAAATGAGATATGCACTATAAAAATAAAATGTAACAATATGATACAATAACATTTTTGGAATAGTTCAGGTAACAGAGTGGTGACATTATACAAGAGCTTTGATATATGAGATCATTTTAACTTCTCCCATCATGTAAAAGGCGTTTAGTTCAAGCCACCGTTTTGTAATAATTCTGAAAACATTCAATGATACACTGTGTGCTGTAGGTGGTAATATAGCAAATAATTGTATCCTTATGTATGTGTAAATATTTTCCATTTTCTTAAGTCTAATAACTGGTATGTCCATCATGTGTCTTTGACATGTGTTATGGTTATGTACAGACTCTTGTACTTTATAGCTGTTTTTTCTTGATATTAAATAATCAGTGTTACAGCTTTTTAAAATATGTAGCGACCGTAATTCCGATAATCAACAGCAATATCTAGTAAAAATACTTGTGATGTGAAAATGTACACTCACTTGCATCCAACGAGGCCAAGGACAGTGGCAGTTATGTGATGTACCCAAAGGCAATGTCAGAGTCAATGCCTCGAAAGTAAATTCTTTCATAAAATTATTTCTCTATTATTGAGTTCAAACACAGACACACACACACACACACACACACACACACACACACACACACAAGTGGCTTACTGGAGTAGACAAGCATTATTATAGGTCTCTCCAAAATTCGAGCAAAATAAAACTGTAGTACTTCTCGAAATATATAACATATCACACTCTTTGCACCCAATGAGCCTCCAGATTAAGTATTCCTACATCTAAACTGTCTATATTATAATATATACACTGTCAATATAATTTATTGGCACTACTGATAATATCTATTCGATTGAGCAGCCCTCATTAATGTTGAAAGTCTGGTTGCTATACCACATTTTTCATCCACTATAAATCTTGAAATTCAATGCTTCAACATCTCAGCTGTCTATATAACTTATCAAAAATTGTGCATCTCTCTTTTTAGTACTACTTAAACAAAGTGTATACTAGAAAATGGCAGTATCATCATATCTTTAATTCATGTTTTAAGAAAATCAAGAAATTAATTTTGTTGGCATCTCAGATGTCATTTTTGTATTGTGTCACATATAAATGCAATATATTTAAGAGAAACACCAAGCACAGCTAAGTGCTAGTACTTATATGCCACTGCCAAGAGTTTGGTCCTGATGGCTTGCCTTAATCCGATCACGAATATTCCCCACTTCCATAGATTTTTTTTATTTTTCTCACTGACCCTTTGTTGGTGCACCCATCAACCAAATCACCAATATACACTAAGTAAACAGAAATAATTGTAAGAACTTGATGTCGAAAAATATACATTTTTGCATTTGATTTTGTGACAACAAAGTAGTATCAAAGTATACAAAAGACTAATGTCCTCAACATACGGTTAAGCACACCTTGCACAAAACTTTGCTGTTGCTGCTGCAATGCTTCAGCATTCCTTGAATATTAACCTTTAACCACCATTACATTTTTGAATGTGAAACCAAGTGAGTGGTATTTTATTTTTATTTCATTAAAATTTTTGAATTTTAATATTTATTTAGTTAAAAAGCTTTGCTTTTAATGTTCTTAGATTTGTGTCCCAAACTCTATTGCAAATTGAAAATCTTATGGAATCATAAATTAACAAAAAATAAGAAATAAAATTTCGTCTTTTTCGAAACTAGGCCATCATTGTGGTCTTTTACAGCTTATTCTTGTACAAATACATTTGTGTAATATTTATCACTACCTGTTTCACTTTCTATGCTAGAATTAAAACGATCTTCTTCCAAATAATACTCACTGCATTAAGAATGTTTTTGTATATTCCTGTCTACTAAGTTTTTTAATTCTTTTAATTCAACAAATTCATTTCTGTTTTATGTAAACACTAACTTCTGCACAACTACTTTTAAGTAAAATAATGTCCTAAGTGGTATTTGTCATCTACTAAAATATTTAATTTTTCTCTTGTACCTTAATAATGAATTTTATTTTTGTAAAATAATCTAAAATTTAACCATTTTAATCTTTCTCCAATTATTGTTCAAAGCTTCAGTACAAATAATTTTTATGAAACTAAATGGAAGCATTGATCATTCTAAGGATATAGAAGCTTGTGAAATGGATGTTTATGTTTACATAACCAAGTGATTTATAGAAATGGAACGGTTTCTGATATTATTTAGTTATTTAACATATAGTGCTTAGCACAGTAATAGTGTGGAAGATGGAAATGTATTTTGTGTTTCTTCTACTTTTTGAGATTCTTATATTCATAAATACACAGAAAGTTTAGCGGGAACTAATGAACTAATTCCGAAATTAATGGTAGAATTGTTTAATGAGGTAATATAGGTATTTCAGAAAAATTGGAAACAAAGTATGTACATAAAAAATTAAATAAGAACACAAGTCTTTCTTTGGGCTTTTATGATGTTGTTTCATTTTTATGTAATTTCAATTTAGTCTTGCTATTTACATACATTATCCAATTCGAATTCCGTCTTCTAACCAATAATTAGAAAAAACGGTCTTTTATATTTACTCATTTAAAAACTTATCTAATCTTTCCTTGAAAATCGCCAATGGTACTATTGGAAATAGTTAGATCTAAACCTTCTTGTGAAGTTTCTAGTCGGTTTTAATCTCTCATTTTTATATTTAGTAATAATTGTCCCATTTTTATATTTTCGTTTATTTCCTTATCTTCATCTTTATACAATAAATACTCTTTTCTTCCTAAAATGGGTAGTGTTTCCAGAAAACTATTCTGTGGAAGGAATTTTAATTAAAAGTATAAAATCATCTGTTTTTATTTCCGAAATTGGTTTATCTTTAGGATCATGAAAAATTTCTTATTCGTGCTTAAAACTCTTATACGGAATATAAATAAATCCATTTTTAAAAATATTTTTATTTGGACCTTTAACAATATGTACATATTTTCCATTTTTCTGACCCAAACCACCTACATATGTGAACTTATTTTCATTGTTTTTGTAACAAACCATAAATTTTATAAACTGAACTCATTGGAAAGTCTACCCATTTTCATTGAAAGTATTTATTTACTTCCTCTCCATTTTCTTTTATCTTTTGATCCTCTTTCAAAATATTTTTGTGTTTGTCTCTTAAAGATGTATTATTATGCTAGTTTTCTTCTTGTTCTCATTTTTAGTGCATTGAAAATATCCCATTTTAATTGGTTTTATGTATTTAATCAGACACATAGAGTTTGTAGGTAATATTTGTTGCTTTTCTAGACACAAATGGAATACTCTTATTTGTTTCTAATAATTCTATTTCTTAGATATTTATGTCTTTTGATATTGTAGAAAATATGGAATTGAATTTCGAGAAGTCTTTAACCAAAGATTTTATAAAACAAGTTTGTTTTACAGAATATGTTTTCTTCATTGCTTCGAAAATTTCTATGCAATAAATAGGCAAGCAATTAAAACTGAAAGCAGGTAGAACATATTTAACCATTTTTTTTACTGACCACAGTATAGGGAGCTTGTTGTATTCATGTGAATGAGTGTGTGTCTGTTTGTTTGCTTGTTTCTCCTATAAGTTGGAAAAACGAAATTGATTCTAGAAGGTGCCAAGTCTCTGTACCTTTTGTCGGTGTAACTATCTATGATGAACACTTCTGCCTTTCAGTCAGTCATCTCCTTTGTTCCTAAATAATTTACAATTTTTCTGTTTTTACTTTATTATGTATTTTAATCTTTATTTTCATTCGAGTTTCTGTGGCCCCAATGCACATATTACAGTCGATTTTTGTAAATAAGGCAGCAACTATTTTGCACAAAATCTGTTAGTTTTCTACTTTTTGGATAATAGAACACAATATAAAGGAGCATTGTCAAAATATGTGTTATCACTTTTTTCTTAATTCTAAATAGTCTGTTAATGGATCGAATTTTTGTTCTTTTTCGAAATTTATATTTGTATAATTGAACACTGTTGCTTCTGATCTTTTAATTTCATTTGGATTAGCTAATTTAGCAGCAAATATATGTTTTACTCTTTCATCTGGGCAATTTTTAAAAATATACAATAAGGTTACAAAGTTGTTTTTTTAACTCCTGGACTCAATAATTGACAAATAAAGTTCATTTGAATTTTTACTCTAGATTTGGAGTTGACCCAATTAAAGCAATATTTTTTGCAGTATTATTGTTGTTTATTATTGCATTAAATGATTTTATATTGTCCTTGCACTTGAAAATTATAATTATTGGTTAAATACCTGCACATTCCTTCTATATTAATAATATCTGAAAAATGTTGTGCTATTGCAGGACCCAGTAAGTAGTAATGTTCTTTCCTTAGTTATTTTAAAGTGTCTGGTAATAGTAACAGCAATAAGATTTTTACATTTTTGCTTAATAGATTGTGTTTGTATATCTTTATTAATAAATTGTGTAACACCAAGAACTATTTGTACATTAGACTCTAGTAAATAAATAATTTTTGTTTTAACTTTGTCTCTAGACAAACCAAATTTAGGAAATCTCGATCTTGAAAAACAGTTAAAACTGCCCCATGCTGATGTTTTTACAAGAAATTTACTAATTTGTAATTACCCAATGCAATCTATAATATGTGTTATTTTAAGGCTCATAATGTCACAAAATGGTCCAGTAAGTGTTTTAAACTATTCTCGTTTATTTGTTTTATTAATATCCCGAGTATTTGTAATAATATTATTATTAAGTTTTCTTTAAGTAACCACAAACCAAATCCTTCATTTGCTGTCTTTTTTTTATTTCCAAGTAGCTCTGTTGTAGAATTTTATTTTTATTTTTAGCACACATGTTACTGTCAGTTTCCATTTATACAGAAAAAATGTTATTACATTTGAGTAAAAGTAGTTAGAATTAGACATGAGAAATTACTATTAAAAGACATAAAATTCAAGTATTTTCATAAGCTGCTGAAACTGAGTTATGAGAAAGTACAGTACTAAACTTAACTACTTGCCTATTGTTAAATATGAACTGATTTATGGGCCACAACAATGAGAAATTATAATAAAAGATCCTAATGTTCCTGCACCTTTTTATGTACTTCAAAGAGTTGCAGTTGCCAGATGAAATGGAAAGAAAAATACTGTTGTAGACACCATGAATTACTATCATTCAGTAGAGCTTAATATACCTTATTTTATTTTTGTTTGGTTATATAATATTCAAACAATAATCAGTTGTTTGATTCTCCATTATATGATCAGGTCAAACTTCAGAATATTTGTATCAAAAATGGAAGGAATGAAATATATCCTCAATAAATGTGAAATTTTGATCCATCAAATAATTATCTGAAGGCTCATGATGCATTTCTTGATTTTAAAGAAGTTAGAAAGTGGAAAGGTGATGCTGATGTAAGTGGAATTACTTTGTTAATGAACATTATATCTATGTAATGAACATGACTCAAACTAAGACTATTGTTATTGCTCACAAGACTACTATGAAATTACATGCAACATTCATTGATAAACTATCCAATGGCACAAGTGCCTACAAAATTATGTATGGAAGGAAGAATCTCACATTTGATGCAAAACACAGAATATTAACTAATAATTTTTATACTAAAAAGTAGAATCTCTAATGGTATTCCATTTTATTTATTTATTTTAAGAATAGCTTTTTTATATATATTATGTTAGCATTTTGATATTTAAATCTGGTTAACAATTAGCTGAGTAATAAACAAAAATCGATCAAATTAACTTCCCAGGTGGCAGCTGCTGTGTAAATGTCTGATCTCTAGCAGATCTCTCAGATGAATGAGGTGGGTGCAACAGATAAGCATATCCAACCATGCCTTCTGCTTTGCTCTACCTCCATAACACCATCTTGCTCATACAGTGGTTCTTGCTTTATCACACAGTTATATTCACCATGTAGGGACAGAAATAAGTAATGTAAATACTGATTAACATTTCTTAACTGATGGTAATGGTTTAAACATTGAGTCATTGCTAGTTAAGTGATTTGTTATCATTGTTTTAATGGTTAAAATTCATTTTAAAAAGTTAACATGTACCATAAATTTTGAGTTGCACAATGTAAACAATTTTTTCACATAGTTTATTAATTGAGTTTCACAGTTTAAAATTCAGAGTTATACTATTTAAGTCGGTTACTATAGTTTTTAGTTTCTACTGCTTAAATTTGGAAGTAAATTAATGTAACATTTTTCGCCTTGTGCATATAGCCCAGCGCCAAGATGAGTGGATTCAATTCATAAAATGATTACCAGTGGCGTTTCATTCTTCGAATCTTGTGCAAATACTGGGTATTATTAAAAAATCTTGGTTAGTGTTCCCAAGGATTTCTGTATATGAGACAGTGAGTTCTGCTGAAAAAGCTCTGTTTTGAGATGTAAATTTTCAACTAAAATATTGTACTTGTTTTTTTTTTAAATTTTTTCTAGTGATTTTAATTATTTTGAAGATGATATTTTCTCAAATCAATTCTAGAGTTCTGAAAACTGATGTCGAATTTTCTATAGTAGTGGTAGTAGTTGTAGTAATAATAGTAATAGTAGGAGTAACTGGACACATTGAGTACAATTGGCATGTTTTTATTCCACATCCTTTTTTGATGAACTAATTACATTTATTTTATTTTAATTCAGATCAGTTAAATAATTTCATTTTAGTTTTTAATTAATATAATTTAATTTTTAAATAATCTGATTTATGAAACATATTTAAAAATAAAATTAAATAACTAAAATTAAAGTAAGATTAATTAAAAATTAAACTAAAATTAATTTAATCAATTCATATTAAAATAAAATCTATGTAATTCATTTGTCACAGAAAAAATGTGCAATAAACACACTTCAGTCTGGAACTGCACTGCTACTATGGTCACAGGTTCGAATCTTGCTTTGGGCATGGATGTGTGTGAATTCCTTAGGTTAGTTAGGTTTAAGTATTTCGAAGTCTATGGGACTGATGACCTCAGATGTTAAGTCCCATAGTGCTTAGAGCCACTTGATAATTTTTTTTTATTTTTTGCAATAAAGATATGCGAAGAGCACTCGATGCAACCACTTACTACTGACAATCAAAGCACATGTTCATATCTAGAGACTGTGTCGATGTTAATATGCTGTTGGTCGGAGTAAGTGAATTCTGAAATACCACTAGCTTTTGTTGTCATTTTTTGAACTTGCAAAAGATGTATGTTGTTCCTGGCGTCTTTACTGTTGACTATATCACTAAAAAATCTTGAGTACATTCGATTCAAAAATTCTACATTGTTTTTGACTGTCTTTTTGTCCTTCACCAGCTAAAGCATCACTTCATGTAGTCCCTTAATCCTTCATTATGCTCATTACGAAAAAAATCTCAGTGCACAGTTCGACAGAAGACTGAAATAACATGTTAACACAAGATACCGCACGGCAAAACAGAACATTCAGCGGCGCTGACCTACTGCACCGTTATCGTACATGCAGTAACCAAGCTGTGAAGCAGGTGAATTACAACGCTTAGCACCGGCGGACAGTAGGAAGTGGGTGTGACATTGAGGTGTCTAATTTCGTGTCGGTCACTCTAGGATTCCGCTTGGTTGAGCAACCACTCGACTGTGATTCGCAAACTCCCCGCGAATGAAAATGTGGTTTTGTGATCAATGGACAAAGATCTAGTAATTATTGACGAAATTAGGGTCTTTCCACGGTTGTGGAGTCTTCTCGCCAGCATAGGATGCTTTCAAGTCCCAATGTGATTTTAAAGATACAATATTGAAAACTCCTTAATTTTTTTTTTTAAATTATGATTTCTGTAAACTGTCTGTTGGATGTTCTGTGACTTCTAGTATGTGCCTAGTAATGTCGCCTTTAATACTATGGAAGTTATTCCCTGAAACCTTAATACAATGTATCATCCTATATTTCTTCTTCCCTCATTTGTCCATATATTCTTTTCCTCACTGCTTCTGTCTGGTACCCACACATTTTATAATTTACTGGGCAACTAAATCACAGCTCAAACGCCTCGATGCTATTCTTTTCCCTTTGGCACTTTGACCACGATTCACTTCCGCAAAGTGAAGTTTTCCACACAAACTTTCGCAGATTCTTGCCTCACATTAAGGATGATGTGTGATTCTGGCAGATATCCGTTGCCGAGGAGTGCTCGCTTTATCAGTACTAGTCTGTTTCTTATATCCTCCTTGCTCCTCCGCCAGGCGTCATTAAGTTTAGAACATTGCAGAAATCCACTGCTTCGTCTATTACTTGGTCCACCACTCTGATGATAATTTTGCGCTAAATCACGCTACTCCTTGTTTCTTTCTTCACTGATACACATGCTGAGCATTAGACGAAAAAGACTGCAGTCCTTACATCACACCGCGTTTAATCAGAGTATTTATCTGTTCTTCTTCCATTTTAATTAGATATTTTTCATATTGTATGATACCTATCTGCCCCTGAACTTCGTATCTACTTTTTTCCAAGGACTGAAAATATTTCACACTATCCTGAAATGCAGAATGCTTTTTCTTCGTTGATATTTCCAATCAAGGTCTCTTCACTTTTAAGTCTTGCCTCCATTACACTAGCCATCAAATCTTCCCTTTTTCTGCAACTGCCATGAAAACCGCTAATATTCATGTTTTCATGTCTGCTGATAACGAAAACGTTAGTTAAAACAACATAACGGAAAGTATTATCCTCTCAATAATCTTTAAACCATGACCTACATCCTTAATTTTTATACACTGAAGCACCAAAGAAACTGCTACAGTATACGTTTTCAAATACAGAGATATGCAAACAGGCATAATACGGCGCCGCGGTCGGCAGCGCCTATATAAGACAACAAGTGTCTGGGCAGTTGATATATCGGTTACTGCTACTAGAATGGCAGGTTATCAATAACTGAGTTTTAACGTAGTGTTATTGTTGGCACCCAAGCAATGGCACACACCACCTCCAAGGTAGGGATGAAGTGGGAATTTTTCCATACGACCATTTCCCAAGTGTACAGTGATTATCAGTAATCCGGTAAAACATCGAATCTCCAACATCGCTGCGGCCGGATAAGATCCTGTAAGAACGGGACCAACGACGACCGAAGAGAATCGTTCAAACGTGTCGTAAATGCAACCCTTCCGCAAATGGCTGCAGATTTCAGTGCTGGGCCATTAACAAGTGACAGCGTGCGAACCATTCAACGAAACATCATCGATATGGGCTTTAGGAGGCGAAGGCCCACTCCTGTACCTTTGATGACTGCACAACACAAAGCCATCCGCTCCACCTGGGCCCGTCAACGCCGACACAGGACTGTTGGTGACTGGATACATTTCGCCTGGTCGGACCAGTTTCTTTGGCTTTTCATTTTATGTGAAATTAGTGAATTTACTTATGGAACTTTTGTAGCCTATGTCTTCTATCATTTTCAGAGCTCTAGTTAAAATTAAAATAAGAGTTTAATAAAACTGAACCTTGAATTGCTGCTGTAGCCATATATCGTCACAATAAAATAAAAATATTCAATAGCTGATGGAGTATGAATGAGAACTGTGGCGAATGAGAAATTTGGTGTATTTAACAGAGGTAATGACCAGTTTGTGTTTATACTTTTATACCTACAATCGAGCTGATAAATCTTACAAAAAGAAAAAAAAGAGAAACATCAGGCAGAAAAGGGATGTGCTTGAATGGCAAAGCATTCATTGGGGTGCAAACTATACAAATTCTCCAGTAAATTAATATCTTTTACAAAGCAGTTTGACTTTGTTTACATGAGGCCCAACTCTATTCAAATGGAATCAACTACGACAAAGAACACCACGAACTATGGTTCACCTGACAACAGGGAACTATGGATATCATTTAACAACCCGATGCCGGTGAAGCAGTACTTGACCCTTTCACCTTGATTTAGGCGACAGCAGAAAACGGCACACTGTGGGTGAGGAGCGGCGTGCTGCGGCAGCTGTAATATTCTGATGCGTCCACAAAAACTTGCAAACTACATGGACTAGAGTTCTGATTATTATGACGTGGGGAACTTCCCTGTCAGAGCCCTGAAATCCCGGCAGATTTCTTTGTGAGGTGCACTCGTTCGGTGGTCTGGCCAAACCAATTTGATTCACAGGCACGGCGGGGCTTTCTGCAATTGTCAAAAGTCAGATGGCCGACTCAGGACGAATAAGTACACCCTCGTGACACACGATGTGTCCGAGATGATATACCGTTTCTCTGTCAATACAATTATAAACTGCCACTGGTTCTCAGCCCACTTAAAGTTGCAGACCACAAGTCTCACCCACTAGGGAAAGACCTGAAGTTCTCCACCATGGGAGAACCAAAAGACGAAGAAGCAAAGAATCCCAACTACCTTCCTCCGGTACAGGAGTCGATTTAGCAATGAAAACCACCTCCATGTTGTACATACCAATCGAACTATCCTCTACTTACGGAATGACCCCTCTTGACTGTCCAGCTGGCCTCGTAACCCGTCCAGAACAGCACCAAGATTCCCACTCTGGGGGAGAAAACCTCTGCTTTCCCTCTCCTGAGAGGCGCCAATCAGCGACTCAGAATCTCTCTTGTCTGAAACAAGAAGATTTTAGACTAGGGAAAAAGCGTCTATCTAGACGGGACCACAGTCCCTCATTTATGAAGGTCGACACTTACATAATTCATGGATTTCTCTTTTCTTTAAAAGTCTAAACGTGCATACATAGACTTTTCATTTGATACTTTTAATACATGCGTGTAGCACAAATATGTTCACACAGTTCTCACATACTTTTCCATCCTTCATCTGTGATGCTGTGTATCCGGTGACGAAACACTGGGTTTAGGAATAATTTCACTTGGGGATTGCACTTCTTATGAGACTTTCCCATGAATTGAATCACTGTCGAAATTTAAATCTTCATATCACTTCTTTTCTTTACACTTCATGCACTGAATGCTGTGTCTGAGATGTCTAAATATGACTTCTGTGTTTATGAGAGTGGTGGGCTTGAAAAACGCATATACGGAAAGCCGTGTTTTCCAATTGGTTCACTCAGTCCCTGCTACTCTTTTGTATAATCCTAGCTTACTTAACAGTTCGTGTGGACCTTGCCCTATCTCTTCTGCTTGCTACTGCGGCAAGGTTTAGGATGAGGCAAAGTGACTCGGTGTCGGTCTGTTTTCGAGGACCGAACACAATGTGTCATCTCACCTATACGTTTCGAATTTATGCAGGTAAAAATCTCTTTAATCATTTTCATGACAGAGTTTAGCCTATTTTTTCTCCTGCGTATTTCAGAACACATCAACTCAATTTTTTGACACCCACATAAGTTTAAAGTTAAAGGACTCCTGTCTGTATGCACCTTTCTTAACTTATTCTCTAACTGGAGTACTACATTTAGTCCAAGAGTCGTTATAACACAAAAAAGGCCTCCCCATGGGTTTGTTAACTTCTTTGACAGTCCTCTTCTCACATTTTCTTCATGTAATAATGCCTTGTCTCTTGCCTTTGATTCCTACGCGATTTGAGCCATCATAATATTCCTTATCCACCTTCTTCTTGCCTTATTAAAACTCCTTGCCATCTGATGAATCTAGCGTGTCAGCTCCTTTAGTTCCACTACGTATAAATCATAGCTATATTTTAGCCGGATCGTGCTATAAGATTCCAGGATTACTGCATACTCTCCAGAAAGATAACCTAGTTGATGAAAGCGGCGTGTTGTCGTATACAAAAGTGGCAAAATGCACTCTATGAACCCAGTTTTACTGCTTCATTCTTACTTAATGGCACAGGTACGCTGTTAGCGTTCAGTGCATTCCTTCGACTGTTCCATTCGTTTAGTATGGCATGCACATGACTGAATCTTCTCAATCATCAGTAAATGACAAACCATCTTCAGGATGTTACTTATAAAGTTCCTTCCTTGGTTACTTAATAATTTACAGTATTCCGTAATTGCAAATTATTTTCTTTCTTAAAACTCTCGCTATTGTGTCAGCATCTGGTTGTGCTGCAGACTCTGCTGCTTCGAGTTTCACGAGGGCACCCTGAAACGTTAGGATGTATGTATTCCCATTCTCTTTTATCATAAATGGCCCAACTACCATGATTCACAAAGAGTGAATACCCGGTTATGTATTACGGCAACACTATGGGCATCTTTACTTTTTGCTGCGTAATGTTGCTCTCCTGACAACTCTTGCAACTTCGGATGTACTTTCTTATGTCTTTATTTATACTTCTCCTTGACCTACTCCTTTTACTACGGTCGGACATGTGGCTTATTCGTGGGTGTCCATCTACTGGCGAATCATGAAACTGCTTCAGAACAGCTCTAATCATGGTTGCTGGTCGTCTCATTATATATCACCGTCCTCTTTTACATTTCTAACCACTGCAAATATGACCTTCTGATATGTGTGGCAATCAGTATGATACGTGATTTGTGACCCCTTTTCATATATATTATCTCAGTCATATTCTGTCTGTTTAATTCTGAATTCTGTTTTTCTTGATGACGGATCAATTGTATTTGTCAATCATTTCAAGGATTTGTGATCAGTATATACAACGAATTTTCTTCGGTACATTTAAGAACGGTGATGTTTCACAGCTCACGCTATGAGTAACGGTTCTCACTCAATCATTCTATATCCTTTCTTGGTGTGGTTCAGCACTCTGGATGCGAAGGCTACTAGTAAATATCACCCTAGCTCACCATAACTCGGTAAGCCACCAGTCAGTTTCTCGCTACCGTCTGATTCTGAACTGTTTCATAAAATTACGATGCTTTAGAGTCTGACAGGGGGGCGAGGGCTAAATGTTTTCTCTTCTAGTTTCCGGAAAGCTGCTTCCTGCTGGGTCAACCACTCGTGTTTTTCTGCTTTCTTCAGTTATTCATTTCAAGATTTCGCTCTCCAATTGAGGTGACTTATACATGGATAGTAAAATTACATGATTCATAGAAAGCTCTTTAACTGTAAATTTGTAGTGGGTCTTGCACTCACTTTCTGTGGGTCGGGTTTTAATCCTTCCGTCGTAATTATGAGGCCTTAAATTCTGGTTAGTTCTGTGTTCATCAGTCTCTGAAAAGTGGCTCTGTTATTTGATACTCCCACCAGTAGTCTCTGGTATTCATATGTCCTGCTGTTTTCCGTCTGCCATCGTCATTTAACGGTATTTGATGGTAACCACCCTGCACAATCGAAAGCGGTGCATTTCTTAGGCTATTTAAAATCTTAGGGTAGCGCAAATACAGTGCTAATACAGGTGTCAATGAATCTCCAGTAGTCCTCAGCTATTCTCCACTTTCGCTTCCCTGATTGTGTGCCTCCTTTGAAAACATGAATAACGAATAATTCCACCTACTGTAGCTTGCAATAATGACAGCTTACCTTAACACTGCATGTATCTCTTTTGGAGTGTTTCCAATTGCATCTCTGATGTTATATGGCCATATATTTGTGACTTTTCTTTGCGTCTTTACTTTCAATTTAATTTCGTGCGTTACATCATGATATGCAGTTCAGAGTTCAATATTCGAAGTCCTTTCTTCTTCGTTTAAGTGATCCACTCGAACCATTTCCTTTAACCTGCTAAATCACGACGTTGTCTCGTGGTCCACAGAAGCTATACTACGTAAGTGGCGTTCCTCGTCGTCTCGTATGAGAGATAATACTATCTTCACCTTGGAACCATTGGTATTCATAATAACTGTGACGCAAGGGCCTTTCTGCACAGTCACCAATGATGCAGGTAAATATATGTCCTTTTGTAAATGCTCATTCTCCATTATCTCCTTGGTCAGTTCTGTGGTTTGCATCGTAACCTTTAAAATATTTTCTTCTCATTGACCTAATCGTATACAGGCTCTCTTTCTACCCCGTTTCTCTTCTCTCTCAGATCATTTTCCTATTCTAGTTCTATTGATAGCTTCGGTGTCGCATTTGATCTCACGACCTCTTTCTGTTACCTCCCCAAAGTCCATTCCATGGGTCACTGCTCCTGTTTTCGCAGCTCTATCTCGGTCTGCAGGATTCGATGGTTCGGCTCTTGTTCCATCTATAACAGTGCTGGTCTGCCCTTGACCCGTAGTGCTTTTGTTGCTTAATCTGTGATTACTTTTAAACTCTCGAAAAATATTCACTTCAGATTCTTTCATATGGTACATCTAACTCGTCCTCAACTGTATAAAACTTGTGTACCACACTCACACCGTCATCCACTTCCAGCGTCAACATCAAGGCTACAGGCGTCACTGTTAGTTCTTTAGTGATTCCTTTAAGTTTTATTCTGTGAATGATGTTACTACCTTCGTACTTCTCGCTGTTGATTCGTGACACTATGAAACTTGTGTTTCCCGCACTTCCCTCCAAGCATCTTATGCTTACAGGATCATTCTTGCCCTTGCTGTCTACTGAGTACAACTTTGCAGCATGTGTCGACTGCATACTCATGCTGTTCCTTCGTTTTTCCAATTACCGAGTCTTCGTACTTGCTAGCCTACCACTGACGCTACACTGTCACGTTAAGTGTCCTGATTCCCTACAAACATAACGTAACACTGATCCCGCTTTATCATACAGAACTGAATGCCCTTTAAGATCGCATAGACAGCACACAATCGATCGAACGATTTCTGTGATGACTTCGGCAAAATGTTTTATCTCTCCATATCGGCGGAGACGGAAGATGGGGAGTCCATTTCTCTGCCCCATTACAACTCGGCTGCGAGGCGTCTGTTTTCCTAGCATGTCTCTCCGCAATGCAGTTCCTTCCATGATGGCCTACTCTCTTACAACTAAAACCGTAACCCCTCGGGCTACTCGATTTATAGAGCTTCGCTTTACAAGAGACGAAGGCTGCTTATTCCATTATTGCTAGATGCATTGCTTGGGCTGACGGTAAACCCTCTCCTCTTCCTTTCGCAACTGTTTTAATCCTCTCATCTTTAATTCCCTGTATCATAACAGCTGACGGCAGCTTCCTAATTAGAGCTTAGCTTCCCAGCATATCTGATTCCTTCATCACTCCCTAGATGGCTTCTAGGAGTTGGTGCTACAACGTAACAACGCGAATCGACAATTTGGCCGTGCTTTCAGTCCTGTTCTGCACACTAGAGTGAAACAGGCAAGCACGGTAATGCAAGGTTCGTTTTGACTCACCGTTTTCCAACAGAATACCCTTCAAGTCTGCCCAAGTTAAAATTGTACATGAGAAGCCTACTTAGAGATTCGTCCACAACCCTAGTTATAGCAAATTTTAATGGCAGACTATGACTAGCGCTTGGTGTTAGTTTGTGTATATGCTTGCAGATTCATTTTCAAGGTCACAATAATTCTGTATGAATTCTCTAAGTTCGTCTTTATCCTCTTCGAAAGCTCTCGAGCTATATAAAATGTATCAAAGGAAACTATGTGCTGAATAGGGGCCTCAGTACCTTTCAGATTCAATGAAACTACATGGTCCCCCTCAGGGCAATGTAATGCTTACCACCACTGCTTAATGAGCAGGAGACTCAGGTTAGAATCCCGACTTTGGCACAAATTTTGAATCGTCGCTTCAGTGTGCGTGTATGTTGCAATATTCATCTTAGGTGATTTTTCGCCCTTTCTCAAACCTAGCGAACTTGCTTTCATGTAGTGCTTTGATTCACTCACCACATCTTTTACTCGAGGCTGGTGAAAGCGCTTTGGCGCATCCTGTAGACATAATACTCAAATTCAGTGCGGTCAACATACACATGCCGCTGATTAAGGTGTCGGTAGCCGCAGCCTCCACTATTGTAGCTACTGGTAAGGTGACCCATGGTATCAACTGTTGTGGGCTGCTCGCGACGGTCTTATAATTCTGCGACACGGCACGGCTGACGACCTCTCAACTTCTTCTTCTTTCTGACTCCTTCTTGCTTAGGTGCTACTGTACACTAAAAAGAAATGCTCCGCCAGTGCACTATATCTGATATATCTCGAAATCTCAAGACAAGTCATCCTAAAACGAGGTTTGTAGTTCTTCTACGAAAAAATCGTGTCTTTTTTATTCTAGGGCATCACACGTCCTAGGACAAGTACTCAGCCAAGTACAGATGCCTCGACCTCACACTTGGCACCAGTTTATATGTTGTAACCCGAACTCGGTAGCAACATACTTACTTAGAAGCTCACGATCAGATTAGAAGTGACAGGGGATTTGAAGCTTTTCATCTCCTGGCACGCGAGCTGCTTCATGTAGGCCGATGGGATCAACCCGATATTATTCAAGTCTCTGTGGTTGGAGGCAGCGCAGTAATACTTGTCAGGCTAAGGAGATAGTTGCTGTGAAGGAATTGATTCTCTGGCTTACGTTATCGGTCTACTTTTAATGCTTCTTCATGTGACTATAACGAGCATACGGAAGAGCACAGGCGTTACTCTAGAACTACAGCAAGTAGGAAGCACATATGAGGCTTGCTAGATTCTTAAAGCTACTGATGGAACAAGAAACCATCCTGGCCTATAATATTATTTGGATAATGGGATATACAGTAATGTGTGGTACTACAGACCACGTATATTACAGACTTTTGTTTGTTTTGGTTAGTATAGCTCAGTGTCCGATAGACTGTCAGAGACAGAACACCTCGTGTTCCTGCTGCTAATAAGGAAAGTATTCCATTTGTTTGTTATATATATTAACGAGCTTCCAGCAGGTGCGACTTATTTACAGATACCTGTATAGTTAGATTATTTTTGTAATTTCTTGCGTGTTCAAATGTTTACTTGGCCCAATCTTTTATTTTAATAACAGCGTACAGTACCGCCTTTGTTATCGACGCTCATATCGTATAGGCTTCTGTTTGTTTCGGTTAGAGTAGCTCAGTGTCGTTTAAACTGTTAATGAGAGAGCACATCGAATTTCTGCTGCTAATAAGCCGAGTACGCATTTCGTTTTTTAAATAGTTTTACGAGTTTCAGACAGGAGCGACTGCAGTAATGGATAGGAACTGTGATTGCTGTGTACAGGAGCGAGCTGAGTTGGCGACCCTTCGCTCACAGCTCCAGGCTGCGTTGGCTTCCGTCACACAGCTTGAGGCTGCTGCCAAGGTGCCTCACTGTGGGGGTTCAGACGCAGGGATGCAAAGGACGTCGAGCTCTTCCCACTTGTCGCCCAATAGGTCCACTCCTCTGACCACCCTGGGTACTGCCTGCACTGAGGTTGAACCCACACCCGTGGTCGAGTGGAAGATGACTCCAAAGTCTGGCATACAGTGAAAAACTTTCTGAGGGGCCGATCGTAGGGCACCCCAGTTCATTTGACAAACAGGTTTCGGCGTTATCTGTGGCTGACTATGTCTCTGAGCCGGATGCAGTCGTCGACCCTATTACAGAGGAAGCTTCTTGGCCCGCAAGAAGATCTGGGCATTAAAAGAGGATGGGTTTGCCAGTAGCTGGGAGCTGGGAGCCCCTTAGGAACATGGCTGTCAAGGAGGGGAAGGAAGCCAGTGTGCACTCCATGTGCATACTGGGGGGAGGGGGGGGGGTCGTTCCGGATGTGGAAATGGTGCTTCCAGATGCCATGAAGAGTACTGGGTGCAACCAACTGCAGGAGGTAGCTGATGTCGTTACCAATGACATGTGTCGCTTTGGATTGGAAGACATTTTCTCTGGTTTCGGGTGGGTAGCAGAAATGGTAAAGGCTGCCAGTCTTGCTTGCGAGATTAAGACGGAGGTCACCACTGCAGCATCGTCGATAGAAGCGACTGTGGTCCTTTGGTGCAGAGCCACGTAGAGGGTCATAATCAGAGGCTCAGGCGGTTCTGTGACCGTGTAGGCTGCAGATTCTATGACCTGCGCCATCGGGTGCTGGGTCTCCAGGTTCCGCTTAATAGGAGTCCACTCCACACAGGAATCGGCTGCAAGGGTCGCGGGGGCCGTGTGGAAGATTGGGAAGACTGGGCGGTTTTTTAGGTTAGAGGGTCTCAAGGAACTACATACAGGGCGTTCGCCTAAAAGGGGACAGTTAGTTGTAGAAACAATCGGTATTGCAGTTGTAAACTGTTGTAGCTCTGTTGAGAAAAAACCGGCTCCAAGCCCTAATAGAAAGCACTGAAGCTCAAATAATTATACGTACAGAAAGCTGGCCAAACCTGGATGAGGTCAGCCGAAATTTTTTCAAACGATCTAACAGTGTTCAGAAAGGATACATTAGATACAGTTGGTGGCACAGTGTTTGTTGCTGTCAGAAGTAGTTTGCCTTGTAGAGAAATTGAAGTAGATAGTTCCTGCGAAATAGTATGGGTAGAAGCTATACTTGACAATCGGACCAAACTATTAATTGGATCGTTTTACCGACTCCCCGAGATATAGTTGCTGAAACAGTTCAAAGAAAACTTATGCCTCATTTCAAATATGTACCCCACTCACACAGTTATAGTCAGTGGTGACTTCAATCTGCCGGCGGCAGGCATAAAATTTGATCCGAAATTGTACTGAATGCATTCTCAGAAAATTATCTTGAACAGTTAGTTCATGAGCCCACTCGAAGCGTAAATGGGTGTGAAAGCATACTTGACCTCTTACAAGGGAACCTCCCCATCGCACCCCCCTCAGATTTAGTTATAAGTTGGCACAGTGAATGGGCCTTGAAAACTGAACACAGATCTATCGAGAAAACAGGAAGAAGTTGGGTGGAACTATGAAAAAAATAAGCAAAATATACAAACTGAGTAGTCCATGTGCAAGATAGGCAACATCTACGATAGTACGAGCTCAGGAACACGGTGGTCCCGTGGTTAGCGTGAGCAGCTGTGGAACGAGAGGTCCTGGGTTCAAGTATTCCCTTGAGTAAAAGTTTAATTTTTTATTTTCAGACAATTATTATCTGTCACCAGTGTCGTATAGAATATATCAGACGTGTTTTCCTGTGGAGGAATCGGTTGACCTGTGACCTTGCGATCAAATGTTTCGGTTCCCATTGAAGAGGCACGTTCTTTCGTCCACTGATCGCACCGTTTTGCAATGCGGTCGCAAAACACAGACACTAAACTTATTACAGTGAACAGAGACGTCAATGAACGAATGGACAGATCATAACTTTGTGAAAATAAAGAAAATAAATTTTTCACTCGAGGGAAGATTTGAACCAAGGACCTCTCGTTTCGCAGCTGCTCACGCTGACCACAGGACCACGGAGCTCCGGACCTCAAGCTTTCCTTGATGTGGCCTATGTCACACATGGATTACTCAGTTTGTATATTTTGCTTATTTTTTTCATAGTTCCACACAACTTCTTCCTGTTTTCTCGATTGATCTGTGTTCAGTTTTTCAAGGCCTATCCACTGTGCCAAATTATAACTAAATCTGAGGGGGGTGCGATGGGGAGGTTTCCTTGTTAGCAACAAATAATCCTGGACAAATAGTGAGGGTCGTGACGAATACTGGGATTAGCGACCACAAGGCAGTTACTACTTAGATGAATGCGGTAACACCTACAACCATGAAAAAGAAACACAAAGTATATCTATTTAAAATTGCTCCTTCCGATCTGTTCTTGTAAGCGTAGAAAAGTTGTGGAATGATTTCAGAGAGAGTATCGACAGCAATTGAGATATATACCACATAAATTAATAAGTGAGGGTACTGATCCGCCATGGTTCACAAAACGTGTCAGATCGCTGTTGAAGAAGCATCGGAAAAAACATGCAAAATTTAAAAGAATGTAAAAATCCCCAAGACTGGCAAAGTTTTACAGAAGTTCGAAATACAGCGCGCACTTCAATGTGAGATGCTTTTAATAATTTCGATAACGAAACTCTATCTCGAAATCAGCCAGAAAACCCAAAGAAATTCTGGTCATACATAAAGTACATCAGTGGCAAGATGCTATCAGTAACTTCACAGTGCGATAACAACGGTGAAATCACTGATGACAATATTACTAAAACAGAGTTATTAAACACGGTTTTCCGAAACTCCTTCACCAAAGAAGACGATGTAAAAATTTCTGAATTCCAATCAAGAACAACTGCCAAGATGGGAAAGATAGAGGTAGATACCCTCGGTGTCTCAAATAATCTTAAATCACTTAACAAAGGCAAGGCTTCTGGTCCAGATTGTATACCAGTCCGGTTCCTCTCAGACTATGCTGATACAACAGATCCATATTTAGCAATTATATACAACCGCTCACTCACAGAAAGATCCGTACCTAAACACTGGAAAATAGATGAAGTCACACCAATATCCAAATAGGGAAGTGGGAGTAATCTGTTGAATTACAGACCCGTAGAACTAACGTCAATTTGCGGCAGGGCTTTGGAACATATACTGTATTCGAACATGATGAAGTACCTCGAAGAACTCGATTTATTGACACATAGTCACCAAGGAGTCAGAAAATATTGTTCTTGCGAAACACAACTAACTCTTTATGCTCATGAAGCAATGAGTGTTATCAAAAGGGGATGTTAAACTGGTTCCATATTTTTTAGATTTCCAGAGGGCTTTCGACACGGTTCCTCACATGCGTCTTCTAAACAAATGCGTGCCTGTGGAATATCGCCCTTGTTGGGCGACTGGTTTCGTGATTTCCTGTCCGAAAGAACACAGTTCCTAGTAATAGACTGAAAGTCATCGAGTAAAACTGAAGTAATATCCGGCGTTCCCCAAGGAATTGTTATAGGCCCTCTATTGTTCCTTATCTATAGTTTAATGACATAGGAGGCAATCTTAGTAGCCATTTAGATTGTTTGCCGATGATGCTGTCATTTTCCGTCTTAAAAAGTCATCAGATTACCAAAACGAGTTGCAAAATGATTTAGATAAGATATCTGTATACATACGGGACAAAGAGAGAGAGAGAGAGAGAGAGAGAGAGACCACAGCGGAATACTAACCACTACATAACAAGAATGTTTCCCTGATGGTTCTTTACCAGGTGAAGCCCTACTTTCAGACTCCATTTTCCCGGCTGCTACCTTGTCCAATATTAACAACATCAACGACATCCAAAGGGAAGGACGACTAGAGTCAACTAAGGTAATCGCAAATGGGTCTGAAGTAGGTGATCAACAAGACGTTGGAAGCGCCTCCCTTTTCTCCATTTCTGCAAGCAGAACGGTCATACTGCAACTGTAGGCAGCGACTATCGTGCGAGATCCTTGGTCTGTCAGGTCGCTTTGACTGAACAAGATACCGATCATAACTGGCTTGATAAGTGTACAACTTAATCTCAGTTCTCCAGCAATTCAGGGAGACGACGACGTTCATCTTATCAGCGTACTGCAGAGGAAGAACTTGCTTTCATTACCATCACAGAAATGCCTCCCACAAAATATGTGGATCTCCTCGCAAGTATGCAGGGTGATTCAGCTGTCTCTGCCGATGTTGTTTCATGCAACGAGGGATGTAACATCTGACCTTCAGAAAACACACGAGATATTTTCATACTCTGTCGCTCTCTCCGCGCGAGCTGTTAGTTCTAGAGAAAAAACCAAAACGACCTTTTTGTAGAAAACTGAATGTAGTTCAACTTTGTGCTGGGATACGTTTCCGCTGAAGGCCACGGTTTTCTAATTATTCAAGAAAAAGTGCAACAATAGCCTTAAAACGCTCCTACACCTCCATACTCCTCCCTCATCAGTCAAGATTTCTAGTATGTTGCATATGGCACTTCCTCCTACCACTTTACAAAAATTTCCGATTACACCGACTATTCCCTATGTTTGACCGTTTTTGATCTCCATTGATTGGGCTTTTACACCACCAGCATGGTTAGCTATTTAATTAACAAAATTAATTAAAACGTGCTCATGACGGTAATGAAAGTAAAACCACTTTTGTAAACGTTACACTAAAACTAATTATGTTGACCATTCGATCCAAACTTAACGCTCACAAGCATAGTAGTTTCGTAGTCAAAGCTCTAGTCGAATACAATGACATTTTTGTTTATTTCATGCTGCTAAAATTCAGCTAGTGGTTAGGTAAAACTTATACAGATGTCGGTTTTACAGTTTGTAAGTGCTCGACCAAGTCGATGGCGTAATAATGCCAGTCAAAAGGACCACGGAAAGGTCGAATTTTGGAAATAAGTTGTGCCGTCTCAAATGAAGTTTTGTGAGCCCTCAGGCAGGCTTGTGCGAGACCTTCATTTGTCATGTATAAGTAGAAGTTCGTTTGAATTTTTGTGACAACGAAAACGCTGAAGTCGTTTCTTGAACTTCATGAGGAAGTGTGTGGACGGCTGGCACCCGGGAGATAGGACCGGTTTCCGCAACCTTGTTGAAATGATGACAGAGGCCTCGCCCAACGACTCACCGTGATTTTGTTCACTTCCAAGTCTCCGTAGGCATTCCGTAAATGTCTATAAATATCTGCGATGATCTAGTTTAATGCCAAAAGAAACTCTCCTTTCTGCTTGGAACGCCCCTCCGTTAAAGACGCCATTTTGAAGGCTACATTTAGCACCGCCACCTATCGAAACGTCATGAAATTGTAGGGGCTAAAGCAGGACAATTCCATGATGTTCAACAACAACGTCCGCATTTGTTTTAGCCGCAACTGACAGAGAAAAAATTATGTTGCGTCACTTATTGAGCGCCCATCGTAGCATTTCCTTCCGCAGTGCTGCAGCGACTCCCGACAAAGGGACGCCAGTCCGAAAGGAAGTCACAGGTATGACACAACATAACCAGTGGTGTGTACCAGCTGGGAAGGCGAGTGAAGCTGCTGCGGTGCTGCTCTGGTAGGCTGCGAGGCGGCCATATTGCGCTGGCAGCCACCCACACGCGCCCCACTCTGGGTCTTCTTCCACTTGAGCGGAGACGAGGCAGCTAGCTGGTGCCCGCCCCTCGCTGCTTGCCGGCGCTCCTCACGCCGCGCTGAGCGAGCACGCAGCCAGCCACGCCGCTAATGAGATGCACCCGCCTCCTCCACGCTCAGGAACACTTCACAACTGGCGCTTGCTCCAGCTGGAAATTAGGTCCTCAGTTTTAGCGTACTGGAATAGCCCTGCTAAGGTGTAAGTGTTTTTTCAGAGTACATATTGTGCTGATTGTATGTGAGAAGTTTAAAATGAGGTCGAGTTGTGACGCAAACTTTGATTTCTGCTGTTCACGGGCTACATGTTACCACTTGTGCTCCGGCTCGATGGGACAGCTGGAAGTTTCAACTCGAGTGAAGCTATGAGTTACAACATCGGTGACTTCAGACGTAAATATAAATATTAAGAAAGGTGGGAAATTTTGTCTCTTTAGCAACAGGGACCAAAAGCAGATTTCAGAGTACTTGGCGGCTCAACACAAAAGTGTTGAGGATCAGTGGACAAAGTTCAAAACCATCGTAGAATATGCGTTAGATGAGTATGTGCCAAGCAAGATCGTAAGAGATGGAAAAGAGCCGCCGTGGTGCAACAACAGAGTTAGAAAACTGCTACGGAAGCAAAGGGAACTTCACAGCAAACAAAAACATACCCAAAGCCTTGCAGACAAACAAAAATTACACGAGGCGAAATGTAGAGTGAGGAGGGCTATGCGAGAGGCGTTCAACGAATTCAAAAATGGTTCAAAGGGCTCTGAGCACTATGGGACTTATCATCTATGGTCATCAGTCCCCTAGAACTTAGAACTACTTAAACCTAACCAACCGAAGGACGGCACACAACACCCAGTCATCACGAGGCAGAGAAAATCCCTGACCCGGCCGGGAATCGAACCCGGGAACACGGGCGTGGGAAGCGAGAACGCTACCGCGCGACCACGAGCTGCGGACGTTCAGCGAATTCGAAAGTAAAGGTCTATGTACTGACCTCGCAAAAAATCTTAAGTAACTTTGGTCTGATGTCAAAGCAGTAAGTGGATCAAAACAAAATGTCCAGACACTCTGTGACCGCAATGGTACTGAAACAGAGGATGGCAGACTAAAGGCCGAAATACTAAATGTCTTTTTCCGAAGCTGTTTCACAGAGGAAGACTGCAGTGTAATTCCTTCTCTAGATTATGGTACAGATGACAAAATGGTGGATATCGAAATAGATGACAGAGGGATAGAAAAACCATTGAATTGCTCAAAATAGGAAAGGCCACTGGACCTTATGGGATGCCAGTTCGATTTTACACAAAGTACGCGAACGAACTTTCCCCCTTCTTATAGCGATGTACCATAGGTCTCTAGAAGAGCGTAGCGCCCCAAAAGAATGAAAAAGGGCACAGGTAATCCCCCTTTTCAAGAAGGGACGTCGAACAGATGTGCATAACTACAGACCCATATCTCTAACGTCGATCATTAGTAGAATTTTGGGACACGTATTACGATCGAGTATAATGAATTTTCTGGAGACTAGAAATCTACTCTGTAGGAATCAGCCCGCGCGACCGCTACGGTCGCAGGTTCGAATCCTGCCTCGGGCATGGATGTGTGTGATGCCCTTAGGTTAGTCAGGTTTAAGTAGTTCTAAGTTCTAAGGGACTGATGACCTCAGATGTTGAGTCCCATAGTGCTCAGAGCCATTTGTAGGTATCAGCATCTGTTTCGAAAAAGACGATCGTCTGAAACCCAGCTCGTGCTATTCGTCCACGAGACTCAGAGTGCCATAGACACGGGTTCCCAGGTAGATGCCGTGTTTCTTGACTTACGCAAGGCGTTTGATATAATTCCCCATACTCGTTTAATGAACAGAGTAAGAGCATATGGACTATCAGATGAATTATGTGATTGGATTGAAGAGTTCTTAGATAACAAAACGCAGCACGTCATTCTCAATGGAGAGAAGTCTTCCGAAGTAAGAGTGATTTCAGGTATGTCGCAAGCGAGTATCGTAGCATCGTTGCTGTTCACAATATATGTAAATGACTTTTTGGATGACATCGGAAGTTCACTGAGGCTTTTTGCGAATGATGCTGTAGTATATTGAGAGGTTGTAACAATGGAAAATTGTTCTGAAATGCAGGAGGATCTGCAACGAATTGACGCATGGCGCAAGGAATGGCAATTAAATCGCAATGTAGACAAGTGTAATGTGCTGCGAATACATAGAAAGAAAAATCCTTTATTATTTAGCTACTCGTACAATGTAGCATGTCAGAAACTGGAAACAGTTAATACCATAAATTAGTGGGAGTAGGCATTAAGAGTGATTTTAAATGGAATGACCGTATAAAATTAATCGTCGGTAAAACAGATTCATTGGAAGAATCCTAAGGAAATGTAGTCCGAATCAAAGGAAGTAGGTTAGAGTACACTTGTTCACCCACTGCTTGAATACTGCTCACCGGTGTGGGATCCGTACCAGATAGGGTTGATAGAAGAGATCGAGAAGATCCAACGGAGAGCAGCGCCCTTCGTTACAGGATCATTTAGTAATCGCGAAAGCGTTACGGAGTTGAGAGATAAACTCCAGCGGAAGAATATGAAAGAGAGACGCTCAGTAGCTTGGTACGGGCTTGAAGTTTCGAGAACATATATTCACCGAGGAGTCAAGCAGTATATTGCTCCCTCCTACCTATGTCTCGCGAAGAGACAATGATGATAAAATAAGAGAGATTAGAGCCTACACAGAGGCATACCGACAATCCTTCTTTCCACGGACAATACGAGACTTGAATAGAAGGGCGAACCGATAGAGGTACTCAAGGTACCCTCCGCCACACACCGTCGGGTGGTTTGCGGAGTATGTATGTAGACGAATGTAGATGTAGATGAACAACGCCATTCGTATGAAGGGGGCTATTGATTACGCTTTGCATTTTATCATTCTTACTGCGATAACTTTTAGTACTGGTTTTATGTAAACAGATCGATGAGCCAAAACATTATGACCACCTGTTTAATTGCGTATTGGTCTACTTTTCAAACACAATAGAGCAGTGATTCTGCTTGACATGGATTCTACAAGTTCTTGATAGTTTTCCAGAAGTATGTGGCACTATATGTCTACGCAGAGGTCACTGTATTCCCGGGAATTACGGTACAGTGCTTTGTTTTGTAAATAAAACTGCCTTTTCTTACTGCAACTTACTTTATTTTTCCCATACGCGTTTCGCCTTTGTCTTGCTCTAAGTCATCTTCAGTGGGATAGTTTGGTGTAATCTGCGCTTGCCCTCATCTGGTGTTGAGGTCGCACTGCCAGTTTATTTTCGAAACATAAGCACAATTTTGTATTCCCAATTTTTTCACACTGTTCACCATGTTCCTCCTTCTCATTTGTGGTGTACTATTATTCTTTTGTCACTAGATTTAGCTACTTGTTCGAACACCTGCAGCCTCCAGACCAGATGAGAGGGCACGCAGATTACACCAAATTATCCCACTAAAGATGCCTTAGAGCAAGAAAAAGGCGAAACGTGTCTGGGAAAAATAAATTAAGTAGCAGCAAGAAAAGGTGGTTTTATTTACAAAACTAGTAGTTATGTGCTTGCTGCAGAGGTTGGCCATCAAACAAACTTGTTATTGTTCACTAAGTTCACTGCTGTCATTTGTGGTGTGTTTCATGTTTCGTGCAGCCGTTCACCTGGGTGATGGCGTGTAAGGACTCAACCAGCAACCTGGTGTAAGATGAAATGCGACTCATTCGAAGGGCGACAAGGTTCTATCGATACACGTCGAAAACTCGGTGATGCTTTGCCTCCTGCAGTCGTAACTGACAATGACATTGGGTCAACACATGAAAATGTAGGGATCGTGTGATATGGTGGTCTATGCTCAACTACAGCATATGTACGGTGTACTCCAAAACACTTGTGCTTGCACCAGCATTGTACTCAGTCGTCGGATCTGCCACAGATCGCCACCAGTCCTGGATTACACAGTGGGGGATCGTCCGATCTCTACCTTTTCTGATGGGACGCAGACGTCCAGTACATACGGCCTGCGCGTTATTCCACCCTCCTTCCAGCACTTTCCACAGGTGTTCACGATTGCAATACGCCAACAGGCTGCCAGCTCCGTCGTTTCAGAAATTTTCGTTTGCTGCCGCAGCACCACAGCAGTGTACCCTCTGTCCGCATTTTCGGCCCATATATTCGGTTCCCTTCCGCTTACATTCTTTCCTTACTGGTTCACGTGCCCGCAACACCACCAGGAGGCATTCAACTTCGCGTTGGGCAGTGGTCATACGGTTTTGGCTCGTGTGTGTGTGTGTGTGTGTGTGTGTGTGTGTGTGTGCGTGTACGTCAATGTGTTTTTCTATCCCAGTTAAATATGGCGCCATAAAAACAGCTGATACAATTTATGGTTTTGCCAGCACTATCGCTATTTCTCTTCAGTTATACGAGGTGTAAACAGCTTCAGACTAATATTACTGCTTATCCTTTCTGTACAAAAAGTCAGTCCGTCCATATTACCCGAAAATTTTTACAAATGAGACGAAGCCTGACAGCCCAAGCACGTTTCAAAACCGGTTACGTTCACGTGGGAGCGAAAATCGATTGCGGAATCGGAAAACCGGCAACCAGGAGCGGATTTCCAGAATCGATTTTGAAGTGTTTACATGACCACCCGGAAGTGGTATTGGGAAATCGGTTTACGAAATACGGTTTTGGGAGCCCCAAAAATTGTGTCTGAATGTGTGCGTGAGTGTGCGCTTGCGTTTGCGTACCATGCTCTGGTGTATCAGATGTTACACATCATCCTGTTAACTAACGGTGAAACTAATAACTTGACTCAGTAGTAAAAGCGTCAAAACGATCATTGCCCCGTGGACTTAACGTGTTCTCTTGATAAGACTATGTAAACGTTTTGTTATGCAAGTTACCGTTCAGTCTACAATCTCGCTTCTGTTCCCTGTCGTGTTGGAGAAATATGGAGGAAGTTCTTTGGAAACAGCTGATATCAGCATATTTAATTGTCACTCTGATTTCTACGGGAAGAAGAGTTTGAGGAATGGACCCACTGAGAGGTCTAATTTCGATACATCGTTGTTATTGTAATACTCCAGTCTATCTGGGAGTGTTATAAACGCCGAAAATGTCCACCTACGGTATAAATTCTTTATCCGAGTTGTAATAACGCAGAAACCTCTCTGGATTGGTGTATGCAGCTGCCCAATATGAAATTTTTGCAGTGCAGCAACGGTGGACGTCTAATTGAACAAAAGTGCTGTGGCAGCCCACTTTATACATCGTAGCGCCTACTGTATCGGCATCCCACTTCACGTCCAACCAACCCCGGGTGCCTGCATCGCTGGGCGTATATTCACCAGGAAAACTTAAGTCGTCTCTGGTGTCAAGACAAACATTTCCTGGCGGCCACTACACAACACACCACCTCGTCTCCACCAACGGCCGCCAGAGACCGCTACCCGTTCGCGGAGTCTGCAGAACAGTTTCACCAGAGGTCGCAGCTAGCCCAGGAACTACTTTGATACAGGAGGTACATGATCACAATTAGTTCCGGCAGATACATGAGCAAAACGGGCTTTATAGGACGGCGCATTGCCAGCAAAGGGCAGTTCGACGCACCTTTTGGAAGTATACAGAGGTGCCACCCCGGTAGCCACGGTCAGACGCCTCTTTCAGCTGGCCGATCTCTTGCAGATGGACTTGGTATAGTCGCCGGCCACTGTTACCGAGCGGTTCTAGGCTCTTCAGTCTGGAACCGCGCTGCTGCTACGGTCGCAGGTTCTAATCGTGCCTCGGGCATGGATGTGTGTGGTGTCCTTAGGTTAGTTAGGTTTAAGTAGTTCTAAGTCTAGCGGACTGATGACCTCAGGTGTTAAGTCCGATAGTGCTTAGAGCCATTTGAAGCATTTTGAACTTGGCATAGTCGACAAACATCTTACAATTGTAAAATTGTTTTATTGTGACCTCTCCACTTGAAAAGACGGATCTTTTCTATTATTATATGTTATTTTCAATTTGTGACGATCCACAGTTGGGATCTAGTCTTTTGTTCTTTTGAAGAGCTTATTATTGTTTGGTTTTGGTGAATCCAATAAATTATTTTCGGATTTGTGTTTCCCGCATTTCTATTCCGCTAGCGCAGATACTTCAAAAAGCACCACTCTGGAGCATCTGTAAAATGGCTACACAGCTGTCATAAAGTCGAGTTGAAATCAGTGCATTTTCCAGGTACAGATTACGTTCAATCTGTGTGTGGAATTCAGTAAATAGTTATTGTGGTAGATAGGACGAAACTTCCACGAATTCCTACTCCAAATGGTACATTTCTCCTACTTTTAACCTGCCTTTAACGGTAGATGTTTTATTCGGATGTATTTCAGTATTTCTGTAGCGATTCAGGCCCCTTATCACGAATTTTCATCCAATTTGTTCTTAAAACTGGCGTTGCATTAATACATTCCTACTTCCCTGTGGCAAAAGTAATCAGCTAGACGACACGCCTCTGAACATCTATGACTGATTGGAATCTTGGGGACAGACGAAATGGACTACTAAAAAGTACAGAACCGTAGTTCTCAAGGCGTTTATTTGAGCGCTGTTTGTTTTCGTCGTGGCTCGTTGCACTCTCGTTTTAATCACAGCAACAGGTCTGTGCCTATATTAAGCTACTACGTTCTGAAAAGAAGTATAAACTTTCCGAGAATTTCAATTGATTTTAGTCGGCATAGATTAAGTACGAAATGTGTCTTGTACAAAGTCTCTTCAGTGTTAACTCTTTACGTAGCATTTACTGTACCAATTTATTCTTTCATAGGCACAGTGCTAGCTATTAATTGCGTGTTTCATTGCTGTTGATACAAAATCGTTTTGTTGGCTATCATGCCGTTTACTTCTGTGTCGTAGTTATCAGAAATTTATAAATACGTCCTTTTCTGGAGATGGGCTCTCGGTTAAATGAACCATACATTTCTTACGTATTCAAAATAACAATACGTACTCTGTATAACCCCACACGAAATCTTAATGAATGGTCCAGTCAATAACTAAAGACTGTTGTCAAGGAATTTGACGTTTTTAATTTCATCTACACACAATGTGACTTCTTTAATGATCCATATAACCAGAACCCATTTCCCAAAGCATATCGACATTTGAGTTAAGTAATCGCACAAGATACATTGACATAATAACGGCGCCATTTCTGGTAACAAATCTAGACAACAGTGATACGCCACCTACGTTACACGTCGCATCACTAGCTGTTTAAGCCATTGATAACTGTTTGCCTATTTGCTGGGTCAACTCCTGTTATGTGACCCTTCGAACAGGACCTTGGTTGTCTCCTTTTGGATACTCTCAAGGGAACATCATCAACATGACCCAGCCCTACCAACAGATAACGCGTGAAAATTTAGGCCGTATGTCTGATAGTTCGCAGTTATGACTTCTGAACATACAGCTTTTAAACATGAGCGGGCACCGTCTGTCACTCGCTCCGCCCCACTGCAGCCGTTAAATACCGGAGCGCGAAGTACTGTGCTCTGGAATGGACAAGAGGTTTATGAACCTGGTAAACGTTTCGTTCATTGTAGCAAAGTTGGTAGTTTCTAATCTGTAGCTGGTGCCGCAGATTTCGTAGCTTTCAACATTTTTGTATATGCGGTGTAAATGAATGAAACGAATGTATGTGTCATTAAAGAAACGTATTTAATTATTAAATTCGACCGAGTGTGTTCCTTTCTTTTAATTTTAAGTCTGTTACAGCGTAGAATGTATGCCGGAGATGGTTATTTTTCAACGTGATTGGTGTGATTAAATTGTACACTGAAAATCACTAACATCATTTCATAATAATTATTCGGTTGCTTGGTTTTACTCATTTTGCTTTTGAGGCGTATATAAAGCTGCGTAATATCACAATGAGCACATTGTTAAAATATACTAATAATCCCTGACACAGTACTCAATAAAGAGTGTGCTATGGTAAGTGAGCGGGATTCACCTTATGAGAAAGGATTTTCGCATAGATATCGACCGCGTGTACCTGAATGGTGGCAAATCAGACTTACATCCACTCTGTAACAACAATAGTCCGTCAAGTAAGTTCGAAATGCAATCACTTGTCCGGATGGATCAAAAGCAAACCAGACGATGCTACCAATGTGACAATAATACATTCGCCAGCCTAATTAGGCATTAACTGAGTTTCTTCCCTGTACAAGTTGGTATATATTCATGCAAAACAACACGTTGTAACACTGCATAATATAGTAGAATTTTAGAACCATAAAATCTATTGAACTGATAGTTTCACGTACTGTACTGATATGGAAAATCATGAATACATAATACTACACTATAATGTTTACTAGAAAACTTTATACTGTCTATTAATCTGATTAAAATCGGACATAGGTTAACCTAGAAATTGTACTTTCATGCCACACACAAAATGTCAATTTTGATAAAGATAAAACACTGATAAATTTAGACTTTTATATTGATTTTAGCTTTTGCAGGCCAAACCAATTTAGAACACTTCAGAATTCAAATTAATGAATGGGGCAACCCTGAAACTGTTATGATCGCTGTTTTTTAAGCAAATGATTACTGAATTTATTATTCATTCAAGATTTGCAGTGTATAGCTTACTACTCTTTTCATCTTATTTATTACAGTCAGAGAGAGTCCCTTTAGTCAGCCATAGTCAGTGTCAGTGTCGTCGTAACTGCTGTCTGCTTCACGTCTGCTGTGCAGCGAGCTACCTCAATTTAAGTATTAACTGTATTTTTCTTACTTGTCACTTCTTCTTCCGTGTGTATTTGCTTTTAGGAAGCTTTAATTGTTGGGTGCTATTAATAGTGTTCCATAGATTTCGTGTTTGTTTTGAATACAGTCAGAGAGAATCCCTGTAGTCAACCATAGTGCCAGTAGTGCTAGTGTTTGTTTTCAATACAGTCCAGAGACAGGTAGTACTATTTTCATTGTTTTCTACAAGAAGTGGCTAGCAACCACAGTTTAGTGAATAAACAGCCGCCTTTAGTGAATTAGCAGTCTAGTTAAAGGTTGATTAACTCTCTTCAGAAAATTGATTCCTTAGGATGGATAGGATGTGTGACTGCTGTGTACGGACGCAGGAGGAGCTGGCCACTGTTCGCGAACAGCTGAGCGTGTTGATGGCCGCGGTCAGCCGTCTTCAGGCTGCTGCCTCGGAGTGTAGCGGCAGTGGGGAGTCTGGTGCGTCGCAAGGTACACCCCAGGTGTTACATGCTTCACCCACTGTCCCTGCTGTCGAGACATCTTCGCGGGTACCGGGCGCGGTGGGGCCACCCTCTCATCAAGGGGAGTGGCGGGTTCAGCGGCGTTCGCGGCGCACGAGGCGGAGGGTCAATGTGGAGGCTGGCCGTGTGGCGTCGCCCGCTCTGCCTGTGAGTGGACATGTGGCTGCTCCTTCAGCAAGGTCTAAGCAGGCGCACGGGGGGAGGGGTTTATTAGTTATTGGGAGCTCCAACGTTAGGCGGATGATGGAGTCCCTTAGGGAAATAGCGGGAAGGTCGGGGAAGAAGGACAGTGTTCACTCTGTCTGCTTGCCGGGGGGTCTCATCCGAGATGTGGAGGAGGCCTTACCGGCGGCGATAGAGAGCACTGGGTGCACCCGACTGCAAATTGTTGCTCATGTCGGCACCAATGACTCCTGCCGTCTGGGTTCAGAGGTCATCCTCAGTTCGTACAGGCGGTTGGCGGAATTGGTGAAGGCGGAAAGCCTCACTCACGGGGTGGAATCTGAGCTAAGTATTTGTAGTATCGTCCCAGAACCGATCGCGGTCCTCTGGTTTGGAGCCGAGTGGAAGGCTTAAACCAGAGGCTCGGACGATTCTGCGGAGATATGGGGTGCAAATTTCTCGACCTTCGCTATCGGGTGGAGAAATGTGGGGTCCCCCTGAATAGGTCAGGCGTGCACTACACGCCGGAAGCGGCTACAAGGGTAGCGGAGTACGTGTGGAGTGCACATGGGGTTTTTTAGGTTAGAGAATCCCCTCCCTAGGCCCGACAAGATGCCTCCTGAGACGCGGCAAGGTATGAGTAGGCAAAATGCAACAGGGAATATCAATATTAATGTGCTAATAGTAAACTGCAGGAGCGTCTATAGAAAGGTCCCACAACTGCTCTCATTAATAAACGGTCACAACGCCCATATAGTACTAGGGACAGAAAGTTGGCTGAAACCAGACGTAAACAGTAATGAAATCCTAAACTCAGATTGGAATGTATACCGCAGAGACAGGCTGAACAGTGAAGGGGGAGGCGTGTTTATAGCGATAAGAAGTGTAATAGTATCGAAGGAAATTAACGGAGATCCGAAATGTGAAATGGTTTGGGTGAAGGTCACGGTGAAAGCAGGCTCAGACATGGTAATTGGATGTCTCTATAGGCCCCCTGGCTCAGCAGCTGTTGTGGCTGAGCACCTGAAGGGTAATTTGGAAAATATTTCGAGTAGATTTCCCCACCATGTTATAGTTCTGGGTGGAGATTTTAATTTGCCGGATATAGACTGGGAGACTCAAACGTTCATAACGGGTGGCAGGGACAATGAATCCAGTGAAATTTTTTTAAGTGCTTTATCTGAAAACTACCTTGAGCAGTTAAACAGAGAACCGACTCGTGGCGATAACATATTAGACCTTCTGGTGACAAACAGACCCGAACTATTTGAAAAAGTTAACGCAGAACAGGGAATCAACGATCATAAAGCGGTTACGGCATCGATGATTTCAGCCGTAATTAGGAATATTAAAAAGGATAGGAAGATTTTTCTGTTTAGAAAAAGTGACAAAAAGCAAATTTCATAGTACCTGTTGGCTCAACACAAAAGTTTTGTCTCAAGTACAGATAGTGTTGAGGATCAGTGGACAAAGTTCAAAACCGTCGTACATTATGCGTTAGATGAGTATGTGCCAAGCAAGATCGTAAGAGATGGAAAAGAGCCACCGTGGTACAACAACCGAGTTAGAAAACTGCTGCGGAAGCAAAGGGAACTTCACAGCAAACATAAACATAGCCAAAGCCTTGCAGACAAACAAAAATTAAGCGAAGCGAAATGTAGTGTGAGGAGGGCTATGCGAGAGGCGTTCAATGAATTCGAAAGTAAAGTTCTATGTACTGACTTGGCAGAAAATCCTAAGAAATTTTGGTCTTATGTCAAAGCGGTAGGTCGATCAAAACAAAATGTCCAGTCACTCTGTGACCAAAATGGTACTGGAACAGAGGATGACAGACTAAAGGCCGAAATACTAAATGTCTTTTTCCAAAGTTGTTTCACAGAGGAAGATTGCACTGTAGTTCCTTCTCTAGATTGTCGCACAGATGACAAAATGGTAGATATCGAAATAGACGACAGAGGGATAGAGAAACAATTAAAATCGCTCAAAAGAGGAACGGCCTCTGGACCTGATGGGATACCACTTCAATTTTACAAAGAGTACCCGAAGGAACTTGCCCCCCTTCTTGCAGCGGTGTACCGTAGGTCTCTAGTAGAGCGTAGCGTTCCAAAGGATTGGAAAAGGGCACAGGTCATCCCCTTTTCAAGAAGGGACGTCGAACAGATGTGCAGAACTATAGACCTATATCTCTAACGTCGATCAGTTGTAGAATTTTGGAACACGTATTGTGTTCGAGTATAATGACTTTTCTGGAGTCTAGAAATCTACTCTGTAGGAATCAGCATGGGTTTCGAAAAAGACGGTCATGTGAAACCCAGCTCGCTCTATTCGTCCACGAGACTCAGAGGGCCATAGACACGGGTTCACGGATAGATGCCGTGTTTCTTGACTTACGCAAGGCGTTCGATACAGTTCCCCACAGTCGTTTAATGAACAAAGTAAGAGCATATGGACTATCAGACCAATTGTGTGATTGGATTGAGGAGTTCCTAGATAACAGGACGCAGCATGTTATTCTCAATGGAGAGAAGTCTTCCGAAGTAAGAGTGATTTCAGGTGTGCCGCAGGGGAGTGTCATAGGACCCTTGCTATTCACAATATACATAAATGTCCTGGTGGATGACATCGGAAGTTCACTGAGGCTTGTTGCAGATGATGCTGTGGTGTATCGAGCGGTTGTAACAATGAAAAATTGTACTGAAATGCAGGAGGATCTGCAGCGAATTGACGAATGGTGCAGGGAATGGCAATTGAATCTCAATGTAGACAAGTGTAATGTGCTTCGAATACACAGAAATATAGATCCTTTATCATTTAGCTACAAAATAGCATGTCAGCAACTGGAAGCAGTTAATACCATAAATTATCCGGGAGTACGCATTAGGAGTGATTTAAAATGGAATTATCATATAATGTTGATCGTCGGTAAAGCAGATGCCTGACTGAGATTCATTGGAAGAATCCTAAGGAAATGCAATCCGAAAACAAAGGTAGTAGGTTACAGTACGCTTGTTCGCCCACTGCTTGAATACTGCTCAGCAGTGTGGGATCCGTACCACATAGGGTTGATACAAGACATAGAGAAGATCCAACGGAGAGCAGCGCGCTTCGTTACAGGATCATTTAGTAATCGCGAAAGCGTTACGGAGATGATAGATAAACTCCAGTGGAAGACTCTGCAGGAGAGACGCTCAGTAGCTCGGTACGGGCTTTTGTCAAAGTTTCGAGAACATACCTTCACCGAAGAGTCAAGCAGTATATTGCTCCCTCCTACGTATATCTCGCGAAGAGACCATGAGGATAAAATCAGAGAGATTAGAGCCCACACAGAGGCATACCGACAATCCTTCTTTCCACGAACAATACGAGACTGGAATAGAAGGGAGAACCGATAGAGGTACTGAAGGTACCCTCCGCCACACACCGTCAGGTGGCTTGCGTAGTATGGATGTAGATGTAGATGTAGATGTAAATGCCTTTAAATCTGCCTCGAAATAATAAACTTCATTACTATATCAATACTAAAGTTTACTTTCGATTTCGATGGACCTTCGCTGTTTATTTACTGGTTCATTAACAAAATATTTCTTTAAACACCATTCTAATATAGCTAGTTCTGCAAATAAATATTATTCACGCAATTTTTAATTTTCATTTTGGTACACTCGGATTACACAACATTTGGAAAGGACCCTGTCTAGTTTAGTTGTGAGGATAATTAAATGATGGAAAAGTTCTGGTAAAATTTAGGTTATTATTGCACCAAACAAACACGGAGAGTGCTCCGATCCATACGAATACAGTACTAAAAGTTTCAACCTGCCAGTATCGATGCGGCTGTTGGCGGGCGGCAAGATTGTGAGGCACAGAGCACACATACAACCACAGCTATGGCTCTTGACGTATCGTCACTTTAATTCTTCTTAGCGTCTCAATACTTTTCCATTTAATGCCTACGGATATTTTGCCATGCTGTGTGGGCGTTGGAACGGCATACCCGAGGCTCAGTGAAGCTTTGTCTTCCAGGAGAGCCTCCTCGCTCCAGAAGGTGTTTCTCAAACCAGTGCCAAACTCCAACTGCTACTGAGCCCGTTGTGCCGTGCAGTGCCCTCGCGCATTTTCCCGCGCTCGCCATCCATCCACCTTTTTCCGCTCCATGACAGACCAGGTATTCACCCGAGGATTTGCATTCTACATTTCCTACCACATTGCCTACGCATGGACCAGGTGCACAATTACAATTTTAAACATCTTACAACAGTTTCAATATTTGTTACATTTCAATTCTATTGCAATATTACTTGACATTTGACATAAACATTAATATTTACATTGAAACTTATTTACAGTTTTCTTAACATAATGGCATGAAAAAAAAAAGAAATGAAATCAGAACATCAATTACACAAGTTTATGGTAAAATAATATGAAAAGAATTACTTACATGTACAATAGTACAGAGTCGTTGTTGTTACAAAGTGTTCCAAGAGTTGGCCTGAGGAGATAGCTCTAACATAAGGTGAGGCGAGACAGGAAGCCAAGAGTAAGGTTAAATAATCGGATGGCAACCCGACCCAGGGACGCCTGAAGGACCGACCAACAACCTAATCAATTCCCTGCTGCCCAAGCAACTGTATGACAATGGAAAATATCGGCCAAGAACGAAATACCAGTTTTACTACATCTTCAAAATTGACATCTAAAAAAAGCCGATGCACACTAACCACTCTTAAGAACAAAATATGAACAAACAACTAAAAGGCTGTTGAAATACAAGTTGTGCCGGACAGCATCAACGTGGCGAGGAAAACACACTGCCGAAATCTACGCTAACGACCAGGCACGTAACTGGGACGTTAACGGCCAATATGCAGATAATACCGCTGGTGCACTTCAATGATAACTAACCATCAGTTTAATAGTGCGAGACCACACAGGAAAACGGCTGCAAAATGTCGCCAACTCCAACACACCCTACTTGCTGCTAGCTGGAACGGCCGAGGAAGCAACAACCGGCAACGAACGAAAAGAGCTGAGGTTTCATAACAGGTTAACTGATCACTCAACTTCAGTGTCCAGGTTCGGGGCGCAACGAGCTTGTAGCTCTCGCAGCAAGTGCATCACAATCCGACTACGCGTGCACGCCGCCAGTGGTCCCGGACTGACGTTGCGCCGCAGAGACTTCATCGCTGCTCTGTCTCAACCGACTGACTGCCACACACACCACCACACGGAAGTATAGCGCTCACACCAAAGATGGTACAGTAGTACTAGTATCGATAAGCGCTGCTGCTGCCACTGACGGAGGCAAGTCTGTTATGGTAGTCACTCAGGGAGAAATAAGACGCCACTTGATTGCGAGAAACTGCCAAAGAACAAATGGCATCAACGCAAGCCAGCCACGGCTCAGTATGGTGCCACCGATCGATCTCGCCAAGAACTAAAAATAATTATGTATAGAAATTTGTTAGAGAAGAAGAAAAACAAAATAAAATGGAATTCTTTTTTTCCACTTACAGGGCTGTTTAACTGTTTCATTTGGAGCTGGAGACTGTTGCAGTTGCTTGTCAGACTCCGTCTGTATGTCTATGGCCTCTAGTATTGTTTCTGTAACAAGGCAAAACATAGGTTTTTTTCGAATTTCACAGCAACTAATACTACATAGATACTTTTCTCTACACCTACTTGACTGTTGCTGTGTTTTCTCGACCACAGGCTGTTCCACAGCATGTGGCTGGTGTACTTTTTCAGGCTCCAGCATCGCCTCAAGACTAGATTCCATTTCAGATTTGTAAGCTATAACATGAAGAAGAAATAAACCGCCAATACAATACAAGAACAAACTACACTACTACCATGAATATTTTATTTTTATTTTTATTTTTTTATACACACTCACATAGCAGTTCTGGTAGAGAGCTATCTGCAGGGAGAATTTGCTCCTCTTCCTCCCATCTTTTCTTGCATTCCAGGATAAAATCCTGGAATTGTGCTGTAACAAGGGAAAAGATATGGAATTGCTGACGAGATTTTCTTTTGCAATACGAAATTTTTTCGTGATTCCGCACCTTATCCACATACTTACACAAACAAGTTATTATTTGCATAAATGGTAGTTTCTGTTCTTCAATTCTATGTAGCTTGCCACTGACGCTGATGCTACAGTTGGTGCATTTCATTTTTCCCGAGAAAGACTGACACAAACATACACAAGCAAATACACAAGCGAACGGACGAAGGCAGAATGAGAGTGAGAGCACCATTACTAGGGTTTATGTAACCTCTAACACTTCCATCCACCATTTCACCCAGGTAGCAAATAGGAGTTCCTAGTGATGAATGCCGGTCTGAGCCTACAGGACAAGTTGGTGCTAGTCTGCTGGCCACGTATTTTGTTCGCTTTTGAATGTTCCTTCTGATACACTCTGGAAATACTCACGAACTATAGCCTATGGCATAGTGTTATAAAGGATATTCACAACAAGTAATGATACTTCAGCGTTGTGAAAACGCCTTTATGGTCCGATCTCTACTATCTTCCAAAAAAAGCTCATATAAAAGGAAAGAATCTTCATTTTGTGTGAGAAATTTGACGTGTATTGACAAAACAACATTGCAGTTTCAGATCTTTCAAACTGAGGAATCCCTGTCAGGGTGGAGCTGCAGCCAGTCCAAGTCGCATGCATTGCGCCATGGTCGGCGGCTGGAGTGGTCGCAAGGATGTCAGACGACCGGCAGTTGCTACTTATTGCTGTCATGGTTTACAGCTGTTCTGGCAGGCTGACTCTTCAGGTACACAATACACTCGGCGGATGGCGCTGGACTACACTGGAGGTGACTGGTGGTGACTAGACAGATTTTCATTTTTGTTTTGAAATGTCGTGTTCGGTAAGATAATGAGCACTACATTTATAAACAATATTGCACAACATGTTTCACATGTTTCTGTTAGCTAGGATGCAACTTCTGACTCGTAAAATATTGTGTTGCTACAGGAGTCCTGTACATAGCGGCAGGGTGTTACAGACACAGTGGACAGTAGGTTAGGTCACTGTGTTGCTCTCGGCAGCAGCTATTCAAAGATAAGTCAGCAGGAGGCAACTGCCCTGTATTTCAGTGATAGCTTGCTGCCCTATAATATCCTTCTTATACAGGACTATTGGTTAGAGTGGCAGGAGCAACTCTCTAGTGCTAGACTAATAGCGAAAATATCCACTCAACATCTGGTATTTATTGACGAAACTAGACGGAGCTACTGTCTAGTGCTCAATCAATTAGCAACTACCCCTGTCCCAATAAAATGATTTAAATTAATGATATTTCACAACGCGTGCAAAATATGGACTTCCATCCATACTGTCTGTCAGCCTAGCATAGACTGAGTTCATTTCCCGCCAATTTCTGGACAGGGGAGAAGTTGGGGAGAGAAGAGGGCGAAGGGCCAATAGCGCCCCCTGGTGGTCATGTAGTGAACTAGGTCAGCTGGTCTCTGAACCTAAAGGTGAACAGATTAAACTTCATATTCACGCAAATAAATTAGAATTTCCTAACATTGTTTAATTTTTAGCCAAAATTTCAGTTTCCCTACCATTTAAAGGAGAGGAGAGGGGAGGGGATGGGTGAGGTGAGGGAGCAAGGGACTCAAGTGCCAGCTGGTCATCAAGAGGTTATTAATTCCTCAATTAATTAATTTGCATAATTAATTTGATATCAAAAGTGAACCATTAACGAACGTTGCCCTACTACTTCAGTAATGGTAAAGGCGTGAAAAACAAGTAGAAATGCAACGTCTTTGAGTTAGATATTGTTACACATCGTCAATGTACTATCAAGTACAATATGCAGAGTCACTAGTACGGTGTATACATTACACCAAATTGTGCTCAGCGTTCTATAGGCTCGGCTAAAGTTATATCATTGTTGAAGGGTGCAGTCCTAACAATTATCATACTGCAGGCTATATCGCTGGTATATTTCTACTGGAGGTTTTACACTGATAATAGGTGACTTGGTGTGCTTCTCTTCATGGCGTTCGATGTTCTTAGCATAGTTTCCTATACGATGTCTGGAGCTGGTGACAAGCACTCATCGGTGTAATTGTTGACAGATGACTCCATCTGTCTATGGAGTGTGTTGTCTGGGATCACCAACGTCCGTTAAAGTGTAATTGAAATAGAATTTTGAGTCAAAGCTGGTGGTCGCTACTTGATGCTAACACGAAAGAGCAGAGAAACGTGTGTAACGCTAGGCGCTAGTCATATGAATTGTTTAAACTGGCTGACAGTTGTTCAAGGTTGGTGAATAATGGGATATCGCCAAGAGAATATTTCACCCTCATAATACAGAGTATTACAGGTGTACCTGTTAGATTTCAAGTCTAGACTGGCTCTGACAAATTTATGTCCACTTTTTAGTATACGAGTATGTTGTACTATTTGCGACTCTAGTTATCTCCATTGGACAAATACTGGGTTTTATCATAATAATAAAAATTGCGAGGTTCAATTTAAAATTAAATGTAGTTTGTGGCTTTGAATAGTCAACGACAAACAGTCAATAAATAACAAAATTCTGGAATGAAGTCCGTGAAGAAATGAGCAAGAAGTGGAATGATATGACTACTGAATGGAAAGGGAAGGAAGAAGAAATTATTTAAATAATTATTACTTGACGTACCTGTATATTGCCAGAAATGAAAGTAAGACCCAAACGAATGGCAGATTAAGGAGGATTAGTGTTAAGGAAGTAGATTAGACAAGAGGTTGTGTTCTGTGCAGCATCTGTAAATAATTAAAGTTATATGCATTAAGTGCTTTATACAATAGTAACGCTGTTTGTTAATTCTTCAGTTAAAGATTTTTATGATAAGTAAATTTCCATATTTTTTCATAGTAATATAATGTAGTGATATTTAAGCCATGCTTTATTGGTCATGCACCATCTTGTACCTTGAAACCGAAAAAGATCTTGTACTACGAGACGTGATATTTGCAAATGAACTGAATTTAGTTAATGTCAAAACCATTTTACTTCTCTTAATAATGCAAATTTTCTTTCTTGGCAATAGCATCAACTTCACGTACGTGGTGTCTGTTCTTTTGGCGAGCCACTATGAATTAAGACACGGAGGAATTACAGTCATTGGTTGCGAGTGCGCGTTGATTGAAATCAATAGGTAAAGTTGAAAATTCGTGCCAGACAGAGATTCGAACCAGCATCCCCTGCTTACTAGGTATACGCTCTTACCATTAAGTCATCCAGACACAATGCTTATCGCAGCTACACAGACTACGCAAGCACACAACCATCAGGCCTAACTTTCAGATTATCCATACACTTCTAAAGTATGTTCCGGGCCATTATCCCTATTATTCACTGCAATTCGCCGATTCCCGAAAGAGTTGAAGCCTGGTCTGCATCTGCACTGAAGAGGTCACTGGCAGTCTTCACTTTAAATACACATACGTGGTGTGTGTTCTTTCAGACTTGCCCGAAAAAAAAGGACACCATTTCGATCCAGCTGCCACTATGAATTACGACACAAAGGAATTACGGACATTGGTTGCAAGTGGGCGTTGATTTAATTAAATGGGGAAAGTTGAAAATTTTTGCTGGACATGTCGGAAAGAACAGACACCACACACACACACACACACACACACACACACGTATATACATAAGGCAACGACGCCAAATGTGCGCAACTCTTACGGTTATGGGCGAAATGCCAGTACAGATTACAAATTGTACTTAACATGTAGCTACTTTTTGTTCAATCTCTGCTTAATATGAGTTCACTTATCTATTATTGGTGTCTGATAAAGTAATAATATAGCAGACAGATGACTGAATACAATACTGACAAGATTTAATCGATAGCTACACTTTTTAAATAGCAATAGAAAATTTCTTCCTGATAACATAACCGTGTTGTACTTTACACCATGTGAACCGCACGACTGCTACAGTCGCAGGTTAGAATTCTGCCTCGGGCATGGATGTGTGTGATGTCCTTGGGTTAGTTAGGTTTAATTAGTTGTAAGTTCTAGGGGACTGATGACCTCCGTTGTTAAGTCCCATTGCGTTCAGAGCCATTTGAACCGTTTACACCATGTTCTCAAGTTTGGAAAATTGTGGAGGAAGCTTTGTAATTTTAGAAGAGGCCTGCAGCACATCGAAAGTTAATGGCATCACTTAAGAATGGATTTTGGACGATATTTGTATCCGAATACTTCTAATAACCTGATGACGCCAGCAAACAAAATTTTGTAATTTGAGTTGTACAGTATATGTGATGAGGATAACCAGTTATAAAGCTAAACTTTTACCCTCATGTAAGCTGATTAACAGTTTAGAAAAAAGCTATTTTTACACATGAAAATTGGTGAGTGTATATGGCAGCTTTTGGGTTTGTCTGACGTTGCTGAAACTTTTCGGATAGAGATCGCAACACACAACGTATAGCTGCAGCTTACCGCCCACCATGTCTCAGTCTCTGGGAAACGATCGACTCTTTAGCATGATGGAGATGGAGCATCAAAACCCAGACACAGCCAGCTGTGGTGTCACGACTTTACAACGAATGGTGATTAGATGGATCAAGGTCGGTATTGCTTCAAGAAGAGACAGTGGTCTATCCATAAGTACCACACAATGATGGTATTTTAGAATTGTTCGATTGGCTCTGACACGTAGACTAATGAAAACAGCTGAAATATAGGTAGGAGCTACATGGAAAGTGTCACGTCAAATCGTTCGCAACAGGCTTCAGAAAACTGGGCTTAGATACTGAGATCTCATGCACCTTCTAGCACTGGCACCACACCACCGATAGCAAGGACTGGCATGGTTAAGGGGCAGAGTCAACTGGGAGGCTGAGTGGCGTTCTGTGAAGTCCAGCGTTGAGTCTCGTTTCTGCTTCTGGAGGTCAAATCGAATACAGTGTGTGTGTGTAGACGACCTTGCGGAAGATCGTAGGAAACAGTGACTGTCATGACGAACACCTTTCTGATCCTAGACTCAAGGTGTGGGAAACTGTTGGGCACTGTAACGTTACGGATATGCAGGTGAGTTGTTCGGCCGCCTAGAATTGGTAGGAGGTGGATTTCCTTGTTCGCCTGAAGGGCAGAGGGCCGAGGACCCAGGACACAGCAGGGCTGGATCAACCAAGGCAACCAGTGAGGCCCGGCCCCGAGTACAAAAATGGTCAGCAGCCTAGCCAGAAACGGATTAATCCCGAAGCATGTGGACAGTGATATCTTGCTTAAACATTGTGCAGAATATTTAACGCACTGGCCGAATTGAAGGCAGTCTCAATTATGGCTTTTTACAAATCTTGGTAAATCTATAATAAACTACAAGAGATAACTTGTAGATATTGGCAAAATCAGAAAAAGTGTCACATCCAGTTTTGCAACATTTTCAATATCTTCAAAAACTACAGAAGTTAAAATTTTAAATTGATTAAATATTTTCACAATGACCATTAAAATTAATACTTTCTAAATGCTTCATTTCATTGCACTGTATATATCATGTCAGAAACGTACATGCTTATATATTTTTATTTAAAGACTTACTTTTCTTACATATTTTTTAATACGTAAATTTTTGTCAGAACATCACACTCTCCACAATAAACAGTAAATGAGTGCAGCATAAGTACCTCAGTCTTGTCACACTTATATAGGTATTTAAGGAATAGGTTACTAGCTTTGCTAATTACTTTATTTAAATGTACTTAAAGCCAACCTGTCAAACCCAGCATCATTTAAAGGTGGTCAGTCGCATGTGTTTGCCCATTTTGTTGTCATTTAATGTGAGCTCCCTTGCGCTGAAATGCTGGCTTATTTATTTATGAATTAACCTTTTATTTATATTAACTGCGAATGGTCTGAAAGTGACTGTGTAGAATGTAGAAGCAAGCAATGATGAAACACTGCTGGAGTCAAGTGAAGATGTAATGTCTGAACGGTATGGAAACGCCATGTGGCTAGGGCCCCCCGTCGGGTAGACCGTTCGCCTGGTGCGAGAGTTTCGAGTTGATGACACTTCGGCGACTTGCGTGTCGATGAGGATGAAATGATGATGATAAGGACAACACAACTCTCAGCCCTTGACCGGAGAAAATCTCCGACCCAGCCGGGAATTGAACCCGGGCCGTTACGTATGACATTCCGTCGCTCTGACCACTCAGTTACTAGGGTGGATAATTTTGAGTGGTGCACTCAAGGGAATGGTTCGGGACACTTTCAGTTTTGTTCTTGAAGAAGAAAAAGGAAGACCTAGCAGTGATGTAGTGCGTTATTCGGTCATATGGGTGGTTCATTCAGGAAGGTGAAAGACTTCTACAGTACTTAAATCTTTTAAAGGGGCTTTGTATTTTGGGAGGTATTAATGAGCTCCCATGCTGAACTTCAACTTTCTTCTAGCATTACTGAACTGAGAATAGACAGAGTATGAGCTGCATCTCCTTGTATTCTGTGCATTTATTAGTGAAGCGGGATGCTACACTTTGAATTACTTTGAGATGACGAAAATTTAATTATTGTGTTTTCAAAACAAGCTTAGTTTTCAGTGTCTTGAAGGTCCAATTAATTTGAGGTTTCTGCTACCACTCTCGTAATGCTGTCAACTTTCTTTGTGCAAAAACGTGAAAATTCGAAATGTTTAATATATGGCAGTATTCTCGCTGGTCAACGGAAGTTTAGTATTGAAGACCATTATAATAAATTTCACAAGGACGAGTACAATTTATTGTCGGATTCTGAGCGGATGGGGAATTGACTGAGCTTAAGAAGAGCGATTTGACGATACCACATGAATCTGTCGTAGTTGGCCGGCCGGAGTGGCCGAGCGGTTCTAGGCACTACAGTCTGGAACCGCGCGACCGCTATGGTCGCAGGTTCGAATCCTGCCTCGGACATTGATGTGTGTGATGTCCTTAGGTTAGTTAGGTTTAAGTAGTTCTAAGTTCTAGGGGACTGATGACCACAGCAGTTAAGCCCCATAGTGCTCAGAGCCATTTGAATTTGTCGTAGTTGCTGTTGTCAGAAGAGATCTGCGACTTTCTCTCGTCATGTCTCTCATCTAACTGATTTAACATTTTATGGAGCACTGTTTTCAAGTTTTCAGGACGACAACAATAATAGCCCAGCGGTATGTGCAAGTTATAAGATTGCGCTTAATATAGCGAGAGCTGGAAAACCATTTGCTGAATTAATAAGTCTAGGTTAAGAGCAAACATGAGTGATGAAAATTTACGTAACTGTTTCTGTTTGTCTGCATGTAGAAATTTTGTTCAAGATATTAAACTTATTGTAAACTCCACCTGTGATAATTAATTAAAACGTATCGTAGGTAATAGTTACTCTTTCAAACCATGATTTCTTTCAAGCACTCCTACTAACCTTATTCATTCACTCAATAAAGCAAGCTAGGAAACAAAACGCATTACAGAGGAAGGAGCGGACAGAAGGTATGGTGGGGATGGGAGATAAGCGGGTGGCCAGCTTGCCCCTGTGTGCACGCGGAACACCTGTTAACTGCACGCGTGCAAGTGCACCGCACATATGCAGGATTCCTGCCTGCCCCTGGTTTAGAGAATCTGCCTTCAGTAGTTGCGTTCATGAGAGTCCTTGGTAGGATTTAGGTGTGGTGAAGTTGGAACTTCAAGAAAGAAGAATAAGCTATGAAGAGCCAGGCGGAGTTCTATTTTGCAGCAGCCAGGGGAGTGTGAGCATCAGTGGCGGTCATTGCAGCACGGCCCAACAGCGGAGGCTTCGAGTTCTTCAGCGTTGCCGTGGGCATTGGCAGCAGCAATTCTTTAAGCAGCAGCGGCACAGCAAAAGCAGCCAAGCATGGCCGAAAGGTTAAGTGCTTACACTGACAGTGCTACTACCTGCGAATGAGCAGGATCATTGTCACTGATGGAGCCTACAATGGTTAACCAGCAATCCTGTTTGTGTGGTTCAGATACCGGAAGTGTAACAGTTAGTTTTAAATTTGAATGTAGTAGTATTGATAATGACGACATTGGTAGTCCAAAATCAGAGAAGGGAGATTTCAGTGGCATGTTTAAAGGAAATTCTGACATATTTGAGCTACAAAGTGAACATACTGGGTAAAGAGGAATGACGAGTAGAAATTGAGGTAGATTTAATGAAAACAGAGTGTAGCAGACCTTGTAAAAGCTGAGGTGGGAAAAATTTAATTTCTATAGAAGGGCTTACTGATTCGAAATTAGAATTTATGGCGGAAGTGGACAAAATTAATGTGGAGGGTGGCCTGGTTAACACCTGAGTCGATATAACAGATAAGGTTTCGGCGGTAGGTTGGAAAAGATGTCGGATGAGCTAGGCGGCGAAGAAAAAATTTATTTACAGAGGTGGAATAGTTGAATGTAAAAAGGATGTGCTTAAAAACAGAGTAAATTTTAATCAAGATGAAATAAAGAAGCTGTGCAGCGTACACAGCAGTTTAATGACGTGTGAAGGCACAATTAAGTTCCGTAGCAGCATGTCCGGCTACAACTGTGATAGGTGTTCAGTGGCATAATTCAGGAACAACAAATTACTCTGCAAATGACTGAAAACACCATCCTGTTGATTCATTGCTGTATGTAGACTTGGTTTTGTGTGAGTAATGCCGGCAGAGGCTATAATTAAGTTAAATGAAACACGCTTAGAGGACAATGCAAAATTGTGGGAAAATTTAACGTGTGTTCCATTCACCAGTTATGAACTGTTTGGCATTTGTTTTCCTGAAAAAATTATTGAGTGAAGTGAAGCAAACACAGAATGAATTTCTAAATGGATCTCGTTTCAAGCATGGAAGTGAATCAATGCAACATTCTTGTGATCGTTTACTGGCTAAGGTGATGCACATAAATCGTCCTCTTAGAGTGTTGACTCAAATCAAGACGTTTCAGAGAAAATTACAGTAATTTTTACAATGGGATCTTGTCCACAGTCCGATAAATTCCAGTGACAAGTTTATAGATTTTATTGAGCAACTTGAGCAGGTGTTTAAATTCAAACCATATTATTGAAACAGTAGAAGGGAAGTGGGTACTCTGAACGGGAACAGTGCTAACATCCATGATAAGCATAATAATCACCAAAATAGTCAGCCGAGCTCACTAGCCGAGCGGTCTCAGGCGCCTTGTCACGGTCCGTGGGGCTGCCGCCGTCGGAGGTTCGAGTCCTTCCTCGGGCATGGGGGTGTGTGTTGCCCATAACGTAAGTTAGTTTAAGTTAGATTAAGTAGTGTGTAGGCTTAGGGAACGATGACCCCAGCAGATTGGTCCCATAAGACCGTACCACAAATATTAAAAATTTTTACCAAAACAGTTATCACGACAAGGGAGCAATAATTTTCAAAAGAGAACTGGTAATGGAAATTGTCTCAACAGAAATCAAAACCGAAAACGAAGATCTGAAGGGAGAAGTCTCACGAAGTCCAATGCTAAAATACGAGGTAGGGAAATCTGAGATCGCCATGTCTCTGATCTAGATGTTGCGAAATAAACCGTCAGTGAAAATGACAAGTTGTTTTAAAAGTTTTGTGGTTGTCGAAAATTAGGCAAAAAAGACACAAACGTCAGAGAGAGAGGCAACAAGAAGTAAAAATAAAATAGAGAGTAATTTTAATCGGCAGAATTATGAAGAGGGCGCAAGACATATTGTATAATACGTAAAGAATGCTGATACGGATGGTATGGGGCTGAAAATTTTATATTGTGAAAGGGAAGTAAAAGATGGAATGAATGTATGTTTGCTGAAAGATTCTATGATACAAAGAGAGGCTGTGGTAGATGTGAATTTTGTGGAGGTGGAATGTGTGATGAATTCAGAGGAGGCGCTACTCGGTACGTAAGGCTATAGCACTGTAGCTGAAAGTACTGGAGTTGAATTTTGTGGTGTAACGACAGAAATATGTGGAGATATTTGTGAATGTGGCTTAGCCATGGTGAGATATGTCAAAGGAAGGAATTTGTGCATTTATTCCTATTAACAGAAGTGATCCGGTGGCTCTTGAGGAAAGCGTGAATTACGAGTGGATGTAGAAGGATGAACGTGAAAGCAGTGTGTTGGGTGGTAGATCAGAATAGAGAGTATCAGAGAAATCTCAGAGTAGAGAAAATGTAACGTAGACAGAGATAGATGCGAGCTCGAGGAGTCGGAGTATACTGTAATGCGGAGCGATGCAGTAGGAAATTTTATGGGTTGATGGGCGGAGGATGATGATGTAGTATCTGGTGGTGGCTTCTGTAATATATCTGTGGATGTAATGGAGATATTAATTAATGAAACTTATGAGTTGTCGGCGAATGTTAAGGGAACTGTTTGTAGTAAACTTCGCGATGATTCGGTGGAAATAAGTGAGGTTTTGCTTAAGGCAACGAATTTGTAAGTTTTGTCGGTAATAGTAGGTACGTTTCACCTACTGATATCGTTAATTCGGAGGAAGGAGTCAGTATATTTAATTTAGAAGAGGACAATGAAACGAAGAATTAGGAGGAGCAATTAGATGCAGCATATGATTTAACGGTAGATCGGGAGAATTTGGAAATGGATGATGGGGAAACTATTTGCTTAGGAGAAGATGTTAGCACTGAATGTTACCGCGAGAAAGGAAGTTATTACTCTTTTAATGATTAAAGACGGTTCGGAAATAATATTGGAGTCGTTACTACCTCACTGGTGGGCACTGAATAAATATAGAGCAGCGAGAGGTACCAATGAGGGGAAAGATGAAAATGCTTAGTGAATTGTTTAAAGGTAAGAGCGAATGTTGCTCTGATGTAAGATGTACCACAAATATGAATGAAAAGAGATGTACTGGAAATGACCTTCTGAGGGAGAAATGGTGAGAGAGGGGTTAAATTAATGAGCATCCTATGAGTGAAGTGACTAATGTCGATGAAGGACGAAGGTGTACATTTCACTAAGCTAAAATGGTTTTCCAGCGCTAGTAAAAAATTTTGTATGCAGTCGACCTGGTCCTTCGGTGTACGAGGAGAAAAGCCTCCGATTTGAGCAGTGCAGAAAGCATAAGAAAGTGAGCCTCGCAAGGTATTCACACTAGCGATGTAAATATGTACGACGCAACGGTGGCAGAGTTGCACCTTATGGATGAAGATGGATCTGTGATAACTTGTTTCATAAATAAGTTTATTTTCATGTGTAGTTTTAGAATTTTAGAAGTTATTCATGTTTCATGTAAGGGGTAGTTTGGTGAATTTGAAATGTGTATGATGTAGTACAGAGGCACAATTTAGAGAAAGAAGTTAGTGAAGTTTGGTGCACCGAGGTCGGCAGACAGTAAGTAGTTGCATTAGTGAGACAGAAGTTCTACAGTACGTAACAAGGTTGGGGGGAAACTTCAAGACGTCATTTAAATGTGTTCTTTGTTGAATTTTAGATCGGTTTCTTATGTATTATAGGTAGTTTAATTAAAGCTATTGTTAGCACGAAAATTGTGCATGAAGGTCACAAAACCTCATTAAAGTTTAATTGTTTGTGAAGTGAAAAGGAATGATTATATGCATAATACAAGCAAAGATTTCGAGGTATATTTCGTGGACTGTGTCTGTAATTATGTTATTTCTGATGGATTTTTAAGAGATTTGTGTAAATAAATGCTGGTGATGACGTCTAGGAATATTGTTTTACTAAGTAAACAGGATACTGATGATTTTATGGAGCAGTTTATCTGCTGAGAAACGAAGAGTCAAATGGGACATTTCCACTTGGTATAGCTTTATTCAAAGTTTCTGATTAGATGCGATAAATCGTAAAGAGGTGATGGATATTAGCTGAATTGTAGATCGAATCTCATGGCATGAAAGACATGTTTCCTCGTGGGAACATGGACAGAGTGTTAGAAATATCGAACTGAATGAAATGTGTTTTCCCAAAGCAATAAATCGGATTTCGCTATGCAGTTCTGTTTGCGAATGTATCAGCTCCACTGGGGAGAGCGTGCAGTGCCTGATCTATAGGGTGAGGTGAAGCGATACGATTTTTGTTAACTACACCACAGTCGTACTTCAACAGCTATCATCCTTGTTTTTTGACGCATGTTTCGGTATGGTATGGGACAAGGGAGTCGTGAATTTCTGTAGAGAAGGCTGAACTGCGAACAGTATAAATTTTGTCACCTGATCCTGTGCTGTGTTTCTTATAGTAAACAGCTACAAAGCAATGGCCAAAGCAAAATGTTTCAAATGAACGCAACAGCGCTTATAGCTTTTGTTATAAGTCGAGATAACTCGAAGGTTACTTAGATTTATGTATTTTGAATTTATTTCGCCAGTTAAGATTTATAATTGGTAATGGACTTTCAAATCAATTTATGCTATGTATATATGTTATGGCTTATCTTAAGAGTAATTTGCTATTTCATACATCACTACAAAGATACGTAAACTATTGTTCCAGCACACAAGTAGAGTATTCTGTTTATTTTGTTATGACTCTATTTATTACGCCGCGTCGGTTCGCCGAATATCTATAGTAAATGACAGTTAAATAACAAAGCACGTCCGTGTGCATCAGCGATTTCAGGAAAAGGAGGCACATCGAATGACAGAATAGTTTCTTTATCCTTAAGAACTACGGAGATGAATACTTCACAGTGACTAAATATTTTGACAATAAACCCAAGAATTAACAAGCTTTAAACGCTTCACTGAATTTCAGCAAACAATATTGCATTTGATACAGTTATCCTCCCGCATAGCTAATGTAAATAAGTTTCCTTTGTAGACTTTCGACCACAATGTTTTTATGGCCATACTTTTCTTCAAGATATACAGCAAATAAATATAGCATGACTACCTCATATCTTTTCATTATTGTATAGTTATTTAAGGAATAGGCTACCATTCTTGCGATCAACTTTATTTAAATATGATTACAGCCGTTATGAAAAAACCAACATAATTTGAAAGTGGTCAGTCGCATGCGTCAACTGTATAAAAATTACACAAAAAGACGTTTCGATTAATCAACGTGGACTGAAGAGACAAAGAAACTGATACACCTAACTAATATCGTGTAGGGCCCCCTCGAGTATGCAGAAATGCGGCAACACGAACTGGCGAGGCCTCGACTAATGTCTGAAATAGTGCTGGAGGGAACACACATTATGAATCCTGCAGGACTGTCCTTAAATTCGTAACAGTACGAGGGGGTAGAGATCTTTTCTGAACAGCACGTTGCAAGACATCCCAGATATGCTCATTAATATTCACGTCTGTGGAGTTTGGTTGTCAGCGGAAGTGTTCAAACTCAGAAGAGTATACCTGAAGCCACTCTGTAGCAATACTCGGCGTGTGGGGAGTCCTGCTGGAATTGAGCAAGTCCGTTGGAATGCACAACGGACATGAATAATTGCAGGTGATCAGACAGGATGCGTACATACGTGTTACCTGTCAGAGTCGTATCTAGACGTATCGGGGTCCCATTTCACTCCACATGTCCCACACCATTACAGAGCCCCCAACAGCTTGAACAGTCCCCTACTGACATGCAGGGTCCATGATTCATGAGGTTGTCTCCATACCCGTACACGTCCATCCTCTCGATACAATTTGAAACAAGACTCGTCCTAACAGGCAATATGTTTCGAGTCATCAACAGCCGAGTGTCGGTGTTGATGGGGCAGGTGAGGCGTAAAGCTTTGGGTCGTGCAGTCATATAGTGTACAAGAGTGGGCCTTCGGCTCCAAAAGCCCATATCGATTTTGTTCCGTTGAATGGTTCGTATTCTGACACTTGCTGATGACCCAGCATTGAAAGATACAGCAATTTGTTGACGGGTTGCACTTCTGTCACGTTGAACGATTCTCTTCAGTCGTTGTTGGTCGCTTTCTTGCAGGATCTTTTTCGGCCGCAGCGATGTAGGAGCTTTCATGTTTTACCGGATTCCTAATATTCACAGTACACTCGTGAGATGATCGTACCTCGGCCATGCTGTATCCCATCTCTCGTGCACCGAGCATAACATCACGTTCAGATTCATTTAATTCTTGATAACCTGCCATTGTAGCAGCGGTAACCGACCTAACAACTGCACCGGACACTTGTTGTCTCATATAGGTGTTGCCGACCGCAGAGCCGTATTCTGCCTGTTTACATACCTCTGCATTTGAATACGCATGCCTGTACCAGTTTCTCTGGCGCTTCAGTGTAAATACACTGACGGAAAAAAATCCCAACACCAAGAAGGAGTAGCGCGACATAAACGAAACTTGGTAGGTACAATTCTACATCTGAAAGGTAACGGCTATTCAGATTCTGCGCCAGTCACATGAGAGTGGCACTAGTATCGCCACTATGTGGATCCAAATCAGGTTTGCTTATAAGATACAGGCTAACGATCGTCAGCGTTAGTCACCGTCGAGATAGAAATTAGTCAAGAATGTGTGTAAAGCAACAAAGACGCCATTTTGAACACCTCACTGAGTTTGAACGGGGTCATGTTATAGGGCCACGAGAAGCTGGAGGTTCCTTCTGCGATATTGCAGAAAGACTTTGCAGGAATGTAGTCATTATACATGATTGCTGGCAGCCTTGGTCTTAGGAATGTACACTCGCAAGAACACCGGGCTCCAGACGACCACGTGGCACTACCGAGAGGAAAGACCATGATGTTCAGCCTGTAGCTCTGACCCATCGTACTGCCTCAGCATCAGCAATTTGAGCAGGAGTCGGCACTACAGCAACTGAAGGAACTGTCACAAATCAGTTACTCCAACGACAGCTCCTAGTCAGAGGTCCTGTGGCGTGCATTCCACTGACCCCAAGCCACCCGCCACTAGCGATTTCACTGGCGCCAAGCTAGAGCTCGTCGGAGGACGGAATGGAGGTCTTTTGCGTTTTCTGACGAAAAGCAGTTCCGTTGTTATCTCGCCGAACTTGACTGCAAATTTGTCCGGCAGTTCTGTGATTCGAGCTGTTGTGCAGCCATTCGTGAACAGCATTCCAGGGGGTGTTTTCCAAAATGATAACGCTCGCACACATACGGCTGTTGTAACCCAAGGTGCTGTACAGTCTCGACACGTTGCATTCACCTGCTCGTACACCAGATCTGTCTGCAAACGAGCACATATGGGACATCTTCGGACGGTAACTCGAGAGTCATCCCCCATTAGCATTAATCTCTCTTTATAGGCCAACCAAGTGCAACAGGTGTGGAAGTCCATCACACAAACTGAGATTCTGCACCTGTACAACACAATGCATACACGTTTGCATGCTCACATACTATGTTCTGGCGGTTACAGCGAATATTAATGTACCACCGTTTCACATTTCCAATGGCTTATCTCGCACTTACTTTTATCTCTGAACTTAGAATGTTAAATATGTTACCTATACAAATATAACCCTGAAATTTCGCTACGCTATGTTAATTATTTTTGGATGTTGCGATTTTTTCCGTCACTGTAAATGGTTGAACAATATTTAGCAACAGGTTATTGTCATTTAACTTGAGCACTCGTGTGCAGAAACGGTGGCTTATTTATTTAAGAAAAAATGTTTCTTTATATATATATATATATATATATATATATAACTGTAACTAAATGGTAATTACATTTCTTTTCTTAACTACTGCGGTAACATATTAATTTAGCGCAGAACGTGATCAAGTCGAGTGAAACCATGTCTGTAGATCGTCAGAACGATATATTTTCAGACGGCCTTCAGCCATTGGAAAAGCAGTCGGTGCGGATCACTGCTTGAGTCAAGTGGAGACGAACACTTTTTGAGTTGTGTACTCTAATGGGGGATTCGGGACGCTTTTACGTTTGTTCTTGAAGAAGGCAGACGCGCCTATGATGTTGTGCTTGTGGGTGACTGATTCTGGGCTGTGGACGGCCGCTGCATTAATTTAACTTTTGAAGGAACTTTATATTGCGCGTGGTTTGGATGTGCTCCAGTGTTAAATTTCAACTTTCCACTTGCATTACGAAATAGCATAATGACAGAGTATGAATTACCACTCTTTGTATTATTGTGTTAGTCTTAAAACGCGATGTTGAACTTAAATAATTTCAGCTGACGCGTAGTTCGTTACTGTGATGTCCAAATCCTGTCGCGCATCCTGATTGACTATTTAACTTTGGAATTATGCTACCATTCTAGTATCACGTTTAACACACTGTATGCATGATTAATAATACAATATTCCTGTCTACTTTTTATTATTATTAGCAGGACCACTTTCCTACCATTGAAATGACTTCTTGAATAAACATTATGCGACAAGACTCGTTAGTTCCTGTATGTCCATCTTTATACATATGGTTGCTGGACGTCGGCTATTCAGCACAGAATGTCAAATCGAAACACCTTTCAGACGCCTAAATTACCAAAGGGTGATTTTATTGAGCAACCAGTTTCAGATGTATATTGCGCCATTTTCAGGCTGAACCTGGTTGCTCAAAAAATAAAAATTCGGAATTTTGGACGATTGGAAGGTGTTTTGTTTTGACGTTCAACCTCCTTATTGTCACCTACAGACCCCTTTTTAGGAACAGAACCCTTCTTAGGTAATTATTCTTATAACTTAAATTAAAAGTATATGTTTAATTTTCTATTCTCAACTCCAACCAATGCACTGACTGTTTGGATGCAGGATCACAGGTAGACGTTATTATTTGCAGTGAGTCGGCTGATCGGCACGATAACAGACGTTTGTGGCTCGACCGTATGGCTACATGAAGCTATGCTTGTTAATCAGAGCTGTCTGTAATCCAATTACTCAAAGATTATGAACCGGTCATAAAGTCGCAATTGGTTTTCTCGTAGTGGATTATGGTTAGAGAATCTGCCCTTCCTTTTCCAGTTGAAAAGAGCCGGTCGTGAGCGTGTTTCCTACAGGTCGTCATACTAACGTTGGTACACATTTCTCAAAAACTAGTTGTTCAGATCAAAGCAGATTTGAAACGTAAAGAAGTTTTGTACGGCAGTATCATTGTTATAACAGTAGAAACTCATAGAAAAGTAAGTGAGCTAAAAATCTGGCACTTTTTAAGGAAGTAGTATCAGAATTTTGGTCACCATTTTTCGTAATTGCCTTAGTTCTATTACATTTAATGAAACTGATGTAATACTTTCTGTACCAAGTTTTAACGAAATGGATGTAATAGTTTCAGAGAATATAGCACCGAAAGCTAAAATTTTTAAAATTTTGGGAAAATACATATAAAGCCTTTGGTGCTATGTGTTCATCCTCGGCGGGTCCGTAGCTGTAATGTGTAATCGGTGCTGGTCTCTGTATCTTCCAGCTTACATTTGCAGGCCGTATTTTGAATTCTATCCTCTATTGTCACTTGTAGGCTACTTTTCTCTGCCTCCTTCACCCTCGTCTGTCCAGCTGATACTACCGTCTTCTTCATTTCCGCTCCAGGTTCCATGCCCATATCACCGAAACTTTTCAGTTTGCTAAATGACTCATGATTGAAACACAATACTGTGTCCATGACATTGGTTTTTATGGTTTAGAGGCCCACAAATACTGTTTTAGGCAAGCGTTCCACACACGGATACTGACAGTTTCATTAGGATTTTGAGTTCTCAGATGAATGCATTTAGCAAGTAAGTGTCTGCTAACTGTGTTCCTATAGATACTTTTTGTAATACATCTGCTATTCATAGTGCCAGGAGGTGGTTGTGTCTATGTGTACCACATACTACGTTAACTCTTACACCATGACTCAGTGACCATGGACCAAGAGAATCACACCTTTACTATTTCAGTGAAAGAACATGGCCCACAAGGTGACAATTATTGAACTATAAGAAAAAACCGTAAATTAGTAACAAACTACGGTGTATACAACCTTTATTCAAAATGTAAACCTCGCTACAAATTTCGGACTTAGGTTATGACAGTTCGATCTGCCTGCCATTAATGGCGATGATGTGGCGCAGACGAATATCGAAATTGTGCATAACCCGCTGAAGTATCCGAACATCGATGGTGTGGATGATCTCTTGAATGGCTGTTTTCAGCTCAGCAGTGGTTTCGGGGTTGTTGCTGTACATCTTGTCTTTCATACAGCCCCACAAAAAGGAGTCGTATGTGTTCAGATTTGGGGAATATGACGGTCAATGAGGCTCATGCCAGTGGCCTCAGGGTACCCCAGAGCCAGAATGCGGTGCACAGAGTACTCCTTCAAGACATCAAACACTCTCCTGCTTCCAAGGGGTCGAGCTCCATCTTGCATGAACCAAATATTTTCGAAATCAGGGTCACTTTGGATAATGGGGATGAAATCATTTTCCAAAACCTTCACGTACCGTTTGGTGGTCACCGTGCCGTCATGTAATATCGCATCGATCATTCGTGACTGGACGCTGCACACTAAGTCACCCGTGGTGAAAAGACTTCTCGATCGTGAAATATGGATTCTCAGTCCTCTAAAACGCGCCAATTTTGCTTCATGATGAACCCATCCAAATGAAAGTGAGCTTCGTCACTAAACCAAAACAAACCATACTAATTCCCCGTGGCCAATCCTGCAGTTTGAACTTCCTAACGCAAATCGTTCAGAAGTTACAACGATTTTATTTCATATAGTTCAATAATTGTCACCCTGTAGCTTTCCACATTTCTCCTAAATTATCAGTAATTCTCCATACAATTCTACCCATACTGACAGACTATACAGGTAAAATAAGAGTACGAACATAGTAAGATTGCTTCTTGAAATAAGCATCTTCTTCAGTTTACAACAATGAGTAAAAAATAAACAGATCGCTGATTTGATGTTCAGTTGTTATCTACTCTCATTTGGCACAAGGGTGCCGAACTTGAAAAGCATTCGTCGAAGAATAAATAAAGACAAACATAGTTTGTTGCATGTAGGGTAAACACAGCTGAACTGACAAAATGGGGCGTGTTGTTTAGAAAATGCTGTCTTTTTCCTATCAATATACACCAAACATTCAAAAACCAGAAATATTCTTGTTCAGGAAAATCTGGGGTATAATTTAAAAAAAAAACAACAAAAATTATTCGTTATTATGACAGATTTTCACTAACTGCTTCTGTTAAGTGCGATATGACAACAGGCAACCAGTAACTGTTGAGTGGAGGGTGAATTCTGTTTAGTGAATAGCTATAATGGTAAAGCCTCATGTTATATTTTCTTCTAGTTGGTTATCAAACGTCATGTTCCATCAAAATAATGGAAGATTGCACACAGTAGTTCACACGAAAAAGGTATTGAGGAATACACAGCTCCTGGACTGTGTGGTCCCTGATATGTCATTCATATAGAGCCTGTATGGGATGTGAAGGGAAGAGGTATACTTCCAATTCGGCCCGAGCCAGCAGTCTTTATGAAGAGAGAGATGAAGTGTAAGGTTCAAAATGGTTCAAATGGCTCTGAGCACTATGGGACTTAACATCTTAGGTCATCAGTCACCTAGAACTTAGAACTACTTAAACCTAAATAACCTAAGGACATCACAAACATCCATGCCCGAGGCAGGATTCGAACCTGCGACCGTAGCAGTCCCGCGGTTCCGGACTGCAGCGTCTAGAACCGCACGGACACCACGGCCGGCGAAGTGTAAGGTGGCGTGGTCTCCTGACCCTCATTTCTTACATATTCCGAACTCACCATCGTATTCTGCTTATCAAGACGTTTCATTCGAGCCCAAACTCGTTAGGGTAGAGTAAATTTTACATATTTACATTTAATGGATATGCAAATTAGATAAATAAATCAGATAAATAAATCTGCAGAGTAAATAACATTCTCAAAGAAAAGGGATAAAAGAGCTTTCCCACACTTTGTATATAAATGTCATTAAAAGGTTTCCTGTCCATAAGAGGTAACCTCCTATTCCGAAAAGAACCCGGAAATTTGTGTATCAGTATATAAATAAAAGTTTCATTTGATTTTTCTTAAATTTTGCAATAAATAATATTTTCCGTTCGTTTAATGTTTTTCTTACACTAACTAGCAATACTCAAGTACCCAAGTATCCCACTAGTTACGTAAGAAAATAAAATATTTTTGTGTCTTTTCCTTACAGCGGACGACTCCGGAAGAGATATTGCTGAAAGTATTTCAGACATTTCTTTTTGGCACGTTAGGAACGTCTGTCTTACTTCTGTAGTATTGTGGGGTGGAAATTGCTTCTTGCAGGAGCCAAAGGGTACTTGTCAGATCGATCCATTGCGTAACTCGTCAACATAACACCCATACACTGACAACAAATTTGATGTATTGCAAGAAATTCCTCAACATAACATTCGAGGGCTGTTTGCTTCCATCTACAACGAATAGAAGATTCTATTCGTGCCCTTTGAAGGGATGACACCTCATACTGATGTTGACGATGGGCATCAGATTCATGAACGTTTACAAAATCTGTACTTTTTGTGTGATGAAAATCTACTCGAAGTTTCATAAATGCCTCACGATGCAAAAGTTTCCAGTTCCGTCAGTGTATTGTAGATTACTAGTTACCTCTTTACTTCCGTGTAACAGTACCTCCAAGATTTGGATTATATATCATCCACTTATCTCTGCGGATGTTCTTTCAACAATGCCTTGATGTGACTCACTCAGGTGGAGTAGTTACTTTTAGAAGACTAGTGATCTGTTAGACTCGGTCGTTGAGTAAACTTCTGTGCGCAAGTACTAGAAGGCGCGTAGAGCAAGCGAATGCCATTACCGTGGTAGGCCCAGGGCGCACACATGCTGGGAACAATTCGAACCATTTAGGACCCAAAGCTGCAGATACTTTGATCAGGAACAAAACGGAACATTTCTCTCATTCACGAAGAAACAATACCGCCAGTGTCGCAGTGGCAGCAGCCTATTGTTCTGGCCATGTGAACTGGCCGGTCCGGTGCTTTGTCCCACGCCGGCAACCATTATTTTGACGCTCTACCTCCAGTAACGTGCATGAGTTGCTCACACTTTTTGTAGTTGTGCCCCCAACCACCTTTTACCTGAAAGAATGTTTATTTTTTATATAACGTTTTGTTAACTTGTCTTGTTTCCTGACTGCGTATTTGAATTTATAAGTTTGTAAACTAACACTTATTACACTTTCTGTTATCAAATTACCATTCGATATGTCACGTCCCCTGAATGCCATATAGATCAGAGAAGCGATAGTTACAATACGATTTCTTTTGGACTCATCCTCTGTATTGGAATCTGGCAATTTTTAATCCATGACACCGTCATTTAGTGGTGTTTTGTTCTGATGGACAACGGATGTTGAGAAAAAAGATTCCGAGCTATTTTGCTCTGATGTTTTAGTCATATGTCATCTGAAAATGTGGCTCTTAGCGACAGGAACACGGTAGTGGTACAGTAATAAGGGACCAAATAGAGCTGAAGTGGTTATTAATACCCAAGACTAATAAGCAGGGGCCACCATTCTTTAGCCACCATTCTTTAGTGATACAGTGGGAATAATTGCTTTCGAGAAATTCTAAGATTCTAAGACTTTAGAAATACAAGATCGGAAAGCTTGAACAAATACAGATTTGCATGATAATCGAAAGTTTGGAACAAATTGATTCAAAATTGTTAACTGACATGTATTCCAGGTGAAAATTTGACTGCTGGCGAGCAGCATTTCCCATGCAAAAATAAGGTGTCCGTTCTTACAGTATAAGCCCAACGAACCAGAAATATTTGATATAACATTTTTGCTTCTTGTGGACACGGACTCAAAGTTTCTGTGAAGTGCGTTTCCTTCTCTCGGAGAAGAACCTCTCAGATCAAGTGTCGCGACTCGCCCTGAAAGTGTAGTAATCAAGGCGATAGAGCCATTTCTAAAGAACAGGTGAGTCGTAGCTACAGGTAATCCCTTTACAACAGTGAAATTGGGAAGGAAGTTGAAAAGAAATGGTACCAGACTTTTTAGAACAATTAGACGATAAAGTGAGATTCCTAATGCTGTGAAGGCTATGAAAGTTCGTCTTTACGACTCAGCTCAACTGAAACGCTCTTACAGCGTATTAATGTAAACGAAGCAAGAACGTCCTTGTATATATGTACACTACACACATAAGGTGAACTTCAAGGTGGCCCTAAAGGAATTCAGTAAGCAGCAGACTTCTACAATACAAAATGTGCTGTTGACGTGCTAGATCAGATGGGAAGAAAATATACTGTTCGAGCTGGTACATGTAGATGGACAGTTAACGTATATCATAATATTCTTGACTTGGCAGCAATCAGTTCTTCAATCATTTGCAAAGAAGTTACATGAAAGAAGATCACTCGTCGAAATTGCATCCTGAAACTAGTACAGGAGTTTCGTGTGGGGGTACATGAACTCGAAATCTAAGTCGATAGAAACAAAACCAGACTTTGGAGAATATGTGATACGAAATAAAATTAGAAGGCAATGTCAAAGAAGAAAAGCAGACACAAGACGAGCTATATCTGGAAAAAGTGCTAACTGCGAGTGTATGGTTCTTGGTCAAAGGACGTAACTAAGGAAGTGGTATGTAGATCCTGCTACTAAATACGCATGATTCACATCGCATGCGCAAATACACTGAAGAAAAAGTAAGACAGTATTTTACAAATGCATTATGGTACGTGGATTTGGCAAACATGTTTCAGGACTTTAATTGTAGTAAATAAAATGTTACAGTAATATATTTTATGATAATGAGTATCTAATAACTATGTCACCTTCTGTACTAACAGAGTGTGAAGAAAACTGTGTTTGATTACTAGATAAACTCGTTTCTAGGAACACATTCGTGTTTTTAATAATTGTGGAAACTATTCAGTTGGAAATAAAAACATAAAAAATTGCCTCGTTTTAGAATTAGATCCAATAGATTATATCTTCTAAACTTAGTAATACATATTTCAAACGATGATAATGACAACTAAAATATAAATTCCACTGTAAAGATCGAAATGTGCGCTTCAGCTGTTCCAGGTGCACAATATGTTCCGGCTGTTCTATTGATATGAATGTTCCCAGAGACGTAGATTATGCAGTTCTGAGTTTTTGTAATACAGAAAGAATTTGCTGTTGTTCTTTCTTTCATAAACCAAGTATTATGTCTAGCACTTCTTCCATTTAACTGCTTGACACTGGAAAATCCCAAACATCAGTACAGCTTTTGCGTTCATGGTTTGCTTCTGCAAGGCTTCTAGTTGCATTTCTGTTTATCTCTATTGACGTTCCTGTAGAGATTTGTGTTGTAAGTGGTGTTATTTGAAAAGGTTTTTTCAGTTATTTGACTTTTGCTTTCAGGTCTTCTTTATTCAGCCCAATGACTGTAATACATTAAAATATGTATTTGAAGCTATGTACTCATTTCGTTACTCTCTATCCACTCTTTAATTGGGTTGTGTCGTCCATGGCATTCGACACTGCTTAACTTTCTACAACGTATATCTGAAAGCATGATTGTTCTGCTACTTGTTTCACTACAATTATACGTTCTGATGCTGTTTCAAAACGTTTCGTAATTATAATAATACTACCTGCAATAGCTAAACAGCATAATTTCATTCCATTATTCTTAGTCTCAAACTTAAGGTTTTGGAAACGTTCCGAAGTCTTAATTCCTTTCGCCATGCGTGTATTATTTTTCCAATACGAAATTGAACAAGAGTGGTCATTTCTATGTTGAAATCCTATTTAGAGTTCAAAGGGCTTAGAGAATCATCCTTGGAATATTATTTTTGAGTTTTTTATCACCATTATCCCGTTTCTCCAGAACATCGGAACATCACGCTCGATTAAGTAATGTGTCTACTCTAAATCGGCAGCGGTAGATACATATTGTCTCCCTTTCACAGAATATTGTTTACATAATTTTCAGTTCTACCGTCGCCTGACCTTTTCGTAACCATCCTTGATTTCCTGTTTATGTCTGACTGCTTGGGCTTAACATGTTAAAACTGGCAGTGACGCGATTGGGTATTTTACTGGAAGGAACGATACTCCACGATATTTATTAAACCGTGTTGTATTTTTTGTGGCAAGAGCTCCGAAAACAGTTCTATTTAATATGGCTGTTTGTGGAGTATTTGCCGCGGATGCCGAAACCACAGGGTCGTTTGTAATCCGTGGTATTTCCTTTTTCATCCAGAGGACAAATCATGACTTATTTCCCAAAGGTAATTAATTTTTTTGTGACTGAGAGAAAAGCCTAATAAAATGTTGTATGATATTCGTAATGGATACTCTAGCTTCTATTATGGAAGTTTAACATTGAGCGATACTTTGATTTCATAGCGTGGTACCATAGTGAAAAATTTTTCACATTAAAAATTTTTCATAGTTACACTCAGTACAAACACTGTTGAAATCATGAATACTCAAACACCCAACGAACACGCTTGACAGATTTCAGACTGAAAATTCTGACATTTCATGAAAACCAATTTACAGACGAAAAACACTTGGATTCGGAGAATTAAAGGTTCTGTATAAGAAAACTTGTTCCAATCAATACAGGTTCGAAAGCGCTCTGCACAGGTTTAGCGGTTCGCAGATTTGTCACAGGTTCAGCCTCACCTGACGCAAAACTCTCAACACTGTCAATAAGACCAGGAAAAAAGGCGCACACGTAGCAAGAAGTAGGTGAACAGAAAAGATTCACGGGTGACGAAAGTCCTCTGGGAACTTCAGGAAGAGCTCACGAACAAAATTCCCAGACAATACGACAAGTTTGTACTAGATGATTTTAATGTATAGTTTGTAACAGAGGACAATCACAGGACCATACAACACTCACATCAAGACCCTTAAAAATGGTGAACGCCTCATAATCCTTTGTAAAAATTGTGATCTAAAGATTATGTCAACACAATTCCAGAGGGCCACACAGAACCTAAAGACACGTAAATCCCCCAATACACCACACTTGGAGTTCAAGACTGATTACGTTGCTGTCTCCAGATGAAAAACACCAGGAGAGGATTCTTCTTGTCAGACTACCACTTAGTTGAAATTAAGGTAAAAGTTGATCACAACAGAAAAGGAAAAAGGTAGCGCAGAATTCCTGCGCTGGTCCCGAACTTAACAAAATAAATAAACAAGACCCTGAAGAAATCTGTAGACTCGATACCACAAAATGATCTAAACATACAGAGAAACTGAACAAAATCAACGATAAAGAGAAAACATATGCGCTGGAACATTGCATACGATACAGTTGTGGAATATAAGATTCAACCGTGGAAATATTTCAGTAGCCATAAAACAACAAAGAAGTGACCTCATCAAGAACAATACCCACTTCTTTTACAAGACTTTCTGAGAAAATTTAGCTAGACATCCAACCTTCTAGTTCGTGCTCCCAACTACAGATTGGATCCCTGGAAACTAATACGGAAGTTGACTGTGAAATCCTAGCGAAATATTTAAGCACACTGCTCTGTTGTGAGGAGCTATCTGAACAACTCCAATTTTCAAAACCAGCACCACATCCTATTCATTTCCACACGAAGAAGAAGAGAACTTACTGAAATAATTGAAAAACTACGGAGCGCCTGGCGAAGATGGAATTATTGCACTATTACACGTGAATCTCACTTCTTACAGTAACTTATAAAATTCTGTCTAAAGCACTGGTGAGCCGATTCGAGCCGCAAGCTGACCAACTTCTTGGAGAGTATAAGGCGGAACTCAAGAAAGGGACAACCTGTACTGAACAGATTTGGTCCCTCAAAACCAGACTACATATCAGATTATTACAGAACACAACATTAACGATTGTGGATTTCATAAAGGCTTATGATCTGTTGAATGGCGAGCCCTGTTCAACAGCCTAGAAGGATTAGCCATTAATAGAAAAAAAGGGCCATCATCCAGGAAATATCGTGAACCATCTCAAAAGGGAAATCCAAGGAATAAATCTCAAACTCATTCTAAATTCACTCTAGAGATCGACGACAAGTAGATGGCATGCCACATGGCATTGGAGACAATAAGCATGGAATAGGAAAAGAGAAGGGAAATAGAGCCACTGCAAAATGTTTCACCCTGGCAGATGACCTGGGTATATTAATGACCAGCAAATTCATATTGTTATGACACAAACTATATGAAATCTCCTGTAAAACTAAACTCCAAATCTCCTTCGAAAGGTCTCAGTATGTTGACACTAGATCAACAGACAAACCTCCACTGAAAACAAACCGAGGAAAAATCTCAATGTCAATACTTCAATTATTTACGAGAAACCATCTGACCTACTGGACTGAAACCAGTCACCAACCACAAAAATCATCTTCAGACCGCAAAAGGCACACGAACTGAAACGGAATCACTACAAGAAAATGCGTAAATATTGCACAACAGCTCGTTTTTTCCACCAGAAGCCTTGTATGTGGCAGAAACAATAGTAATTACAGAGATGACGAAAATTATTGACATTGAAAATTACGAATTAAAAATGAATAATTATTTAAAAACTCCGCGGTGCTTTCTCGCGAGATGGAACTTCTGTCAGGCGACCTACAACAGAACTCTGCAGAAACATGCACATCACAAACAAATTTAAAGAAATACAATTAACAGTTCTACAGATGCCTAAGTGGTTTGGCTGTAAACATGCTCACTAAGAACACTTTTAACACCCTTAATGCCAGTAAATTATACACTAACTGGATGAAAGAAATACAAGACGGCACATGTCGATTGAATATCTCACAACAAGAAATTAAAGAATATAAACAATTCTTAAAATAATAAACATGCAAATAGAACAAGCACAAGTACAGAAACAACAGGGAAAATATGGACAGAGCGAATGCTTTCAAATGACTTAAAGAATTTCTTTCCAAATGACTGATTTTAACTACAAGTGCTGCCTCAATAAGGTTTATTCGAGGTCAAATATATTTACAAACTGTTCAGTCAGCATGAACACAAAATAGGATCTTGTAACGCCGGAAATGCACATCCTCCTATTTCCATCTATTGCACTATACATTTTTTTATTGTTTTGTTACCTCAAGATATGACATTTCTGTGTCTTTATATATTGTAATTGTTTTACTATTTGTATATATATTTATGCATTTATGTCGATGTATAATTGGTTGTTTTGTAAATATTATTTGTATTTTTACGCTGGGTCTTGCCTAGGGAAAACTATGCTATCGAACGACTACATCGATAGGTCGTGCGGAGAAGCAAAGTGTTTAGGATCTTTCGTAGTGTGAACTAGGCCGCGTGGAGCGCGGGCAGAGCGGAATCTGACGGGGGTGGTGCAGTGGAGCAGGGTGTTGTGTGACGCTCCCGCGAGTTGCCGCGCTTTCGGGGTTGGGCAGCATGTAATTGCGCTCGACTTGCTATGATAGTTTCTGACACGGTGTCGCGGACGGGAAGCATTAGCTGGAGCACATCAAGAGCCCGATTCGCCTGGTGACTGTGTCGAGAAGAAGGCGCGCCAACATCCAGCTTCTGCAACAGCGACGGCCGACAATGAGTGACTGTCGCCACCTCCTCGATCGACGGCTTCAAACCTTCAATCAACCAACAAGGAAGACTGGAAGCACGTAAAGTTTTAGAACTGTATGGCAGACCTCAGCTTTTAAAATTGTTCCATTTGCCTCGCAAAATTACAGTAACTTAGCATGAACCTTTGTTGCCCATTGTCCCAATTGCATTACCAAGCAGGATCCCTTCCTTTTCCGAAATGAACCCGAGTGTCGTTGAAATTCAGACGCCAGCATTAAAGTACAATCATTCCATTTCACTACTTTAATTTCAAAGTTCAGTTAAAGTATTCATAGCTGGCTACAATATTAGATTACACAAGCACAAATTAAGAGTGCAAGTTTTGTTACCATATTTTAGCTTACCTGTGACTGCAGCTCAGCTTGGTACGTACTAAATTTTACTATTGTTAATTGTTCAGAATCATTTAATTCAAGTTCAAAGTTAAATCTCTTATTTCTAAATTGCGTAGATTCGAGTAGCTTTTGAAATGATTGTTGAGGTAGCCCAAGACTAACCTTATTTTACTGAATTTCGTAGTGCTTCAGAAACAAATCTCACTATTAATTTCAGTCACTATATTAACTTTCAATTTTCCTATTTTATTAATTCTTTTGCTAAATTAAGTCAGAGTGTAGCGAAATTTATTACTTCTGACAAACTTTCTGTTTTTACACTACACGTGTCAACCTTCAGTTGCTACGCCTCTAGTGCTAATTATATGTGTAATAACCTTTCTTTTTCAGTTACTATAGTAATTGTCCATAGCACTGGCGACCGTAATTTCCCCCAAATCTCAAATATCTAATTACCGCTACTTAATTGTTAACGTAACGGCCGCACATTTACTTTCTTTATTAACTTTATCCCTTTTTAAAATTAATTTCCACCAGTTTCATTGGCATTTTTCCTTTCATTTAGATGTAACCCTTTCCTCCCTCTTTACCGACAGATTAACTTCGGTGACGATTGCTTTTCCCAAATTTCCATTAGGTACACGCGGTTTAATTTTTCACTGTCAAAGTATCAAGTTGGATATATTAGGAGGTGGCATGCCAAACTATCACTTTAACAACATTGTCAGTCAGATTAATACTCATATTTTAGGTCATGAGACTGGTGATCCCCAATATTACATTTGGCATGTGTGATTTATGACTTTTTAAAATGAAGAAATTGTGAACAGAACGTTCTTGTAAACTGCATGTGTAACCTGTAGAGAACTTGTACTTGACAGGCCATAGTGGAGGAAATGGTGAAGAGCGAGAGAGACGGATTAGGGGCCATAAATCCTCAGTGCAGCGTCGAGGCTGTGTGAGAGTTTCTGGCTATCAGCACCCAGTGGATCGCCTGCAGAGAGATTTGTGGGTGTAGCACTCTCCTTGTGCTTAGGATTGGACAAGAAGGCGCCAGTTCGCAATATTTTACCCGGGCAAGCGCCGTGGCCGAGCGGTTCTAGGCGCTTCAGTCTGGAACCGCGCGACCGCTACGTTCGCAGGTTTGAATCCTGCCTCGGGCTTGGATGTGTGTGATGTCCTTAGGTTAGTTAGGTTTAAGTAGTTCTAAGTTCTAGGGGACTGATGACCTCAGATGTTATGTCCCATAACGCTCAGAGCCAGAGCCACGTGGGCGAGGTGGTATGTCGAAGGTGGGACAATACTGGCAGAGCGGCTGGTGCACATGTTTAGTGGAGGCACTGTAACTCCCCTGATGCCAGGAAGTAGCCAGGTTCTTTTAGTGAGTGGCCAAAAACGTATACATTATACATGGTCAGCCTGAAAAGATTAGATCTCTCTAAATGAGGGACTGTGGTCTCATCGATGTAGACTTTTTTTTGTCCCAAAATGGCTTACCATAAGAACGATGCTTCTCTAGTGTAAAATCTTCTTTTTTCAGACAAGAGAGAGTTGGAATCGCTGATTGGCTCCTCTTAGAGTATACGAAGTAGAGGAATGGTCCTCCAGTGTGGGAACCCCAGTTCTGTGTCTTGATTGGTTACCAGGCCAACAGAACATTCATGAGGAGGAATTCAATGAGTAGAGGACAGTTCAGTTGGATTGTGCAATGTGAAGGCGGTTTCGTTTCTGCTCCCTTATCAGGTCTCAGTGGAAAGTGGTGGTGATTCTTTGCTTTCTTCATATTGTTGTCCTCCCCTGGTGGAAAACTTCAGTTCTTTCCCCTGTGGGTGACACTTGTGGTCTGTATCATGTGGCGGACTAAGAGCCAGTGAAAGTTTCCAACTATACCAACAGTGGAACTGCATATCATCTCGAACATGTGTCATGACGGTGAACTTTTTCGTTGCAAGTCGGCCGTCTGATATTTGACAGGTCTACCATCCACAGTCCTGCCTGTGTGTCAAATTGGTTTGGACAGGTAAGAAAATGGGTCCATCTCGCACTGAAATCAGATGGGCATTCAGGGTTCAGACAGCGAAGTTTCCCGCCATCTGATAATCAGAACACCAGATCGCATAGTTTGCAAATTGTCCTGGACTCGTCAAAACATTATAGCAGCCGCAGCGCCCCGCTCCTCTGCCAGAGTGCACCATTTCTGTTGCCCCCTGAATCGAGATGAAAGGGTAAAATGCTGCTGCACCGTCGTAGGGCTGTTAAATGATATTCACAGCTCCCAGTTCTCTTGTGAACCACAGTTTGTGGTATTCTTGGTCGTAGTTGATTCCATCTGAATAGAGTTTTGCCTCTTAGTGGATTCATGTAAACATAGATTGCGTTCAAAAGGGATTATCTCAGGGGTGAATTTGTATATCTTCCACGCCAATATATGCTTAGCCAATCAAATGCCATCCCTGTTCTGATGTGTGTTCGTAATTTTCTTTTGTAAGTTTTATCAGCTTGATGTAGTTATAAAAGGATTGGTAAAAGTTATCATTACTTTGTAAACTTAAATACGCCTCTGTTCTTATTCATAATTCCTCGACTGTTCACTATTTTTATTTTATTGTGGTGGTACATGGGTATACCACCAATTTAAGGTTCAGTTTTATTAAATGAATTAATTTGATTATAAATTTGAATTCTGAAAGCGACCACAGGCATAGGCAACAAAAGTACCATAAGTAAATTTATAATTTCATACATAAAAACTAAGAGTTTAGCTCACGATTTGAAGGTTATTGAGGAGATAATACTTATCTTTATGTAAAGACAATAATATTTTTCATCACTCAGACATTGAAGTACACCGATTAAGGATGCTAAATTTTAATTATGTCTATTAGATGGGAAATTTTCAGTAGGATGATGACATTCCTATATTAACATGCTATGGAGAGAGTGTCCCTGTCTATGAATGAGAACATCTTCCGTCTGAAACGAAAAACTTCTCCAGCTATTGGAATAAACACCGAATCGTTAAGTAAACTGGTGTAGGCATGCGTATTCATATACAGAGATGCGTAAACAGGCGGTATAAGTAACTGCGGTCGGCAACGCTTATATAAGACAAATGTCTTGCGTAGTTGTTATGTTGGTTACTGTTGCTACAATGGAAGATTATCAAGATTTAAGTAAGATTGAACGCTGTGCTATAAACGGCGCAAGAGCGATGGGGCGCAGCATCTCTGAGGTAGCGATGAAGTGGGGATTTTCCAGTACGACCATCTCACGAGTGTACCGTGAATATCAGGAATTCAGTAAAACATCAAATCTCAGACATTGCTGTGACCAGAAAAGGATCCTGCAAGATCGGGAACGACAACGACTGAATAGTGCAACCCTTCCACAAATTTCTGCGGATTTCAATGCTGGGCCATCAACAAGTGTCAGCGGGCCAAACATTCAAGGAAATGTAATCGATATTGGCTTTCAGAGCTGAAGGCCAACTCATGTACCCTTGATGACTGCACGACACAAAGCTTTATGCCTCGCCCGTGCCTGTCAACACCGACATTGGTCTCTTGATGACTGTGTAAGTTGGCAGAAAAATGAAGGTCAGTTTCGTACCTTACATAAGAACTATATACATCATAATGGGAAGGTGAATATGTCACCTAACTTAATTTAGTGGTAATGATCAAATTTGCCCATCAGTATGTAATGCAAAAAGGGATGACATTCAATCTACTGTACTAACACACTGATCGTATATAATGCATGTCTATGAGCAGAAGGTGGGACAAGCAGCAAGAGGAAACATTTTGATTTGGAAGCAAGGGCGGGCAGAGGCGAATGCCACACCACAGGGAGCACCACGAAAAACACTTAGGGGGCGTCCCAGGCGAGAGTCAACGACCGATCGACTAGGTGACTGAGACGGGAGAGAGAGTAATGGGTCAGGCCACCGGGAGGAGGATAGAAAAGGATTTAGAAAACTGCATTTCAGAATTTCAAATGGATATGAACAAAACCAGTGATGCATTCGATCACATGAACTGTGAGTGGTACACACGTGATACACATGTAACTTTTTAGGCATCTGGAGCGGACTGAAAACGTCCGATTGGCGGAAACGCACTGGGAAGGAGTAAAGTGCCAAGATTTCGACGCAGTTTAATGGTAGCACCCTTGCGACTGGTAGAGAGGATTTCCACAAAATAAGAGGAACGCTCCAATTGGTGTAAAAAAGCCGACGTGCAGAATGAAAGAACCCAGGTGGGGAGACAGTTCGGCTATGAGAAAGACAAGACGAACTTGCGTCTAGTGCAGAATGGATCACATAACGCCCTGTACGATGCAGAGGAGAAATTTATGTGAACACTGCGTTCACAGCAGCTGACATCCGGCTAGAAATTAGCTGTAGTGTCATTGTCTAGAAAAGAACCAGCCAGCTAGTTAATTGTTCTTGTGAGAACTGAGAGGGTATTATGTTATGCACACTGCTCCAGCCAAGCGCATGTATATCGCCATAGTCTGAGACTAGGGATGAGTTCATGTTTTCTTGCATATCGAGAAACATAGGGAGAGTTTCTGCTCGAAAATTTAGCAGAGGATTAATTAGTTTTATAGGAATTTCAGAGATCGCATGCAGAGGTGTAAACTTGTTGGTTCGCCAGTTTGCGTCCACTGTAAACTCAAGCGACCTTGGGTAATCTTATGCTCAACTTGTCACAAAACTAACCATCCTCCATCGACTTGATTGTCATCCTAAAAATAGAACCAAACTTTGAACTGGAATCGTATGATTTATCATAGTATTGGCCAACATCACAACGTAATCATAATTAAACTTCTAGTTAAAATTCTATATTGTTTTGTTTAGGTTTATTTAACTTCCTAAGAGTTAAAATTTAGTACTGTTGTGTTTAGGATTAGTTCACTTTCAGAGGACGAGATGCGTCATTTTAACAACTGTCTTAACATTGCCGCACTGTAAACTGTGTAAAAGAGTGTATTTACATGACAATATTGCAATATTAAGCAATTTCATTACAGCTTACACAGCTGTGTTTAATTATAGAATAAGAAACCATCTAACCATAACCTTACAATGGAAACAAGTTGCCTGGTCGGACGAGTCTCACTTCAAAGTGTACCGATCCGAGCGGATGAACGTGTATGGATGTGGATGGGAGTGTTCAAGGTGGTGTAGGCTCAGTGATGGTATGGGGCATGTGCAGTTGCAGTGATATGTGACCCCTGATACGTTTAGATACGACTCTGACAGGTGACATGCACGTAAGCATCCTTTCTGGTCACCTGAATCCATTCATATCCATTGTGCATTCCAACGGACTTGGCCAATTCCAGTAGGACTCCCCACACGACGAGAATTGCTACAGTGTGGCTCCAGTAACACTCTTCTGAGTTTAAAGATTTCCGCTGTCCACCAAACTCCCCAGACGTGAACATTACTAAGCATATCTGGGATGCCTTGCAACTTGCTGTATAGAAGACATCTACACCCCCTCGTATTCGTACGGATTTGTGTACGGCCCAGCAGGATTCATGTTGTCAATAACCTCCAGCACTATTTCAGACATTAATCGAGTCCATGATACGTCTTGTTGCGGCATTACTGCGTGCTCGCGGGGGCCCTACGCGATATTCGGCAGGTGTACCAGTGGCTTTCCGCGTAAATTTAAATAGTATAAATGCACAAACCTATGCATCGACTATCCGTTTTGTCTCATAAGGTTACAAAAAATTGTAGATTTTAGAGGATTAGTTTCGGTTATTTTCACTGTTTCAGTTGCAGTCTTCCTGACTTTAAGGAGTGTTTCATAGACGCCTTTCACCGGAAGGCTTCAGACGGATCATGTAGTCAGTCCCTGTGGCTCACATAGGTTTGTTGTTCTTCAAGATAAATAATGGACGCAATGTTTCTACCAGCATCCGCTGGCATGGGTGTGCATTTTAAAGCACCGCTTACGGGCCGAGAAAGTGCGCCGGCCCCGGATCGAATCCAATTAACTCTGACGATCGGTGTGTCGGCCACCCTGTAGTTTTTCACGTCCCACATGGAGAATACAGGGCTCGTACCAAAGTCACGCGTCAGTTATACGATTCTCAACCACTGAGAAAATTTTCATTCACTTACACGAGAATAGCACTATACGCGGAAAGGTTGGGGTACACATACTGTCGCTGGTAGTGAGCGGCAACAGGGCCCTCAAACCAGGGCGAGCCACAGTTTGCCAAACCACATGTGAGCCAGATGTGCGGGCCACGTGAATGCGGAGGCTCGGCTCGTTTCGGTTTCGCTTTATCTTCCACGAAAGTACCCGGCACAGCGCCGCATTTCATTTAAAACTGGTGTGCGTCATTTTTCAGTCGGCACAGTTCTCTTCATTTCGGCAAAATGTGGTCTCAGCACGTTTACCCCTCATCATTTGTTTGTAGTATGAAGCATATTCACAGGTCCAGTGGCTGTCTGCACAAAAAGAGGCATCCTAGCGTACTTTCGTCGAAAGCCTTTAAAACTGAACAGGAATGAGATAAGAGACACTGAAGAACTCTCAGTACCTAATATGCAGTCGCATAATCGATGGTACTGCAAATATTGTGTGACCCGACAGTGAAGTACCATGCAGAAAAAAATATAGATTTCGCCAACAATGATAAAGAAAAAAAATATAAGGGTCAACAGATGGGATTTATTATTCTGCAAATGAAGAAGCACTTTGTCCTAGATCTGCAGGCATGAAGCATGTAAAGAAATTGATTTTACTAGCAGTAAAATTTCTGCAGTCAGACGCATTATTCTAGTGTCAGTTAAAACAGTTTTCGATGGAACTGGACAAAGAGAAAAGAGACTTCACACATCAATGCGAAGTTCGGAGGTCAAGGGGCACGCCTGCAAAGGATTTACGACTTAAAAAAGTCTATTCGTGAATGCACGAAAGAAAAAAGAGAGCAGGAACGAAAATTAGAACATGTGGGATGCATTTCAGATCTCGCATTTGCACTCGATTTGTTTGCAAACTGGCCACACTAGGGCATTGGAAGGCGGGAATATACCTACGTTTGATTTCATGAGGATGCGTTTAAAAAGAAAGTCGCATTGTATAAGAGACATAGTCTGACAATCACAGTCCAGTTCCCCAAAGACACTGGAGTTGGAGAAACGTGGGGTTTCAAGAATTCATTCTGGCCTTGAAAAATTACAAGGACAGATTTCTAAACAACGTGAGAACACTGCCGATCTTACATGTTTTCGAGATGTTTTAGAGACGGAGTGATGATGTTTGGTTTGTGGGGCGCTCAACTGCGTGGTTATCAGCGCCCGTACAATTACCCAATCTTTGCTCAGTCCAATTTCGCCACTTTCCTCGATGATGATGAAATGATGAGGACAACACAAACACCCAGTCATCTCGAGGCAGGTGAAAATCCCTGACCCCGCCGGGAATCGAACCCGGGACCCCGTGCTCGGGAAGCGAGAACGCTACCGCGAGACCACGAGCGGCGGACGTTTTAGAGACGGTTTGCTATTTCAGTTAAAAGCCAATCTGGGCCTGTCTAGATGTAAGTGATTGATCTCCAATATAATATCTGTTTAAAGACAAATTCTTTCACGCTAACCCTGTTCGGAACGTCTAAACTGTCATCCTCGGCTACAGTTTCCACGTTTTTGTAATGAGGTTGCAAAAGTGCTGTAATACTTCGATCAACACAAGTGAGAGAAAGACCATTTTTCAATTATAAAACTAAGTAAGTCACAATTACATGGCATCCAGAGAGCGAAAATCTGTGAAACTGTGTGGGTCTGTCCTGATGCCGATATTTTGTACCAGATGACTTCAGCGCGCCAAAAATAATTTAATTTTTTTATTTCTGATCTATGTTGCTGAGAAACGTAAAATATAAAACGTAGACCGTAGTGAGTCTGCACTGCCACTTAAATGCGGTTAATTAGCAGCGTCCCATCTTCCCCCTCTTCACACGCAGACAGTGTACCTTGGGGGTGGAGGAAATCAGCAGCGAGGCTGAGCAGTATGGCGCTCTCCTGCCAGGGTATGGCTCGCGAGCCGAATTTTTCGCTGCCATCACTGAAAGTAAACATGCCACATCCATTCACAATTATGCCGACCCTGCACCGATGCAGGACAAAAGCATAAGAAAAAGAAGCAGAGGGTGGCGTTACGTGCGTTAAGACTTCTTCCGAAGATTAAGTGATTTCTCTCCCTGGTTAGCTTGTGCTTCTGTAGATATTTCTAGTAATTTTTTCAAATCGTGACTTATTAAACCGGTGGAAAGATAATATTCATAACAATCAGCACATGTGTTGCCTAAATGAAAGTTTCGTGAATTGTTAGAATGATTATAAATACAAAAATTCATAAAGACAGGTTTAGAATCGGAATTAGAATAACGAATTAATATCAGAAGCAAGAATGTCCGTGAGAGCCACGACAAGTGTCATAGTATCGATTGATTGTTAAGTACGTTACGATTCAGAAAACCACTTAATCTAAATTCTATCGATATAATACGCCCAGAATGAGTCCTGAGTACTACTTGTAAACAAGGTAATAGGAAAGATCGGTAACCTTACGCAAAACACATATAACATAACCGTAGATCAATAAGGATTGGCGAGGTCATTTTGAAAATAACAGCGATCTGAAGTTTGACAAAATGTAAATAGCACAACAGTATATTCTGGCAAGTACCTGCTTCATTAAAGTATTGATTTCAGTCGTAATGACCATACTGACAGTGTGCAAAAGACCGCTACACTTGATGGCCAATAAGCGTTTACCATAATTTTATAGCATGTTTATGAAATGTCACAATGTCAGCCATGGTTCTATAATTTATTTACCTCTTTTGCAACTCAAAGAACACAGATCAATCTGAAGTTGATCTTTCCCGCTGCAACCCCATACTTTGGTGTGACGTTATGTCTGCTGGACTGCTGTTGAAATTGCTCGTCAATGTTTTATAAAGTTTTAGTCTTCAGTTCCTTATTTGGAAGTTTGTGTTTATAGTTGCTGTAAAAGTAACTTGTTAGTGGAGTTTCATTAATCTCAGTCTTTTCTCCAGTGTTATTGAATCGGCCGTTGTGACCGAGCTGTTCTAGGCGCTTCAGTCGGGAACCGCGCTGCTGCTACGGTCGCAGGTTCGAATCCTGCCTCGGGCATGGATGTGTGTGATGTCCTTAGGTTGGTTAGATTTAAGTAGTTCTAAGTCTAAGGGACTGATGACCTTAAATGTTAAGTTCTATAGTGCTCAGAGCCATTTGATCCATTTTTTTTGTGTTATTGACTCGAGTGGTCTGTTATTCGTGAGTGTGCTTACGTCGTTCGTCCAAGCCTCGCGCGTCGGTAGTGTGTTTACATTTTGCGGCGTGCAATTGCAGCTGTAGCGGATATAAAGCTAAGTACTGACAAAGTTATTTCTGCACTGTTACACAGTTATTAAATTTAATAGTTTTCAGCGGTGTTTCGTGCTGTTTGTGGTGAATAAACGATTTAATAAAGTTTTGGTAACGTTCGCTCGTTGTATTTATATAGTTTTCTGTGCGTTGAAATCGATTACTAAATTTTGTGCTTCAGTTTTCAGCTGACGTTTTTTATTGTTTCTAGTAAAATTTTCATTCAGTGATTTAACTTCGTTGAGTGTTCCAGTGACCTTTTGAATTTTTGGTTTTAGCTAATAATTCTTTTAAAGTTTTGTTGGTATTGGTATTAGCTGTGGTGTTGTAGTATTGATACATGTAGTTGCTTTCTTAGTAGAAAGAGAATTTCAAGACCAGTGTTGTTAGTTCTGTTGTATAGCTAGAGAAGGCCGAAATGCACGCGTTAAACTCAAGCAGGCGGGCGTGAGGTCTGAAACAGGATACGTAATGAATGCTATAAAGAAAAGTACGTAGCTTCTGGAATACTTAACTTTAATCCACATTTGTAGAACATTGCTCTTGATGATACAGAAGTATTATAGCAATTGAATACGGCGCCTTGCTAGGTCATAGCAACTGTAGCTGAAGGCTATGCTAACTATCGTCTCGGCAAATGAGAGCGTAATTCTCAGTGAACCATGGCTAGCAACGTCGGCTGTACAACTCGGGCGAGTGCTAGTACGTCTCTCTAGACCTGCCTTGTGGTGGCGCTCGGTCTGCAATTATTGACAGTGGCGACACGCGGGTCCGTCGTATACTAGCGGACCGCGGCCGATTTAAAAGCTACCACCTAGCAAGTGTGGTGTCTGGCGGTGACCACATTCCTCCCCCGCAAATCGGCGAACGGTAGTGTTATAAGGCTTCCGCCCGCCGTGGGGAGGACCCCATGTTGACGTATGCGACGAGGTGGGGAGCCTAACAACAGGCAAGGCTGTGCCACCCGCACCCGGCCATTCGGTCCTAGGGGAGCTAGGAAACGCCTGAAAACCTAGTCCAGGGTGCACGCCAACATGAGGTGTATGCGCCCGTAGATAGTCAGGAGGGGCCGAAGGGTCGACCTCCATCGAGTCGGAGCACCCGACTGGCGAAGACGACAGATGGTCCGGAGCGGGCACGAGTTCCATGGCGGAGGACATCTGGTCACGGGAAGCGATCGGCGGCGCGTGACCCAGGGAGGCGCCCGGCGGTTGCAGCGACGCGTCCACTGCGGGCGGCGCCGGCGGCGGCTGCGGTTGAGGCGCGACGCCATGGGGCAAAATGGAAGGCATCGTCGGTAACACCTGGGGATGAGGCGAGCCAGTAGATGGGTCCCCAGGGCGCTGACCGGACGGCATCGTCGCTGAAAGCAGACGGGGAGCGGCAGAACCCAGGCAACGACAGAGGCGCAGCTGATTGAGATGCCGACGTACCTCACCAGAGGCCCCCAAAAGCAGATACATAGCGCAGCCGAGGCAGCGAAGAATGCGCCCTGCGAGCCAACGCCGTGAAACACGATAGTTGCGATGGTATACAACGTCGCTGGGAGCAAAGGCAAAGGCTGCCGCTGCACAGGAACCTGATGCGGCGGATGCAGCAAAGACATCAAGGTTCGATGAGGACGACCATGGAGCCACTCAGCCGGCGAGCGACCATCGCGGGGCTGAGAGCGATACGAGGACAAAAAGAGCAATAACGCGTTCTCCCGAGAATGCGACTCTTTCAACTTCAACATCTGGGACTTGAAAGTCCGGACCAATCGTTCAGCGGCACCGTTTGACTGAGGCGAAAACGGCGCGGATGTCAGATGTTGAATACCATTGGCCTTGCAGAATGACTGAAATTCTGCGGACATGAATTGTGGGCCATTGTCGGAAACAATAGTCTGCGGAAGACCTTCAATGCAAAAGATAGCGGATAACGCTTGGATTGTGGCAGATGACGTCGTGGAAGACATCCGGACAACAAAAGGAAAAGTACTGAATGAATCTACCACAACCAACCATCGAGCATTCCAGAATGGACCAGCAAAATCGATGTGTAAGCGTTGCCAAGGGGAAGTGGCTTTTGGCCATGCAAAGAATTTCCGCGGTGGCGCGGATTGTTGTTCAGCACACGCCATGCAAGAAGAGCACATATTCGTAATCGCAGCATCGATTCCGAACCAAGTACAGTGCTGACGAGCAAGTTATTTCGTTCGCACTATACCCCAATGTCCTTGGTGGAGAAGCTTTAAGATAGAGGACTGTAACGAACGTGGAACCACGACCCGGGACTGATCATTATCAGAACGCAACAGCAAAACACCACGTCGTACAAAAAGTCTCTCCTTGTGAGCAAAAAATCGGCGAACCAACGGATCCTCGATCCGTGACTTTGACAAAGGCCATTGCGTAGCAACAAAACGCAAAACGGTAGCAAGGACAGGGTCTGCAGCTGTGGCTGCAGCTACCCGACGAAAATCAATCGGAAACGATTCGACCACGTCATCGGTTTCCGCATCAATGAACACACAAGCAAGTTCTGAAGAATCGAATGCTTTATCCTCGGCAACAGGCAAACGGGACAACGCATCGGCGTTTCCGTGCTTAGCAGTGGACCGATACAAGATATCGTAGCGGTATTGCGAGAGGAAAATAGACCAGCGAACGAATTTCTGCGCTGTACGTGGAGGTACAGGCTTGGTCGGATGAAAAAGCGATGTCAAAGGTTTGTTGTCTGTGAGGATAGTAAAGTGACGACCATACAAGAAATCATAAAACTTTGTAACACCAAACACGAGAGCCAAAGCTTCTTTCTCTATCTGTGAATAATTTCTTTGCGCTGACGAGAGCAATTTGGACGCAAAGGCAATAGGGCGATCATGCGAACCATCTTTGTGCGCAAGCACAGCACCGATTCTGAAATCTGATGCATCGACCATCAACAAAAGGGGTTTCTGGGGATCGAATGGCGTAAGGCAAGTATTAGAAAGCAAAGCCGATTTCAGCTGGCGAAAGGCGCGTTCGCATTCCGTCGACCAGACGAACGGAACACCTTTACGGCGTAAGCAATGAAGCGGAGCTGAAATGGAAGAGGCATGGGGGATGTAGCGATGATAATAATTTATTTTACCCAGTACACTCTGTAGCTGCTTCAAATTCTGCGGCGAAGGCAAGTCTTGTATGGCACGAAGGTGCTCTGGACTGGGATGTACGCCTTGGGCATTGAGTACATGTCCCAGATATGGCAAGTCACGAGCAAAAAACACACATTTGTCCTTCCGCAAGCGAAGACCATTTTGTCGCAAGACCTGAAATAATGTGCGGAGATTGTCTAAATGTTCGTCGGCCGTCTTTCTGGAGATCACAATATCGTCCAGATAGTTTGCAGCAGTAGGGACCGACGCACAAACAGTTTGTAAATATTGCTGAAACAATGCAGGGGCGGATGCACACCCGAATGGCAGTCGTTTGAAGCGGTACAATCCAAGATGCGTGTTAACCACCAATACACGCTGGTTTTCTTCGTCCGCCGATATTTGCAAGTACGCATCTGCTAGGTCCAACTTTGAAAATTATTTACCCGGGCACAGTTTGTCAAAAAGATCTTCCATGCGGGGTAAAGGAGAAGTAGCAGTCACTAGTTGTGGATTCACTGTTGCCTTGAAGTCCATGCAAAGTCTCAATTTTCCGGAAGGTTTTTGCAAAATGACTAAGGGTGATGTGCAGAGAGAAGCCTGCACACGTTCAATTACACCATGTGATTCTAAATCGTTTAATGTTCTTGCGACCTCATCACGCAATGCGTGGGGAACATTGTGCACTCTGAAAAATTTCGGTTGTGCGTTGACTTTCAGTTCCAAATGTGCTTCATAGTTCTTAGCGCAACCAAGGCCCGGTGCAAAAATGTCTGCAAATTCTTCACATAGACGAGAAACACTGGCTGAAGGCACAGTCTGGTTCACTGATAGGACCTGATTGACTATAGACAAGTTAAACAACTGAAATAAATCTAAACCAAACAAGTTCACTGCAGAAGAAGAACGAAGGACGTAAAATGACACAAGTTTTGTTTGTCCCTTGTACATTGCAAGAAGGCTGCACTGTCCTAACACAGGGATCTTGTGACCTGAATATGTAGTTAGCTTAACATTTGCGGCACACAACGGAGGTGCGCCCAGTTGTTTGTACGTGCCTTTATCGAGCAATGAAACTGCAGCTCCGGTATCGAGCTCGAACGGTATCACTTGTCCGTCAAAGTCCAAATCTACAAAAAGTTTATTGTCGTGCTGACGACAGGAGCGACTGTTTTGTGCAACGTGAACAGACACTGGTACAGAAGCACTTGCGACTTGACGTGATTTCCATCGATGTCGATGCACACTTGTTGTGGGACGAACACAGTCACTGTTAGAGGGATGAGCACTGGAGTGGGATTAACTACATGAATGTCCATGGGCGAAGGTTCATGAGCCCGAGTATTCTTGGTTCGATTCCGGTGCGAAGCAAAGGGCCTGGAATGGGTGTGAGTGTCCATTCGGAGCTTTTTCTGGCAAACACTTTGAACACGACCTTTCTTATTACAGAAAATGCAAATAGCCTGGCGTGACGGGCAGTTCTCACGTGAATGTCTAGTAGCACACCGCGGGCATGATTTTATCACTGCATTTGCGTGCTTGCGCGGCACACGTGGCTGTGCGGACGTGCGCGAGGGCTGTTTACAGTTCCGTGCAGCTCGCCCGGCGGGCCGGTCAATGTGACACACAGCTGGCGAAGTTTCAAAGGATTTCTGAGCAAAGTCAAGTGTGTCTTGCCTATCCGATATGTCTATCATTTGTTGAAGGGAGGGATTGACTAGTTTCAAAATCTGTCCCCTTATGCGAACATCAGAAACGTTCTGTGCATGCACCATAGTATCTGAATAAGGGAGTCCACATTCACACTCAAAAGCACAATCCTGTGTAAGGCCTTGCAAAGTCGCAACCCATTCCCGATTAGTCTGACCGGCCGTACGTTTTGTACGAAAGAACGTATACCTTTTTGCAACTACATTGACTGTTTCTTTGAAATAGGCATCCAAAGCAGACTAAATTTCTTCATAGCACAGAGTTGCTACGTCGCGTCGGGGAAACAATTTCACTATCACAAGGTACGTCTGCACCCCGACGGATGCTAACAAAAAAGGCTGCCGCTCGTTACCTTGAATTCTGTAGGCGGCGAGATGGAATCCAAATTGGCGTGACCACTCCGTCCATGTTTCCACTTCTGCTTGTAACGGACGAAACTGGGGTGCAACTGTGTGTTGCGGCTGCTGTAGCGGTGGAGCGGCGGCGGCCGCATTGTTTTGCAGTGCACGTTGACCCTGGACGAGCTGTCCAAGGGCATCCAATAAGGCCTGCGTCTGCTGATTCTGCAAGCGATAAAATTCGGACAGTACATCTGGAGATTGTGGCGAAGCCATGATACAAGTAAATGAGTGCAACACGAACGCGAAATCCTCTTTTCAGCCTCGTCGCCACTTGTTGTATAGCTAGAGAAGGCCGAAATGCACACGTTAAACTCAAGCAGGCGGGCGTGAGGTCTGAAACAGGATACGTAATGAATGCTATAAAGAAAAGTACGTAGCTTCTGGAATACTTAACTTTAATCCACAGTTGTAGAACATTGCTCTTGATGATACAGAAGTATTATAGCAATTGAATACGGCGCCTTGCTAGGTTGTAGCAACTGTAGCTGATGGCTATGCTAACTATCGTCTCGGCAAATGAGAGCGTAATTCTCAGTGAACCATGGCTAGCAACGTCGGCTGTACAACTCGGGCGTGTGCTAGTACGTCTCTCTAGACCTGCCTTGTGGTGGCGCTCGGTCTGCAATTACTGACAGTGTCGACACGCGGGTCCATCGTATACTAGCGGACCGCGGCCGATTTAAAAGCTACCATCTAGCAAGTGTGGTGTCTGGCGGTGACACCACAAGTTCTATAAATAGTTCTACTGGGGAAACTGAACATTAGTAACGTTTTTTTCATTAACTGTAAACTTTTATCATGAGTGAAAACTGTGGGCTCTGTTGTAGGTTTATGAGTAGTGGGTTACGGTGTGGGATTTGTTCAAAGTATTTTCATTGTGGGGAGTGCAGTGAGGAAGCCAGTGGGCATTCTAGCGATATCTTGTCTGGGAAATGTAGAATCTGTAGTAGAAACGGGTTGAAACTTCCTGGAAGATTAAAACTGTGTGCCCGACCGAGACTCGAACTCGGGACCTTTGCCTTTTGCGGGCATGTGCTCTACCATTTGAGCTACCGAACGGGTTGATAGAGGAGCAGGAGCGTAAGATCTGTGCCTTTCAGGTCCAGTTACAAGAGGTTGGTGAAGCTTATAGGTGACAGTGTAGTGGGTGATGGTGGGAGAATCGCTCATGGAAAAATTACTGTAGTAGTTGGTGTTAGAGCTGCACCTTTTTTAGATTGAATTCAGCTGATAGGTATACCTGCTTAAAGGAAGTGCCTCTAATGGCTCATCTTTAGAGGATATAATGTTTCCAAGTAGAGAAGGAATTAGCATATTTCAGCAAATTATAAGAGGTATTAGAGATAGCTTTTGAACGGCTTATAGAAGTTGACTCTGAAATTATTAGTATATCGGAGCACCAATTAAATAATTTAACAATTCAGAGGTTTCCTTTAACAGGATGCAGATTAGCTGGCTGTTTTTCAAGGAATTCCTTGCGGGGTGGGGAAGTGGCTATGCACGTAAAGAAAAACTGTATCCATTTGACTCCGTAGACATATCACGGCACTGCACGGAACAGATACTTGAATGTTGTGCAGAGGCAGTTGAATTTAGTGAAAATTAAACTTTTGATTGTTGTTGTTTATAGGTCCCCTAACTCGGACTTCAGAGCATTGCTGCTAAAGCTAAAGAGGGTTCTTCATCCACTTTGTAGAAAGTAGCAGAAATTTATTATACGTGGTGACTTCAATATAAATTTTGTGTATGATGGTGCTAGAAAAGGATGTTGGTAGATCTGAATTCATATGATCAGATGCAGATTTTGTTTTTTGCAACTAGGGTGCTGGGGAATAGTAGCACAGCCTTAGACCATAATTTATTCATTCTTTGTTACTAGATAGGCATTCTGTTAGTAAAAGAGTGAATGGTCTTTCGGAACAATATGCACAAATGTTAACACTAAAGGGATTTAGTACTCAAACAAATGTCACATTTAATTACAAAATATGGAAGAACGTTAATCCAACAGCAAGAGAGATGTTTCTAAACCTTCTGAAGGATCAAGAGTGGCAGGATGTTTATAGTGCTGATAACATAGGTGATAAATATAATGCTTTTATTGACACATTTCTCATGTTCTTTGAGACTTGCTTTCCATTACAACGTTCAAAACGAGCTGCTAGCAGTAATAGGCAACCCGGGTGGCTGACTAGTAGGATAAGGGCATCATGTAGAAGCGGGAATTATATCAAGATGTTAGAAGTAGTCACAATGAAGCTACAGTAGCCCATTACAAACGGTATTGTAAGGTGCTTAAAATGTTATTAGGAAGGCAAAGAGTATGTGGTACGCAAGTAGCATAGCTAATTCACAGGATAAAATTAAAACCCTATGGTCAGTTTTGAAGGAAGTGTCTGGTCAGCAGCACAAGATCGACGATATAAAGTCAGTTCACAGTAAAAATATTTCTGTTACTGATAAATCAGATATATGTACAGTATTTACAATCATTTTTTGAGCATTGCTGGTGAATTAAATAAAAATTTAGTTTCTACAGGGAATCATATAAATATCCTGGCAAATATCTTTCGGAGATTGATGTCTGAAATACTCCTCTGTGATACAGACAAGAGGGATATTGGGTCAATAATTTAATCACTGAAGACTAAGGACTCCCGTGGCTATCCTGGAGTGCCTTTCAGTAGATTAAAGTACTGTGCTGCACTTGTTAGGCCTGTATTTAGGCATATTTGTAATTTCTCCTTTAGGAATGGTCAGTTTCCTTTATACAAATGGAGATACGGATAATGTAAATAATTTTAGACATATTTCTATGACATCAGTGTTTGCTAAAGTTATTGAAATGGCTTTGTATATAAGGATAATTGATCTTTTTGCATCACACTATATGTTATCAAATGTACAGTTCGGTTTTAGAAGTCGTTTAACAACCGAAAATGCTGTATTCTCTTTTGTGTGTGAGTTATTGGATGTGTTAAACAAAAGATTTGGAACGCTAGGCATATTTTTTGATTTAACTATGGAATTTGACTGTGTAAATCACAAAATATTGCTCCATATATTAGACCATTACGGAATATGAGTAGCTCACAATTGGTTCACCTCTTACTTTAGTAACAGACAGCAAAAGGTTATTATTCACAATGTAGGGAGTGGCTGTGATGTGGGGTCTGACTGGGGTACACTCCAGCGGGGAGGGGGGGGGGGTGAGGGGCAGGTATCAGTTTTGGGGCCACTCCTGTTCATTATTTGTATAAATGATATGCCCTCGAGTATTATGGGTAATTCTAAAATATTTCTGTTTGCTGATGACACCAACTTGGCAGTAAAGGGTGTTGCGTGCAACATTGTCTCGGTTTCAAATGGTGAAGTTCATGACATAAGTTCATGGCTTCTAGAAGATAAACTAACGCTAAATTACAGTAAGACTTAGTTTTTACAGTTTCTAACACACAATTCAACAAATTCTGATTTTTTAATTTCACAGAATGGGCATATTATTAATGAAACTGAACAGTTCAAATTTCTAGGTGTTCAGATAGGTAGTAAACTGTCATGGAATGCCCACGTTCAGGGTCTTGTTCAAAGACTTAATGCTGCCATTTTTACTATTCGAACGGTATCGGAAATGAGTGATCGTTCGACACGAGAATTAGTCTACTTTGCTTATTTTCATTTACTTATGTCGTATGGTATTATATTTTGGGGTAACTCTTCCTATTGTAAAAGAATATTTTTGGCTCAGAAACGGGCGGTTCGGGCAATAAGTGGTGATGTTCACGTACCTCCTGTCGACCTCTTTTCACGAGTCTGAGTGTTTTGACATTGGTTTTACAATATATATTTTCCTTACTGTCATTTCTTGTTCACAACATTAGCTTATTTCCAAGAATAAGCAACTTTCACTCAGTTAATACTCGGCAGAAATCAAACCGGCATTTTGATCGGACTTCCTTAATTCTTGTGCAGAAAGGTGTGCAGTATATTGCTGCATCCATTTTCAATAAGGTACCACTCTTAATAGTAATCCATGCGCTTTCAAATCGAAAGTGAAGAGTTTGCTCATCGGCCACTCCTATTCTGTCGACGAGTTGCTTGAAAAATTAAGCTGATTCTTGTTGTATTGTTGATTTCGTTTACTTAATCTTATGGACTGACTTTTTTCGGGTTCATGAATATTTATTTTTATCTGTTATTACCTTCATGTTGTAATTTCATGTACTGACACGTTCCATGAAGTGGTAGTGTTGATCATGCAAGCAACCTTATACAGCAACCCACCCCTCCTCACTGATGCACTGCGTGCTTGCAATCGCAGTCGACCGCGGAATGCGATGACGCACCGATCCACCAGTGTCGTCCTTTGCCCTGGGTCATGCGCGGCGTCTCCAGGTAAATCGTAGTCCGTCGGTCGAAGTCAGAGAGCAAATGGTGGCCGCGCTCCAGCTCCACGCATAGGTGAAGTTTTGCAAGTCATACGGCCGCTGTGCCACAGGTGCACCTTGTCAGAACTCTGAGTCAATCAGCGGCAAGTAATCACCCGATCTTCATTACCGAAGATGGGTCGCGTCTCTCCGTAACTCGTGTTTCTCCTCCAGTGATTTTATTTATTTCGATGTGTAATGCGCTTTTTAATTTGCGTTTGCGTGATGCACAGACTTCTATAGCCAATTGCTGTTCGATATTAATTTTCCACTTACTTAGCAGTAGCTATCACATGTTAACAGAATAATATGTCCCATATGAGCCTTATTCAAGCAATCATGTATTGTACTTCTTCGCACGTAAACGTACATTCCGTTGTGAAATACAATATGTTAAACTCAGTTTGAAATCATATAGTCTCCTTGTGCTAACCGTAGGCTATCATATGAGATATAAATAAGTGAATAGGTATTTACTTTTTTTACTAATAATTAACTGCACATTATCCAATTCTGATATTAATTTGAAAAATGATAAATAAATTTAAGTTAAAGCTTAAGACTGCAATTTAATTTCGCCGTATAACAGTTTTGGTCAGGCAACCTTAACTAAAATATATGTATGATGGACTTCTTTCGCGTAACTGAATTGTGCTCTCAAAGTGTGCCATTAAGTAGGCCTCCCTACATGGGATATTTAATGTACGTGGTAGAACATTTCCTTCATTTGCGAAGTGAATGATTAACGAGAATTGCTCTCATTTGCGGTTTACCACGGGTTTAAGATCACAGAGTAGTTCAGTTACTGTAAAGAGCAGTTTATTGTTTAATAGGAGGACTATCCGTAAAGTAAGGGACGATGGGTAGCGAAATGTAAAATACAGGGAAAATCAAAGCTGTTTTAGTTGCAACGGTTAGCTAGACCTTCCAGCTACTTGTCTACACAGTCGCCGCTTAGACGTAGACACCTGTCGTAGCGTTGTACCAACTTTTCAATTCCCTGCTTATAGATGACAGCCGCCAGTGCTTTTCGACAATTTTCTACTCTGAACAGCAGCTCGTTGTCTGTGTCAAAATATTGTCTTCATAGCCATTGGTTCATTTAAGCAGAGATGAACCTCGGGGGTAGCCAATTACTGATTGTATTGTGGGTGATCAAACACTTCCCATCTAAAACACTGCAGGAGCATCTTCGTTGCCCCTGCAGAGTGTGGCCGAGAATTGTTGTGTAGATCGAACCGCATGACATTTATGTTATGTGGATTGCATAGCTTCAGGCGAAATATTTCACCAGGCCCTCATACTTGGCGGGAGATGCTAATTTCTAGCCATCTTTACGTTCTCTCTGTGAGCTCAGAACTGAAAAGAGCGACATGATGCGATCGACTGGCGTACTAGACACAGTGCCCAACGCATCTGTGCAAAGCTTCATCAGAGTTTCACTGTATTTTCTATTTCGCGACCGATCTTTCCTTACTTTCCGAATAACCTCCGTATTATACAAGGAATATACTACTTTCTGTAACGTTTCGATGTTGAGTATGTAAATGTAGTAGGCAGATTGCAAAACCCACTGTCGAGCCCCAGCACGCTCATACACACCCACAACACTTACAGAGGTAAACGTTACAACGTTCTGGTTTCCTCGACTGCATAAAACCAAGACCTCCATGGAACTGAGGCAGATCAGGATATGTTGCAACAGCGTGAGGTCAGTTCAGATGTCTCTTTCAGCCGGCTAACCATTTCTGACGAGTGCTGGGTGTATCACCATGACCCAGAGAAGTGTTGAAAAGATGTGGATCCAGCGCCGTCGGGAAAGCTGAAATCACAAACATTATGCAGCGCGAACTGGCCGTGCGGCTTAAGGCACCATGTCACGGACTGCGCGTCCCCTCCCGCCGGAGGTTCGAATCCTCCCTCGGACATGGATGTTGTTCTCAGCATAAGTTAAATAAGTGTGTCAGTCTAGGGACCGATGACCTCAGCAGTTTAGTCCCTTAGGAATTCACACACACACAAACATTATGTGGCAAGGTAAGTTGAGTGTTTTGGAACTGCCACGGTGAGGTGCTACCACATTATGCTCGTAAAGGGCAAACCGTCACTGGAGCACACTATCGACGATGTTACTGAATGATGTCGGGGAGAGGCTGTCCAAGTGGGTGTTTTTCTCTCCACGACAACGGCCCAGAAAACAGTCATACATGCTATTAGTTGTAATTATCTGATTTTTGCCTCACCCTAGCATTCCCCTGATACGGCAACCATTAACTTGTTGTTCTTTCTTCGGATGGTTAAACCATTACGTTGAAGGCATTTCCAGTATGTCGACGGGGTGATTTTCGAGGTGCAACGTTCCCTGAACGGCGATAAATGCAGACTTACGTAACCATGGTGGGCGCCAAGTCATCCATTGTTGGGAATTATGTGCCGCGTTGCAAGGCGAACGTGTAGAAAAGGACGGACACCATCACCAGGTTTCATGGCTTACAGCTTTATTTCTTCAAGGTGACAGTTAAAACTACTGGTTGGGTGAGAATTAACTGCCTATAAAATTACTTGCAAATTTTTAATACTTAAACAAAAATAATTTCGTTTCTGACAGTGGTAGAATTGTTGTACGCTGCTAAAACTCAACGTAAGGACCATCATTATTTTCCAGTTTCTGCAAACGGACGTGAGGCTTTTGCAGATAAACAAGAGACCCATTTCCGCGAAATCGGTGAATTCGCTTCTGTAATATGCTACGAGTTTTTGGTTTTGAGCGATAAAATTCCTCTTTCACCTACGCCCAGAGGAAGAAATCGCAGGACGTTAGGTCAGCACTCCTCTTTGCGAGACATTCGAGGGCACCACGACGTCGGAAAAACATTCTGAAAGATGGGTGTCGAGCGGACAGGATATGCAAAGTGAGGCGGGGCCCCATCTTGCACACACATCAGGCCAGTATAATTGTCCCATGTTAATGTAATATCGTGAACACAATTTTCAGACATATCAAGGTACCGTTCTGCATTCAATGTGACCTGATTGAGATATGGACGCACAACTTTAGTGGATGTCATGCCGCAGCAAACGGTGACCTTCGTGCGATGTTGGCTATGTTCAAAAACTACTATCTGAACCTCCTTTTCACAATAATAAAAACTTGTCCGGTTAACAAACTCCCACACATAAAACACGGCTTCATCTGACCGCAGGATATTACCGGAAATATTGGAACAGTCTTCATACCAAGCAAGCATCATCTCCCTATATTCTCACCGATAATCACAGTCTTCTGGAGATAATTTCCGGCAGTAATGTGTTTGTCATTTACAACAATTCAGCTCTTTCATCAGAACACACTCCTGTCTTCGTGATTTTCGAGGACTTCGAGTGAACGTTTTCTGAACTACGTGCACATTTTCCTCCATCCTGGATTTTGAAGCTCGGCCTCTTATCCTAACATCTGGTACAGAATTTGTGTCCATTAGCTTCGAGTGACGATTTGTCGTGGTCTTCGCATCTATCGACGCACGAGGTCCTCTCACACTTCGCCACCATCTTTGTACTTCTACTACCGATCGCCATGCTTCGTACTGGTTTGCCATTTGAGCCCGTTCACGCAAAGCTAGACGTTTCACAGTGGTGTGCCACTAAAATCTGCAATACCACAATAAGCTATCTATGTACATACATATAAAGAAGAGCGTCTGTTTGTTCGTTTGTTTGTAATTCGTAGAAATCTACAATTTTATTACAGTCTTTATAAAATTCTGCATACCTTACTCCAAGACAAGAGGGAGGTCACTACCTTAAGATTTGGTAATTTGACTTGAAACCTGTATGTGTGTATATGCCGTTACCAAAAATCTCTAAAAGTTATTGACCGATTTTCCTCTGATGTCTACACGATCTGCTGATGAACATTTGGGCGAACATAGACTGCACATTTTTTAAAATATATACATAAATATATAAAGGAGAAACTTTGCAACGAAAACGTCTCGAAATGTCCTTGACTGGTTTCCTACAAAGCTCTTGGATGATTTACTTCAAACTTCTACATTCAGGTGAAACAAAGATGAAAATTAATAAAAAATTAAATGCATAAGAAACGAATTATATCTTGCTAAACTGACTGTAATTCGTATCGGAAGAATAAATTGCAGCGTAAATACCCGCCTTAGAGATAGTACCATGAGAAGTTACTAGACGGCGGGACAAGAGGAAGCTCAAGAATTTGACAGGCACATTATTGAAAACTCTTATTTACTCATTGGTTTCCATTGTTAGATATGGAGCGGAACAAGGCTGGCCGCGACGAACCTACTGCCGAACGGAACAGAGGCCTCCATTATCACGGGATGTGTCGCAGGTGAAGAAGTATTTATTCCTATCATTCCGCTGATGCCCAATTATTTAAATATGCCTTTCGATTTAAATATACTCGAGTCTCCCATCACTACGAGTATTAACAAGGCACAGCGCCATTCACTTTGTGTGGCTGATACGAGAAACTGGCCAAAGAAGGGCACTTCAGCTAGTAATTTAATAAATTCTACTATTTTAAGAAACAACATGTTTTCTCTTTCATGAACATTATTTGAGCACCAAAAGTTGTAAACAGTTTTCAACAGTGAGTTAATTCTCACCCACAGTGTACGTGAGTATCCCTCGGAGCGCATCTATGTTTAAATACGATGTCACCCTGTTGAATAAGGTGAGACATTCATCGGGCAAAACGCAAGCGCACGTCCTGTCCAGAAAGAACCAGTGGGCTGAATCACACACGAGACCCCGGGGCGCTCTCTTATGCATTCAGCGCGAACCCCGGTCTGCGGCGTCGCCACAAGTGTGACGCGGCGCTGTGCGCCCCATTAGACTTGGAAATCACGGCGTGAGAGCTGCGCCACTACTACCGTGCCCTTAATTCTCGCTTTGCGATGAATAATGTAATGACCCGACAAAGAATCCGCACATGCACCCTGTTTCTGAAACAAACGGAGAGAAAGGGATCATCGCTGGACGTATTACGAACAGGCGTCGGCGGTGTCTTCGAGTGAGGGTACTCGACGGAATACATCACGCTCCAAAAGTCGAGTCTGATGTTTTACCCCGCGGACACTAGGATACTACGAGAGGCTGCTGATTACGGCAATACACTTCTGAGGTTCTCATATTTTTGAGTCACAGACATGTAATAATGTTTGAATAATAAATTACCGTACCATTGAAAATAGTGCAGCCGTTTAGAGCTTTTCAATTCACTCAAGACTTATTGCTACAACAGTGCCTGTAGAGTACTGGTTCAAATGGCTGTAAGCACTGTGGGACTTAACTTCTGAGGTCATCAGTCCCCTAGAACTTAGAACTACTTAAAACTAACTAACCTAGTTAGGTTTAAGTAGTTCTAAGTCTAGGGTACCGATGACCTCAGATGTTAAGTCCCACAGTGCTTACAGCCATTTTAACCATTTTGAACCTAGTCCACTGCGCTATTTGTTGCCGGACAACGTTGGAACCACTGTCAGTACATCTACTAACCGCCATCGTGGCGTATGTCTTCATCGGACCAAAATCGACATTGTCTTTTCACGTTTACTAATTTTTGTTCCGGCAGTATATTCCTCCATTTGACTCCATAAACTTCTTTGTTTTATATTACCATCGTGATTTCGGCCTCGAACCATTATCAGCTATAGCAATGTTCGATATAGTTATACTTTGTTAAGTGAAGTCTTCGTCAAGATCTGTTAATCATGGGATGTACAACATAGACTTACAGCCTACTCTATTCATCTTTGACCACCAGTCAATCAGTAACTTCGACCATATATTTTCAGACCATGTCCAGTGCACATGTAACGACTGTATTAATGTTTAGTTCTGGGCGTCAGTTTTTCTGTAGCTGAAAAACATGTTTTTACCTGCGTGCAATATATTTTTGTACGTATCTACACTCTGGGACACCTAGTTTAATAGATCTTGACGATGACGTCACTTAACCAAGTCCTAGGCCCACGAGAAAGACAGGCCGCGGCGCGTATGTCACGAAGGTAGTCCTGAACTCGCTCGCTCAGCTCAGCAGACAAAATGCGTTTCTAAACCTGTTAACTCGCAGCTGGGTGTGTATGTACTAACGAGAATTGCATCTTCTACTCGAATCTGCTATTATGAAGTCCTACTGATTAACAATACTATAACAAAATTTAAGATCAATATTTGACATAAATGGTGTAACGGCTTGTTTACAGTATTTAATCTCTTCTGCTTAACATTTCATTAAAGAACTGGCTCCTTATGCAACTGGTAATAATTATGGCATGATTTTAACTTTATTGTACCTCAGTACAGCCATAACTAATTGTAAGCAGGCCGTTAGACTTCCGATCATTGTAGGACTAACAACACTACGCATCTATAATAGCGGATTCCAATAGAAGATGCAATTCTCGTTTGTACGTACACGCTTAGTCATGAGTAAACAGGTGTAGAAACGCCGTCTGTCTTCCGAGTTGAGCGAGGGAGCGCAGGCCTACCTTCGTGATGTACGCGCCGCAGCCTGTCTTTCTCGTAGGCCTCGACAGATTGTAATTACACCAAACATTGGTGTACTTGATAATGGCTTAAGGGCTGAAATCAAGACAGTAGCATGAAATAAACAAGTTTGTAGGGTCAAATGGCAGAAATATCATTCAAACATCCTTTTAAGCATTCTGAACACCGAAAACTAGAGTTGGAACATAAACGGCATAAAATTAAAGTAATGTAAGCGTATGATGGTAAATGCTACGCACCTACAATTACTACACTTACCGAAACTGTTTTCATCTCTACCAGCGTATTGGTTTTTGTTCTTATGGTTCTGATTCGACCTTAAATTCGTGAAGTCATTCTCATTCTGCAACGACTTTCCCTCTAAGGATTATTTACAGGCTGAACGAAAACTCCATCGGAAAAATATCACAGTATGTGAAATCAGAGTTCGCAGGACAGAGCGGATCAGGTTGTGGAAAGGGGCCAAGATCAATTACAGTTAGTTATACAAGAACACACACAACTTTATTCCTCAAACCAATGCACAGTTTTCTCTTTAAAACAACAAAGATCAGTTCACGGCTGAGGGCCCAAGTAACTTCTCCAGAATAAGTTTAAATAATTGCTTTTAAAACACCCGTATTCAGAGCAACGGCTGAAGGCCTTTCTTAAGTGCATTGCAATTTCTTCTCGTTTAAAGGCCGAAATAATATTTCAGATCAGCTAAAGAAATTATTTAAAAGCCAAGAATTTACAGATTCCGGCTAAAGGCAATACTAAGGAAAATTCAAGTTAATTCTTCGGCTGAAAGCTTAATAAAAAAATTCATTACATAATAAAAGAGAGGCTCTAAGATAAGCTTTTACACATTACAACAGAAAACCATCTTAAGAAACTTGAAGTATCTTGTTGGCTTAAGGCCCAAACAATTACTCAAGAATAATTGAAGACAACCTTAACATAAACAATTACATACCACGGCTGAAGGCCGTTTCAAGAATTCAACATAATTAAAGAGAAACCTTAGACACAAGGATTTACATGTTAAAGCCACAGATTCTGAAACAAAGAGCGGCTGAAGGCCTAAATACAAAGCAACAAGAATATTAAATGAAATACGGGTGAAGGCCTAATCTTAAAGGTGCTATGAAATTCGGCTAAACATAAAACAGACAATATCAACACACGGCTGAAGGCCTGGAACAGTACCTGCGACCAAATAAAATATTCACAAACAACAAAGAGTGGTGCTCAGAAGTGTTCCAAGGGTCGGCCTGCGGAGGGAACTCAAACCACAGTTTAGGTGAGACAAGCAGCCTAACGTAACACTAAATAATCGGGTGGCAACACGGCCCAGGGACGGTAGAAGAACCAACCAACAGCCTAATCAATTTCCTTCAGTCCGACCCCTCGCTGCTCTACTTCAACCAACCGACTGACTACTCCAGTACGCAGACAGCATTCATCTGCTCAGTAGAAATCACAGAAGCTACACACGGTTCCACGTAAACACACTTGCACAAGAACTCGAACAACAGTAAAAGCAATCACTGTGGGACAACAAGGACGAATGAATTCGCCGCACAGAGTGTTTCCACAAGCGGCCGGCGACCAAATACACATTGTCCGTTGAGACGACCGACCGAACGACCAACCCACGTCGTTCCCACTGTTTTACCTGTGTTGGCAACGGTCGGGTGAGTCTTGGCTATCGGAAGCTGACTGGAGCTCCAACCCGACTCAAATCGATGTCCGTTCGGAATTCGGAGACACGTTGACCAGGGCACACTGGCTCGGACCCAACCATGCAGAGGTAATTCTTGCGCACTGGCCACGACATCTCCTCACAAGGGAGGAACCGACGCACGTCCGGCAGGATGACCAATTGATGAGGCCCAGTAATGGTCAAAGGACCAACTACACGTCATCGATGAGACGACCAACCAACGGTCGTCCCACTCTAATCTCCTTCCGTCGGACAGTTCATGTGTGTCGACAGCGGTCAGCGGGCACTGGCTGTCCGCACCTCACTGGCGCTCCGTCCCCGACTTCACTGCTGCTCCGCCCCGACTCCGCTCCCAACTGCTGCTCCGTACCCGACACTTCGACACACACGACGACCCGGAAATACTATCGGTCGCTCCAGAGAGAGTACGACAGAGCACTTATCGATAAGCGCAGCTGCTGCCACTCACGGGCAGTAATTTAGTGACGCCAGTAAATGGAATAAGAAAACGAGGCGGCAGTGCGGTAAGAGAAGATGAAAAACAATAAACGGAATGAACACGATCTGCGCACGGCTCAACATGTTCAGGGACATCTTCTGAATGTTTTGGAAAAAGGGATTCATAGTCTCTGATGGCCTATAACAGAGCAATAGGGTAATTATTAATTATTCGATATGTTGTCTCATTACATTTTGTTTCCTGGGGATACTTTAACAGCAGTGAAAAATACTATAAAATACACAGAGAGATCTGGTTTTTGTAGGCACATGTATACAGATGTAGACGTACTGTAACGTGGTGGCCGTCGCTGCGGGAACAGTCCACGTAGCGTCGTTTTGCCACTGGTACGATAAGTGAGTCCACGAACGAAGTGCATATCGGCCAACATTTCATCAGCAAACCTCCCATGCTTCTACGTATCAATGTTAACATACAGTTAACGTTGCCTGAAAAACAAAGCGGAGACAGTATCGAGAAGTACTGAATGCAGCGAAGAGTGACAAGGGCGTTACTGTTGTCAACAGAAGGTACCGTTAGTGAATGTAATAAATTTGTTTCGAAACGATACAAACAGTGCTTACTTTAGATAGGTACAGTGACGTGCTGATATGTAGTTTCAGTGTTATAACGATAATAAATAAATGTTGCTAAATGTGGCTGGAAGTGCCTTGCCCTTAAAGACGAAAAGAGTGTGTCTGAAAAGGCCACGCACAGACCTGCAGTCCGGTGAGTTTTGGTGCTGGGTTCCCATTTGAGCTAGGAACATGGAGTAAAAAGTTTTTGGTTTAGCCACTCGAACATCCGTTTCGCGGCGAAAACGTTCAGGAAGATAGTGCGAATCCATTAATTCCTTTTGCAAAAGATTTTAATTGGGCTGAAATTAAGTGTCAGCTAATTGTACCATTTGTATCTGCACTATTCGGATTTTGGTGTTACACTTGTTCGTACTTATGAGCAAAAATAGTCAACCTGAAATAACCCTGGAATGGAGCTAGACTGATACGATTAGCTAAAATTTGGATCGCCAGTGTATTGGATCTTGGTCTAAGACAAGTCTTAACGGTTTGGACTTTAATGCAAAGAACACATTTTTGGGAGGTTTCCCATGCGTGCCACTTCTATAGTTTAAACTGGTACGAATCGGTTCAAACTTTGCACAAAGGTAGATAAATAGATGAAATCAAAACAAAGTTCGTTTTATCCTGTAATCTTTATCCGCTGTCGAGATAAGTTGGTTTAAAGTCGAACTAAATGTAGCACGCTCTCCGACGTGAATTGAATGTGCAGAAATAATTGAAACTGAATGAGATACTAAGAAATACTTTATTTAGGAAATTTTGAAAGCTTGTTTTCATTCGGACTTAAAGTGCAAGAAACCTTTTTTATGAATTTTTTTATGTTCTCCGCTTCTACGTGGCAAACGTGTGTGAAAGGGTTACAATTTTGCAAGAAGGTAGATAAATACGTGAAATTAAAGGTCGCCCTGGTGGTTTGTGACGGTTTATCCTTTAGCACAGATGTAAGTAACATGGTTAGAAACACAACGAAAAAAACCTGTAACGGATAAGACGTTGCCCGAGTCAACAACCCTTCCCAAGCTATGGCGATCCAATGCTGAAATTATGGCACAGTAAAAGTTTGGAGTAAGAGAAAAAAAAGCTCCTATCATGGCACAGAAAAAGGTGAACATACTCTGTGCAGAGTTAGGGATATGAAAGAAGAGAAATAGCTTTTCAACTCATCTGTCAGGTTTGAAGCCATTTAAATATAAACATATTTAAATATTTCCATTTCTTTACGAGTTAAACCACTTACACTGCACAGTAAGCTCTCTTGGCTGCAAGGTGTTTGCACCCATGCACCTTACAATTTTTAGGTTACAGTTCCTGACGCTGTGCCCAAAACACGAAACACTCGCCAGCCATAGTAAACAACATATAATATAGTATGGCTGAAGAGCACCCATGTAATAGATAAAAATGTTTTTCTGTGGGAATAAAATTTCTTGAGATGGGTTTTCCCCTGGTGATATGATAAAACTATTTTTTAATTTCTGAGTGAGGGGGGCGGTTGATTTTTCCCCCAGGGGAAACATCTACAGCGAAAGTTTCAAGATCAAATACTCACTAATTTGTGGACATCTGGAAGTGTGATGTATCTACTCTAGGAGGTATCTGAGAATGAGGGTACACGCAAACTAATTTTCTTTATTTAACGCACACAAAAGTGAAATCACTAGGGTTTGATAAAGACACATGAGTCTTGTACCTCCCTCCTGGTGGGATGACTGGAACTGATCGGCTGTCGGACCACCTCCGTGTAATAGGCGCTGCTCATGCATGGTTGTTTACATCTTTGGGCGGGTTTAGTGACATCTCTGAACAGTCAAAGGGACTGTGTCTGTGATACAGTATCCACAGTCAACGTGCATCTCCAGGAGTCCTGGTAACTGGGATGATGCAAAACTCTTTTTGATATGTGTATGTGTAGTCGTTAGCTGCGGACTTGTAGTGGTAGAGACAACGCTCGCTGGGTCTTCCCAAACGGGAAAGATATACATAACTGAAACTGTTCTTTGAACTCTAGTATGCGAACAGTAATTTTGCAGCGGCTTTGTTGAAAGCAATGGGTAGACGAAAAGGGTGGTGACGTACCGGTGTGTCGATTTCGTCAACAGGCCTTTTTAGCCACCCTGAGGCGGGCCAGGTGACACCTCGCAGTTATGGTGACATAACAGAAGTACAGCGCGGCTGAGGAATGGGCCAGGTGGATAGTACGTCTTTGAGGCACATGGCTGTGGAATTGAACGTGGCTGGAAGCATCGCATTGGAATAAAAATTGTTTCATTAATCAGTATAAACACTCGTTGATTACAGAAGTGATGTCAGCTGTCTGACTGCGCGAAGTTAAGGACACGCCAGTCCCTAGCAGGTCACGGGTCAACTAGCAGACGATGCCAGTCTGTGCTTCCAAATCCGCCCAACCAGGCTCCTAATACTAAGCCAACGCCCTAGAGATGGATGACCGCTTCCAGGATCTCTTTGGCAGTAACAGCCAGATTTCTGCTTTGGACAGCAACGGTTCGGTCCAGCACCGAAAATGTTTGCTAACTAGGCGAGGGTCTGACAGTCTCCACGAGAATTCTGCCACTGCTGGCGCTTGCCACATGGCGCCGCACTGTGCACTCTGGGGTGCGTGTAGCTGAGAGTCCTAAATGTCAGCATCGCTAGGTGGGGACGTCATAGCCAGCCACACTACTGGTAGCTGGACTCCGCCACCATGCCGATCGCCTGAGGGAGTGTGCCCAGCGGCATCACAGGACTGCGAATGTTGCAGCAAGAACTGAATAAAGAGTTTTATCTCTTCACGATAGTGGCCTCTCGACCCAGGCTACTGCGTCCCATAGAGATATGAAAAGGAATGATAACATAGACCCGTCGTAGTTAAAGCAGGTGACAGACTTCAGTTTATTGGTAGAATACTACTGACCTGCAATCTGGAGATCGCTTACAAATGATTTGTACAACCCACCTCAGAATGTTACTCAAGTGTGTAGCACCCATACCAGATAGGTCTAACTCGGGATACTGAACCTATACCGAGAAGGGTAGAACAAATAGTCACAGGTTAGTTTGACCCACTGGAGAGTGTCACAAAGATGCTGAATAAACTGAAATAGCTTTTTTTGAAGATGGACATATACCATTCAGAAATAGCCTACTTATAAAGTTCCAAGACCTGGCTTTAAATGATTGCTCCAGGAATAAATTACAGACGCCTAAGTATCACTTCCGTATTGATTGTAAGGACACAGTTACATTAATTACAGCCAACACAGAGGCATTCTACTGTATGTTAACCGGCGACCTAGAAACGACGGAGAGGCTCCGTCCCCGCCGCAGCCGCAGTGGTCCACAACTCCACGACGACTACCGCAGTCCACTTCACCCCACCGCCGCCCCACACCGAACCCAGGGTTAGAACGTCTCACAACAGACGAGTGTAGCCCCTATGTTTGCGTGATAGAGTATCGGTGGTGTACGCGTACGTGGAGAACTTGTTTGCGCAGCAATCGCCGACATAGTGTAACTGAGGCGGAATAAGGGGAACCAGCCCGCATTCGCAGAGGCAGATGAAAACCGCCTAAAAACCATCCACAGACTGGCCGGTTCACCGGACCTCGACACACGTCCGCCGGGTGGATTCGTGCCGGGGACCAGGCGCTCCTCCCGCCCGGAAAGCCGTGCGATAGACCGCACGGCCAACCGGGCGGGCACACAGAGGCTTTTATATAGTCATTGTTTCCATGCTCCATAATTGAATGGACGAGAAGATGCCCTAATACGAGTAACTGGAGCAATGGGACGCACCCTTTGCGATGCACTTCACACTAGTTAGCACAGTATAAATGTAGAAAATGTAGGATTATAATGAGCATAGCACATTTGACCGAACAGAAGAGTGATTCTCAGTTTGGATGTCATCTCCATAAATCTATGTTTCCTTAGGCCATTTTCTAGGTGTCTCATGATTAAATGCCGAGCTGTGACTAGTACAGTTAAGTATACGTTTACGGAAAAGGTATTAAAAAGCAAAATGGGGAGTAGGAAGGGATGGAACATGTTCTAGGGATGGGGCGTGGTTTAGAAGAGGTAGCGAGTGAAGTTGTTGGTAACTGCGATTGAGAAATTTTTATTTTGTTCAGCTTCCTTTTTTTCAGTACGTCTATCTTTGATGGTCTAGATTATTTTTCGTTTTCTGCTGTAGATGGGAACGAGATTATATTTTCTGTATCTGTATTGCTACATGTCTGCCTTATTGAGTATGAAAATTTCAACGTTGATTTCCTTAGTAAGAAATTTTGTTAAATACTAAGCTAAATGTAGATATGCAGAAGTATTGTATGAATGTGTTATCGATAGTTGCAGTGGAAGAGTGTGTGTGTGTGTGTGTGTGTGTGTGTGTGTGTGTGTGTGTGTGTGTGTGTGCGTTTGTGTGTGTGTGTTTTCAACTATGTGAACTGTGTTTACATTCAATACAACGACGAATTACCTCCTACGAATGACGAAGACTGACTTTATTTGGATTTCACTGCTATAAATGAGAAAAATTACACCCTGTCCTATCATTATTTATGAAGTTAGTTACGGGACTGCGATTTGTATTCAAAACTCTGACATGGTTTCTTTTATTAACTTCGTAGGAAACAGTTCTTTAAGAGTATAAATAATTAAAATTTACTTTGAGTTACAACATAAACCCGTGGTCAGAGTCTGGCAAAGTAGATCTCTTAAACGGTTTTGTTCACATGTGGCTAAATTTTATGACAGGACTGAGTGACACACTTCACAAGAAACATGATGATGTCCTGAGTTTGTCCTGTCAAATTTCTTTCAAAGAGTTGATTACGTTCCTACAAATGTAGTAGGTAGATTTGTACAGTTCTTGATTCTCATCAAAGAGTTTCTGCAAGAAAAAGAAAATGTTTCTCTCGATGTAATGACCTACAATGGTTTTTAAATATGGTTTTTACTACAGGTGTTGACCAGTATTTAAAAACGTTAAACATATTATACAACGACATGTAAAACTTATTCCGCATTTAGTGCAGAATGTGTCTAAATGTTCATTACAATCTAAGAGTGTTTCGGAAAGATCTTGAGTGTAAACATTTTCTCGTGTTGAATGTCTCATCAAAACTACTAAAATCCTTCCTGAAACTCAAACGAAAAGTAAAATTATTATTGTGAAAGGCCTGACCTCACTAACGAAGTAAATGGCAGATTTGGTGATTTGATCACAGCTTAGCCTTTTATTTCCATTTTGGGTAAAATGGTTTGCTGTTTATTTCCCGGGGGATGACTGTCCCTTTTCACAACCATACATACAATTTCAGCAGATGTAGGGTTGAAACTACAGGAAATGCAACTAGACGGGGAACTAAAAGGACTGAAACGAAGCAGGATGTTCACCTATTGAATTTCGAAGTTGGTTTCAGTAGAAAAATGTCCACGAAGGAAGACTTCCAAACGTGTAATCTTTTGTGACCACCAGTACTCAACACTCCAGTGCATTGCGTCTAAATTTGTATTCATCACTCAAGCGCATTAAATCTAATTAACGATGTGAACTTAAGGCTTTTCCTGTGAAGGTATGTTAACTTCCTTTACCAGTTATGAAGAAGATTTAAAATAAATTAACGGCAAAAGAAAACACTGGAGAAAGTACTTCACAAATGCATTTTTTTATATCTGGGAGTGTACACATATGTGGTTACGTTGGTTTTGAACAGAAAGTTTCATCGTTAAGATATAATGGTTATTTATTAATAGATAAAAGTGTTTATTCTTTAATGTCACCTGTTAGTCTCTAAGTAATGCCTCTCTTTTTGGAATAGTTCCATAGGTTGGCAGCTCCCAATTGCAAGCTTTGTGTTCACATCTAATATACATCGTAAATAATTTATGATATACGCTACAGTACATTCGCATATGACTGTTTGCCCATAAAAAGTTATTTACCGAATTCTGCTTGTAACAACCTCTGTGCAGTCCCGCGGTTACGTCACAAATGTCGAAACGTTTCCGACATATTTACGGTATTACAGTCCTGTCAGTGTCACACGTCGGTTATCCGGCTCAACCGCACCATCTGTGTGCCCTGTTCCTGTCCCAGCTGTCGTAAAAATGCAGTAAAGGCGTACCGATTCCCGTAAATGGAGGCCACATAACGATTTGACGGGCCGCGTTCACTTCCGGTCACGGTCGCCGCATGAAGCCGAGGGAGCTCAGTGAGTCACCGGCGCCAGGTACCAACTGCCTATCGGATGCGCGGTCAGCATTTTGCTGACAGCGGTTACAAGGATACCACACAGACAGATGCAGCAGCAATTACCTCAGTGGCTACTTTATAGCCCATTCGCAACGGTCGTTTCCTCGACTTTTGTCTGGAAACCGTGGACCAATTGTGTTTTATCTTTGTTTTAACGAGTCGTCGACAGCCCAGCCGATAAAAAGTACATTGACCTAATCTTACAATAGCATTTATTAATGACACTGCAGGACTGCGTCGTCATGTTGAATTTATACGTTTCTGAATAATGGAAACTTTTCCACGTCTGCATTGCCACTGCAGACCATCCGAGTGTTCAACGCGTGGCAGACAAAGTCGTTGGTCGGTGCAATGCAGCCTGTAACACAAAGTACTTCTAATGTTTACGTGATAACCAGATACCATTTAATTAAAATCTAGGGGTAACAAATTCATTACTTGAATGCCTAATGGAAAAGCGTCTGATTACAGGCCTCGAAAGTAGCGCTGAATTAAAATGAAATTATTTGTCGTTCTTTTGTATTTGTGGTAATTTTGCAGATAGATTAATAGGTGCCATACCGTTTGAGAATTTCATTTCACTTATACTATAGGAGGCGATCAAAATGTTCCCATTCGAATGCCGTACTGTTCAGGATCGCTATGGGAATAAAGCAATTCAGTCGTGAGCATTCTGTCAAAGCCCCACCAACGCATTATGTTGCAGATACCCGTATGGTAAAACACCACTGTCTGCTGCGTGAAGAATTCGGTAACTGGCTGCTTCACAACCTCGTCCGACAGGAATAGTATTCAAGGCCTTTTTTAGGCGACCGAAGGCACGATAATCGCAATGGGTGAGATCAGGACTATAGGGCGCGTGCTGCAGCGCCTCCCACATGGATTGGCGTAACTTCTGAGTTATGACATTTGCGATACTGGGACGTGCGTCATAGTGAAGCAGCAAAACTATTAACGGCGTTTCCCGATACACTTGCTGTTGCATACACATTTTTGTTTCTCCGATGTAAGTCTGCCATGTTCGCCCTCCGTTAGCCAAGAACAAATATCAACACGTTGATCGTGGATGGATGCATTTGGCAATAGTGTCGCCATAGTTCACGTTTCTGCATTTACCGTAGACAAGTCGGAAATGCAGGAACACCACACTAATCCCTTATGTACAAGCTGATGCTTGTATATCCATATCGCTACATTCCACATAGTCCTCATATAGTTACGCTCTCCTGACCGATTTCATTTCAAAAATGTATTAGTCTGAAATTTTGATTTTTACTGTCTGAATAATGATATTTTTCCAGTGATAATAAGGAAGATAACTCCAACAAAATATCCGTTGTCCCATTTACTGACACAATAAACATTTAAATAACTAATCGTAATAATGTGCGGTATTTTAAAGCCATTAAAAGCATGCGACAACATACATCATAATCATCTGTTGCATACTTTACCTTGTTAATGTAACATACTCGCCGACCGCTGTGGCCGAGTGGTTCTAGGTGCTTTAGTCCGGAACCGCGCAGCTGCTACTGTCGCAGGTTCGATTCCTGCCTCGGGCATGGATGTGTGTGATGTCCATAGGCTTTAGTATTTCTCGGTCTAGGGCACTGATTATCTCAGATGTTAAGTCCCACAGTGCTCATTGCTATCAGAGCCATTATTTTTTTGTAACTTTCTTTTTCTTATGTATCTGTCTGGTTTAGTGTAAGCCAAGATCACGTGCTCATGGAATGAGTCACTACACAATTTCTGAAATGCTGACTAGCCAATTTACAAACTAAAGAATTGAAGGATAAGTGGGCACGAAAAAAGTACCGAGAGACTATACTAATAAGTAATACATTATAGAAAGAAATTCTCAACCACAGTGAGGGACTGTCTTACGGAAAAATAGGTATATGCCACACGCAAATCTTTTTTTTTTTTTTTCCTCATCCGTCTACTGACTGGTTTGATGCGGCCCGAAACGAATTCCTTTCCTGTGCTAACCTCTTCATCTCAGAGTAGCACTTGCAACCTACGTCCTCAATTATTTGCTTGACGTATTCCAATCTCTGTCTTCCTCTACAGTTTTTGCCCTCTACAGCTCCCTCTAGTACCATGGAAGTCATTCCCTCATGTCTTAGCAGATGTCCTATCATCCTGTCCCTTCTCCTTATCAGTGTTTTCCACATATTCCTTTCCTCTCCGATTCTGCGTAGAACCTCCTCATTCCTTACCTTACCAGTCCACCTAATTTTCAACATTCGTCTGTAGCACCTCATCTCAAATGCTTCTATTCTCTTCTGCTCCGGTTTTCCCACAGTCCATGTTTCACTACCATACAATGCTGTACTCCAGACGTACATCCTCAGAAATTTCTTCCTCAAATTAAGGCCGGTATTTGACATTAGTCGACTTCTCTTGGCCAGAAATGCCTTTTTTGCCATAGCGAGTCTGCTTTTGATGTCCTTGCTCCGTCCGTCATTGGTTATTTTACTGCCTAGGTAGCAGAATTCCTTAGCTTCGTTGACTTCGTTACCATCAATCCTGATGTTAAGTTTCTCGCTGTTCTCATTTCTACTACTTCTCATTACCTTCGTCTTTCTCCAATTTACTCTCAAACCATACTGTGTACTCATTATACTGTCCATTCCGTTCAGCAGATCATTTAATTCTTCTTAACTTTCACTCAGGATAGCAATGCCATCAGCGAATCGTATCATTGATATCCTTTCACCTTGTATTTTAATTCCACTCCTGAACCTTTCTTTTATTTCCATCATTGCTTCCTCGATGTGCAGATTGAAGAGTAGGGGCGAATGGCTACAGCCTTGTCTTACACCCTTCTTAATACGAGCACTTTGTTCTTGATCGTCCACTCTTATTATTCCCTCTTGGTTGTTGTACATATTGTATATGACCGGTCTCTCCCTATAGCGTACCCCTACTTTTTTCAGAATCTAGAACAGCTTGCACCATTTTATATTGTCGAACGCTTTTTCCAGGTCGACAAATCCTATGAAAGTGTCTTGACTTTTCTTTAGCCTTGCTTCCATTATTAGCCGTAACATCAGAATTGCCTCTCTCGTCCCATTACTTTTCTTAAAGCCAAACTGATCGTCACCTAGCGCATTCTCAATTTTCTTTTCCATTCTTCTGTATATTATTCTTGTAAGCAGCGTCTATGCATGAGCTGTTAAGCTGATTGTGCGATAATTCTTGCACTTGTCAGCTCTTGCTGTCTTCGGAATTGTGTGGATGATGCTTTTCCGAAAGTCAGATGGTATATCGCCAGACACACATATTCTACACACCAACGTGAATAGTCGTTTTGTTGCCACTTCCCCCAATGATTTTAGAAATTCTGATGGAATGTTATCTACCCCTTCTGCTTTATTTGACCGTATGTCCTCCAAAGCTCTTTTAAATTCCGATTCTAATACTGGATCCCCTATCTCTTCTAAATCGACTCCTGTTTCTCCTTCTATCACATCAGACAAATCTTCACCCTCATAGAGGCTTTCAATGTATTCTTTCCACCTATCTGCTCTCTCCTCTGCATTTAACAGTGGAATTCCCGTTGCACTCTTGATGTTACCACCGTTGCTTTTAATGTCACCAAAGGTTGTTTTGACTTTCCTGTATGCTGAGTCTGTCCTTCCGACAATCATATCTTTTTCGATGTCTTCACATTTTTCCTGCAGCCATTTCGTCTTAGCTTCCCTGCACTTCCTATTTATTTCATTCCTCAGCGACTTGTATTTCTGTATTCCTGATTTTCCCGGAACATGTTTGTACTTCCTCCTTTCATCAATCAGCTGAAGTATTTCTTCTGTTACCCATGGTTTCTTCGCAGCTACTTTCTTTGTACCTATGTTTTCCTTCCCAACTTCTGTGATGGCCCTTTTTAGAGATGTCCATTCCTCTTCAACTGTACTGCCTACTGCGCTATTCCTTATTGCTCTATCTATAGCGTTAGAGAACTTCAAACGTATCTCGTCATTCCTTAGTACTTCCGTATCCCACTTCTTTGTGTATTGATTCTTCCTGCCTAATGTCTTGAACTTCAGCCTACTCTACATCACTACTATATTGTGATCTGAGTCTATATCTGCTCCTGGGTACGCCTTACAATCCAGTATCTGATTTCGGAATCTCTGTCTGACCATGATGTAATCTAATTGAAATCTTACTGTATCTCCCGGCCTTTTCTACGTATACCTCCTCCTCTTGTGATTCTTGAACAGGGTATTCGCTATTACTAGCTGAAACGTGTTACAGAACTCAATTAGTCTTTCTCCTCTTTCATTCCTTGTCCCAAGCCCATATTCTCCTGTAACCTTTTGTTCTACTCCTTCCCCTACAACTGCATTCCAGTCGCCCATCACTATTAGATTTTCGTCCCCCTTTACATACTGCATTACCCTTTCAATATCCTCATACACTTTCTCTATCTGTTCATCTTCAGCTTGCGACGTCGGCATGTATACCTGAACTATCGTTGTCGGTGTTGGTCTGCTGTCGATTCTGATTAGAACAACCCGGTCACTGAACTGTTCACAGTAACACACCCTCTGCCCTACCTTCCTATTCATAACGAATCCTACACCTGTTATACCATTTTCTGCTGCTGTTGATATTACCCGATACTCATATGACCAGAAATCCTTGTCTTCCTTCCACTTCACTTCAGTGACCCCTACTTTATCTAGATTGAGCCTTTGCATATCCCTTTCCAGATTTTCTAGTTTCCCTACCACGTTCAAGCTTCTGACATTCCACGCCCCGGCTCGTAGAACGTTATCTTTTCGTTGATTATTCAATCTTTTTCTCATGGTAACCTGCCACTTGGCACTCCCCTCCCGGAGATCCGAATGGGGGACTATTCCGGAATCTTTTGCCAATGGAGAGATCATCATGACACTTCTTCAATTACAGGCCACATGTCCTGTGGACACACGTTACGTGTCTTTAATGCAGTGGTTTCCATTGCCTTCTGCATCCTCATGTCGTTGATCATTGCTGATTCTTCCGCCTTTAGGGGCAATTTCCCACCCCTAGGACAAGAGAGTGCCCTGAACCTCTATCCGCTCGTCCGCCCTCTTTGACAAGGTCGTTGGCAGAATGAGGCTGACATCTTATGCCGGAAGCTATACCTGTAATAGTGCAGAGCTTTTTGTACAATGCTTAGGGAAGTGTTATCCTAGGGCACATAGTTCTTCCACCTATTGCTCACAGGGTAAATGTTGCATTTTCATGTGTGTGAGTCAGTACTGTCAACAATGTATCACATGATAGAACATGTGTGTAGGGGTAACAGAGTTAGAATTCCGTGACACGTGAACAAAGACCAATGAGAAGTTCTCCAATTTGCACCGCAAATTACACTGACCATACTTTTCTGGGTTAGGAACGTTCTTGATCAGTGCACAGGGCTCCCCCCCCCCCCCCCCAAAGATATAGCAGCACTAGAGGTAACAGAGTGACCCTTCACTCACAGCTCTAGACAGTGTCAGCTTCGGTCACGCAACTGGAAACTGTTACCAATGAGCGTCACGCTCGTGGGCCGGTCGTAGGAGTCTATGGACGTCCAGCAGGTAACACGTGCCCCCCCCCCCCCCTCACAGTTACTGACCGCACTCAGATTGACCCCTCATCTGCGGCATATCGTTCGTTTCAACTTTAGGCAGGCAGCAAAAGACATTCCAGGGGACTAATAAAAAGGCCTACGCAGTGTTTCTGAGAAAGTTACTGACGTATCTGCGCTAGCAGAATAGAAATGAGGAAAACACAAGTCCGAAAACAATTTATTGGACTCAACAAAACGAAGCAATAATACAGCATCCAAGAGAACAACCGACTCGATCCCATCTGCGGATCGACACAAATACAAAATAAAAAATAATATCAATAATAATAATAAAAGACCAGATTCCTCACGGGGAGCGAACACAAACAGTTCTATAACGTCAAGAGGTTAGTCGAATACACCAAGAGATCGGCCAGCTAGAAGAGGCGGTGGCGGTGCCTGCTGGGACGGTATCTCTGTGTCCTACCGAGTGGTCCCCCGAACTGCCTTTTACCGGCAGTGCGCCGCCCTGTAAAGCCTGCCGGCTGATGTATCTGCCGGAACTATTTTTGTTCACGTGCCTGGCGTAGCAAAGTAGTTCCTAGGTTAGCTGCTACCTCTGGTGAAGCTGTTCTGCAGGCTCCGCCAAAGAGTAGCGGTCCCTGGCGGCCGTTGGTGGAGACTTGGTGATGTGTTGTGGCCGCCAGTAAGTCTTTGTTTTGAGAACACAGACGACGTAGGTTCCCCTGGTGAATATGCACCCTGTGATGCTGGCATCCCGTGATGGTAGGATGTGAAGTGGGATGCCGATGCAGTAGGCGCTACAATGCCCGAAGCGTGCGGCTACAGCAGTTACCTCAGGGCCTGTCTGATGAACAACCTGAGCCAGATACAGTCTTTGCCCCGTATCAGAGGAAGCCTCTCAACCTGCAAGATCCGAGTACTCAAAGTGGGTGAGATTACTGGTAGGCCCTTAGAGATATGGCGGCATGGCGGCCAAGTAGAGGAATAAGTCCAGGGTGCTCTCTGTGTACATACCATGCACGTCACCCCAGATGTGGAGCGGGCCCTTCCGGATCCTATGAAGAGTGTAGGGTGCATCCAATTGCAGATGGCGGCTCTTGGCAGAAATAATGATGTGTGCCGTCTTGGGTCAGAAGAGGTTCTCTCTCGTTTCGACGACTATGTGAAGTTTAAAGAGAGACGATCTTGCTTCTAAGATGAAGGATCAGCTAAACATCTGCAGCATCTTCGACTGGACCGACTGTGGTCTTTGGCGCAGACTCGAGTGGAGGGTCTGAATCAGAGGCTCAGACGGTTCTGCGTCTGTGTAGGCAGCAGTTTTCTTGAGATGCGCCATATAGAGCTGGTGTATACGGTTCTGCTCAATAGATCAGGTGTTCATTACACATAGGTGGCTGACGGTCGTGGATGCTGTGTGAAGTGTATTGGATGATTTTCCAGGTTAGACAGTTAATAAATTGTAGAAACAGGATTTAGCCTGAAAGGGTGCACGGTAAACACAGGACGAAGGAAAACCTGACAGATATCGATACTGTAAATTGTCGTAAGGAACCAACGCCCCAACTGCTCTTAGAAAACACTTAAGTAGAAATCATTTAAGGCACTAAAATCTGTTTAAGATGGAGATAGATTCAGCTGAAATTTTTATCAAGCACCTAATGATGTTCAGAAAGGATACACTGACTTCAGTTAGTGATGACGTGTTTGAAGTAATTTAACGTGTAGTGAAATTGAGGTAGGTACAGAGTGCCTAGCGAAGGAGTTACTGGTGTCATAATCAAATATTTTGAAAACTAATTTATCTTGAAAACTAATAAAAGTAAGAGGAGTGTAGGAAAAGCAATGTTTAAGGGTTACTTGTAAGAGTTTTTTACAGAAGTTGTATGGAAGTTTCGAAATAGTTCGAAAAGTTGCAAACAAGTAGCACTGTACACTGTGCAACTCGCACAGCCGCAGCGTGCACAATCAAACTCGCCCTCTGCAAGCAGCCTTTGCTGCCACATCACATTCTTTTCTAAATATCCAGTACTCGTAGTACAGATGTGGCCCAAACTAACAATGAAATTTGCCATCATATCCATCCCTGTACCAGTAAATTTGTAATAAGCAAACGCGATGAGTCTATTTCTTAAGTGTTCATCAGGAATTGCGAACATCCGTTCGGTGCGATGTGATCTGTCCCCATTTTGCAAGAACCACTTATTGTGTTGTGGATCCTCCAACCTTAGCTATTGTTCTGAAATTCCTACGTAACGGTCACTAATGATCATTTATCGCATGACAAGAACAGCAATAATGCATCTGCTGCATACCGCAATCCAAAATGTAACTTTGGGGGAATACAGCTGTTTCGCTGCACACAAACGAGGATTTTCGGAACCCCAATATCACCAGTTTCGTTATTTCACGATTCCCTTCAGGTTAACGTATGCTTTATCTGTAAACCAGCTGCAGCAAACATCGAATCAGCCATTATTAAATCATTGTGAGAATCTGGTTAGCAATTATATCCCTCTGTACCACAGGACATACAGGTATGGCCTGATGGTTTTGGATTTTCAACTGAAACATATGTAGGGTGTGTCTCAGTATTTTATGGGTGCTGGAACGCTTCAAATCTGTCTCTCTGCAGCAATCATTCTGACGGATTCCGTTGGATATTGCTGAATAATTTCAGAAACCGTGTTGACAAATTCAGGAGTAACTACTGTTTTCCCGGGACCAACTGTCCCCGTTAAAATATCAGCCACGCTGCCTGTCGTTTGGAATTTTGCGAAGAGCTCGCGAATGGTTTCCGCACTGGATCATTTTCAAACATTAAATAGTGTTTGAAAACATTCTCAGTGCCGTAGTACCACGATATAACCAGTGGTATTCCAGTAGCAAGCAACCTCTTCCTTCGGTACGCTAGCCCCCTTTAACGTTTCAACGTTGCTGCGGTGCACTATTTGCAAGCACTACGTATAATGATTACAGCATCGTGTCTTAGCAGCTTTCCGAACTATTTTGAAAGTGATGTATAGCTTCTCTATAAAACTGGTAGAGCCTTCAGAATAAACATACCGAATTTTGCGCTCATCTATCCATCTCAGTTTTCGAGGTATTGAATTTTTTGAAACTAGGGATCCATTCGCTGGAGATGCTGTGAGCTACTTGGTAGCGGTTATACTCCACAATCGGAACAAATTAATAAGTGGCTTCTTTTACCGATACCTTCACCTACATAAGGTTACTGAAAGTTTAAACTAGAATTTGAGTCTCTTTTAGAATACGCACTCGAGTCACACAATTATAGTTGGTGATGGCTTAAATCTGCCCTCGATAAGTTGCCGCGAAATACTTGCTTAAAATCTGTGGTAGGCATAAAACGATGTGTGATAGTGTACCAAATGCATTCCCCGAAAATTGTTTTCGGCACTTAGTTCAGGGATCCACATGAAATGTAAATGATTGCGATAACACACTGGACCTCTTGGCAACAAAAATTCCTGAGCAAACAGTGAGCGACATAATGGATGCAGTAATAAGTGGATGCAGGGCCGTAACACCCAAAGTCAATAAAAATAAACGTAAAATATACGTATTTAAAAACTGCAATAAAAATTCGTTTCACTGCTTAAAAAAAGACATTGTATCCGAACTACGTAAGCGTAGACGAGATTTGTATTAAATTCAAAGAAATATTTTTCACGGTGATTGAGAGATTCCTACCATGTGAATAATGACATGGAACAGATACGTCATGTTACACAAAACAGGTCAGGTCAATGTTGAAGAAACAGCGAAAAAAGTATGTCACATTTAAAAGAACGCAAAATTCCAAGATTGGAAATGTTTCACAGAAGATCGAAATTTAGTGGGAAATTCAGTGTGAAAATGCTTATAATAGTTTCCCAAATGAAATCGGGCAAACGGTATAGAGAGATTCTGTTCATATGTAAAGCACAGCATTGGCAACACACAGTCAGTGGTTTTACTGGGCAGTTGAAACACAAATGTTACCGATGGCTGTGCGACTAAAGCGAAGTTACTTAACATTGTTTTCAGAAATACTTCCACCAAGGAAGATGAAGTAAATATAATCCAGAGCTTGAATCGAAAACATCTGCCAACATGAACAACTTACAAGCAGATATTCTTCATGGGGCGAAGAAACTTAATCTTCCGGTCCAGATAGCTTATCATTTAGCTTATTTTCGTAGTCTGCTGCTGAAATACTTCCATATTAGCAATAACATACAAACGCCCACTCGAAGAAAGTGTACTGGTCACTCTGACTGCCTAGAAAGAAAATAAGAAGACCTATATTACTGATGTCGATTTTAAATAAGATTTTGGAACGTATAATATGTTCGAATATTACGAAATATCTCGAAGAAAATGATCTGTTGACACACAGCAAAGATACCTAAAACATGTTTCTTGTCAAACACAGCGGACTTTTTGTTCACACGAAGTAACGAGTGCCATCGACAGGGGATCTCAAATTGATACCAAATTTCTAGATTTGCAGAGGTCTTTTGACACTGTTCCTCACAAACGGCTTCTAATCAGATTGCATGCCTATGGAGTACCCTGTGAGTTGTGCGACTGGATTCACAATGTCCTATCAGAAACGTCTAAGTTCGGAGTAGCTGATGGGAAGTCACCGAATGACACGGAAGTGATATCTGGAATTCCCCAAGGAAGTGTTACAGGTCGTCCGCTGTTTCTAATCTATAGAAACAGTTCGGGAGAAACTGTGAACAGTCCACTCAGATCGTTTGCAGATGATACTGCCGTTTACCGTCTAGTAAGCTCATCAGGTGGTCAGTACAAGTTACAAAATGATTGAGACGCGATATTAGTGTTGTGCAAAAAGTTTGAATTGATCCTGAACAATGAAAAATGTGAGGACATCCACATGAGTATTAAAAAAATCCGTTAAATTATGGTTACGCGATAAGTAATACAAATTTAAAGTTGTAGATTCCTCGAAATACCTAGAATTTACAGTTACGAACAGCTTAAATTGATAGCATTAAATAGGAAACTTTGTGGCCAAGCTCAACCCAGGACCGTGTTTAATTGGAAGAACACTTAGAAGAAATAACAAATCAATTAGAGAGACAGCGTACACTACGCTTATACGGTCTCTGTTAGAGTACTGTTGTGCAGTATAGGGCTCTTAACAGATACAATGGACCGAGGACATGCAAACAGTTCGAAGGAAGGCAGCTAGTTTTGTATTACCGCGATATGAATGAGAGCGTTCACGGATACCGTATGCCAACTAGGTGACATCAATAAAACAGAGGCCAGATCTGTTCGCAAAATTTGAATCACCAAATATGTTCTCTCAGTGCGGAAATATTTTGTTCACTCTCACCTTCGATAGGAGACATGATCATCGTAATAAAATAAGATATCGGACGGAAATATTTAGGTGTTTATTCTTTCCTCGTGCTATTCGAGAGTGGAACGATCGAAAAATAGCCTGAATATGGTATTTGGACACTCTGCCAATCATTGAATTGTGACCTGCAGAATACTAATGTAGACGTAGATGTATGGTTCAAATGGCTCTGAGCACTAAGGAACTTAACTTCTGAGGTCATCAGTCCCCTAGAACTTAGAACTACTTATACCTAACTAACCTAAGGACATCACACACATCCATGTCCGAGGCAGGATTAGAACCTGCGACTGCAGCGGCGATGTAGGGAAAGGAAGCAAAATATGCCAGTTTTCGATTTTTTTTGCGCTTGCTCCTCTTGTGACTTGAACAGCAAATCTCCTACATCGTCACGAAAGATCCTACGTCATGCACTGCACAGTGCTTTTTTTTGTATTTATCTTCCGGTATATGGTTTATATGAAATGGTCACGGCCGATTTTCGTTCCCAGCCTTGCCGAGTCCTAGTCTGCGGTTTCATAATCTCATAAGGTCGTTATATTATTACCTGCAGCAGTAACACCAGAAGATCTTGTTACTGGTTCACAGCAAGCATAAGAGTATGAAATGTTTTTGCTGTTCAAGGCAGTTCATTTTGTTCAACAAAATAAAAATCATCAGTCGTGAATATTCAGTATGGAGAGTAACTGATACGGAATAACGTTTGCAGCTAATGCAACACTGTTTACCAGTTCTCTACTTCATGACATTCCTGCACACTGTGAACTTCACCTTACTGTCTGTCGTCTTTTGAAAGCAAGAAGAATAAAGTTGTCATCCAGGGTCAATAAGGATCGAAGAGGTTTGAATCTGTCTGGAACAATTTAAAGTAGGGATGCAACAGTTACACCAATGAGCTGGCACTAAACATAACATATGAGGCAAAGATTTTTCTCTTTCAGGTGACACAAGTGTTATTGTAATACACGTGGGACATAACGGAAGTGTTATGCCTAATAGAGTAGTCAGTAACATCAGAAAAGTTTGTGAAGTTGATCACTTTACATTATTCGTACAGAGGGTCGATTAAAGGCTTTGCTGGCGGTGTCGCGTCAAAGATTTTGTGCAGAAAGTGAATGATATCCCCAGTGTAAGACTAATCTTCACTGTCTCACTTCCTCGGTGTTCCTTAATGTAGTCCTGGCAGTTGCAGTAGGATCCATATCATGAATTTTAAATATTTATGTAAAGCATAGGTTGCCAACCAGATGGACACTTCTTTGTGTCATCAGTAACTGTTCTTCACTTTCACTGAGGATAGAAATGTCATCAGCGAATGTTATCACTGACATCTCTTCCACTTTTGAGCCTTTCTGTTATTTCCCTTATTGCTTCTTCGAAATAATGTCTGTACAGTAAGGTGAATATTTTGGAGAGCTGTACATTTGCTCGTGCTTCCAGTTGTCTGCTTCAGTCTAGATAACTTTACTATTTGGGGATACACAGTTTGGTTGACTAAACTGTGGCATTGAATAATATGTAAGTGGATTTGGTTTGCATGTGCTCCCCCTGCTACATTTTCAATTTTCGTGGTAGCCCTGTAATGTTATTTCATTGTCAGTATGGACATTACTATACACTAGGTGTCGAAAATGTTTGATTTACTTGTGTTAAACAAATCGCACATTTTTGACCTCTAGTGTGTAATAATCTCTTTACAGTTGTACGAAAGCTTTACAGATGCAAATTATTTGAGTATGCGTGTGGACTAGTCTCAGACACTGGCCGTTACAAGGTTGGAAGGGCGAAATATCGTGCTAATGGATGAAGATTTCGGTAGGCTTACTTTACAGATACATTTCTTTACAGAAAAAGACTTTCGTCTTAAGGCTACAAAAATGGAATCTAATTACAGTGTGTGACGCTGGGCTCCAATTGGAGTCGTAAATATCTGGAGGTGGTGTTGGCATAACTTCTTAAGGAAATGTTATTCAGTTTATTAATAAGAATGAACAATCCAGATCATGCACATAATAAGATACGGAATAAACAACAAGCATACGAACTAATACACATAAAGCGTTTTAATAACTTTCCTTAATATAATCAGTGAACGTTACAAAAGGAGCCACAGATTCATATAAATTTAGCAACACAATAGTGCCTAATACAATAGGCAGAATGTCAGTAAATAAGATTCGCCGATTCATTCGGGGTTTTATTTATTTATTTATACGCCAGTTTCCGTAGTACAAAATTGAGAAGCAAATATCCAAGGTCATTGAACGTTGTCAGTGCATAAAATTACAACTTAAAAGGAATAACAGATAAAATAAAATGTTTTGAACCGCAAAAAAGTCATGCCATAAGTTTAAGTAAACGCAAAACAATATTACATAAGAATCAGCTTAATTTCTCAAGGAACTCCTCAACAGAATAGGAGTGACCCATGAGGAAACTTTTCAGTTTCTATTGGAAAGTGCGTGGATTACTGCAAAGATTTTTGAATTCTTGTGGAAGCTTATTGAAAATGGATGCAGCAGCATACTGTACACCTTTCTGCAAAAGACTTGAGGAACTCCGATCCAAATATTTTATTTCTGACGAGTATTACGTCAAAAGCTGCTTATTCTTGGAAGCAAGCTAATATTCTTAACAAGAAATGACAAAAAGAAATATTTATATATTGAGAGGCCAATGTCAAAATAGCCAGACTCGTGAACAAGGATCGACAAGAGGTTCGTGAACTTCACCCCTTATTGCCCCAACCGCCAGTTTCTGAGCCAAAAATATTCTTTTACAATAGGAAGAGTTGCCCAAAATATAATACCATACGACATAAGTAAATGAAAATAAGCAAAGTAGACTAATTTTCGTGTCGAGCAAACACTCACTTCAGATACCGTTCGAATAGTAAAAATGGCAGCATTAAGTCCTTGAACACGATCCTGAACGTGGGCTTTCCACGACAGTTTAGAAATTTGAACTGTTCAGTTTCACTAATCATAAGCCCATTCTGTGAAATTAAAACGTCAGGTTTTGTTGAATTGAGTGTTAGAAACTGTAAAAACTGAGTCTTACTGTAATTTAGCGTTAGTTTATTTTCTGCAAGCCATGTACACAGGTCAGGAACTGCACTATTCGAAACCGAGCCAATATTGCATACAACATCCTTTACTTCCAAGCTAGTGCCATCAGCAAACAGAAATATTTTAGAGTTACCCGTTATACCAGAGGGCATACCATTTACATAAATAAGGAACAGAAGTGGCCCCAACACTGATTCCTGGGGCATGCCCCACTTGACCGTACCCCACTCAGACCCCACATCACAGCCACTCCAGACATTGTGAATAGTAACCTTTTTCTGTCTGTTGCTAAAGTAAGAGGTGAACCAGTTGTGAGTTACTCCCCATATTCCGTAATGGTCCAACTTATGGAGCAACATTTTGTGATCAACACAATATGCCTAGCGTTCGAAACCTTTTGTTCGACACATCCAGTATCTCACAGAGAAAATAGGATATAGCATCTTGAGTTGTTAAACGACTTCTAAAGCCGAACTCTACATTTGATATCAAATCGTGTGATATAAAATGATCAATTATCCTTACATACACAACCAATAACTTTAGCAAACACTGATGGCGTAGAAATAGGTCTAAATCTATCTACATTATCCCTTTCCCCTTTATATAAAGCGGCTTTACTACTTAGTATTTTAATCGTTCAGGAAACTGACCATTGATAAAGAAAAAATTAAAAATATGCCTGAATACAGGCCTAAAAAGTGCAGCATAGTACTTTAATATCCTGTTAGGCACTCCATCATAGCCATGGGAGTCCTTAATCTTCAGTGATTTATTGACTCAATCTCCGTCTTGTCTGTAGGAGTATTTCAGACATCAATCTCGGAAAGGCAAAAATTTAAACACAGAGACAGGAGTGTAAGCAATACAAAGATTATGCATTTAGGTTACGGCATTACGAATGTTAGGGTATTTTGCGTACCTCCTGAATGGCCAAATAAGGTAACTGATCTTAACATTTTGATATTAAGGGTTGAAAATCCTCGAAGTCAAGAGTACAGATAAATCGTTTGTTTGATTGCCAGTTTCAGCTACACACGAGCCGTCTTCAGATCACCAAAATATACTTTGTAATTTTTTTAACTGACAACATCCATACAGAAGGAACTGATAAAATAACGTTACATCCTTCATAACCAGTAATGTAGAATGAACGTCATAAAACCAAGGCGCTATGCCGTGCAAACTTAATAACTGGCACAATGGCACATTATTTGTATTACCTCATGTCAGAGATCATATTGAGTACGTAATTACTACATGTTGTATGAGAATAAGTTAGTATGTTTTAACGGCATAACGCCTTAATACTATGACCTTCGTTCTACTTGACATGTTATCGACTATCAAAAATTTTTAGCTATGCTTCCTATACTCACGTTGTCAATTTTAAAAGAGATTTTTAACTATGTGTTGAACCGTCGTGGCTATTACACCATCAAGAATAATTTTTAATCTGAAGATGGCTCTTGTGTCGCTAAAACTAATGATCAAATAAAAAATTTATTTTCTACGTAGTCTTCGAGGATATAAAAATTACGGCAAATAGCTCGTTTCTAGCGTCGACAATGTCAATGAATATGGAACTTGCCGCCAACACAGTGCACTTTTTTCGGCGAGTAGAGAGAAATGGTCCCTTGCTTATAGGTATAAGGTTAACGATGGAGTGCGAAGTGTTTGAATGAACTTAAGCAAAAACATTTCGTCATACGTTATAGTTGGTGGATACCGAACTGAAGTCACTTACACTGGTCAGCCACAAACTTCCTCAATTTGTCACAGCACTGAAAATTTTACAATGAGCTGCATCTGTTAACGTCTGCCCTAGCTTCCCCTTGAGAGTACCGTAAACGTTGTTGGGAAGGTTGTACCGTTACTAAGCGAGACCGTCGCGAGGACAGTTTCACAACCCCCGGATGATGCCTCTATATCACGATGTGGAAGCTCCAGCTCTGCTGCATATCTGTGTTAGTACAACTCCACCACCTCTAGCAGACGGGTATCGTTGAAAACTAAAAGTCTTCAGTTCCCACAAAAGCTAGTACGAGTGAATGATATTCAATTTAGCGTCTCCACCCCTGCCAGAACAGCTATCATGAGAAAAGATGCCGTCAGACGACAGGAAGCCACGTAGACAGAAAAACAAAAGAACAACGGCAAAGAAGGAAGACCTGCTACTCTGGAGAAAGCAGCCGTTTCGGAAACTGGCAGCGAAAGGTAACCTCTCCACAAGGTGGGAAAAAGGCATAGCAAGATAGCATACGTGAGCATACTTACTACCTGAAAGCGTAGCTGCAAACTGCGAAAGAGCAGTGCCGAAAGACAAGCAAAGCAGTGGGAAACTTCCTCAGTGCTCTAGTTGACACTTTCTGACAGTAGATTCGGTGCGCGTTGGCCAGGCAGACGCAACCACACCCACTGGTTTAGCTGTCGGTGATGGACAGAGCAGTGCGCGGTACAACACACTAACAAAGGAGAGCCGTGGTGGGAGCAGCTGGCCGGTGGGGGAGCTTCAGTAGCTGTCCCGTCGTAATCTGTAATACACAGATGTACAACGACTATTCTGTTCCAATAAACTTAAACTGATCACGCAGAACTTTGTGACCACCTTCCTAATTGCCGGTACGTCGACTTTGGTACGGAAAACAGAGGCGACGCGTCTTGGCATGAAAGCAATGGGGCCTTGGTAGATCGCTGGAGGGAGTTGGCACCACATCTACACAAAAAAGTCACCTAATTCCCGTAGATTCCGTGTGTGGGAGCGATGAGCTGTAACGCCACGTTCAATCTCATCCCAAACGTGTTCAGATCTGGTGAGTAGGGGAGTTAACACATGAACTGTAGTCTGCCACCGTGTTCCTCGAACCACTCCATCACAGACCTGTCCTACTAACCATTTCACTGCAGTCAAGAAACATGATCGTCACGGAAGGGTGTACGTGGTCTCCTTGGCCTTTATGGTCCCCTGTAGGAGCTCCACGGGACTCTTGGATGCCCACGTGAATGTTCCCACTAGTATAGTGGAGTCGTCGCCAGATTGTCTCCGTCCCACTGTTCAGGTGTCCAGGAGCTGCTCCCCTGCAAGACGACCCATTCGCGCTCTCTCATCGGCGCGATGAAGAAGGTATGACGGTTTATCAGAGCATACAGAGCGCCAACGTCCCGTGCCGATGGTCACGTGACCATTTCAGTCCTAGTTTCCGATTTCATGGTGTTAAAATTGGCAGATGCATATATTCTCGACCGTGGAGGCCCATCGTTAAAAGTGTTCGGTGCACAATGCGTTCGGACCCACTTGTACTCTGTCTAACACTGAAGTCTGATGTTCGTTCCGCCACAGTTCGTCGCCTGTCCGGTTTCACCAGTCTGCCCAACCTACGACGTCCCACACCTGCAACGAAGTGTGGCCGCCCAACCCCACGACGCCTGGACGTCGGTTTACTCCGTATCACCTCTTGTTGAAGACGCTCACCACAGCACTCCCAAAACACCCGACAAGTCCTGCAGTTTCCGAAATGTCGTGCCGAGCATCTGGGCCATCACAGTCTGCCCTCGGTGAAACACAGCAAGATCAAGCGCCTTTCCCATTCTACGCACGGAAAGCACGCTCACTGATACTACATGCACCGCGCGTGCGTCTAACTAGCAGTCACTCCTCGCCACGCGACGCTGCTATCAATTAGACGGGTTTATATCTATAATAGGTCGATGTAGAATATATGAGTCTGGCGATATACCATCTGACTTTCGGAAAAGCATCATCCACACAATTCCGAAGAAGGCAAGAGCTGACAAGTGCGAGAATTATCGCACAATCAGCTTAACAGCACATGCATCGAAGCTGCTTACAAGAATAATATACAGAAGAATGGAAAAGAAAATTGAGAATGCGCTAGGTGACGATCAGTTTGGCTTTAGGAAAAGTAATGGGACGAGAGAGGCAATTCAGACGTTACGGCTGATAATGAAAGCAAGGCTAAAGAAAAATCAAGACACTTTCATAGGATTTGTCGACCTGGAAAAAGCGTTCGACAATATAAAATGGTGCAAGCTGTTCGAGATTCTGAAAAAAGTAGGGGTAAGCTATAGGGAGAGACGGGTCATATACAATATGTACAACAACCAAGAGGGAATAATAAGACCGGACGATCAAGAAAGAAGTGCTCGTATTAAGAAGTGTGTAAGGCAAGGCTGTAGCCTTACGCCCCTACTCTTCAATCTGTACATCGAGGAAGCAATGATGGAAATAAAAGAAAGGTTCAGGAGTGGAATTAAAATACAAGGTGAAAGGATATCAATGATACGATTCGCTGATGACATTGCTATCCTGAGTGAAAGTGAAGAAGAATTAAGTGATCTGCTGAACGGAATGAACAGTCTAATGAGTACACAGTACATAGTACTAATGAGTAAATCCCAGAAAGACGAAGGTAATGAGAAGTAGTAGAAATGAGAACAGCGAGAAACTTAACATCAGGATTGATGGTCACGAAGTCAAAGAAGTTAAGGAATTCTGCTACCTAGGCAGTAAAATAACCAATGACGGACGGAGCAAGGAGGACATCAAAAGCAGACTAGCTATGGCAAAAAAGACATTTCTGGCCAAGAGAAGTCTACTAATATCAAATACCGGCCTTCATTTGAGGAAGAAATTTCTGAGGATGTACGTCTGGAGTACAGCATTGTATGGTAGTGAAACATGGACTGTGGGAAAACCGGAACAGAAGAGAATCGAAGCATTTGAGATATGGTGCTATAGACGAATTTTGAAAATTAGGTGGACTGATAAGGTAAGGAATGAGGAGGTTCTACGCAGAATCGGAGAGGAAAGGAATATGTGGAAAACACTGATAAGGAGAAGTGACAGGATGATAGGACATCTGCTAAGATATGAGGGAATGACTTCCATGGTACTAGAGGAAGCTGTAGAGGGCAAAAACTGTAGAGGAAGACAGAGATTGGAATACAAGCAAATAATTGAGGACGTAGGTTGCAAGTGCTACTCTGAGATGAAGAGGTTCGCACAGGAAAGGAATTCGTGGCGGGCCGCATCAAACCAGTCAGTAGATTGATGACAAAAAAAAAGTCGATGCTAATAATGGTCTGGCTGATCAGTCTATAACCTCGCGACTGTGAATATTAATCGAATCACAGCTGTCCTGATGATCCGTTCCTTAACTGAGCATTTGTATAGTACCTACGCTCGCTGATGGTCTACTGTTCACCGATGTGCAGAACGCACTTAGTGGGATAGCCATTTCTAGCACAGCCACTAATAAACGTAATAACAAACTTATACCCGACATATGGCTGCACCTAAGAGGGAAGAACGATCTCTGGACGTGGTTTTACTCGGTTTCACCATGAAGAAAATCCCCGCGATCGCTGGAACCAGTACTGAAAAAAATTTGGAGACTTGTGGTGAGGGCTTTGGGACCAAACTGCTGAGGTCATCGGTCCCTAGGCTTACGCAATACTTAATCTAAGTTAAAGTAACTTACACTAAGGACGAAACACACCAATGCCCGACGGAGGACTCGAATCTCCAACGGCGGAGGTGGGGGGGGAGGACGCAAATCGTGACAAGACACCCTAGACCACACGGCTACCCCGCGCTGCCGAACCAGTACTGACTCTGCGTTTTTGGTGGCCACTTAAACTGCATCCTCAGTGCCAGGGACCAAAGCCCAAAGTTTGACACCCGCTAAGGAATGACGACCGTAACATCTAGTCTCCGTCTTCATGACGCATGGTAACTTCTGAAAGGAAATACTGTCCCCTACACACACTTATCCAACAGAACGGCCAGTCGCGTAGTTCGAAATATGTCTGCAGTACTACTACAGCTCCTGTTGTAAACTGTGACATGGCTCTGGTGGCTACGTGTGATCATTAAGCATAATGTTGCTGCGTCCATCTACAACCGCAACAAGTTAAAAGAGGGGGAGCTACTGGAAACTGATCACCAGGACTGTTAACTCGCCGAAGAAGTACGTAGACACAGGACGCATATACCCACTCTAAAGAGACACTACTCCAAGATGCTCAATTTGTTGGTTTCATTATACTAAAACACGACTGAAAATTACGGTCTGCAGATATTCAACAGATACCCGTTTATGCCAACACCGTACAACAAGAGTTTTACTATCATTGCCTTAGAGATATCTACCAGGGCGAACCCTAAGTCCTGCCGCTACGTTTTTAGCCAAATTACGGCTGTAAACTTGTAGTCAAGCCCGGTCTAATCTGCCGGCAGTTCCGCGACATGGTGCTGCTGTCAGTAACTGGACTGGAGGTGCCGGTTGTGCTTACACGTCCAGTGCCTACGAGCAACGAAGTGTCATTCGTTTTCTGTGGAGCAAGGAAAGGGAAGATTCCTCGTCGAAATCCACAGGAAGAGACAGATCGCGTATGGCGGAAGTATCTCGCTTTGCATGTGGAGGAGGAGGATATTAGTGTTTAACGTCCCGTCGACAACGAGGTCATTGGAGACGAAGCGCAAGCTCGGGTGAGGGAAGGATGGGGAAGGAAATCGGCCGTGCCCTTTCAAAGGAACCATCCCGGCATTTGCCTGAAGCGATTTAGGGAAATCACGGAAAACCTAAATCAGGATGGCCGGAGACGGGATTGAACCGTTGTCCTCCCGAATGCGAGTCCAGTGTGCTAACCACTGCGCCACCTCGCTCGGTGCTTTGCATGTGAGGAGAAGAAGCAGAGAAGACGGGAACTCGAAAAAGGTCGCGAGTATCTGCATGACAATGAACTTTCGGGGAGGCAACATTCTTCGCTGACTGACGACAACCTTTCCCGCGTGGATGCAATGGTAAAAGCGGATCGGCACATTACCCGGGATCTTGCCATTTTGTGTGGAAGTGTTCATGGGTCCTTAGGGTAGCGAACACGCCCTCCCCTGAATGTTCATTCTCATTAAAGTCATGGCGTCCTTTTCGAACTCACTTCATCTCCACGTTCTCCACTTCCATCTCCACCTCTACCTCCACCTCAAACGTCTTAAAGCGCAACATTTTTCCCCAATTCGTGACTGCATTTCCCGTGAATTCAGATGGGACTCCGTCCCTTGCTCCATAAAAAAGGGAATCACACTTCGTCTCCTTTACGTCGTCGACGTGTGAAGTACAAACCGCTATCTTAAACAGCTGACAGCAGTAGCGTAGCTACAGTAAAACAGGACCGGGCCAGTCCAGGGAAGATTAACTGCTTGGAATTCATATGTTGACTTCGCATTTACAGCCGTAATATGGCTAAAAAAATAGGGGCAAGGACTTTCTGATTAAACCTCGTATCAAAGGAATGCCATCCTTGATAACGCCACATTCACTAGAATAATATTTTTGAAAACATTGTTCATCTTTTATATCTTGCGCGTCATAGAAAATCGATTATGCGTAAGGGAGTTCCTGGTGCAAATGGCAGGCCTCTCCAATCACAGCAAGCTATTCTCAAACATGTCCATGACTACGACAATGAACTGTATTACCTGCGCAAGACTACGCCCCAGACTTTCACAAGGGAGACGGCGGCAGGCTAGCACTGATATCTTTGTAAATCCATATCTCTGTAATTTTTTGCTCAGTCTCAATGAAATTTTGCACACTTATGTGTAGGGATCCAATATGCTTTTTAGTAAATAATTTATGTTATTTTCTGTGTTATTTTGCATTTGAACACTATTTTACGAACAAATTTTCCACATGCTATCAATCATAAACAGTTTATAATATCTAAATTAAATCTTTGGCCACTTAAATTTTGTCTCCATGTAAAAGAACAAGATTGCCCAATTCAATCGAAATCCTAGCAATAATTTCTGATATTCGTCAAAGGAGAAGACCTTATTTTGCGGTTCCAGGCGCTACAGCCTGGAACCGCGCAACCGCTACGGTCGCAGGTTCGAATCCTGCCTCGGGCGTGGATGTGTGTGATGTCCTTAGGTTAGTTAGGTTTAAGTAGTGCTAGGGGACGAATGACCTCTGAAGTTAAGTCCCATAGTGCTCACAGCCATTTGAAACATTTTTATTTCGAACCTTATTTTGCAGAAACATTGTTTTAAAGTTGCTAGGAAAGGCTATAAAAAATTTTAATCACACCTTAGCTAAAACTGCCCTAACTATATTTAAAAAAAAGTGTTCAAATCCTGTGTCTTATGGGACTTAACGGCTAAGGTCATCAGTCCGTAAGCTTACACACTACTTAACCTAAATCATCCTAAGGACAAATACACACACCCCTGCCCGAGGGAGGACTCGAACCTCCGCTGGGACCAGTCGCACAGTACATGACTGCAGCGCATAGACCACTCGGCTAATCCCGCGCGGCGATCCATATTCAAGTTCTTCCTCAGTTCTTCTGCAGTTCTTGCAGCTCCTTTGCTCCTTCGCCTTGCAATTTTTTCTGTGTTGTCTACTGAAGTCTCCGCCAACACGATTCATTGCTGATCGATGATCTACAGTATGTTCTCAGTGAAGACTCTAGGTGTAAAGCCCAACGTGCTCAGGATATGAAGTCTTGACACATCCCCATCATTAAACACTGCTGCAGTTTCCAATGCTGAAATCTTCACTACCAAATTGGAACATCTCTTTCAAATAAGACCACTGAAGCCAGTGATCGAAAAGTTGGTTTAATGGTCATCGTAACCTCGCATTTCGTAAATTTGCACCATTCATCAGAACATAGCCCATGTTGAGATGTAGTGCCTGTCGACAAGTAATGAAACCAAATGACCTACACTGCCTTCCTCATAGTAGACAAATCTGTGAGGTTATTTCTAATTGCAACACCATAATAGACTTGCAGGGTGTCAGTTCTCTTCCGTCTTAGTCTGTTTTTACATCCCCGTAGCTTTCCATCCTCTAGTAGCTTGCCTGTATTGTCTGTAGCAAGCCTTCCGAGTCGTCCACACATCCTCTTCTGAATATGGCCTAAACTCTCCAGTTTTTCAGTAGTGCAGTTTTTTCCATAGGGCTAACTTTCAACTACATTCTTGATAGCACTAGTCTCTCCACACCCTAAATACTGTATGTATCTTATTCCATGCTCTCGCAATGACCTATGGAAAATGAGTTTCACACCAGCAGCTTCCATCCCACCACTGGAGCCTACATATTTCGTCTTCTTGTCATTCTGTTCCTCTATCTGCATCATTATATTTCTTGTGCAAGTAACATGCAGAATAGTATTTAGACATACGTGAAAATCTACCAGTTTTCCAGTGTCAACACTAATGACACATCAAGGGACTATCACGGGAAACTGGTATATCTTTGATATTTGTTACATCCCAATTTTCTTGAACTGCCCTGGACTGCCATTTTCATGCTGTCTTCACAGACTTCTGCAACAGCATTGAGGAGAGTAGTGCTCACTGCAGTAAATTTTAGGGGTGGAACAAGCATGTTCATAATACCCCATAAAAGGTTTCCACCATCTCTTCGAATCCCTATACGTCTTAATCCATAAGAAAATCTCATACTGGCTTCATACATTCTATTACTTACCTTTGATGTGTTAAATGGTGTATCACCATCACAGTTTTGATATAAAATGTGCAATATGCAAACCAAACTCTCTCTTTCCATCATCCACCAAATTCACATTTCCTCGACAAAAAGAGCACTTTCAAGCATTTATAAGTGCTTCTGCCACCAATTCCAAATCCACGAATCCTCAATTCTGATACCTGTATATCTGTCATGATTTGTTTCTTCTGATACAATACCTTTCCCAAGTTTTTGTTTAGATGCACTTGGGGACAAGCTAGTTTTTGCCTCTGCAGTCCTGACGCTAACCTCAACATCAGTTTTTCGCTTTATATTGGAAATATGGGACTTACCATATTTTTAAATACTTTACCAGACCTAGGTATTGTAGAAAACGATCGGTATATTCAACCCTACACGAACAATGGCGCAATAAATCCAACTTCACTCAAATTCTACCAAACAGCACAAAAATTGTATACAAAGCTTCACAGCCTTCTGTACTGTCGTGGCACATAGAAACAATCATAGCCTCCTAAAGCTATATTTTTCAGAATCACAGGAAAAATTGAGCAAGAAAAGATTTGCTCCACTGGATATCGTGAAAAGTGAGCATGAGCATTACACTGCTTAGGGTTTTAATTTTTTTGTAGAATTTATAGTTAGGATTCCAAAGAAAAAATTGGCGTAATAATCCCAATTACATTTATTTTTAAATAAGCAAATAAAAAACTGATTTTTTTCATGATTTGCGCCTCAGTCTCCCCCTAAGAGTTAGCATATCCTGATACAGGAGGGAGGAAGGCCTTCTCTTGGTACGATATTCAGTGAAGAAAAATTGAAAACTTCAGCTTTCTAAGGCCGTGAAAAGGAGATCTCAAGCGCTGAGTCTTATAAAACTTATTGCCCTTTTTGAAAAACATTATGCATGTGACAGGAATAAAATACGGCATGGAGCTTCTGTACCAACTGAATTCGTAGACGGACTCGTGGTCGTTATCCCGAAGAAACAAGGGACTCAGACGGCTGAAAATTTGCGTCTGATTAACGTGGACCTCAAAGTAGTAAATATAGTATTTAAGGTCCGTATGAAACGTGTGCTATGGAAATTTCCTGTGACCTACGCTGCTCCCCATCGCGGATCGATATCTGTGCGCCTTTAATCTCAGTGACCTTATTTTCTCTTCTACAGCCAATATCACAGCCAGCACGCTTGTTTTTACTGAGCTTTCAAAGGCCCTCTGTAGGAAAGGTCACAAAAACCTGCTGCTAACGCCACGTCACATGGCCTTTGACGAACGTTTTATCAACATCTTACATTACTTTGTGACGGAGCTGTCATCCAGGGTATTAGTAAATTGGTAGCTTACCAACTTCCCTCCAGCGGAACATCGTTTCATTACCAGAGAATTTCTTTTTTTCCGACTGGCATATTGCGTTTGCGGACAACAAAATTTCGACTCTTAGAAAACCATTTTTATGAGACTATATTTTAAGGGAAGAAGAACTTAACACGTCGGTTTTTCGTTGCTGAGGATCAGATCCACAACGGTGATGAATCCTGTAGTTATTGTTTCATAACAAACGAAATTTTTGTGCCAAGATGATTATCTACTTTTAGGAATTTAATAAATTTTTCTTTAAAGAAGGAAGAAGAAGACGTTTGTTTTCAGTTCACATTGAAAAAGCGTCGTGATGATCTTTTTATTAGAAAAATTTTCGAATTAGTCCATCGTTAGGATCTCCGGGAGTAGCCTCTCAGCGTGGTAATCATAGGGAACAGATTAGATCACAAACGGAAGGGTAACATACTATGGGTCTGAGCGCAGAATGTCAGACTTCGATATTGACAGGGGAAGCTACAAATTCTGAGAATGGAAATGCAGAGGATCAGTCTAGATACAGAGGGTGTTAGTTGGTTCAAATGGCTCTGAGCACTATGGAACTTCTAAGATCATCAGTCCCCCATAAATTAGTACTACTTTAACCTAACTAACCTGAGGACATCACACACATCCATGCCCGAGGCTCGATTCGAACCTGCGACCGTAGCGGTCGCGCGGTTCCAAACTGTAGCGCCTAGAACCACTCGGCCACCCCGGCCGGCGTAGATGTTAGTGTACTGAAATGAAAAGAGGATAAGGATTTCTGGTCAGATGAATGTAGGGTTGTATCAAAAGCAGCAGAAAATGGTATAAAGGAAATAGGATTTGTTATGAACAGGTATGTAGTACAGAGAGTGAATTACTGCGAACAGTTTAGTGATAGGGTAGATCTCATCAGAATCGACAGCAAACCAACAACAACAATAGTTCAAGTATAGTGCCGACATCATATACAGTCGATGAAAAGATACAGGTAAATTAAATGTATAAGAATGCTGGATGGGTAATTCAGTATACAAAAGGAGATGATTAAAAATCATGGGGGTTGGAATATGTAGTAGGGAAAGGAGAACGAGGAAGAGATACTGGAAAGTGTGAACTTTGTTGTAGGAATGAGAGAAATGAAAGACTAATTGAAGAATTCTGCAACAAAATTTCAGAACTAATAGCGAATGCAGTATCAAAAAATCAGATGAAGACAACGTATGCTTGGAAAAGGCCGGGAGATACGGGAAGATTCTAGCTGAATTACATCATGCTCAACTAAAGATTTGGAAGTGAAATACTGGATTGTAACGCGCACCAAGGACTAGATAGAGGCTGCATCACAACTTTATGAACAGTAGGCTGAAGTTTAAGGACTAGTGCGGAAAAATCTGTATGGAAAGAAGTGAGTTATGTAACTCCCCAGAACGAGGTTCAATTGAAGAGGAATGGACAATTCAGGAGTTTACAGATGATTATAGATACAGGGAAGGTAACTGTGGAGAAACTATATGTAACGGAAGACGTACTAATCGACTAAATAAGGTATTTTAAATATGTTAATGGAAATTCAGGAATACACAAATACTGCAAGTCACTTAGGAATGAAATAAATAGGGAGTGCAGAAAAAGAAAGCAAAATAGCTGCGAAGAAAATGTGAAGAAATCGAAAATAAAATGGTTCACCGCACAGATATGTCAAAATAATTTTCGGTGTAATTGAAAATAAGGGCGTTAACATTTCAGAGTTCATTTGGCTTTCCACTGTTAAGCCCAGATGACAGAACAGATAAGTCAAAACCGTACACTAAAGGCACTACCAGGAGGAGGATAAGTCTGATTTCGTGATAGTCGATATGGAAGACGTTGGGGACGCATTATTAGTGTTAGAATTTAAATGAGCTCTAAAGGACTTGAGATAAAATAAGGCACGAGGAATAGATAACATACCAACGGAATTTCTAAAATTATTCGGGAAAGTTATTCAAATTGGCGTGTAGAAACTATGAGACTGGCAACGTACCATCAACCTATCGGAAAAATTCATATCATCTATACAGTTCTGAAAACAGCAAAGACTGACAAGTGAGAGAACTGTCGCACAATCAGCTCCACAATTCACGCATCGAAGCTGCTAAACAGAATAAAATAGAAGACTGGAAAAGGATAAGTTATGTGCTTGTCAGTCTGGCTTTAGGAAAGGTAAAGGCACCAGAGAAACAGTGCTGACGTAGATACCTATATGCAATGTTATTACAATCAAGATGAGAATGTTTGCTCTTTTCATCACTATTGATACATCTATCACATGAATGCTCACAGCTTCTGCTGATCTCCAGAATAACATTGAACTGAATTCAAGGTATGCAGAGAGTCCAATTTAATCCTGCAGTATGTGAAGTGGAAGAGGGAGACAGGCAGGTTGTGAACTTAACAAATACTTCTCGCCATTTTCTCAGTCAACAGGGGAAGAGATAGAGAACCGGGGGATGTAGAAGTAACTGTCTTACAGGCTTGTGACAGATACAGAATTTAGCTGTTGTCTGGAAGCATTGTATCATCTGTTTATGCCGATGCGTCACACTTGTGTTTGAGGGTGCCTTAATGTATTGAATGTAGCCACCATTTGGAGGAGAACTAATAGTGTACATTAGGACTGCTGAAAGCTATAAATTTTTAAATGCCATGTGTAACAGTCACCTCTACGTTTTGAATGATGACATTGTCTGTATGCGTTATATAGTTGACACAAGCTTTGCCCAGGAAGTTAACCAGGCAATATAGATTTAGTGATGTATCTTCTGTGGACATTGTGTGTCCATTAATATAAATATAATGAACCCATTATCAGATGGAGTTATACAACGAACATGTAGACTGTAGGAAGTTTACCAGAGAGTATAAATTTACTGACGTCTCTGTCAGAGAGTCGTTTGAGTGAGTCACTGTACATACAGCATGCAGGTATTACGTATCATCTACCTATTCACGTGCATCACACTTGCCAACCAGAAAAATGGGTGTCATCTGTTAAGTATCATTATTATTCAGACCTCACCTGCTGCTGTGTGAGTAGTTCATAATTTATAGGCAAATGCTTGTATGTACTATTTAAGATGAGAGAAGAGCAGGCGATATTATGAATAATAGAACACAGAGATAAGTGAGTACAAAACATCAGGGCATTGTGTGATGAGTCAGCTGGCTGGTTAGTGATGGTGCACCCATTTTCCTTTGGAAAATCAGTGGCAGACATTAGAGAGAGAAGTAGGAAGCTGTAGTAATAAGAGGTGCCTGTCTGTGGTGCCTTTTCCCTGCTCCTCCTGGCGAGCACACTCATAAAGTATACACTGGAGCTGTCATCCTGCTTATTGTTGGCAGGGCGCTGTCAGCTGCAAAGTGCATAGTGCCAGGTGTGGCGATCCAACACATCTCTGCGTAATGTGGCCATGGCTTGCCTGGCATGTGGTTTAAGTGTCTCTGCGTCTGTAGCTATGTTCTCTAATCTACCTTTAACGACACTAGATTGTTGGAACACATCCGTAATTGCTGTGTGATGTATTTAATGTTCGTTCCTGAAATTCACTACGTATGTTCAAAAGTTATTGGTTCATGATTAACACCATTAAAAATTGTATTATTAATTATGTTGTAATCTACATTTATTACAGTATGGCCGTTATCTGTGCCATGGCTTTTTTTAAACGGGATTCTGATATATTTATATCACTCACCATACTATATCACTTTGATTTTTTAAAATATTTCGCCAATTTTACTCATTCACTGTAGTTTCAAGTGTCTTAATTTCTCCTGGCAGCCTAGTTTGACCCCTGGCAGCCGTCTTCAGTCATAAATGTTACTAAATGAGGTAGGGGTGGCGTAAATATAGAGACATTCAAGTTATGATTGTGGTGGCCATTTGTGTCATAAATTATGGCGTAAAGTTATTGATGACATAAATATAGACACGAATTATTACTAAGCTGATTGGGTAATAAACGAAATTGGTCAACCATACAGACTGCCTTCATGTCCGCAGCCAATAGGGTAGTACTCCATCCCCCACTTCTTTTTTAATTTCCTGCCCTCTCAGCCACACCCATTTGGGTTAGAGGAGAGGGACAATGGGGGAGAGAGTGTAGAAGGGAGGAGGAAGCAGGAGGAAGACCTGAAGTGAAAGAAAACTGGCAACAATGCATGCTGCCATTACTGGAAGATATATATGGAAAATATCGACAAGAATAACGGACAGGTTGACACTCCAAGTGTTAAGAGGTAAGGGAATTACTTTCGTGGTACTAGAATGAACTGTAGTGGGTAAACACTGGTGTGAAAGACAGAGATTGGAATATACCGAAATGATAACTGATAACGTATGGTGCTAATGCTGCTCTGAGATGAGAGTAGTGGTACAATAATCGAATTTTCTGGGCAGGAAGTTCAAACAAATCAGGAAAATGACGCCTTCAAAAAAAGAAAAAAAAGACAAAGCTATTACACAGCAAGACTGAATTAAAGGATCACTTTTTCGAAACACTGTAGTTGTCTTCCATTGCGACACAGAGGTTTGAAATTTATCTCGAAGGTGCCTAAAACCTTCCTTGTAATAGTACAAAAGCATGGCAACCTGCGACGTCACAGTATGGTTCGACGACGCTTCAACCAGCAAGAGGTCTACATAGGCGAAAATGAAACCACAGCTGAGACGTTCATGTGACGTGTAAGGTGGGTTAATGACGTCAGACTGGCATCAGATTTCATTAAAATTCTGCCCAACGCCACGGTGGACGTATCACTGGATAAGAAGGTCGTCACACGACCTCTTACCCATATTTCACCCTTTCTTTTGACGCCTCTGTTATGGAGGTCTGAACTGCGACACCCCAGCGTGGAAGTCAAGTGGTTTTCTTACAGATGGCCGACCAAAAGATTTCACACGTCCGCTCATAATCGACTCGAAAAGACCTCACAGGGTGGCATAAAATGCGTGAATGAAACCACCCGTTTTTTTGGAGCCCTGGTACCAGCACATTTCGCGATCATAAAGAACATTTGTCGGTGCAACGTGCGATGTTCTCGACATCCTTTGACGCAGCAGACGTTTCAAGCGCTCTATAAGGACAATGTGTGACTCCATACCAAATAGATGCGATCTCTCACCTTTCGAACGCAGCGCGGCTGCAGTTTCTCCTCTCGTGCATCTGGTGCATCTGGTCCTCTAAAAGTCTCAGGATGAGGGAAGAGCGAAGATAATTTAATTTCTGAGATGCTGATAATAGAGTAGCCTTCGAGAAACATTTCCTTGAAAGTCTTCACAGCTGCCGGTCTAGTTCAGGACAAGTTCGGCTTACGAGTTTCCTCTCGATGCAGCTCACGGTTCGCCAGCCAGCGTCTGCCAGGTCATTCGAAACTTGACACCTGGGACACTTAGAGGACATGTTGCAGCCCTCGCATTGGCAAGCATAAAAAATGACTTAATGAAACAGTCATATTGCAAACAATCATTTATTTAAAAATGATGACCTGTTAGCCTTTATGCTGGCCTCTTCACATCAACGGCACCACGTGGCTGACGTAGGTGATGTGCGGAGCATTTGCGCAATGCCACGTTCTTTTACTGCGAGCAGTAAACGTGCACTAAACGACACGAGCATCACGCAACTGTTCCGTGCACCGCTTACTTCAGCCATATGGTGCCGTTGATGTGAGGAGGCCAGCATAAAAGCCAAAACTGGTCATCATTTTTGAATAAATGGTGTTTTGCGGACTTCATTGTTTCATTGAGTGGTTATTGGCAAGTGATCGCTGTTTTATCTCCAAGCCTTTTATGTAAAAAGCATACAGTTATTTATCATTGTGGTTTCATTTTCCACCCTGAACGTCTTCCAGAGTCCAAGTGAACACTAAGCAGCAACAGCAGCTATGTGAACATTATTCATGGGGCAAATGGTATGCAAAATGTAAAATGGTTCAAATGGCTCTGAGCACTATGGGACTCAACATCTGAGGTCGTCAGTCCCCTAGAACTACTTAAACGTAACTAACCTAAGGACATCACACACATCCATGCCCGAGGCAGGATTCGAACCTGCGACCATAGCGGTCGGGCGGTGCCACACTGAAGCGCCTAGAACCGCTCGGCCACACCTTCCGGCTTTTGCCTTGTTATCACACAGGTTGCTGTAAATGTATTAATCAATTATTTTTTATTTGAGCCGGCCGGTGTGGCCGTGCGGTTCTAAGCGCGTCAGTTTGGAACCGCGTGACCGCTACGGTCGCAGGTTCGAATCCTGCCTCGGGCATGGATGTGTGTGATGTCCTTAGGTTAGTTAGGTTTAAGTAGTTCTAAGTTCTAGGGGACTGATGACCTCAGTAGTTAAGTCCCATAGTGCTCAGAGCCATTTGAACCATTTTTATTTGATATTCTACTATTGTTCTTGTGGTGACATAGTGAATGCTTTTCTTTGACGGTTATGAAGAGTGCTGTTTAAGCGTTAGAAAACAAAGCGTGAAATGGAAAAGTCTAAAGTATGCAGTACTTCGTTCACTTTGGTTGCTGACTGGAAGGGGCGGCTGGTGGATGCAGGTCACAACATTTGCGCCATTTCAAGCAGGATCGTTTTGATGTGAATTATTCTATATATTGAGTGGTCAAGGTTATAGAGTCGGTGCAAAAGGAAGGTACGAAGAGTAAAGTTTGTTTGTAAACAACAGGACAACCGGTCAGTACAGATGGAGCAAGAAGGATAAGGAAGATAGCTAATTGTCTGCTCGTCGGAATAATTCCAGCATTTGCATTAAGCAGCCGAGAGAAATTACGGCAAATCTAAAGCAAAATGGTCAGATGGTAGTCTGCAATATCATACTAACAAATCAACAGCACTAAACAACAGAATTAAGGGATTACTTCTTCGAATTCACGTACCCTAAAATTATTATTTATACTATGTTGCAGGGTTTCCGGATCGCTAAAATCATCGAGAACGTGAAAGCCATTATCTTCTTTAGATGATTTTCTTTAATTTGGATATGTTGGCCTGCCTTAGTTTGTTGCGCAGTAGCATTATTATTAGCTACTTCTGCTAGTGGAACAGTTTCATCTACCACTAGTTCCTGCTTGCGCGGAATGCCCGATTCTTCAGCTTCATCAACCGATGAGGCTTTAGTAACAGTACATTCTTTCACCTCACACTGTACATTCACTGAAACACTGTCACGTCGGTTTAAAGTTTTATTTAATCAACCCTTTTGCTGCAACTGTTCTTTTAGAAGGTCACACCCATGTTTCCCTTTTTTAGGCACCTGACTAGTATTTACGATGCATTCTACTCTCTGTCATAAAACAAATCACAGATTGTGATTGCCCCAGACCCAGACCACAGACTGTCTTCGTACGTCACACCTGACTGAACTGCTGAACCAAGATACCGGAAACATTAGGGCCCTTTACTGGAACCTGCCTGCCCGTGGATTAGCGGTGGAAATCCCAAGCTGCTTTCTGGTCTACACTGTACACTGTGTAATAGGCAAAGCGTACCGCGGCGGGTAGCGACATCAACGGTTTCTCGAAGTTCCGCAGAGGCCTATAACCGACTAGGACAGAAATGGAAATCTCTATTTTCAGCGGTTCACTGACTGAACAATTGCCGCGATATTAATCAAAACTGTCCAGTTTAAGAGAACGTGGAATCGACAATAAAGGTGCTCTACAGTAAATGGAATCTGTTAACATCCTAAATTTGAAGCATTTGTTCTTTGAACAGGAAACTAGACATTATTAGTCAAGAACAAATATTTACTGGGCTCGTGGCGGGGCCCCCCGTGCTCGGGGCCCCACGCGACTGCGGTGTTTGAGGTAGCCTTAAACTGACCCTGGCTCCATGTTCACTTCTGTTTGACATTAGCGGGTAACGATTGCGACTGAATCGGTGTCTTTACAAGCAAGTCACCGTTGTTGCCGCAATGCGGAGATGCTTGAGGATGAATCAGTATGTTTCCAAGCAGACCCCAGAGGCAATAATCAGTATAAAGAGCTGTTCTGAATGTCACTAGACACTCCAGACAGCGAAACGAACACAACAGTTTACTTCAGCACCACCAGCAAAATGTTTGGTGACATTACAATTTGCCTTCAGAGACCACATATATTTTTTTAAAGTTCTCCAAACAAATGATAGCTTTTGAAACAACCGGTATGAAGGCCAAAATCGCTGTCATGTTTGTATGCAGCACAAACAGAATCAAATAAAGCCATAGATTACATCTATTAGAAACGTGTATAGAAAAGCCCCCCAACAAGAACTAAATTGGAAGAATCCATTTAGTTTAATACAAATGGAGAAGATATTCCGCCCTACGAACTTACGCACCATATAAAGAAATGGCAAACCTTTAATATTTTGAGTCACCAACGTTCTTCAAAACTCTTACAAAACTTACATCTGACTTTCAATATGAACCCAACCCGCTATGTCAACGAAGGTTTGGCTAGAAATGAGTGGAATTTTACAGCGCTGCATTTTACAACTTGAACGAAATGGTACACGGTACCAGTGACGTGCAGTTCACGTTGCAGCCGCGTATTACTGAAGTGCCCTCAATCCGCTACATGACGCATGTTTTTGCTCTGTCTACTTCAGCCGAAATACGTTCCGATGCGTCCCATTCGAAGCTCACCTGTGCCGCAGTAGTACGGTAGGGTAAATTACTCGGTGTTGTTGGCCGCTTCAGAACAAACAGTTTATTAGCAACACCTTAAACTGGAAATCTGTGTTACTGGAAGTCTGAGTGGACGATGGGATAGCGCAAATAATTTTTAGAACACGTCCTGCCCATGTCTGTGAGAAATCATGAAGCGATGATCTTCCGTGTAGAAGAACCCAGTTTTACTAAGAAATAGAGTTGTCTTAACACGCCATCATTAAGGGGAAAAACGTGTACAAAGACAAGCTACTTGTTCCACTAGCATCGTTTACATATTGTACACTTACGTCTGGCTGTCTACATTATCAGTACCCAATGTCTGAAATTCACTCTTTTGTTACGTGACGAGAAGTAGGAAATGCGGTGTGTATTGCCTTGTTCAAATTGTAAGTTGCGTATGACGTTTAATAACACAGATAGCGGTTTAGACTAAACGTCTCAAAAAATGCGTACGTGTGTGTGCTTAGATACAACGGGAGCAGGGAAAGAAAGAACACGCTTTTAAAAAATTACTTTACTTAGTAATGTAAAAAAAAAAAACAATGAAAATACAGGCAGTATATTTGAAAATGTACGCCCGGTGCCCTTCTGTGAAGTAAAAAGCTGCTCCTGAGCAACAATTAATAATTTTTTGTTTCGGTCATCAGTCTTCTGACTGGTTTGATGCGGCCCGCCACGAATTCCTCTCCTGTGCCAACCTCTTCATCTCAGAGTAGCACTTGCAACCTACGTCCTCAATCTCTGTCTTCTCCTACAGTTTCTGTCGGCTACTACAGTAAGTCATTTCCTGATTTCTTAACAGATGTTCTATCATCCTGTCTCTGCTCCTTGTCAATGTTTCCCTCATATTCCTTTCCTCTTCGATTCCGCACACAACCTCCTCATTCCTTACCTTATCAGTTCAACTAATTTTCAATATTCGTCTGTAGCACCACATCTCAATTGCTTCGATTCTCTTCTGCTCATTGTATGTGCTCCGGATTTCCCACAGTCCATATTCCACTACCATACAATGCTGTGCAACAAACGTACATTCACAGAAATTTCTTCTAAAATTAATGCTTATGTTTGATACTAGTAGATTTCGCTTTGTCAGAAATGCACTTTCGGCAGTGCTAAGCTAGTCTGCTGTGCTGCCTAGATAGCAATATTCCTTTACTTCATCTATTTCGTGACCATCAATCCTTATCTCGCTGTTCTCATTTCTACTACTTCTCATTACTTTCTTCTTCGATTTACTCTCAATCCATATTCTGGACTCATTAGACTGTTCATTCCATTCGGCAGATGATGTAATTCTTCTTCACTTTCACTGAGGACAGTAACGTCATCAGCGAATCGTATCATTAATGTATTTTCACCTTGAATATCTTTTTTTTCCATCATTGCTTCTTCGATGTACAGACTGAAGAGTAGGAGGGAAAAACTATATCCCTTCTTTACACCCCTTTCTATCCTTGCACTTTTTTCTCGGGCATCCTCTTTTATTATTCCCACTTGGCTCTTACACATATTCTATATTACCCGTCTCTCCCATTCAATAATATGTTGCTCCAAGTAGCGCATTTAGCATGCCGTGTTGCCCTTTTTCACCCTGTCGAGCAGGTATTGGAGCCGATGTTGCTCAAGACTGTCCCAGTGTGTGATGGCAACACTGTCGATTTTGTCAAGCATGCAGGGCACGATTAAGCCACGGATCGCTGAAAATTTCAGTTGGCCCCAAGCATTTTCAGTTGGATTCATTTTAGCAGATATCAAAGGCCATTCAATTGATCTCTTCCACTTTCATGAGGTTATAGTGGTGTGCTAATGAAGCGGTGAAATGTTGGTTGTAGCAATGAGCAATACAATGGAATACCCTGTCGAGATATTCCACAGCCCTCAAATAGTCTCGATATCGATGAAAGGCCTCCGCCATCCGTACATGATACTGGCACAAAACATGGCATACGCTCCTCGCTTTGGAAAACGTAAGACTGCTTGCCTCAAGCGCTCAAGCGTGCATTGGTATCTGATAGCCTCGACACTCTTCTATGAATAAAGAGACGTGTGAGAGACTCAGTACTAGTCAGTGAAGAGAATCCGACGCCCCTGATCGAGCTGTTTCTGCCTGCCCCCCCCCCCCCCCCCCACCCATTCATCACAACCATTCTTCGTGCATCACTGTGTGGTGACTTTGTACTGTTCTTCGTAATCGACAGGAGGCTACATCTGCCTTCTCGAGACGGTCGCGTTTTATCTGAGACGAAACAGCCCTGCCAGTTGTGCTCAAGAAGACAGTAAGCAGTTCGCTTGCACTACCCACGATATACCTTTATTCGTGCGGAGCGGTCGTCGGTTACTGTTGCTGACCGAGGGTGACGACTGCGTGTCATCTTCCACGTTTTGCGTTCGACTACAGCGGTTGAATCTTCGTATGTCGTCACTGTGGTGTTCGTCAATTGAGCGAGCTTGGTATCAACCATTCTTGCTGTGTAGTGACAATGTGAACTGTGTCTGATCTCAAAATGACCCTTCGAGGTACGATTACAGGGCGGGCAGTGTACAGCTGCCACACTGCGGTACACGTAACTGCTCATCCCAACAATAAAGAGACTATTAATTTACATCTACCTCCATTACACTTGCGGGTGTACCTTTCGACTTCCTGTGGTCAGAAGAATATTGAGAAAGAGGTTTTAGATTGGAAATTACAAACTATGGAATGAAGAGCTTGATGCAAACCGTTTTTTGAGCAGTTTACTTAATACGTTCACTGAATTATCGCATAACTTCCATTTAATAATACAGTTTCTGTTTAACAACACGCAAAAGTCATTTTTCTTGCGTATATCGAAACCAGAGCTTTAGTGTTAGTTCTCCTGACTTCTACAACAAACTTAAATAAGCAATCGTCTTAAACAAGGACGAAGTTACCTGCGCAGGTGGTGTAACGTAGCAGGTAAAGGTTTGCTTCAAGACAGCCAAAAGGTACTTACAAAAAGATTTTTATTTAACACACGTAGTACAGGTTAAGATCATGTGATCATATTCAGGTAACACAAAATTATTTGTAACAGCCTACATGACGGCGTTGTTCCTGTGTTGTCAAACTACAAGCCATCCTAAGGCATTTCCTGCAGTAGCAAACTACATTTTACAGTTAATAGTACTGTTTCTTGACACCATGCTTATGAATTTACGTATATTGAGAACAGAAGCGTTTCAGATGTGGTACAGAAAATGTTGAAAGTTAGGTGGACTGATAAGGTCGGGAATGAGGAGGATCTCTGCGGAACAAAAGAGAAACAATGATTGAGAGAAAGGAACAGGATGTGACGATATATCTTTAGGCATTAGGAAACAACCTCCGCGGCACTACAAGGAGTTTTAGAGGGTAAAAACTGTAGGGGAAACCATAGATTTGAATGCATAGAACAAACAACTCAGGACGTATGGTGCAAGTGCTATAGTTAGCACAGGAGAGGAACTGGTGGCGGGCCGTATCACGCCAGTCGCAAGACGATGAGACGGGTTATCTTGTATTATATTTCACACAATACAAAAATTATTGCCAAGTAGCGTTTCGTAAATAATTTTATGGTACCTGCAAATTACAGTGACGAATGAAAATCGCAGCACCAAGAAAGGGTTGTGCGACGTAAACGAAAGTTGGTAGGCGTGTTCCTGCATCTGAAAGACGATATTTGTTCAGATTTTGCGCCAGTCGCATAAGAGTGTCGCTAGTAGCGAGGCTGTGAGGCTGCGAAAGAGGTTTGCTTTAAATACACGCTGTAACGGCGGTGAACGTTAGTTAGCTTTGAGATTGGGCGGGGTGAGTTGATGTAAGTCAAGAACTTTGTTACGGAGACAAAGACTCCATTATCAACACGTCACTGAGTTTGAACGTTGTCGTGTAATGGGGCTAAGAGAAGCTGGATGTTCTTTCTGCGATATTCCATTAGGACTTGCCAGGAATGTTGCCACGGTTCATGATTGCTGGCAGAGGTTGTCTATAAGACGAGGAGTTGCAAAAAACGACGGACTCAGAACGGCTACGTGGCATTGCCGAAAAGGGAAGACCGTCGTCTTCGGCGTATGGCTCTGGCGCATCGTACATCATCTGCAGCGGCATTGTGAGCAGCAGTTGGTGCCACATTGATAAAGCGAGCTGTGACAAGTCGGCTACTTCAAGGACAACTCCGAGCAAGACACCTTGTAGTGCGCATTTACGTCCCCAAAACCACATCAGTGGCATCAAAGGAGAGCTCACTACATGGTAGAGTGGAGATCTATTGTGTTTTCTAATGAAAGCCGATTCTGCCTCAGTGTCAGTAATAATCGTGTGCTGTTTAGAAGGAAGCCAGTTGCGAGCCTGCAAGCAACCTTTCTGCATGATAGACACACTGAACGTACACCTACAGTTATGGTCAGTGGCCAATTTCGCATGACAGCAGGAGCACTCTCGCGGATATCCCGCGCACTCTGACTGCAAATTTGTGCGTCGGTCTGGTGATTCGACCTGTGGTACTGGCGTTCATGAACAGCATTACCAGAGGCGATTTTCAACAGGATAACGCTCGCCCCCATATTGCTGTTGTAGCCCAACAGTGTGTCGACATGCTGCCCTGGCCAGCTCGATCACCAGATCTGTCTCCAATTGAACACATATGGACGACACAGAGTATCATCCACAAACAGCACTAACCGTCCGTGTGTTACTGGCCAAGTGCAAGAGGCATGGAGATTCATCCTAAAAACTGACCTCTGGTAGCTCTATAACAGAATGCATGCACGTTTACATGCCTGCTTTCACTACTCTGGCGGTTACACTGGTTATTATTGTACCAGCATTAACATTTGCAATGGCTTATTTCGCGCTTACATTAATCCGTGTTTTTGCAATATTAATCACTGAAATATGTTGCCTAGACAAATGTATCCTTGAAATTTCATTATTCTACCTTAATTACTTTTTGGTGTTGTGATTTTTTTACCGTATTAATGGAAGTCAGTAATTCATAATTATTTCGTCTGCAGGTCTTGGCGCGTCTGGTGATTTTCTTTTATGGCACAGTAGAATGGCTGTGTTGGTAATTGGGCGCACAGTAAGAGTCGGGCAATCTTAGAATCACTGTGACGGAACGTGAGGTGGTGCGAGGCGTCGCCTGGGAAGTGGGTCGCCTCCACCCGCCGCCCGCAGTGGAAACGAGGCGGCTTAGCTGCAGCGCTGCCGTAACTCAGCCGCTCCCACCACCACCACCACCAGGAGCAGCACCAGTGCTGCCACCACCCACCACCACCACCGCCACACCCGGCAGCATGCGCAGGCTCCGAGCCCGGGACCTGGACTCTACCGCTCTCCCCATTCCCCTTCCTGGGATGACCTGAAGCGCTTCCGACCTATCCGCGCTAGCATATGGTCGCTGCTGTAACTAAGGCACGTGCTGGTACTGACCTACGTAAGCCCTGGATGGAGACTATCACCTAGCTCACAACGTAATCCGCACACAGGCTCACAATTGCTAGCCAGGTACTGCACTCGGAAAAAAATCCTTCTGCTGTGTGACTACTACCAGTGCACTAACCGAATTCTTTACATTAAAGAACTTCAAGGTCACATTGGAAATGGTACCGACATATTAATCTCATATCAGGAGAAAACTCGAGCAGCCTCGTTAGATTTGGAAAGTTTTCGTATGTTTTCTGCCATTGTAAAGAATTCACCTTTACTTTACTGGGACAAGAATGAGCGAGAGCGACGTACGATTAATGATTAAGGTACTCGACTCTGTGTTTATCTGTGGTTCGCCTGCTCGTCTCTCAGTTGTGCAGCGCTACGGCATTCCTATTTCAGGCATAGTAGCGAGCAGTTTCGGCTTTCAAGAAGGAAATTTTATGTTAGTGCATCTGAGAGAAATTATCTGGAATACTTTGTTATGGTGATAGAAACCTGTTTATATATTACGTTATTGATTCTATTTACTTATTTATTTACGTAGTTTACACCCACAATGGAGCACTAAAATCAAACATAATACAGCAGAGTCTACAATAACCACCTTTAAGTCTTAGCAATCAGCAATTTCTTCTTTTCCCAAAACTTGTTCATTCGCTGTGATCTGGCTGCTCGTTCTTCTTCAGATGTGACATACTTCCTCCGTTCTGATGGTTTCAATGCCAGCCGTGCGTATTTGTTCTTCAGAAGCAGTTTCTCTTCTCTTTGTTGAATTTGGTGTGTGGTGATGTTCAGTTAATCCAGATCACTTTGAACTCCTTTAAATCAGATGTTTTCGGTTTTACTGTTCCAGACGTAGTCAAAAAGCGGCTTCAGGATTCTAGTATTAGGTAGGCATGATTTTTGGCCGAAAAATGCAATCCTTCTTTTCCGAATTCTATCAATAGTGGATTCACTTTCTTTATACACTTCTGTATTGGGCAAAAGTCTTCACTGCCCATTAACTTGGTGTTTCTTACTGATAATTTTTCGGAGTATTCTTCTATCAAATTTCTGCAATTTGTCAGTTGTTGCTTTAGTATTTAGTGTGAACAGTGTTTCACTTGCATATGTTGCTTCCGATTTAACGACGGAGGAGTAATGTCGAAATATAGCATTTATTGAGAGAGATCGTTTTTTGTAGGTTGACCACGTGGTTCTCTGCGCTCGATGAAGTTTTAATTGATTATATTGTGGAGAAGATTTTTTGGAGGGATTTTTCAATGCATGCGCAAGAATGCAATGTTTGTCCTTCACATAACTAATAACGTTCATTGTTAATGTTTATTTGATCTATTTGTTCCCATTCTTTCACAAATAACGCAATTGGTGGGAATCCCTGTAATTTTTGTATTGAGATAATTTCATAATCGATAGACTCATCTTATGCAGTACAGTATTTTTGACAATAATCAGAGTTTATATTTGAAAGGCGACTTTCCTTAAAGAGAAATTCTCCTTCAACGTTCTCAGTAAAGATTTGAATATTTTGTCGTGTTTGCGTTGCACCTCACGCCGCAAGCAGCCACAGACTGTTTCTGACAAGCAAAACACTCATTAAGTGTTGAGTAGTTCGTTTTTTCTTTGGCTGCATCTGTCGATTTCTATTTGCTTTCGAGGACATCAGTACACGAGACACAAAACAACATGCCGAGTATGAGGTAAGTTACTTTTATTTCAGGGTAGATCTCACTTAGACTTCTTTTGTGGAAAGAGTTCCTAATCGAAATTATCAAATGTTGTGCTGAGCAGGCAGGTTAATTGACGGTGAAGTGTATAGGTAATCTCAAATAGTCGTTTTTCTTCTGAGTAGAGGCAGTAGTTTATTTCTGAGGACATTTCAAAACTGACATTTCACTTCATGTCACGCAGCATTCTTAATGTACTTCAGTATTGACTTACAGTTTAATAGTTTTCACTGACTACGCTATTAGTTAGTTATTTTTGAGTTTTAATTACATTAGTTTTCATTATTTTCAAATTCAGTATTTCACTAAGTTAAAAATTTTGTTTCACGACACCGTTTACACCCGTAACACACGACCAACCAAATGTTAGTATTGATCAGGATATGAACACGATATTTAAAGTACACGCTACACGAGAAGAAAGATTTTGAAAAAAAAAAGAATATTCTGTATTTTTATTTATGGGTAAATTTATATAGAAAGCTTGCAGATTATTTCCAGATGATTCAGTCATTTACCGTCTTGTCAAGTCATCATCAGATCAAAACAATTGCAAAACGGTTTAAACAAGATATATTGATGCTGCCAAAAGTGGCAAATGGCTCTAAATAAAGAAAAAGTGTGAAGTCGTCCACATGGGTGCTGGAAGAAATCCGCTAAATTTCGATTACACGATAAACCACACAAATCTTAAGACTGCAAATTCAACTAAACACTTAATGATTACTATTCAAATGGTTCATATAGCTCTAAGCACTATGGGACTTAACATCTGAGGTCATCAGTCCGCTAGACCTAGAACTACTTAAACCTAACTAACCTAAGGGCATCAAAGACATCCATGCCTGAGGCAGGATTCTAACGTTCAAAGGAAACCAAAGACTGCGATTTATTGGTGGGAGATTTAGAAAGGGCAACAGGTCTACAAAATAGAATGCTCACACCGCACTTGTCTGCCCTCTTCTGGAGAACTGCTCTGTGGTGTTGGATCCGCATCAGATGTGACTCACAGAGCACATCGAAAAAGTTCAAAGAAGGACAGCTCGTTTTGTACCACCAGGAAATAGGGGAGACAGGGCCACGTACATGACACGTAAATTGGGTTGGCTATCGTTAAGATAAAGACGTTTTCTGTTGCGAAATTTCAATCATCAACTCTCTCCTACGATTGTGAAAATATTGTGTTGGTGGCCACCTAAACAGCGATAAATATGGAAATGAACGATTGGCGTCATTGGCCGTTAAGCCCTTTACGGGGCAGATCCGGCCGCGTTGGTGCAGGTCCATCACGCTGGCCATTCAGCTATCGCGGCGCACATAGCGATAAATGTCCATCAGGGTAAATTAAGAGTAATTAGAGCTTACACAAAAAGATTTAAGTGCTTGTTTCTTCCGCGCGCCGTTCAAGAATGGAACCGTCAAATTTGAATGTGGTTCGATGAACTCTCACTTAAGTATGAATTTTAGTGTAATCATGTAGATGTAGATTTATTTAGATGTAGATGTAATTTTCATTGAGTTTGCTTTACACTACAGGTGGACAACACATCTAGCTCCTCAAGCCAACTCACAGTGTATGATACAGACTACCTCTGGTAGAGTGCATACAGAATTACTCGGGTCCAAATTGCTCAGACGGCGCAGTAGCGGAGGCGACAACGATGGTGTTGGGGACATATTAATATAGTTCCAATTGCGACAGGCTCTGGAAACAGTCCATTACGAAGAACTGAGGACACGTTAGATCAATACCTTATGAAAAATTAATGCTCGGTACAAAAATAAACGTGTGATTCCTTCACTTATGTTGTTACAAAGTCATAGAAAACCTCATTTTAGCAACTATCGATCACCCGTTAAATAATTACATCACTTCACTGAAAATATCTTTAGTTACTCGTTTATCAGGATAAATAAGACAGTTTCACATGATAATTATATGGCAAAGTACTCTCTCCTTTGCGCACTGTCTTTCGCTAGTGACTCGTTTCAGTATCTCAAATTGTTTACAGTATATGAACGACGATATGAATATTTCACTTTGACTCTCCCTTTGTGGTACCCCTTACGGTCTTTTCGTGCGGATTCTGAGCGGCAGTGTATCTGGCATGTTCGTAGACCACTCTTAAGAAAACCGACTGATTTCAACGTTGGACGTCTGTGGCAAAAGCAGAGGTGAACTTCCGCTCGTATGACACGTCTATCGCGGCATTGGACAGAACTGTGGTGAAATTTCGTAACATCACTGACCCAACTTACGCGTCAATGAACTTCTCAGCTGTCTGTATGTGTGTGTGTGTGTGTGTGTGTGTGTGTGTGTGTCATCACCTTGTTGTTTGAAATGTCGTCGGACCAGAGGGTAACGAGGCAGGTCACCACACTTGCACCGTTCTGGGCGCTTCAGTGCGGAACCGCGCTGGTACTACGGTCGCAGGTTCGAAACCTGCCTCGGGCATGGATGTGTGTGATGTCCTTAGGTTAGTTGGGTTTAAGTAGCTCTAAGTCTAGGTAACTGATGACCTCAGATGTTGTCCCATAGTGCTTAGGAGCCCTTTGAACCATTTGAACAGACGAACGTTGTACGCACCTTTGAGCCAAATTTGAAACTTAAGCGTCTTAATGGCTGGCAATTACGGACGTTCGAGAGAGTGAATCTTTAATTCTCTTGTATGTATCGTATGCCATCTAGATGACAAGGAGGGTGTTACCGTTGCAAAAGGTGATCAACATCCAAATAACAAATCCAGAGTGGTTCCAGACTTTTGACACCGTCACCATAATCCCGTTTTCTGGTAGTTTTGTCATTCTTTTGTCATAAGGCTGCGTCACGATTCGGTCGCTGTTCTCTGAAGAGTTTCCTGAGGCCTATGCTCCCTTGGAGTCTCGTCGTGGTTACGTGAAATTGCAGATGAGAGTCTTGAGATCAAATAAATTGGTTAGAATTCTTGACGTGTACTGTCGGTTTCATTTTGTCACCTTAACATGCCAGATATAGTAACATAACTGTGCTATTATTTTTTTCCATATAATTCGTCTTACGTTTTCAAATTATTTCAAAGCGACTGCTCATAAGTATCACGGTCAGAACGGCTTGCATGCTTTCAATAACATTTGCATAGAATGCAAGCGATTGTTAATCATCAGGACACAAGCCGACAGGCCGGCCGGTGTGGCCGTGCGGTTAAAGGCGCTTCAGTCTGGAACCGCGTGACCGCTACGGTCGCAGGTTCGAATCCTGCCTAGGGCATGGATGTGTGTGATGTCCTTAAGTTAGTTAGGTTTAAGTAGTTCTAAGTTCTAGGGGACTGATGACCACAGATGTTAAGTCCCATAGTGCTCAGAGCCATTTGAACCATTTGAACCACAAGCCGACAGTCAGCGTACTAGAATGCAGAATCCCGGCATCATACCTGACGTGAATATCCTTTCTGTCAGTATAGTTGCCTGCCTCAGAATGCCAGTTGTGTAGCATGGACGATATGCAAGCGAAATCTGATATCTCTCATCACTAGATGAGTTCTGGGACGCTTGAAGGCAGTCTGCCATAGTCACCGTCGTATCATAATGGTTTGTGCTCCATCCTACCTACATTGCAAAACTGCGCTATGCCATTTTCTAAGACATTTTAAAAACAAATATACAGACAGAGTGAGGTAGTGCCCTGGTCAGTACACTTCACTCGCATTCCAGAAGACAACGGTTCAAATATCCGCTCGGCCATCAAGATTTAGATCTTCCATGATTTCCATAAATCACTTAAGACCAATGCCGGGATAGTTCGTCGGATGGGAAACGGACGAATTCTTTCCCTATCCGTTTCCATTTCGAGCTTGTGCTCCGTCTCTAATGACATCGATGTCGACCGCACGTTAAACAATAATCTTCCTTTCGTCTACAAATTTTTGGAACCAAACCTGATTCCTTGCTTCTTATTAGCCTCCACATATATTTGTTCATTTATTTATTTATTGTCCAGTGAGCTTATAAAATGTTAGTTGTGTTAATATCTTTTGTAATGTCACTGCCACGGAATGGTAAGCCCGCAACCGTTCACTACTGAGGAGATTAGATAACCGTTTTTTTTTTCGTCCGTCTCATTTGCATTGATATAAAATATTTGCGGCATTGGTTACCGGTTTCGAACTGACATACCCATACCGCAACTATTTACGCACTATTGTGCCAAAGGACACGAATAGCTTCCGCACAGATAGGTTTATTGTGAGCAACAAGGACACTCACTGATATTAGCCTATGCCTCTGTTTCACATGGCTGACACAACCAAACTTGTCTCAGCCAAATACAACAGAAACATAGGCCAATATTAAACAGTTTGCCTGTTGCCCACAGTATCCCTTCCAGTACAATAGCTGTTCAGGCCTTTTGGCACCGTCATGTATGGGTAATTACGCTTAATAACAAGATGTGTGTTTTGAGAATGGGCGTGTCAGCCCGGAATCATTAACTACTGCAGATAATTTTTTATATCAAAACAACTGAGGCGGACGAAATAAAAAAAAAATTCCAATCTCCTAACTTCTTCATTTGCTTTGTTTATAAAAGTTATGTGCAATGGATTCTGATCTTTTGGTACTTCGTGGAGAATAGGCAGGCTTTCTGACCCCGATGGTAATCAGAGATTATATTTGGTGTCGTATTTCCCTAATTACACGTAAAGCGTCGCCAGGAAGTGAAGAGATTGTGAAGTAACAACTTAAGGCTTCATGTCAACCCGCCGCTGAAAATACACTGTGGTGTCTCACAAATTAAAGAACAAAGCAAATCGAGTCCATGCATTCGTTCCTACATCACTTATGTAAATTTCATTGTATTTCATCCATTCAGAGATAACGGATAACTTCCTAGTGTTCTGTCGATGCATTACAGGGCGCTGTTAACTCCAGCAAGATTTATCGCGGCGACCAACACGAAAGAGGGCATTTGTTTCTCGTGGCCAGTTATCACAGGGATTGTAGTTCGAAGTCAGTAGCCCCGTAAGGATATAATCTAAATTTTTCTTGAAATTTGTATAGTGGAAGTAATAGCATCTTAGGTCCTAGTGAAGGAAGAAATTCTTGTATAACACAATAAAGTAAGTAGAATTCAAATCTCGAGTGTTTAAGAATAATGAGTAGTATAAGTATTCTGTTAACTGTATTTGTTTTAAGTCAAGATGCCTGGCAATATATTTGACACACATATAGCAGTATCGGAGATTCGTACCTGCAAACATATTCAGCTCTTCGCACAATAAACTATTTTATTTCGGCATTTTAATTTTAATGGGTCATTAAAATTATTAATCATAAAAAAACAGTATCTTGAGTGATGCAGTCAAGTTATAATATCTCTCGCAATATATTCACCCTAAGCGTTATATTCAAATTCATGAAGATTAAACAATAGAGGCTAAGAGTATAGCGTACAGAGAGCGTACGGTACCCTTTCGTCCGGCTAATATGTCGCTTTACTCCTTCTAAACATGTGTGTTATGTACCCAGCTTCATTGTGTGGTGCCATCAGCAATCAGATACTTTGAAGGGGAATCTTAATATATAGGACTTCCTAATGAACGGTCGCAAAATGCAGTATCGTTTCTAACGAAGAAGGAATTAAGTTTGGCGTAAAATGATTGCGGATAACTATATAAATATCTGAGGAATATCACATCTTGGCACCTGTTTCTGTCGGATCGAACGTATTATTTGAAACATAGATCAAATAAGATACAGTCAAAGAATAATATACAGGTGAATCTTCATATGATCGGCCTTCACTTAACGACCGAGAACAGAGGCGATTGCGCAGTGTTATCAGTGCTAATAGATAAGCAAAACTGCTTGAAATAACCGCAGAAATCTATGTGGGAGGTACAACGGCGTTAATGGCTTTGGCAGCAGACACCCGACGCGAGTGCCTTTGCTAACAGTACGACATCGCCTGCAACCGCCTCTCCTGGGCTTGTGACCATATCGCTTTGATCCTAGATGACTGGAAAACCATGGCCTGATCACAAGAATCTCGATTTCAGTTGCTAGCAGGTGACATAACGGTTCGAGTGTGGTGCAGACCCCACGAATCCATAGACCCAAGTTGTAATCGAGGCACTGTGCGAGTTGGTACTAACTCCATAAGGGGTAAGTAGGCTGTTTATGTTTTCTTATTGGCAACGTTACGTAGCGCTCTGTAAGAAAATCACTGGCTGTGCTGTGTGCAGTCTGTGGCTAGTTTGCATTGTTGTCTGCCATTGTAGTGTTAGGCAGCGGCAGCTGGATGTGAACAGCGCGTAGCGTTGCGCAGTTGGAGGTGAGCCACCAGCAGTGGTGGATGTGGGGAGAGAGATGGCGGAAGTTTTGAAATTGAACTGCTATATATATTAAGATTATTAAGGTAAATACAGTGTTTGTTCTCTATTAAAATCTTTCATTTGCTACCTATCCCTATCAGTAGTTAGTGCCTTCTGTAGTTTGAATCTTTTATTTAGCTGGCAGTAGTGGCGCTCGCCGTATTGCAGTAGTTCGAGTAACGGAGAATTTTGTGAGGTAAGTTATTTGTGAAAGGTATAGGTTAAAGTTAGTCAGGGCCATTCTTTTGCAGGGATCTTTGATAGTCAGATTGCGTTGCGCTAAATAATATTGTGTGTCAGGTTAAGCACAGTCGTGTATAATTGTTCTAAGGGGACGTTTCATATGTCGACCCTTAGCCTAGGATACCTCACTGGAATCTTCTGATTTTTTTCTTGTAGTTTGTGTATTTAGTGTAGCTTTTGTTTATTGCTAGCGCGTAATTGTAGAGAGAATCTCCTTTGTAGTTGCAGTCTTTCATTGTTGTACTGTAAAACAGTTGTGGCATGCATGTAGATTTGCACCAAGTATTTCGCAGCTACGCTTGCAATTAACTAGATATTATGTTCAGTGCTATGTTAATGTGTTCTCTTATTTTTGCACTTCAAATTGTGCTTTTCTGTGTTATCGTGTGAAATATTGTGACAATAATGGCGTGTGAAAAACGTAGCACTAGGCTCCAAAGCAAACTGAAAAATAATAGTGACGACGAGCATAGCTTATCAGCACCACTGTGTAGTGAATTAACACACGTTCCAAGTAGTAATTTGGTAATTGTGCATAGGGAAATGGAGCGGGCGGCAAACAATGGCGTAGGCAGAGAAACAATTAGTGAACAGGGAAGCATTATCGATCGATCGGTCGGCAACAGCTCGCCTCAGGAATCCGAAATGACAGAACACAATACTGCAAATACTGTAGATTTCGGTTTTGGGTCCTCACCGTTTTCTCAAATGAGTCAAGACACATTTTCAGCTTGTCAAAATGTGAATGTTGCCGGTGCAAATGCACTGCAGAAAAGAGTAGAGGAACAGATTCCAGACACTAATGCATTGTTATTACAACTAATGCAACAAATGGAACAAAATCAGGGACAAACACAGCAACAGTTAGACACAATGGGACAAAATCTTCAAAAGTTAGACACAATGGAACAAAATCTTCGGAAGTTAGACACCACGCTTGAACAAACACGTGTAGATTTAACTACTGAGTTACATAACATTGAATCGAAATGTCAAAAAGTCTGTAATGACGTAAAAACACAAATTTGTGAGCATTTCCAACCTATTTTTTCGCGTCATGAAAATGCATTACAGAATCACGAAGCAGCCATTAAAGAACTGCAAACTATTGTTCATGAAAATCATGAGACCTTGCAAGCTAAAATTGACTCAGTTGCATCTACCGTTTCGTTACGCAACTTGCAAAAACTCAAGAAAACTTAAAGGACACAGTAGATTCGATTTCAACACAAATGGTCACTCTGAAACTTGGTTCAGAAAAATACACTGAGGAAATGTGTACACTATCGGAGAAAGTAGCCGAACTTTCGGATCAGTTCACTAACTTATCTGCAAAGGGAGGTGATGATCTGAATGACACAAGACCTGTAGCCATCACTGACACAGAAGAGTGCGAACAAATTAGGAAATTCAAAGAAAATCAGAATCAAATTAATACGCAACACCAAAGAGAAATCCGGGAAGTACAAGATCAGCTGACACAGGTAATACAAGAATTACGTATTTCAGAGGCCACTCGCGCTCCAATACGGGAAGAGGGATATAGAAATACGGAAAAACCACAAAATAATAACACAGGACACTTAGGAAATTATGAAAGAAATTGGCAAGGTACACCGAATTTTGAGATGGAACCACCGAAACGACGTAACAATGACCGACATGCGACTCGCCGACATGATGATTTTGACTATAAGCTGTTCATTACTACACGTAAATTCAAAACATTTAAGAATTCTGCCAATGACATTCATCCACAAGCGTGGCTCCATCAATTCTCTCATTGTTTTCCTCCCAACTGGTCATTGGAGCACAGGTTAGAATTTATGTGTGGCTACTTGGAGAATGAACCAGCTGTAAGAATGCGATCGGTCATTCACGATTGTCACAGTGAAGGAGAATTTTACCATGTGTTCCTCTCAGCATATTGGTCACAAGCTACACAAGACCGAGTAAAACATAGCATCATGATGATGAAACACTTTGAACAATCTGAATTTTCCAGTCTTGTCAAATATTTTGAAGACATGTTGCACAAGAATCAGTACCTGTCAAACCCATACAGCCCCTCAGAACTCATCCGCATTTGTTTAATCAAATTACCTGAACATTTACGGCATATTATTTTGGCAGTACGTTGCAAAGACGACATTGAAGCTTTTCAGGGACTCTTACAAGAATTAGAAATTGACACAGACAGTCGCGGGATGCGAAAACAGGAAAACAATCACTACAGGTCACATCCGTCACAATTCCGTGACGACAGAAACAATAAATGGCCACGACAAGCCTATTCTTATCACGTAAATCGTGACCAAAACAGACACCACCCATATGACAACCACTGGCAGAGTAATAGTTACAGAGAATGATCGCATTTCCGTAGTAATGAATATGACAGAGACAATCATAGAAACAGACAATTTGGCAACCAGAACTATTATTATCACGGGAGACAGAATAACTTCAGATGCAACGGTCCAGCGTGCAGTTACGATTCAGGGAGGAATTCTCCACCACGTGACCGACACGAAAGAAACTGTGTAAACTACCGATAAAACAACAGACCTGAATTCCATCAGAACTGGCGAGCTTTAAACAGTGCTGGGCCCTCTCGGCAAGGCGAATTTGTGGAAGTTAGGCCTCCTAATCCCAGTAACGACATGCGGCAACAAAGAGATAGACAATGACTCGCACCGCAGGCATACACGTGCGCCGGCTGGCTCCGAGAAAAATAACATTATATCTGGTACTGCTAATGAGATTTTAATGCAACATTTTGGTTCACTTGAAAATACATTCTGGATTTAAAGTACTTTCTGAGAGATACCAGATGACACAGTGGTTAGTTTATGTGACAGCTACACGATTATATCACGACGTTACTAATGTGTGACACAATTTACATTGTTGCTTTTCCGGTGTATCTGTTTTATATCTGCACGATTTTTCTGAATTCTTCTGGAAAGCAAAACATGTTTTAGTAGTAACTTTTTTGGTATAGCTACAAGGAGACAGCATTTTCTGTAGCACAACAATACGTTACAGCACAGTACTTTCTTCATCACGGCAATAAGCGTAATAAGTAAGATATCTATATGCAAAGCATTTCACTTTTGTTTATCATGAGGTAAGTACATTGACTTCTGCAGAACTTAGCTTTTGGAGGACGATAACTACGACACTTCCACAGAGATTATCTTACAGCAAGACGCATATTTAGCGCTACAGGACACGTATTTGAGTGATTAATTTTGAACTAAAAACATTTATTTTCAAAGATATTTGAAATACAATGATACACAGGTTTTCCGTAATACATTTCATTCCATTCTTGTAATCTGTAACACCTGAGGGTATAATTACAATAAACCTCGGGGGGTACACGCATACTTTGTGTACCATGTGTTTGGCAAGCACAAGGAGCCCTAGCTAATATGGTATTTGCTTATACAATTTAACACATCAGTACCATATTTCTCTAACACATAAATTACACAGCTATCTGATCATTTAACAGAGAAACAAACATCTTTTTACTACGTCAGTTACACATGTTTACGCAATTACACAGCTGGATGATTTCATACTTACGAAATTGTATTTTGTCTGTACTGTGTGAACTGTTCATATTTTTTCGGAACCATTGTGATACTATGAGAGCTTTGAATGATGTATTTGGTAAGGGAGCATGATTTTTAAAGTATGTTTGAGGCAGATGACACTATTGAAATGAGCAGAGAATATTTTTTATGGTTTGAAATTATTGCAGAAAGCTACGACTTTTTTGAGATTTGACTAAGGTGTTATGATGTTATTTTTACAACGACGATGTGTATTATGCTGTTGAGGTATGTTTATGTCAATAAGATGATGCTACCATATATGAGGAATGTGATTACGTGTTTATATGTGTATGAATAATGAATAGAAATTAGGGACTCTTGACTTGTGAAAAAGGATGTTGGAAACCAAGAATCGTACTTTAAGAGTTATGAAATGTGTGTAAATGCGTGAATGTATCACAGTGCCGGCGAAAATTTTTTGGACACTGTTATATCAATAGCATTTTGCTTCTACACATTTGCAACGCAAATTCTTGACCTGTGAAATATTTTTACATGAGACTGTCACTATAGCGGAAACTGCTGTCATAAATATTTCCGTAAGAAAGTTAAGTGACCACCTGCACATAATGCGTCGTGGGCACCCAGGTGTGTCAGACGCCTGGAGAAAAAGCCATTAGTGTGAGTGCCTCGTCAGAAGCACATGTAGAAAAAAAAAGACAGGGGAGGCCATTGTCCGTGCTACTGACATTTCCTTGTTGAAAGCATACTGTGGAGCTCGTAATTTATGATATTTACTGAAATGCCTAATGAAACGATGAGAAACATTTCACAGCTATTGTCTTGCTAGTTGAGAAAAATGCCATATGGCTTGCTTTATGTATTTATTTACACATTTTGTTTAATATCAAGTTTCTAGCTGCACTGCAGCATTGGCTAAAATAAAATTTAATATATGTACTAATATAGTTATTTTATGCCTACAGATCCAGTCAATAAGAAATTTATGATCTACTTCCAAGAAAACGAGGGCACATAAATAGACATTTCCCTTCACAGGAATTGCATAAATAATTTCTTTACGATTTGGTAACTTATCTGCTAGTGTAAGTTCTCGTGATGCATCACTCTAGTGTTAAGATGTGACATAGGTATTAGACATGGCCATTTTCATGTAATATTTTTTCTGCTTGAGCTATGTTATGTTTAGATATAAGTTATTTCTGATGCTGTTTGCCAGGCATGGTGCTACTAAATTTCACTTTGTATCACTCTGTTAAGCTAGTTTTACTATTGATTTATTTTTATTGTTGCTGCACATTGGGTCATATTATTTGTAATGTTGCATTGCTTGGTAATTTAGATTTACTGTAGCTTGCTTTGCTATTTTCCACTTTTTTTTTGCATTGCTGTTTGTGTTAATTTGTTATGTGCTGCTGCATTGCCTCGTCCCTTAGTTTAGCATCTGAGCTCAGTAGATTTAAGTTAGAAGTTAGCTTAAGAGGGGGTAGCCTATAAGACAATGAGTTATGATGAATTGGAAGAAATGCATTGAGAAGCTATACGAAAAAGGTTTGGCAAAAAAAAAAAAAGTAGTGTACTGTGGAGAAAAACTATTTTTGACAGAGGATGTGAACAGAATACAGAAAGCAGGCTTAGATAGGACTTTTGGGAATAATGATGAACGAAGGGAGATCTCCATGCAAAATACTGCAGTAAAACAAACCCTGTCCTTTCCTTTTGTGTTATCCCACTATGTGTTTGTGTACCCTTGTGTATTTGTTTTCTTCCTGTCTTTGTGGAGTTTCATAGAATTTTTTCTTCTTTTAATATTAAGCTACATACACTATGATGAGGAATACTGTTCTCCTCAAATATAATTGGGATTAATAATATGTTATTTACCTTGTAAAGATGTTTAGACATTATTTATTCTGTTTTGTTTTAATGCTCATGTGTAAAGTTGATGTTTCAAAAGTTATTCTGATCGTTTATGTATTTACTTATGTCATAATTCCTGTAACACCGATGTATACGTTAGTTCAATTCTTTTGTAAAGCCTGTATTACTACAAATGTTATCTGTATTGTTATGTTTTTAATGATGTATTTTGTACCTTTGTAATTGTATTCTCATGTTATAATATTGTAATTGACACCAGTTAATCAGATTAAGTAACTTGTAAGCATTCATTTCACTGCACACATTTCTGTTGGTCACAGTAATGCATAAAATGTGAGAAGTAGGGACTCTTAGTGTTTACATGTGTGTTAATAATTCAGCAAGGGACTGGATAACAGCATTGCTGGTTCTAAGGACAATTCCAAAAACTTTGTGAGTGCACAAGTGGTGGTTTATGGACTTGCTATATTCTCCGCAAGACTCTTCGATGGTGAATGTGCACCTGCACAGTCGCAACAGATGGCTGCTGGCCGTCTCCACAAGGACTACAGTGGGTTTGCATCTTTGATGACTCACCAATACCATTATTTCTACAAGGACTACAGTGGGTCTACACCTTTGCTGACTCACCAATACCATTATTTCTACAAGGACTGCAGTGGGTCTGCACCTCTGGTGGCCCACCAATACCACCATCTCTACCAGGACTACAGTGGGTCTACTCTGTGATGACCTACCTACCAATATTCGTCAGAACTTCGAATGACTCTGCTGTGGGTTTGCTCCATTGTGGCCCATTACCTGTCAGCATGTCAAGAGTCAGCACTGTCTTTCCGTTGGAAGGACACCACTACTTCTTCAAGACTGCATGGAAATCCGCTACTTCTGTGTGCACTTTTTTTTACTAATGAGACTTTGTGAAAAAAAACTGTAATTACTATTATGATGAATGATCAGGGCCCTCTTTATGGACTGTGAGAAAATTTTAGCTTTTGACCAACATTGTATTAATAAGTGTGTGCATTTGATATCTTTCTTACTGTAATTATGAAAAAAATTTTCAAATCTGTATTGGCCACTGCCCCAAAAAATTTGTAAAATTTTTTGTGGGGAGCGTGGGGGCTATGTAAGTAGGCTGTTTATGTTTTCTTTATGTAAGTAGGCTGTTTATGTTTTCTTATTGGCAACGTTACGTAGCGCTCTGTATGAAAATCACTGGCTGTGCTGTGTGCAGTCTGTGGCTAGTTTGCATTGTTGTCTGCCATTGTAGTGTTAGGCAGCGGCAGCTGGATGTGAACAGCGCGTAGCGTTGCGCAGTTGGAGGTGAGCCGCCAGCAGTGGTGGATGTGGGGAGAGAGATGGCGGAAGTTTTGAAATTGAACTGCTATATATATTATGATTATTAAGGTAAATACAGTGTTTGTTCTCTATTAAAATCTTTCTTTTGCTAACTATCCCTATCAGTAGTTAGTGCCTTCTGTAGTTTGAATCTTTTATTTAGCTGGCAGTAGTGGCGCTCGCCGTATTGCAGTAGTTCGAGTAACGGAGATTTTTGTGAGGTAAGTTATTTGTGAAAGGTATAGGTTAAAGTTAGTCAGGGCCATTCTTTTGCAGGGATCTTTGATAGTCAGACTGCGTTGCGCTAAATAATATTGTGTGTCAGGTTAAGCACAGTCGTGTATAATTGTTCTAAGGGGACGTTTCAAAGGGAATGAGTTCTTTGCTCCAACTGAAGCGATCGTACACAGGAAGTTGGTATGTTCGGCTACTTGTACACCATTCTTTGTCGCTGCCATTCAAGTGCTTCATTTTATGGAGGACAACACGTCGTGTTACTGTGCCACAATTATTCGAGACTGGTGTGGAGAACATTCTGGACAGTTCGAGCAAATCATTTGGCCATCCAAATCGCCCAGCATCAATCCCATCAAACATCTGTGTGACATAATCGAGAGTGCAGTTCGTGCACAACATCCCGGACCAGGAACACCTTGGCAATTATGGACAGCTATAGAGGCAGCATGGCTCATTATTTCTGTAGGGTCCTCCAACAACTTGTTGAGTCCACGCCACATGGAACTGCTGCAAAAGGAGTTCAGAGACGATATCAGGAAGTATTTCATGACTTTTGTCACCTCAGTGTACGTTAGAGGAGAGATCCGTTACGAACGATGAGAAGTAATTGACGGTAAATAATCGAGTAAAACAAAGTAATTTCCGGCATTCCGCAAAGTAGTGTTACAGGTCCTTTGCTGTTCCTTATCTACATAAACGATTTGGGAGACAATCTGAGCAGCCGTCTTAGGTTGTTTGCAGATGACGCTGTCGGTTATCATCAAAACAAATTACAGAACTATTTACAAAAGATATCTGAATGGTGCGAAAATTGGCAGTGGACCCTAAATAACGAAAATTGTGAGGTCATCCACATGAAAGTTAAAAGTAATCCGTTAAACTTCGGTTAGACGATAAATCAGTCAAATCTAAAGGCCGTAAATTCAACTAAATACCTAGTAATTACAATTACGAACCACTTGAATTGGAAAGTACACATAGAAAATATTGTGGGGAAGGCTAACCAAAGATTGCTTTTTATTGGCAGGACACTTAGAAAATGTAACAGATCTACTAAGGAAACTGCATACACTACGCTTGTTCGTCCTCTTTTGTAATACTGCTCCGTGGTGTGGATCCTTACCAGATGGGATTGACAGAGTACATTGGAGAGAAGGGTAGCACATTTTGTATTATCGCGAAATATGGGAGACAGTGTCATTGAAATGATACGTGATTTGGACTGGATATCATTGAAACAAAGGCATTTTTCGTTTAGACAGAATCTTCTCACGAAATTCCAATTACAAACTTTCTCCTTGGGAGACAGTCACTGAAATGATACAGGATTTGGACTGGACATCATTGAAACAAAGGCATTTTTCGTTGAGACGGAATCTTCTCACGAAATTCCAATTTCAAACTTTCTCCTACCTTTCGTAAGGGAAATCAGAGCTCGTACGGAAGGATATAGGTGTTCGTTCTTTCAGCACGCTGTACGTGATTGGAATAATAGATAATTATGAAGGTGGTTCAATGAACCCTCTGGCAGGCACTTAAATGTGATTTGCAGAGTATCCATGCAGATGTAGATGTAAAAGACCATGGATTTGAACCATTCCTCTTTGGTTTCATCAACATGTTTAGGAAAAACGATAAGATTTAATGTGGAAATTTTCAAAAAAAGACGTCTCAAGACAGAGCCATAATGTAGGAGACCCGTGAGTTAAAATTGGTCGTAGGGGTTCATACTTGTTGTAGAGCTTAGAAAACCCATAAAAACACGGCTAAATCGCACACTGAGTTTTTAATTTGTTCACAACATGTTTAGGTAAGGAGAACGCATCCAGGATCTATGGCGTCCTGCAAACAATCGAGATCATGGTGTCCTCACTGTAAAAATAAAATGTTCAGAATATTAAAATGTGTGAACTCCTACAGGGGTGCTAAGTCTTACACACTGCTTAAACTAACTTATGCTAAAAACAACACACACACCCATGTCGTCTGCTGTAAGGAAATGACACAAAAATTTACAAAATTTTTTACGTACGTAGTGGGATACTTGGGTACTGGAGTAGTGCTAGTTATTGTAAGAAAAACATGAAACTAACGAAAATTATTATTTATTTTGCAAAAATTCTGAGAAATCACAATGGCACTTTTAGTTATGAAATGAACAAGTTATATCCTGGTTCTTTTCGGAATGTGAAGTTAGCTCTCAAGGATAGGATTCGGTAATGAAATTTCTACACAGAGTTTAAGATTGTTATTAACTTGACAGAATGGCTGAGAGGCGCGCCTACTCAACTTGAATAATTATCCTTTAGAATGTTGCTAGGTACGGTCGAGGCTGTAGTGTGTGAAATGCAGTGAAGTGTACTGTTGTGGAGGAAATATGGGGCACACAATAACTGTAGCGCACAATACCGTAAGCTGCAATGACTGCCATCTGCGCCACTCGCTGCTGACAAATAAGATAACTCTCGTTCTATCTGGATTGACCTTCGCCAATGAAACTCTCCCTACGCCATGATGAAGTCAAGGACTCCTATTCGCCCCTAGTCTAACTATTGGCGTGGTACATTGGTCAGATAACCAGTCCACCGCGATGCCACTCAAAAATTCGCTTCCAGGTGTTTAACTATAACTCTGTCCGTTCACACCACACAATAAGTGTGTTGGTCAATACAGTGAACAACGCTTAATCGCAAGGACTCAATATAGAGTCGCACTTCGATTCGATCTTGATAGAGGTGCTCTCCCAGTGAAGTACTGAGGAGAGACTTGTTCCTCGCTCCAAGAGCGACAATGGAACGGCGCCTCTCCACACCAGAAGTGATGGGGTATATCTTTCGGTCTCTTCCATTACTCTTTCAGCTCAAGGCGTCAGAAATATCGTTTGCCAATGAGCATTGCTCTTCTAAAACGGAAGAATGATGTTTCGTTTAAGGCGACCAATACGCAAATCTGTAGTATTGGCGTTTGGCGTTTGCTGTCTCCTTGTGAAAATCTCTGAAACTTCGTGCTATGTGTAAGGAATGCGTATGTTGGTCACTCCCACACAATGTAGCGGAATTTGCTTTTAAGCCGAACACGGGGTCGTTCCCCCTTTCACTCAGGCACACGCTGTCTGCTCCATGGGTGGCTGAGGTTGACTCCTCCTCTGAAGGGATCGGCCTCCCGGTGTGTGGTGTGTCTGTCTCGAACTAAAAGATCCTGTGACCGTCGTGTCTGGAATGTATGTTTGTATGCCAGCCTCGAGTATTTCAACCCCAGTGCGCACTTGTTATTTGCATATCGTTTACATGAATTCATACAACATTGACTTTATCTTATCGAGTTTGGGTGTGAATGAAGCGTCTTGATGTGTGGAATATGATTGTGAGGATGGAATATGTAAGTAATGAAGGTCAGGAGACCACGACGTCTTCCAAGTTATGTACAGCAAATGGAGATAGAAACATAGTTGACAGGAGAAAAGATGAAGGAAGAAATCCCGAAATCATATCAACTGAATAAACTAGAGCAGAAAAAAGAAGTGGAAGAAATAGCGAACGCAAATAGAGAAGCCTTAGGAAAGAAGAGAATTATAAGAGGGAAGAAAGAGTAAAAAATTTGGTTGCCAGAAGTAGACAAAATGACAAAGGAATAAGTAAGAGGGATATCTTAAGTATCGCAATGACTCAACAGAAGAAAGTAATCTGTTTTACAAACAAGACGGAAGTGCAGCATGTGGGATACTGAAATGAGCTCTTCCAGAATGTTTACATGGACTTATAACTGTAATAGAAGATGATATTTGCGGAAAGCAAATAACAGCTAATAAAACAATGAAAATTCTTAACCAAAGCGAAAAATAAATTATTTGAGTAACTGTCATCCGAAGTAGCAAAATGTCCAAAATATTACAATAACTTCTGATATGAATAAACGTTCTTCGGAGGATGGAATTGAACTATAACATATAGTTCTTTAAAATAAGGCAAGCCTTCAAATACAGAAAGAATAGGAAAGCTTCTGGTATGGCAAAAACGAGGAACTGTTAATATACATTGTATAAGGGCAGTCCAGTGCAAAAGCGACTATTTCATTTATTTAATATATGTTTGTATTTCCTTTTTAATGCAGACGATGCCACATTACTGACAGAGAATGAAGATGACTTCAGGAGGGCGATACATTTACCAAATAAGGATAGTGAAGAGTACCATTTGATGATTTCAGAAAATATTACAAAAAAGAAAAACATCCTTTACGAAAAATTGTGAATAGCCATAGAGCAGTAAAGAAGACAAATTACTTAATTATTTAGGTTGTGACTTCACACTGATTATGACAAAGACACAAGGAAGAAATTAGAAAATTTTAGGAATGTATGAGAAACAACATAAATATGTCTAAAAAAAAAAAAACGAGAAATGGCACAGGAATGGAACTGTATAAGACAACGAAAGGTCCAACCTTTGTTTACGGAAGTGAATCGTACGATGTAAGTAACCGCCAAGAATGAACAGAGTTGATAATTTTAAGAGCCATAAGGGTATGCACAAGATCCGACAGATTTCGAAATTCGGAAATTTGGACAGAACTGTAAACATTTATTATCCTCAATAAAGTACTAGAAAATATGAGAAACTGAGATGAAGATCTCGAAAGAATGGGAGAAGAAAAATTACCTACCCATGTAATGGGATTAAAGCCAGTTGGGAGAAGTCAATGAAGACCGAGGGTGGGAAGTTCATCGTAATAGGCAAACCAGGAAAGCAACTTAATTTTGAAGTGATGACATCTCTTTAATTGTATTTGAGATCATTATAATTTCGAAAGGTAGCCTTTAGAGCTTACATTTTACGTTTAAACAATACACAACTGTCTTTTTTGCGATATTCCCTAAGGCATCTCAAGTAGAGCAAGTAGAATTCCTTCCTAAGCTGAGGCACACCTACACACATGAGAAGTACTGATCAGTTTTCCAGTGAATTATCTCATACTTCAAAGTAACATTTGTTAAAAATGTTTTACGCACTCGCTCATGGAGACACGTTTTAGTCAGAGCCACCTAATATGTCTACGATGACCGGTAAAATCGGTTGTTTGTGCCCAACGGAACAACTCACCAACGTTGTATGAAGTAAAATACACTGCGGTGACAAAAGGCATGGAATACCAGGCAATATAGTGTCGGAACTACTGGCATGGACTCAACAGATCCTTGGAAGTCCCCTGCAGAAATACTGAGCCAACTTACCTCTGTATCTGTCCACAATTGCGAAAGTGTTGTCGGTGCAGGATGTTGTTCACTAACTGACCTATCGCTTTTGCCCATGAATGATGGATGAGATTCTTGTCGGGCGATCTAGGAGATGAAATCATTCGCCCGAATTGTCCAGAATGTTCTTCAAACCACCATGAACGATAGTGGCCCAATGGCATGACGCAGCCTTCTTTGGGAAGTTGATGTTCATGAACCGCTGAAAATGCCCCCCAAGTAGCCGAACATTACCATTATCTGTCAACGATCTGTCCAGTTGGACCAGAGGACCCAGTCCATTTCATGTAAAACCAGATCACACCTTTGTGGAGCCACCACCAGCTTGCACAGTGCCTTGTTGACAACATAGGCCCATGGCTTCATGGAATCTGAGCCACGCTCGAACTCTATCAGTCCTTACCATCTAAAATTGGGTGTCATGTAAAAAGGTAACGGTTTTCCAGTCGTCTGGGTTCCAAACGATATTGTCACGAACCCAGGAGAAGCACTGCAGACGATGTCGTGGTATTAGCTACGGCACTCGCATCGTCGTCGCTGAAACTTCCCCTTAGAAAAACTAATGAATTACTGTGCTGATAAACCTCTTACATTATTTGATTTTCAAACAGCTGAGCAGAACTGAACGTACTCAGATACTTCGCTCTTTACCTATTCTGATCAACACTAAACTGACACACAATATTTTTGGCGCAACGCAATCTGACTTTGAAAAATCCCTACAAAAGAATGGCCCTGACTAACAATACCCTATACTTTTCGTAAATCACTTACCTCACAAAAATCTTCGTTACTCGAACTACTGCAATACAGCGAGCGCCACTACTGCCAGCTAAATAAAAGTTTCTAACTACTGAAGGCACCAACTACTGATAAGCATAGTTCGCAAATGAAAGATTTTGATAGAGAACAAACAATCTATTTACCTTAATAATGCTCAAAGGACATCATATCAGTTCATGACATCCAGTCTTACAAAGTTACTGTCTCTGATGGACACACGTCCAGATCATCCGCTCTCAAAACTCCGCCATCTCTCTCCCCACATCCACCACTGCTGCTGGCTCACCTCCAACTGCGCAACGCTACGCGCTGTTAACATCCAGCTGCCCAACACTACAATAGCAAACAACAATGCAAACCAGCCACAGACTGCACACAGCACAGCCAGTCATTTTCATACAGAGTGCTACGTTGCGTTACCAATAAAAAAAACCTAAACAGCCTACTTACAATGCCACAAAAATGGCTCTGAGCACTATGCGACTTAACTTCTGAGATCATCAGTCGCCTAGAACTTAGAACTAATTAAACCTAACTAACCTAAGGACATCACACACATCCATGCCTGAGGCAGGATTCGAACCTGCTACCGTAGCGGTCGCTCGGCTCCAGACTGTAGCGCCTAGAACCGCACGGCCACACGGGCCGGCATTAACGCCACATTTCGCCGCATTGTCCCAACCGGTACTTTTGTCGTAGGTTCCGCTTTGAATTCTGCTGTTATTTCACACAGCGCTGCTTGTGCGTTAGCACTGACAACCCTACGCAAACGCCGGCCGCGGTGGCCGAGTGGTTCTAGGCGCTCAGTCCGGAACCGCGCGACTGCTACGGTCGCAGGTTCGAATCCTGCCTCGGGTATGGATGTGTGTGATGGCCTTAGGTTAGTTAATTTTAAGTAGTTCTAAGTTCTAGGGGAGTGATGACCACTGCTGCTAAGTCCCATAGTGCTCAGCGCCATTTGAACCTACGCAAACGAGGCTCCTCTCGGTCGTTAAATGAAGGCCGTCAGCCACCGCGTTTTTTCGTGGTGATAGGTATTGCGTGAAATTTGGTATTCTCCCATGCATCTAGCTCCACCTACCATTCCGCATTCAGTGTCTGTTAAATCCCGTCGTATGGCCATAGTCAAGTTGGAAACCCTTTCACATGAATCACCTGTGTAGAAATCACAGCTCCACTAATGCATTGCCCTTTTATGTCTCGTGTATTCGATGTTATAGTCATTTGTATATGTACATAGCGGACTCCCATGGCTTTTGTCGTATCATTGTACGTAGGAAAGCAACACAGAGGGTGCATACAGTGTTCGTATGCATACAATAGAACGCAAGACATCTATTATTGGAACTTGCTTTACGTTGGGAATTTCATGTTTATGGAAAAACAAATTTTTGAAAATTTTTAAAGCTAATATGATCATTTTAGAGATAGTATTATTAAAATGTTGTTTGCACATGGCGTGCGATTTTTATATCCGTTTTACTGGTCTACGACAATGTCGAGACGGGAGATTCGCGATGAAAAGACAAGGAGTACGAAGACTAATTTGTTCAATGGCAGTATATGCATTGTACTAGCCGCTCCTTCGCCATTCGGATTTTCTTTATATCAAAAGCCTGTCGTATTTATTTTTCTGTGTGACTGCTAGCTTGTACTTAAACTTCCATGACCAATACGCCATTGAAACAGGAGAGATAAAATATAGACGTTGATCCATCCATTATTATACGCTTGGCTTCTCTGACAAAAATTACAGCATTGCAATTATGGGAAATAAAAGTTAGTGTTCTGTGGTTGGCAATAACGCTGTTGTGAATATTCAGGCGTTGACGTTTGTAGTGCGATATCCAAGTTAAGCAGTTGTAAAAAAGCTAAATTTACCTCGCATCTGTTACGAACAGTGTATGTAGTTGCAGCTGAACGTAAACACAGCATAGAGCGCGGCTTACGTAAATAACAGGGCAAGCAATTAAAAAAAAAAGCAATACTAGCACATGTAAACAAATGTCGGGCATGCGAGCTATTGTACATGTAAATGTGAACTACAAATAACTGCTGCTATCTCTCGAATTGAGTAACTCTAGAATACACAAATGTTAACTTTTACGTAGATTTGTAAATTTCAGTACAAAGAATGAAATCTTGTGGGAGTGTTTCTGCTGGGTTGCGAGCTGTGACAGATGAGTTGTATGTAACACACTAGGGAAAAAGAAATACAGCTTGATGCGTAAATTTCCTAGAACAGCCTAACCGCTCTAAAACGCCCATTGGAACTCACCCAGACTACCGTAGTCGTATATCACCCACCTACCTATGTAGTGGAACTCTAAGGAAAAAATAAAATACTGGGAGAAAACGAAATTTCTTTCCTAGATAAATCAACCTTCTCCACGGCAGTCATATTCTATTCTGTAAACAAAGCCCACGCGAAACCAAATTCGCATTATTCACGTATGGTTTTCTGAGGACCATGAGGAGATGAGCCTGGTGACACGGCTACTCATTGCTTCCAAACTTTTGAAATCTTTCGACTGGTGAGTTATACTGAACGTTTGCTCACAGGTGAAATTCGGCCTGTTACGTAGCGACATCTACGCACTGACGTAATTCCGATGAGGGTATAAAAGTACTTCAGTTGCTGTTGTTGTTGTGGTCTTCAGTTCTGAGACTGTTTGACGCAGCTCTACATGCTACTCTATCCTGTGTAAGCTTCTTCATCTCCCAGTACTTACAGCAACATACATCCTTCTGAATCTGCTTACTGTATTCATCTCTAGGTCTCCCTCTATGATTTATACCCTCCATGCTGCCCTCCAATGCTTAATTTGTGGTCCCTTTATGCCTCAGAACATGTCCTACCAACCGGTCCCTTCTTCATGTCAAGTTGTGGCACTACCTCCTCCCCAATTCTATTCAATACCTCCTCATTAGTTATGTGATCTACCCATCTAATCTCCAGCATTCTTCTGTAGCATCACATTTCGAAAGCTTCTATTCTATTCTTGTCTAAACTGTTTATCGTCCATGTTTCACTTTCATACATGGCTACACTCCATACAAATACTTTCAGAAACGACTTCCTGACACTTAAATCTATACTCTATGTTAACAAATTCCTCTTCTTCAGAACGCTTTCCTTGCCATTGCCAGTCTACATTTTAAATCCTCTCTACTTCGACCATCATCAGTTATTTTGCTCCCCAAATAGCAAAACTCCTTTACTACTTTAAGTGTGTCATTTCCTAATGTAATGCCCTCAGCATCACCCGACTTAATTCGACTACATTCCATTATCCTTGTTTTGCTTTTGTTGATGTTCCTCCTTTAAAGACACAGTCCATTCCGTTCAACGGCTCTTCCAAGTCCTTTGCTGTCTCTGACAGAATTGCAATGTCATCGGCGAACATCAAAGTTTTTATTTCTTCTCCATGGATTTTAATACCTACTCCGATTTTTTCATTTGTTTCCTTTACTGCTTGCTCCATATACAGATTGAATAGCATCGGGGAGAGGCTACAACCCTGTCTCACTCCCTTCCCAACCACTGCTTCTCTTTCATGCTCCTCGAAGGGGAGTTTAGTTACATATCCCAATAAATTACAGGACAGGGTATTAGTGTAAAATATCAGATTACTTGTGGTGCAAATACCAGATGTTCGTAACTAGGACTCATAATGAGTGAGAGTTTAAATGAACTGCAGCCTACAGTTAATGATACGAACGTCTTGCAGAAGCGAAATTTTATACCACGAGACCATCAGATAACCGCTGAAATCAAATATTCTTAATTTTTATGCAAAGATGGAATGATGTTGTTAGTTGTGGTCTTCAGTCCTAAGACTACTTTGATGCAGCTCCTCATGCCACGCCATCCTGTGTTAGCATCTCCGAATAACTATAGAAACCTACATCTTTGTGAATCTTTTACTATATTCATATCTTGGTCTCCATCTACGATTTTTATCAAAAGTTCAGGCCGGCCGCGGTGGTCTAGCGGTTCAGGCGCTCAGTCCGGAACCGCACGACTACTACGGTCGCAGGTTCGAATCCTGCCTCGGGCGTGGATGTGTGTGATGTCCTTAGGTTAGTTAGGTTTAAGTAGTTCTAAGTTCTAGGGGACTGATGACCACAGATGTTAAGTCCCATAGTGCTCAGGGCCATTTCAAATGTTCAAATGTGTGTGTAATCTTATGGGACTTAACTGCTAAGGTCATCAGTCCCTAAGCTTACACCCTACTTAACCTAAATTACCCTAAGGACAAACACAGACACCCATGCCCGAGGGAGGACTCGAACCTCCGCCGGGACCAGCCGCACAGTCCACGACTGCAGCGCCTGAGACCGCTCGGCTAATCGCGCGCGGCACGATTTTTATCCCTTACGTTTCCTCCAATACTAAAGCGGTGATCTCTTGATGTGTAAGAATTTGTTCCGACAACCGATCCAGTATTTTGGTGAAGTTGTGCCACAAATTTCTTGCGTCCCCAATTCTATTCGGTGCTTCCCAATTAGTTTCATGATGGACCCGTCTAATCTTCAGTAGTCTTGCTTAGCACCACATTTCGAAATTTTCCTTTCTGTCTTTAACTAAATGTTTATCCTCCATGTTTCACGTCCATACAGGGCTACACTCAAGATAAATACCTCCAGAAGCGTCTTCCTAACACTTAAATCTGCACCAGATGTTAACAGATTTCTCTTTTTCAAGATGTGCTTTTCTTGTCATAGGTAGTCTATAATTTATATCCTCTCCACTTCGGCAATCATCAGTTATTTTGCTGTTCAAATAGCAAAACTCATCTACTACTTTAAGTGCCTCGTTTCGTAATCTCGTGCTCTTAGCATCACCTCATTTAATTAGATTACATTCAGTTATCGTTGTTTCTTTTTTATGTTAGTCTTACATCCTCCTTTCGTACGCGCGGCTCCCACCGTCGGAGGTTCAAAAAAATTGCTCTAAGCCCTATGGCACTTAACATCTGAGGTCATCTGTCCCCTATATTTAGAGCTACTTAAACCTGACTAACCTAAGGACATCACACACATCCATGCCCGAGACAGAATTCAAACCTGCGACCGTAGCATCAGCGCGGTTCCGGACTGAAACGGATAGAACAGCCCGGCCACAGCGGCCGGCGTCGGAGGTTCGAGTCCTCCCTTAGGCATGCGTGATGCGTGTGTTGTCTTAGCGTAATTTAGGTTAACTAGTGTGTAAGCCGCGGGACTGATGACCTCAGCCGTTTGGTCCCATAGAACTTACCACAAAAGCATCCATCCTCCTTTAAAGACACTGTCCATTCCGTACAGTTGCTTCTTTTCTGTTTCTGTGTAACATCCACGTGATAAATTTTAGGCTACAGTGCGACGAGAGGAAATTATGCCTGTAACAGTTATTAACATTTTCTATTCGACATATGAAAAAATATAATTGGACACATCGATGTGTATCATACAAAGCAATGATAATTGTAAATTCCTTTTATGATCTGCGTTTGTCTTCCTTTGTTTTTACCTTTTGTTGGTTGGCTTTTGTAGGTTCAGCACGCAAGACGCATAGCAAACTGAGGTCTGTTAAGAAATTGTAATTATTTGTTAATTATTACTTGAAAATAGAATTCATTATTATTATAAACATGACTGAATAATTATTTGTAACTGTAATTCCTCTCTCAGTAAGCATTATCTGTGTTAATTGTTTCTTTCCGCTGCAAGCAGCGCAGCCATTGATGACAGCGAATTGTATCGCTTTTTTGTCTGTGTTTTCCTTAGAAACAAATCAGATGTTTGCTTGATGACGTCTAAATAGTGCACAATACGAAAGCAGAGTTTCTGTAAAGTTTAATAAGCAGTTAAAAGACTTATTTGGTCTAACAATAGAAAGTCTCTATCAATTGTCTGCCGCCATCTTAACAATTGTCTCAGCGGCAAATTCAAATTACGCAACTCTGCAGACACAAATGCTGAACGTAATACAAATGTGTAAAAATAAATGTGCGCCGGTGGTCCCGAACTCATCTGAATGAAAATGATTCGAATCAGATTGGTTCTTGAAAAACAGTGCTCATAGCACGAACGTTATAACAAACTTTTCTAGCTGACGTATGGAGCCGAAGTTAATTACGCATGAGTTGCGAAGAATATTGTTTCAGGTAACATACGTCAGTGTTGTGTGCGGCTGATATTAGGTGGTTTTAATTATCATTTTGCTGAAGATAACTGTTTCCATCATAATCCATAGTTGTATAGATTCCGTTGTATGAACTGTGATTTAGTGACACTTACACAACTTACAGACAACACTTTAACACGACGTTAACTTGGAGTTCTTCAGCAACTTGATCAAATATTTAGCCGGGAGAAAAATTATTTAGTAATTACTCAATGGAATAAAATAAGATTATCATTTGCATTTACAAATCAGTTAAATACCAAACCACTGAATAATCCAGCGAACGCCACACTGGCGCCCAACGTGGGGCCACCAATGGACATTTATTCATTTTAATAATTGAAATTGTGATCTATTACAGGTACGGAGTACCAAAACAAACTATTAACATGTGAGGTCATCAGTCCCCTATATTTAGAGCTACTTAAACCTGACTAACCTAAGGACATCACACACATCCATGCCCGAGACAGAATTCGAACCTGCGACCGTAGCATCAGTGCGGTTCGGGACTGAAACGAATAGAACCGCCCGGCCACAGCGGCCGGCGTCGGAGGTTCGAGTCCTCCCTTAGGCATGCATGATGCATATGTTGTCTTAGCGTAATTTAGGTTAACTAGTGTGTAAGCCTCGGGACTGATGATCTCAGCCGTTTGGTCCCATAGAACTTACCACAAAGTGATCCATCCTCCTTTAAAGACACTGTCCATTCCGTACAGTTGCTTCTTTTCTGTCTTTGACAGAATTACAATGTCCCTGGCAAACATCAGAGTACTGTAATAATAATTACTACTGAAACGCTTCTTTGCTCAGCATTCTTTCACTTTACTGTACTCTCCAGTTTTATGTTTGAGAAACTCTTTGCATTCACATAGATTAATCTTAGAGCATAAAGGGCCAGTCAGAACGATCTTCGCCGTTACTTCAAACTTTGTTCAGGCTTTTGTTCGGGTGTCAGTTCAAATGGCTCTGAGCACTATGGGACTTAACATCTGCGGTCATCAGTCCCCTAGAACTTAGAACTACTTAAACCTAACTAACCTAAGGACATCACACACATCCATGCCCGAGGCAGGATTCGAACCTGCGACCGTGGCAGTCGCGCGGTTCCGGACTGAGCGCCTAGAACCGCTAGACCACCGCGGCCGGCTCGGGTGTCAGTGAAACCTAACTCTACCATTCATGTACTTGTATTCCATCACTGGATCTGTGATTAATAAAATAGAATCATTCCGATGGAAGTTCCACATTCAGTCAGTGAACTACAGGGGAATAAGGAATTTTACTTGGATAATAAGTGAAGGCGACGGCAGAAGGAAATAATACCCCACCAGAGCCTTTTTTGCGTTACGACATGGTATATGTTTCGTTGAATTCAAAGATAAGATCATAAATACTGCAAGACAAAGCAAATCATGCAGTAGAAAACATTTTCATGGCTGTAGATAGGGAATTACTTGTTATCAATATGCGGAGCATTCGGGAGCACAACAGATAACACGATCAGATCAATCTAGTCTAAATTGAAGGTTAGCAATTTCTACCGCTGACCGCTTCCATTCTTCGATCGTTTGCAGAAAGATGAGCACTGTTTTGCATGTTTATATTCTGACAGGTTTCAAGCAGAACTGAAAAACTTGTGTAAAAAAAAAGGAAAAAAATATTTTCTAAAAGTTACTAGAAATACTTCTGTGGGGCAAGAATCGTTTATTCCGCGTAGGAGTTCCTCGCCAATATTATGTCTCCCATTGTGAAATGCATTATTTATCGTAAATATTTTATTGTTTATTTCATACTAATATTTTTCGTTGTGGTTTTTTAATATCTTATCATCTTTGTGTGACCTGTGTCATGGCTCGATTCGTGAGCTGGCCTCTATGGCTCATATATTTATGGCGAATCTGTTGATGAACTATTAAATATTAATTGTTGCGATCGTATTAGGAAGTTATACAAGGTGTTCCAAAAGATGCCTTACCCCTTCAGTGTCATGTAACTCCACAAATATCTCAAAAAGTAAAGTGTTCGTAATGTTTGTCTGATGCGTCAACTCAAAAATATTTTTCTTTTCTGGTTGAATAAATAATCGTTTTGTCTTTCCAGGTTACAAGAACAACACAAATGAAAATGTTTCTTTTTTGCCTTTCGCAGGGTGGTTGCAGCATCAGAAATAATTGGAATAATAAAGTCTGTACTGGTTACGGAAAGAAGTCACACAAGCAAGTTAAAAGACATTTCAAAATGCTACACAAGAAACCTCAATTCTCTCGACCATACATTAGAAAATGTCACAGGAACTTAATGGAAACGGGAAGTACCATGGAGGTACACCAAGGAGAAATGAAGATGATTCGGAGGGAATTTGATAGGTTTTCCAGGGCGCGCAGAGGTCTGTTCGTAAGGCATCAAAAATGGTTCAAATGTCTCTGAGCATATGGGACTTAACATCTGAGGTCATCAGTTCCCTAGAATTTAGAACTTCTTAAACCTAACTAACCAAAGGACATCACACACATCCATGCCCGAGGCAGGATTCGAATCTGCGATCGCAGCGGTCGCGCGGTTCCGGACTGAAGCACCTAGAACCGCTCGGCCACAGCAGCCAGCGTAAGGCATCAAACCAACTGCGAACCACTCATACTACAGTCCACAGAGTACTTCGTAAATATTTTCGTATACTTCCATACGTACTTCAGTTGTTACGGAGACTCGCAGCAAATGATGTTATTGATTTGACGTCTAGAATAGCGGCAGCAATTGACGCAATTGACGCTGACATGGATCGATGGGATTGAACAGAGTTTTAATATTGACTGAATAGTGTACATGCCATAAGTGGAGCGCGTGATTTTGATTAAGAAACTACAAAAACCTTTTTTAATGGGTGCATCAGACAAACTTTATTTTTTTCTTCTAAGTTAATCACAGGTCTAATTACATAGCATTGAAGTTGCAGAGTTCCTTTTGCAACACACTATACATGGAACAAGGTTTCAGTGCTGGGGAAAGACCCGACGTTATTCTGCATCAATATGATTCAGCAATTACGAAAGAAAACAACGATTCATTACATAGTTAAACAAAATAATACTGGGAAACTAGTGTGAAAGGAGTGCATTGTCTAGTGATCTGATGTTGAGCACAAAAGACATTTTGATAGACGAATGAAAGACAGCCATTCATTCGCTCATTGATAATATTCATGGTTAAACAGGCGACAACAGAGAAATGTGATCTATACTGTGCTCTTGAATCAATTAACTTAAGAAAAACTTACGTTGGTTACCTTTTTTTAATCTTCTCGTACTGACTGAAATGAGAGACATACATAGCCGGCCGCGGTGGTCTAGCGGTTCTGGCGCTGCAGTCCGGAACCGCGGGACTGCTACGGTCGCAGGTTCGAATCCTGCCTCGGGCATGGGTGTGTGTGATGTCCTTAGGTTAGTTAGGTTTAAGTAGTTCTAAGTTCTAGGGGACTTATGACCTAAGATGTTGAGTCCCATAGTGCTCAGAGCCATTTTTTTTAGAGACATACATAGAAGTTACTTCGGTCTCTAAAATCATACCGAGCAGGGTGATGCAGTGCTCGCATATTGCAGTCGCATTCGGGAGGACAAAGATTCAAATCCCTGTTCGACCAACCTTAATTACGTACCCTGCATTTTCGCGAAGTCGTTCAAGGATAAACACCAGGATGGTTCCTTCGAAAAGGACACAGAGGATTTCATTTCCCATCTTTTCCTAACCCAAGCTTACTTTTAGTGTCCAGTGACCTAGATGTCGATTGGACGTCAAACACTAATCTTCCTCCCTTGTAATCTCGTGTTATATCACTCACTACAACAATGACCGCTGGAACATGCTTAGTCGATTGTGTATACTAGTTAAACCACAAATATAAGATAACAAACTCTTTTACAAATTTAAAAAAAATTCAAGTTATTAATATATATAATTTTAATTTGAAAATTCGTAAATTTTCCTACATATTCGCTACTTCGTTTCACGATTTTAGCTGAAAGTGAGGGAATATTTACCGGACCATCTTCACTGAGGAGCTTTACAGCCACACTTTCTCTCAATTTAGAAAACCACCCGCTGGCAGTGAGTGCTAACTTTGGATTGTAGAACTAATGCATTGGTGACGTTACGTGCAACTTGTTACCGTCCTGCGACCGTTTCGCGTGCGCCATCTACTCGACTCTGTCGTGGAAAAGTGTTACACTCTAGCTGCATATTCCTCTTCTCTGGTTCTGAACCATCTGTATGAGTAGTCGGACGTTAAGGAGATTATAGGAGACACGACATCCAACAATAAGACCCTCTTTCGATTCGAAAATAGAGTTTTATTTTCTTGGCCGACACCCTGTGTTTTTTGGCCTTTTCAAGGCTTGCGAGAAGAGGAACTAATCAACTAGAGGAACTGCTGTTTATTTTCGGGTGTGCAATGTAGCATCAAGATTTCATCACTCTTAAAAAAAGAATCGAAATGTGTCCACTTTAGTTCAACTTTCGGAACTGTCTCGCCCATAATTGTTAATGTCCTAGTTGTTTCCACTTAGTGAAGTTTAGAGCCCAGTAGTAGACTCCGTACTACGGACACTATTCTCTACACACTTCTGTTAAATAGCGAAGAAGAGGGATAGGTGTGAACACCTTTCCCTTAAAAAACTGAATGACAGTGTGAAGTTCGCATCTTTCTGTAGTCTTAGAGACAAACACACAGCCGATAGGGCTGGACAGTGTATTTTTCCTGAACTGAAGAACGAATAAACGCAGGTGTGTGACACGCAGCTGTGCGAACAGTTTCCTGCGATCACAACACTTTGGAGACCTCACAAACGTACGTTGCTACCGGCCTAAGAATCAACGGCCAATATGTTGCTAAATTAATACGAATGTTTTACATTAGCGTATTATGGCGTTTGCAGAGATGGTAAATCTTCTCTTTAGCTACCAACAGGAATGCTGCAATAATCCATCGTGCGAAATATTCTGTTCCTCCGCGCCGAGAAGAAATTGCCAAATCTGACTATAGCTCCGGGAGTGCCTCATGGGGGTGCTATAGTGCTGCTACTATTCATGTTATATACATACGACCTGGTTTACAACGTCAGAAGCCTCATGAGGATATGTGTGCACGAAACTGTGGTACTCTGTTAAGAGGCAACAACGACATAGCGTTGTAATGACATGCGTTGCAGGAATGACTTACTGTTAGCCCACAACACAAACTAGCATCACATACTCCTCATGAATAGGCAGAAAGAACAGTTGCTTACAGTACTGCCTATTAGTCACTGGAAATCTATGGGTGATTTGAGATCAAGCTCCTTCACGAAAGAGCTCTGTTGTGAGTTAGACGCTACACAGAGTTAGTGGAAGAATACATAGGAAATGTACAGCATTTAATTGATTCAGTTCATGGCTTACAAGACCTCGTTGGACTAATCCTCGTATAATGCTTATCAGTGTAGGACTGTAATCGGGTAGATTTAATAGGGGAGATCGGGATGATCCATGATCACAAGATCGTCTAGTGTGAGAGCGGAAACTTCCCCTTGACAGCCTCTCCTCCTGAAGACCCGAATGGGGAACTATACCGGAATCTTTCGCCAGTGGAGAGATCACATGATAGTTTTTCGATTACAGCCCGCATGTATTTGTGGACACAAATTGTATCTTTAATGCAATGGTTGCCTTCTGCATCCTCATGCCGTTTATCATTGTTGACTCTTCCGCTTTTAGGGGCAGTTTATCACCCCAAGGGTAAGACAGTCGCTTGAACTTCTATCCGCTCCTCCGCCCTCTTTTACCAGGCCGTTGGCTGAACGAGGTTGACTTCTTGTGCCTACAGTGTTCGGCCGCCATTGCTGATGGTTTTTATTAAAAATTTAAGCGGTGATGTGGATCGAGTCCGAGACCGAAGACGCTTAGATTACTAATCAAAGACGCTATCCCTACACCACAGGTGCAGGAGCTATGAACAGCATTTTGCTTACATCTCTCGTCTCTTTATTGTCTCCTTAGAAGACATTAACAGCAATACGCATAGAGAGCAGGCGAATCTAGGGTGTGGAAACAGGGACGGATCCTTCCGGACACAGGAAGCAAGAGGTGCCAAGGATCCAGGAGATAATAAAAAAAATTAAGGATGAAAAGAAAAAAAATTAAAATGTATGAAGTACAATATTCATTGTTGTGTATTTACGAATGCCCCTAGCATGTTGATGAATAGGTTTCTGGAAGAAGTCCTTTGAATTCTATCTACATGGATTTCAGTCCTTCCAAGTTGTGGCAACAGCTCACATTCAGCTGTCAGGTAGGATACGAGTGCTTGTCTTCCGGCCTTGTTTCGTAAACAGTATCATATGAGGATTTATTTTCTGATTATACAAGCAATGAACTGAAGTCTGCCACCTGCGTCATAACAAAAGATATTGAGTCTGTACTTCATATTGTCCGCTAGAGCATATACAGACAATATTAACATTATGGGTCACAAAGAGCGACTGGAATTTTAGGTTTTTATAAAATAGGTTTAGCCCTTAATGTTCTTGAAATATCCATTTTTAGGTTTAAACAAACTGTTTTATCCTTTTTCGAGCCTTTAACGAAAAACATAATGAACAACAATATTAAGAAAGAATTTTAGACACAGTTATTTAATTTCTGTGTGTAACATAAGCAAATAGCTGTTCCTTCTACCGGCGCCCAAAACTGCTAACAAATAGGAAATATTTATCAGTGCTGCAGTTATTCTCTTTTTTTATAACATTTAAATGAAAAGTCTTTCACTGGAAAATTATTTTCATGTGTGAGTCGCATAAACATACAAACTAGATATATACTGAAGAGCCAAAGAACCTGGTACAGGCATGCGTATTCAAATACAGAACTATGTAAACAGACAGAATACGGTGATGCGGTCGCCACCGCCTGTATAAGACAACAAGTGTCTAGCGCAGTTGTTAGATCGATTACTGCTGCTAGAATGGCAGATTATGAAGGTTTGAGTGAGTTTGAACGTGGTGTTTTAGTCGGGGCACGAGAGATGGGACACAGCATCTCCGAGATAGCGATGAAGTGGGGATTTTCACGTACGACATTTCACGAGTATACCGTGAATACCAGGAATCCGGTAAAACATCAAATCTCCGGCATCGCTGCGACCGGAAAAAGATCCTGCAAGAACGGGACCAATGATGACTGAATAGAATCGTTCAACTAACAGATGTGCAACCCTTCTGCAAATTGCTGTAGATTTAAATGCTGGGCCAACAACATGTGTGCCCGCATCTCGTGGCCGTGCGGTAGCGTTCTCGCTTCCCACGCTCGGGTTCCCGGGTTCGATTCCCGGCGGGGTCAGGAATTTTCTCTGCCTCGTGATGGCTGGGTGTTGTGTGCTGTCCTTCGGTTAGTTAGGTTTAAGTAGTTATAAGTTCTTGGGGACTTATGACCACAGCAGTTGAGTCCCATAGTGCTCAGAGCCATTGAACCAACCAACAACATGTGTCAGCGTGCGAACCATTCAAAGAAACATCATCGATATGGGGTTTCGGAGCCGAAGGCCCACTCGTGTACCCATCATGACTGCATGACACAAAATTTTACGCCTCGCCTGGGCCCGTCAACATCGAAGTTGGACTGCTGTAGACTGGAGACATGTTGCCTGGTCGGACGAGTCTCATTTCAAATTGTAGAGAGCAGATAGACGTGTACGAATATGGAGATAACGTCACGAATCCATGAACACTGCATGTCAGCAGGGACCTCTTCAAGCTGGTGGAGGCTATGGAAGGTGTGGGACGTGTGCAGTTGGAGTAGAATTGGGCACGTGATACGTCTAGATATGACTCTGATAGGTGTCACGTACGTAAGCATCCCGTCTGATCACCTGAATCCATTCATGTCGACTGTGCATTCCGTCGGACGTGGGTAATTCCAGAAGGACAATGCGACACCCCACACGTCCAGAATTGCTATAGAGTGGCTCCAGCAACACTCTTCTGAGTTTAAACACTTCCGCTGGCCACCAAACTCCCCAGACATAAACATTATTGAACAAATATGAGATGCCTTTGTAAAGTGCTGTTCAGAAGAGAACTCAACCCCCTCGTACTCTTAGGGATTTATGGACAGCCCTGCAGGATTCATGGTATCCATTCCCTCCAGCACTAATTCAGACATTAGTTGAGTCCACGCCACGTCGTGTTGCTGCACTTCCGCGTGCTCGCGGGGGCCCTACACGATACTAGATGGGGGTACCAGTTTATTTGACTCTTCAGTGCATGTCCCTACGGATGACCACAATCCGTGGCCTAACGGTACAACCAATAAGTAATTTTACGTTAAGTTTTGATAGTGCAGTAATCAATAACCGGATTTCTCAGTTCTATGAAGCGGATTTTTTTCTTTTGTATCCCAGCACACTCTTGTTGGCTGAGAAAGATCTGTGCACACAGAAGATGTCTCTGCTGCGTGTTTCATCGGCGCAGTTGCTCGTAACCTCAGTGCTATCCACATTAGAACTTTTCCCACCGGCCAAGAACGGACACATTTTTCATATCTTCACATCCGGTATTATTTGGAAGAATATTTTTTTAAAATTTAATGACGGGTGTTTTATCCCCTGTACCGCGTATTTCCTCCAGATACGTCTGCACCTCAGACATCACGCCTACAGCAACTTTCGCTGGTACAGATAGTGACACTATATGTTGAATTGCAGCAGGTATATACTGGAAATGAGCTCTTAAAAATGTCAAGGATGCAGCATTCTTCTTATTCTTAAGGATCATACTGTTGTTTGCAATGAAAGCTGATTCACTAGAGACGAATGTGTCTACCACCTCATTGACGTTTTGGTAGTGTTCGATAATATGAGGATGCTATGAGCCAGGTGTACCGACGTGTAAGTTTCGGTTCACGCGTGTAGGTGAACGAGGAATGCTGGACTGAATCAGTGTAGGACCTTTGAAAAGTATTTTCTTAACAATAGAAATGATACCGTTAACCTTAGGAAAATTATTTATCACTTTCTCGACTAGACAATGCAGGCCATGGGTAAGACAGGTGCAATGGACAGTACTGGGATATACTTCTTTAAGTATTCCTCCCACTTTTTACGTATAGGCAGCACAGCCTGTAACCAACAGCAGATACAAAATGTGTAGGACATCCTTGCCAGTAGGTATGGGAAAATTCGACAGGTTAAACTTGATCCTAGTATTTTATTTCAGAGTAACTGATATATTTCGGTATTTGTTTGTCTCGGTTATTGCAGGTATTTTTTACTTTTTACCAATAAACTGCTTAAAAAGCCGGTGTATCAATTTACTATAGCAACAGTTAAAAAAATTTTGTCTTCTAAACAAAACTCTTTTATAAGACAGCAACGTTGGTTCGTAAAATTTCAACTGCTTTTAAATATTGTGTTACTATAGGAAATGAGAAAAGCGATCAGTGCTGTTTTAATAACATCTCCATTAGTTAGAAACGAGGAACAAACAAATGACATAACAATCGGTACAGCATTTCTGAGACAGTGATGTGTACAGGGTGGTCCATTGATCGTGACCAGGCCCAGTATCTCACGAAATAAGCATCAAACTAAAAAACTCCAAAGAGCGAAACTTGTCTAGCTTGAAGCGGGAAACCAGATGGCGCTATGGTTGGCCCGTTAGATGGCGCTGCCACAGGTCAAACGGATATCAACTGCGTTTTTTTTAAATAGGAACCACCATTTTTATTACATATTCGTGTAGTGAATGTTTTAGTTAGACCACTTTTTTCGCTTTGTGACAGATGGCTCTGTAATAGTCAGAAACATATGGCTTACAATTTTAGACGAACAGTTAGTAACATGTAGGTTTTTTAAATTAAAATACAGAACGTAGGTACGTTTGAACATTTTATTTCGGTTTTTCCAATGTGATACATGTACCTTTGTGAACTTATGATTTCTGAGAACGCATGCTGTTACAGCGTGATTACCTGTAAATAGCACATTAATGCAATAAATGTTCAAAATGATGTCCGTCAATCTGAATGCATTTGCGATTACGTGTAACGACATTCCTCTCAACAGCGAGTAGTTTGCCTTCCGTAATGATCGCACATGCATTCACAATGGGCTGACGCATGTTGTCAGGCGTTGTCGGTGGATCGCGATAGCAAATATCCTTCAACTTTCCCCACAGAAAGAAATCCGCGCACGTCAGATCGTGTTAACGCGCGGGCCATGGCATGGAGCTTCGACGACCAATCCACCTGTCATGAAATATACTATTCAATACCACTTCAACCGCACGCGAGCTATGTGCTGGACATCCGTCATGTTGGAAGTACATCGCCATTCTGTCATGCAGTGAAACATCTTGTAGTAACATCGGTAGAACATTACGTACGAAATCAGCATACATTGCACCATATAGATTGCCAACGATAAAATGGGAGCCAATTATCCTTCCTCCCATAATGCCGAACCATGCATTAACCCGCCAAGGTCGCTAATGTCCCACTTGTCGTAGCCATCGTGGATTTTCCGTTGCCCAATAGTGCATATTATGCCGGATTACGTTACCGCTGCTGGTGAATGACGCTTCGTCGCTAAATATAACGCGTACAAAAAATCTGTCATCGTTCCGTAAATTCTCTTGTGCCCAGTAGCACAACTGTACTCGACATTCAAAGTTGGCGCCATGCAATTCCTGGTGCGTAGAAATATGGCACAGGTGCAATCGATGTTGATGTATCATTCTCAACACCGACGTTTTTGAGATTCCCGATTCTCGCGCAATTTGTCTGCTGCTGATGTGCGGATTAGCCGTGACAGCAGCTAAAACACCTACTTGGGCATCACCATTTGTTGCAGTTCGTGGTTGACGTTTCACATGTGGCTGAACACATCCTGTTTCCTTAAATAACGTAACTATCTGGCTTACGTTCCGGACACTTGGATGATGTTGTCCAGGATACCGAGCAGCGTACATAGCACACACCCCTTGGGCATTTTGATCACAACAGCCATACATCAATACGATATCGACCTTTCCCGCCATTGGTAAACGGTCCATTTTAACACGGGTAATGTACCACGAAGCAAATACCTTCCGCAGTGGCAGAATGTTACGTGTACCACGTACTTATACGTTTGTGACTATTACAGCGCCATCTATCAAAAAGCGAAAACAGTGGTCCAACTAAAACATTCATATTTCTTTACGTACTACACGAATATGTAATAAAAATGGGGGTTCCTATTTAAAAAAAGACGCAATTGATATTCGTTTGACCTATGGCAGCGCCATCTAGCAGGCCAACCATAACGCCATCTGGTTTCCCCCTTCAATCTAGACGAGTTTCGTTCTTTGTAGTTTTTTCGTTTGATGCTTATTTCGTGAGATATTTGGTCCGGTCACTATCAATGGAGCACCCTGTATATTCTGGTGTGGCGTGAAGTACTAGACGATTCGTGTCCACATGCAGTGTGTAAGACTTACCCACACCACATTTACCATTGCTTAAACAATAATGTACCTGTTGCCATGTGGCGAAGTGAAGAATGGCGTATGCACAGATGGTAGGAACCAAATGATCACTGGTGTAATGTAGCTATCTTTAGATGAGGGGAAAAATCACGTATTCCTTTATATGTCTTCTAGAATAATAGCAACAGATGCACTAGAGCACACAAATAATGTAATCTTAGAGAGTCTAATACGAGAAATAAAATCGTTCGTCACCTTTTCAATGTGAAGACACTGAGTTGTTGCTAGAAATACAGCCGTCGATGTCTTCCGAAGCAGCTCTGGTTCCTACATTCTGTTCATCAAAATCGTTCATCCGAGTCTCGCCAAAAGGGGCAAATTTCCACACTCTTCATGTTGAAACAGCCTCTTCCACAGGCCCTACACTACTGGAGACCGTATCCGCGTTGTGGGTATTGGCGTGTGGCACTCAGGGCCTGCTCTTCAACGCAAAGGCTTGTGTCTCCAAATGGTACTGACCTCTGCAGCTGCCGATGACTCGGTCTAGGAATTCTCCTAGAGGCGGCCTCCCCTGGGCTGTTAACATAACCCTCTGCGTGCTCACTGACTTGTAGCCCAACTCCATACGCTTTGAAAGTGGCATCTTATGTAGGTGAACCACGTTGAGGTACGAAGGTATAATGTACGAGAGTGAAGTACTGAAAAAACTGGTACTGATACACATATCATTTGCAGATGATGATAAATTATTCTGATTTAACTGGTCTTTCTAATTCTGGATTTTATGTCAATTATAGGGACAGTTTTGGTAAAAATGGTCACGTAATGAGAACAGAATAACTATGTGTAGTATTTGATGTATATTATAATATACGAAGGAAGAACAGTTCAAGTGTTGACATACGAGATAGAATTTGGTCCCGATTATGTTCTCTTTTAATGAAATGTTACAATAAATAGACTGTTGTTCTACAAAAATTATTACTTGTTTTACATTTTGACCCAAGTAAAAGAGACAACACAGATCTCATAGGAGGATACGCAATGGGTGCAGGCTGTGAGAAACGATATGAGATAAACGTTCTGGGTGAGTTGAGTAAGCAGGAGAAAGCAGGCGTCGAGGAGGGGGTGGGTCCCACCAAAGGTACATGCCCTAGAGCTCCCACGACTGTAGTTGATCTCCAGCTACAGATGGAGGCATGAAATTACAGAGCGATGAGGATAAAGTTTTTTAATGAGTGTGGCTTGAACGTGTGATTTTTAACGAAAGGACCATACAAGCTCCAGTTTTTACATTTAACCTTCAATATCTGAAAAAAGCTGCTTAATGATTTTGACTGTATATATTTCATATATTATCTCAATATTAATAATAATATGAACTTAAAAATTTGGAGCCTGTTGTTGTACTGGTTAATGTAATCTTAGTAGCTGTAACATATTGTGCTGATCTTATTATTTTCGTACATCATGGTGGATGCGAATAACATTATTACCACCTCTACATATTAGGGTCGGCAACAATGCATTACCGGAAGCTGGAGAAGTGAAAACATCGCTTGAGACGGTTCCTCAAAAACAGGTATGAGAGAGAAGTACGCTTGAGTAACTTTCAAGGAGGAAGATGCAAGGCTTTTAAGCGACACTAAGACCTACGTCATATTTCTGTTGAAGCAAACATGGGAAGTAAGTTCAAGGAGTTGGGCTGTTTGATGAGCCCCAATATCCATTGTTTGAAGAATTTCAATCTTTTTCATGAAGTTGGATTATTCAGGATAGAAACAAAACACTCTTCCTAAGAGACATCTACTACTCGTCAGTTATTAAAATATGGGATATGGTTTCCTATGACAGACATCTGTCTATCAACACTGCACAAGGTGTTTAGTGTGGTTACCATTCTTTCTTAAATTTACCTTTTAAAAAAATTACGAAATAATTTTTACACACCTGGATGCTCTCGGAGTTACTCACACGCAAGGATTCACTGTCACATAACACGTGCAGATAGTCTAGCTGAAATGTCTACAGATCCAGTAATGTAAGCAGCTGAGGTCAGGTGTAGGGAGAGGACATGGCATTTGACCTTCCCGACCATGTCTTTACTGAGGCATATAGGAGGCTATTCATCAGGAAGGGTCTTCGATGCTATACAGAGAAGAAAGAGAGGAAATATAAGCCAATAGACATATACACGGGCCACCCACATTAATGCGACCACCGTCTATGTTCGACGTCAGTGTCATAGAAACACCCACAGACTGTAGGTGACAGCACCAGCGGCAGAGGATATATAAAGCACGGCGAGTGGACTCGGAAAATAGTGCAGTCGTTGCCTAATGTAGGAAAAGAGCGATTTATCCGAAAGGGCATGCTAATTGGCTTTCGAGCCAAGGATGAAAGCATCTCCGAATCGGCAAAGTTTGTAAATGTTCTCATCCAGCTGTGGTTAAAGTACACTGTACATGACGCTACCCAAAACTGGTGTCAAGGCAACTGTGGTACGCCGTGCACCATAAATGGCAGTGGTGATTTGGAGATGTGTGTGCGCAAATACACGTACAACTGTTGAGCAACTGACCGCCCAGAAGAATCAAGGGGCTACCAACTGTGTCTCCTCAACGACATTTCGGCGAACGTTGCTGCGTGTGGGCCTCCGCAGCAGGCACCTGATTCATACACACATGCTGATTTCTGTTCTTCAAAGACGGAGGCTGAAATTTACACGCCAGTGCTGAAAATATACGTGCGCTGAGTGGGAGTCAGGTGGGCTTTACAAACGAATCACATTAATTTTGTGCACCATCGGAAGATGACAGTTGGGGTGTACGGCGTGAAACGTCTCAAAGCAACACCCTACAATAATTGCCGGAAGAGTTGCTCCGACACCGAATGTTCATCACAGAAAAGGATGTTGTCAGGAGTTCAACTGGCTCAATGGTTCAGATGGCTCTGAGCACTATGCGACTTCTGAGGTCATCAGTCGCCTAGAACTTAGAACTAATTAAACCTAACGAACCTAAGGACTTCACACACATCCATGCCCGAGGCAGGATTCGAACCTGCGACCGTAGCGGTCGCTCGGCTCCAGACTGTAGCGCCTAGAACTGCACGGCAACTCCGGCCGCCAGTTCAACTGGGAAGTTTGATGGGACCGCTGTTGTTACCTACATACATAACAGATCTGACGGATGGGGTGAGCGGCAGTCTGCGACTGTTTACAGACGATGCTGCAGTGAACGAGAAACTGTAGTCGTTGAGTGACTGCTCGCGGTAACAGAATGACTTAATGTTAGACTGAAATCCTATTTGGTATGACGAATAGCAGATTACTATGAATGTATAAAAGTGTAAGCTAAAGCAGATGAGCAGAAAAGGAATCACTGTAATGTTAGAGCACAGTATTATTGGTGCTTGACACAGTCACGTCGATTAATCATGTAGGCGTAACGTTGCAAAGCAATACGAAATGGAAACAGCACGTAAAATGGCTAGTAGATTGTGTAGAGGACCCAGTTTGTGAATTGGGAGAATTGGGAGAGGTTTAGCTGATCTGTAAAGGAACATTTCTGTGACCCATTCTCGACTACTGATCAAGTGTTTAGGATTCTCATCGGGTCGCATTAAGAGAAGACACCGAATGTGTTCCGAGGTGTGCTGCTGCATTTGTTACCGGTAGGTTCGATCAACCCGAAAGTATTATGAAAACGCTCCGTGAACTCAAATACGAATCCCGCGAGGGAAGTCGATATTCTTCTCGAGAAAATTTAAGGATCCGGAATTTGTGAGTGACTGCAAAACGATTTTTCTAGCAGCAATGTACATCTCGTGTACAGACCACTAAATTGGGACTCGTACGGAGGCGTGCAGACAGTCATTTTTCCCTCGCTCCATTTGCGGGGGGATGGGAGGAGACACAGGTAGCGAAATGACTGGTAGTGGTACAAGGTACACTCCACCATGGACCGTATGATGAGTTGCAGAGCATGCATGTAGATGTATTCGAAAAAGCGTAATCGATGCAGTCATGAAAAGGAAGTTCTGTTATGCATTTGGTGGTTATCTGCAGGATGCAAGTAGAGGTTTCACAACTTCTTCGTTTCAGTTCCAGATGACGCTCGTGAAGTGCCACATATTTAGCGACGTATTGTGCAGGTGGGAAGGTCCCGCTGATACGAGGCCAGTGGCTGCAGTCGTCCTGAACGTCCCAGGGAGAGTCCCAGGAGAGGAGGTAATTGAGTGGCTGCTCACTGCTTGCGCCATCTCTGAGAACTCTTTACCTCCGGAAATGAGAAATCTCTGCGGCCTCGCCAGTAATGAGTTCCTGCGGGCGCTCGTGTGGCACCTCCATAAAGATGACAATCTCCCTCATACCATTGTCGTTTATTATCCCCCTGACGGATGGTTATATCACATCGTAATAAATTTCATTTCGTTTGAAGAAGGTGTTAAAACATTTATACGCTTACAACGTTAGCACCCATGCTCAAACTGCCAATATAGAGTAAATATATTTTTAAAATACAGAGCTGCGACTGTTTCATCTCCCATTCACGTTGTTTATATGTGAAACTCTTCATTTGTGAACAACCTATGCTAGAATATTTTACCAACAATAACACAGACTGTTTAAAAAAATCATCCATCTTCACTAGACTATATCTCCTTTAAAGGTGAAAATAAATCTTCGTGTGGATATCAGTTCACGCATAGGAATACGAAGTATTTACTGAAAAAAGAAATACGAAATTTTATATCATACTTACAGAAACAACAACGCGTAAGTGACTCTGTGAGCTTGACATCTAAATGCTAAACAACGCAGCAACAAACATTGCTATTGGAGCTGACGTAACACTCCGTGCTGGAAAGGAGTTCTGAAGAGAAGGGTTCAGCTTATGGAAATGATGAGCGTTCTGCAGAGTGATCTTTGAACTGAGAATTTTCATTTCCGCGGAATATACGCCATTTTTAGCATATTTATCTTACACAATATCGCTTCAGCTTTATTTTTATTGCAAAGAATTGAAATATCTTCGTTCTCTCGACAACAGTAACGATGCTGCACAAAATATGGCCAGTAACCGAAACTTAGAAACTGCAAAATCAGGTATTAAGTCTTTAACGGCCATACGTTTCACACGTATGCGCATACAAACCTGGAGTACTTGTTACATTTGTATCTAGGATCAATGTCTTCAACAACCGTTCTCAAATGTTTGATGTGATAAACATCCAGATGAAAGTCAAACTCATCCAATACTTCGGCCAGCAGGTTTGGGCTACTGCTTTCTCAACGGCTGGTATGTAACGTCCCAATTTACGCAAGTCGTAGTAAATGAAGGCAAAGAGACGGAGTTTTCACAAAACCCCACAAAAATGTAATCGCTTATCGTGAAGTCTGGTGACCTTGCAAGCCAGTGGTGCAAATCACTATCCAGACTCTAATTGCGGCCGAACCACATTTAAGAAGTTAAGAAGTGTTCTTATGTGCAGTTACCAGTGAAGTGATGCTCTGTCCTGTTGAAAAAATGGATTTCGCAGCATCTTCTCACAATACTGGACGAAGTCAGACGAATAAGCAAGCGGTCGAGCGGGTTGTACCAAAGAAACCGCTGCGTGCTACCACATGAACTGCCAACGTACTACTGGCGCCAAGCAAAACTCTTTGTTTCGATGCGGAAGTTGAAATTTCTCCCAAACAAAATTAATTCATGTAGAACCTGTAGTACTTGTAGAACATATAATCTTGTGAAATCGGAAGAATCTTTCCTGTATTAGGCATTAGGGTGAAGATACTGCCACCAAAGGGAACCATATATTGCACTTAAGATGTATAATTTGTCAGACGACTCAGACTCTAAGGTAGTCGTCTTGATTCTGTACGCTTGCCAGCATACAAACCGCATGGCACGTTACGTTATGGATTTTCAGTTTTCTGTCTATACTGTGGCATCTACAACAAGTTTTCTGCATCAGGATACAGAAGTATGTTAAAGTATGAGTGGCAAAGTTCACTTTGCCTTTTGATATTAAACTACTCTGGTGCAGATACACCAAAAATGATGCAGTATATCTCAATATTCGGCATGTGATGTGTGAATATGATTCTACTCCACTGTGTTTCAGTCACTTCATTGAGACTCCATATTTACACGGCGATTATGAATAAGGCTAGAACATACGACGACACAGTGACTTATATTTAGCCAACTAATCCTCTGTAATAACTCCTTGTGTTCCTATATATTGTTCCCAGAAAATGCTTAGCTTTTTGACTAATAATGCCTCATCTATGGCAGTAAGTATCTGTTAATCAATATTGTTTCTTTAGTCTTTACGTTCATGAACAATCAAACATCGATTGTACTCACAGGTAGTGTTTTACAGATACATGGCGCAAATAGGTTGACAGAATGGAAAAAATTCCATGTATTAAAATCTTGTTATGTTCAGTTCTGCTGCAGGTGGTATTAGGTGGTCGCGTTTCTCTTAAACAATCACTCAACGTATTTCAGAATTAGTTCATGCTTATTTTCCTCGACACGTAGTCTATGGCTGACGTTACATAATAATTGCAGCCGAGATTCAGTAGATCCTGAAAATGTTCCTCTTACTGTTTTCTCTTCATTTCCTTTTTAGTAAGTGAATCGACTTCACAGCTGGAAGCCTGCGAGCTGGCTAGCAAAACATAAGAATGCCTTTAACGGGAGTTGGCTATGCTAAAAATGTTCTGAATCTCAGGCGAAGCCGCAGCCTCAGGTAGACAGACAGGCAGTTCTCTCATCCAGCCCTGTCCAGGAAGGACACTGGAAGGCCACTTTCTGTCAAAAGCAGAATATTGTTCTTAGAATCATTTTAGCAAGCTGAGAGATCTCTAGCTAGGCATCATTTCCCAGACATTAGATCGTAAATCTTCGTTATCTAAGGGGCGACACCATGAAATAACTTCCTTTTTTAAATTTAGAATCCAACGTTCTGGCTAATACTTGCTACCATTTTACGAATTTTCTCGGCCGCATCCTTGTATTAGGCTTTTCGTGAAGTCTATTTTAAAATTGTGTCATGTAATGGGAGAGATTTTCTGCCTTCTTTCTCACCTCAGAGGTCTATTCGTTGGAAATATCAAACATCCGCAACAGCAGGAGATTGTTGAACATCTGTACTTGAGTTTCACTAGACGAAACTCGCAATGTCTGCTTCAGCTGACCACTGAGTTTCTGTTCTGTCGAAGAGGCAACCTATTTACGGAGCATCTACAAAGAGAACGCCAGACGCTAGGTGACGGGAAAGTAATGCCTTCACACTAGATGACGGAAAAATACACTTCGTGTTAGGAGATAGAGGAGTAAACGCTGATGACTAGGCAGCAAGGAGTTAGGATGAATGCTGAGGCTAGTTCTGTGGTCACAGAGAAGGATGTTTCCACTGGAGTTCTGTGAACAGGAAGAGAACAGCGCTTTACGCTAAGTGTATGGAAGGATACGCTATCGTTGCGATCTTCAGTTCTGCAGGGACTCGATACTAGTTCACTCACTTCAGGAGACAATTATTCGGTTTTAATACTTCGCAGCCAGCTAGTTTGCTTTCAGTGTGCACTTTGGCAATTTCACTGGTGTTCGAAACTATTTTCCCGAGAGCTAACTGATTTACTAACCATGCTTACGGACACTAGTCATATTTGTGCGTTATCAGTATAATTTTGCATTTATAGAACTCACCCACTTGTACCAGCATTACAGTTCCCCATCTTGTCTAAGTATATAATGTTCAGTTGTTTATCTCAGTGGTTAATGAAACCCAGATAACAAGTTCAGAATAGGAAAGGATCGAACATCAACACGTGAAAGGGATACACATCAGATAGATCGACGTTTTCACCAAATTAACATTTATGTAAGAAAAACATACTGCTCATTTAAATTCCAGATCAATAACAACATGAAACCATCAGAATTATAGTGACATATAAAGTGACAGACTAGTTAAGTTTAACAATATAACCAAAAGGAGCCGGCCGCAGTGGCCGTGCGGTTCTGGCGCTGCAGTCCGGAACCGCGGGACTGCTACGGTCGCAGATTAGAATCCTGCCTCGGGCATGGGTGTGTGTGATGTCCTTAGGTTTAAGTAGTTCTAAGTTCTAGTGGACTTATGACCTAAGATGTTGAGTCCCATAGTGCTCAGAGCCATTTGAACCAATTTTGAACCAAAAGGAACAGTATTCAATAAACTTAACACATTTGAGTTTATGAACAGTAAGAATGAAATTTGAATTGTTCAGCAAAAGGAAACTACATTTACCAAATACAGTGCGCATCCGATTTTATGAATAACAGTTACTAGAGAGAATGAACACTCTTCTATTATGAACAGTAGATGGATAACTTACAAAAGTTCATGAGTCAATCCCGCTAAACTCCACAGCCTACAGTCCTGGCGGCAGTCGTTCAACTAACGTATTGTTCCAAGGAACAACTCAACTACTCAACTTTGCTAGGTATGACAGACGACGCGGCAAAACTCTCCCGTGACAGTAACTTAGACCTCGGGCGTTGAGCAGGATGGAGCCACGGTAGCGGCCCACAAGTCACGCCTGCAAACACCGAGGTAGACTCGCGTGTTTCGCAGTCAGCTGTGGACATAAATCACACGTGAGGCAGCAACCTCAACCAATAACAGAATATACAGTATTAAATGACGAAACTCGCTTTAGCAAGATAAATACAACTTGTAATCTAAAATATATATATATATATATATATATATATATATATATATATATATATATATATATATATATATATATATATATACTCCTGGAAATGGAAAAAAGAACACATTGACACCGGTGTGTCAGACCCACCATACTTGCTCCGGACACTGCAAGAGGGCTGTACAAGCAATGATCACACGCACGGCACAGCGGACACACCAGGAACCGCGGTGTTGGCCGTCGAATGGCGCTAGCTGCGCAGCATTTGTGCACCGCCGCCGTCAGTGTCAGCCAGTTTGCCGTGGCATACGGAGCTCCATCGCAGTCTTTAACACTGGTAGCATGCCGCGACAGCGTGGACGTGAACCGTATGTGCAGTTGACGGACTTTGAGCGAGGGCGTATAGTGGGCATGCGGGAGGCCAGGTGGACGTACCGCCGAATTGCTCAACACGTGGGGCGTGAGGTCTCCACAGTACATCGATGTTGTCGCCAGTGGTCGGCGGAAGGTGCACGTGCCCGTCGACCTGGGACCGGACCGCAGCGACGCACGGATGCACGCCAAGACCGTAGGATCCTACGCAGTGCTGTAGGGGACCGCACCACCACTTCCCAGCAAATTAGGGAGACTGTTGCTCCTGGGGTATCGGCGAGGACCATTCGCAACCGTCTCCATGAAGCTGGGCTACGGTCCCGCACACCATTAGGCGTCTTCCGCTCACGCCCCAACATCGTGCAGCCCGCCTCCAGTGGTGTCGCGACAGGCGTGAATGGAGGGACGAATGGAGACGTATCGTCTTCAGCGATGAGAGTCGCTTCTGCCTTGGTGCCAATGATGGTCGTATGCGTGTTTGGCGCCGTGCAGGTGAGCGCCACAATCAGGACTGCATACGACCGAGACACACAGGGCCAACACCTGGCATCATGGTGTGGGGAGCGATCTCCTACACTGGCCGTACACCACTGGTGATCATCGAGGGGAAACTGAATAGTGCACAGTACATCCAAACCGTCATCGAACCCATCGTTCTACCATTCCTAGACCGGCAAGGGAACTTGCTGTTCCAACAGGACAATGCACGTCCGCATGTATCCCGTGCCACCCAACGTGCTCTAGAAGGTGTAAGTCAACTACCCTGGCCAGCAAGATCTCCGGATCTGTCCCCCATTGAGCATGTTTGGGACTGGATGAAGCGTCGTCTCACGCGGTCTGCACGTCCAGCACGAACGCTGGTCCAATTGAGGCGCCAGGTGGAAATGGCATGGCAAGCCGTTCCACAGGACTACATCCAGCATCTCTACGATCGTCTCCATGGGAGAATAGCAGCCTGCATTGCTGCGAAAGGTGGATATACACTGTACTAGTGCCGACATTGTGCATGCTCTGTTGCCTGTGTCTATGTGCCTGTGGTTCTGTCAGTGTGATCATGTGATGTATCTGACCCCAGGATTGTGTCAATAAAGTTTCCTCTTCCTGGGACAATGAATTCACGGTGTTCTTATTTCAATTTCCAGGAGTGTATAAAGCATGGCGAGTGGACTCGGAAAATAGTGCAGTCGTTGCCAAATGTAGAAAAAGAGCGATTTATCCGAAAGGTCATGCTAATTGGCTTCCGGGCCAAGGATGAAAGCAACTCCTAATCGGCTAAGTTTGTAAATGTTCTCGTCCAGATGTGGTTAAAGTACACTGTACATGACGCTACCCAAAACTGGTGTCAAGGCAACTGTGGTACGCCGTGCACCATAAATGGCAGTGGTGATTTGGAGATGTGTGTGCGCAAATACACGTACAACTGTTGAGCAGCTGACCGCCCAGAAGAATCAAGGGGCTACCAACTGTGTCTCCTCAACGACCTTTCGGCGAACGTTGCTGCGTGTGGGCCTCCGCAGCAGGCACCTGATTCATACACACATGCTGATTTCTGTTCTTCAACGACGAAGGATGAAATTTACAGGCCAGTACTGAAAATATACGTGCGCTGAGTGGGAGTCAGGTGGGCTTTACAAACGAATCACATTAATTTTGTGCACCATCAGACAGATGACAGTTGGCGTGTACGGCGTGAAACGTCTCAAAGCAACACCCTACAATTATTGCCGGAAGAGTTGCTCCGACACCGAATGTTCATCACAGAAAAGGATGTTGTCAGGAGTTCAACTGGCTCAATGGTTCAGATGGCTCTGAGCACTATGCGACTTCTGAGGTCATCAGTCTCCTAGAACTTAGAACTAATTAAACCTAACTAACCTAAGGACTTCACACACATCCATGGCCGAGGCAGGATTCGAACCTGCGACCGTAGCGGTCGCTCGGCTCCAGACTGTAGCGCCTAGAACAGCACGGCAACTCCGGCCGCCAGTTCAACTGGGAAGTTTGATGGGACCGCTGTTGTTACCTACATACATAACAGATCTGACGGATGGGGTGAGTGGCAGTCTTACACGAAGCGAGGCGTCGTTTGGCATCTACCGGCGAGATGTGTGGCTTATGAGCAGCCGCCTGACCATGAAATCCAAGTTTTCTCACCATGTGCCTAATTGTCATAGTACTTGCAGTGGATCCTGATGCAGTTTGGAACTCCTGTGTCATGTTCTGCAAAAATGTCTTCCTACTACACATTACACCCCTCTTCAGCTGTCGGTGGTCTCCGTCAGTCAACAGAAGAGGTCGGCCTGTGTGCATTTCCGCTGCACGTGTACCTTCCGTTTCCACTTCACTATCACATCGGAAACAGTGGACCTAGGGATGTTTAGGAGTGTGCAAATCTCGCGTACAGACGTATGACACAAGTGTCACCCAATCACCTGACCACATTCGAAGTACGTGAGTTCCGTGGAGCGCCCCATTCTGCTCTCTCGCGATGTCGAATGGCTATTGAGGTCGCTGACATGGAATGCCTGGCAGGAGGTGGCAGTACAATGCACCTAGCATGAAATACGTATTTTTCTGGAGGTGTCCGGATACTTTTGATCATACAGTGTAATTAGAATGGATTTTGTCGTACAAAATGAATACATACGCCTCTGTCTAGGTAAGAAGGTAAGCCAGTACATGTAACTGACAAGGTGCTGGTACAAACGGAACAGTAGGAGTCAAACCCCCTGAGGCATGAATAAGTATTGCTAAAGAGCCTTAAGAAACTCTGGTTAAGGTAAGCTTAAGCGAAGCATAAAATTTCACTCAGTAGGAGCTCCACGTAATTCAGATATGACTGAAACACATCAACGTAGGTTAGAGCAAATACAATTACTAAATCACAACTAGGTTTAAAATTCATACCCAGTACCACGACGTTGCCACCGCCACCGAGTACGGTGCGACTCACTGGTGTTATCACTTCAATTCATAACATTACACCCCAAACGGGTGCACACAAGCGGTTTACCAATTAACAGAATCACGTGACTTCAAAGAAGACGCACTAAGCCACTTTCATGCCAAGGCATCTACATCTACATCTACATTTATACTCCGCAAGCCACCCAACGGTGTGCGGCGGAGGGCACTTTACGTGCCACTGTCATTACCTCCCTTTCCTGTTCCAGTCGCGTATGGTTCGCGGGAAGAACGACTGCCGGAAAGCCTGCGTGCGTGCTCGAATCTCACTGATTTTACATTTGTGATCTCTGCGGGAGGTATAAGTAGGGGGAAGCAATATATTCGATACCTCATCCAGAAACGCACCCTCTCGAAACCTGGACAGCAAGCTACACCGCGATGCAGAGCGCCTCTCTTGCAGAGTCTGCCACTTGAGTTTGCTAAACATCTCCGTAACGCTATCACGCTTACCAAATAACCCTGTGACGAAACACGCCGCTCTTCTTTGGACCTTCTCTATTTCCTCTGTCAACCCGATCTGGTACGGATCCCACACTGATGAGCAGTACTCAAGTATAGGTCGAACGAGTCTTTTGTAAGCCACCTCCTTTGTTGATGGACTACATTTTCTAAGGACTCTCCCAATGAATCTCAACCTGGCACCCGCCTTACCAACAATTAATTTTATATGATCATTCCACTTCAAATCGTTCTGCACGCATACTCCCAGATATTTTACAGAAGCAACTGCTACCAGTGTTTGTTCCGCTATCATATAATCATACAATAAAAGATCCTTCTTTCTATGTATTCGCAATACATTACATTTGTCTATGTTAAGGGTCAGTTGCCACTCGCTGCACCAAGTGCCTATCCGCTGCAGATCTTCCTGCATTTCGCTGCAATTTTCTAATGCTGCAACTTCTCTGTATACTGCAGCATCATCCGCGAAAACCGCATGGAACTTCCGACACTATCTACTATATATATTGTGGAAAGCAATGGTTCCATAACACTCCCCTGTGGCACGCCAGAGGTTACTTTAACGTCTGTAGACGTCTCTCTATTGAGAACAACATGCTGTGTTCTGTTTGCTAGAAACTCTTCAATCCTTCCGCACAGCTAGTCTGATATTCCGTAGGCTCTTTGTTAATCAGGCGACATTTCGAAACTGCATCGAACGCCTTCCGGAAGTCAAGGAAAATGGCATCTACCTTGGAGCCTGTATCTAATATTTTCTGTGTCTCATGAACAAGTAAAGCGAGTTGGGTCTCACATGATCGCTGTTTCTGGAATCCATGTTAATTCCTACAGAGTAGATTCTAGGTTTCCACAAACTGCATAATACGCGAGCAAAAAACATATTCTAAAATTCTACAACAGATCGACGTCAGAGATATAGGTCTATAGTTTTGCGCATCTGCTCGACGACCCTTCTTGAAGACTGGGACTACCTGTGCTCTTTTCCAATCATTAGGAACCTTCCGTTCCTCTAGACACTTGCGGTACACACTGTTAGAAGGGTGGCAAGTTCTTTCGCGTACTCTGTGTAGAATCCAATTGGTATCCCGTCAGGTCCAGTGGACTTCCCTCTGTTGAGTGATTCCAGTTGCTTTTCTATTCCTTGGACACTTATTCCGATGTCAGCCATTTTTTCGTTTGTGCGAGGATTTAGAGAAGGAACTGCAGTGCGGTCTTCCTCTGTGAAACAGCTGTGGCAAAAGTTGTTTAGTATTTCACACTGCAGAACAAACAAATACATATTATTCACTGAACAAGACACAGTAATATTGCGCCAGTTTTCCTTTCAACAGTAAAACCACAGGGCCTGAATGTCAATGGGCAGTATGTTACGGTGCACTCTCCCTGACGTCAATTATCCTTTTAACTTCTTTTCAAATAACAGAAGGAGGCCCCCGTCACCAGAGCTCCCTACCACGGCCTTCGTCATCTTCTTTAGCGTCTGGCCCGCAATCGACAAGTCGCTCGGCGATCCGGCTGGGTACATGCATTGTCCAACCCCCTCAGCCCAATCAAATCCCACCGCCAGGCGCTGCTGCTCCAGCCCTCCTTCTTCCGTCACGTGCCGTCCACAACACACTGCCGCCGCGCCGATCCTCCACACCTCAACTAGGAAAACCACAGATAGTTACAAGAGAGGTGACAATCGATACCAGTACCAGAGGTAGTTTGGCCAGCAAACCGAGCCGACACGGCTTAGGTAACTCATGTTCCTTTACTTTATGATATTAAATAAGACTTTTATATTGATCACCTGTTTCTGTTACACATTAGACGATCCCTCTCCTTAAAATGTCTATGTTCATAGTGTCGTGCCCTTATCAAGTCTGACTGGGCCACTCCGGTCAATTATCATTCAGTAAAACCTATCCGTCTTGTGATATTGTTATGAGGGTTGCCCAGATAGTAATGCACCGCCTATTTTCTTCAACAATTCTTTATTGAAAATTGAGAAAATTACATGCACGAAAGTATGGTGTTTTATCTACACACTCTATTTTTCTGTTCTATGGCCTTCCTCCAGCGCGAAACAAGGGCGTGCATGCCATGTCGGTACAAATCCTTGTCCTTGTGGAGGAGCCAGTGCTTCACTGTGTGGGTCACGTCCTCATCGTTCTCAAAATGTCCTCTAGTGGCCAAACAAGTTGAAGTCCAGGCGCTAGGTCAGGTGTGACAGCCGTCTATGGCCTCCCCGACCGTTGCGTGGAGCTCCGACGAACCGCCTTCTGATAACCTGACCCACCGTGCCCAGCGACTAACTGTACCTCTGTCGACAGCAGATGCTCCACGAATTTGCACACGCGTTTGTGAATACTCTCCACAGTTTCTTTCTCTGTAGTAAGAAATTCAATGACGACACGTTGCTTGTAACGTACATCACCTACAGACGCCATTTGGAAACTGTCCTCCAGCTAAGCTATCTGTCGGAAGTGACGGAAACTTGGAGCCCTCACTCACCAGACTACAATTAATACATACATATTTTTTCACTGACGAAACAAAAAAATGCGGTGCATTACTTCCTGAGAAACCCTCGTGTTTCCTTTAGTTACTTTTAATGACCACATGGTGCGTTTCCCATCTCTGTAGAACGCAAGAGACCGGACTTTAGCCCAACAGTACTTTGCAAAATAGCAGATCCGACACCACACATAAGATGTTGACGGCACTGCCAGCATTTCTTATACCTGTAACCCTTTCAGTTTCATAGCACAATTTCATTTTAACTAATACAAATTTTAAATCGAAAGATAAGAATGAATTATTTCATAATAAGTTAACATCAAGAATAAAAAAAAAGAACTATTTTTAAACCGCAAGTGCTTTTACTAATTTTTGCTTTTTGACGGGAATGGTTGGTTAGTAAAAGTCCACTGTTGTCCTAAGTGTTTGTCGTTGCAGAATTTGGGGGAAATATTTTTATGTGTTTGTGTATAGTTAGAATTTGGTTAGTTGGGATCTGACCTGAAAGTGCAGTGAAATACAGAGGAGAGGCAAAGAAACTTGTACACCTGTCTGATATGATGTAGGGCTCCCGCGAGCACGCAGAAATACAGCAGCATGACCTCCCATGGTCTCCACTAATGTCTGAACTAGTGCTGGAGGGAACTGATACCACGAATCCTGCAAGGCTATCCGGAAATCCGTAAGAATACCAGGGCTTGTAGATCTTTTCTGAACCCAAGCCATCTCATATATGCTCAATAATGTTCATGCCTGGGGAGTATGGAGGCCAGCGGAAGTTATTACATTCAAAAGCGTGTTCCTGAAGCCACACTGTAGAAATTCTGAACGTGTGGCGTGTCGCATTGTCCTTCTGGAATTGTCTAAGGCCGTTGGAACGCTCAATGGACATGAATGGATGCAGGCGATCAGACGGGATACGTATCTAGACGTATCACGGGTTCCACATCACTCCGACTGTACACGCCCCACACCATTACAGAATCTCCAACAGCTTCAACAGTCCCCTGCTGACATGGATTCGTGAAGTTCTTTCCACACCCGTACACGTCTATCTGCTCGATACAATTTGAAAAGAGACACGTCCGATCAGGTAACATATGTCCAGTCATAAACAGCCCAGTTTGGGGATGACGGGCCCAGGAGAGGCGCAAAACTTTGTGTCCTGCTGTCATGAGCGGTACACGAGTGGGCCTTCGGCTCCGAAAGCCGATGTCGATTAAGTTTCTTTGAATGGTTTACACGCTGACACCTGTTGATATCCCAGCACTGAAAACTGCAGCACAAGCCCGCTTGTCTGTACTGTTGTAGATGTAGGATGTGCCACTACTGCCCCTACAATACGACAATGCTCTTGGACTTCTGTGGTCTGTGCTGCGTTGACATCCATAACCTCGTTTACGGGCGTGTGTATTTCCACGTGACCTCTGATACCAGCATCGCTGCACAGCTGACGCCGCACGTTCACCTAGTGTGGCAGTTCTCCGGAAAGACCATCCCCCCCACTGCGAAGGCACAGTTTGACTCATTTCAAACTACCTCACTTGAATGTGGCAAGCACGTGGCATGGTTGCCTACTTGCTTCACGTTTCCACCACACTGAGCCTTTTGACTGTAGACGTTCCCTATTAAAGGATAGACGCAGATGACTCTCTGATAGCTATGCCACTACACTATCTGCTGGCGGACGACTTTGAAACAATTATCAGTACATCTACCCTCTGGTCATCGGAAGAAAATCGACGTCGTGTTTCCAGATGTACTAATTTTTTTCCCAGCAGTGTATTTACATGTTTGTAGCCATATTTGTTCAGAAAACATGTATTTTCTTGCACATTCCTGCAGTGTCTCTTTTGGTTGAATCCACTCTGTCAGGAGAGGTTTATCTATGGACGCTGTACGCAGCGACCCCTTCTCGATGAAGGGGACTGATGACCACAGATATTAAGTCCCATGGTGCTCAAAGCCATTTGAACCATTTTGTTATCATTCAGGTATTGGCTTGGCTCTCCTCTCGTTGGTAGCATAACCGCGTCTTGAACACGTCCACCGCAGTGCACGGTTCACAACACCAAGCTACGACAACTAAAAAATGGTTCAAATGGCTCTGAGCACTATGGGGCTTAACATCTGTGGTCATCAGTCCCCTAGAACTTAGAACTACTTAAGCCTAACCAACCTAAGGACATCACACACATCCATGCCCGAGGCAGGATTCGAACCTGCGACCGTAGCAGTCGCGCAGTTCCGGACTGAGCGCCTAGAACGGCGAGACCACCGCGGCGGGCTACGACATCTAAACATCGGAGTATAAGAGCCCGAAACCGGTCGTGTCTTAAATAAAAGGAACCTTAAAACTGTAGCGATATTTTTAGCCTCTTGTATATTGCTCAGTTGCGGATGATTCTCCCACAGGATTGTTTCTTTAAGGATTATATTGAAAGATAATTTATCAAGTGCACTAACATGTTACTTACAGAATTGCATTTTAGGAAAGCTGGTACCTATTATACAATCCTTGCTGCAAAGAGCACTCGGCAAGTAAAATCACGGAATGGCAATGTACAGAGTTCTGCAAAACTTAAAGACGAGTTAGATAAAGTAGCATGTCTCCAGATGTTTCCCAGTGGTGTATAGCAAGCTGAGAGTCACGTGACGTGACGTCAGCGTAACTGTGCCACAAAATGTTGCTGGCCCCGCAACTCACGACATTTCAAGGAACTGAAAACCAGAGTCTGCGTCAGTCAGCGTGATCTGTGGTAGCGTTGGTCATTGCAACACGGCCCGGAGATAATATATGAATGACTTCACATGGTGAAGAATCTTCACGAAGTTGTAAGAAAGGCGAAATGTGACGTGTGTAGGTAAAGATTATACACACGTCAAAAAAGTTTTGCATCACCTCGCTTCCGAAACCTGTACAGGAAACTGGAATACAGATCAACATCAACATCATTTCCGCCTTTTTTATTTCTCATGAAAACCACACATTGCATGTTGTACCACCATACAGCAAAACCTTCACAGGTACTGGTCCAGATTGCTGTACACACTAGTACCTCTAATACCCAGTAGCACATCTTGCATTGATGCATGCCTGTATTCGTCGTAACATACTATCCACAAGTTCATCAAGGCACTGTTCATCCAGATTGTCTCACTCATCAACGGCGATTCGGCGTAGATCCCTCAGAATGGTTGGTGGGTTACTTTGTCCATAAACAGCCCTTTTCAATCTAACCCAGGCATGTTCGATAGCTTTCATGTCTGGAAAAACTTTATGGCCACTCTAGTTGAGCGATGTCGTTATCCTGAAGGAAGTCCTTCACAAGATGTGCACGATGTGTGAGCGAATTGTCGTCCATGAAGGCGAATGCCTCGCCTATACACTGCCGATATGATTTCACTGTCGGTCGGAGGATGGCATTCGTATGGTGCAGCCGTTACAGCGCCTTCCTTGACCACCAGCGGCGTACATCGTTCCCACATAATGGCACCACAAAACATCAGGGAACATGCAACTTGCTGCACTCACTGGACAGTGTGTCTAAGGCGTTCACCCTGACCTGGTTGCCAAACGCGACTCCGACGATTGTCTGGTTGAAGGCATATGCGACATTCATCGATCGATGAAGAGAACGTGATGCCAATCCTGAGCGGTCCATTCGGCATGTTGTTGGGTCCATGCATACCGTGTTGTATGGTATCGTGGTTGCAAAGATGGACCTCGCCAAGGACGGCGGGAGTAAAGTTGCGCGTCATGCAGCCTATTTCGCATAGTTTGAGTCGTAACACGACATCCTGTAGCTGCACGAGAAACATTATTCAACATGGTGGCGTTGCTGTCACGATTCCTCCGAGCCATAATCCGTAGGTAGCAGTCATCCACTGCAGTAGGAGCCCTTGGGTGGCCTAAGCGAGGCATGTCATCGACATTTCCTGTCTCTCCGTATCTCCTCCATGTCTGAACAACTCGCTTTGGTTCACTCAGAGACGCTTGGACTCTTCATTTGTTGAGAGCCCTTCCTGGCACAAAGTAACAATGCAGACGCGATCGAACCGCGGTATTGACTGTCTAGGCATGGTTGAGCTACAGATAAAAAGAGGCGTGTACCTCATTCCTGGTGGAATGGCTGAAACTGATCGGCCGTCGGACCCCCGTCTGTCTAATAGGCGCTGCTGATGCACGGTTGTTTATATCCCTGGGTGGGTTTAGTGACATCTCTGAACAATCAAATTAACTGTGCCTGTGATATAATATCCTCAGTCAACGTCTATCTTCAGGAGTTCTGGGAACCGGGGTGATGCAAAACTTTTTTTCATTTGTGTTGTATAATTTGACGTGCATGGGGAGCGTTCCCAACCACAGGTGCCCCTGCCGAAGGAAAAATGGTGGTCGACCATGGTCAGCTACAGCAAGAATGACCGCTGTATTGTCGTACTAACGAGAAGGAAGCTCTGCAAACACTGTGTACAATTGCAGCCATATTTAACTGGATTGCCATGCACACTTCTGACCCTCCACAGTGGCACCGCAATTGTATGAGAGTTTTCTCTTGACCCGACGACCAGTATGCTGTATTCCGTAAGCACACAAAAATTGGTGTCACAGTTTATGATGGTACAAAGAGGAGTCAAAACGTTTGCTCTTCTCGGGTGAGAAAAAAAATCTGTCTTAGTAACGATTCTGGACGTTCCCTCATACGGCAAGAGATGGGGACACTTAATGCACCCAGGAAAAATGTCGAACATGATACTTTTGGTGGTCAAAGTCTTATGATGTGGGGAGGCATAATATTGAAATGGCGTACTGACATCTAAGTCATTGAACACGGTACATTCGTCTGTAAATGTTGTCGTGTACAGTACTCTTTTCCCATATACGTCTTTTCAGGGGTGCATTTGACCCTGACTTCGTTTTTATCGAAGACAGTGCACGACCGCAGCGAACACCGAGTGCGTTAGTGGTCAGTGACACTTCACGCGGAAGTAACGTCCGTCCTTGTTTTGCACACCAGTGTATCTAAGGTAAGCAAAGTTTATAGATGTACTGAATCTGGGAAAACGCCTGCGATAAAAAGGCAGTGTAATTGTTCCGTCTACAGCAGATTGAAAACGACATCCATGTAATCAAGCTCTCTTGTTACACTATTTTCAAAGGAACTTTACCCAAATTCCCCGTGCCACCCGCGAATGGTTCAAAACGTTAGAGGGTTGAGCGAACACTAGGAATAGAGTTGTTGGACTGCGAAAACTAAATTTTTATCTGTTTAGAGCAAGTACAGTATTTTAACTTCATTCTGAAAATAGATGAGACTTACTATTTCCTTCCTAAACGTGCGAACGAATGACCCACGGACAGTGAAATAATTATGCCGTGGTATAATCTACAGCTAGAGTGAAGTAACCAAAATTTTCAGCGAAGTTGTACTTGAAAACCCCTTCACCTAATACAGAAAAACAGGCGGCATCTACACAGGAATTCGTTGTTACAGAGATTCAATCGCGAAACATGAAATAGTAGACGTTTTTTCTTCAAAAAGATAGCACCACAGCGTATAGCGCTCATTGAAGTGTTGACAGTTTATGTGATTTTTCCGCGGGACACGTAACATCTTCTTTAAAAGAGTTTTCCGGGTCGAAACGACGCAGTGGTTAGTGCTCTAGACTCGCATTCAAGAGGCCGACGGTTCAAATCTACTTCAGGCCATCGAGATTTACGTTTTCGATGGTTTCCCTAGACTGTATAAGACAAAATCTAGAATGGTTTGTACAGATTGGGCCATTCCACTTTTCTCCCCCATCCTTTCCTAATAAGAGCTTCTGCTCCGTCTGTAACAGCATTCCTGTTGATGTGACGTAAAACTGTAAATTACCTCCTGCTTTTTTCTTGAAGTATTCTCTCAGGTCGCTTCGTCTTCTCAGCTTCAGGGCTCCAGATTATTTCTCACACACATTATTTCTCACACAGACTGGACATATTGCCTTAGGAGAACACAGTGACGCTATTGACATATATTTTGTTACAACTTTATACAATTGTATCTTCTACCTTCGTAACCGTGGTGGTCTTGCGGGTGGTGCACCGGACTCTGTCCTCGGTGGACCGATGTTCAATCCCTGAGAGGGGCAGGGACATTGCCTTTCTTTATTCCGTACAGGGCGGCACCGCATCCACTCATTCTGCCTTCAGTTTCCAAGGATAAATTTGACGGGGGCTATGAGCCCACAAGCCCCCCCCCCCCCCCACCTCCTGCTAACTCCTAATACCACGGGGAAGAAAACCTGCCCCTGCATGTTTATAAGCCGATCACGAGCTTGCGCCACTGACCTTGCCATAGACTCTAAAACGTAATTTACTTAGATTTCTTACTCGCTGTACAACGAAACATATTTTACATGAGACCACTTGAAGTGGAAAGTATTTTTCTGGTATTTTGGTAACACGAGAGATACACTGATGGGCTCCAGAATGCTCTAAGAAAACTGCCGGACCACTGCCGGCAAAAGATATGGGTAGCCCCTGCAAGTGATTGCGGGGTACACTGTACTAGTTGGCGGACTTGTGATGGGGACCATTTTTCCAAAACAACAGGCACAGCATTTATCCGAAACCGGGAAAGGGATGGTGATTTTCATCGAAATACATTTTGTGCTTTATATGAGTTTACAGATGCGTAAAGTGCTTGCCTCTGTGTATCTTCAGTGATTGAACACTGCAAAATAGATTCGATGATACTCCCATTAAATACCTACGTTCTCACGAGATTTGCCTAATGAAGAGTAATAGATCAGTTTGACTGTTATTCAGTTGTGTAACTGAAACATAATTTATACGAATGTGTTACCTCTTTCCACAATCATACAGAGAGCAAAGAAATAATTATAAGTGATCATTCCGACATCTGAATGCCTGTTAATTGCCCATTTCAATGACATAACAGGGAAAATGGAAAACTGATTAAGTACCCGGCGAAAGTGCTTTTCATTTTACGAAAGGTAAAAGTACAGACGAACTATAGTGATTTCGATCTAAAAGTTGCGTGATGGAATGTAGACAAACAATGGTACTGTCACAGCATTTGATGATTCAGAGAAAGCTTCGAAGATATTACATATAATAAAATTCTCGATATGAATTACAGATAAAGAACCTCAAACATCTAGCGTAAGTGATGAAAGTGACCACACAAGAAATGTTACTTTATGGTAAGGAGGCTATGACCACGGATTGAACTGTTGATTTCCTTCTCTGGCGAAGAACATATACATGAAGTGGAAGAAAATCTCAGAAAATAAATGTGAGCGGTCAACGGTTGTTAGCGGTGAGCTTTTCCAATGTCGCAGCTTTTCCGCCTTGAAGAAACTGTCTAACACGTTTGACAGTATACGTAGCACAATATATGAGTGAAACCTAATGAAAAGTAAAACAAGTAGCTGAAAGGAAAACGATTACATTATAAATTTCCTAACCGAGGAACGTACAATAGAAACAGTATATAAATCTCGTTTCTGGGACTCAATAGTCCACAAGACAAAATAAAGCTAAATGCCACCGAAGAGAGCCATGTGTTACAAGTGTGTTCTAGTGGTATTACGAGCGCGTGCTGAAAAGTTTAATGCTTGCGATTTTTTATGTTAAATGTCTTAAAGATTTTTAAATAAACAAACGTTATTAACATTGTACATCTTTATTCTCTCTGTGTACACACCGCAGCTCTCTGCCGTTAGAGGGCCCTGAAATGTAGCGCGTAACACGGAGGTGTGTGACGTAACTAACTACGTATGTAGGTGCTTGGGAAACAGCATACTGGAATAGAGTTTCGATTTTGGGAAGTTCGTCTACACATGAAGTATCCTCTCGTTAAGCAAGGCAGTATCACGCTGCAGACGAACGGTGCGACATCTGCAGCAATCCGACGCCTTGTGTTCACTACCATTGACATCCTCCATGCAGTCCAGACATGGCTCCATCCGGTTTTCATCTGTTTCCGAAACAGATCTGTTTAATTACGATGCGGTACAAGGAGAGATGAGGTTATGTCTCCGTCAACAATGTTAAATATTCAACAACGACCTTATCAACAAACTGATCTCTCGTTCTGAGAAATGTGTTCGTCGCCACGGTGACAGTGTTGAAAATTAGTATGTAAACATGGTGAATAAAAATGTAGAATGTTAATAAGGATTTTTCATTCAAAAGCTTTATGAGTTTTCACGTTAAAATAATCTGAGGTATTATTTTTCAGCGCGTCTTCGTCATTGTGATCAGAAACATGACAAAAGAACAGGAACCCTACCTCTGGAACACAGATTTACATGTAGGTGAGTCCTGGAGAAACAGAGTAGAAAAAAATAGAAAGAGTGTGAAATGGGACACGGCAGTATAATGTTACACTAATATGGAATTTAAGTAATTAAAAATAATTTCCAAGAGAGAAAAAAAGTTTGAGGAAAAGCTTAAGCAGGTGTGGGTATCGTTCTCACACACGTCTTCATACATGTACGAATAGTTAATACGGCACAGTAACAATAAGGAGAATGCAAAATTGTTAGGGCAGGCTCAGTTGTAATATGTAGACCTAAATCTTGTATATGACATAGTACGTGCATTATAATGGCAATGATGAAGAGTGACGATTAATGTGTGTTAAGTTCTCTAAGAATGGCTGCTGCAATGAAGTCATCCTACTGTTATAGAATATAACTTCCGCAACTATGTTTCGCTGTTACACAACCTAATAAAATTAACAATTGCCTGTGTAAGAATTTCAGTTAATATGAGCGTGACGAATAATGCGATAGAGGAAGCATTTCTTCACTATACGAAAATGCTTATGAAATACTAATAATAAGTTAACGTTCATTAACCTACAAATAACGTATAGTACAGTCCGCATATTAAAATTAAAATGTTTTTTTGAATTAAATGAATAGCAAATAATTATTTAATAAGTACAGTGTTCAGACTTCAAAACACATTTACTTTTTAATGTAGCAACAGACTTGTCCATTAGTAGCAATGTTGTCATGTTTCAGCCATTTACTACAGTTGTGCACAGATTGACGTTGGCAGTAATCGAGAGCTCACAGAATGGCCGTTAAGAGCAAACGACGTGGAAGAATTGGACGAATCAGCTGTGGTTTAATTCACAAACAGACCGAGGAAGATACATTGTACATTAATGTTTGTAGGAGAAAAGCATTGGCTATCTGCCTGCGGGCTACTGGAGATTAATGAGTTCCAAGCGAGCAACTGAAAAGCTTAATGGATCGTGAACAATTATCCTAAATTAGTCATCCGTACGTTTAGTTGAACGGCATTTACAAATTGCTCAGCAGATAGAATTAGTTTCCGTAACCACCAACTAGAGGAACAATTTCCTAAAAGAGATTTTGCGTACTCATTCCTGAAAAGAGCTTTTATTTCGTTCTGTCCTCTCTCCCGACATTTCTCTGTGCTGTAGAAGACATTGAGAAGCAACAGGGGGAAAAAAAGCGATTACATGGATAACCAGAAAATAACGTCCCTGTGGTAGACAAGCCTAATGCATGTATTAGATTGGTCCCTGTACGCAACAAACCATACACAACGAGAGGAGCTGCCTGTAGTAAGACCACTGTAGTAACCCATGTGTTTAGAGATTTTTAAACTTTTTAATCTCACGCTGCTAAGACTTCACCTTAACATTAGAACAGTAATATAAACAATGCCACGCGTAATACGGTGCTAGTGACAAGAGTTATGTATTAGAGTAAGTCGCTGTATGGACATCTCGCAACTGCAGGTGAAACATAAATGGGGTTTAAACTCTGCGGGCAAAAACGAGTTCGAACACCAATTTCAGTAACCAAGATGGCATACCACCTCAGCCATTAACGTCATCTGCAATACTACAAAAAAAAAAAAAAAGAAAAGAAAAGTTCAGGTGGCTCTGAGCGCTATGGGACTTAACTTCTGAGGTCATCAGTCCCCTAGAACTTAGAACTACTTAAACCTAACCAACCTAAGGACATCACACACGTCCAAGCCCGAGGCAGGATTCGAACCTGCGACCGTAGCGGTCGCGCGGTTCCAGACTGGAGTGCCTAGAACCGCTCAGCCACTTCGGCCGGCGCAATAATCCCAGACTAATATTTGCAAACACCACCAATCCAACGTAAGAAGCTAGTTTTACCATGTTGATATGTTTGCTTCTGTTTTGTGATTTCGTGGGACTGTGCTTGACGGACACTCCAGGCTAGCCACCCATAATGGCACCATTTGGTGTCCTCATCACTCGCTGATGTCCATACCGATACTCAGGTTTCCTGAAGGCCACTTCAGAGAATATGCGCGGGTCTTCGGCCTGTAAGAGCCATCGTTCCAGTGCGCCTACCAATGCAGACAGCGCACAGGTTTTGTTACGCAGCGGAGTATGAACTCAAAACAAATTCTCAGAGCAATGCATTATTACTTACACTCCAACGTTTAACATTTGCGTTGGATAGAAAATTTAAAGGGATGTCAAATGAAAACGAGACAGATGGAGGAAACATAACTAAAATATTTATTATTTCAAAGGTAACCACCGTGACTGTTAACCTCTTTATCCCATTGTGAGTCAAACACGGTCAATGCCTTCATGCAAAAATGTTTGCCTGTTGCCTAAGGTACAATGCTTGTACACAGGTGTGCACCTCTTCGTCCGAAGCAAGTCGATGGCCAAGACCATCTTTCTTTAGGACACGAAAAATATGAAAACTGCAGGGTAAGGAGTCAGGGCCATATGTAAGGGCTTCCCAGCGAAACTTATCCAACGTTTTCCGAACAACAGGCACGCCAGCTTCGGGAAAGTCATGATGAACAATGTCTTTGACTGCAGGAGACCGCTTCACACTGACTTCCCGGAACATGGCACCACAGCAGTGTTTGGACACTTTGTAAAAACTGAAGTGTGCCATCAAATCCAAACGCCCAGGAATGTTGACGGACATCATCATTCTGTTGCAACATAATGCTCGTCCACGTGTTACCGACGTTATTTGGACTACACGGCGGAAGTTTCAGTTCGAAGCCCTTTGACTGCTTCCATACTGTCCCTGTCTCTGCCCATGCGATTTCCATATCTTAGGTCGGCCGAAGAAAGATATACATTTTCGATTTGCTTCGGGCGAAGAAGTGCGCGCCTAGGTACAATCATGGTTCCCTAGACAACAGCAAATATTTTTAGATTAAAGTAGTGACCATCTTACCCCTCAGTGGGATAAATGTATTAACTGTTATGGCGATTACTTTTGAAATAATAAACAGTTTGCTTGCTTTTTTACCATCTGCCTCGTTCTCATCAGATTTCCCTTCATATATTAATAGTAACAGCAAACAAAAAAGAATTTTTTACAAAGATTTCTATTTTGTTAACTTATCTACTGTAGTACTTAATTACATTGAAATATTATCTCCTGTTTTGTGTTCGATAGTCACGAAAATGCTATTTTTGTCAACATGAAATGAGAGCTCTAGGATACTTCGGTTCTCTCAAAGAGTTAAAGTTCAAGGCACAGCTAAGTGAAACACAGCTCCCTTTGTTTTGAGTACTCCATGTTGCACACAGTAATGGTAGATTGTAGTGATGGAATTTGTTCTAACTCACATTTGCGAAGTTCAGTTAACATTTATTTCACTTTCTACTGATAAGATACGGTCACTTGCCAGCAGTATTTGCAATTTAGACTATTTGCGCCAGTTGGAGGAATGTAAACAGAGACCGTTACAGTCGTTTCAGATTTAGAATACTCGTACGTTCAGTTTTGCACCACAAATAGTTTGAATTATCATTCACAACACATAATTACGTTTAAAATGAGAAAAGAATAATATGCACATGGCATAAACGAAATCTTTCGGAGTTACTTTTTCTGGGCGTCGCATCAGTGCGAACCACACCAGGGGGATCACTCTCCAAGCGTCCTGCAAAACTTCTGATGGCTGTGTCATTCAGCTACATGGCTAGCTAAGGGTCACAGCCTCCACTCGAATTGTTTAGTAAACTGGTTGTCAGTCCATGGCTCTCTGTTTTACTTGCTGGAATCCATACAGACTGTCCAACACAGCTTTTCTCTGAGAGAATCCGAGCGTTACCTTTAGTTGCGTTTGTTTTGTCTTATATCTACGTTCTCCATGTTCAGTTCCGTTGCCAGTTTGTCATATGTCCTCAAATGACGCATTTTCTGCAGATATCTGTGTCCCTCGGATCTGCAACAACAGTGGCCTGCTGAAAGCTGATCACTGTCCAGTGAGTTTCTCTGCTTGGTGCGATAATGTCAGAGGCAAATGCTCTCCTCCCCTGTGATTCGGGGTCGTCCCTTCTGACCAACACACTGCGAGGTGGATCACGTTACTTTCCACCCGAGTCTACTATTTTGTTTCCTGTTAGAACCCAGTGTGTTATACTGAGCGACAAATAGTAAACAGAAACATAAAGTAACATCGAATGCTCCCCAACAAAGTGGAATTGTATGACTAGTTTATCAATGCCGTGTTAAGTCCCATACTCAGGATAAGAACGTAGCGGATCAGTTGCAGGAATTCTGCAGCATCGCCCATGGCAAGGTCCTAGTGGTTTACCGTTGCCTTCTTACGACTGTGAGGTCTAAGGAGTGTATCCGTGTCTTGTGGATGACTGTGATGAGTGTTTTTGACAGCACAGTGTTGGGTTTGTGTTGTTACGGGTGAAAAGAAGGGTGGGAGTGAAACGCGATACCAGCCCATAGCCTGCTGCTCGTGAATATCACCAAGGGGGCTGCATGGCTTAACGTCCCTGTCCGACGTGCGGACCACCATCATAAGTGACACATGCCTTCGCTTCATGAGGCATTGCGGACAAGTTTGGAATTGAATCCAGGATACCGACACAAAGACTGGTGATCAGGAAGTGCGTGCCTTTACATTCGTCACCTTGCCGACCAAATAATGGCAGTGAAAATTTAATCCACCATCTGAATTCGAACCGACTTACCTCCGAGCTGAGCGCCACCGCACTAGCGTGCTTTAGCGATGTCAGATAGGCAGATGGGTTAGTTTATCAATGCGCATGCGCTACATATACGGGGCGATTAAAAAGCTTACGTTTCAAGGCGTTGCTGCAGCGTATATGAAACGTTGCCCAACTTTGATGCGGGTACATAAACGCCGACACGTATGAAAGGGACCAGTGTTTTTTCGACGTTCGTGGGCCAAATGTGCAAAGATGACCGATGAAGACGTTATTACGAAACAAATGCAAAGGGGACTAGTGTGCTGTTATTCTTCTCTTGGCCACCAAAGGACAAACAACATCAGACATCCATTTCACAAACAAGGATGTATATGGGGCAGCATGTATGTCGAAAATCATGGTGTGCAAAGTTCCGCGCTGGTAGGAATTGGATAGTAGACGCCGGTCGATCTATCCTGGTGTCTCCAACGCTGGAGAAGTTATGGTTAGCAATTATGGGAAAGCATCCAGGTGACAAAACATGTCATCGTATCGCAAATGTCCTAACGCAAAAGTTACGCCAACTCACGTGGGAGTTACTCGGGCGCCCGCACTGCACTCCTGATCTCTCCCCACGCGATTATCAGGCTTTCGACCCCTTGAAGGGTCAACGTTTCCTGTCAGACTACGAGGTGCAGAAGGTAGTAACGGGCTTCTTCACGCAGCAGCACACAGTTTTTCACCAAACGGGTATATACAACCCGGTGCGTGGTTGGGAGTATTCCCTTCAACGCTCACGATGATTTTGAAGATTGACGTATCAGTTCTGGACTGTAGGTCCTTCATTAGAGAACGTTTATCAGATGGAGTCAGGGGCACTCTCACCTCATTCGCTGACGATGTTGTCTTCCAGAGTAAGTGGCTGGATAAATGTAAGTAAACGCATAGGGTCTTACACCGTGTTTCCATTTGACACTTTTACTCACGTATTTCCTTAAACAAGTACAAATGTCAGATAACGAAGACAAACAAAGAAAAGATCCGAATGTCTTCAAATTTATTCTAGTATTAGTTTCGAACATACGCAGCGTAGGGATAAATCTGCTGAGCGATACGGAAACGTGTAACCAACGGAAGAGACAGCTAACAGTATTAGCTTCGTTGAGAAAACTTCACTAAGTTACAGGGCCCCTGTTAAAGTTCAAATGGTTCAAATGGCTCTGTGCACTATGGGACTTAACTGCTGTGGTCATCAGTCCCCTAGAACTTAGTACTACTTAAACCTAACTAACCTAAGGACATTGCACACATCCATGCCCGAGGAAGGATTCGAACCTGCGACCGTAGCGGTCGCGCAGTTCCAGACTTTAGCGCCTAGAACCGCTCGGCCACTCCGGCCGGCTTCTGTTAAAGGCGCTAAACACAAGACACTAGCCAGAACTACATTGACGTGACAAAGTCAAGGTAAGCGATTTGCGTATGTACAAACGGCGGTAGTATAGCTTATACGAGGTATAAAAGCGCAGTAGATTGGCGGAGAGGTCTTTTGTACTAGGGTGATTCGTGTGAAAACGTTTCCGAAGTGATTACGGCCGCACGACGGTATTTAACAGACTTTTATCGCGATATGGAAGTTGGAGCTAGGCACAAGTGTAATTCTATTTTGGAAATCTTCATGTAAATTAATATTACGAGATCCACAGTATCAAGAGCGTGCCCAGAGTACCAAATTTAAGGCATTACCTCTCACCACAGATTACCCAGTGACCGACTGCCTTCACTTAATGATCGAGAGCAGCGACGTCTGCCTAGAGTTCTCAATGCTTGTAAGTAGGCTGTTTAGGTTTTTTAATGGTAACGCCACGTAGCGCTCTGTATGAAAATCACTGGCTGTGCTGTGTGCAGTCTGTGGCTAGTTTGCATTGTTGTCTGCCATTGTAGTGTTGGGCAGCGGCAGCTGGATGTGAACAGCGCGTAGCGTTGCGCAGTTGGAGGTGAGCCGCCAGCAGTGGTGGATGTGGGGAGAGAGATGGCGGAGTTTTGAAATTTGTAATACTGGCTATCATGAACTGCTATATACATTATGACTTTTGATGACTATTAAGGTAAATACATTGTTTGTTCTCTATTAAAATCTTTCATTTGCTAACTATGCCTATCAGTAGTTAGTGCCTTCCGTAGTTTGAATCTTTTATTTAGCTGGCAGTAGTGGCGCTCGCTGTATTCCAGTAGTTCGAGTAACCAAGATTTTTGTGAGGTAAGTGATTTGTGAAACGCATAGTTTAATGTTAGTCAGGGCCATTCTTTTGTAGGGATTTCTGAAAGTCAGATTGCGTTGCGCTAAAAATATTGTGTGTCAGTTTAAGCACAGTCTTGTATAATTTTTCTAAGGGGACGTTTCATGCTAACAGGCAAGTAATACTGCATTAAATAACTGCAGAAATAAGTGTGCGGATTCTACGAACGTATCCGTTCCGACACTGTGGTGAAATCTGTTGTTAGTGGGCTATCGCAGCAGACGGCCGACACGAGTTCCTTTGCTAACAGCACGACACCGCCTGCTTTGCATTGCGCCGTGTCACAGAGCCAGTTTTAGTCTGGACAGTTCGGGCGTATGATTTGGTCATTCATATCACCCAACATGCACCCCAACGGCCATGTTTGGGACGTAATCGAGAGGTCAGTTTGTGAACAAAATACTGCAATGGCAACACTTTCATAGTCATGGTCTGCTATAAAGGCAACATGGCTCAATATTTCTGGCAGGGACTTCCAACGACTTGTTGACTCCATGACATGTCGAAGTGCAGCACTAACCCATGCAAAAGAAGGCCCTAGACCACATGAGGAAGCATTTCATGACTAATTCCTTTCCTCGCTAATTATCCACCCTATTCGTTTTATCGAGGATTGGCAGGAGGTTTCGAACGAATTTCCCGCCGCACCGCTAGGACCGCAATCCAGTAAATAGGGAAATGTCTCCACTACTTACACTAGGGCTCTGGGAAGAAGTGGAGCTTTGTTCATATGATGCGCTGCTACATTAATTTGGGGAAACCGTATCTTAGTCGTGAAACAGTTGTATTGCCTCCAGTGTCAAGGTTGCTGAATGATACGAACACTAGATAGATTACAAGATGTATTAGGGTTCATATACAGTCGTTCTTACATAAAGGATTGGCAGTCGGAGGAAAAGGCCGGCACGAGCTCGTTTTTTCAGTGCGGGTTGCCTGCATCAGGGGCAGGTATGTATTCAGGGGGAAAACTATAGTTACCTTTGATTCACTGGTCATTAACCTATTGTTCTCCTTTGACTGACAGGTCCTCAACCTACTGTTCTGCTAAAAGGATCCTTCCTTTTGATTGACAGGTTCTTAACCTATTGTCCCCCAGCCCACTTACACTCCCCCCCCCCAAAAAAAATAACCTCCACTCTTCCTCCTCCCTCCTACAGGTACACTTTCGGGTCTGAGTCATTGGAATAGCCCCTCTCACTCTTATCAATATGATTGACCACTGAATTAAATTGATCAATTAATTATCCTCTCCCCTTCTGGTAAACCCCCATCCCCTCCCACCCTCCCTCCCGGAAACTGGCGGAAAAAAGAATCAGTTGGTCGGTCATTTGGAGGGATTTCGATTGCAGTGAATGGAATATTGTTTAAACATTTAGACAATGTATAGAATAAAGTTTAATTATTTATGACAGTGTACGGAATATGGTTTATTTATTTAGTTAAACAACTCGTCTGAAAATCGAATGCAGAGTTTGGAATATTGTTGAAACAATTTAGGCAATGTGTAGAATATTGTTTATTTAAATAATTTCTAGGATTCAAGGCTGTGTATGGAATATACTTTATTTATTTATTTAAAAATATTTCAGAGAATCGGTACCCCTTCACACCATTCCATTAACCCTCTCCACTCACCCTCCCCTTCTCTAACTGGAAATGGCGGCTCTGCAGTGGGGAGGAAGGATCTGAAAAAGGAATATTTAAGGGTATATTGTTTATTTATAAGAAATATCAGTTTGTGCGGGATGAATTTCTCTTACTCATCATTCTCTGCTGTTTGGAACGATGAAGGTCTTGTAAAAAGTAATTAAATCGATCGTCTTTCTTTTAATTCCAACCATGCAGGGAACACTATCATGAAACACACATCACATGTAATTACACACTTAAAAACATTTCGATCGCGAAGCACGCACAGCCCGCCTTCCTCTCTTCACTGGACCGCAGCAGCATGGACCATCAACTCGGAGACCATGGCTGCGGTTACCCTTGACGCTGCATCACAGACAGTAGCGCCTGCGATGGTGCACTCAACGACGAACCTGGGTGCACGAACGGCAAAACGTCATTTTTTCGGATGAATCCAGGTTCTGTTTAGAGCATCATGATGGTCGCATCCGTGTTTGGTGACATCGCGGTGAACGCACATTTGAAGCGTGTATTCTTCATCACCATACGGGCGTTTCACCCGGCGCGATGGTATGGGGTGCCATTGGTTACACGTCTCGGTCACGTCTTGTTCGCATTGACGGCACTTTAAACAGTGGACATTACATTTCAGATGTGTTACGACCCGTGGCTCAACCCTTCATTCGATCCCTGCAGAACCCTACATTTCAGCAGGATAATGCACGACCGCACGATGTAGGTCCTGTACGGGCCTTTCTGGATACAGGAAATGTTCGACTGCTGCCCTGGCCAGCACATTCTCCAGATCTCTCACCAATTGAAAACGTCTGGTCAATGGTGGCCGCACAACTGGCTCGTCACAATACGCCAGTCACTACTCTTGATGAACTGTGGTATCGTGTTGAAGCTGCATGGGCAGCTGTGCTTCTACACGTCATCCAAGCTGTGTTTGACTCAATGCCCAGGCATATGAAGGCCGTTATTACGGCCAGAGGTGGTTGTTCTGGGTACTGAATTCTCAAGAACTATGCAGCCAAATTGAAAATGTAATCACATGTCAGTTCTAGTAAAATATATTTGTCCAATTAATACCAGTTTATCATCTGCATTTCTTCTTGGTGTAACAATTTTAAGAATACCACTCAGCTACAAACGTCCACTCGCATCACAGCAAGAACAAAAATCAACAATTCATCATCCACGACACAGGACTGTGTTTGTGGAATAAACAAGAACACAAAACTCAGCTCAAATGTTGTACAACAAATTGAAAGCTCGATTACTACAATTACCACTCAAAAATGAGTATCACAAGAGAGACAGTTCCAATACGTCATTGCCTACAGTAGACAAAGGCATGATCAACTGTAGACAGCCGGCCACTGTGGCCGAGCGGCTATAGGCGCTTCAGTCCGGAACCACGCTTCTGCTGCGGTCGCAGGTTCGAATCGAGCCTCGGGCATGGATGTGTGTGATGTCCTTAGGTTAGTTAGGTTTAAGTAGTTCTAAGTATAGGGGACTGGTGACCTCACATGTTAAGTCCCGTAGTGCTTAGAGCCGTTTGAACCAGTTGAACTATAGACATATAATGTACTTCTTAAATAGACACACCTGCAACGTCTACTGTGCACATGTGCGATAGTTGTCGCAACTTCTACCACACTCCATATCTTCCTGATTTCTTTTTTCATGCTGACCGTTGACATCTTCTTTCAACTAGCTATTGTTTTTTGGATAGTGTGCATTGATCATAGAATATAGTGTTCTGCTTCCAGATGAAAGTAACTTCTCAGATCTTCACTTGCTTTGCTGTTACCACGTAACTTACTTATTCAGTAAAAGTGTTGATGTGGAATACATGATGCATACTGAAGATAATTGTTCCTTGCTCATATTCTTTAACATGTACGATTCTGAATATATATAGTGGTCCAATGGAAACTGTAAAGAACTTGTAGCAGAGTTTCTTATGTTTATTTGACAAACAGAAAAACCTGTCTCCTACATGGTACTCCCTCAGTTATGCCTTCTTGTCTGCCCTCTCCTTCCTCTTCCTTTCTGCCGTACAGGTCACGTCCAGATCCCGCCTAACGAGTGCCCTATGTTTTACTTGGGTCTGCAGTGGGAATTTCAATAGCTCACAATCTTCTTAGGATATGATGTTTACTTTTCAATACTGGGTGCACACGACTGCAAATTTTTGCTCATGTTGGCACCAAAGACTCCTTCCGTCTCGGTTCAGAGGTCATCCTCAGTTCGTACAGGCAGTTGGCGGAGTTGGCGAAGGCGGAAAGCCTCGCTCGCGGGGTGGAATCTGAGCTAACTATTTGTAGTATCGTTCCCAGAACCGATCGCGGTCCTCTGGTTTGGAGCCGAGTGGAAGGCTTAAACCAGAGGCTCAGACGATTCTGCGGAGACCTGGGGTGCAAATTTCTCGACCTCCGCTATCGGGTGGAGAAATGTAGGGTCCCCCTGAATAGGTCAGGCGTGCACTACACGCCGGAAGCGGCTACAAGGGTAGCGGAGTACGTGTGGAGTGCACATGGGGGTTTTTTAGGTTAGAGAATTCCCTCCCTAGGCCCGACAAGACGCCTCCTTAGACGCGGCAAGGCAAAATGCAACAGGGAATAACAATATTAATGTGCTAATAGTAAACTGCAGGAGCGTCTATAGAAAGGTCCCAGAACTGCTCCCATTAATAAACGGTCACAATGCCAACATAGTACTAGAGACAGAAAGTTGGCTGAAAGCAGACGTAAACAGTAATGAAATCCTAAATTCAGATTGGAATGTATACCGCAGAGACAGGCAGGACAGTGAAGGGGGAGGCGTGTTTCTAGCGGTAAAAAGTGCAAAAGTATCGAAGGAAATTGACAGAGATCCGAAATGTGAAATAATTTGGGTGAAGGTCACGTTTAAAGCAGGCTCAGACATGGTAATTGGATGTCTCTATAGGCTCCCTGGCTCAGCAGCTGTTGTGGCTGAGCACCTGAAGGATAATTTGGAAAATATTTCGAATAGATTTCCCCACCATGTTATAGTTCTGGGTGGAGATTTTAATTTGCCGGATATAGACTGGGAGACTCAAACGTTCATAGCGGGTGGCAGGGACAAAGAATCCATTGAAATTTTTTTAACTGCTTTATCTAAAAACTACCTTGAGCAGTTAAACAGAGAACCGACTCTTGGCGATAACATATTAGACCTTCTGGTGACAAACAGACCCGAAATATTTGAAACAGTTAACGCAGAACAGGGAATCAGTGATCATAAAGCGGTTACGGCATCGATGATTTCAGCCGTAAATAGGAATATTAAAAAGGGTAGGAAGATTTTTCTTTTCAGAAAAAGTGACAAAAAGCAGATTTCAGAGTACCTGTTGGCTCAACACAAAAGTTTTGTCTCAAGTACTGATAGTGTTGAGGATCAGTGGACAAAGTTCAAAACCATCGTACAATATGCGTTAGATGAGTATGTGCCAAGCAAGATCGTAAGAGATGGAAAAGAGCCACCGTGGTACAACAACCAAGTTAGAAAACTGCTGCGAAAGCAAAGGGAACTTCACAGCAAACATAAACATAGCCAAAGCCTTGCAGACAAACAAAAACTACGCGAAGCAAAATGTAGTGTGAGGAGGGCTATGCGAGAGGCGTTCAATGAATTCAAAAGTAAAGTTCTATGTACTGATTTGGCAGAAAATTCTAAGAAATTTAGGTCTTATGTCAAAGCGGTGGGTGGATCAAAATAAAATGTCCAGACACTCTGTGACCAAAATGGTACTTAAACAGAGGATGCCGGACTAAAGGACGAAATAATAAATGCCTTTTTCCAAAGCTGTTTCACAGAGGAAGACTGCACTGTAGTTCCTTCTCTAGATTGTCGCACAGATGACAAAATAGTAGATATCGAAATAGACGACAGAGGGATAGAGAAACAATTAAAATCGCTCTAAAAAGAGGAAAGGCCGCTGGACCTGCTGGGATACCAGTTCGATTGTACACAGAGTACGCGAAGGAACTTGACCCCCTCCTTGCAGCGGTGTACCGTAGGTCTCTAGAACAGCGTAGCGTTCCAAAGGATTGGAAAAGAGCTCAGGTCATCCCCGTTTTCACGAAGGGACATCGAACAGATGTGCAGAACTATAGACCCATATCTCTAACGTCGATCAGTTGTAGAATTTTGGAACACGTATTATGTTCGAGTATAATGACTCTTCTGGAGGCTAGAAATCAGCATGGGTTTGGAAAAAGACGGTCGTGTGAAACCCAGCTCGCGCTATTCATCCACGAGACTCAGAGGGCCATAGACACGGGTTCACAGGTAGATGCCGTGTTCCTTGATTTCCGCAAGGCGTTCGATACAGTTCCCCACAGTCGTTTAATGAACAAAGTAACAGCATATGGACTATCAGACCAATTGTGTGATTGGACTGAAGAGTTGCTAGATAAGAGAACGCAGCATGTCATTCTCAATGGAGAGTAGTCTTCCGAAGTAAGAGTGATTTCAGGTGTGCTGCAAGGGAGTGTCGTAGGACCGTTGCTATTCACAATATACATAAATGACCTTGTGGATAACATCGGAAGTGCACTTAGGCTTTTTGCGGATGATGCTGTGGTATATCGAGAGGTTGTAACAATGGAAAATTGTACTGAAATGCAGGAGGATCTGCAGCGAATTGACGCATGATAGGGAATGGCAATTGAATCTTAATGTAGACAAGTGTAATGTGCTGCGAATACATAGAAAGAAAGATCCCTTATCATTTAGCTACAATATAGCAGGTCAGCAACTGGAAGCAGTTAATGACATAAATTATCTGGGAGTACGCATTAGGAGTGATTTAAAATGGAATGATCAAATAAAGTTGATCGTCGGTAAAGCAGATGTCAGACTGAGATTCATTGGAAGAATCCTAAGGAAATGCAATCCGAAAACAAAGAAAGTAGGTTATAGTACGCTTGTTCGCCCGCTGCTTGAATACTGCTCAGCAGTGTGTGATCCGTACCAGATAGGGTTGATAGAAGAGGTAGAGAAGATCCAGCGGAGAGCAGCGCGCTTCGTTACAGGATCATTTAGTAATCGTGAAAGCGTTACGGAGTTGATAGATAAACTCCAGTGGAAGACTCTGCAGGACAGACGCTCAGTAGCTAGGTACGGGCTTTTGTTGAAGTTTCGAAAACATACCTTCACCGAGGAGTGGTTCAAATGGCTCCGAGCACTATGGGACTCAACTGCTGTGGTCATAAGTCCCCTAGAACTTAGAACTACTTAAACCTAACTAACCTAAGGACATCACACACATCCATGCCCGAGGCAGGATTAGAACCTGCGACCGTAGCGGTCGTGCGGTTCCAGACTGTAGCGCCTTTAACCGCTCGGCCACTCCGGCCGGCCACCGAGGAGTCAAGCAGTATATTGCTCCCTCCTACGTATATCTCGCGAAGAGACCATGAGGATAAAATCAGAGAGATTGGAGCCCACACAGAGGCATACCGATAATCCTTTTTTCTACGAACAACACGAGACTGGAATAGAAGGGAGAACCGATAGATGTACTGAAGGTACCCTCCGCCACCGTCAGGTGGCTGGCGGAGTATGGATGACAACCAGCTTGTACCGATTTCCTTACCATACTGCGGGTAATGGTCGCACTAAATCAGCTTATTATGGAGTAAAGTGGTGCTTCCATTATCTGGGTGCTTGTTTAGTCTGCTGACAAGAATTGCAAAAAGAAAGGACTTTCTTGATTCTGCGCCCCATACTGTTGAAAGGCATAACTTTTTTAACTTTAAGAAACAATGTCTCAGACTGAAGTGTCGATAACTGAGACAGGTATACTATATTATTTTGTTAATTAACTCTTCTGACGTGCAAGGTTCCCACAGTGATTCTGTTGCACTCTTCCTGTGAAACAAGATTGCCTTTCGCATCAGGTAAAGCAGCTTGACAGATGTTTCTTCGCTGTGTCGCCATCTTTCCGTCAATTGTTAAGGACCTGAATCCTTGTCCTGCTCACTATTTATCCCCTGCGGAGTTACCGTTATTTAGTTTTCGAAGCCTATTTTCCTCATACAGTGTAGGCTGAAATCGTGATTTTTCGGCGTCTACTACTACTTCGTGTGTCCTCCCTACCAGTGAATTTGACAGTGCGGCGACAATAATATTCATTTTTTTCCGGCACATACGTAATAGTGCAATCAAATTCCTGCAAACACAGTATCGCCTGCGGTAACCTATCGCGGGTGTTTGGCTGTGAGAATAAATGCTAATGCACAGTGGTTCACGAACCCCTGACCTTCCATCCAAACAGGAAGTATGAGAACTTTTAAACCCCAAAATTACTGTTAAGACCTCGAGCTCGGTCACAGAGTGTTTTTTCTCACTTTTCGTCAGTACTCTACTTCCAGAAGCAATTGCCTTTTTCCATGGTCACCTCGTCCTCTTAAAAGTTTTGGAAAATCAAGACCCCCGACTCCTGATATTTTACTGTCCGTGACAAAACTCGCCGACAGGTGTATAACACTGCTGCATTTGTTAACGCTCTCTTCAGTGCTTGGAACTCACTCTCGGTTAGTTTGTCTCAGATCCATGGCGTCTTTTTTCCTGTCAGTGCACAAAGTCGTGGGACTACTAATGAATCAATCTTTATGAATTTCTTGACGAAACCGATAACGCCCACAAACTCTCTCAACTCCTTCCTTGGCAATGGAGTCAGAAACTGGGTATCTCCTTCTAATATCTCAGGGTTCCGTTTGATACCTTCGGCAGGTACTATGTGCCCAAAAATTTCAACTTCTGTGTGCCAAAACATGACTTTTCCAGGGTTATACCAGGCACTGCGTTCAAGGCTCTGTTATGTTCCTTCGAAATTCTCTTCCTTATTAGTATGTCATCGACGTGGCATGTGATGTCGCTCCTTATGGTCTTGTCAAGGTTCCATTCGATCCATAGATGAATGTGGCTGAAGATATTCGTAGCCCAAAGGTAAGCGGCGACATTGGTAGCAGCTGCCTGAGACTAGGAAGACGTGTACTTTCGATAGGATGGGTAGAATTAAACTTGGCAGAAAACTGAACGAAGGTATGTTGACGAAAAAACATTAACTCCATGGATCATCTGTAAAAGTTCTTCCAAGTTTTTGGACCTGTCATTTTCCATGTTACTATTGTACTGATGCGTGTGTAATCAAATATCAGGTGAACCTGATCCACTTTTCCTGACTTCTCTGCCAGTTTACTATTTTTTTTTTTTATATTCTTCCCTCATGTCACGAATTTCATTCTTAAAACTCGCCCAAGCAATGTTTTCTTTTCTGAGCTCCTCATATCTTTAATATCTTGTCTACCCTTCTCCCCATGTCTTCGATTTCCTGTCTGCACTTCACCACCACCTCATTATTTTCTTTTTTCGTTACTTTATTCGAATTCCTCTTTTCTATACATCTGTGACACAGTTGCCACATCTGTCCTCCCATTTCTTTTAGAAATCCTATTAAGTTGGACAGATTACATCCTGTCTCACGACTTCTATGTAGTGAAACTGCTCTAGAATATGGTGAGTCGATGTCAATAGCACCTAGGTCCGAATCTTGTCTCTTCTAAGGGTAACGTATAGTTACCATGGCCTCGACGTGTTGTGGAATTATTTCCACTCTTTCTTCTCGCATATTCTCAACTGCTGAACAGACATCGTTTGCTAACTGACAGCTCTTTGCAATGTTATTACCATGCTCGTCATCTACCGGACTTGACTTCTCTGTGGGATAAATTGTATGTTCCCCTCCTGACTGACTGGAATTCACAAACTCACGTCGCTCCATCATACTGGAAATTTTAACATTATTCCGTTCTAACTCACAATGTGCCTTGCTCCTTGTCAACATTCAACATTAATGAACGCAACGTCTGACAAATTAATTAATACTCCTCGCCTACCATGTGAAGAAAAAAGGGAAAAGAAGTTGATTTTTCAGTGGGTTTAATTCTTATTTGGAGGCTGCACCTCTATGATCAGATACTCCTCCTCTCCCATTGAGAGGTTAAAGTGGTTATGAGATGTTGCAAGCGAGGTACAAAACACATCGACGATTACGAAAATGGTAGCATTCCCTATCTATAGATACGTTACTGTCTCATCAATTCCGTTATGTCGACATTGGGGCTGATGTTGCTGCGTATTTTCAGTGAACGTTTTCTGTTCTACGGGACATTGCAGTATGTCAGCGATTATTATCATTGATATCCTTTGACCTTGAAATTCAAATTCACTCTTGAATCTTCCTTTTATTTCCGTCATTGCTTCTTCGATGAATAGACTGAACGGCACCCATTTTAATCCGGGCACATCGTTCTTCATCTTACAATCTTGTTGTTCTCCTTTGACTTTTGTACATATTGTATATTACCCTTCTTCCTCTATAGCTTACGGTTATTTTTCTCAGAATTATGAACATCTTACACTATTTGAAACTGTCGAACGCTTTTTCCAGGTTAAGAAATCCGATGAACATATCTTGATTTTTCTTTAGTCTTGCTTCCATTATCAACTATAACGTCAGAACTGTTTCTCTGGTACCTTTGCCTTATCGGTCTTCTGTTTATTATTCTTGTCAGCGACTTCAATGAATGAGTGGTTAAGCTGACTGTGCGATAACTCTCGCACTTGTTAGCTCCTGCGATTTTCTGAATTGGTTGGATGATATTTTTCCGAAAGTCAGATGCTATATCGCCAGACATATATTTCACTTAACAACGTGAACAGATGTTTTCTTGCACTTACCCCAACAATTTTAGAAATTATGATGCAATGTTATCCATGTCTGTGGCCTCATTTGATCTTAAGCCTTCCAAAGCAATTTGAAAGTCTGATTCTAATACTGGATTCCATATCTCTTTCCCGTACAAACCCGTCTCTTCTTCTGTTACGTTATCAGGCCTTCATTGTTCTCCTTCCACCCGTCCGCACTCTTCTCTACGTTTAACACTGGAATACCCACTGCACTCTTAATGTTATCACCCTTGCTTTAATTCCACCGAATGTTTATTTGACCTTTCTATGTGGTGAGTCAGTCCTTCTGACAATTACGTCATTTTCGATTTCTCCGCATTTTTCATGCAGCCATTACGCCTTAGTTTTCATGCACTTCTTATTTATTTCATTTCTAAGCGACTTTTATTTCTATATATCTGAGATCCCCTGAACAGTTTTGTATTTTCTCCTTTCATCGATCAACAGAAGTATTTCTTCTGGTACTTATGGCTTCTTGGCATTTAACTTCTTTTTACCTGTGTCTTTCTTTCCAACTTCCATGATTACCCTTTTTAGAAATTTCAATTCCTGTGCAACTGACTTGCCTAGTGATTTATTTCTTACCGTAGTGCCTATAACCACACAGGAATTCAAGTTTATCTCTTTATTCCTTTAACCACTCAGAAATTCAAGTTTATCTCTTTATTCCTTAATACTTCCGTATCACACTGCTCTGGGCATTCATTCTTCCGGACTCGTCTCTTGAACTTCAGGTTATTGTTTACCTCTATTAAATTGTGATCTGAATCTATGTCTGTTCGTGAGTATTACGTGTAACCCAGCATCTGATTTCGGGATCCTGATCGACCATGTTGTAATCTAGCTAAAATCTCCCGGCCTTTCCGAAATATATCTCCTCATCTCGTGATTCTTGAACAGATTATCCTCTATTATTAGCTGAAACTTATTGCATAACTCAGTTAGTCTTTCATACCTCTCATTCACGAAGCCCATATTCTCCTGTGCCCCCTTTTTTCTATTTCTTCTACTACTACCGAATTTCAGTACCCCCTGACGATTAGGTTTTCATCTTTCTTTACATACTGTATTACCCGTTAAGTATTCTCATATACTTTCTCTCTTCATCTTCAGCTTACGAAGTAGGCATGTATACCGGAACTATCGTTGTTGGTGTTGGTTTGATGTCCATTCGGAGTAGAACAACTCTGTTACTGAACTGTTCATAATTACACAAACTCTTTCCGACCCTCCTATTCAAACAAACCTACCCCCGCTATTCCATTTTCTGCTGCTGTAGATATTATCTTATACTCGTCTGACCAGAAATCCTTGTCTTGTTTCCATTTCACCTCTCTGGCCGCCACTGTATCTAGATTGAGGCATAGCATTTTCCTTTTCATATATTCTAGCTTTCCTACCACATTCCAACTTCTGACATTTCAGGTCCCGAGACGTAGAGCGTTATTCTTTTGTTAGTTGATGAATCTTTACCTCATGGTCAACTCCCACTTGTCAGCCTCCTCCCGTAGATACAAATAGGGGACTAGTTGGCAATCTTTTGCAACTTTTTCAATTACAGACCACATGGCTTGGAGATCCAGTGGTTTCCATTGCCCTCTGCGTTCTCACGCCATTGATCATTGCTGATTTTTGCTTCTTTAACTGTACAGTGGTCGCGCCTAAAAAAAGTTACACAATAAGTCGCGTGGATGACAATAGTTATCCATTGAGTTTCTCTATTTTATACGATTGTATAATGTATTTTTATTTCTATTAATTTGTATTATTGCCGTAATATGATACCGAAAAAAGGAAATATACGTTAAAATGGTTTATTGCTAATTATGAATCTTAGTTTGTATAAAAATAAGTACAAATACAAAACATGAACTACACAAACTTTGTAAATTTTACAATGTACTTTACAAATGTAATTTTGACCTATATTAGTTCCGTTTGAGAAAGTTTGTAAACGGAAATAAAATCATTCAAAACAGTCGTTACATACGTCGGAACAATTTAGAGACTTTGAGCACAATCTTCTCACAGTTTTATTTTTCGCTCGACAACAGATATGGCATCTTTCCCTTGCACCTCCAGCGCGGTGTTCATTTTGACTGCATTTTGGTACTTCTGTCTTGAGTAAAAGAGCACCTCTTTTCCTAATTTCAACTGGCATACGAAGATTTTCGACGCATCTTTGTATTTGGGGTGAAATCAGCTTCCAGCAAAATGATTCTATAAAATCATCACTTTTGACTGCTTTATAGCCATTATTCACTGAGTATATGGACTGTGCGTTTATTCCAGACTAGTTCAGACGATCGAAGAAAATAACGGTAGGCCGTCTCCTTGTGTTCCTCGCCACCGAATAGTTTGCACAAAGCTGATCCACTACATCAACACCAACTTCGGTCTTATTGTAAAAAGTGCCTATTTCCGGTTTTCTTTTGTCTCCAGTAGACACATCAATTGAGTCATCCCCGTACATTGATAATACCAGAATCGTGGATTTGTTTTTTCTTTGGGTGTACGAAGCAAGAGTCTTATTTTTTTTGAAAACCAGAAGCAGAAGTATTCAGTTCCTTGTTTTTATTTGGTAGGAACACTTTTGGAAGCTCCCTTTTATGTATGCTACAGGGTCACAACATAAGTAATAAATTTTTCAAGTAATGTTTCCACCATAGGAATACTGGAAAACCAATTATCATCAGTAATATTCTTATTAGAGCTATAAATTTGTTTGGCAAGGAGAAGGCCATCATCTTTTACAGCATTGCTGACTAAATAAGGCCCTGGTTTCTGTTTCTCACACTAAACTTCTAAATTCATCGTGTACATCATTCTACAATCTACAAGCACGAATACCTTTATTCCATATTTGACAGGTCTGCTTGGAATAAACTGCCGGAAGGAACACTTTCCCCTAAAAGGAAGCAGTCGGTCATAAACCTATTTCTGCAGGTGTTCGTGACTTACAGGGCCCCCTCCTTTTATCTGTCGAAATTTATACGAGGTATCCCTTCTCTGGTGAGGCTGACACTTGCTAAATGCATCCTGCGTGGTCTGTACTTTATGAAAGTGTTTCCATCCATCTCGCCTTCTGACTTTACGCAGGGTAACCCTTCTGAAGCAAACCGTTCACTTCAACTGCCGCCGTGGTCTTGTCTTCTGATAGCGTAGAACGGCGATTAAACTTTAAACGTCTATCGTGTCCATAATACCCGGCGGTAAAGTATTACATTATCTCTCGGAGTTGTTGCACATATGATATACTCCAACTAAATTAATTTTTGACTCTTTTTTTTTTGCTGCACAGTGCACTATATTACGTGAAAAAGAGGTAAGCCAGAACCGGACCGAATCTTTGTGGCGGACTGAAGACCCTTCGTCTTCTACACCGGGCAGCTGGAATGTAGCTTTCTGGCTGTTTTCCACGCTCACTAAGGCAACTTCCGCTCTGTTCCTCTAATCCCCGCCTCGGAAAATAAGATACATAAATATTTAGAACACAAAACAGACTGAACTAATTTCATATAACTTATGGGAATGAAGCCAGGGGACGCAGTCGACATCCATTGATATTTCGACAGGTGACCACCCTGTCATTTTCAAGATTTTTTTTCGACGATGTCACACGGCTGCTTTCCCGTAAGTTATTTGAACCTTTTATTCGACCGTAGTGGTCGCTCGGTTCCAGACTGTAGCGCTTAGAACCGCACGGCCACTTCGTGTTTGCTGTATGCTGGGAACAGTTGTAGACAATGTCTTGGTAGTCAGTGTCTCCTTTCGATCACGAATATAATTTCGTAACATATTTGGTGAACGAATCACAACTGATTTCTTGTCAGATGTAAACATGAGTTAAAATAAAATTTCATAGCTTTCCCTTCTATGATAACGGTCTTTAATTTTATATGAACACATTTCTCTATGATGGCCAAAGCTACAGATTATTAATAATTTATTACCCCAAATTACTTTTATCTCTGTCCTTCACCTTGCGATACATGACAAGCAGAGCTTTATACATCTGTACCAACATAGCATCAGATTGTGTAATTTCGAACCGTCATTTAGTTCTGTGCAAACGTTAACAGCAACTTGTTACGAGTGGAAACATGTAGCCTCATCGTACGTAGTTAAATCACACGAACCAATATCGAAATTAGCACTTCTCAACAAATTGTATATAAACTGCACATTTTAATGATTCAAGATGTATTCCTTGCTTGTGTAAGACCTGGTGAGCCGATTTTTTAGGACACTGCTAAAATGAAGAGATGTAGTGCTCTTGATCGAAAGGAGTTCTAAGAAATTAACGATGAAGTTTATTTACATCAGCTACGAAAACCCGTATCATGGAAAAGGTTGACAGTTCTCAGTAACTGTGTAATAGGTTGGATAACTGACATACCCTCTTTCAGCGAACGCGCATCACACGGTGTTTGCTGTGTACTCGTATCAGTTACTCATATAGAGATATTCAGTTGCCCCTACCGATGTCGTTTTATGCAGCCAGCAATGTTACATTTGGCACTCAAAAACCACGTGCGAAATTTTCATATTCTCTCGCTCGCTACACGCAAACTGTTAGTCCTAGAGAAAAAAAAATGTACACAGTCTTTTCGTAGAAAATTTAATGCAATTGAATTTTTTTACTGTGATACGTTTTCGCTGGAGGCTACAGTTTTCGAGTTATTCAAAAAAGAAATACGAAAGTGACTTTAAGGTGCACTTTCACCCCAACAGTCATTCCTGACGTCAGAATGTTTGGTATGTTACTCGCGGCACTACCTCCTACCATTGTACAAAATGTGCGGCTGCACAAATTGGGATACATTTGATTGTCAAAAATCTTACGTTTTTCTTATATAACCTTAAATACTACGGCCTCTAGCGAAAACGCATGCCAGAACAAAATTTAACCACACTTAATTTACTACAGAAAGGTGCTGTTAATTTTTTCTGTACGATTAATAGTTTACGGGTAGCGAGCGAGAAAGTATGAAAATCCTGCACACGGTTTTTGAAGGTCAGAGATATCATTGCAGTTTTGCATAAAGCGACATCGGTAGGAGCACCTGAACCACACTGAATATTTCTCTATGCTACACAGTAACTGTACGAGGCGCACGCAGACGGGGTTATCCAACTTCCTGGCATTCGGAGTGCGATGTGGAGCTAGTAATTAGTCCGGCCTTTCCAATTATGTTTCTGTACTCTTTCATCAGAGGAAAAGATGAAAGGCTCCTCTAGCTCTCTTCATCTGTTTAGCAGCAGAAGCAATAAATTAGCAGTAGCGAAGGTAATTGAACCGGTGGCCGCTGACACTGCACGCTTACCGTAGTTATGAGGAAATGTCACCGTCTGCTCTAATAGCCAGCGATGATCTTCCGCCGGCTATTAAAATGGTAGAGCCCTGAATTTACAAACTATTTCGCACTACAGCATGCTTTTCAGTTAAATCAATAAGTCTTCTCTACAAGAAGCCATAGCCCTTGGAGAGTGACTGGAATGAGGCAGTGATACGCACAGAGCGGTCTCGACTCGCCATTTCCGTTTCGAAGCCCAGAACCATCGGGCTAGACAACGGTTTGTAGATCAGTGGCTTTGCCTAGCCGATATTGCTGCTAAATGAGCCCATGACTGGCACGAAGACAACGCCACTCGAATGTACAGCGCTGATGAATGCCGCTGGATACACGAGAAGAAAAACAGCACACTGAAGTGTTTCACGTTCGTATACCATTTTTCACCATCAGTGAAGCTAATTCATAAATAAAATTGTTCTCTACGGATCTACATCAAGGGAAAATACCTGTGTCACAAACATCTCAAAACTCCAGCCACTGCAGAAGAAGTGCTTAAAATGGAGCCTAGAGGGTCATAGGTGTCCCACGACCAGAGACATCTGCGAGGAGCTACGTGAAAAACTACTCGCTGATAAGATCAGGGTCTCCGCCAAAAACCTTTTGAAAAATTGGATGAGAATAGAGCTCACGTTCGACAGCTTCCTACCGTTGCCCGAGTCCTTCCTTGATGATGGTACAAATACAAGGGGCGCCCAGCCACATCGACATCCCACCTGATAACACAGGGTAGGGGGACGCAGCACCAGCCTTCTACAATGATCGCTACAGGAATTCCAATCCCCAAAGGTAAAAATAATGATAAATACTTTTACACCAACGCGGTCCGGAGTGGCCGAGCGGTTCTAGGCGCTACAGTCCGGAACCGCGCGACCGCTACGGTCGCAGGTTCGAATCCTGCCTCGGGCATGGATGTGTGTGATGTCCTTAGGTTAGTTAGGTTTAAGTGGTTCTAAGTTATAGGGGACTGATGACCTCAGAATGTGAGTCCCATAGTGCTCAGAGCCATGTGAACCATTTTTTTTACACCAACCATAATCACCAAAACGATGTAGACCACATATTTGCGTGCCAAAGCACCTTTGAATGAAATGAATAAACAAAGAGCAAATCCTATCCTCAGCCTGTTATCAGAGAAGAATAAGCTGCCAAAGGCGATCACTCTTAGGCCAAAAGGAGACAGAAAGAAAAGTTCTTCCAGGAGCTAGGCTCTCGCCACGTACCTGGCTGTAGAAACATTGCGCTGTGTGCAACTTCTAGCAGATAGAAGGCTCACCGCAAGGTTCTGAACCAGCACTGTTTGCAGCACGCAGCTTCAGAATTACGTTGGTCTATGGCCCGCGTCCCCATTGGGTGGCTGTTAAGACCCGTTTGCAGCTGGGGTTGCAGTGAGTGCCACACTGCATCCGTTTTTTGGAAACAACGCTTAGGTGTACTAATCAAAAGACAACTGTGATCTTCCCTGTCTGAGGCATCGAAGACTCATCATTTTGTTAATGGTAGGGAGTGGGGATGGGGTGGGGGGGTTATGACTGTAGGCGGAGACCGAGCATGGCTATAGTCTAAAAAATTCAAACTGATACAGGCTTCAGTAACTACGGTGAGTATAAGAGGCTTGTAAAGTGCAGGCTAGCGGGAAGAAATGCATCATACTAGTCTTCAGACTGGAGAGCACACACAAACTTCCGAAATGAAAAGAGAGCGTGGTAGCTCACATAAGAAAACTGCAACCGGAGCTATCCGTCATAAGTATTAATGTGTGCGAGACTTCCGCTGCGGCCGGGGGCATCAACAATGAACACTTTGCCTCATCGCAAACTGAAATGTTCTACCGTAACGAAAGCAGTAATGTTAGTCCGTATGTCAATTAGTCGCAGTGTGAGATGGGGACGGCGAACGCTTTATTGTCAGCGTTAATTCAAGAAAACATTTTAAAGCACCTGCCGTTCCCAGTCGTTCCAAGTTTAAAGAAGGCCTAAAATCGAAAGTAATGTAAAAACCAGGTGTTTCAAAAATAATATCGAGTTTTTAAGGTTTTGTAGCATTTATTACATTCAGCTTACGATTGATAATGTGTGAAAGGAAAGAACAACTGAGATATTTCCTCTTACAAGTGCTCATTGTGAGCACCATTCGTCGTACAGTAGACGTCGAGTCAATAAGCGAGTTCTTGCCAAACTTTGAGAGTGTGTCTGGATTAATTGTTGCAACAATTGTTTTAGTCATATTTCTTAAGTTTGGTACATCAGCCGGTAGCGGATACACATACACATGACCTGTTGTGAAACCCAATAGGTAAAAATAGCATTGTGTCACATCAGGCGAACGTGGACGCCACGAAATACAAGCTCTGTCATCCCGCCCCTCGCGGCCAATCCAGCGACGAGGTTCAACGTCATTTAACCAAAGGCGTACTGAGCTACAGCAGATAGCCGGCACACCATCTTGCTGCCAAATCAAGTGGTCCAGCTTCTTCCCACCGAGGAAACAGCCGTAGTTCAAGTGCATCAAGATAATAAACGACATCGGCAGTTGCTCCACCGAGAAGGAAACGGGCATAAGCTTTCCGCCGGGATATCGCACAAAGACATTCAGTTTAGGAGAGTCACGTTAGAACTGTAGCATCTCTCGGTGACTTGCTGGCCTCTGCATGAACACATGACCTGTGTTGACATATCCACTTAGGTGAAATGTCGATGTCTCACTGAAGACGACATGAACTAGGAAACCTTCAGCGTCTTGAAGCACCATTTTTTTTTAAGCTAGTACCTAAAATGTAGTCTGTGGGCTTGAGAGCTTGTAACAGCTGCAGCAGATATGGATGTAGGTGTAAGCATAAGAGCCTCCACACAAATGTCACTGGGTCTGCTAATACACAACTAGCATTCCGAATTCATCGACCTCCGTTATTGGGTGGAGAACTGTAGGGCCCCCCTAGACAGGTCAGGCGTGCACTACACACCGGAAGCAGCTACTAGGGTAGCAGAGTACGTGTGGCGTGCACACGGGGGTTTTTTAGGTTAGAGGGACCCCCCCCCCCCCCCTTGGGCGAAACGATAAAATACCTGACGGCTTACCAGAGAGGACATTATCATCGTTGATAAAGAACGTCCGTCCTCAGAGACCAAAAACAGGAAAAGTTAACGTAATATTGGTAAACTGCAGGAGTATCCAGGGCAAGGTTCCTGAATTAGTATCTCTTATTGAAGGAAATAGTGCGCATATAGTATTAGGAACGGAAAGTTGGTTAAAACCGGAAGTGAACTGTAACGAAATCCTAGACACAGAATGGAATATATACCGCAAGGATAGGATAAACGCCAATGGTGGAGGAGTATTTATAGCAGTAAAGAATTCAATAATATCCAGTGAAGTTATTAGCGAATGCGAATGTGAAATAATCTGGGTTAAGCTAAGTATCAAAGGTGGGTCAGATATGATAGTCGGATGCTTCTATAGACCACCTGCATCAGCAACCGTAGTAGTTGAGCGCCTCAGAGAGAACCTGCAGAACGTCGTGAAGAAGTTTCGTGATCATACTATTGTAATAGGGGGAGACTTCAATCTACCAGGTATAGAATGGGATAGTCACACAATCAGAACTGGAGCCAGGGACAGAGACTCTTGTGACATTATCCTGACTGCCTTGTCCGAGAATTACTTCGAGCAGATAGTCAGAGAACCAACTCGTGAAGCTAACGTTTAGACCTCATAGCAACAAATAGACCGGAACTTTTCGACTCCGTGAATGTAGAAGAGGGTATCAGTGATCATAAGTCAGTGGTTGCATCAATGACTACAAGTGTAATAAGAAATGCCAAGAAAGGAAGGAAAATATATTTGCTTAACAAGAGTGATAGGGCACAAATCGCAGAATATCTGAGTGACCACCATCAAACGTTCATTTCTGAGGAAGAGGATGTGGAACAAAAATGGAAAAAATTCAGAAACATCGTCCAGTACGCCTTAGATAAGTTCGTACCGACTAAGGTCCAAAGCGAGGGGAAAGATCCACCGTGGTATAACAATCATGTACGAAAGGTACTACGGAAACAAAGAAAGCTTCATCATAGGTTTAAGAGTAGTCGAATCATAGCTGATAAGGAAAAGCTGAACGAAGCGAAAAAGAGCGTAAAGAGAGCAATGAGAGAAGCATTCAACGAATTCGAACATAAAACATTGGCAAACAATCTAAACAAGAACCCTAAAAAGTTTTGGTCATATGTAAAATCGGTAAGCGGATCTAAATCCCCTATTCAGTCACTCGTTGACCACGATGGCACCGAAACAGAGGACGACCGAAGAAAGGCAGAAATACTGAATTCAGTGTTCCGAAACTGTTTCACTGCGGAAAATCGTAACACGGTCCCTGACTTCAGCCGTCGCACGGACGCCAAAATGGAAAATATTGAAATAAACGATATCGGAATTGAAAAACAACTGCTATCACTTAGTAGCGGAAAAGCATCCGGACCAGACGAGATACCCTTAAGATTCTACAGTGATTATGCTAAAGAACTTGCCCCCTTTCTATCAGCAATTTATCGTAGATCGCTGGAAGAACGTAAAGTACCTAGCGACTGGAAGAAAGCGCAGGTCGTTCCCATTTTCAAGAAGGGTCATAAATCAGATGCGAATAATTATAGGCCTATTTCGCTTACGTCAATCTGTTGTAGAATAATGGAACATGTTTTGTGTTCTCGTATTATGACGTTCTTAGATAATACAAATCTCCTTCATCATAACCAACATGGATTCCGCAAACAGAGATCATGTGAAACTCAGCTCGCCCTATTTGCCCAAGAAATGCACAGTGCCGTAGACACTGGCGAGCAGATTGATGCCGTATTCCTGGACTTCAGGAAGGCATTTGATACGGTTCCGCACTTACGTTTAGTGAAAAAAATACGAGCTTACGGAATATCGGACCAGGTTTGTGATTGGATTCAGGATTTCCTAGAAGAAAGAACACAACATGTCATTCTTAACGGTTCAAAATCTGCAGATGTAGAGGTAATTTCGGGAGTACCGCAAGGAAGCGTGATAGGACCTTTATTGTTTACAATATACATAAATGACTTAGTTGACAACATCGGTAGCTCCGTGAGGCTATTTGCAGATGACACGGTTGTCTACAAGAAAGTAGCAACATCAGAAGACTCGTACGTACTCCAGGAAGACCTGCAGAGGATTAATGCATGGTGCGACAGCTGGCAGCTTTCCCTAAACGTAGATAAATGTAATATAATGCGCATACATAGGGGCAGAAATCCATTCCAGTACGATTATGCCATAGGTGGTAAATCATTGGAAGCGGTAACGACCGTAAAATACTTAGGAGTTACTATCCGGAGCGATCTGAAGTGGAATGATCACATAAAACAAATAGTGGGAAAAGCAGGCGCCAGGTTGAGATTCATAGGAAGAATTCTAAGAAAATGTGACTCATCGACGAAAGAAGTAGCTTACAAAACGCTTGTTCGTCCGATTCTTGAGTATTGCTCATCAGTATGGGACCCTTACCAGGTTGGATTAATAGAAGAGATAGACATGATCCAGCGAAAAGCAGCGCGATTCGTCATGGGGACATTTAGTCAGCGCGAGAGCGTTACGGAGAGGCTGAACAAGCTCCAGTGGCGGACACTTCAAGAAAGGCGTTACGCAATACGGAGAGGTTTATTATCGAAATTACGAGAGAGCACATTCCGGGAAGAGATGGGCAACATATTACTACCGCCCACATATATCTCGCGTAATGATCACAACGAAAAGATCCGAGAAATTAGAGCAAATACGGAGACTTACAAGCAGTCGTTCTTCCCACGCACAATTCGTGAATGGAACAGGGAAGGGGGGGATCAGATAGTGGTACAATAAGTACCCTCCGCCACACACCGTAAGGTGGCTCGCGGAGTATAGATGTAGATGTAGATGTAGAACTGGGTTTTGGGGGCTACGGGGGCTACGTGTGGAAAATGTTCAACACGGTCTTCAGTCTCTCTTGGTTGTCCCGTACTCTCCCGTTTGCAAAGACAGTTAGTGTCTTCAAACTGATGATACCACCTACGGATTTTGTCATCACTTAGAGGAATACCGTGGAACTTAGTACGGAAAGCACATTGCACTGGAATAACAGATTGAGTCCTTGCAAAGTGTAAAACACAAAAGTTTCTATTCACTGGAGCACCATATTTGTTATTACCGCTTTGTAATGGAAGACACAGGAACAGTGCGTGCACATACCCACAGGTACATAAACAAAACTGTTTCAAATGCTTTCTCACTTGCTACATTATTTATAATTGTAAGTCGAATGTAATAAATGCTAAAAAGCCTTCAGTCCCCAATATTCATTTTGAAACAACTGCAAGAATAAAAATCTAGGAGTATATTAACTACACCACAGCGGAAGCTATACTTTTCTACTACATACTGGAAAGATGTATGTTGCTACTGTAGTAAAGGAGGATGGGATGTTACCTCCTCGAATATATTTAGTTACTCGTTCAAAATATGTTTCCTTTGTGTATGTGTGTGTGTGTGTGTGTGTGTGTGTGTGTGTGTGTGTGTGTCAGCACGGACGGATGCGGCAACAAACATCCCGTCAACTTCCGATTCCTTCCCCTTCATTACCCTCATCGTGGCCAACAGCAAATGACTTCAAAGAGATGAAGACAGACATAACAGTTCATATCCTGTTTACCGCTTCCCTAGTCTTAAGTAAAGTATGCACCACAGGCAGTAAAAAAGTTAGGCCCTGACATAAAATAGACACCAAGTTCATTTGAAGTAAGAATATAGCTTTTTTTCCTGGAAGTAAGTCTTAAACTAGTCATGAACAAAATAAGCTCTTCCCATTTGAAAGCAAAACAGTACTTCAGTAGTTGTGAATTAAGTTCTTGGCGCATTTTGCGTGGAAACCAAGTTTGGAAGGGACTAGTTAGAGTCCAAGTCTGGTGAAGCTGCGTTCAAGACAAACACTGAAGTAACACATGCCTGCTGGTCGTTCACCATGTCAGTGCTACATATTCTTTTGGTAGAGCACGTTGCAGGTTCTGGGACTTGAAGACTGGCTCAGACAGCGGTGACGGCGTTGCGCTGACACCAGAGGGAGCTCCTGATTGAATAGATGCGTAAGGATTTAGCACCTGGCACAGAAAGCCCACTTGGAATGAACTGATCCATCAGTGCCTATGCACCGGCCTAAGCACAGTCCTGTACGCCAGGATTCAGTCGGTATTGCTTCCTGTCAAATGGTCGGCTTAAGAATGAGGTCCATGGGGCCACCGAATTCTGGTGGCGCTTTGGTCGCCGTCTGGTGGTCACGTGTAACGTGGGTGTACTCAAGTGTCGTTTGTAAGGACGCCGGCTCCCTGTATAACGAATTTAATGTGTGTTGCTGGCCCACGATGCAGCAACAAGTCTCGTAAAAAAGGTACTCAAGATTCTGTTTTCAGCATATTGCACGATAGCCGGCCGATGTGGCCGAGCGGTTCTAGGCGCTGCAGTCTGGAACCGCCCGACCGCTACGGTCGCAGGTTCGAATCCTGCCTGGATGGAGTTCTAGAGGACTGATGACCTCAGCAGTTAAGTCCCATAGTGCTCAGAGCCATTTGAACCATATTGCACGATGTTCGAAGTAACAAAAATCGCCTCACTGGGTTGCTCAAGTGCTCACACGCACTCGGAAATCTCGTCGAACCAAGGCTGGAACCAGTGTCGTGCTAGTCCAGATGACTATTTGGCATCGAATCATCGCAGACGAGTGCTGGGTGCACCACTGCTACCTCGAGACAATAGGCCAAAGCAAGCAGTGGATTCCAACGGCCTTGTGGCAGTGGTAACACCGGTTCCCGTCAGATCACCGAAGTTAAGCGTTGTTGGGTTAGGCTAGCATTAGGATGGATGAGCATCCAGTCTCATCCAGTCTGCCGAGCTCGTAGAGATACGGCTGGGAGAGCGGTGTGCTGACCGTGACGCCTGTGTGCTGAGGATGACACGGCTGCCGGTCGGTGCCATTGGGCCTTCGTGGACTGTTAGGACGGAGTTTAGTTTTAGTTTTAAGCAGCGGAACATGGAAGCATCACCTCCTTAAACGATGGAAACCTAACCATCATCTGACAAGGTGCTGCTCGAGCTTCTTATGGTACTGCTATGGCTTGATGCTAAATGACTATCACTTGGCTGTAAATCGATAGGCGGATGGATGCCGCCGATGTGGTTGCCGTTGGCTTTAACAGATAGCGCCTAAGACGTCTGCGTATGCGATCTGATTGCAGGGTTTTAGTTTATGATGGATAATGTTGGTTATATTTAATTTGGTGGTATTCTTTTAGAGATTTGAGAGGTCGAAAGGTTTATTTATGAAGAAACTCCACCACCCCCCTATTATTTATTTTATATTGACATATGGTTTGAGTTGTGCATCGTGTCACTACTGGACTTTGGCATAGTATGCCAATGTAAAACATTTTGTAGTTGTAAAACTTTTTTTGAAAAATCCTTTAGAGTTAACGTGTACGGAAGTACTATCCCGATTTCTAGTCGTAATTACACCCTGTTATATGTTATATGCTAAGTATATTATTATTAAATTACATGTGAACGAATAGAGCACATGCCCATGCAGCGCCCCCTACCGAGGGCACTTCGCTGCTAGTTGACTTGTTTAGGGTCAATATACGTTCTGCTTCGAGACTGCTTGTGTCGCAGTTATATCTTGTTCGACCCTTCCTTTGAGTTGTCAAGGCTGTGCGCCTGGTTGGTTAGGAAGGAGCTGAGGTTTTGTGGTACGTAACTCATATGACCAGATGTCATTGTGTGTATTGTTGAGACGTGTTGAGTATGCTGTTCACTTATGTTTTGTACTTATTTATAACAGATGTCTGAAGATGGGTGTAATCCCGAAACGCGTAACATGTTCTAATAAAAGAGTCAATTGAACATCTCATGACTTTATTGCGATTGTACAGCATTGGTTTCCAATTATTAAGAAAATGAGCCCATAAGGGACCAGTCACCACAGGAGCATACGAACAAAGCCAGACGAGTTTGCGGGACGCTATTACGAAGATCCCATTCTGCAGAGAACACAGTCACATAACGCGCTTCTCTGTGCTACCATATTCTGTCTCACCCCTTTATTCTTCTAAAACAGCACCCGGTTAGTTCTTCAGTGGTGAGTCAGGCATTTAAAGGATGATGAGATACTTTTAGAGATGGAACGTTTCTTCAACATGCGAAATGCAGATTTTTACAACCAACGTCTCCACCAGATCATCCATCATTGGGAAATATGTATCGCGTCGTAGTGTGAATATCTAGAGGACGACTAAAACCATGAATTTTCATGGTTGCAGTTTGATTTTTTTGTTCCATATTGTTATGAATATTGTCTAGGGTGGTAAATACAGTGTTCAAAGAAAAGCCATGCTAAAATTGTTCACTCAGTCCCGTTAGCACCCAGCACATTATGAGAGTATATTCAAAGTTTTGTTAATAAAAATTCTCTATTTAAACTAGACTGAACTGCATGTGACTGCTTTAGTCTTTAATAAAACTTGCATCTGATTGCGTATTTAACTGAACTGAACTTTATCTGACTGCACGAAAATATTGTTGGAAAATTAATACTCAAAATACACATCTGACTGCATGACAGTTTAGTGGTAAAAGTAAATGAAAGTCACCAACCTGCATCTGACTGCGTCTGTGGACTTGGCTCGTGCACTCCTTCCCGTTTAGCTGATAATGAAACATATATATTCAACTCAGCCGTAGTGCAATGGCATAAAATTGTCATTCTAGATAACTTCACTCATTTTGGCCCTGTTTGTTACTTAATAAAAATTCTGTCCTGATCTTAATAATTTGCCAACTGTGCAATGCCATATAGATTATTTTACTCTGATAAATGAAATTATTAGCTTTACTCATGGCAACTTTACTTTAATGTACCTTTTGGTTCAATGCAAGCACAGGATGCGGAGAACGACATAAGGTGTGAGATGAAACTCTAATTTTATCTAAAAGACATTTATTGTTCAAACTTTTAAGGCACATGTGAAAAACTAAAAAAAACTTCTATAGCATGGATTTACGAGAAAGTTTCACAAAACGCTTATTGCATCAACAAGGGGATTTCTATCTACACTCCTGCAAATTGAAATAAGAACACCGTGAATTCATTGTCCCAGGAAGGGGAAACTTTATTGACACATTCCTGGGGTCAGATACATCACATGATCACACTGACAGAACCACAGGCACATAGACACAGGCAACAGAGCATGCACAATGTCGGCACTAGTACAGTGTATATCCACCTTTCGCAGCAATGCAGGCTGCTATTCTCCCATGGAGACGATCGTAGAGATGCTGAATGTAGTCCTGTGGAACGGCTTGCCATGCCATTTCCACCTGGCGCCTCAGTTGGACCAGCGTTCGTGCTGGACGTGCAGACCGCGTGAGACGACGCTTCATCCTGTCCCAAACATGCTCAATGGGGGACAGATCCGGAGATCTTGCTGGCCAGGGTAGTTGACTTACACCTTCTAGAGCACGTTGGGTGGCACGGGATACATGCGGACGTGCATTGTCCTGTTGGACCAGCAAGTTCCCTTGCCGGTCTAGGAATGGTAGAACGATGGGTTCGATGACGGTTTGGATGTACCGTGCACTATTCAGTGTCCCCTCGACAATCACCAGTGGTGTACGGCCAGTGTAGGAGATCGCTCCCCACACCATGATGCCGGGTGTTGGCCCTGTGTGCCTCGGTCGTATGCAGTCCTGATTGTGGCGCTCACCTGCACGGCGCCAAACACGCATACGACCATCATTGGCACCAAGGCAGAAGCGACTCCCATCGCTGAAGACGACACGTCTCCATTCGTCCCTCCATTCACGCCTGTCGCGACACCACTGGAGGTGGGCTGCACGATGTTGGGGCGTGAGCGGAAGACGGCCTAACGGTGTGCGGGACCGTAGCCCAGCTTCATGGAGACGGTTGCGAATGGTCCTCGCCGATACCCCAGGAGCAACAGTGTCCCTAATTTGCTGGGAAGTGGCGGTGCGGTCCCCTACGGTACTGCGTAGGATCCTACGGTCTTGGCGTGCATCCGTGCGTCGCTGCGGTCCGGTCCCAGGTCGACGGGCACGTGCACCTTCCGCCGACCACTGGCGACAACATCGATGTACTGTGGAGACCTCACGCCCCACGTGTTGAGCAATTCGGCGGTACGTCCACCCGGCCTCCCGCATGCCCACTATACGCCCTCGCTCAAAGTCCGTCAACTGCACATACGGTTCACGTCCACGCTGTCGCGGCATGCTACCAGTGTTAAAGACTGCAATGGAGCTCCGTATGCCACGGCAAACTGGCTGACACTGACGGCGGCGGTGCACAAATGCTGCGCAGCTAGCGCCATTCGACGGCCAACACCGCGGTTCCTGGTGTGTCCGCTGTGCCGTGCGTGTGATCATTGCTTGTACAGCCCTCTCGCAGTGTCCGGAGCAAGTATGGTGGGTCTGACACACCGGTGTCAATGTGTTCTTTTTTACATTTCCAGGAGTGTAGCTTTTAGACATTATTTAACCAAAGAAAACGTATTTTATTAATTATTCTTTCTAGTTTCCCCAGGTATGTACCGGTTTTCGCTCAATATATAGCTTATTATGTGCGTAGCGCCAATTCTTACTTTGATGCTGTCACGACCCGGCTGCCTCCTGCAGGCATCTAGGTCCGACTCGAAACACGTCTGCTGTCTCTGCAGGTCTCCTCACCACTACTCAAACTTTTACCGCGTGCACCTAGCTCTGTTAGCTGTCAAAGATCTTACTACTCGAAGAGGTACTACTCGTCCAACCTTGCGGTTGGGAACTATCGACATTTTTCACTGGCTCTATTCTTATCGAATCTCAGCACATACCTTTCAGTACGAAGTGGGCGATCGCAGCGGCTCACCTGCAGCCTTCGGTGTGAGCAGTTATCGCGGCCGCAGGGCGCCACCGGTCCTCCCGGGGGACGGCGGGTCGCGCGCCGCAGATGCCTCGGCCGCGCCTGTTAGCTGTCCCCTGGGAGCAGCTGCCGACTCCTCACACTCCGGCGTGTGGCTGACACCAGAGCGCGCGGCGCGGGGACGACTTCCCTTCCGCCCCGGCGCCTTTCAAGGAAAATGCGCTTGGGGGCCTGCCACGTGTCCCTCGGTGGCCCTGACACCGCACCCACACACCTTCTTCAAGCTCCGAGGGCGCAGAACGCTCACATGCCCCAAATAGACGCCGTGCAGGTTTCTCGTCGAGGAGACTGATTGCTCGTCTAGAGTGCACAGGTACGAGTAGAAACGTGGCCCGTGTTTTTATTCTTGTTCTCTAAGAGATCTTGAATCTCTATCCTGTATGCGGTATACAGGGTGAGTCAATTTTACCGCTGGATATATTTCGTAAACCACATCAAATACTGACGAACCGATTCCACACACCGAACGTGAGGAGTGGGTCTAGTGTAATTGTTTAATACAAACCATACAAAAATGCACGGAAGTATGTTTTTTAACACAAACCTACGTTTTTTTTAAATGGAACCACATTAGTTTAGTTAGCACATCTGAACTTATAAACAAATACGTAATCAGTGCCGTTTGTTGCATTGTAAAATGTTAATTACACCCGGAGATATTGTAACCTAAAGTTGACGCTTGAGTACCACTCCTCCGCTGTTCGATCGTGTGTATCGGAGAGCACCGAATTACGTAGGGATCCAAAGGGAACGGTCCACATGCTAACACCTTTTTATTGGTCTTTTTCACTGACGCACATGCACATTACCATGAGGGGTGAGGTACACGTAAACATGTGGTTTCCGTTTTCAATTACGAAGTGGAATAGAGTGTGTCCCGACATGTCAGGCCAATAGATGTTCAATGTGGTGGCCATCATTTACTACACACAATTGCAATCTATGGAATAATGAATGTCGTACACGTCGCAGTACATCTGGTGTAATGTCGCCGCAGGCTGCCACAATACGTTGTTTCACATCCTCTGGGGCTGTAGGCACATCACGGTACACATTCTCCTTTAACATACCCCACAGAACGAAGTCCAGAGGTGTAAGATCAGGAGAACTGGCTGGCCTGTTTATACGTCCTCCACGTCCTATGAAACGCCCGTCGAACATCCTGTCAAGCGTCAGCCTAGTGTTAATTGCGGAATGTGCAGGTGCACCATCATGCTGATACCACATACGTCGACGCGTTTCCTGTGGGACATTTTCGAGCAACGTAGGCAGATCATTCTGTAGAAAAGCGATGTATGTTGCAGTGCTCTCCGATACACACGACCGAACAGCGGAGGAGTGGTACTCAAGGGTCAACTTTAGGTTACAATAACTCCGGATGTAATTAACATTTTACAATGCAACAAACGGCACTGATTACGTATTTGTTTATATGTTCAGATGTGCTAACAAAACTAACGGGGTTCGATTTTAAAAAAAACTAGGTTTGTCTTAAAAAACATACATCCGTGCATTTTTGTGTGGTTTGTATTAAACAATTACACTAGCCCCTCTCCTCACGTTCTGTCTGTGGAATCGGTTCGTCAGTATTTGATGCGGTTTACGAAATTTTTCCAGCGGTAACGTTAGGTGACTCACCCTATATATATCCTACCGGTGGAATACGTAGTAGAAAGAAACGAAACTCTCTCGGGAGATTGAAATTGTGTGCCCGACGAGACTCGAACACGGGAACTTTGCCTTTCGCGGCCAAATGCTCTACTAACTGAGCTACCCAAGCAAGGCTCACAACACGTCCTCACAGCGTCACTTCCGCCAGTATGTTGCCTCCTGCGGAATTTTCGGAATTAGCACTCCTAGAAGAAAGGATACTGCGCAGACACGGCTTAGCGACAGACTGAGGGATGTTTCCAGAGTAGATATGTCCCTCGGCAGCGGAGTGTGTGCTGATATGAAATTTCGTCGCGGATTAAAACTGTATGCCCGACCCAGACTCGAACTCGGGACCATCGTCTTCACAATTCCCTTTTTTCCACGAGTACTGGGCCCGCCAGTTCCGCAGGAGAACTTCTGTTAAGTTTGGAAAGTAGGAGCCGAGATACTGAAAGCTGTGAAGATGGGTCGTGGGTCATGCTCCGATAGCTGAGTAGGTAGAGCACCTGCCTGCGAAAGGCAAAGGTCCGGAGATTCAATCTGACAAGAAATTTCATATTGGAAGGGATTTCTTTCTAGAAAATGATGATGATTAGGGACCCTAGGCGGGTCAGCCAAGTGTCGGGGACTTTTAACAAGAATGCTTTTACTTGTTCACTTTGCCTACTGGATCGGGTCATTGGCTCTAGCAGAAGGCCTGTTATGAGACACAACCTGTTAATTAAAACTGCCCCTTCACTAATTGTGATTAATATTTAATAACTAAGTAGTGTTCAGGGAACCGATCAGTACTAAACAAACAAGGATAGCATTGAACAAATTTTTTAAACACCAATCTTCCTAACATCAAACTGAACACTGACACACATTTATAAGTGATAAAATTAAGCTAGTAATGGCAATGGCCCTTAAATTCCAAAACTAACTCTTAAGGTTGGATAACGCATCTGTACTTGTTATTTTCTATTCTCTCCCCCTGTCAGACGGCATAAAATACGCCAGACAAACCTACTGCAATTAACAAATTCTCAATAAGAGCGTCGCTTGAAAACTGAGCTCTGGTAATCACAGGCGTGCGTAATATCGGATTAAATGCCGAAGCTAAGCATCACGTTACCAAATGCAGCATCGTGGACAGGTCAGCAAGCTGCCGATGGCGTCTGCGTCGTCGAGGAGCCTCAATTATGACAAAAATGAATTTATTTTCGCGAACAGGCTTCCTGTTCGAAAACTCCTATTCAAAAGCTAATTTTGATTTCTTTCCAATCGTCTCGCACTCGTTACGACGGGACTCACCAGCCCAAAGGCGGAATCCAGTAACTTCTTTAATAAAGTGTGACTCAAGGAAATTGCTCTGCTCCTGTCTGCTTCCTGTAAGACAGTATTCCCAACCGTAATTAGCAGAATCAGCCTGTCTCTAACAGTAAAACATGACGGTACCCCTAACTGAATACTAGTTTCAGTTGCAGCTGGCAGACTTATTCAAAATTCTGCACAGCACACTGAAAAGATTTACTCTCCTACAGCAGAGCCGAAAGCACGACGTCCGCTCGCTACAGGAGCTAAGACGCTTCTCCCCAATAACAGCTCCTAAAGCTTCCCTCTGCAAAAATCAGCACCCCCACGCTATTCTTCGAGCTGGCCAATCCCGTGGCTCTAGACCAGCACAGTTCGCTCCCACTATTATTTCCTGGCTTCTTCCAGCCAATGAAAACATTCTGCGCCTTACTGCGCCTAGAATGTTCTGGAGAAAACTGAAACTCCGTTCAAAATTGAGTCCACCAATCGTGTCTCTCTGTTCGCCCTCGCGTGGGAAAAGGTCGTTGCACTAGCTTAACCGCGTTTCTTAGAAAGCCCCAGAAAACGTTAAGATTCGTGGGAAGGCTCCCTTAGGCGCCAGCTCATCTCGACATAGTGGCGTCGGCGTAACGTCCAGCACCAACGAGGCGCCGTCCCTAAAAGGCCCCGCGCAATGGGTGCCTCGCTGCTCCGGCAGCGCGTCTCCCCCAGTGGGACGCTTTCGCATGCCAGATTCGTAATGGTCGGTTGTAAACTTCCACACCCCTCTGCCCTGCCTTTGAGCAGTGCCGCTCGTCCGCTCCAGCCAAATTCCGTGAAAATATCACCTGAACTCCGACTTCATGCAACATGCGAATTTCTTAAAGTTAAAATGGGTCTTATGCCGTCTGAAACTCCCTATATTAATTTCAATAAGCTGATTGCCTGATAAATAACATAATAACCGACATCTAACTCGTCTTTGCAACAATTATTATATTACAGTAAGGAGCAAAATACTGCTACCTTACAATATCAGCACACTCTCCAGTGCAGAGTGAAAATTTCATTCTTCGACTAGCAATAGTCACCAAAATTCTTACAATACCTAAAGCCTCGAAGTCACAGGGACAATGTAATCTGGTTTCGCAGGACAGAGCGAATCAGGTTATGGTTGCGGAGGGGGCGTAATCAGTTAGTGTTAGTTGCTCAAAACACACAAACTTTCATTTTCCTAAGAGTCACTTAATTACACATTGCCTTAAAAGGATCAAATTAAAACAACACCTCTGAAGGCCTAGTTAAGACAACATGTGATACCTCCTGGGCTGAAGGCCCAAAACCACGACAAAAACTAGAATGGCTGAAGACCTGAACACAAGTTATAAAAATTGCTATCATGTAAATACTCGGCTGGAGGCCACACACAAGACATTGAAAAACTCAGGACTTAGGGCCTCGATAACGAGAATTTCAGATAGAAAAAACTTTCAAAATTTTAGTTATTAAACAAATCAATATTCAAACTTTAAGTCGGATGACGGCCTTATCTTAAAATTAAAACAAATTAATAGACAGCTGAAGGCCTCACAGAGTACATCAGACTAAAATGAAAATCGCAATCTAAAACAAACAAAACATTGGTGCTCAGAAATGTTCCAACGGTCGGCCTGTGGAGGTAGCTCTAACGTAAAGTAGGGGCGAGACAGACAGTCAAGAGTAAGGTAAAATAATCGGATGGCAACCTAACCCAGGGACAGCTGAATCACTGATCAAGAACTTAATCAATTCCCTTCCGTCCAAGCAACAGTGGGAAAACGGAAAATATCAGCCGAGGACGAAGATAGGAGCCGCACTACGTCTTCAAAATTGGCGTCTAAAAACAGCCAAGGGCCGCGCTGGATTAGCCTAGCGGTCTGGGGCGCTGCTGTCGTGGACTGTGCGGCTGATTCCGGTGGAGGTTCGAATCCTCCCTCGGGCATGGATGTGTGTGTTTGTTCTTAGGACAATTTAGGTTAAGTAGTGTGTAAACTTATGGACTGATGACCTTGACAGTTAAGTCCCATAAGATTTCACACATATGAACATTTTTGAAACAGACAAGGCACAATAACCACTCATAAGGAAAAAAATATGAACAAACAACTAAAAAGCTTTTGAACTACACGCCGTGCTGGACAACAAAACATAGTGAGGAAAAACACATTGCTGGACAACTACGGTAACAACCTGGGCAGGTAACTGTGGCGTTAACAGCCACAAGGCCGAAAATGCCGCTGGTACACTTCACTGATAAGTAACAACCAATTTAATAGTTAAAGACCACACAGGATGACGGCTGCAAAATTTCGCTGACTAAAACACACCATACATTGCTCTTAGCCGGAACGGCCCAGAAAGCAACAACCAACATTGACCGAAAAGATGTCACAGCAGTTGAGGTTTCATAACAGGTTGACTGATCACTCGACTTCGGTGTCGAGGTTCGGTGGGCAACGAACTTTGTAGCTCTCGCAGCTAGCGCCTCACCATCCAACCTCGCGTGCACGCCACCAGCGGTCCCGGCCTGACCGCCTGCTGTGGAGCCTTCGTCACTTCTCTGTCCCAACCGACCGACTGACACACACACCACCACACGGAAATATGGCGGTCACACCAAAGTTGGTACAGCAGTACTAGTATCGATAAGCACTGCTGCTGCCACTGAGAGAGGCAAGTCAGAAACCCATAATGGTAGTAACTGACGGAGAAATAGGACGGCACTCGATTGCGACAAACTGCCAAAGAACAAACGGCATCAACACGGGCCGGCCACGGCTCAGACGAATTACCGGTGTTTAAAACTTCCAACATTCACGATAAACTGCAATTAGGCTTCTAGACACACCTCAACACGGTAACTGCAGCAATATACCTGAATGACTGTGTCAACATGACATGGACAATAGTCAAGTGACCATTTAAATACTAGTTCACTTTAGGAAGGTTTTGGTATTGTTTCCGGTATCAGGACGTATGGATAACCAACTTGAAATGTAATTACTTGAGAAGTAATTGAGATATTTATTGACAGTATGTTTCTGCAAGAATGGTTGTTATTGTTGTTGTCGTCTTCAGTCCAGAGACTGGTTTCATGCAGCTGTGCATGCTACTCTATCCTGTGCAAGCTTCTTCATCTCCCAGTACCTACTGCAGCCTACATCCTTCTGAATCTGCTTAGTGTATTCATCTCTTGGTCTCCCTCTATGATTGTTACCCTCCACGCGGCCCTCCAATGCTAAATTGGTGATCCCTCGATGTCTCAGAACATGTCCTACCAACCGATCCCTTCTTCTAGTCAAGTTGTGCCACAAATTTCTCATCTCCCCAATTCTATTCAGTACTTCCTAATTAGCTACATGATCTGCGCATCTAATCTTCAGCGTTATTGTATAGCACCACATTTCGAAAGCTTACATTTTATACTTGTCTAAACTATTTATCGTCCACGTTTCACTTCCATACATGGCTACACTCCAAACAAATACTTTCAGGAAAGTGTTCCTAACATCTGAATCTATGCTCGACATTAACAAACTTCTATTGCTCCGAAATGCTTTCCTTGCCAGTGCCAGTCTACATATTATGTCCTCTCTGTTTCGACAATCATCAATTACTTTGCTCCCCAAATAGCAAAACCAATCTACTACTTTACGTGTCTCATTTCCTAACCTAATTCCCTCAGCAGCACCTGATTTAATTCGACTACATTCCGTTATGCTCATTTTGCTCTTGTTCATGTTCATCTTATATCCTCCTGTCCATTCCATTCAGCTGCTTTTTCCGGTCCTTTGCTGACAGAATGACAATGTCATCGGCCACCTCCAATTTTTATTTTTTCTCGATAGATTTTAATTCCTACTCCAAATTTTTCTTTAGTTTCCGTTACTGCTTGCTCAATGTATAGATTGAACAACATAGGGGATAAGCTACAACACTTTCTCACACCCTTCTCAACCACTGCTTCCCTTTCACGCCCCTGACTCGTGTAACTGCCATATGGTTTCTGTAGAAATTGTTAATAGCCTTTCGCTCCCTGTATTTGACCCCTGCCGCCTTCAGAATTTGAAAGAGCGTATTCCAGTCAATATTGTCAAAAGCTTTCTCTAAGCGTACAAACGTGGGTTTGCCGTTCCTAAATCTATCTTCTGAGGTAAGTCGCAGGGTCAGTATTGCCTCACGTGTTCCATAATTTCTATGGAATCCAAGCTGATCTTCCCCGAGATCGGCTTCTACCAGTTTTTCCATTCGTCTGTATAGAATTCGTTTTAGTGGTTTGCAGCCGTGACTTAGTAAACAGATAGTTCGGTAACTATCAAACCTGTCAACACTTGCTTTCTTTGGGGTGATAACTATTACATTCTTCTTGAAGTGAGAGGGTATTTTGACTCTCTCATACATCTTGAAACGTCTCTGTTGAGTCTTTTCATACATGTTTGCCTCATATAATTCAGTTACTTCTCATTTGATCCACTGCGTAATTGCGATTTTGCTAATTAACTCTTCCAGAAAGACTAAGCAGTGGAACTGAAAGTAATTCACTATATATCCAACGTAAAATGCAAGCAAATGGTGCCTTGCACTGGTATTTCAATGTATTGTATTCTAATTTTATGTTCTACGTGAAATCATGAGCCTTATTTATCGTGCCCCTCCGTTATGTTACCTTATGTGTGGTTGAATGTGAGTGAATGGGTGTTTCACGTATGTTTTCGGGCTTATTTTGTGGTGGAAGCTAGTTGGTTGTCGTCTGCTGGGAGCAGATGATGAGTGCCTGTCGTTTGGCAGGGTTCACAGGCTCACCAACTTAGAATTGCTTACCTGAGCAAAAAGGTTCATCCGAGCTTCATCCCTTTTTTCCCGAGGTTTGTGTGTTTGTCAGGTTGGTGGCGGAAAAGATCCCCCTGGTCGCTTCCGTCTCAGCCAGGGGTTGCTACGAGTTTTATGCAGAGCAGGCACTCTTCTCCAGGCTGTTAGTGAGTACGGTTCGCAGCTCCTAAGTAAGGCTTCTAGTACTAATGACATAGTAGAAGGTAGTGTTAATCGCGGTTTTCCTATGTTAAATTCGTTGGAATATATAAGCCGTTCAGCTTAACTGAAACCTTACGAATTTCTGCTCGGACTGTGATACAATTGGTTAATAATAGGTCATAATAGTATTTAAAAATAATTGTGGAGGAAATTGGCTTTCTTCCTTTGGGACATCGTCGTGTGGAGCATCCACTATTGAACATGGTTAGGAACAGCTGGTGAACTTGTATCTCGTGCCAATGTGAGACTAATTGTGTGTTTTGCGTGAGTGGTTTTATTTTTTTCTATTTTTTGTGGTTTCTTGGTGATAGTATATGTTTCTGTTCGTATTGTACTGCGGGTTTGGTAAACAATGTACGTTTCCGCTTCCTACTGCATACTGATGGGTTTTTCCAGTGCTAATTTAATCTGTTTTGTGCGGGATAAATTCGTTGAAACATCGGATTTTCGTGAATTAAGGCGAACTTTTGTAATGGTTTAATTCTTAACGCACCACGTGTACCTTGAATCATCAGAAGGTTTTATACCATGGTGATTTAGTTTTCCGTTGTAGTGACAAATTCATTTTATAGTCGTTCTCTAGGAAAAGAAACGCTTCTTGTATTTGTGTTTGCCACTTAAATTCAGCTTTGAAACCATAAATGTGTGACCCAATTCACCACGTGGTGAACTGCGTACTTTGCACGTGGGCGCGCGGCTCCTCATCTCGTGTACTTACGCTGACCAAATTTAGCAACGGAAATAAACCTCTTTGCAAATTAGTGCATGTTTGTAAAGGTGGTCGGTTATTGCTGTGATCTTTCTCTGTCGTGTGAATCTAGATTAAATGATTGAGATGATGTTTCCAGTTTCCTCTTCCTCACCTTTTCCATTAATCGCAACAGTTAAATTGTACAATATAATTTCACGTATCGAAAATAGATTAAAGTAGTTCATGTTCAGGCACCAGCTAAGTGTACCCATAGGATGTGCACGCTATTTCAAAAAACTTTATTAACGAATAAATATGCCGTAAAGGATAATACTGTGTGTCCTGCTACTTCATTTGTTTCCATTGAATCCCAAATTTGAATTAATTCCAGTTCAGTCACTCTTGTATGTTACGAAGGGCTTGCGCTGGTGGCGACCCTGTAAATTTTATTGTAAAAAATTGTCTTTTCATGGTAGCTTAACCACAGATATTTGCCAAGTGTGGGTGCAATTCGGTACTTAATATGGGTCGATTCAGTCCATTATCATCGATAAGGTTACGACGTGTAGCTTACACCTACAAATAGAAATAGCTCCCACTGTAGACCAGCGAACTAGGATGGTAGAGTTTTGGCATGGCTGGCTCTCCCAAGTCTATCAGTAGTTCTAAGGGAATGTTGTCTATCCCCGGGACCTTGTTTCGACTTAGATCTTTCAGTGCTTTGTCCAATTCTTCACGCAGTATACTATCTCCCATCTCCATCTGCGTCCTCTTCCATTTCAATAATATTGCCCTGAAGTACATCGCTCTTGTATAGACCCTCTATATGCTCCTTCCACCTTTCTGCCTACCCTTCTTTGCTTAGAACTGGTTTTTCATCTGAGTCCTTGATATTAACACAAGCATTTTTCTTTTCTCCACAGGTCTCTTTAATTTTCCTCTATCTTACGCCTAGTGATATATGCCTCTACATCCTTACATCTGTCCTCTAGCCATCCTTGCTTAGTCATCTAGCACTTACTGTTGATCTCATTTTTGGGACATTTTTATATATTTTTGCCGTCTTCACTCACTGCATTTTTATATTTTCTCCTTTCATCAATTAAATTCAATATCTCTTCTGTTACCCAAGGATTTCTACTAGCCCTTGTCCTTTTACCTACTTCATCCTCTGCAGCCTTTACTATTTCATCTCTCAAAGCTACCCATTCTTCTTCTACTGCATTTCTTTCCCCCGTCCTTGTCAATCGTTACCTAATTCTCTCTCTGAAACTCTCTACAACCTCTGGTTCTTTCAGTTTATTCAGGTCCCATCTCCTTAAATTACCGCCTTTTTGCAGTTTCTTCAGTTTTTATCTACCGTTCATAACCAATAGATTGTGGTCAGAGTCCACAACTGCCCCCTGAAATGTCTTACAATTTACAACCTGGTTCGTAAATCTGTCTTACCATCATATAATCTATCTGAAACCTTCCAGTGTCTCCAGGCCTCTTCCACATATATGTAACCTTCTTTCATGATTCTTAACCCAAGTGTTGGCTATGATGAAGTTATTCTACCAGGCGGCTTCCTCTTTCATTCCTTACCCCTATTCCATATTCACCTACTACTTTTCCTTAGCTTCGTTTTCCTACTATCGAATTCAAGTCCCCCATGACTATTAAATTTTCGTCTCCTTTCACTATCTGAATAATTTCATTTCTCTTCAATTTCTTCATCATCTGCGGAGCTAGTTGCCATATATGCTTGTACTATTATGGTTGGCGTGGGCTTCGTGTCTGTCTTGGCTTAAAAAATGCTTTCACTGTGCTGATCGTAGTAGTATACCGATGCCTCTTCTTTAGTCTTTTTCTTCTTCTTCTTTATCCCTGATTCTTGAGATCTCTCGTGAAGAGAAACGATACAACAAATTCCGTAGTGGTGTAGGGCAATCAGTGAAGTTACACAACAGTTAATCATTTAACTTTTGAAACTGCCGGTTTATTTGCATTTGTGGAAAGAAAAACATTCTCATGTGTGGTCAGCAAACTTCGTGGAACATTTTGTGTGTGTAATGTGCCTCACTACGTCGGAAATCGTTCTAATGAATTAACTGAGCTGCATTACAGTGTAGCTAGGCAACGTAAATAACAAGGTGATACGTGTCACATTTAAATCAGAACCTCGATATTTTGAATAAACTTTCGGTTCATTTTTGTCAAAATCAGCACTTGTCTCAAAAGTAATTTCCGACTTCGTGCATTAAGTCCAAGCGCGTTTGTAACTATTGTACGCAGTACACTGGACAACTCCAACACGCACTACCGTCTAAAGTATTTCAAATCGAGCACACGGGTTTGTTTTCCCTAATGGGCTTAACGACTCGTTTGTAATATTGTGATGTGTTTATCGCACGTAAAGTCTAAATGAAACTGAATTTACTCTCCATTCGGGTCGAGATCACAAAATAAAATTCACCACATAGGTCAGCGAACTATACGCGATCACTTTTAGCACTCTAAGTGATAACTCGTCTTAGAGTAAAACCTGCACATAAATTCACACTTCTTTATACACACAAGATTCAAAACACCTTTATATCAAACAAATAAATTATGGCATGTAATTAATAATTAAACATTTCCGATTCTGAATAAACTTCGAGCACTTATTTTTCATAATCAATAAAATTTTGTCGCCTGAGAGAAATTATTAGTTTGCTAAAACGGATTCAGATTACAGTCAACTCGTGTCTGGACGATGACGTCATGGATCTACATATGCTTGGAATGAACGAAATACCTGTACTAAAAATACTGTCCGTTGAGTAATTTACTGACCTTCATAACAAATTTGGTACTCTTGCATCGTTACAGTAGCTTACCCACCCTCCGATTTTTTTAATTCATTATGAAACCTACTTCTGCTTTACTCCCATTTGATTTTATATTTACAAAAATGTTCAAATGTGCGTGAAATCTTATGGGACTCAACTGCTAAGGTTATCAGTCCCTAAGGTTACACACTACTTAACCTAAATTATCCTAAGGACAAACACACACACATCCATGCCCGAGGAAAGACTCGAACCTCCGGCGGGACCAGCCGCACAGTCCATGACTGCAGCGCCATAGACCGCTCCGCTACTCCCGTGTGGCTTGTATGTGTAACACTGCATTCATCTGACCAGAAGTCTTGTTCCTCCTGACATCGAACTTCACTAATTCCCACTATGTCTAACTTTAATCTATCCATTTTTCTTTTTAAATTTTCTGATCTACCTGTCCGATTAAGGGATCTGACTTTCCATTCTCCAACCCGCAGAACGACAGTTTTGTTTCTCCCGATAACGACGTCCTCCTGAGTAATGCCATCCCGGAGATCCGAATGGGGGACTATTTTACCTCCGGCATATTTTACTCAAGAGGACGCCACCATTTTCTAACCATGCAGTAGAGCCGCATGCCCTCGGGAAAGATTACGGCTGTAGTTTCCCCTCGCTTTCAGCCGTTCACCCGCATCTCGTGGTCGTGCGGTAGCGTTCTCGCTTCCCACGCCCGGGTTCCCGGGTTCGATTCCCGGCGGGGTCAAGGATTTTCTCTGCCTCGTGATGGCTGGGTGTTGTGTGCTGTCCTTAGGTTAGTTAGGTTTAAGTAGTTCTAAGTTCTAGGGGACTTATGACCACAGCAGTTGAGTCCCATAGTACTCAGAGCCATTTGAACCATTTTCAGCCGTTCACAGTACTACTACAGGAAGGTCGTTTTGGTTACTGTTACCATTGCAGATCAGTCAATCATCCAGACTGCCGTCCCTGCAACTACTGAAAAGGCTTCTGTATCTCTTCAGGAACCATATGTTTGTCTTGTCTCTCAACATATTACCCTCCGTTGTGGTTGCACCTACGGTACGGCTATCTGTATCGCTGCGGCACGCAAGCGCCCACCCCCCCCCACCAACACCGGCAAGGTCCATGGTTAATGGGGGGGGGGGAGGGGGAACTCAAAATATTTTACTACTAACCTAACACACGTCGATATGCGCATCATTTCTATCGCGACGGACATCTTATCTGTATTCTACACATGTCAGTGTTTTGCAGTACTGCAAGCGTAACATTTGCGATAGCTGCATGTATGAGATGCCGCATATCTGGTAGAATAGGAACTAGTGTCTAGTATACTTGATTCTTGATAAACCGCCACAGTGCTATAATTTCCGGACTTCTACGGGGACAAACAATCGATGGACTACCTCTCCCTCTTAAGCTATCTGGTTATCCATGGTCTAAGAAACCTATCACGTTGTTCGAAAAATGGCATGGTTCACCATCTTGCTCTGTGGCCATGTCACAAGGAAACTGTCGCTCCCTCCGCGAGAGAGTGCACATATAACACCTTCTGTTGTGTAGTCCACCTGCTACTAACGTGCGTTTAGGTGAACAAAGGAATAACACGCACGCGCACACGGTACCAGTTGACTCAGCAAACACAGAAAACATTTTGAAATCCCATACTTGCACAAGCAATCCACCAATAATAACTCATTTACACAAGTTCTAACATTTTACATTGTTTTTTGTTTAACTAGGACACCTTACACACTTATTAAGCAAGACAGCTAAGTTTCTCAGATAGTACAATACAGTGGTTGTACATTCTCTGTGGTCGGAGAACTCATTATGGAAACCCATGGTCTGTGACATCCTACTTTTCAGTTCTTGGTCCATTACTTTTCTCGCTATATCGGTGTATATGACTGATATTTCAGATGTGCTACATTCATATAATTACCACTTATATGCTGACGACATCCAGTTATATCCAAGCACCAGCCCTAAGAAGATTGTTGTTGCTGTATCAGATAAGTATGACCATCTTTGTTAAGAAGCACTACGGGCAAACAACTGAGATCTTAAACCAAACTCTAAGCAGTCACACGTTGTCCTCACGTGATACTGAAAATTGGTAAGCCGACTTTCGTGAAATAGTATCTTAAAAATTCCTTTACAGCAACCTACCGCCCTGCCAAAAATAGTAGAAGGTACCGATGAAGTTTTGAATGAACTTCGAATTTATGAAGAACCAACTTTTAGATCAATATTTTGCCACTTGCGATCTAGAAATTTGAAAATATATTGACATTTGAAATAAAACAAACATTCGTACAGCATTCAGTTCGGACAAATATTTGCCAGTGTGAAGTAGATCAGCACATCACAAGTAGTGAACACTCCAGACGGCTCAGACTGGTTATGGAAAGGATCTAAATAGATGCGGATATTCATAGTAATATTGACTTTCGTACCTGCAGATATTCGCAATAGTGATTACTTTGTGCCTAAGTGTTAAAGGACAATGTCAGTGCTATGATTTTTGTTTGTTTTAATGTTAGAAGAGTTCCATGAATAAAATAATCGTTGTTTGAGTCGTTACTATTAGCTGTTCGTGACTGAAGGTGCTATTTTACTTGAATGTGCAGAATCGCGAACATAGGTGGCGACAAGGTCATCGTCCTGATTTTCCCAACACTTATATCTGCACATTTTTTTCCTCGTACAAGCAACTTCCTTGAGTCTGAGCCACTCGTATTTCGTTTACAGTAAGAGAGATCACTTACGTGGTTCCAGAATCGTAAAATAAAGGGTGTTTGGAGACGTTCCATCCGTTGGAATCTACGTTTCACAGTCAGACTACCGTTTCTTAAACACATACTAAATAACTATTACCCGGTCTAAAATTAGTGGATCTGTCGAAGTTTCTCTTTCATATATTTTCAACTGCCAAGCGCAACGCTCAATACCAAGATGTGACTACTTGTAACACGAGTTCAATTGGCTTCAGAACATTGAGAAAATATTGTGCCGAAAAATTGCACCAAATCTGTTTGGTTAATTACAACAGAAAGTTGTGGCTTGGGGACGTACCAACTACGTTGTATATCCTTAGCTTACAGAACGTACACTACACTGTTCGAATTCACCAGACGAAAATTCAGACCAGAGGTTAGCCTATCGATAGACTTGTAGCGTACCGAGCCCGTGAAGTGGTTTATAATATGTTGATATTCACAAATTGCATGTGGATAAAGTTCTTGTGAACGCTACTGTCGATAAGAGACTTGCAGACCTCCAGCTATGATTGCACCAGTTAGATATATGTGTAACATCTATTTGTTTGATCATGCTAGTATTCCTATGCGCAGCTAGGTTGGATATGATCGGTTAGGCCACATTATACTCACTCGTTCTGATTTCTTCATCGGTTTCGTAGTTACTGTTCATCTAAACAGCTCTGCTCCCACACCAGGCACTTGCCGTCATTCCATAACACCAATACAGGGTCAGAGACGCCAAACGCCTTTGGATAAAGTAAATCTTCTTCCATCTACTCCTGCATTTCAGCCACACGACTCAGGAACGAACTGCCCTGTAACCTGTGTCTTCTTCAAAACCAAACAGCATTCAAAACGAGATTAACGCTTTATCTGTTATCATCAGCGTCAATTCCATCTCGACATATCCCAGTTGTTTTCGTCCTGTCCAACAGGAAACCAGTATCTGTGTCAACTCTGAAAAATCTATACTTTTATCATCCCTCTTTTCTTCTTACCATCCCACCAGCTGATATAATCCCAATCTTTCTCGCTCTTCCTCTGAGCGATATAGTCCTTCACACTGATTGTCTCTGAAAGCAACCATACATTTCTAATAGATGTTGATACTCAGCTATGACAACAGCGTAATTCGAAATTTCTTAACAAAATATTAACAATAGAAATATTTATTACAGTACTTGTACTCATTACCACATTTATTATTATTATTATTATTATTATTATTATTACTATTATTATTACATACAGATCATTTACTCATACTATGCTTATCTTATCGTTAATTTACTTGAGATGTTTGCTTAGACGTAAGAGTGACAGAGTGCTAATCTTGCTAAATGAAAGTAATGCGTTAGTAAATTCTAGTATGGTAGGTACACAGAGCACGGGCTGCTGAAGTGAACTAAACCCAAGTCGAGGATATACCGAAAGTAAAAATATTTTTCCTGTATTTGCCGAGGCACTTCGGATAGTATACACTGATACCTTGCGTAGAACAATTAAGCAATCTATGGTTTTAAGGACAAGCTCAGCAGAGGGTCAGAACGAAAGTTTGAACAGGCTATAATTGAAGCAAAATTTAACCTGAAACTACTAAACACAATATGATTTTACACGCAGTGTCAGCAATATAAATACCAAAACAGAGACTCAGAACAAATATGTAGACGGACTTTGATCAGATCAAAAATATAACTTGGAATATGGAAATATTAGAAATATTTCAGTGCACTAAAGGTTAGAAAATTTATGTAATTGAAAATAAACATGCACACAAGCAGGATAACGTTACTTATGATTTGGGTAGAAGGAAATTTTTTCACAATTTTATGAACAAAGTGTGACATGGTGATCCCGCGTTGGACCTCTTAATTGGCCTAGGCGCCGGGATACACGCGGAATAATTTCAACGCTATTACACAAATAGGTTGAATTAATCCAGACGCATGACAAGGCAATTAACATCATACCCTGCTAATCAACAAAGTGTGAATCAAGCGATTAAGGCTTGTGCTTAATCTCAACGCACCCACGAACCAGAGCAGAAGAAAAACGTTGAGCTTCAGTTTAAGCTAATGTTTACAAGATCACAGTTCAAACTGAGCCACACGTACATGGTGGATAATAATATTTTCCTCATTGTAAACGAATGTTCATATCAGGAGAAAATTACTGTAAACCACGTCTGAAGTGTGACTAAAATAGAGAAAGTGTATCCTGAGGTGACTCGAAAGATGAACTAAAAGAACTTCTCAAAAGCTTTAACAAATACTCAAGGGGCAGTTAATCCTTTAAACAAATGTTCACAGTACGAAAATAGTCAGGATTCACCGAACCATTTTTAAAGTGAACTTTTCGAACTTTAAAGAAAATTCAAAGTAGAGCCACTATAAAACGGAAAGGTCTTTATATTCCACAACGCCCCAGGACAGAGACAGAAGTTTCAGAACCACAGTTAACAACAATTAATTAGCAAACTGAAAATTCGCTAGAATGTGACGCGCTGGATGGGACTAAGAACGCTCGCACAGCCATGTCAGTTCATACAGCAACTACGCCGACGTGGTGTAGAAAAAGAACGCATACTGCGGACAGGGGAGCTAACACAGTAGCCCTCTAATGGTGGGAACCGAAGAACAACTTCTAAAGCAATAAAATGTTTAAATGTGTGTGAAATCTTATGGGACATATCTGCTAAGGTCATCAGTCCCTGAGCCTACACTCTACTTACCCTAATTTATCCTAAGGACAAACACACACACCCATGCCCGAGGGAGGACTCGAACCTCCGCTGGGACCAGCCGCACAGTCCATGACTACAGCGCCTTAGGCCGCACGGCTAATCCCGCGCTGCTCTAAAGCAATAACGGTCAAATAAAGTGGCTGACCAATAAGGGTAGTTGCTAGTAGAGTAACTCACATGGACTCAATACTGTGAGGCGATACACACTGCCCAAACGAAACCCAGATCCGCCTTACGACCCACTGCTCCTGCAAAGCGTTCCGATAGCATCTAGCCGCTCCGAAGTCAACGCTCCCACCCGATCGCACCCCTTTGAACGGCGCTCTGCCCGAGCCCTCTGCTCCATAACGCACGTGGCCATTCCGCTGGCAGGCCGCGCTGCCATCTGTATCCCTCGCGCGTCCACCAGCTCCCTCATCACACTACCTCCACAGCTCCGTGATGGCTATCTTAAGACCCCCGCTAAATCCAAGAGCCCACCCATAGAGGTATACCCGCGAGGTAAGTCCTCTGGCCAACAATACGGGCGCTTCGTACCAGGAACACACGTATTAAGTAACTATGAAATATCTTTCTAAATACAGTATGAATTAGAGCCTACTTTCAACCGTGATGGATGGCGTCTTTTCCTTTGTGGCTTTCGCAACTAAAATGTTAAAAATTGCGCGAAGGCAAAGCGAGTTTGACGATGAAACTTACATTTTCTCGTAATATAACAACTTCCGACATAACCTTCCTACACCGAATGTGCTGTCTTCATATATTCTAACCATCATATCTCATCTGGAATGATTGCAACCCTTTTGACCTACCATCTTAGAAATAGGTTGTATTTATATGGCGTTAAACGTAGGGGTACGACTGTTAGACGGTATTTGCGCGATATCACTCAGATCACTGTTATTGATATTATATAAAAAAAGAAATCTGGTCTAGTTAAAGAGTGTCTCACTGACAATAAAAACGTCTTGGGTTCCCGGTGCGAAGCCAGCCTCTGCTCAGATTTTGAATCAAAGTCATCAGCAATGGCGACCGAAGACTCCAGTTGTAAAGAGTCACCATCGTTCTGCCAACGGCCTTCTCAAAGAAGTCAAAGGAGTGGAGAGAATATCAGAACCGCCTCTTGCTCTTCAGGTGGCAAACTTCTCGTAAATGTAGGAAGAATCAGTAATAATCAACGGCATGAGGACACAAATGACAGTGAGTAACTTTTGCATTAAAGACATAGGATGTATGGCCCATAAGTGGAAAAGTGTCATGATGATCTCTCCATTGACGAAGGATTTCGGATTAGTCCGTCATTTAGATCGCCAGGACGGAAGGGGGTGCTACCCTAGGATAACAAATGAGAAACTAATACACTATGGCACTGTCAGAAGTTCGAGCATATTAAGAACTAAACTAAGCTCCTCCAGAACAGGCCATGAAGGCCCAACGGTACCGACCGGCCACCGTGTCATCCTCAGCCCATAGGCGTCACAGGAGGCGGATATGGAACCACACGGCTCTACCGGTCGTTTGTCAGTCTCAGAGACCCGAGCCGCTGCTTCTGCTTTGCCTCACAAAGGCTGAATGCACCCCGCTTGCTCACAGCGCTCGGCAGATCGGATGGTCACCCATTCAAGTGCTAGCCGAGTCCGACAGCGCTTAATTCAGTGATCTGACGGGAACAGGTGTTACCACTGCGGCAAGGCCGTTGGCCGAACATATTAAGCAATGTCGAGTATTTGTAAAGAGAAGTACACATGATCAGTCTAGACACAACGGGCGTTAGTGAAGTAAATGGAAAGAAAATAGGAATTACTTGTCATTCGAATACAGAGCAATACCCTCAGAAGCGGAAAATGTCATAATGGCAGTAATATTCGTTATGAGTAAGGAGTTATGAGCAAAGAGTAAGTTACAGTGAACAACGTCAACTTAAGTAGTTCAAGTATACATGTCGATGTCAGAAGCAGAAAATAAAAAATATAAGGATACTGAACTGGTAATCCAGTAGTAAAAATGAAATGACAATCTAGCAGTCATGAGGACTGGGAAGAGGTAGTAGGGGAAGGTATAGAAGAAATACTTATGGGAAAATACGGGCTTCATAGCAGGAATGGAAGAAGATACAGATACTGAAGAAGAAACAGATACTGAATAGCAAGGCGTACCCATGAGCAGATGCAGACTCAGACAAAAATTTGTCAGTGACAGTTGCTGAAATTTAAGACTCGTCCAGAAGAATTAATCTGCAAACAAGTGGGATACTGAAGTGCACTGTAGATACTGCGATAACGAAAACTACAGAAGGCAGTTCAGTTGAAGAGGAATGGGCATCTCTGAAAAGGTTGATACATATGCTCGATAGACAAACATTGGTACATGGAAGGTAACTGTGGAAAACTTGGGCAACAGAAGATATATTGCAACTGATCTATGAAAGAAGGAACTACAAAAATGTTTACGTAAAGACAGGGTGACGGAAATAGAAAGCCTTACGAAGGATGATGATGAAGTTCAGTTTTGGGACGCTCAACTGCGCGGTTATCAGCCCTCGTACAAATTCCCAACACTTTCTCAATCCAAATTCGCCACTTTCATGCATGATGAGGACAACACAAACACCCAATCATCTCGAGGTAAGTGAAAATCCCTGGCCCCGCCTGGAATCGAAACCGGGACCTCGTGCTCAGAAAGCGAGAACGCGACCACGAGACCACGAGCTGCGTACGCCTTAGGAAGGAAGTAAATAGGAAATGCAGGAAAACAAAGGCGAAGTTACAGCAGGAAGAATATGAAGAATTACAAAAAGAAATGGTTGCCGGAAGGCAACGGCGTCAACATTAAGCGTACAGTGGGAACTTCAGTGTTAAGCGATGAGGAGAGAGAGGATGGGTGGGAAGAGTACGTTGACGGCCTTCTACATAGGGATGGAGTTGTCTGATGTGTTTAAGGAAGAAATGGGAGTGCATATGGAGACATAGGGCCTCCAGTGTTAGTTAGGGGTCAACAGAGTTACGGAAGACTTGCGATCAACTCATTCAGAATGTATAGGTAACTTACCTTAAGAATTTCTAAAACCCTTGGGGTGGCAACCAAGCGACTATTCAGACTGTTGTGCAGATTTTGCGGGTCCGTATACTTATCATCATACACTCTGAAAAATGTCATACACAAATACCGAAGATAGCAAAAGTAGACAAATATGAGGATTGGCTCGCCATTTGCATCACAGCTCATAATTCCAACTTGGTAATCATGGAAACACACAAATGGATGGAGAAGGAAATAGAAGTAGTTACGCAACGTTAAGTTTAACCCTTGGAAACAGCAAAGATACCAGAGACGAAAGTATAAAGGAGCAGTAGGAATGAGACTAATGACAAAGTTAATATCAAAACTGGACACCCTGTAGCAGGCAAAGTGTTCCACTGCATTACGTCACACGCACTAATTTGAGTATCACTTCGTTGTCACTTCTTCCACAGTTCTTAAAAAATTTGAAGGAATGTTAGCCACTCCCTTTGTTTTATTTGATAGCAAGTTTTCCAAAGTGTCGAAAAACTCGACTTTAAAACGAGAGTCCTTACGTCCTTATGGACGCCTGTTTCATCTTCTGACACGTTACTATAAAATTCCTGTCTTTTAGTGTAAGTTTTTCATGTATCTGGTGTTCCTTTGCTATTTAACAAGACAACTCTACTTTCATTCTTAAAACAGAAACCATTATTTTAGAATGAATCAATAGTTGTTTTGTCTATTCCATATGTTGCAGCTCTCATGATGACAGTTTTCATTTCGATATCTACCCACTTCTCCCGAAGCGGTTTCACTTTAATTTCCAAGTACTTTCTGTTTTTTTATCATTTGAAAGTTATTGAAATTGCTGATTATCTTCATTTATTTCACTGGTGGACTGTGATGTTTCACCCATAATGACTTCTTGGTTACCATGAAACACGTCATTCAAGTGGTGGGCTGACACATACTCGTATATCTTTGCCTCTGATTCATTTTATACAAATTAGTATATGTTTCTACCAGCCGAAGAATCTCTGGTGCCGATAACAGGGGTGGTACTGGTGATTGTGGAGATGGAGCCACTAACACATCTCGTAATTTTCCCCCCTCTCTCTCCCTCTTCTCCCTCACCTTCCCCACCCCTCCCTCTCTACCTCACCCTCTCTCTCTCCCCCTCCCCCCTCTCTCACCCCTCTCCCTGTCGCCCCCTCTCCCCCCTCTCTCCCCCCTCTCCCTCTCTCTGTCCCCCTCTCTCCCCCCTCTCTCCCCACCTCTGTCTCCCCCTCTCTCCCCCTCCCTCTCCCCCTCCCTCTCCCCCTCTCTCTCCCCCTCACTCTCCCCCTCACTCTCTCCCCCCTTCTCACCCCCCTCTTTCTCTGCACCTCTCTTTCCCCTATCTCCTCCTCTCCCTACCCCCTCTCTCACCCCCATCTCTCCCCCTCTCTCTCACCCCTCTCTCCTCCCCTCTCTCTCCCCCCTCTCTCCTCCCCTCTCTCTCCCCTCTCTCTCCCCTCTCTCTCTCCTCCCCTCTTTCTCCTCCCCTCGCTCCTCTACTCTCTATCCTCTCCCCTCTCCTCCCTGGCCCTCTCTCCCATCCCTTCTCTCTCCTCCCCTCTCTCCTCCCCTCCCTCCTCCCCCTCTCCTCTCCCCTCTCTTGTCCCCTCTCTCTCCTCCTCTCTCTCTCTCCACCCGCTCCCCCCTTTCCCCCCTCTCTCCCCCTCTATCCCCCTCTCTCTCCCTGTCTGTCTGTCTGTCTGTCTCTCTCTCTCTCTCTCTCTCTCTCTCTCTCTGACTCTCTCTCTGTAGTTAATTCCTTGTGCTGTAAGAATTTGACAGAGCCTTGGATGGTTCCTCACAGAAGGAGGGGACAGGGCCGCTTCCAGCCAGGCCCTGGTGGTCTCTAGAGAGAATAGGCAGATTCTTAAAACTAGACCGCTGGTAGTAGGGACACTGGGTAGGAGATGCACAGTGGCGCGACCCTAAATTGTCCAGACCGGTGTAGCTGGAGCGATCTAGGATGCACTGGACACAGCTTCGCGCTGTGGGGTCCCAGAGCGAGTCAAAAACAGTCAATTAATTAACCGTGTTTCATGTCCAGCCAGTACAGAATAAATGATCTTTACAAGTTGGTATCTCTTTTCAAAAGAAACCTGGGTAAAATGTTTCTTTCTCGACCATATAGCTTATCTTAGAAAAAACGGAGGGTCCAAGGCTCGCTAGGAGATTTTCATCCCTGGTTTCTTCTGGGAAGCTCATCGGACGTTTACTGTTAATGTTCTTCCATCTCCCTTCATGGCGGAGCAAACGCGACAGCCTGACGCTACTTTACAGGAAGTAAAAACTACTCACTCACAAAAGGCAAGTTGGTAGAAAGTCTGTAAGATGCAGTTCAGTATGCCGTTTTCAAGAATTTCAGACACGAGGAAACAGCCCATTGGACAACGTAAAAAATATCAGACAATTTGGACTTAGGAGCGAGGTTTTCATAAAATTATACACGTTGAAAGAAACTCGATTGGACAATACATAAAGCGTTAGCTAGGTGGAGCGTTGGATATTTGCTTTAAAATACATCTTATTGGCCAGTGTTTAACGAAGCCTTCTGATTGGTGGAGTACTGTTTTGCGTGTGCTTTGTCCAGAGCAGAGACGGAAAGTAAAAATTTTTTTGACGCTGTAGAGGAGAACATGGAAATGGATATTGTGGATGAAAACAACGAAGTGGGTGCTCAAGGCTTGATGATCTGCAGAAGAGATACTCTGTCTTCAAAGGCAAAGCAGAAGCTGCACTTGTATTTCTGAGACTCACCACCAGATCACGCACCAACTGAACGATTTGCAGCTGGCAGGAGACTCCACAGTATGCATAGCTCGACGTTTTGAAACATTAGCTATGGTAAGATTATCTGGCAGCATTTCGTAACTGAGAAGGAAAGTAATTAGGCGTTCTTTTCGGTCCATTGAATCTAAACTTAATTATGTTCCATAATTTGACAACTGATCAAGTATTCAGGGACGACCTGGCTAGTCACTGTTCATCCCGTGGTAATGAGTTTTCGGGAATAGCTATTGAGGTGATGGAAACTCCTGACTCATCTGTTCCTTGTGGATTTTGAGATACCAATCCACATTTCATTTAAGTGCATTACGAAGTTAACAAAAATGGTTCAAATGGCTCTAAGCACTATGGGACTTAATATCTGAGGTCAACAGTCCCCGAAGTTAACAGTTCGTAGCTCGTCTCACCTTGTAATTTATTGCTCACATTATATATGCGATTATTGTAGTTAAATGAGACCAAGACTATTAATTCAGTTCCTAGTTGTAACCCCATTTCTCGTAATTAAACCTTTCATATCTTTTGTAAGAACCAACGCCTGGAACTCATTTAAGTGAGCCATTTTGTTCATATCACTCAATCCGTTGGGTGACAGTTATTTGCATATCTGTGTTCGTGGGGAGCGGTCTACCTCTAGGTCTGGTCAATCTGTGCCGATCATTTTTGCAGCTAAACTGCTTATTAGTTCGTTTAGCATCTTAAAGTAATAGGCAGTCTTAATCAGGATTCAATTTCTTGGAATATTTTGATATGCCCTCAGCATTTCTAGCGTTAAAATAGTTACACAGCAGATATGTATTATGGGCAAATCCAAAATATTATCGAAGTCCTCTGCTGCCAGCACCAACCAAGGCTGGCCAGGCCAATGCTCCTGTTACAACTAAAACAAGAAACAGGCAGTAATACGACTGAAGAAAGCAGAACAAATCCATAAGATATAGCCTCATTCCGCCGGCAAGCGAACAAGAGGGCGGTACCTTAAACTCAGCAGTATGACCTCAGTGAGGTAAAGTCACAACGTCATTCTAACAGTATACCTTTATTTCGTAAGAGAGAATAACACTATCATTACAATAACTATCAGACTATTGATATGACGGAGAGGCAACAAGGTGAAGTCCTGAAACACATTCTTGTGAAATAGAGGTCTGGTGAAGACAGCTGATGAGCCCGGAAACAAAGGCCACATTTGCTCATCGCCGGCCAGGAATAACGTCATAGCTCAGACGAGAAGTAATAAATATTCAGGATTTCGAGTTTTGACATCTTTACACTGCAGTACACCAGTTAGGAAGCCAGAACTTGTTGTAATGCTGCCGTTCACCAAGATGACTTCTACCCTCGAGACTGCTACGTATCTGGTGTGCTGTACTCGGTCGCTGTGAGCTGACGACCTAGCAACCACTCGCCTTCCTTGGTGGACGGGCTATGATGCTCATCTTCACACCGTACAGAGACATTGCACGGGCATACCGCTTTCTCATCTAAAAGATTGCTCTGGTAATACGCAATTAGCGTCACATGCATCCCCGTAGATAAATGAGACAGTCAGCACGTTACGAGGCCATACATTGTACCGTTACTGTTCTGGGCACTAATACAGAGAACAATACACGACTGTAAACTTTGATGTAATAAATTCTTGTTCCGCTGATGCTGTACCATTAGCGCCCAGTGTGCCATTTTGTTTGCTCCACTGTACTACACAATCCGTCATCCTGACAATTGTAGAGGTCTCAGTCCAGGCCACTACAAAGTGAAGCATGCTGTGCATATTCGCTTTTAGAAATTATTCCATTAATTGTTCCCTTTATGTGTAAGAATTAATGACATTGACTAGAATACATTCGTATGGAGTTTTCGATGTCTCTCATAAAATCGGGGAAGTTTAATTTAACTGCCTGGTACATTTAATCTGACCCATGTTTTCTTTCATCATTTTTCTTATATTTCGCTTGAGTGTTTGGTCCACTTTGATGTTCTAGCGTTGCAAAACTTTGGAGGGTTTTTTAATTTGTGTTATGTTAGGGACTGAGAGTTGTTAAATGGTGTTTTGATTAGGATAGCAGCGAAGAGAATTTGGTTTTGCATTAAAATATAAACGAGTGCGAACAAGGAGTAAGAGCAGGGTGAAAGGAGATACAAGAAAGGAAATGTCAGTTGAGGAATACAAAACAGTGGACTATTGATGATATCACTTCATCCATAATTTAAAATGTATTTCGTAAGAGAGGGCTCAGTCACTAACACAAGAGAATTTTGAAGGCACACTACAGAGATGTCTTGGCGTATACATACTTAGATGTACGCAATGCAATCTGTTGCGACATTGAATCCCATATATTCAATGATCCCTGAAGTTTTGAGCCAGTTGTGGAAGATTTGGACACCTTCCTAGAGTTTGTAGAGAGTGCTCATGTTTACTTATCATTTTTATCTAGAAATAATTTCTTGCGTGTACATAGACGTAGTTCATGTCAGGACTATCGCAGAGGGTAGTTTAATATTTGTCTGACTATGACTTATCTTTTATAAATCAGTAGGTGCACCTTACCACGGAAGTGGAGTGTGACAGCAGTAACAAGTTTTGAATTGGAATGGAAGTTAGATGGGCACTGGTTTACTGAGGGTGGCTGGGGAGTATATCAGATTAAATTCTGTAAGGGATTTCCTTGCATAAAACTTTTGCGTGCTTTACTTCATCTGTGAATGTTTTACTTGTGTGATTCAATGCCGTATGACAATTCAAGCAGTTCGAAAACTCTTGATCAGAAGCTCAAATTGTACTGCCCACCTTTATAATGTTAACGGCATTGTGTAACAACTGTATGGATCCATAAATGGAATTAAAAGGTAAACAGGCAAGGCACCGAACAGTTTAGTTGTCATTTTCACCCAGAAATAATTTCTTATGTGTACATAGACACAGTTCATGTCAGGGCTATCGTTTAATGTGTGTGTGAAATCTTATGGGACTTAACTGCTAAGGTCATCAGTCCCTAAGCTTAAACACTACTTAACCTACATTATCCTAAGGACAAACACACACACCCATGCCCGAGGGAGGACTCGAACCTCCGCCGCGACCAGCCGCACAGTCCATGACTGCAGCGCCTGAGACCGCTCGGCTAATCCCGCGCGGCGGCTATCGCTTAGGGCAGTTTAATATTTTTCTAGCTATGACTTGTCCAAATCAGTAAGATTTTTCTCATAGTTAACAGTTATCTTGCATTGCGATTAAGATACGTTGATGTACCAATTAAGCGACCACACTGATGGCATAAAATCCCAGTCCCCAGAGCCATGAGTGATCAATAACAAAAGAAGCTAAGTAATTCAGGGCTATAAGGATTCCAACGTGTCCAGAGTTCTGCAAAAGAAGACAATAAAGATATAACCACCCTACCATACGTATCTCGAAGTCTAGCCGTCAAAGGCAGTAGTACTTCAGCGACCACACCACACAGAAAAAAAAGCAATTAAGTTCACTATGGCTCCACAGTGAGGTTATTTTCCAGTTTGCAGTAGGTAAAGCATCAGGTAAAACTACGTTAGTGATTATTATATTACGTGCTGTGTAATCAATGGAACTCTGAGCGTTAAAGACAGGCGATCGCTGGGGTCTTGTTTCCTCAGCAGATTCTTGGACGGTAAGCCAGTGCAGCAGGCTGTCGTTCCACAATGGAGGTCAGATCCACCATCAAATATGAATATGCAGAGGGAGAGAACGTGGCTACGTAAATGGCAGCCCCGAATTTCACTTTCATGAATAGTATTAGCCAGAGAAACGCCATGGCATCTGAGCGACAGGTCTCAAGCAGAAATTGCACCACTGATATAACATGGCGTCTCAGATGTTCCACAATGCAACACCCATGGCATCGACTGTCTGTGGAGAAGTGCTGTGACATGTGTCGGAGCACTTCAAGGTCGTTTGTTCTAACCTCACGCAGTGAGTGTGCGTCATTGACATGGTTGATAATTGTGATCTCAAGAGCCGCTCTAGCGCTTTTCGTTTCTGTGTGGACAGCCTACAACGGTCAGTAGATCTGCCTCACAAGTGACATTCCTTTTTTCCCTTCATGAGTACCATGAACTTCTCGTAAAGGATTAATCAGCTGCAGAAGCACTTCGCCGTCTGATGATGCCCTTTAAGACTGTCTGCCACACTCAGTAAAGCCAGACTAAAACATTAACTTTTCTCTTTTTTAGAAATAAAATCTCCAAACAGCTAGAAGGAAAATGGACACTCTCACCTCCTTTACTTCTGTCGCAACGTCAGCCTCTCCTCCTCAAGACGCAAACTCAATGTTAATACACTTGGCCAATCTTGCCCATAAAACTTGGCTAAGATACGGAATTAATATTGCCGAATTCGTGAGAATGAAGAAGTGGATGGCAGAAGAGCAAATAGACTCACAGGAGACTATGCTTGGGTTCCTCTATATCCCACGGGCAACCTATGTCCTTCTGCCTGGCTAGAAACAATTGCATCGCACATGCATTCCGATCGATGCGTATCACCCTGGATGGACACACAGTTATCATTCCTCTATGGGAATTTTGAAATTCTTCCCTTGAGATTTCGGCGTACCTGCCTCGGTCTGCCAAGACTGGCAACATTCTATCAGTCCTCGCTTCCACAGACTTCCTCACAGCCCCGCACTTTACTGGGAATGGGTGGACTGTATATCACTGGAATTTCGCATGCTTCCCCATTACTGGAAATCGAATAAGAATGTATATTCATTTTTGATTAGTCTTTACTGCCACCGATGCCACGTGATAATAAAGTGGTAGGTTTTGCTTGCTAGGTTCCATCAAACTTAATCCTGATGGCAGTTATTTCTGGGTTTTCTGTAATCCCAGGAAGTACTGGCCTCCCGGCAACAAATTAGTACTCGGCTACCCGCGTAAGGCATGATGCAAAACTTCCTGCAGGTTTGTAACTACTCCCTGCACATCACGAATTCTCAGCTACTCCTTGCAAAATTCAATCCTGATGTCCAGTATTTCCAAGCGTCCCCGTAAGGCTTCTAAATTTTGGTTCACGACATCTTCCGATGTTTTAGCAGACTCCACCACATTATTGCCTACTTACGAAGTAACTGTGTCGTTCAAGACTTCTCCTTCCAAACTCCATACCTGTGCCGTGTGCCACACCTCCGTTGCATTACTTTCCTCTGCCTCTTTCTATATAGTTTTCTCCGTGATATTCAGCTCCCTAACATCGGTCTCGTCCGCTGTTCAAAACACTGCCTTCAAAATTTTCCCACATTGGCTCCACCAATCCCTCCTTCTCTTCACATGCGGTGTAGGTTCCACCATTTGTCTCATATGCTCCCGCAGCATTCAGTATCCCTTATAAAATTTATCATATTCTTCTTCTACTTGTCCAAGCACTCCTTTGCTTTCTGTACCCTGTTTTAGTTCATCAAATGCTTTCTCCCAACTCCTTACTTCTTTCCGCATCCCCCACGCATTTGATACTAACCGGTGACTCGTCACCATCACATCTTCCTTCCACCTCCGAAGTACTGGACAAGCAAGGTGCCTATCCCGACGAGGACGACGAGATGCACCACCATCAAGAGTCCTATTTTACGTAACCTGAGGACAGGGATCACCATCATCCCTGTCCCACTAACAGAAAAAATTATACACAGTTCCTACTACTTCCTAGATCGTAACGCATATGGCACCTCATGCTCTGGCCAAATTACTTCCTTCTGTTTCTCCCTCCGCTCTACCGTTTCTTTCTTCCCTTTTTTGCCTCTCGAAATAGCCAGAATGTTAATGTGCGCAACTGCCGTTCTTGTGGACAACTGAAGTTTAACGTTGACGGGTGAGGGGATATCTATTAGCTGTTACGTCTCTTGGTACCTGGTAATGAGTTTCCTAGTCTTCTCTTTCGGCGTATATGGGCTGGACAGCATCACCCATTTCCCCACTCTGTACTGTGTCAAACTATGTTCCTCTCACTGCTTCGTCCAGCTTTTCCTAGGCTCTTGTGTTTTCCTTTTGCACTAGGCTCCCGAACAGTTCTCGCGAACTGGCGTATCGGTTCCGCATTCCTACCATTATCAGGTGAAATGGAGATGGGATTTTCCATCCGTCTATTATCTCATATGGAGGCAACCCCGTATTCTGAGGGATTTTGAGTTGCAAACGCACGCAACACGTCCCAGATATTCGTCCCAGTCCCAATGATATGAGTTTACACATTAATCCAGCATCTTACCAATCGTTCTGTGAACGCGTTGCGTCCTCATTTGCCTTCGGATGCAGCGCGCTCGCGCTCAACTTCTTTACATTCAGAAACCAACGAAGTTCGTTCAATAAATCTGACATAAAATTGGTGCGCTGGTCGGTAATTATCGTTTCGTTCAACCGAACTTCAGAGTCCAGTTGTGTATCGACACCTGTTCGACCGGCGTTGCCTGCTGATTCGACATGACTACCACTTATATGTACCTCGAAAAATTATGTATTATGGTTAGACCGAATCTGTTCCTTACTGGCGTTCGCCTGAACGGTCCCAATGCTCAACATAGAAAATGGGTTTCATACTTGTAGCATTCTCTGCAGTTGTGTATGCTTTCGGTTCAATTCTGGCTTTTGCGCACTCTGTATACAACGCCTCTCATACTGGTTTCCGTCATTTCCCCTTCCCTTCCACCACTACGTGTCCACCACTCTCTTATTCGTCGACCTACATCTACCATAACCAGACAATATATGATCATGCACTTCCCTTAAAACTTCCTCCTACAACTTTGCTGGCACAGCTACACGTGGTACTGACATTATTTCTGAGCACAGAAGACCGTTGTATATGCTAAACCGTGGCTGTGTCCGGTAATACTTACAATCACTGTCAGTGTCCCGTATGATTTGCTATACCACACGATCGTTTTTGCGTCCGCATTATCATGCTTTATCCCTGGTTCTTCTTTGATTTCATAGTCGAACTCACTAAGCCTTAAGGACCACCTTGAGTCTGTTAGATGGATATTGTATTCCCAGTAACCATTTCAAAGTGGCGTGGTCTCACAGAAATTTTTTTCTGTACAAATAACACTTAAAATTCAAAACCTCTTAAACCATGCTAGCATTTCTCTCCTTGTCATCGAGTAATTCCTTTCCACTACATTCAACTGTCTTGACGCATAGACCACAGGATGCTACATCTCATCAATTTCCTGGCTAAGAACACACCTCCATACCTGATTAGATGCGCCACACGACAGAATTAACTCCTTCCCAAAATCTGGGGAAACAAGAACAGGACTCGATGTCAGTACGTCCCTTACTTTGCCAGATTTTTTCAGACACTCCTCCATCCACTTAAACTTTATACCTTCTCGTAAAAACTATTTCAACGGCCGTTTTACGTTGGATAATCCCTTCTCAAAATTGGAGATCCTGAGAAAGGACTGAATATTTTTAGTTGTTTTTGGTTCTGGAAAATTCTGCACTGCCTGTACCAACCTCTGATTCGCCCAAATTCCGTCCTTACTAACAATATGGCCCAAATATCTCACCTCCTCCAACGCGAAATGACACTTTTGTGGGCACAACGGTAAACGTGCCACTCGCAGCCTCTTAAACACTTGTCTTAGACGCTGCCTACGCTGTTCCATGCTACTCGAAAATACTACGACGTATTCTAGATACCCGAGACACTGATGAGGTTTCAAACTCCTCAACATACTGTCCAACAGTTTCTGAAACGTTGAGGGAGCATTCTTTAGACCAAATTGCATTCGTTTATATCGGTAATGGCCACCGAGCGTGGAAAACGCATTTTGCAGACAGTCCTCTGGAGCCATTTATAACTGATGATAACCGCTCGTGAGATGCACCGTCTAAAAGTGTTGGCAGTTAAGAAGTGATACAAAGTCTCAGATATATTTGGAATGTGACACACAGATAATGCTGTTATGCTGTTGAGATAACGACAGTCACAGTAAAACCTGTATTTCCTTGTCCTATCCATACAATTTTTGGCCCAAAAGTGATCCCGCCACCCCCCCCCCCCCCCCAAGCACTATTACTATGTTCTATTACATCGTTAGCTGCTGGTTAATAAAAACCTCGGTTGTCGATTTGAATACCTTGAAATACATTAGGGTTTATGGTAAACTGGTGCTTCAATCCCCGATGGTATTCTGTTACCAGGGTTGCTGGCAATGGACCATTAGAAAAGAAAAAAGCAAGTCCATAGTTTCCCGTAACATTTTACCGTCATCTCCTCCTCTCGTTTCAAATGATTTCTTATGTAATGAAGCTCTATCGGCAGCTCATGGTTGTTCGCTACAGCTACCCTTCACGCACCAATGCTCACATCCGCAACATCTCAATTCGGTATCAATATCCCTTTCGCAAGATTTATTTCAATGAGCCGTAATTATTCGTGTTTATAAGTAACGTGCGCCCGCCGTTTCTCTCCTATATGTGTACAACCCTATATCTCACTAAACGACCTAACCGATTCAAGACGTCACTTTCTTCTAATGTACCGACAACACACACCGTACTCACAGGAGAAATTGACTCCACATTCACCCATAACGACTTCCCAATGATACTAGACAAAGAATCATGCGAATTGAGCCTTAATGCTAATGTATGCGGTTTAGTTGGTGTTTTCATTGTGATGAATACTCCTTGCGACAGTTCTGCATTGACAAAGGTTTCCCCTAGCTGATATAACATTCCATTAAGCTCCATAGTTCACTGTCCAACTTTAATTTTGGCATGATGCTGAAACCAGAAATCAATCTCAAATGGTTCAAATGACTCTGATCACTATGGGACTTAACATCTGAGGTCATCAGTCCCCTAGAACTTAGAACTACTTAAACCTAACTAACCTAAGGACATCACACACATCCATTCCCGAGGCAGGATTCGAACCTGCGACCGTAGCAGTCACTCGGTTCCAGACTGAAGCGCCTAGAACCGCTTGGCCACAGAGAAATCTATCTCTGGAGTCATGTCATAGCCTTTGTTCCAAGTTGTACAACTTCCACGCACTGATCAAAATGAAACTTCCCTGTTCTAAAATCGACATGCAGTGACTCCCAACGGTGTGATCCCTCCATCTCTTACTGCACGCAACCTATAATGTGGTGGGCTCAACTTCCTTTGCACTATTAAGCTCTCGCTTGCCACGGACACATGCGCCCCTATGTCCAACAAGAACTTAAATTTCCTGACTCCTACAAATCCTTCCACTGTACATTTCACCTCTTCACACGTACTTCTAGCATTGTAATTAAATGGGTACGTCTTTAGGTGGACTCTGGGTACCCCTCCACCCCACCCCCACCGTTCAACAAATGTCTAACAATACCATGCTCACCTTTCCATCCTCCACTTTGCTGATTACCACCAATACCCCTATTCACTGGTAGCTGGCGACACTGTTTCTGCCCATGTCCCATACGACCACACTTACTTATGCTAGTAGAAAACAAGCAACCGCCACAAAATGACATGCAGTGCCCTCTGCTCGCCCTCTTGCACTGCAGCCATATTTGTCTCATCACTTTGTCCCACTTCATAATTGTTCTCGTTCATCACTGTTGTACTGTCTGCGAATCCCTCCACCGTTTCCCCTTGCCTCTTTACCGTCCTACTCAGCCTCTCGTGAAAGTACTGTGAGCTATTCTGTTTCTTATATCTCTGCAATAACCCTTTATTCAACTGTACAAAACTCCGTCACCTTTCTCGAGGCCTCATAACACACAAGTTTCGGCTTTCCACATTAACCGCAGCTTAGCCATGTTCAACAGCTGATTATCGGTCCAGCCATAGACCACAGCCGACATGTATAGATCTCATACACAAATAACGCACATTAACAGATGCTCTACTCGAAAATCAGCCCTGCGACAGCCGGATATGTGTTCTACTGTGGCACTTCAGGCAACGACAACTGTTCACCCTCTCCTTCTGTCTCATTACCAAAATGAGCTTTGTCTACTGTTAACTGAGCTGTTTTTTCCAATAAAATTTTCAGCTCAGATTCCGACATTCCTTGCTTTCCTGACTCTGCTGTGGTGCTGATTTCACCCTTCAACAGCCCAGATCAGAAAACTCACAGCCACAAAAAGAAAACACCTCCGCCTGGTCATGCCACTACTTCTCACACATACTACAGCAAACAACTAACATTCAATATAGAACAAAACAGACTCAGTTCATGCTTCTTGCCACTGAGATTCCAAACATTGATTTGCACTATGGCCGAAACGACAATCAACATAACACTCTAGTGCCCTAAACGCAGGTACAGTCGTGGACAAAACGAGCGAGACCCCTCGCCTTTTCGTTAGGCTGAACCGCACAGCTTTAAAGTCTGCTACACAGCATAACAGGCAAGGCGACGAAGTGCTACCTACTTACATTACACAGGCGTGTAATTGAAAAACCATCCGAACTTCGTCAGATTGTTTTCAGTCATGTGTAAGACTATATTAACGTTGATTAGTGTGTTGAACACAACACGTAAATATAAGATATAAATGAAAGAAGAAACGCTAATTAGCATGAACTGTACTAATAGAAATTAATTTCAGCTTATCGAGATAACATAACTGTTTTAGTAAGACAAAGTACCCCAGATAGTTACGAATTAGCAAAATATTATGCGCATTCGGCCGCGAAACGGTCTGTGTCAACGTTCAGACCAGTCATACTGGATTACCGTTGCTGACCTATCATGAAAGTGTGCTAATTTAGCAATGTGTGAAGATTCATAACGAAATTCAGCTAAAAATCATTCAGTGCCACACTTAAATCAATTCAGTTATTGATTGTAGCGGAAAAAGTAGGCAGTAACAACTATGGAATTCTACAAGAGTTTCATATTGACATCCACAGGGCGCCGGTACAGATTAAAGGTAGCAATAAAACGTATTGGGGGCGCGAGAATTTCTTAAAATTGTTTTACTGATATTCTATTTGTCTCCATCGAGATTAGAACCGATAACAAACCTGACCTCCCTTGCAGTGGCAAACACCTTTCACTACGCTAGCAGACAACCCAGGCAAACAGCCCTCTATTATTACCCCAGATATGATTAAGCCGGCAATTTCGCAATGAAATTGGCAAAATGATCTGCAGTTTCTGTTGCATAGAGCTTTCTGGACTCAAAAACTGGAATTTCCTACCTTTATGTCTCCGCTTATGTGACAATCATTCGGGATGTTTATCGAAATAACAAAGTATTGTTATTAGCGGGTAAATTTAGTAGGATAATTCTGCACCACCCCAGGAAATAAACGGCGACATAGCTGCCAAACGTATTCTACTATGTTTCGAATTCTCCATTAGACTCACCACAGCCAGAAAACGTTCATTAGCCGAAGTGTTTCTTGAGCTAGCTAGCAATGGGAATGATCGCACATCTCACATGCGGTGGCGTTAATACTGGGATCTGAATTACCACGTGTAAAGGCAAATGGATTTTATTTGCATTCCTGTAAACGTGATTTGGATCGAAAGCGTAGCTACGATTAATATGCTGCTGTATCGACTGCAACTAGAACATTCCGAATAAAGCGTAGGGGGAATTATTTATGCGGCCTTCATCTTCAGTAACTATCGTAGGTATTTTCATTGTTAGAATTTCGTCACCTAAATCGGTAAAAATAGAACCTTACTAGTCTCACTTTCGTGACTGCCTATCTTTCTACCCAATCCTTAAAAACCCGTTTACCTCGAGTACGGGTAGACATAAAAAACGGAAATGTTTCCCACTTTCTGCGGTATACGGTTCCTTGGTGATGTAAAAAAGTGAGCTTCTACGTCAACGCAATCGAAAGATACGGCCGTTTATGTAAAGAAAATTTAGGCGAAAGGTCAAAAAATGGCTCTAAGAACTATGCGACCAAACTGCTTAGGTCATCAGTCCCCTGGACCTAGAACTACTTAAACCTGCCTAACGTAAGGACATCACACATATCCATGCCCGTGGTAGGATTCCAACCTGCGACTGAAGCAGCCGCGAGGTTCGTGACTGAGGCCCCTAGAATCGCTCGGCCACCGCACCCGGCGAAACCCTTTTCAACTCATGTATAATGATAATATATACTGTCTAGTGAGGATAAACTGTATTCGCCAGCAACTCAGATCGTTTGATCACGGAACTTTTACGAAGCTACATTAAAATTTTGTTCGAAGTCGTCTGCAATATCCACTTATAAACACCCTAGGAAGGTCGTATGCGATATCCACTTCCGAAGACGCAGACAGATACTGCAGTAACATAACAAGTAGTTAAGATTTTATTGTTATGGGTCCATGCGTGACACTTTATTTCAGTAACAATTTAACGCACCTAGGTGTTTGTCTATGGCTGAAAATAATGAACAAAAAATAAGTAAACAGTAAACAACTTCGATGTTCAAATTTAATGTAACGCACATGTCGCAATTACAACATAATTTCGTTGTTAAATCTACATGACTACATACACAGGATTTCTTTGCAATGCAGACTTACGTGCCTGGCAGAGGGTTCGTCGAACCACCTTCGGACTATTTCTCTACTTTCCTACTCTATAACAGCGTGCGGGAAAAAGGACAACTTAAATCTTTTCTTACGTGCCCTGAATTACATTATTACTATGGTCATTTCTTCCTGCGTAATTTCCCGAGGAAATAATGTTTTGGCATTCAGAACAGATGTTGGTGATTGAAATTTCGTGAAAATATCTAGCGGCAACGAAAAACGCTTTTGTTTTCATGAATGTCACCTCAACTCGCTTATCAAATCTGGGACTCTCTCCCCCCTATTTCGTGACATTACAAATCGTGCTACCGTTCCTTGGACGTTTTTGGCATGCACCGTCAATCACATCTGTCAAGGGTTCCATACCGCGCAGGAATACTATAGCAGTGGACGGACAAACGTGGTGTAGGCAGTGTTTTCACTAGACCCCTTGCGTATTCTTAGCGTGCGACCAATAAAACGCTATCTTTCGTTTACCTTGCCCACAAAAGTATGTTTGCCATTGTTCCAGTTTAAGTTTTACTGGGTACTGAGATGAATAGACAGTATTTCGACTTGTGTTTTATCATGTAACCGAAAGTAAATTATTGTTACTGGACGCAGCTTTTGTGTTTAATGTATTCCTCGTACACCACACGTAACTGTTTCAAAGTATTAAATTGTTACTGATGTTACGAAGTCGCAGAGGTCATCTAAACATGCCGTTTTGTAACAAAGGAAAATATTATAGCGAAATATGGCAACTAAGAAGCGGACTATCCAAATAAACAAACATTTCCGGTTCAAGTCGTTGCAGTAGGTCTACTACACAGTTACGTAAATTAGGAGCAAAGGAAAGTGGACACATTCTGTCTACTGAATCGCAGTGCACGCCATTTACGAGGGGACCCGCTAAGTGTCATACCCCGATCTTGCTGAAACTTCGCTCTGTGAAAGAGGGACAAAAATTAGCGAACACGTGTCTCGGATTATCTGCATACACTCGACCGCTTCTGAGAAAACGACGGTCAAAGTTTTCAATGCGCTGATGGTATAGTGTAGATACCTTTTAGCAGCTGAGCCACCACTTCAATTGAATCCTTACACGCTAAAAGGTTTTCCGTTTCAGTCAACAATTGAATTGACTTAAGTGTGGCACTGAATGATTTTTAGCTGAATTTCGTTATAAATCTTCACACATTGCTAAATTAGCACACTTTCATGGTAGGTCAGCAACGGTAATCCAGTATGACTGGTCTGAACGTTGACACAGACCGTTTCGCGGCCGAATGCGCATAATATTTTGCTGATTCGTAACGATCTGGGGTACTTTGTCTTACAAAAACAGTTATGTTATCTCGATAAGCTGAAATAAATTTTTATTAGTACAGTTCATATTAATTAGCGTTTCTTCTTTCATATATATCTGATATTTATGTGTTGTGTTTAACACACTAATCAGCATTAATATAGTCTTACACATGACTGAAAACAGTCTGACAAAGTTCTGATTGTTTTTCAATTTCACGCCTGTGCGCAGTATGTTGGTAGTGCTTCGTCGCCTTGCCTGTTATGCTGTGTAGCAGACTTTAAAGCAGTGCGGATCAGCATATCGAAAAGGCGAGGGGTCTCGCTCGTTTAGTCCACGACTGTACAAGGTGCACAATGACCCACAAATTATACGGGCTGCATCTTAAAGATACCAAAGAATCATGATTCGTTCCCCAAAGCGACTGCGAAACAACGACAGGTATCTCATACTACAAAACTCACCCAAGTTCGAATCAATACAATACTTAAATGCTTCTCGGCACCCTTTCTGCATAACCAAGAAAGGTTAAAAAAGAAAGAAACGCCGTATGTAAATCTGTGCTCCCCATACTTCCTACATATTGCAATACAAAATTGTTCATCACTCAGCACATTTTGCGACTGCCGTATCCGAACGTCTCTCGCAGGTTAGTTTAGACGACGCTCACTTCTCAGACACCATATGAAGTCGACAGATGCGCAGGGATGATGGAGTGAAGGCTGTGGGGTGGGCTAAAGGGCACGGCTACAGAGAGACGCTGCGGAAATCTATATACGTTTTATTTTCCTTTGTTTCAGGCGGTACATGTGGCAGACGTCCTGCTCACGTCGAATTCGGCTCACTCGGCGGTTTGGTCGCCCTGCTTGGCTGATGAAGCAGCTCCGTTGCCCGTGGCCCAGTTGCGACAGCCACGGCGAAGCACACAGCCCCAGAAGCGAAATCTTCCATTACGACTGAGCGCCAGCCTCCTGTGACAGGTGGAACTCAAGCCACGCCAACCTGCTCTCCGCGGCGGCGCAAGGCGGATGCTGGTCTGTGAATGTCCTCTGAAGGAGCCGGGTTGCGAGCCGCATGCCTCCATGCAGGAGTCGACCGTGCTGCTAGACGGTAATTGGTTTCGATGTAATGGAAGAGAGAGAGTCACGGTAAAATCTCATGGGAGGTGCTTTTACAAGACAGGCTGTCACTGTTTCGTAAACGCAGGTGTGATATATCATCGCATTGCAAAACAGGACTTGCCATAGTTTACAAAACAGGAACGCCCATCCGGCCGCTGTGACCGAGCGGTTCTAGGCGCTTCAGTACAAAACAGGGCTGCTGCTACAGTCGCAGGTTCGAATCCTGCCTCTGGTATGGATGTGTGTGATGTCCTTAGGTTTAAGTAGTTTTAAGTCTGGGGAACTGATGACCTCAGATGTCAAGTCCCATAGCTTTCAGAGCCATTTGAACCATTTGAACAGCAACGACCTCTTCAATTATAGGTTTTGTTGTCGAACGTACAATGATTGTGTTTTTTTCTGACATGTGAGCTAATGACGTGAAAGATTAGAGAATACAATGCTATTTCACGTATCTACGTGTCTGTAACACACACATACATGACAGTTTATTTACAGACACTGATATGAATGTGTTACACGCTCTCAGGTTGTGTAATTTGTCCATCCAGCTGAAAGAAATTTTTTAACACAGATGTTTTCTCTTCTGAGTTCAAATTCTCGCTTTGTGTTTACTCCAGTGACTGTTTCGAAATAACGAGGACATTCTGCGGCCATCGGTAACTTTCGCAGCAAAATAGTGGAAGATTTTTTTCCCAATTTTATGCACGGTGGATGTGTATAAGGGCTGTATAGCTTGACCTCCAAAATTTGGTGCATTTCGTTAGATGTCGCGAAAATAGTGAGCTGCGAATTATATCCTGCAGCCGAACGTAAATACTATAACGATTTTGATAAAAGTAAAACTGGTCTGCCACTATTTTTACGAAAGGAATACATACAATTTCGTGTTGATTCTGTTCTTCTATTTAATAGACACTCGATTATACGAGATGCATTGACATGAAATTCAATTGTTACAGTGAACTGTTTTCATGACAGGAACTTGCGTGTTGTGGGTTACGGTCCAGCGTGTTCGCGCGCGCGTATGTGCGCGCGCCTGTGTGCGCGCGTGCGAGTGCGTGCGTGTGTGTGCGTGCGTGTGTGTGCGCGTGGATGGTCGCTCTAGGCAGCTGCGCCCAACCAGGGAGTTGGCGTGTGTGGTGGGGTGGTGCCGCTAAATTTCCCTTGCTTGTTCGCTGCTAAACACACATTAACGCATTTCGATCCTTTGACTCTCACAGAAAGCTGAACATCGCATTGTATAAACCATCGAGCTCCCACAACAAGCAGGCTGGTAGGAATAAAACACAGAGGCGATGTTTCTCATTGAGAAAAACGTGGAAGACATCGCAACGTATGGAAACTGGAAGAGTTTGTGACATTGTAGAGCATTTCCGACAGCTACCCAAAGGTGATGAACTATACAGTTAATCTCATCTTTCACAGTGACTGCGGTGTGTATTACCGTACATATTACCACATCAACATTGTCTTTCCCAACCCATTCATCCACTGGTAATGTTGTGTGTTACGTTCCAGTGTGTGCGTGTATGTGTGTGCATTTGCGAGCGCGCGTGTGCGCTGGTGTGTGGATGGTCGCTCTAGGCAGCTGCGTCCAACCAGGGGGGTCGCGTGTGGGGGTGCTCCATTTCGAAAAGCTTTGTTTCCTCGTTTTGCTGTCATGTACATGGTTACTGTCCCAGTGTTGACCGCCGCCAGAAGGTTCACAACACGCGCGAAGTGTAGAAATAAAAAAGAGGTACTGTTATCTTGTTGACGAAAAAAATAAAAACATGTGGAGGACGTGTCAGCATATGGAAACAGGACGAATCTGCAGCATTGAGGAACGCTTCCAAACAACTGTCTGAAGTTGATGACCTCTCTATTGAATCTCAAGCTCCACAGTGACAAGTAGGAGATATTCAGTGTTCAGCCAAGACTCCTTCCTTCTCAACCAAGTGATATCAATCGATCGTTGTGCGGTAATCAAAAGATTACCAGTGGATGAATGGGTTGGCAAAGACAATGTTGATGTGGTAATATGTACGGTAATACACACCGCAGTTCATAGTGCTATCAATTTTAGCAATTTTACCACATGTTCTGTAATTGAACGCCAGCCAGTTACACAGCATCTTGCTTCCAAATTTGTGTATCATCGCTAAATTACCCCTCCACTACTTTGCAAATACCATACATTAGATTGCGAATGCAGATAGATGACTGTACAGGGCCGGCAACTGTGGCCGAGTGGTTCTAGACGCTTCAGTCCGGAACCGAACTTCTGCTGCGGTCGAAGGTTCCATTTCTGCCTCGGGCATGGATGTGTGTGATGTCCTCAGGTTAGTTAGGTTTAAGTAGTTCTAAGTTCTATAGGACTGATGACCTCAGACGTTAAGTCCCATAGTGTTCAGAGCCATTTGAAGCATTTGACTGTGAAGTACATGCATGCGACCATACACACCAAAGTATACCACATGGCGTCCTATACTGGTGCAGTTATGTTATCTACATATTTCCAGCACGTCGATCATAGTGCAGAATTTGCGATTACGACTAGCCATCTTTCCCTGTATAGATGGGCGACAGAGTATTCTCTCATTCGTAGGAGAAAGATACTGACATATCCCTTCCACACTGACCCTGACCAATCCTCCCTGCGACACCAATGTTACCCACGGCAACCATCCAAAAGCACAAGACCCCTCCAGATACGTGCATGTCGAGGAGGGTAGCACCTCTTATAGGAGTACTATCGACATGAGAATGTTGCGGTGATATAACAGATGGTTAAGAAGATACGTGTAGTTACATGACTGAGCAGCAGACGGATTGAGTTTCAGTTTTCACGTAAATCAGCGATGCTATCAATTGTGAAGCATCATTGCGTTGTTTGGAGTCAGTATCAGGAATGTAATGGCATGAGAGAAATAAGCATAGAGCATAAACATACAATCCAATGGTTACTAAAAATGCGAAATTGTTAAAGCCATACGGTTTCTGAAGTATTAGGCGTGTGCAGTGTTACGCTCTTAATACTGTAATGCAGGGCCGCACAAACACGGAAAACCGCACGCGTGCAAAGCGAAGTGCAGCGAGTGTCTGCACAGTGCATCGGTTCAACTCGGCATACTTCGCCTCAGCTTGGCTTGCTAGGTGAGGTCGACGCTGTGCGCTGCCGAATGCGCTGCCAGACGGCTTAGTCAACATTGGAATACGTAAGCGCAAGACAATTACCGGAATAATGGAACCATCTGGCTAATACTTATGTCGCCTTTGTTGGAGTATGTGTTACAGAAACTCCCGTCGTTTACAGGAGAAGAGGGAGGGTTAAATATAAATATAGCCAGAGCATACTTTTTAAGCTTTTCTCGTCCGCCTCAATCCCCACATTTCGTGTACTTTTTTCTGTAATTTTATGTATTGTGCGTCAATTTCATTTTCCAAGGTTTTTTCATGATTTTACATATTTCGTCGTATTTCCCTCAATTTTACGAATTTACCATCAATTTGTCGTAATTATACAAGGTTTTTCTCGATTTTTACTGATGTTTTGTCATTTTTTCATATTTTTTCGTTGTATATGGTCATATTGTCGGCATACCCATGCATTGTTTGATTTTATAGAAGGATGTTTGCGTGTCCTATACTGTAGCCCAATAAAAAAATTATAAGAATTCTCCTCTTCCCAATGACATACATTCATGCATTTTGGATAAGAGTATCATGAAAAAAAAAAAAAAAAAACAGTAGCACTCGCCTCGTCGCTAGATGAAACTTAATAATAAGTGGTGCAGATTGGAAACTCTTTATCTAGAAACAAATCCGTGTAATGCCGCGGAACATCAGAGAGCTCGTCTGTAGACTCATGTAGTGATGCACTTGATGGAAACTCAACGTTTCCACAGTTCTACTTGTTCATCTGACTTCCACTCTACTGTGTAGCGATCTCCAACTAAGAGTTGACATGCGGGCAGAGTTTATTTTTGGTGATATTCTGATATTTTTTCCCCATAAGTGTGTGCTCTTATTGCTTTGCTACTTTTTGTTTACACCTTGCAGTTCTGATACGTCCCCACAACCATGTTAGGACATCTACAAGCCCTAGACTTCGGGTATTTTTTTATCCTAGAAGTGCGTTATTCGTTAGTCAACGGTGTGTCGACTGCACTTAGCATCCTGGACCATGACAGTTCCCCCTCCCAGTGCCTAAAGAGTGTATACCCCCACACACGTGATTTTTAGATGAACTATTAGTACGTTGTGCATGCGAACTGCAACCGTCAACTATTGACAGCTCTACATACATACATATAGAGACTATGCATGCATATTACCAGTCGCGAAGTCTCGATTTCAATATATTGTACGTTATTTTCGCCAGTGCTAGAGCCCCGCAAAGAGCGAAGGACTTTTAGCAATAGGATTCTGTAGGCGATGTAAACACATTTTAGTTCATCCTACTAAAGAGCGTAACATCTTCGATGCAAGTTATTTACCGATATTTCGTAACAATATTCTCTAGATTCTCCAGTAATAACAAGAAACTATAGCAACCTGCTGCACCTATCACGCCTTCTTTTATACTCTTACAGATCCACGAGGAACGTACATAATAATCCCAGCTCCGCTGGTACAGAACATCACATTAGTCGGGCTTGGTGCAGGCGTTTGAGGAACAGATCGCAGCCGCGGGGGAAAAAAAGAGAATTCTGAGGCACACATCCCTTGTTTGCTGGCAAGTGGCTGGAAAACTGGACGTAGCTCTAGCTTTACAATAACATTTTTGGTTCATTCTGAGGTTAACAGATACCTTGACATTTCTGGCGTCAGCTGCATCCCTTAAAATACGTGAGATGACGTCGGGAGGAGGAAGCTAATGTTCTCTTCTTCTTCTTCTTCTTCAAGCAGGCTTCGTGCAGCTGGCTACGGTGGGTGCCGAAAAAGATTCTGAGAAGCAGACAGATGCCCCTTCTAGAAACATCTGCTTACTTTAGAAAAACACCGTTTGTTCATTCTGAGACAAATAGATAGCCTGGTGTGCCAAATACCAGCTACATCCCCCGAAATATATGTTGTTGTTTTCGCTAGGACACAAGTGTGGGAGGTAAATGTTAACCTTCGAAAACAAATGTATTGTTCGTGGTAGATGCCCAACAAATAGCGCCATGATAATGGCATTGAACATTACAATTATCTGCTGATTTCTAAATACTGGTTGCCGCACCCTGTGGCGTGCAAGTCGAGGGCTGGGTGACCGTTTCTGTGGGCGTGGGAGGAAGGCAAGTGGTCACCGAACAGACCACTAGAGACAAAGCCAAGCAGCGCACGTGGTGCAAGTTGTCATCTCAGGCCGTCTGAGAGTTGCTAGCGCGCGCGGTGCGGTGCCCTTTGATCTAAAGCCCACAGAGCAGGGTAGGAGGCGCTAGGTGGATCTACTGATCCAATAAACCCAGCCCAGACCTCCACAGCACATTATACCCGGAATAGTGTCTAGAGAATGATGCACAATGCAGTACTTCCAGGATAGAATTCGATGGTGGATTCACATGCGAGAGAACTGGGTCAGGTTTATGGCTGCCATACATCACTCGCTTAGACATAGACATAGACATACAGAAAAATACACCGAATGCATTGCATGTGTAGAATATATGTTTGTGAGTGACTGGGTGCAGTCGAGTATAGTACTATACCTTCTGACTGATGTATTGTTCTGTACCACACATAAGAATAATACTCACAAAGGACTGTCTCCCTCTGTCGGATGGACAGCTAACACACAATATAGCGGAACTGGGATGATTATCTGCCTCCACTGTGTATCTTTACGAGAGTGAAAGGAGGCGTAATAGGCGCAGTAGGATGCCATGGTTTCTTGTTATTACTGGAGAATCTAGACAACATTTTTACGAAATATCGGCAAATAACATGCATCGAATTTGTTTTCTTTGAAGCAGGATGAACTAAAATGTGTTTGCATCCCCTACAGAATCCTTTTATGAAGTCTTTCACTCGTTGCGGCGCTCTAGCACTGTCGAAAATAGCGTACCATCGGTTGAAATCGAGACTTTTCAATTGTTAATATGCATGCATAGTCTCTATATGTGTGTGCGGAGGTGTCAGTAGTGGATGGTTACAGTTCATATGCATAACTTGTTATGCAGGCACAGGGAGGGGGAACCCTATGGTCCAGGATTCTAAATGCAGTCGACACACCGTTAACTAACGAATAACGTATTGCAGGATACAGACCAACGGTCACACAGTTCCTGAAGCTGGAGATGTCTGTGACTGACAGCACTATCGAGTCTCCGACGGCAGTAGAGGCAGAGACTCACAAGCAATGCGTATGGCCACATAAATTGAGAAGGCGCAAAATAATTGAAAGGGACCAGCGAGCGCGAAGACTTAGATCAGTGACCAAGTCCTCGTCAGAATGCATAGGCCTCTGATTATGAAAAGAAAATTATAAACTTCTTTACGAGGGCACATAATAGGTACGATAGGTAGTAGCGTCAAATACCTATGCAGGTTTTGGTGACTGGTGTAAGATTGGAATATTTAATGCCCACAGCCAGAGAATGTACATGGCGAAATAGAGTAGTGTCCAGTATGAGTGATACAGACAATTTTAGATGACTTAACAATACGTCGTAATTTGTGATAGATTTTCTGTCAAAGTAATGAGTACATATTTACTGTGCTAAGGTAGAGTGCCCGGGCACTCTGGGACACTTCGTGTGAATGTAGAGAGGTGATGGCAGCATATGTGTGAGCGTAGGTTCCTTGCGCTGTCGCAAGGCACAGCATGAGGCTGAAAGGAGCCGCCAACGTTTGCTAACAAGAGACTTCCTGTTACGAGGGATTATCATGCAACTCACAGAAGCACATTGCCATTTCCATGTACGCAATTTTTTGTTGGTTTGTTTGCATACTTAACTGAAATAAACTGGGGTACGTCCATGTTTTAGTGTATTATTTTGCAAGATGTTCAACAGAATGAAAACTACACCTGCAACAATATTTGATGAGATTTCCATCCCAGCACATAAAGACACACCACAGTTTGCACATATGCACCACTAGTACGTCAAGGTCGCGAAGAAGACATTTTATATTTGCAAAGTAGTACATGAAACGTTGATTTAGGCATGTTAGGGTTATTTTGCAGGTTTAGAATTTAATGATGGGTTACGATCACTAGGGTTTACAAAGTCTTACTGGCTTTCTAGATTGTTCCATGGCTCTCACAGCTGACACTATTAAAATTAGTAAATAAGCTTGTTAGTACTTTAGGGTGGGATACAATAATTTAAGAGTACAACGTTAGGTATATCCATGATTTGTTTCTATATTGTCGACATTCGAGTTTGTTCACAAGGCTCACACAGCTGACAGTACTGAACTTAGTAAACAATATTACTGGGCATGTTAGAAGTTAACGGCATTCAAAGTTAAGGGCAAACTCAATACTTCTCTTTTGTTGAAATTTGAGTCTGTCATGCGGGCTGCACAGCTGTCACTATGCAACCTAGTAAATAAAGAGGCCTCCCAAATATCGCTGATGCAGACATTATACATAATAATTCTATGTTTTGTATTAAAAAAAAGGTATCAAACTTGTTTTGTGTGTGTTTTAAGGTAGGAGACAAACTCACTGAGAAGGAACGTAGTGCACTGTTGGTAAAAACTTTAAGGTACTACCCATCATACACTATCTGGCTTGCGCCATGGCAATCCTATGATGTATGTCATCGGAAGGTTTATTGTCTTACATGACCAAATGTTTGAACAACACCCATTATCTATCCATTTTATAGAGCTCTTTGCTGAATATTACTACCTTGTAATGCTAACATTGTGTCACATGTTTTAATTCGAAGTGTTCTGTGTGTTCTTCATGTTGGAATTTCTGACAAATAACTCTTTCATAAACATTATTGCTGTGTAAAGTCTCTCTCTGTCTCTCTCACTCTCTCTCTCTCTCTCTCTCTCTCTCTCTCCCTCTCTCTCTCTCTCTCTCTCTCTCTCTAATGAAGTAAATACAGTTATTTCATTTTTTGTCCATCTAAACAATCTGTTCCATTCACAAATCAATTACTTAATCTTATAATATTTTGCTTTGTGATTTCACTTCATCACTAATATCACTTAATTATTGGCTACAAATGTGGGGTGATCTTACTGCTAATTTGTATGCCAAATGATAACACTAAGAATTATAGATTCACTGCAACAACTAGTGTATGCATGCGACCCGTTGTCTGGTGTGGGGTATGAATAGTCTAAAAGTTAGAGGTCATAATCAGAACGAGACAGAAGTGGTTATTGAACAAAATGGTTCAAATGGCTCTGAGCACTATGAGACTGTGGTCATCAGTCCCCTAGAACTTACAACTACTTAAACCTAACTAACCTAAGGACATCACACACATCCATGCCCGAGGCAGTATTCGAACCTGCGACCGTAGCAGTCGCGCGGTTCCGGACTGAGCGCCGAGAACCGCTAGACCACCGCGGCCGGCGGTTATTGAACAGGTATGTTTGAAGTCATAAGTATCAAAGTTTAAATAAGGATTGAAATGAAAGTATTATAAAGGTTTTCTTTAAATGAATAAACTAGCTAGTATTTTTTCTTCTCCTTTTCTGTAATTGTGTGTATCTTGAAATGAAGCCTTGAACACAGATACCAACCTTGAGTTAGAGTGAGTATTGATGGCTGTAGAGTTAAGTGAATGGAAATTAAGCTAAGCAAAGGTTGTCTTGGTGAAGACAGACTTCCCCACTTCGTAGCCATCCTTTTCAATTGTGGTAGGGAGATCCGCTAGATAAAAAAAATGCTTTGTGATGTCACATTACGATCTTACTTAGTGCAAAAACCCTCCACAAATTTTTCTCCAGCATCAGATGTGATGATACATATCAGTCAAGTCGTGGACTGACACGTTCCGTAAATCCTTGCCTCTGATTTACTTGTCCAAATCCATGTCGTGTTGCTACCAGTTGATGAACATCTGATGCTGATAATATCGGTGATATCAGTCATTGCGAAGGCTGATCAGCTAACACGACACTCAGTTTCTATCTAGCTCTGCAGTTAATTTCATTCCGCGTATGTTGTGCTGTAAGGGTTTGATGGAGTCTTGGGTGTGCTCCCACACAAGGAGCGGACAAAGGCCCCTGTCAGCCAGTCCGTGGAGCGCCTTAGGAAGATTAGGCAGCTTCTTGGAACCAGGCTACTGGGAGGACGTGCAGTGACCCGGACACTGGACGTAAGGTAGAAAGAACACTGAAAGAACACTGTACTGTTCGGACTGGCACTGCCATAATCCGAGCAGTCAAGATTACATCACACCCAGCCAAGCACTGTGGGGTCTTTGATTCAGCTTAAAAAGAATCGATACAATCAACAGTGTCGCGTATCCACACAGTGCACAGTAAATTATCTTTACAAAACGGCTTGTCTGCTCAAAGAACGCCTTGGTAGTGTATTGTTTTTCGCCTTAACGCTTTTGCTTGGAAAAGGAATGGAATATTCATCTCTGCTCTCTAAATGGGATAATCTCGGCAGCCATTTATTTTTAACGTTATTTCTTCTTACTTAATGGGGGAGGAAGTGCGACGGCCTGACACGATTCTATGTGCAGTAAAGAATTGTCTCTCTCGAACGGCAGGCAGGAAGCCTATTGGCTATTCTAAAAATATATGTGTAAGTGGGAGTTGAAGTGGCTCCATTCACATAAACCGGTTAAGTTTACTGTTCTTATATGTCATACCACCTAAAAAAAAAGAAAAAAGGATCAGTTTTAAGGGAAATAAAAAAGGGGATGTTAGAATTATTTGCATTTTCAATTGAAATCATTATAAATACTGATTAACATTTTATTCTGAATAAAATCAGTTCACTAGCTTTTCTAGCTTAAATGAAAATTAAATTGAGGCCAAGATAGTCACTGTTGGTTAATGGCAGGCTCGATGACGAATAATCATGTATGTAGTTAATTTTCATGCAAAAGAAAATGTTCTGTAGAAAGTTAGTCGGACTTGGAACTGAGATGCAGGATCGATCTTCAAAAAGTAAAGTAACTATAGAGCACTTACGGCATTCGATTATTCCATCACCAGTAAAGTCGCTTAGAACGTATTCAAACGGTTAGAAACTATTTCTGTTATATTACTGAAGAAATAACACTGGGAGTCGGACACTTTACAAAAGAAAACGAAGTTCAAAATATAATGCTCTATTTATTTTCGTCAAAATGTTACAATGTGTACACTTACTGCTGGGAGGACAGTACAAGAAAGAAGCAATCTAAAGCACCATTTTTCATAGATACATTAAATACAACTTTCCAGAACAAAGATACAAATTTATATTATTCTTGAAGAATCAAGTTAGCCAACTTCACTAGCAATTCTTACTTTCTAAGATCTACGTTGTTTCTAAGATCTACGTTGTCATTATCAGATACAATCAAGACAGTGTACATCTGTCACAACCGGTCATAGTAATAAAAATAATTGCTAGCGATGTTGGCTAACTTGATTCTTCAAGAATAATATAATTTTCATATAGCCCCAAAAACTGACACAGTGCCAAATATATAGAAGTTGTAAGGGATTTAAGGATCTGAATTTTCCAAAAGACTTCACCATTATATACTTCAGTTAAAAGAAATAGTTACTATAGTTTTGCAATTTTTAACTGAAAAAGATGAAGGATTTTTACATAGGACTCGATGAGAAGAAATATTTCATTGCAGTTTTATAAAAAATTTCATATCGCTCAGGTTGCCGTTTTATAGAAATTGCAGGCATGGGAAAACATCCTGTAAGTGGACGCAGAAAGATATATGAGAAGTATGAGTATGGAGCTCAGTTTTCTGAAAATTTTAGATGTCAGAAGGAAGCCCACTGGATAGGCTATAAAACATTTGCTGGGCAAAACGTTGTATCGCTGTAAAAAAAAAAAAAAAGTCATTGGTCAGTGTTCAATGAAGCCATGTCACTGGTGGAGTATTCTTTTGTGTGTGTTTTGTGCTGAGCAGAGAGGAAAGATAGAATATTTTGGATACTCTAGAGGAGAACGCAGGAGTGAATATTCTCGATGAAGATGCAGAAAAAGACACTTGAGGTTTCGAGAACGGAGAAAGGGATGTTGTGGCTTCGGAGGTGTGACTAAGGCAGTGCGTGTATTTCTGGCGCTCAGTCGATCACATATCTGCTAAATGATCAGCGGTTGGTTGGAGATTCCATTTTACGAGGGACTCCACGTTCTTACACAACAGCTATCGTCAGGCTATAAGAAGACCTCAGATGTAACGAATGACAAGCGACATTTTGATTGTTTCGAGGAATGATGCAGCAAAATTTCGATAAATCCCCATAAGTAATAAATGGTATGTACACTGAATGTGATTTATTATAAATCTAGATAAGCCTTTGTTTTCACATATATCTAATGTAGTGACATATTTTTAAAATGGCAAATTCTACCCACAATTCCAATCTTAAAATTTCGTCGATATGTAATTAACGTAGTGTACTTGCAGACCGAGTACATTTATCAGTTACAACTGACTTACCATTCTGTCCTTCCTGGAGGAGTTAGAGAAACATTGCTGTGAAATACCTCCAAAATACAAATTTAAAAAGTCATCTTCCGAATAACAAGTTTTACAGTAAAAGGAGCGTTTTGCGTATCATAGAAATTCAGCTGCCGGAAATATGAATATGCATCGCTTGTCTTCTTCACTTATACGCCCGAAACACTTTTTAGTGAATTCATATGGACGGCCGGTATGTTTTCATACAACGCCCCCCTCCTTTTGCCACTGCGTGTTCTATACTCCTTTCCTTCGTTTCCCGCTTTCATTATTTGTTCCTGGATACCTCCGTGTTTTACCCTCTTCCGTCCTTTCTGTCGGCGCCGCTGATCATTTGCACCGACCGGATCTGCTCTCAGAACAGCAGGACGTGAAGCATGTCCTGAACGATGCATTTCTCTGATGTTTCTGTCAACCTGTATATATTTAGAGGTATTGTCTTAACATCCTCCACATATATGTCTCAACGTACATCAGCTAAGAGCTAGTATCTTAACATGTATCTTAAAATCATCCACATATATCAGAATAATTTCACGCGCAAAAGTAAAAGACATCCTAAAATACCCCCCTCGACGGATTCCAGTACGCCTTCTTTAGAACTCATACATACATCAGAGATATAGATGCCTCTCTTACTGCCTGTGTGACAAAGCACGCGGCTGCGTCCACCGTACGCGGCTCCGTATAGGTTGGAGAAGCGGACCCATCCACTAATTGGAATCTGGCTATTTTTACCCTTTGACATACCGTCTTTTACCGCTGTTTTATTTCGACGGACAACGGGTGTTGGGTAAATATAATCAGTTTTTTCCGCTCTAATGTTTTAGTCATATGTTCACCTGAAGATGTGGCCTTTAGTGATCGAATTAAAGAGGACTAAATACAGCTGAAACGATTAATAATACTCAAAATACACAAGATATCTTCGTATAGTTTCGAAGATATGGACACAGCTATAGGTAATGCTAAGAAACCAGTGCAAGAACTTTACTACAGCACGTCAACAATATTAAGGATACCCCTTAACATGCACCCATCGACTTGTCACGTAAACGCACGTAAAGTATTGTAAGCCACGCGACAGAACATTGCTTAGTTGGTTAACAAAATAGTTACAAATACCTAATTAGTAACACCTTTTGATGCACATTTCCGTTCAGTAATATATGCAGGATCTTTGTCGCTGACCTATGTATCGACAGCATCCTCCGATTCAGACATCTCGTTCCTGGAAACTATTCTCTTGCGGCAACCACAGCACACGTACGTCTACAAACAGCCATGTTTGTGGCACTTACTGCTATTTACAAGCTCACATCTTACCAATGTCGTCACTAGGTAAAATTTGCAAATCGATAAATTCAAATTCAAATGGCTCCTAGCACGATGGGACTTAACATCTGAGGTCGTCAGTCCCCTAGACTTAGAACTAAACGTAACTAATCTAAGGACAACATACACATCCATACCCGAGGTAGCATTCGAATCTGCGACCGTAGCAGCAGTGCGGTTCCGGACTGAAGCGCCTAGAACCGCTCGGTCACAACGATCGGCTGCAAATCGAGATACAGCTGTTATCTTCTGTATTACTCTGCAACTTTCAACTAATAAGATTACAGAACATCAAATGCAGTAGTGGAAATCAGTATGAAGACATGAATACCCTAGGAAAATTAACATTGGGGCTTGGAATAGCTCTGCACAGTGTGTATGCAGCAGTACAAGATCCAGTATACAGCCAAATGGCGTATTTGATATCAGTAGAACATTATACACTACTGGCCATTAAAATTGCTACACAAAGAAGAAATGCAGATGATGATCGGGTATTCATTGGACAAATATATTATACTAGAACTGATATGTGATTATATTTTCACGTAATTTGGGTGCATAGATCCTGAGAAATCAGAACCCCGAACAACCACATCTGGCCGTAATAACGGCCTTCATACGCCTGGGCATTGAGTCAAACAGAGCTTGGATGGCGTGTACAGGTACAGCTGCCCATGCAGCTTCAACACGATACCACAGTTCATCAAGAGTAGTAACTAGCGTATTGTGACGAGCCAGTTGCTCAGCCACCATTGACCAGACGTTTCCAATTTGTGAGAGATCTGGAGAACTTGCTGGCCAGGGCAGCAGTCGAACATTTTCTGTATCCATAAAGGCCCGTACAGGACCTGCAACAAGCGGTCGTGCATTATCCTGCTGAAATGTACGGTTTCGCAGGGATCGAATGGAGGGTAAAGCCACTGGTCGTAACACATCTCAAATGGACCGTCCACAGTTCAAAGTGCCGTCAATGCGTACAAGAGGTGGCCGAGACGTGTCACCAATGGCACCCCATACCATCACGCCGGATGATACGCCAGTATGACGATGACGAATACACGCTTCCAATGTGCGTTCACCACGATGTCACCAAACACGGATGCGACAATCATGATGCTGTAAACCGAGTCTCGATTCATCCGAGAAAATGACGTTTTGCCATTCGTGCACCTAGGTTCGTTGTTGAGTACACCATCGGAGACACTCCTGTCTGTGATGCAGCGTCAAGGGTAACCGCAGCCATGGTCTCCGAGCTGATAGTCCATGCTTCTGCAAACGTCGAACTGTTCGTGCAGATGGTTGTTGCCTTGCATACGTCCCCATCTGTTGACTCAGGGATCGAGACGTGGCTGCACGATCCGTTACAGCCATGGGGATAAGATGCTTGTCATCTCGACTGCTAGTGATACGAGGCCGTTGGGATCCAGCACGGCGTTCCGTATTACCCTCCTGAATCCACCGATTCCATATTCTGCTAACAGTCATTGGATCTCGACCAACTCGAGCAACAATGTCGCGATACGATGAACCGCAATTGCGATAGGCTACAATCCGACCTTTACCAAAGTCGGAAACGTGATGGTACGCATTGCTCCTCCTTACGCGAGGCTTCACAACAACGTTTCACCAAGCAACACCGGTCAACTACTGTTTGTGTATGAGAAATCGGTTGGAAAATTTCCTCATGTCAGCACGTTGTAGGTGTCGCCACCGGCGCCAGCCTTGTGTGAATGCTCTGAAAAACTAATCATTTGCATATCACAGCATCTTCTTCCTGTCGGTTAAAGTTCACGTCTGTAGCACGTCATCTTCGTGGTGTGGCAATTTTAATGGCCAGTAGTGTATAACAAGACAACGATCCAGGTGGTAGAGGGTAGAACTCAGTATAGAGCCCGCCTGTCCAGTGCAATGTTAATGCTTACGTACGCGCCTTTACTGCAGATAGGAAACAGACAGCATTAGTAACAGTTAGTGTTGTGTACATAAATCTCTGTTGTGACAATGTCACATGGAAAACACTTATAATGTGAGGAAAATACAAAAATCGGTTAATACAAGAAAATGGAACTTTCTATTCGTCAAATCGCTAAGAAGTTGAACCATTTAAGTACAGTGACTGATAATTTGGTAGATTGGGTGCTCGATATGGACTGAATGGAAAATATGATCAAAGTAGAAAACTGTGAGGCATAGGAACAGCTACTTTCGCGCAAAGCAAGGGCCTCAAAGCGTTGTTCCCCTCTGCTTGTTGCTGATTTACTATTGCCAGTAACTGTCAGACGTGTACGAGAAATTTTGTCTTGCATTCAAGAAGTGACTGCAAAAACTTCCTCTCACATCAAAAAATGGACAGGCTGGGTTGGAGTTTGCTGAAAAACATATGCCATGGACTTAAGAGTGGAATGAACTGATCTTCAGTGATGAGAAGACGTAATTTAGATGGGTAGGACGGATTTCAGTGTTATTGGAATGATGTGAGAACAGGGCAGCTCGTAAGAATGAGCAGACACTTTTGTGGTGGAGATTTTACGCTTTGGACAGCCTTCTGTGCTAAAGGTATCATGCATGGCTTTACTGAACGATACAATGAATTCTAACATGTACACTGAGAGGCTAGAGACTAAACTGACTAAAATGAATGAGGACCTAGGTAACGAAAGTCTAATGTTTCAACAAGATAATGCATCCGTGCATGTTCTGCTACAACCAAAGTATGTATATCGATGTCTTCCCCTGGCCTGAACGTAGCCCGGATTCGAACCCTTTAACAAACCTTTGGGAAATACTTGCAAAGCGTTTTTATCGCAATAGAAGGCAATTTGTGGCCGTACGTGAGCTGAAAACAGTGATACGAGAAGAGTGGGCGATATTGAACTCCAATAATTACAACTCCCGACAAAACCAGTGCTGAAAAGTATTTTCAAGGTACTCAGGAAGAGCGGAGGTTGAAGAAAGTACTAACAATGCAATAACACAACAGGACAGAGAGTGCCTTCATACCAATTTCCATCCAGGAAATGCAAACGCCCTATTTTGTTACTCGTGCTAACAGAGAAACTTTGTAATCCCGTTCTCACTGTTTATGTTTTATTTGTATGTACTACTTTTATAATAATTTCGATACCTTATGCTTCAAATTTTGTACTTTTAGTTCCTTAGGAATTCTGCTTTTATACGGGATTTTCACTATTCTACTGTATTTTGCTTTCAGTGAGTCAGTTTCCAATCGTGGTTTGCTATTGTTTACAACCTAGGTCTTCATATGGCAGGTTGATTAACTTGGAAGGAAAGCAGTTAGGCATTTTTCTTCTCGTTCCGTTGCATATTCATGATAGAACGAATTATCACAGGTTCGAGGGCTCATCCATGACAGAGGTAGATCTCTGTCTTTTGCTTGTGGATTTTATATGAATTTCTGGCATGATCGGGTTAATCACTGCACACCCCGTGGTTATGTATTCTCGAGAACAGGTGAGTCTGCAGTTTTCATCGTCTTAATATGTCATATTGAGACAATGAACACTCCAGACTAACCTGTTCCTCATAGCTTTTCCGAAACTAATCTACTTCCGATTGAAATGCGTCCAGAAATGGTAGTTCCTCTCACCTTGTAATTTATTGCTCACGTCAAGCAGCAGTTATCACTTTCTTGACTACATATATGTGCTTACGAGCAATGATTGTAATAAATTGAGGTTAAATTGGGAAAGGTATTTAGTTCAGTAATTAGCTGAAATGTCTTTTTAGTTAATTAACTCTTAATACTTTTTGTAACAACCAAAACCTGGAACTCATTAACGAGAGCCGTTCTATTCATGTCGTTTAATGCACTGTCTGACAGTTGTATACGTATGCGAGTTCGTGGAAAGCGATCTGTCTCTCTACAGGAGTCAAGCCGGAGCAGGATTGATACCTCGATTGGCCTCTTACAACGTTCCTTATACATGTACTTCTTCACCGTCTCTATTTTAGAGAGGGTAGTATCACGTACACTGAACTGCTAGCTGTAGTGTCCAAATCACAGTTCTTACACCCCAGAGAACTTCGAATTGACTTTATCCATGTTCAAAGGTTCACTATCCCGTTATCTGTACTTTGATATTTCCCGACGATTCTCTTAAATTTGAGGCTATCGGAAAAATTTCTTATGGTTTAATTTGAGTCTGAAGCCATTTGTGGCTCGCGTTAGAGACCAATACATACTGAAATTATTTCCTAAAATATTTTAGTCACCTTAAATACCTTTGAAAGAACAATCTCTAGAAATCGGATCTGATAAAAGTAAACATGTTGATGTGGAGTGCCTATCATTGTGCGCACGAGTTAGTCCCTAGAGCAAACTACGTGGCCCCCTAAAGTCAAGATTCGAAAAGATATCACCATGCGAAACAGGAACAAAACTGCGTCTCTGTGATTTCATGTTGTAAACTCCACAAATATTCCATGAGTCTTGTAACATGGTGGTGGTCAAGGGAAGGCAGGATTCGGTTATGATTGTGGACGAGGCCGTAATCAGTTACTATTGGTTGCCTTTTACAATTACACACAATCTATTATAAACCAGTAATTCCAGACTCAAGAATAAATAAAAAATATCACTAGTTATTAATGAAGGAATAAACAAGAGTGTAAATAGAGTTTTCAGTGAGTTACAATTTAGAAAATCACCATTAACTACAGATACAACAGATTAATGGTTTAAAAGCAAACCACTGTGGTCTGGTCAGAAGGCCTTACAAGCCAGAAATGGCATTAAATTAAGAATTGTTATAACTCGCAGCAACTTACAGATTACAGGTATTGAAATATTAAACGCAAGTCACCACAGACACTGCAGATGGCATCAAATGTCAGGAATGGCAGTAAATAGGGTTTTAAAGGCTTACTGCGTAAATACAAATACCAAATTAGAATTTTAAGGCAAGCGACCACAAACATGGCTGAAGGCCTACACACCAAGAATGGTAATAAATTAAGAATTGTTTAAGAACTCGCTGCAATTTACAACTTACAGGTATTGAAATATTACGGTAAGTCTCCACAAACACAGCAGAAATCATCAGACACCAGAAATGAGTGTAAATAAGGTTTTAAGGCATACTGCTAAAATAAAAATACCGTATTAGAACTTCAAGGCAATTGACCACAATCACAGCTGAAGGCCTTACACGTCAAGAACGGCAGTAATATATATATAAAAAAATTTAAACCTGCTGTCAAACAGCAAACACAATAGCAAAAATTTATCAAAAAAACAAGGAACTGGTCCAGACGGTGCTCCAGGAATCGACCTCTGGGAAGGTCCGACAACAAACACTTTCGCGAACGATGAGATACGCAGCCGAGAGTTGCATTCACTTCACAAGATGGTAACTCAGACTAATGGCACTCTAACGAATGACTAATTATAGTCTTGCTGAACCTACCAAAAAATGGTTCAAATGGCTGTGAGCACTATGGGACTCAACATCTTAGGTCATAAGTCCCCTAGAACTTAGATCTACTTAAACCTAACCATCCTAAGGACATCACACACACCCATGCCCGAGGCAGGATTCGAACCTGCGACCGTAGTAGTCCCGCGGTTCCGGACTGCAGCGCCAGAACCGCTAGACCACCGCGGCCGGCGCTGAACCTACCTGACGTCCGATAAACCAAAGGCAACGACGGAACAATACGCCAAAGCCGGAACCAGTGCTCTGCACGACATCCCCAGACTACTGTGTTTAGAGCACCCAGAATGAGAAAGGAACCACTACCACCAGAGTAGTAGATCACGAGCCGGCCGCTGGTTGAACTAAACAAATTGTAACAAGTTGAATGCAGTAAATAGTGATAAGATGTCGAGGAAGGTTAATCAGACCCGCCTTCCCCAAGCACTCCACTCGCTGCTCTTCGCGTCGGCGACACTTTGAGCAGCAACACGAATCCACGTCACTGGAGAATCGCGAGATATCACAATGGTGGAGAGTTCTCTACGTGGATTGAAATGCACTCAACTTAAAGCTTGCTGGATCCGGTTTACGCCATGGTCGTGCACCCTCATGACTACAGCCCTTCTATCAGGCAGTCCATGTGTGTCGCCAGCGGACCCAGCGTGTTACCGCACTGCGCGGACCTGGCTCCTCCTGATTCCCCAACCGAACTGGCCTACTAACACGACCTGGAAAAACAGCGATTTCGCCCCAAAGATAGGGCAACAGTACACACATCGATAACAGCCGCTGCTTGCGCTAATGGACAGGCAATACTTACGAAACCGAGTGGTGCCAGTCAGCACGAGAAGAGGAAAAACAACCACAGCCATGCCAACTAAACGATACCGTCTGGCCTCGAACAGAGGGCGGAAACCTACAAACCGCACCAACGCGAGCCACAGCACGGCTCAAGTCGTTCACAAAGAATACGTTAACACGAGTGAGACAGTTTTCTGTCTGATGCCGCTGCCTTTGATTACACAAACGATATCTCAATGTCTTTGCGTCAAATGCATAGTGATGATAAATCATGTTAGGGGAACAACTTTCATCAGGGACAAAATATACGCTGATGCTCCCCGCAGCACTATGTGTCCTTTAGTGTTCACCGCCCCTGGTACGACGAGATTTCCGTGAACTATCGCGGTCTTTCAACGATGTGTGCACCATAATATCCATCCCAGTAAATTGGTAAGTGTTTTTCAAGAAGAAAACCATAATTGTGGTGGTGTGTAAACGGATCTTGGAACCGAGCAACGAAATTTCATAGTCGCCTGCCTACTGGTTTTTTACGTATAGTAGATGGCGGGATGATAGGGAACACACATTGAGTATGAACGCAGGATACTGCCTATGCCCTGCCGCCTCTCAGGTACATGATCAATCTTAAATAATAAACAAAGAAGGGTCTAGGAACATTATGCCTCTAACAGAAGTTGTTCCCTTGAAGTGATTCTATGAGTCCTAGACATTTGCTGCAGAAAGTTTAAACGCCGCGTATCGAGGGCATGACTGTTGGAAGTCTGCTTGGAAGACTGTTCTTCTTACACAGATGGCATAATCCCAGTTTCTGGAAAAATATTCGCAGTTTTTAAAGTGAATCTGTTTAAATTTTTCCATTTATGAAATTTCCCGATTATACTAAACAAGTATACTGACCGAAACCATAGGAAAGGAGGTTACACCATCAAGAGAGGACACACACTATGTTGGCATGACGTTACACGACGTACTGCTTGAATTTTAAGAGAACTAACATGGTACCCGTGGTCTAGGGGTACGGTCAGAACTTCCGACGACACGGAAGCCCAGCATAAAAGACTATTATCGCCTCTACCAACAGCAGCATCCTGTAAATACGGTCACCCACAGACATCCTGAAGTTGCCTGGAACACGGTGTGGCGAGCGGTACACACGCCTTTTCTACCTACGACGGTGCGTTCATTGTGGTACGTGGTTATGAATGGGAAGTTCGCTACTCGTCAGATGCTACATTCCATACATCTGACGGACGACCCCTTGTGTCCGTCATGCTCAGTCGCTGACTCGGACGCACACCGTCTGACGTGTGCCGCGACCAGCGAGTGCTGGCTACTGACGCAGCGCATGCTGGCGTTACTCTTGCCGCGATTGCCGGAGTCTATCTCCCCTGATGAAGTATTGCGCCCCGACAGCGTATACTTTCCATCAACCAGAACGAACGCCGTTAACTGGCTAAAAGGCATGGCCGTTTACTACATATTTTGCGATGCTCCCAAAGGCACACTCGACTTTTGGTCCCTATTGATGACGACACATGCAGATTTCAGCCGCCAACCGAAATACAGAACTCGTTTCGCAAATTGTTTAGGTTCATTATTTGCGGATCCTCCTGCTCACTGGGGCGTTCCGGGTATGAGACGCTGAAAATGAAGAAGAATCCTGGAGCATATTGATCCTCTACGGACGGAATAGGGGGGAACCCCTCCCAACAGACGAGAAGACGACTCGGACGCACGGCTATGGCAGTTGTAGGATCTTTCTTTGTAATTAAACAAAAATAAATCTATAAATAAAAAAAGGGGTAGCGTCTTTGATTCATAATCAAAACGATTTCGGGTTCGAACCCCGCCACTGCCTAAATTTTGATAAATAATCAGCATTGACTTCCGGCATAAGAAGACAGCCTCATTCTGCCAACGGCCTTGTCAAAGAGGGCGGAGGAGCGGATAGAGGTTCAGGGCACTCTCTTGTCCTAGGGGTGGGAAATTGCCCCTAAAGGCGGATGAATCAGCAATGATCAACGACATGAGGATGCAGAAGGCAATGGAAACCACTGCATTAAAGATACGTAACGTGTATCCACAGGACATGTGGCCTGTAATTGAAGAAGTGTCATGATGATCTCTCCATTGGCAAAAGATTCCGGAATAGTCCCCCATTCGGATCTCCGGGAGGGGACTGCCAAGGGGGAGGCTACCATGAGAAAAAGATTGAATAATCAACGAAAGGATAACGTTCTACGAGACGGGGCGTGGAATATCAGAAGCTTGAGCGTGATAGGGAAACTAGAAAATCTGAAAAGGGAAATCCAAAGGCTCAATCTAGATATACACTCCTGGAAATTGAAATAAGAACACCGTGAATTCATTGTCCCAGGAAGGGGAAACTTTATTGGCACATTCCTGGGGTCAGATACATCACATGATCACACTGACAGAACCACAGGCACATAGACACAGGCAACAGAGCATGCACAATGTCGGCACTAGTACAGTGTATATCCACCTTTCGCAGCAATGCAGGCTGCTATTCTCCCATGGAGACGATCGTAGAGATGCTGGATGTAGTCCTGTGGAACGGCTTGCCATGCCATTTCCACCTGGCGCCTCAGTTGGACCAGCGTTCGTGCTGGACGTGCAGACCGCGTGAGACGACGCTTCATCCAGTCCCAAACATGCTCAATGGGGGACAGATCCGGAGATCTTGCTGGCCAGGGTACTTGACTTACACCTTCTAGAGCACGTTGGGTGGCACGGGATACATGCGGACGTGCATTGTCCTGTTGGAACAGCAAGTTCCCTTGCCGGTCTAGGAATAGTAGAACGATGGGTTCGATGACGGTTTGGATGTACCGTGCACTATTCAGTGTCCCCTCGACGATCACCAGTGGTGTACGGCCAGTGTAGGAGATCGCTCCCCACACCATGATGCCGGGTGTTGGTCCTGTGTGCCTCGGTCGTATGCAGTCCTTATTGTGGCGCTCACCTGCACGGCGCCAAACACGCATACGACCATCATTGGCACCAAGGCAGAAGCGAATCTCATCGCTGAAGACGACACGTCTCCATTCGTCCCTCCATTCACGCCTGTCGCGACACCACTGGAGGTGGGCTGCACGATGTTGGGGCGTGAGCGGAAGACGGCCTAACGGTGTGCGGGACCGTAGCCCAGCTTCATGGAGACGGTTGCGAATGGTCCTCGCCGATACCCCAGGAGCAACAGTGTCCCTAATTTGCTGGGAAGTGGCGGTGCGGTCCCCTACGGCACTGCGTAGGATCCTACGGTCTTGGCGTGCATCCGTGCGTCGCTGCGGTCCGGTCCCAGGTCGACGGGCACATGCACCTTCCGCCGACCACTGGCGACAACATCGATGTACTGTGGAGACCTCACGCCCCACGTGTTGAGCAATTCGGCGGTACGTCCACCCGGCCTCCCGCATGCCCACTATACGCCCTCGCTCAAAGTCCGTCAACTGCACATACGGTTCACGTCCACGCTGTCGCGGCATGCTACCAGTGTTAAAGACTGCGATGGAGCTCCGTATGCCACGGCAAACTGGCTGACACTGACGGCGGCGGTGCACAAATGCTGCGCAGCTAGCGCCATTCGACGGCCAACACCGCGGTTCCTGGTGTGTCCGCTGTGCCGTGCGTGTGATCATTGCTTGTACAGCCCTCTCGCAGTGTCCGGAGCAAGTATGGTGGGTCTGACACACCGGTGTCAATGTGTTCTTTTTTCCATTTCCAGGAGTGTAGTAGGGGTCAGTGAAGTGAAGTGGAAGGAAGGATTTCTGGACAGATGAGTATCGGGTAATATCAACAGCAGCAGAAAATGGTATAACAGGTGTAGGATTCGTTATGAATAGGAAGGTAGGGTAGAGGGTGTGTTACTGTGAACAGTTCAGTGACCGGGTTGTTCTAATCAGAATCGACAGCAGACCAACACCGACAACGATAGTTCAGGTATACATGCCGACGTCGCAAGCTGAAGATGAACAGATAGAGAAAGTGTATGAGGATATTGAAAGGGTAATGCAGTATGTAAAGGGGGACGAAAATCTAATAGTCATGGGCGACTGGAATGCAGTTGTAGGGGAAGGAGTAGAACAAAAGGTTACAGGAGAATATGGGCTTGGGACAAGGAATGAAAGAGGAGAAAGACTAATTGAGTTCTGTACCACGTTTTAGCTAGTAATAGCGAATACCCTGTTCAAGAATCACAAGAGGAGGAGGTATACGTGGAAAAGGCCGGGAGATACAGGAAGATTTCAATTAGATTACATCAAGGTCAGACAGAGATCCCGAAATCAGATACTGGATTGTAAGGCGTACCCAGGAGCAGATATAGACTCAGATCACAATATAGTAGTGATGTAGAGTAGGCTGAAGTTCAAGACATTAGTCAGGAAGAATCAATACACAAAGAAGTGGGATACGGAAGTACTAAGGAATGACGAGATACGTTTGAAGTTCTCTAACGCTATAGATACAGCAATAAGGAATAGCGCAGTAGGCAGTACAGTTGAAGAGGAATGGACATCTCTAAAAAGGGCCATCACAGAAGTTGGGAAGGAAAACATAGGTACAAAGAAGGTAGCTGCGAAGAAACCATGGGTAACAGAAGAAATACTTCAGTTGATTGATGAAAGGAGAAAGTACAAACATGTTCCGGGAAAATCAGGAATACAGAAATACAAGTCGCTGAGGAATGAAATAAATAGGAAGTGCAGGGAAGCTAAGATGAAATGGCTGCAGGAAAAATTTGAAGACATCGAAAAAGATATGATTGTCGGAAGGACAGACTCAGCATACAGGAAAGTCAAAACAACCTTATGTGACATTAAAAGCAACGGTGGTAACATTAAGAGTGCTACGGGAATTCCACAGTTAAATGCAGAGGAGAGAGCAGATAGGTGGAAAGAATACATTGAAAGCCTCTATGAGGGTGAAGATTTGTCTGATGTGATAGAAGAAGAAACAGGAGTCGATTTAGAAGAGATAGGGGATCCAGTATTATAATCGGAATTTAAAAGAGCTTTGGAGGACTTACGGTCAAATAAGACAGAAGGGATAGATAACATTCCATCAGAATTTCTAAAATCATTGGGGGAAGTGGCAACAAAACGTCTATTCACATTGGTGTTTAGAATATATGAGTCTGGTGATATACCATCTGACTTTCGGAAAAGCATCATCCACACAATTCCGAAGACGGCAAGAGCTGACAAGTGCGAGAATTATCGCACAATCAGCTTAACAGCTCATGCATCGAAGCTGCTTACAAGAATAATATACAGAAGAACGGAAAAGAAAATTGAGAATGCGCTAGGTGACGATCAGTTTGGCTTTAAGAAAAGTAAAGGGACGAGAGAGGCAATTCTGACGTTACGGCTAATAATGGAAGCAAGGCTAAAGAAAAATCAAGACACTTTCATAGGATCTGTCGACCTGGAAAAAGCGTTCGACAATATAAAATGGTGCAAGCTGTTCGAGATTCTGAAAAAAGTAGGGGTAAGCTATAGGGAGAGACGGGTCATATACAATACGTACAACAACCAAGAGGGAATAATAAGAGTGGACGATCAAGAACGAAGTGCTCGTATTAAGAAGGGTGTAAGACAAGGCTGTAGCCTTTCGCCCCTACTCTTCAATCTGTACATCGAGGAAGCAATGATGGAAATAAAAGAAAGGTTCAGGAGTGGAATTAAAATACAAGGTGAAAGGATATCAATGATACGATTCGCTGATGGCATTGCTATTCTGAGTGAAAGTTAAGAAGAATTAAATGATCTGCTGAACGGAATGGACAGTCTAATGAGTACACAGTATGGTTTGAGAGTAAATCGGAGGAAGACGAAGGTAATGAGAATTAGTAGAAATGAGAACAGCGAGAAACTTAACATCGGGATTGATGGTCACAAAGTCAATGAAGTTACCTAGGCAGTAAAATAACCAATGACGGACGGAGCAAGGAGGACATCAAAAGCAGACTCGCTATGGCAAAAAAGGCATTTCTGGCCAAGAGAAGTCTACTAATATCTAATACCGGCCTTAATTTGAAGAAGAAATTTCTGAGGATGTGGACTGATAAGGTAAGGAATGAGAGCTTTCTACGCAGAATCGGAGAGGAAAGGAATATGTGGAAAACACTGATAAGGAGAAGGGACAGGATGATAGGACATCTGCTAAGACATGAGGGAATGACTGCCATGGTACTAGAGGGAGCTGTAGAGGGCAGAAACTGTAGAGGAAGACAGAGATTGGAATACGTAGATTGCAAGTGCTACTCTGAGATGAAGAGGTTAGCACAGGAAAGGAAGTCGTGGCGGGCCGCATCAAACCAGTCAGTAGACAGATGACAAAAAAAAAAAAAGTACAAGTTTGCTTGTATGAGGAGACACTGTTATTCAAGCAGTACTGAAGATATCCAGCCCAGTTCTGAAACGTGTGATTATTGCCACAATATATTTCGGGACAACATTATCTCATTTTCAAGTTCTAAAAATAAGGTAACCATATAAAACAATCTTCCTGATACCGACAGGCGTATAAGGATTACAGACATTTTTTTTAGATCATTAGGCCTCGTCACAACTTAAAAACAATATGCACACATCCATTGTCCATTCAAACCATAAAACATAACACGTCGGTGCATCCGCCGTTCCAGAGACACAGTTGTAAACCGGAAGCCGCTACCATCACCTACCAACGATGACATTACTTAAACCTAATGTTCAGCACCGACGATACTACTGTCAGTCATAAAATCGTTGAGAAAAGCCTGTCTCATCCCAGCTCATTCTAATTTAAAACTACCACTACGCTGTAATGCGAACGGAAATAGCACGCGTAAATCCTATATCATTAAGTAAAATATGTTGGTGGCTGCTTCTTAAGGAGGATATCGCTAAAGTGTGCCCATAAATGCCCTTCCTATCGTTTAAAAGGCCGACGCACCCCTCTCTCAGAGGCAAAATAAATCTCTACCTCCTCTAAATTTGATAGTCACCACCCTTTTTCTTAAGCGTGTTATACACTCATGCTTTCCGTTATATCCCCGTTGTATGATGGCTTCGTATCAGTTATCCTACACTGTTATTCCTCACTAAGAGCGTAGTCCTTAACCGGACGTTGAAACTTTATATTCTTCCTGTAGAAAAAACTTTATATTCTTCCTGTCGAATCCAGAAGTATTAGTATTTCTGACGTCAAGAAAACTGAGAATTGCATACTGCTTGTTGAAGTATACTAAATATAGTGTATCCGTCCATTAAAGAGAACCGAGTACTCTTCTGTCTATGTGCAGTAAAGCAATGTGTAAAGTGTTAACGACAAACTATTATTGTACACATTTCCAGAATAGTGACGAAGTTTTGTTTTCCGTCTTGAAAGTTGTCTAACGTTCTGTAGAGATTCCAGTGGATATATTTCTTACATAGTAACCGTGGTTCATCTAGCTATTGACGTGATTTGTTATTCTAATATACTGTCCGCTTCTGTAAGCTCTCTTATACCTTAACAATGTTTTTAATCAAGGGAAGAATCTGTTTATTTATTCTGTGCTGGCTGCATGGTGTGTTCACGAAACTATTCGGGAAAAAGACTGTAGAATTTTGAGCCGTCGCATCGCCTGTTGTACTGATCAGACATATCGGCTAGCGGCGTCAACAAGGTGGCTGCGCGACGGGTTGTGGCTACGGTTGCAGAAGCCATACCGCGGGGGAGTCGTGATTAAGCGGCCGTGGAGTACAGGCGGAGACTAGCGTTTCTACATACGTGACAGCGTGCGGGAGGAAATTTACAGTCATCGGGCAGCAAAAGAACTATTAGTAAACCACTGTCTCAAAGGACACACTTGAATACGTTAGAAAATTGCTACTTCGGGCGCAAGTGCAGTTACTATAGAGTTCTAATATCGTGATATTGTATCAGATAATACAAGCCAGCATGACATCAGTAATACTTTCAACATATGAGACACGTCAACATTTAAAATTTCTGTTACCAGCTGCGACCTTTTAAGCTACGATCATTATGCTGAATACGTGATTTAAGCTGATACTTTACCATCATGAATAAGTAAAATAAATTAAAAGATTTTAAAGTAAAAATACTCCAAAATTGCCTGAAAGTTGTTATAATCTTATATTTGTTAATCAGGTGATTGCTTTAAAACGTGGTACGGTCATATTCAGACCATTAACACCCTGTGAATAGAGTACTACAAAGTTTCAGAGGACGAGGGTTAGTTACAAAGTAATTGAACTAATGCAGCTAATTTAAAGTGCGCTTCCGTATGTATCTATGATGACGGCTGGAAAGAGTGTGGCAGGGAGCAAGACGCTACGAAGCGAAGATTACCGTCGCTACTTAGCGACTTGCTCCCTGTCATATTTCGTAGCGGCAAGCATGTCTGCTCCACTGGATCTTCGGAACTTCCTATGGCAGCAGTGCCTGCAGTTGAAGCGTGTATTTTGTTATTAGCAGTGCCAACGTTCTTAGTGACACATGACGCCTGGAGATCGACGCCAAACTGTAGCACACGCTTCCATACACCGCGCCCCATAAACAACCGTGAAACTGCCGTTAACTTACCTAGCGGCAAGCGTTATGGCGAACCCTACCGTACTCGGTCGGCAATGGCGCAATATTAACGAGGGCTGCGCAGCCTAAATGCATGTGCAGAAACACCCTCAGACACACTCACACACACACACACACACACACACACACACACACTCTAACACGTAACGCAACCTCACACTAGTGTAGATAAATAAGAAACGAATGTGAGTGCAGCATCTTTAATCATAGTACAACCGTTCGAAGAACGTAATAGTAAAATTTGTAAACAAGCCTCACAGCTATACATGTACTACAATGAAATATAATCAACATATCAAAAATAAAATTCTACAAGTTTATCCGTCTTTGTGTTCCGAGAATTTGAAAAGAACGAGTGCAGAGACAGGACAGGCGAGTAAAAATGAGACGCAATTGTTTTGGTAAAACAATAGATTTTTTGAAACCAAGCCCCTGATGCGTCTGAAACGGAATACTTATCCCCATAGCTTACTGTCAAGTGTAACTTACGGTACTGAGAAAGGACTTCTAAAATTATACATCTACATCTACACCTACACGCCGCGAGCCAATTTACTATGTGTGAGAGATGGAACAGTGTTTACCACTGTGACTTCCCACTTTCCTGCTCCAGTCACGAAAGGTTCGTGGGAAGAACTGTTACGTGAAAGGCTGCACGTGTGCTCGAACATCTTATTTTACGAACATAGCATTTACGCAAGATGTACAGGATGGTCGTAATTAAACTTTCGCTGCTTAAGAGGGGCCCCGTAAGAGGAGAATGTATGCAGCAAACTGAAACATTACGGAAACATTTATAAGGCCATTGGAAGAGAAATAACGAATAAATAATTGGAAGAGACACATTTTAATTTTCAGGTGAGAGATTAACATTTGTTAACTGCGCACCACTTTTACGTTTCAGGCTACAAACGTTGCTCAATCTGACACATATCTGCATCCAAGCCAGGCTCGACCGTACTACAGATACCATTTCACAACTGTTCGCAGCATTTTTCTAATCGTGAATGCTGAAATATTCAGCTGTTTGCTGTAATGACACAGCTCGTGCGCTGCTTGAAGACTGCACATTGCGTCTAGCATTCTCAGCCATGGGAGCAGTAGATTCTTTAACAATTTGTGGGGCAATTAGCCGTGACCTCTCTCAGGAGCAAATTAAAATTCTCCAGAACATCCGACCTTCCGAACCATGTTCTTCAACCCCGATTCGAAAAGAGGATTTCACCACATTCCTTTAACACTTCGGTTCTCGCGAAGTCCAGCATCACTATTGCTGTTGTTATGATAAGAAAGCCTTACGAGTAAAGCCCTGCTCACCTTGCGCAGGCTAATATTAACAGTTTGCAAGATTAAAGGACACTGAGGCTTGAATTGGAGCGTAACAGCACCGGTGCCTAACTGACAGGGAAGGGGGGCTGGCTGGGACTGATGAAGGTAGATAGAATTCCTTGGGAACTATCGACCCTTTTAAAACCTTCAGCGAGGAAGAGCTCCGTGATCATCGACTGGAAAGCCACGGGAAGATAGATTTACAAAACATTTATTAACATCATTTAAAGAACGTACGTTGGTACTTACAGCATTCAACATGATTTCTTTTATAGTGATTCTACATCATGACCTTTTTTACTCAAATACAAATGAAGAGTCAACATTACTGATTAGTGGCACTAAGTCCCTTAGAGGGTTCTTAATAAAACTGTCAAAATTTCTTTAATTACTTAGAGGTACTACCCACACAGGTTAAAAAAAGGTAGTAACAACATAAAATGACATCTTGTCTGGAGCCAATGGATACAGCTTCAGATTTGCGAAGTGGCCACTCGCTGTATTACCTTTAATGTTAGAAAAAAAAATCAACAGCCATTAATGTATGCGACTAGATAATAAGTATGCACTACAATGCTTGCACAACTCCAAACAGTAGCCCATTTAAAATGTATTTTTTATCTGAGGAAAATCTGACCTTGCGCAAAGCAAAGGACTTTCAAGGACAGTTTTGCCTGCCAGTGTGGCCGTGCGGTTCCAGGCGCTTCAGTCTGGAATCGCGTGACCGCTACGGTCGCAGGTTCGAATCCTGCCTCGGGCATGGATGTGTTTGATGTCCTTAGGTTAGTTAGGTTTAAGTAGTTCTAAGTTCTAGGGGACTGATGACCTCAGATGTTAAGTCCCATAGTGCTCAGAGCCATTTGAACCAAGGACAGTTTGCTTACGACAAATAAAATTTTAGCCCAAACCCGATTAGTCCTTGGGAAGCAACGACCTAAAATTTAAATCTTAAGTTTTGCAAGTTTTCCAAAATGACCTGGGATCAAGCCCTTTTAAAATTAGAAGGTACATGACCCACTGCAACACACATTTTTATGTACGTACTGTAATTGACTTACTATAGGCTAATAGGCCAATTTTCCTTAACTACTATAAGTAACAAGAGCTAAGCTAATTTCAGTTTGAAATCAACAAGCACATTCAGCAACATGAAAACTATCGGTTCCCTTAAAATTTAACATTTACTGGTGCTTTGAAATTTGGCGTTAAGGAGAAACAACTTTATGTTCCTTTCAAAATTTAACCACTTAAGTTTCAGTTTCACTTTATTCTTGGAAATGATGAAACAAGAGTACGTGATCACTTACTGTACCTTCAGCCGACAGTCACCGTTTCCGCACTCGGGAATCAAAATTGCATTACCATTTCCGTTGCTGGCGGATTACGAGCGCGTTCTGCTGTCAGCGTAGAAACCAGCCGTCGCAACAGACAAGCCATTAGCTGATGACGTTAAGCAAGCACTTTACTCAGGACGATTCGTTGCTTAGCCATAAACCTTATTTTTTCTATATCAGATAATGGAAAGAAACGTTAATCCACACTGGAGCATCAAAGACGGCCATACTCCTCAAAGTGCGAGCAACAAAATTTTCAACATGCAGTTAACGTGGTGGATCGACTTAGAACTCAGTAAGAACTCAAATACACGTAGTGCGCTAACAGTAGAATACAGGCATCTCACTGGATCGCTTTCGCCGCTCTCCGGTACATCAAAACAACTGCCAAATATATTGAGTACCGAGGCACGGCCGCGTCCGCCGCCACGCGGTTCCGTCAAACCCTTCTTACAGAGAACCTCTCCCGTTGACGGCCCACAGCTCACCGTTCAAGCACATGAGCAGAGGGCTTTTCCTATGCTCCGAACGAGTACGACCCTGACTTTAGCCGCATCGATACACTTGCACGGCCGATTGACAGGTCCAGTCGATACGCACGTATCAACATTAACATTACGAATAACGGAAATCCTGCAACGCCCAGTCTGAATATCATATCTATGAAGTTGGATACACATACGGTTAATAGTTTTCCGTCTACAATGGCTCAAGTCGCGAAAGTTTAACTACAACCACCCTGCACGTAGAAGGTAGCAATGGATGATTGTCTGTTCGAGGAACGTACTCTCTCGGAACAGTAAACCATGCCGTGATCCTCAATGCTTCACTTGCAGCTTCTGCCACTGAAGGTGACTAAACATTTCCTTGACACTTTCACGCTCTTTGAATCTTCTCTACGTCTTTTATTAGTCTTATCTCGTGTAGAAACCCAGACGACGAAATACTCAAGGTGTCATCTAGCGAGGGTTTTCGGATGGACTACACTTTTTCAGGATTCGTTCACCTAAGCTCCGTCTGCAATCTGCCGTATCGGCGATTAGTTTAATGTAGTTGTTCCATTTTAAAACGATCCGTATGGATACTAGATATTTTACTGATCTGACTGCTTCTAGTATTTGTTCTGCAGTCGTGTAATCATGCAATAATTTATGCCTGCATATGATCAATACGCTTTATTTTTTATGCTTAGGGCCAATAGCGATCATCTGCACTTCTCCATGCTTTTCGATACAGTTTTCAAGCTTTGCGGCGTCTCTGTCTACTACAGTTCCATCGAGAAAGATCCACATGAAATTTACAACGTTGTCCAATAGCTCATTTATCTATTTTGTGAAAGCCAGTTGTTCTATAACACACTGCTGGAGTACAGCTGAGATTCCTCTGTGTTGAGAATGACATTCTGAGTTCTGTTTGCGAGAAACTCTTCAATTCATTCACAGTGTTGCTCTGATATTCCTTGCGTTCTCATTTCGTTCGTTAGGCGGCGTGAAGAACTGTATCGAACGCGTCAAGAAAGTCAAGGAACACGCAATCAGCCGCTATCTGGATATCGCAGGCGAACAGAGCAAGTTGAACGTCACACGACTGCTGTTTTCGGAACCCATGTTGATTCATCCGGAGGACATTTCCTGTCTCCAGAAATGACATAATACCCGAGAATGAAACATATTCCAAAATTCTACAAAAGTCCGACATTCGATGCCCATTCTTGAAAACGGCGATAACCAGCATTATTTGGCCGACTGTTAGGAACGCTTCGCTCTTCCAGCGACATATGGTACACGTGATGGAAGACGAGGTAGTTATTTTGGATACTATGTACCATTGCGTTGGTTCTTGAGGGTATTTTTGTTCTGTCCTTGCAACTATAAAAATGCGTGATTTTTCGCCAGACGCGTTTTGCTTTATTGAGGTGAAGCATCATCAGCGGTCTGTAATTAAGTTATTTACATTTTGATTTGCTTTTGTAACGAAAAATGGTTCGTTAAGGATAGGTTGATCTGTGTTTTTTCGGCTGATTTCTCGCTATCGGAAAATGCCGTTTGCTACCACATCGATATGGTAGTGGACATCCTCTGTTTGGATGTCACTGATTGTACGATCCACAAAACGGAAAAACGTAGTATCCTATGAACATATCAGTGAGTCATTGTTGGAATACATACCAGGGTGTAATACTTAGTAGGAACATGAAATGGATTGATCACGTGAGCTAAGTCGTGGGTAAAGCAACTGCCAGACTTCGGTTTATTGGTAGAATACTAGGGAAATGCAATCAGTCGGCACAAGAGATTACTTGCAAATCACTCGTGTGAGCCATGCTATAAATATTCCTCACGCGTGTGGGAACCATACCAAATAGGACTAGCAGGAGATATTAAACGTATACAGAGAAGGGCAGCACGAATCGTCAGGTTACTTTGACCCGTCGATAGTGTCACAGACATGATGAAAGGACTCAAGTGGCAGATTCTTGGAAGTAGATGGGAACTATCAGGAGAAAGTCTACCAACGAAGTTTCAAGCACCGGCTTCAAATGATGACTTTAGGAATATACTACAATCTCCCATGTGTCCTCATTTAGGGTTCGAGTGGACAAGACTAATTATAGCACGCATAGAGGCATTTAAACAATCAGTCTTCCCGCGCTCCATAAGCGAATCGAACGGGAAAAATTTCTGATAATTGGTACAGTGGGGCTTACCCTCTGCCATGGACTTCACAGTGGTTTGCAGAGAATAGATGTATATGTGGATAAAGAGTGTCAGGACAGATAGGTACAATCCAGTTACTGATGTAACAGAAGACGAAGTCTGCAGATAGAATTTTACTTTCGAATTCATTGAAAGCTTCACGTACGGTGTGCCTTCCACTAGTTTGTGTTCGTCTGTGACGCACTGGCTACGTTTAAATTTTCAGTGAAGCTCTCTTCAGTGTCGTAGCAGTTTCCTAATACTGCTTGTCGGAACACAGGGGGTCTTCCCCGTCACTTCGTTGTGCACATACATTTCAAAGGCGCAGTGTAGAAAACTCTTGAACATAGTCCGTTGATGCTCATAATTTTTTCATCAAGATTAATTTCTCGTGTTGACTCCTCGAATAATCAGAAATCTTGATTTTGTTGCTCTTGGTAAGCAGCAATATCTTCCTACATTTATTTATATTCCTGTTTATATGTTATGCCACAACGGCCTTGCGATTACTGATTCCCTACTGTATGCTAACTGTGTCGAAATGATCGGACCTGTTGCTGGCAAAAACATTTCATATCTTGTCTTCAAGAGCCGGTTCTCTGATTAACTCCTCAAGGTAATTTTTGGACATGGAATTCAGAAAAAGTTTCACTCGGCTGCGTCTCTAGTATCCTCCTTAGTCACTCGAGTCTCCCGATCTGTAGCTGGTTAGCTGAAATCTCCGACTAATACAACAATATGACCAGAAAATTTAAACGACATCATTTCCAAGTTTCCTCCAAACGTTCAGCTACTATTACTACAGAGGCTGGAGTCTCTTAGAGGCATCCGAAGTCCATGCCAGTCCACCTTTAACACGTATCTTCACCCAAACTCCTTCACATTTTGAATCTGTACAAACCCCACTAAATATTATCATATTTTACAGCAATTAACAAACCTTCCAAAACCGTTAAAAACTGGGTATTTTGTAGGTAAGATAGGATAAGTATTACAGGAATGAGGGAAAAGACTGCATTATGTAATTACAGCTGTAATGATTTTGAAATGTAGGTGCACAGGTCATATAGCTAGACAAATGGATGGTAGGTGAACTAAGTTCTTTGACGGGTGCTGGGATACTGGAAAGGATAAAGAAGACGACCTGAGGAAAAATGGAGGGAGAACATTACAAAACATGCCGGAGAAACTTAGATCAGTGCTACTGGAGACTGTAATGCACGGAGAAGTGAGAAGCCGGCCTTTATTCAGGAGAGGGTGATGGATGTCTGTAGATGATGATGGAACACTTTTAACATGTTCCTTTTCCATTTTTTCCAAGAGCACTATACGGTTCCTTTCTCAGCCCTCCGTTCCGCCGCAAGTGGGTGAAAAATAAAATACTGTAAAGGTAAAGGAATACCTCCCGGTGGAAAATTCCGAGCTGGCGCAGCTGGTATTGTATTTCAGCGAGGAGGCAGTGCGGAGCGATATATTACGCCTCATACGGGCGAGGATAACGACGTCTGAGGGGGTGAACTGAGGAATTTCCGATACGGCGGATCAGGTGAGGAAGCGCGCATACTGCCGCCACACTGCGGCGTTCCTGCCCGCATCTCGCGGGGCCGAGAGAGTCTGGTTATACAGGGCCGCTACCGTGGACCCATTAACAAAAGCTGCATCTCTTTCAATTGTATTTTTATATTTGATTGTTAAAAAAGCCTGAAGTTTTCTACCCTAAACTAAGCAAGGAAAAATATGGTCCTGCATTATATCGTAAAAGACCAGAAACATTAACTAATCTACACACATTGTAGATTATCTTGGGTCCCCCCTTCTATCGTCCACGTTGTAGTCGCTCGTTTCATAGTAAGAAAATTACAATAGAAATTGTTACAGTCACCAGGAGATCTAAGGGAAAATGGGCAACGAACATTGGGAAGCGTTATAAAAACCGTATCATCACCCAAAGATTCTGTATCGAAACATCGTCCTCCAACGCAGAACTTTGTGAGAAGGGCATTAGCATATACTCTGCAACTTAATGTAGTAGATCCTTTCACACATACTGGACGTACGACGTCTACGTCATCCAAAATAGACAGTAAACTGTGACATTTATTAGATACAAATGTGCATAGTACGACATAACATGGATAGTAAGACAAAACTAGTCTTTCAGTTAACAGGAACAATGAATCAATTCAGTGGTGCTGTTTAAGTAAGAATAGTCTTTGATGTTGAGTACTTTGGCTTGTAAGGAGATTTTTGAACAGCGTTTATTATGTCTCTAAACTGTCAACAATACCCTGACATTGTGACACGTGTATATTTCTATTGTCTATTGTCAAACCACAATTTATGAAAGATGTTTATATTTTATTAATAGTATTAAGTAGGAAAAATTAATATTTGTCAATTTGGAAATAATTGTGGTAGCAGGGAATGTCTGCACCAAAGTATTGTTGGCGGGAGAGAACGCACATTCATATAATTTTGAAAAGGGTGTGAGATACCGCGTATGGATACATTTTAAGAAAAAAGAGGGAACGACCGCCCATTGATATATTTTTTAATGGTAGCAGGGATTTCCTGCACCAGAAAGCATTGTTGGCGGGAGAGACCGCACTTTAGCATTCGTAGGAAGTCAGTAGTAAGTGAGATGTCAAGCGAGTCGGTAGCAGGTCTGAAGAGAGAGACGTTGAGAGGAGCCGTGTGCCTGCCAGCCACCAGCTATGATTTACAACAGATTATAAACGGATGTACAGAGACATCAGCTAACTATTGTCATAAGAGGAACTAATTTTATTGAATTATTATTATTATTTTTTTTTTTTTTTTTTTTTTTTTTTGAGAAACTCAAGACTACTGAAGGTATGTTTGCGCAATGCTAGTTGTAAGATTATTGTAAAAAGTAAGTCCCATATGAACGTTTGTAAAATCATTTCATTACCAGCAGTAAATATTTGAAGAAACGTTTTCAGAATATAATTCATTTATGCCAGCAATGTTGCATTACTGATTATAATCCATCCCAAAAACCATCGACGTAAAACTTTGCAAAATTTTGTTGTCATCAAGAAAAAGTTTAACTATGAATTACGTAATTTCAGTCAAATAAATTAAAGAATAACGTCAGCTTTGCTATTAAAGAATAACGTCAGCTTTGATAATAGCCGGCCGCGGTGGCCGTGCGGTTCTGGCGCTGCAGTCCGGAACCGCGGGACTGCTACTGTCGCAGGTTCGAATCCTGCCTCGGGCATGGATGTGTGTTGTCCTTAGGTAAGTTAGGTTTAAGTAGTTCTAAGTTCTAGGGGACTTATGACCTAAGATGTTGAGTCCCATAGTGCTCAGAGCCATTTGAACCTTTGATAATAAATACAGCCACTTATTATGACAACCCACCAGCAGCCAATAGAGTTTAGTAAACCAGAGTAAGTATGTTCACGTCGCAGTTCGATGTAGCAGTCGGATGGCGATCCAGTAACAGTAAAAAAGGAAAGGAACAGTTTTTGGGTTATTGTAGGTAACGGCTGAAGGCCACGACGACGTTACATTCTATGTTTCGTCGAAATAATCAGCAAATCACTTTTAATAAGCAGCATTTAAATTTGTATGCGAAGGTTGCTCTTATTATTATTGAGAAAGAGAATTAATTTCAAAGGGAAGATTTCATTTGTTATTATCAAGCAAGAGATAGAAATCCTAAGGGAAGGTTTCATAGGTTATTGTAGAAGGGAAGGTTGCCTAACAAATGAGATATAGAGGAGATGGGAAGGTTTCAACAACACATGTGCTGGCGTGTTTAACGCTGCTGAGGCTGCTATATGTGTCTCTCTTACTCCAAGGAGTCTGTGCCTTCTACCCCGCTGAAGTGGAGCCAATTAGCGCCTTTGTTACTTTTTGTTCTAAGGTTACAATGAAGGTGCAGTGCAGACCCGGTTGAAATGGCCTTATATAGGTTATCTAGGAATCACCTTCCTATGTGAAGTAGGGAGTACTTCTTTCATCCACAGTACAGTTGAGATTCCTGTCGAAACTCAGACAACAATTATTTCTCTTTCTAGTTTCAGTTTCTCCAGATTATCCTTCGCAGTGGGATGTACTGTCAAGACTTTCGATTAACTCAGCTCTAAATTCCGCAGGATTTACGGAACATCTGATCGAACTCTCCGACCTTTCCGTTGTCTACCAATTTTATGAGCGCAGATTTCTGAAGCTATGTACCAAATAGCTTAGCTTGGAACGACCAGAGGACTGAAACATAACATTACCTAAAATATGCGCATAGATCACGCTGAAAGCCATCTATTAGAAACTGTCTTCATATAACGTATCACTCCATGAGCTGATAGTACATTACATGATGCAAAGACTGCATTGTCCATGCTTTCGTCTGCTAGCTCAGTCTCGTCTTTCGAGCTGAAAAATTTCTGCAAACAATACGTTAAAGGTAGAGTATTGTCTACCAGTTACCTGATTGGTCGGTCAGATTCGAATTTACTTTGCCCTCGTGTATGTGAATAAAGCACATTTAACTCTCCTTCATTCTTTCTCTCTACACATGGAGCAGGAGGCGCTGTTTACATCGAGCTGCACATCGGTGACTTATAAGAATTTCAGACACTTTCTGAATGATGTGAGAGAGGCATTACTCAAATCTAGCTTCCAAGAATTTGCTTGGGAATGTGTCAATTGGATTGGTGTGATTACATTTTATGTGGTTTATCAGGTGCAGTTGTGTATTCAAATGCGTACAGTAAAGCTTCTTTGTTCAGACCAAGGCTTAGGCCGACCGTGCTAGGATCACTGTCTCTCTTTCATTAAGTCACCTGTGGATATGGACTGAATTTCACACTGCTTTCGCCGCGCGGGGTAGTCGTGCGGTCTCGGGCGCATTGCCGCGGTTCGTGCGTCTCCCCTCGTCGGAGGTTCAAGTCCTCCCTCGGACATGGGTGTGTGTGTATTCCTTAGCATAAGCTAATTCAAGTTGGCTTAAGTAGTGTGTAAGCCTAGGGACCGATGACCTCAGCAGTTCTGTCCGATAGGAACTTTCCACAGATTTCCAAATTCCAATTTTCACATTGCTTTAGCACTCATAGAATAGTATTATTGGGTTTCGAAGCTATATTGCATACATTCTTTCGTTTGTGAATGTGTGGTATTTGTACAACAAAGTGATCCGACTATCGAAATTTGTATCTATGTTTCAAAAATCTCCCTTTTTTTTCATTTTTAACAGCAATAGAGATTATCTTAAAATATCTGTCGCATTATTTTGTCCTTAAGTCATTATTTAAGTTTGAGTCAGTGGTTCAAGTGCTCGATGAGCTTTTGTTCTGAGTAGTAGCAGGTGCCAGCATCTGTCGCTGCTCTGACATTCGTCGTAGCTTTGTATCAACTTCCCTATACCCTCTTGGTAGAAGGCAGCCACCTATGCTTTCCGCCACTTGTCTACACTAGTCTACAATTCATTGTATGTACAAAATTATTATCTTCACTCGTAACCAGCGCTGCATCTGAGCGGAGAAGAACATCAGAGGGAGCCAAGTCCGGGCTGAATGGTTGGTGATCAAACACTTACCATCGAAAACGGTGTAGGGGCGTCCGCATTGCACTGCATGCGGCAGTGAATCTTTATGAAGAAGAAAATGCGTAACAGGTACTTAATGCGGGGTTGCATGAATTCACAAAACCTCTCAGTGCGCACCCATACTTCAGGGGAAACACTGTTGTTCTAGGCATCTTTGTGCGCTCACTGTGTGCTCAGAGCTGCAAAAAGCGACGTGACGCAATCGACAAGAAAATATTTCATGCGGCTTTAAGCAAATAAACTTAGATAGTTCGCACCAGAGGCAGAGGATGTAAGTTGCATTAGTTGGACCGGCAGCGGTGGTCTCGCGGTTCTAGGCGCTCAGTCCGGGGCTGCGCGACTGCTACGGTCGCAGGTTCGAATCCTGCCTCGGGCATGGATGTGTGTGATGTCCTTAGGTTAGTTAGGTTTAAGTTGTTCTAAGTACTAGGGGACTGATGACCACTGATGTTAAGTCCCATAGTGCTCAGAGCCATTTTTTGCATTAGTTGGATTGCTGTCTTATGGTGCACGAAATATCTCCCTGGTCAGTTTAATTTGACCATCCTGTAAACAACACAGGGGAAGTTTTACCAGAAATTAGAAGGATGTTCCATGGTCACTCCTCGTGACTGTTTCATACAGACCGAGGATGTAGCCCGCTGTATGGCTGGCGAAGCCGGCAAAAGTCGGACACTCCATTCTTAGACCTTTGTACAAGTTCTTGTGTCAATTAACAGTGCCAACTCGCTGAGTTCTTACCACACAGATTCGCTCTGCAGCGTAAGGCTCATTTTGAATGAAGAACGGAGAAGTGAACAACTGTCTGAACATATACTGGGTAGCATACCGAACAAGAAGAAATCGATAAGTATGCTGGTGTATCTGAGATGCTGTGCCTATTGACCAGTGTAAGAGGAGTACCCAAAAAAACAGAAATGGTATTACGGTGGACGGGGTTTCTGTAGACTTTGGCACTAGGAGCGTACAGAGGTAGGCAACCTACAGGAATGATGCAGTGTGGAAGGAAAATGTTTGAGTGGTTTTATCATTTCCAATTTCCATACAAATTTTTCGTTGGCTGTTCTTACATGGCCCAGACTGATGAAAAATGTTGAAAACTTCCAGAATGATCAACGATGGACCACTGAATAAGTTATGGAGCTGCCTGATATGACTCGCAATTTAGTTCTGGGTATTTGAACGGAAGTTTCGGGTATGACAGTGGTAACTATCAAATTCTTGCCTCGATTGTTGACAGCTAAACGACTCTGGAAGAATATTTTGCTTTGAAATTAGAGTTCGGAAATGATCTATACTTTCTTCTAGGGTCATCACAGATGGCGAACCTTGGTGGTACGGTTACGACCCTGAAACGAAGCTACAGTGCAACCAGTGAAGGACTTCGAGTTCAAAATGGTTCAAATGATTCTAAGCACTATGGGACTTAACATCTGAGGTCATCAGTGAACTGGACTTACAAATACTTAAACCTAACTAACCTAAGGACATCACACACATTCATGCTCGAGGCAGGATTCGAACCTGCTACCGTAGCAGCAGTTCGGTTCCGCACTGAAGCGCCTAGAACCGCTCGGCCACAGAGGCCGGCACTTCGAGTTCACCTCGCCTGGAGAAAGCTCGTTAAGTGTAGTCTGACACCAAAACAGTGTTGATTACTTATTTAGATGTGAGAAGATTGTCCATTAGACAACTAACCGGGCTTCCTACCTTTATGTTGTGCTGGCTGGCTCTGAGCACTATGGGACTTAATATCTATGGTCATCAGTCCCCTAGAACTTAGAACTACTTAAACCTAACTAACCTAAGGACAGCACACAACACCCAGCCATCACGAGGCAGAGAAAATCCCTGACCCCGCCGGGAATCGAACCCGGGAACCCGGGCGTGGGAAGCGAGAACGCTACCGCACGACCACGAGATGCGGGCTTATGTTGTGCAATAATTTGCCCACAAGAGGCATAATCTGCTGTAGTCAGGAAGCTGGTTTATTCATGTTGATGACACAATAAGACACAAGGTCGTGTCTATGTGGTAATTTTTGACCAAAGGTGGCATCATCCAAATGCACCATCCCTCGTGTTCACCAGGTCCTGTACCCTTGCAGCTTTGCTTTTTAGCTTCCCGAATGAAAAGGGACGTCAAAAGAAAGATTTTTTTCCAATTTTATGGGGTGAAAAGAAAAAATTAAAGGAGGCGCTGTCAGACGTCACATAAGAATATATATATATATATATAATGCTACAGTAAAAGTTAGACAAGTATATTTGTGGTAAGAGCGAAGCAGTTTAGAGATTATTATGATCGAAAACTTAACCAATAGATTAAAGAAAGTTCTGTTTCTTTCCTGTACCCCTTCGTATATGATAAAGCTACCAACTATGGCAGACTTGATCGGTTGCTATAATATGTGTATTACCAATTTTTTTATATCCACTGACGTGACAAAAGTCACAGCATACCTCCTAATGTCGTGTCGGACCTTCTTTTTATCGGCCTAGCCAGCGACTGGACGTGGCTTGGACTGAAAAAGTCGTTGGAAGTCCCCTGCAGAAATATTGAGCCTTGATGCCCGTATAGTCGTCCATAATTGCGAAAGTGTTGCTGGTGCAAGATTTTGTGCACGAACTGACCTCGCGACTATGTCCCATAAATTTTCCATGAGATTCACGTTGGGCCATCTGAGTGGCCAAATCATTCGCTCAAAGTTATCCAAATGTCCTTCAAACCAAACGTGAACAGCTGTGCCCCGGGGATATCGTGCATTGTCATCCATGAAAATTCCATCTTTGCATGGGAACATGAAGTCGATGAATGGCTGCAATTGGTCTTTAAGTAGCTGAACGTAACCATTCCCTATAAACTCAGGCCACCATTATGGAGCCAGCAGCAGCTTGCACAGCGACTTATTGACAACTTGCGTTCATGGCTTCGTGGGATCTGTGCCACACCTACCATCAGCTCTTACCAACAGAAATAAAGATTCTTGTACCAGACCACGGTTTTTCATTCGTCTAGGGTCCAACTGACATTGGCACGAGCCCAGGAGAAGTGCTGCAGGCGGTGTCGTGCTGTGAGCAAAGACACTCGGGCCTGTCGTCAGATGCCATCGCCCATTAACGCCAAATTTCGCCGCACTGTGGTACGTCTGACACTGATTTCTGCGGTTATTGCAGGCACTGCTGCTTGTATGTTAGTGCTGACGAGCCTGAAAAAACCACGCTGCTCTAGATCGTTAAGCGAAGCCGTCGGCCACTGCGTTTTCGGCGGTGAGATGTAATGGCGGAAATTTGGATCTCGGAGTATTGAATTCCCTAAGGAATTCCGGAACGGAATGTTTGATGTGTCTACCTAGAAAGTACCATTCCACCTTAAAAGTCTGTTGATTCCCATAGTGCGACCATAACAACATCGGAAAACTTTTTACGTGAATCACCTGAATACAAATTACAGCTCCGCCAATGCACCGCCCTTGTATACTTTGTGTACACGATACTGCCGCCATCTATATACTCGCTTATCCCTATGCCATGACTTCAGTCAACTTAGTGTAAATATTAGGTATTTGGATGCCAACGATAACACATATTTTATAGTTTGTTCCGAGGAGCTTTCTGCGGATGAGATAAATGGAGTTGGACATATTATTCCCTAATGTGATTGTTTAGTTTTAAATGTGTTGTTTGAAGTTATAGGTAATAGTAGGCCTCGATGTGGTATTGATTTACAGATAGAACCAAAAATAACATGGACCTAGGCATTCATCACTCTTGATTTTCCTAAGCAGTTCAAAGCTGTTGGCTGTAGAACGAGTTGGGCGCCATCCAAATGTGCCTCACAGGCACCTTAAAGCGCCGCTTGTTGCGTATGTCAACTTGTCTCTGCCAAAGAGTTAATTCAGGGTTACCAGTTAACTGCAGTTTCATTCCGATTGTTTCCATTGTGGTGTGCGTGAAATCCGGGAGTACTGAGACGTTTCTCCCGTCAGCAGTCGGCGGGCGGCTCTTAATTATCTCGCGCCACAGCACACGCCCCGCGCCTGAGTAATCTACAAGACAGGCGGCAGGCTCCCGCTGTTACCACAATGGCCACGGCGGCGCCCCAGCGCGACAAAAGGCACGCCGCTGAGTGCGTTCCCTCGCCGGGTGTTGGAGGCCGGGCTGGGCCGCCGTTCCCTCGCTTGAGAACCGCAAATTGGCGCAGGCTGTACGCGCGAAAGCTTTGTGGCGGAGCCAGGCCGCGCAACTTCACAATCCTGCCGCCGGATAAACTGTGCCGGGAGCAAAGACCGCACACCTTAGAAATTAATTTCAGGCACCTGCCAGGCTGCGCGAGTTTGAACAGTGGAACATATCTGGGATTCTGGAGATGGAGTTACTACAGCAAATACATATATACTTATTTCCCGTTAGAATTCAGAACATCTGTGGTTGTAGAAATGTATATATGCGTTTATGTTTCACATCTCATTCTAAACGACAGGACTGATTTCAAATAAAGCTGACACATGTATCACATACATGTATCGCTGAGTAATGTAATACATTTTCTGTTAGTTTTTTGAAACCAGGTTGGTTTTATTCAGGATTCCAATACACCATGGTATTCCTCACTCTTTTGGTTACAAAACCCTATCTTTCAACATAATCTCCGCTCGCTGTAGTGGCTTTCGCCAACTTACTGGCAGGGCCTGTATGCCACTGTGGCACCACTCTACTGGTCAACTCCGCTCGATGTAGTGGCTTTCGCCACTTTACTGGCAGGGCCTGCATGCCAGCGTGGCACCACGTTACTGGTCAACTCTGCTCGATGTAGTGGCTTTCGCTACCTTACTGGCACGGCCTGTATGCCACTGTGGCACCACTCTACTGGTCAACATTGGAGATAACGTCTTGCTGCATGAATAACCTCCCCCTCATCCTCATACTGCTTCCCGTGGAGTGCACCTTTCATTCGGCCAAATAGATGGATGTCAGAAGCTGTGAGATTCGGACTGTAGGGTGATAATGAAGTTTTGTGAGCTCCTTTAGGGTGCATGGATTTGGTTGAGTTCATGTATTGTCACGGAGAAGTTTGTTTGCAGTTTAGTAGGGATTAACGAGCTGAATCGTTTCTTCGAGTTCCTAAGGTTAGCACAATACACTTCACAGTTGATCGTTTCAACATGAGGCATGACATCAAACGAAACAATTTCTTCAGAGTCCCGGAAGACCATCGCAATGACTTTATCTGCTGAGGATATGGCTTTGAACACTTTCTTCGGAAGAGAATTGATGTGGTACCACTCCATGGATACCCGTTTTGTTCGTGTTCGAAGTCGTGAACCCATGTTTAATCGCTTGTGAGGATGTTCAACAAAAAACATTTCACGGTCAGCCTTGTAACGGGCAAGCAGCTGCGCACAGATGGTCCTTGGTTGTTCCTTGTGGTCTTCTGTTAGGAGGCGAGGAACCCAGCGGTCACACGCCTTTGAGTGCCTCAATAGGTAGACGAACGTATGAGCACCAGCAACGGAGAAGTCCAGCTGTGCAGCGTGGTGACAGATTGTGATAGTCGATCACCTCGAATGGGAGCGTCCGCAGGTTCCAGTACTGCAGGAGGCACGGGTACGTGCGGCCGGCCAGAACGTGGGAGATCAGAAGGGTTTGCGAGACCTCACTGCGATGATGACAGACGCGTCGTCCCATGACTGACAGTGCCTTTGTTCACCGCCAGCTGCAAGTGCCTATGACTATCTCCGATGTTCCGGTTCTCTGCCAAAGGAAACTCAATGACAGCTCGCTTGGAACGCACCTCCGTTACAGGCGCCATTTTGTAGCCTGTAATGTGGCTATAATTTGGCACCTTGCAAGCACTCATCTACATACTGTCCGCCCCCGGTAGCTGAGTGGTCAGCGCGACACAATGTCAATCCTAAGGGCCCGGGTTCGATTTCTGGCTGGATCGGAGATTTTCTCCGCTCAGGGACTGGGTGTTGTGTTGTCCTAGTCATCACCATTTCATCATCATCGACGTGCAAGTCGCCGACGTGGCGTCAAATCGAAAGACTTGCACCCGGCGAACAGTGTATCCCGACAGCAGGCCCTAGTCACACGACATTCACATTTTATCTACATACTTTGCCGTGATGTACAACCACATTTAGGTATCACTTGATAGATTGTACATCGCATATAGGAACATTTAAAGAGAATGACATTGTCATGTACGCCCTGTAAATAATTGTTAATGCATTTGCATTAAAGGTGAAGGAGTGTCTTTATTATCAAAACGGCGTGATGAGTGATTGCCTAAACTAGTAGAGATTGGAACGCCAGTCGAGATGAAACGGCAGGTGGAGCTCAAGCCCTGGGTGGAAAAAGGCCCGCACAGGTGTGCTGGTCGTGCTTGACACAGGAAGTGACAAGACAGACAGTCTGGACACTTGGGCGCGGAAGCCCAATACAGGAGTGGCTGGCCGGTTGTAGCTTGGCCGGAAAGATTATACCTCGGAAACATTGAAATCTTGGATGCAGCTGAGAGGAACGAGGAAGTATTCACCTTGGAAATCACACAGTCTGGGTTATTTCCGCGGATTTTACTCGGAAGTGTACCATTGTAGGAGTATAGGTATTTCCTCGCAAACTTCCCGCGCTGGACGACATAAGACTAAAATATGGTTGGTCGACGTTCGGAAGAAACTGTAGAGAGGGAGAATATTCCGTGGTTTCGAGAATATGATTCGCCTTCTGAGTTACGAGGGAGGGGAGACCAGCTTTCCTGGGAAGCCAGTGGTGGAGAGAAGAGGTCTTCCGTTTTGAGCGCCCGTGTCTGACGGTTGCTCAGTATCAGCTCTGTTGGTAGAGGCGGACTTGCTGTCTTTGCTATGAAGATGGTTTATAGCTAGAACGGTTAGGTACTGTACTGTTCCGAACTTATACGATTCTGGACTTCGCCTCCGGGTTGGAAGTCGAGTAGAGTACGCAGCGTTCAGTGATTGAGAGCACTTCTTCTGGCCATACTTACGTTGAGACGTTATTTGAACTCCGTCCTTGTGGCTGCGAGTTCGCGTTTCTCGTCTGTAGAACACAGAGAGGAGAAGAAAGTATTAGAGTATATTAGTCAGAGGACGCCTTGTGGCTGAAGTTTTTCCATCGTCGCAGTCGTGTACGAGAACCATCACTCCGACGAACCGGATGCCGTACATACGGTGATATTGCTAATTCCTACGGCTTATTAGGGCTATAAAGCTAAACAGCTGTGATCACGCTAGTTTATTTCCACTGAGGTTCCACACTACCGTAGATCATCTTCGAAAGTAGTGTCTTCTACTGTTTGGTATGTAGATGTCAGCCATTTCGCATTATTTATGTTAGATCGCATGGCCATAAAAAGGGGCAGAGTCGGACAATTGATCAGCAATTTTTAGTCAGAAAATATAGACAATTGCAATATAAAGGGTTGTCTTTTAATCGACAATAATTGTATAATGAGAAACAAAGTTTATCATTTAGTAGTATTAGTTGCCTTAGTCATTCATTTATGTTGAGGTTGTAATTTGTATGTTAAAGAGCATTAAGAGATCCTAAGGTCTGCTTCAGGGGGTAGGCAGACAAGGCCAAATCATCGTTGTAATGTCCTTTATTTTACGCTGCGCACATGCATTTTACACCCGCCTGGAGTTGCATCTCGGAAGGCTACGTATAGCGTCGCCACCAAAGGGAACCTTATGATACTGTAGCACTGAATAAGAATTGTTACACGATGTGCCACAACAGATTCAGCATTTCTCCAACCGAGATTGGTCGGGAAAAATTTGCAATGTGTTACTTATTGAACGTCTCTGAGACTATCTGGACACAAACATTGTTATCATGTTCAAATTTACTAACATACACGTTTTTCTAGATCATCACCCAGCGTAACCGTTTGCTTAATTAATTTAAAAACCTCAATGAATTTAACTTCACAGTGGACAAAAACTTATACGGCCCTATGAGAAATCTGGGTGCGAATTCACTGTTAAATGTAATGGATCACTTTCTATAACATACCTCTGCTGTTATGTAACTTATATGTTTAGTTGGAGCAGGCGTTAAAATGAAGCTAACAGGGCTTTAATAAACAGTCTTTAATAAAGCTTTATTCTTTTAAGCAGGAGTAATTAGACACTTTTATTATTTATTTGCGCTTTTAAACAGCAATACGTACAAACTATTGCCAGTTCACTCAGCAGTCACCACACACGTCGGCAAATGGGTAGCGACTCCTCTTTCAATAACACATGTCTACTTTCGTAGAGTTTCTTTATCTGTTATGTTTGCTGTTTTTCAAGTATTAGCCGACGTTTAGCTAACAAATTCAGAAAATTCTGTAATCTGAACAACATATGTATAGAGCGCTCCCTGCACGCCATTATAAAGTACACTATGTTGGCCTTGGAATAACAGCGGCCTCAGTGTAAGCTAAATACTGACAACGATAGTCTAGCAGGCGCTATTTGTAGAGGCAAGCGGTAATGGTGGTTACACTTACACATTACCGATATGTTACTTTATCATATACTCTTATACAAAGATTATACAACTATAGCCGACCACGGTGACCGAGCGGTTCTAGGCACTTCAGTCCGGAACCGCGCGACTGCTACGGTCGCAGGTTCGAATCCTGCCTCGGGCATGGATGTGTGTGATATTCTTAGGTTAGTTAGGTTTAAGTAGTTCTATGTTCTAGGGGACTGATGATCCCAGATGTAGAATCCCATAGTGCTCAGAGCCATTTGAACCATACACCTATAATCGATGGTATAGCGGTGTTGCTATTATCAGATATTTATATTTCAGAGTGTGCAAAGGTATAAGTGTTTTCAAAGCTGCAGTCCGTGGCCAAGGGCGAGTGCTCATGCCTCCAAGGAGTGCTGACACTTTGTTAGCGAGTCATAACGTCACGGCCGCAGGTTAGTGCCATGGCTGCACGCAGTGAAGGCGACGGCCGCGTTGTGAAGAATTCGCTGCCCGGCCAGATGCTCTGCGATACCCTAGTGCGGCGCGGCTACCACCCCAGTGCTCTTGAAGTCAGCCCTTCGTGCGCTCAGGTGACGACTGCCTGCTGTGGTCCAGGACGCCGGCTGTCATAAAGGCGGGGTCATGGCCATCGTCTATGATCGACCAAGACTGATGGAGATGGTGACGTGTTGGTCAGGAGGTTGCGCGGATGCACCTCACCTGATCGATGTGAAAACTGCAGCTGTGATGACCCAGTAATGGAGGAGGGCTATTTGCACACCCGTCTTCAAGTCAGGGACGCTCATATTTGCGTCAGCGGCAGAACACGGATGTGGTGAACATCAGGTTGGCTGCCTCTTCGTGTCCATGCCAGTAAACTACTTAAGCTAGTAGAAAGCTGGGCGTGATCAATTATCACACAGAGGTTTCATTGACATTCCGTAGTGTGTCATCCTCTCTTGTTCTAGCAGCGCGGGCAGAATGGCAGCACAACAGGTGTTTTTCTGTTCGGAAAGCCTCTCTGTTACTCAATGGGTCTGTGTGTATGAGCGCATTTTTCTTCATTTACCAGACTCATCGGCAATTTTTGCCTTGCTCATTGTGCGTCACAAGGCTCATTTATTTTCAGTGTTTGATTATATAGTGCCACTGGTGCGATCGAGATACATAGCAGTACCTCACAGTACCTTATTAAATAATACATCAGTGCTTCCGTTACTGTCTGCCTCGTATTGAGGTCTATTGCAAAGGCAGTATGTCCTGTTGGCATCCTGAATAGCAGACCACCTTTTAAGAAATTTAAACATATACAGCAAAATTATTCTGCTGCGCAACAGTTATGCACCAAGCAGACTGTATGCCCTTCATACCTGCATCTGTCATCTGCCAACGAGCAACAGACTCCCTGCAACAGTCTCTGTCATCCAACACTCTTGGTCGGAGACAGGTAGCAACTGAAATGGTGAATTACTGTTAAATGCGTAAGCTGCCGTAAATAACACGACAAAAACGGTTGCTTTTGGCTTGGTGCTGTGGCTGAGAAATATAGACTGCTGATGAATTTCGTCACATTGTGGTCTGCGATGATTATCGGTTCTGCGTTTTCCTGAATGGCCATCGTCAGCATGTATGTTGGGTCGGAAGTCTGGGACGAGGTCACATGTTTCCAGCGTTTTGGAGAGGCGCAGCGGAGGTACGCTTGGCGTCGTGCTGTATAAAGGAATCGGGTGGGACTTAAAAGTCACAGTTAATAGTAATTGAGCGAACTCCGAAAACACAGTGGTGCGATACGCACCTCCTGCGTCCTCACATGTTACCTCTCGTGCGACAGTATCGTGCAGCCATTATTCAACAGGACAATGCTCGACCTCACGTGGCACGAGTCTACAGTCTGTTGGGGTACGTACGTGGCCAGCAAGACACCCACATGACAGAACTTGTATGATACCACCTTAGATGTCAACTATGACCCAGTGCCAGTGTGCAGATCAAGGAAGAGTTACAACAGGCAAGCTGGCCCACAGCTCAGTAGAGGTTGCATCGGTTTTCAGACATCATTCCCTACCAAATCAGTAGTGGCCTTCTGGAGAGTCGAAGTGCAATGTCATACTCATATGTGAACTCATAGTTACAAATACTTAGTAAATTTAATTCGATCACTAGAATAACATCATTTACCTTCTCAATCCGTTTAGTTTTCGTTTTGTTTCCTCCTCCACTAGGGAGTGGTTCATGTAGTTTGTCAGCAAGTGCAGGTATGTATGTTTTTAATACTACGTACTTCCCCATACTGTAGCGATCGACGCTCCTGACAGCTAAGCAGAGTATCAGATTCGAGATTCCTCGATCGAGAAAAGCTATCAGCTTCGTGAAAACAACTACACAGTCTTGCTGTTGTGTAAGAGCACAAGAGCACGTGAACACCGTAACTTTTGACGTCTTGGGGATTTATTGGTTTTTTTTCCTTTGAATGCTGTTAAACGTAATGTAGATGCAGTAATATGACATACATGCACTAAATCTGCCGCGCTGTGCTACATTGCTACTCTAGACTCTGTAAAACTTGGCGGCCGGATCGCGAACACATCTTCAGATGTGCATGTTTTAAAGAGTGTTTGCACGTTTGCAACAGGCGTGACGTAATTGGCTCACAGGCCAAATACTTAGTCAACTACAAGTTTACGTCAGTGCCACTAGGTCGTAGGACACTGCAGCAGAGTTTTCTCCCCATTCGCTAGGGGTAAACTCCACCACACTGTAGCACGGAGGCATATTTACATAGTAAAATTAGATCGGACATCAGTATGTATTATACCTATACAGATAGAAAAGCCTATTTTGTGGAATTCTGAGTGAGATATAGCACACTGAATTTTGGATTTTATCATACAGTTATCGATTTGAGGCGCTGAGAACCATAAAACGTGTCATCATCGATTGTGGGATAGGAGAGTTGATTTATACTTCTGAGATCTGTTGATCTCATGTCATGTTAGATTTATCTGTGCTATGGGCCCACGTTGTGTACATGAAGAGTCACCAAAAGCTGTCCCACTTGTTTCTTTGCTGTTCACTTGCCGGCCTTTGTGACCGAGCGGTTCTAGGCGCTTCAGTGCGGAACCACGCTGCTGCTACAGTCGCAGGTTCAAATCTTGCCTCGGGCGTGGATGTGTGTCATGTCCTTAGGTTGGATAGGTTTAAGTAGTTCTAAGTCTAGGGGACTGATGACCTCAGATGTTAGGTCCCATAGTGCTTAGAGCCATTTGAACCATTTGATATTCACTTAGGGATCGACGACGGTATGCTTTCGGCCATTATGGTTCTCAGCGTCACATCTGCATTGTAGTCAAGTGACCACGTAGGTAGACAGTAAAAGTTTCCGCCAACGGCAGTTTGTGTTTAAGTTGATTGTTTACTATGCACGAATGGGCTTTCGTGTGCAGCATCAACATGAACTCTGTTGAATCAGTTTTACGTGATAATAGAAACAAAATTACCAGGAAAAATTAGCCGGAAAATAACTAATGCTTCCGAGATCAGATCCGCTGACTGCGAAAGTTACGAGTGCAAGGGAACATTTAATAAAGAAGAATATAATAACCGTAAGTTGTGTGGAGGCAAAGCAAAAATGTCTGATTGTACATGCGTCCGAAAAAATAAGAGTGTGAAAAACTCCTGCTCACACTAAAATGCCAAACTGTACTTAATTACGTAAAAAACAGTAAAATTGCATAGAAACTGTTCTTCCCTATTTCAGACAGGTTATGCATATTGTAAGTATTAATATTATTATTCTGTTATTATTATTATTATTAGAACTATTCGCAGTGGCTGTAGTTGTATTAATATGTTGATTAGCATAACAGTTATACAGCAGATACTACTAATTTTACACTATCATATTTATGTCAGTGTAAAAATTTGAGAACACTTCGAAGGCTTATATTGTATTATACGGTAACCGAAGACCTAAAAACGACGGAGAGGCTCCGTCCATGCCGCAGCCGCAGTGGTCCACAACTCCACGACGACTGCCCGACTGCCGCTGTCCACTTCACCCCTCCGCCTCCCCACAAGGAACCCAGGCGTATTGTGCGGTTCGGCCCCCGCTGGAACCGCCCCCCCCCCCCCCCGTCAGTGAACGCATCACACCAGACGAACGTAACCCCTATGTTTGCGTGGTAGAGTAATGGTGGTGTACGCGTACGTGAAGAACTTGTTTGCGCAGCAATCGCCGACATAGTGTAACTGAGGCGGAATAAGGGGAACCAGCCCGCATTCGCCGAGGCAGATGGGAAACCGCCTAAAAACCGTCCACAGACTGGCCGGCTCACCGGACCTCGACAGAAGTCCGCCGGTCGGATTCGTGCCGAACGCCAGGCTCTCCTTCCCACTCTGCAAAGCCGTGCGTTAGGCCACTTTTTTTTTTTTTGTCGTTGGGTTGGTTGTTGCGGACATCACATGATGACATCCATTAAAGTTCGTTTGTTGATCCTTCCACTCAGTTTTTTATTACAGAAGCCAACCCAACCAGCTCTCTGACCAAAGACGCAGAGATACCGTGCCAGCTGCAGCTCAACTGAACCAGGCGCGCCCCAGGAGGCTTACTCACGAACCGCCACAGCAACTGCAGAGGCTGACAAAGTAGCAGGTTGTCAAAGAAGCAACAGCGGCTCAGGTCTTGCAGAGATGCTGTTGACGGCCAGGTGAGCAGCGTGCTGAACACATATCTCCTCACATTGGCGTCCGGTGGCCTGTATCAAAGGAAGGCAGCTGTGTTTTGGTACCGTGTGATCCAGGAAGTCGTACACAGGAGACATCATTAATATTCCGCAGTGCAGTGATATTCGCAGGAAAAACATAGACATTGGCGGTGTAATGTGTGTAAGATAAAAAGTGAAGAGTGCTGGACATACGAAAATTTACCACAAAACAAAATACTTGCAAGAGTTTAGTGTTGTTAACACTTCAAGTCACTTTGAGCCATTAAAAGAGTGTCATTAATGCGGCATGCAACTTGTTTTATTCGTCATTGTTGTTGGTGATTCATGACCTGAGGGCGCAGTGGTTAGACACTGGACTCGCATTCGGGAGGACGACGGTTCAATCCCGCGTCCGGCCATCCTGATTTAGGTTTTCCGTGATTTCCCTAAAATCGCTCCAGGCAAACGCCGGGATGGTTCCTTTGAAAGGGCACGGTCGACTTCCTTCCCCGCCCGTCCCTAATCCGATGAGACCGATGACCTCGCTGTCTGGTCTCCTTCCCCAAAAACAACCAACCATGACCTGAGGTTTGAACACTTACGGCGGGTCCTATGAGCTACACAGTCTCTTAGACGCTGTGTAAAGTCTGCCTGCTTAAGGGGTTTTGACCAGGCACACATTTAGTGGTTACCAGTGAACTATCAAACGGACTATTTGGTTTGGTGGTTCGTTATGAGAGGTTTTCTCTGCAACATATTGATAAAAGATAAATGAGTAACAAGAAATGGAATGGAAATGATAAAATACTACCGAAAACAGGTTTTATGAAGAATGGAACAGCAAAGATTAGTACAGTAGGAACAAGCCGCCCTTTGCAGCATAGGAGTGTGGGGCGCGGAAACATTTCCGGCCTTCCATTCCTGGGGGACAGTCACCGTATCGGTATGGCCGTTAGTGGTTCCTCGCGCTTCGCGGTGGCTGCGGAATCATTCTTATCTACTCCTTCGTTAAATGGCAGGCAGATAAGGTATAGCCTTCCCTAAGCTAGTAAGTCTATGACTTTATCGGTTCTAGTTTACTTCTAAACGGTTCCAGCTTTTCTGTGTTCAGTTTGGAATAACAGCCGAGCTAGACTTAATATGTTTCTCATTTCTGATTACGCTTTCGAGGTACTCGTAAGCCTACAACACCTGGGTATCATTTAATGTACGACTGCGTAATTGCGATTGTGTACTCTTGCGTGAGTGATATATCAGTGGTTTCTTTTTTTCTGTTGTAGCTTTCTCAGTACCGTAGAAATCTGTATTGATGAGATGTATTTCTATGTTGATGTATACTGGTCTATTATAATTGTTTCTTCGGGCGACTGTATTTTCCTATATACAGTAAACAAAGTTTGATCTGTATATTTCTTCACTCACTCGAGTTTCACTTATTTTCCTATATGTAGTTAATTACGTTTAGCCCTCTGTAAATCTTCACTAAATCAACTGTCACTTTCATTTGTTTCTGTGTAATTGGCACAGTTAGTGTGGTCACTGTCAGTGTATTCATGCTATACAAGGTAGTTTCTTTTTCAGTTTCCAGTACATTTTATTACCCGGGAAATTCACCTGTTTACGGGGCCAGGGTGACAGCATCCTCATGTTTTCGCCCGAGCATCAGGAAAGGGAGGCAGTAGCATCGTGTGCGTGTGTGTGTTTTAAACGAGGGACCTAGAAATGACGGAAGGGTTTCTTTCGCCGTAGCCCTCAGTGGTCCACAACCCCACAACACGCCACAGCAGTCCACCCACCCCACCGCCGTTCCACAGCAAACTCAGCGTTATTGTGCGGTTCGGCCTCCAGTGAACCTCCCCAGCGAACGTCTCAAACGAGAGACCCCAAATGTTTGTGTGGTAGAGTAATGATGGTGTACGCGTATGTGGAGACAATGTTTATGCAGCATCCGCCGACGTAGTGTAACTGAGGTGGAAGAAAGGGAACCAGCCCACATTCACCGAGGTAGATGGAAAACCGCCTAAGAAACAACCCTCAGGCTGGCTGGCACACCGGAACCCGACACTAATCCGCCGGGCGGATTCGTGCCGGTGAGCGGCACGCCTTCCCGCTCGGGAAGCAGCGCGTTAGACCGCGCGGCTAGCAGGGCGGGCAGTAATGTCGTACCTTCCAGCATTCTCACAAAAGTGCATCTCTGCCGCACGCTACAAATGTCTATTAGCCACTAAATTAAGTTCCTAGTAACAAAAGGAACAGGAACAAGGCGTACACTATGGCTCACGTTGGCTGCTCATGAGCACCGCTCGCGATATCACGAGAACTACCTTCCTGATGTTATCGATATCTTCCACAGCTTGCAGAACACCTGTGTAAGCCTTATGTAGACCTACATCAATCGAGCCTGCTGTGCGGTACATTGCTTCTAGAAACTGAAGCACTGTATAAAAGCTAAGCAGCGGTTCTAACTAACTCAGGTAATGATAAGCGTGGCCCCTGCATTCAGTTCCAGGAACTGGTATCCTAGTAGCTTACCGTTGACTAACGTCATGAAAGGAATTTACTAATTGTTAAATCAGAAGCTTGGCCCACGTAAATCCCAATATTTGTTACACATTCTTAGTTTGCACAGACTGATACAGGTGTTACGTTTAATGAAGCGCACAACAAAAGTGTCAAAAATAGACATGAAATTAAGTAATAATATGCAGTGGTGCGGTCGGTGAAGATAATTTAACACTGAAACTGCATTGGCGCAAATCAACTTCCTGAAGTATAAATCCGTACAACATTGCCGTGAAATGAAACCACTGACCGCATGGTCGTTTTGGAAAGAGAAAATTAGATTACATGTTTCTAATACTGTCCATCTAGTCATGAAAAGCAAGCTCGAATTTACTGAACCATTCATAAATATATTACTCTGTTCCGCCACAACAAGCTGATGCCGCTTGGTGTTCTGACTATGCTTGTGCGTGTGCGTGTGCGTGTGCATGCTAAGACTTAGTATTGCAGATGGATGTTGCCGGAGCTCTTCCTGCAAATCAGCCTTCTCACCTGCAAAGAGAAATCAGAGTACAAACTGCCTCTCCGTTGAAGTGTCGCCCCAGCCTGTTCTACAAGTGAACTCCGTCTGTTTCCTTCTACTGGCCAAATGTCATCTGGTACCAGAGATATATCTTCCACTGGTGTGTTACCTGCTACAAGTGCGTCTAGAGCACAAATCTCTGGTGCTTGCACTGTTCACAGTCTCCTTTCCAAACTCATCATCCACCAACGAGCTTAAAGTTCTGTTAGCGCTTGCCCCTCTCCCACCCCTACCTCGCAAGTCGTCTGTCTTCCCAGTCGCACTGTTCTGAGAATTACAAGGAAGCCGGCCAACACCAGAGCCTGATATCTTTAACTATCGAGCTGCATACTCCTCTCAAAGAAATAAAATTTGAACGTGGTCAGTGACTTCGACTTCATAGCTATCTTTTTCAGAACATTCTACTCACAGGTATCAAGCGCGTGGCATACAAATGTTTTCGCTCATTCCATCTGCGTTCCGCGGACTTGCTGGCCAATGCGCAGTGCCCTCTTCTACAGAAAGCGCACTGCCAAAAGGGACGCGTTGGAAAAATCAATTACTGCTGAAGACGAGTGGTCACAGTCTATCTTTTAATCATATACGCTGCATCCTTATGCTGTTCTCCATTTTCCAGATAGCTTGGAAGAAGATTCCTGCGTGAACCAAGTTGGCGCCAGCCGTTCCGGAGTAGCTGTCTTGGGCCTCAGTCGCCGTCCTGCTTTGAAGTTGGTCCGAGGGCGTCAAGGGAGCAGCACAGCAGTGTATGTCGACCACTACCCTCACTTTGTGTTAGAATTGGCTGTTCATGGCCTTGGACTGTAAACGAAAATACTACATTCATGCACCGACTCCGTCGACTGCTGTGGCCAAGCGGTTCTAGGCGCTTCAGTCCGGAACCGCGCTGCTGCTACGGTCGCATGTTCGAATCCAGCCTTGGGCATGGATGTGTGTGATGTCCTCAGGTTAGTTAGATTTAAGTGGTTCTAAGTCTAGGGGACTGATGACCTCAGACGTCCCATAGTGCTCAGTTCCATTTGTACCATTTTGCACAGACTCCCAGTTACGACACAGCAAAAAGATTAATAAAGATTGATTTACCTATACGATCACTGTCCTAATCCTCGTCATTTGAATAAAAAATAATGAGACGATCGGCCTAAATATGGCTTTCATCAGTTCAAAATGTTAAAATGTGTGTGAAATCTTATGGGACTTAACTGTTATGGTCATCAGTCCCTAAGCTTACACACTACTTAACCTAAATTAGCCTAAGGACAAACACACACAGCCATGCCGGAGGGAGGACACGAACCTCCGCCGGGACCAGCCGCACAGCCCATGACTGCAGCGCGCCAGACCGCTCGGCTAATCGCGCGCGGCTTTCATCAGTATCAGACGTCATTTGCTTATCAGATAATGGAAAGCGTGAGACTGGAAAAAGCTAGGCGCTTTTCAAACTGTGTCTGTTGATTGGTCGTCTGCTGTTTTAGTTATAGATGACAGTGACAGATTGTTCGAAACTAACGGCTGATTTTATTATATTTTCAGTTTCTTCGCCCATCAAAGCATCTTGCATCTCTCCTCCAGTATACGAGGGGGGACCCAAAAGAAACCGGATTGTTGTCATAAAAAAATTTGTTGATGAACCTTTTTACAAAATTACTTCAGTCACCTTCAAAATACTCGCCATTACATGCGATGCACTTGTCAAGTCTCTTTTCCCACTGTTGGAAGCATGTTTGGAACTCTTCAAGTTTGATATTGTCCAGTGCCCTTTGCTAAGCTGTTTTTACCGCCCCCACATCGTCATAACGATCCCCTTTTAGCGTTTTTTTCATTCGTGGAAATAGGAAAAAGTCGCATGGGGCTAGGTCCGGCGAATACGGAGCGTGGGGAACGACAGACCACCTCTGAGATGACAAATATTGGGTCCCTCGTAAGGCCGTGCGTGCTGGAGTGTTGTCGTGATGCAGAAACCAGTCACCTGATCGCCGAAGTTCTAGGGCGTTTCCTCCTCATATCCTCTCGCAGACGCCTTAAAACATCTAAGTAGAAGTGCTGGTTAACAGTTTGGCCAGGGGGTATGAATTCCCGATGCACAATTCCACGAACATCAAAAAAGACAATGATCATCGTCTTCACATTTGACCTCACTTGCCTTGCTTTTTTTGGTCTGGGAGAGTTGGGAGTCTTCTACTGGCTTGACGCTTTCATGGTTTCTGGGTCATACCCGTAACACCAACTCTTATCCACTGTAATGACTGTGTCCAAGAAGTTTGGATCACGTGCAATCTCTGTTTTCAAGTCCCGACACACATTTTTGCTCCTGTGTGAGAAGGCGCGGAACAACTTTAGCAGCAACACGTCTCATGTGCAAATCCTCAGTCAAATTCCGCTGGCACGAGCTCCAACTGATTCCTGTCTCTGCTGAAATTTGGTCCATCGTTTGGCGACGATCCTCGTTGATCTTTTGGCGGACCTTTTCAATGTTCTCCTCATTTCGCGATGTTGAAGGGCGTCCAGAACTAGCTTGGTCTTCAACACACATCTCACCACGTTTAAAGCGCCCAAACCACTTGAAAACCTGTGTGCGGCTCATAGCGTCCTCCTGGAAAGCTTCCTGAAGCATTTGGTGTTTCTCCGTTACAGTTTTTTTTAAGCAGGAAACAAAATTTCACACACATTCTTTGTTCTTTTAAAGTTGCCATAACAAATTCGCAGAGGTAACCCGCCAACAGTCAGAGAAACACAATACCACACTTGCACGTTTAGCTTTGCACTGACGCCATCTGCACAGCTGTTTCATGAAGATCTCTACTAACACCATCTAGCGGGAGAACCCTGCACTACGTCTACGAATGGCAGCGCCCTCGGTGTCCGGTTTCTTTTGGGTCCCCCCTCGCAGTTAGTATACGTTTCCAGCATGATACACGAGTTTTACTGTCTGCTATTGTCACACACTAAAAGCTAATGTCACAAGATAATGTCACTGCCACTAAAGCAAGCTAAACATGCTGTCTGGTAGAGAAGGTCAGATGTTAACAGAATGGAAGCTAAATGGAGTAATGTCTATTGGCCTGAGATGTGAAGGAATATGCAGAACAACCAGATTATGTCAGATGTTTGGACAACGTGGTAAGTCCCATAGTCCTCAGAGCCATTTGAACCATTTGAACCCAATACACCGATTCACATATTGTGACAATGCACTCGTAATCTGGGAACGGGCATAGCAAAAACTTGCATAAATACTGAGGACGGTAATGCAGTACGTGAAGCTACAAGACGTTTTAACGCCTGACCAAAAGTAGTAACTTGGCAGTTCGGCCAATACAAACATTATGTCACAACTTTAGAGTTCAACGGAATTTAAGTGTACAGTAACAACATTACATCATGAATCGTAGGCACATCTAAACTAAGAAACCAGTTTTTCAAACTACACAAGATCATTGTATCTCTGGATTCGGATTTACGAACAATGCTGTGCCCTCTACCTTTTAGTTTGTACGAGGGTAATCCCAAAAGTACGTTCTCCTATTTTTATAAGTAAATAGACCTGTTTATTTCTACAGTGATGTACATCAGTTTACTGCCTGAATATTTAGTTATTTTTCGACATAATCACTATTTATGTCGATGCATTTTTTTAGACGCTGTGGCAGTTTTTGTATGACCATGTCATACCAGCTCGCCGCCATGCTGTTCAAAAATGTATGAACCTCCACTTTCACCTCGTCGTCGGAGCTGAATCGCTTTCCGGTCAAAAGTTCTTTTAATCTAGGGAACAGGCGATAGTCACTGGGCGCCAAGTAAGGACTATAGGGTGGGTGGGTCATTGTGTTCCACTGAAACTCTTGCAGGAGAGCAACGGTTTGCCGAGCGAGGTGTGGGCGAGCGTTGCCACGGAGAATGTATGCGCCCTTACTCAACATTCCTCTTCTCCGGTTCTGAACAGCCCGTTTGAGTTTTTTCAGAGTCTCACAGTACCTGTGAGCATTAAATGTGGTCCTAGCGATTCAGCTCCGACGACGAGGTGAAAGAAGAGGTTCATAACTCTCTGAACAGCATGGCAGCGAGCAGGTATGACATGGGCATACGTAAACTGCCATAGCGTGTACAAAAATGCATCGACAGAAATGGTGATTATGTCAAGAAATAGCTAAATGTTCAAGCTGTAAGCTGATGTAAACCAATGTAGAAATAAACAGCTCTATGTACTTACAAAAAAAATGGGAGACCTTACTTTTGGGATCACCCTCGTATTGAGGATTGCTACTTTCGCCCGTCATGCTACTTCAGTTTAAAATGCGGTTTACACACTATAAGTAGGAAGAATGTGGTAATAAGAAAAAAATTACAACAAACGATAAGATGTTTATTTATTTTTGTTTCCTTAACAAGAAACGAGAAGCTCCGTTTTTATAGATAGTCATGTTATTAGATTTAGACAAAACACCAAAATTTATAAAGAAGCATAAATTTCATTGCTAGACCATTCAAACACATGAAGGAATTCAGAAGAAAGAGAAATTACTTTACATTCCACGAGTGATGAAACATACAGACATCAAGCGGCGTTACTATGTTGTTGCTTATATGTGAGATCAACGAAATGAAATATTTGCTCCTCATTTAAGTCACAATTAAGAAGAAATTTGATTTACATAAATAATAAAAAAGGCGTCGCTTTAAAACAAAACAAGGAAAGATAAGAAGGGAGAAAAGGAAGAGCGTTTGGATTCAAAAAGGTAGTGTAACAAATAAAAAGTGGTTGGCAATTGAGGTTAATAATCCAAAGGTCCAGGATAGATTCAAGGTTAAAAATTAAATTTTTTGGTATAAAACCAGCGAAACTGACGTGCATATCGTCCAAGTAGCGTCATGTGGAAAAGCTAGGTGACACACGACTCTCATTTATTAGCAGGTTAGGCATCAAGCAATGTTACTTCGGGTTAGAGAGCTAGATCTTTGACGTATTATGATTATTGACCTTATTCTTCGCAATATTCAAGATGTTAAAGGATTTATGTCTGTATGGTATGACAGCAGTATGAGGGGGAAAACTTTATTGCAAAATTTTGTCAGTGGAATGAAGAAGGGAAGACTGGAGCTCCTTAATTAATGCCTAAACTTGGGCTTTTCCCGTGTCTTGGGCTTTTCCCGTGTCCAGGTATTTTTAATTTCTTCCTGATCATTTCTACGAGATAGTCGGATGTTTTCCTCTAATAGTCATAAACTTGGCATTCACAGTAGAGAAATGTTCCCTGACCCTTTTGTTTCACTATACTCTACGCACACTGTCACAGTGCAACATTCATTCGCAGTGTAGTATTGGTCTAAATACGCCACATGCCCCAGAAATTCTGATCCTTCACTTTTTTATAAAGAATGTAAAGCAATATGCTCTTTTTGCTAGTATCTCCTGTTGTCCTCACATAAAGAATTGTTCTATCCCCTGAGTTTTAAACTAGCGAAGATTGTATGTCCCTTTACCGTTCATAATGTCGTAAAAGCTGCTGTCTAACAATAAGTTTATCTATGTCGTAAATGAAATATTTGTTGTATACCATACTAATTCTATTTGGAGCTAGTATTTGAACCCTGATTCACTCGGCATCGTTTCTGTCCTGAAGTAATTTGCTCATCACTGACTTACTTAAATTTTTTCAGCATTTACACGCACATTCCATCGGATTCTCTTTTGGCACTACCGCATTTCTTTGTTTCTCATTTTCAGAGATGTTAGTGACGTTTACAGCGAACTGCCACGGCTTCCCTAATAGATTTTTTCCGCAGTCGCTTTTCTCGCTCACACTTTGAGGTATGAACGCTCCCTAGTTATCACCAGAACGTGACTGCACATGGTCCCTGCTAGGCCGGGTAACCAGGTCGCCTTGCTTAGTAATACGTGACAGGCCACTTTTATTGGCGACTACTTGCCTCGCGTTCTACAGTTGTTGCGGCGCTCGGCTCACGCACAGCAGCCGGTCGCAGCTGCAGACCCGGCAGCCGCACTAGCTGAGCTTCGCGCGTGTCTGCCGGACAGAGTCGAAGCGACGCGACGCCAGCAGCGTTTACGAGTTATCTCCAAAGTGGTCTGCTGTGTTTCCCGGGCGCCGAGTTGGCCTCGCGAGGCAGGAAAGCGCCAACTGGCTCCAACTTGGCCGGTGGACCCGCCAGCCGAACTTTGCCCTATACCTGAATTCCTGTTGATAACAGCCGCATCCGCCGCTCCCCCACCCCCTTCGCTCTCACCCACTGTATTGACCGCACACCTACTCAAAAGCTTACGGTAACTGTGGCACAGCAATTTATTTAGATGGAGAAAGTTCCTTGTACAGATGAACTGGGCCATCCAGAGGTTCACAAACGTACCAGACGAAACATTTTGAAACATAAATTACGCGTTACGAGCGAAGTATTGAGGGTACAAAGACAAACTATCACAGCAAAGAAGGCATATCTGGCCAAAAGAGTCTACTGGTACGAAATATTAGCCTTAATTTGAGGGAGAAAATCCTGATATTCACGGTACACTCGTGATAGGATCGTATGGGAAAATCCCCACTTCGTCGCTACCTCGGAGACGCTGTGTCCCATCGCTATTACGCCGTCTGTAACGCCACGTTCGAACTCACTTATATCTTGATAACCTGTCATTGTAGCAGCAGTAACCGATTTAACAACTGCCCCAGATACTTGTTGTGTTATATGGGCGTTGCCGATCGCAGCGCTGTATTCTGCCTGTGTACATACCTCTTTATTTGAATACGCATTCCTATATCAGTTTCTTTGGCGTTTCAGTGTATGAGCAAGCCCACACGAAAGAAGGGAGGGGTGGGGTCGAGGAGGGCCGTGGACTCTCCCCCTTCCCCCCCAAGATATGTCTGGTCTTATACTGGATACCACGCAAATTTTCTAGTAGCAAAATGCTTTTATTCTTGATGGTCATTACTGAATGTCAAGGAAATTATTTTCAGGTATAAAGATGTTGATGAAAAGCAGAAGAAGAAGATTCACGAAACTATAAGAGGCTACAGCTCTTGTAAAGGAGTGTAGATGATGAGCAGTTTCATAACATTACTAAATCTATATTTGCGTAAAGTTTTCTGTGTGGTAGATCGCCAAAGGAAGTCGGAGCTAATTAGCTTCCTATGCCTCCAGTCTCGGGACACACTTAGCCATACAAGCGATAATTTGTGTGGAAAATGACTGTGTCTGGGCTATTTCGGGACAGAACAAAATGGAGTAAACGCTACTACCTTTGTTCGAAGACTTGTGTAAAGTAAATAGGTGCCTCTCACATAGAAGAAAAATAACGAATAATTTTAGTTGGAGAGGTAACGTGGAGTGGATAACGTGGACTAGACCAAATAAAGCGATTGTAATCTTCAAACCCTTGTCCTATCATATCAGAGTAATCACCTACAAAAACATTAAAAAGTGATGAACTAGCTCGGAGTGATTTATCTCGGGATTTTTCATCGATAAACAGCTTTAGACACAGATAGCTACTGGAAGTGAATTTTCAGTTCGTTCGGTGTATAATGTGCGTGTTGTCAATGAAGAAGGCAGTTTGGTAAGCCAATTCGTTACGTACTTTGCACCCTTACTTCAGCTGAACTGTAGATAGAAACAGAGCCACACAGAATCTCCAGTCACTGGAATTATTGCGAGTAATGCGAATCATTTAATTCTTTAATTTCAATTCTTGAAAAGTGAACTGGCAAAAACAGTCATTACCTAAAATCATTTTTGAGTGTACAATTCGTAACACAGGTTCAAGTTCGCCTTGGAACATATTGTTTATAGTAGAGGTAGCTGGGAATTCTAAATCATAGCGACCAGAATTAGATCATTGGTCATTCATAACCACAACGTCGGACTCAATTCGTATCCACCCATTCACTATAGCAAACAAACAAACAAAGCGACGCATTAGCCCTAATGACCTTATTTCAGAGTCATATTTCCGCTATCTCGGTAAATTACATTAAATGATAACCTTACAAGAGGAAAGCACGACCTCAGTAATTCATTGGGAATAAGCCAAGGTAAATTAGTGGTGCAACTGGAGGGTGCCCACTCACAGAAGAGTTAAAGCACCCAAGCCAGTCAATTCTATAAAATTTCAAGTGCGACTTTCTGTATTTCAAATATTTTCATGTGGAGTAAACAGTTTAGCGATAGCGTAGCCAGTTCTTGAGTTTTACAACAGTAACCAAATAATAATTTAATAAACGATGAGCTTCGTTAGAGTGAAGCGGAAGGCCAGCGCTGGGTGACCAGATTGGGCGTCATGTCACCTTTTGAGCTATTAATGACAGAATTTTGTGACAGTTTGTTAAATAAATGCGATCATTATCATTTAGCTTATATATTTTGTTGATCAACGCGATTTTTGACGACATAGGAAGCGTATTTCTATGTCCTTATTTTAGTTTAATGTCATTTGTAATGAGTTCATCGTTCCCCTGCCTTGTTAAATACTGAAATATGCATCCGTAACTTCATATACAATTGACGAGTAAAGTTCGAAGTACAATTCACGAAAATTATTGGCGCTATGTGCATTACAATCGTTGCAGTCATGTATATTTCAAAATTTCAATACAACAGTACAATGGCTGTAGTACAGTTTTTTATCATTACCTCCTTTCAAAAAGTTGAGCCGACTTATCTCGCCTAGGAACTTCATTTAAGTCATTGCAGTAGTGATACAGAGAACGTTACAGACAAGTAGTTTGATTCTGCGTGGTCGTATGAAGTGTTTGAGTCATAAAAGGTTTGTGTGCGTGTGTTAATTCTGTGTCACAATGAAAAAGGGATATATGAATAGCAAATATTTCAAACAACCCAGGCTTTCTCTATGAACTGTTGAAGTAAATGCAGTTATGAAATATGGCATGCGAGTTTCAATATGAATGGAAAGGTGAAAGGAAAAATTACACTTCTCTTTCACTAAACTGTTTGCTAAGAAACAGAAAGAACAGATTCTTCTGTGACACACCTGTCTGAAGGTTCACATATAGGGATTAATATAGCATTACCATCTTTAAGTACTAGTACTGACTTACAAAAGAAACACCTGGAAATCAGTCATCCAGGTAAAAAAGCGCAAATGCAAGGAGAGGAGCAGCGATCCAAATTTCATCGTTACGTTGGAAAACGGAATACACCCGGCAGTATAAAGCTCCTAACAAACTGTTGCAAACCTAGCGAGACATATAATTTTCCAGCTGCAATCACATTAGGAAAGGAAAAGTAGGGTGTCAATTAATTTTATATTATTTGCATTTTATTAGCGACCACTCATTTCGAGTTTGAAAACCTATTACGGATGTTTACTGGAAATATTATCTGCTTGCAGGGATTTCCGACTTTTATGGTTGGAGTTGTTTCCGTGGCTTGCATTCAGCTGCGTTAAAGATGGTACCTTTTACGTGAAGTGTGCTCTTTTTCCAAAAGAAACTGCTCTTAAACGTGTACACCAAAAATTACATTCGTCAGAACACCACTGTGCTCGTATATGAAAGTCATGGAGCTATTATCAGCTCATCAATCTGAGAACTGCTTCCATTATAAGCAGGTTCTGGCTACAAGCCCGTAATAAATTTATGTAAAGACTGCTTAAGGAAATTGTTAATAGCGATTCCCTGTTCATCTGTTTTTCATGACATACCACTGCATTAAATTTAACCACTAAATCCACTACACACTCCATATAATTTGACTGACACCGTCTGCATTCCCTACACAGACATGAATCTATGAAGCTATAATTTGAATACATTAACAACTCCACACTTTTAAGTTTCAACTGAACGGTTATTTATAGTAACTGCTCGGGACCTTTACTTTTCAAGATTTAGATTGATGCCGAAAAGTTTATTGCTTGCTGTAAGAACCAAGGTCACAATGTGTCAAATAACTGATTAAGAAGCATCGCAAAAGTTGTTTTAGAACTAATTTTTACCACATTTATTTTTCTACTTTAATTTCTTTTTCAAATAGGTGTTAATATACCATGTCTAATAGCCAAAAAATAGTAGTCGCGGAGATGTTCGAAAGTTTCGGAGGAAAGTCTCCGAGCACGCCCCTAATGTTTCATCTACCTTCTTCGGCTAGCCACTCTCATCAACATTTTCCCGTTTCTTATTCCATCTCTCGGATTCACTTTTTACAACACTTTCTGAACTTGGGAGGTCATTACAATCGGCATGAATAGTGGACTGTATACATGAAAAGTTAACATTAGTAAAGAATTTATTATATAAACTCCTTTTAAAACATATAATGTAGGCAACAAAATGCAACATAAGCAAATAATATTCACTAATTATATACTTAGTTTTTCCTATCTTTAACACGATAATTTTCTGCGGAAGGCACAATATTGCTTTACGTGGTATAAACTTCGAGGTGAAGCATTCGAAAATGATGGAAGCTTGCGACTTCTCATCAGGTAACGATGCTACTTCCTTGACATCCTTAGTGTTTGCATCATTCTCAGTTGCTACAGTTCATTTTTATATTTTCATTATAAAAATTGAGGAATGATTTTTTCTTGTTTCACATTAATACGGTCCTTCAACTCGTGGTCTCGCGGTAGCGTTCTCGTTTACCGAGCACGGGGTCCTGGGTTAGATTCCTGGCGGGGACAGGGATTTTCACCTGCCTCGAGAGGACTGGGTGTTGTTGTGGCGTCTTCATCGTCACCACTCATCCCCATTACGGTCGGAGGAAGGCAATGGCAAGCCACCTCCACTAGGACCTGGCCTAGTACGGCGGTGCGGGTCTCCCGCATCGTTCCCCTACGCTCTATCAAGGAGCATGGGACTTCATCATCATCACATTATTAATATCGTTAAAATAGTAATGACGTGAACATCGAACTCCTGTTGTGAGTAAATGCAGTAGAGGTTACCAATGCTGCGTATCTGCCACACTTTTTCGTATGGTACACGACGTTGAAAATGGGAATAGGTCCATACACATGATTTTTAACTGACTGACGCATGAAATAATAACCGCTGTTCTCAAAGTATACATACAAATTCTTTCTCTGCAAATGTCTTAGGTATGCATGTATTTCAACGGGATTTTTATACCAGATTAGAAGGTGAACAAGCCAGTGATAGTTTGCATGGTGAGACAGAGATGGTGCCCATGAAACTAAGGCGCACATCCAGATGGTATACTCCACTGCTATTCTAAGACACTTACATAACTAAACATACAGTCGAAGTTGGCAGTTCAACCATAGCAGAGTAAGATATTTCAAAAAGAATGCTTTTGGAAAAATTCTGACAGAATCAGATATCTATCACAATAGTTTTAGGAATATACAAAATTTTTGACAGAAATTATTTTCCCCAGGACAGCTAAAACCACATTAAATGAGCGATTTTCAGTTGAAATTGGAACTTAGCAAAATAAACGTGGAAGTAACTGCATCTTCAAATAAGCTACCCATTTCTTGTACTTTACATTCCAACTGCTTCTTTGACATATTCAAAATTGAGGCCGTTGATACAAATCTGCTCTCTCATCTGGATATAGCTTCTAAAAATCCAAGATATTTGAGTTTGCATACACTTATCGAAGTTATTTCAGCTTTTGGCACATACACAATGGAACAAAAAATGGTTCAAATGGCTCTGAGCACTATGGGACTTAACATCTATGGCCATCAGTCCCCCAGAACTTAGAAGTACTTAAACCTAACTAACCTAAGGACGTCACACTACACTCAGTCATCACGAGGCAGAGAAAATCCCTTACCCCGCCGAGAATCGAACCCGGGAACCCGGGCGTGGGAAGCGAGAACGCTACCGCACGACCACGAGCTGCGGACGGACTTAATATCTGTGGTCATCAGTCCCCTAGAACTTAGAACTACTTAAACCTAACTAACCTAAGGACATCACACACATCCATGCCCGAGGCAGGATTCGAACCTGCGACCGTAGCGGTCACGCGGTTCCAGACTGAAGCGCCTAGAACCGCACGGCCACACAGGCCGGCACACAGTGGAACAAGTGGCTGCTGAAGTTATAGCAGTAAAGTTCTTTCCTGTCTCAGGAGATGAGACTCAAGACATTTCAAAAAAAGATCATTTCTCCGTTGTATTGCGCTTCATAAAGGATAATGTTCTTTGCGAACGATTTGTCGTATTTGTTTAAGTAACTTGCTGAGGAGTCGAAGGCTTGGCAGGCACTTTGCTGGACACTCTTGTACGCTGTGACAGTGACGTATCTCGTCTGCCCAGAATGGGATCTGACAGTTGCAAAGCAATGAATGATCAGTTTAAGTACGTTAAAGCAGAAATAAAGAAGAGATGTCCATTAGCACTGTAACTTCATTGCTCAAACCATGTGTGCAACCTTCCAGTGTTTCACAGCCGTGAAATTCCTCACATTCCACTGAATGCACTTAGCAGAATGAAAACTATCTGTAATCTTCTCTTAAGCAGCTCTACTCAAGCTTTCGCTCTCACAAATACTATTCCTGAAATGCTGCCTGAAGTTACGAGGAAGCGTGTCAAGCCCTACTGTGCTACCAGATCCATTGAAAACCACTAAGTGTAACAACATTTATTGAACTTCTTACACCAGTTGTTGCCACACTAAAACGTATAAGTACAGGAAGCTCGACTAGATGATCACACGTAATTGAGCTAACAGCAAACTGCAATAGAGAATTCATTGTTGCTTTGTGTCTCACCGAATCATTTGCTTCACTTTTGCTACCAAGCTCTGCTGAGATGCAGTCTCCAAATCTTGACACTACTGAGGCAGTAAAACAGGTAAACACATTTATTTGTGGCACTTTTCTTTTATTTAAATCACATACAAGTACCAGTTATTTTGTATGTCATAAATTGACTGCTCTGTAGCTGAAGTTGAAAATGTAATACGAAAATGAAACAAATCGTTTTTATGATAGTACTTACATAAATATGTTTTACATGTATACTCTCAAAATAGGAACTTAGCCTAAACAGAAACGCTTCTCGAACATTCGTATAAGTAGCTAGATTACTTTTTTAATCTAAAAAATTTATCATAGAAATAAATATGTATTAATTCTCGCACTCCAGGTTTAAAATGTTGTCAGTGTACTGACTGGAAGAAGGCAAAATGCTATTGATGAATTCCACCAGCTATTACTACAGGTTGTAGAGCTCTGTGAAGAACTTGATTGCTATGTCTGTTTGAGAGACAGCTACACCGTGAGAACGCATCACACTCAACACTTGAGGAATAATTCCGCGTTAGTCTTTACATCGCTCACATTTAGATGTTACACAGTGGATTGCCAGAACATTTTCCGAGACATTAGAATGAGTGTCTTAAATTGCAACACCTTATCCCTAAATTCTTTACTAATGTTAACTTTTCATGTATACAGTCCACTATTCATGCCGATAGTAATGACCTCCCAAGTTCAGAAAGTGTTGTAAAATATGAATCCGAGAGATGGAATAAGAAACGGGAAAATGTTGATGAGAGTGGCTAGCCGAAGAACGCAGATGAAACATTAGGGACGTGCTCGGAGACTTTCCTCCGAAACTTTCGAACACTGCTACAAATATTTCCTGTCCTTCCTGTATCAACGTGCAATTTTGTATGAAGTTTTAACTGCCTGCGTCGACTGAAAACTTACTTGTGCTGGACATGAACCTTTGTGTAATACTCGTATATTCATTTTTCCCTTTTGAAAATTATAAAGCAACTTAATAACATTTTTTATAATTAATAAATGTATAAATAATTACTCGACTTTCGTACCAAAGATTCGTTTGAAAAGTATTTAGGGCTGATGGACAAAATAAGATTTACGCTTTTCGTTTATTGGTTCGAGTGATAGTTACCTTTCGTTGTTCTCATGTCTGGAGAGAAGACGTACAAGGAAAATGCTGATTAATTTCTAGGGAAGCGGTGTTGAATAATGAAAGCAATTTCTGAGAAAATACGACTTTCTCGATTACGATACCATAGATCCCAGCTCCTATAACTCTGGAACGTTGTTATTATTTTAACTTTGTCTGGAGAATTTAGATGCAGGCGACGATCTTCACTACGGCGCTGCTCAACAATAGAGGTACGTGAATGTGTTCATCGAATTTCCTTCGTTGCTGTCAATATGAGTTTCAGGATTTAGGTCATATCTGCCGCGACATTCAGAACCTGCAATCTTTGTTTTCATTTAATTAACAAGTCCCATTACTTTCTTTCTTGGGTGAATAAATGCATTTTACCCACAGTTATTTTTACCCAGGCCATGGGGAATGATGGTACTTAGAACGTACGTGCCTCTATCCCAATTGTACGATCGCATACAACTGAGTATGTACCGACGTAACTGTACTTATGACCCATTTCCTTTGTAGTATTAATTCTTATTTTCAACCGCTCACTCGCAAATATAGGTGCCCTTTTATTTTGTGTAGTGAGTCGGGTGTACTCCTTAATAATGTTACTTGTAGTATTTAGTGACTTAGTTTCCACAATCTAACTCTCATTTCAAAATTACGACACCTGCTGACTGAGTTTGTAACATTTTAACCGGGCGGTTACAAAACTTATCTACTTTCTTTTCGCGTCTTGCGGAAAGATCTTCTCCGTGTGTTACTACTTGTGGAAATATTGATTTTAAAGCATTTTATTCTTACTGTAAAGTATCATAGGTTGGAGCTACTCCTTTTACCGATTCAGGGATACACATAACAGCGTTTAGCAACCCTGAAATTTTATTTGTCGTACTCTCAACATCTTCTCGTAACATCTCGGTTACATGTGTACTATCTTGGGTTTTCAACTGCTCGGTCTGATTTTTAACCTGTTCGGTAACGTGTATCAGCTGACTAGCCAAAGAGTTTAACAAGTAACAGTAGTTTACGAAGAACAGTGTGTTTTGAAGTGGAAGATGAACACAAAAAGTAGAATTAAAATTAATAGAAAAACTCAAGATGAAACGTCTACAAGGGAATTTTCAAACGAAAATAAAATCGGTCGAAAAGACGAACGATCTTGTGTGTTTCGAGAACAACACTCGCAGAAGACCACATGTGAGCGAAAAATATGCCCAGATATGCCACACGAGGTCCTATTTGAGTCCATCTGCAGCGAGAGTAATGAAAATAAGTGACACATTAAGTACCTGAGATTCACAACCAAGAATTCAGTGACGTGTTACGAATACAATAGAGGTACTCCAATAATGCAGATAGATTACTGCATTATTTACTTGCACTGAGTACGACACTATTTACTTTTTGTAATTTTAAGAAGCGATATCGGTATTAACGTAAATAGTTTCATAACGAGATCTCCACGATCATACATGGGATCGAAACGAACTAAGGATTGGTGGACCAGTTCCATGTACTTTGTTTTCTAGAACTCCTTAACTAACAGCGATTTAATTTTCATAATTTTCAGAACTTGAGATACAGATTATGCAGCATCTAAACACGCAAATCGCATTTTAGCGATACGAGTTACATTTTCCAACTCTGGGTTAAAGAAAACAGAAAACGAAAACAAAGGAATACAGATTTCATTCGCGTACGCTTGCCGCTGGCCAGAGAGGTATGACGAAGTAAAATTGAAGTACTGCGCATTTGGTATTTGACATTCAAATTCTCGTTCTCCCATCAACATTGTGGTTCCTTTGGCGTCTCTAAATCACTTGAGCGAAAGTGTAGGTGGTTCTTTAAAAACTGTTCCGTCTAATAAGAGTCTGTGCTCCATACTGATAACATACTCGCATGGAGGCCACCAGTAAGTGCGAAACAGTCTCCTAGGTACCGAGTAACATATTAAAAAAAACGGGTAATTTCAAGTAAACTTGGGAAACGAACATACTGGGTGTACTATAATTAAAAATGTCCGCCCCAGTAGCTGAGTGGTCAGCGTGACGGATTGCCGTCCTCCGGGCCCGGGTTCGATTCCCGGCTGGGTCAGAGATTTTCTCCGCTCAGGGACTGGGTGTTGTGTTGTGTTCATCATCATTTCATCCCCATCCGGCGTGCAGGTCGCCCAATGTGGCGCCGAATGTAATAAGACCTGCGCCAAGGCGGCCGGACCTGCCCCGCGAGGGGCCTCCCGGCCAATGACGCCAAACGCTCATCATCATCATAATTAAAAATGAAAACTGACATGAGATGAAAATTTACTGTAATACAGCAAAAACTTTACATTAGACATGGTTCGCAGCAGAATCACTTACGAGGTACTGAAACATGTGGCTACGAGTTGCCGTTGACTTCAATACGAAATATCCTCGAAGTACCACAAATTTATTTGAAATGTAAAGCTTTCAGGAAAATCCCCATAAATTTGGGCTCAAATTTCAGCCATGACCCATAACTGGGACATGTATGTAGATGATCCAATCAAATTAATGTGACAACGACCTCTATTCGACGTCAACGTGCAACAATTCACAGACGGTAAGTGGCAGCACTAGCGGTACAGGGGGAACGCGTATAAAAGTACAGTCTTTCTCGTAATTCGGAAATGGAACGACTTATCTGACGTCCAAAGTGGGATGATCATTGGTTTTTTAGGGCCAGGGTGGAAAAAAATGGGTCAAATGGCTCTGAGCACTATGGGACTCAACTGCTGTGGTCATAAGTCCCCTAGAACTTAGAACTACTTAAACCTAACTAACCTAAGGACAGCACACAACACCCAGCCATCACGAGGCAGAGAAAATCCCTGACCCCGCCGGGAATCGAACCCGGGAACCCGGGCGTGGGAAGCGAGAACGCTACCGCACGACCACGAGATGCGGGCCAGGGTGGAAACATTTCGGATATGGCTGAGTTTCTAAGCTGTCGATTACCAGCCTGGTTGAAGTATACTTTGTGTAGCAGCACTACCATTTCCAAAGAGGGGAATAATTTGGCGGCACCGCTATTTAAGATAGGAAAGTTAGATTTAGTACAATATTTCTGAGCACACAAGTTCCAGCCAGGCAAGGGCCTGTCGACAGTAAGTTACCCTAACTAGCGGTTGCAAAGTAGAATGGTGACCACAGGGCCATCGAAAAGTAAACACAGCAGTTTGCATGGCGCGAATTACACGCAGAAGGGTGCAACCTAGGTGTCATGAGTACGTGATTTGGAGTGGCATGTTAGCAAAACAGAGGAGCACAGCCTTGTATAAATAGGTGCCGGTTTCCTAACGAGGGGGATTCAAGTGTGGCAGCTCTCCTGGATGCCGGGGCGTGTAACACCACCGGCTAAACGCACAAAAAATGGGGCTCCCAGGTTCCTGTCCACAGCAGGTCAGTGGTTCGATCCTCTGAAGCCAATGCTGGTTCCGTAGCCCGCCAGCAGCGGGCCACTCGACGGCTCGCTACCGCAGGCAGTCTTGTTAGCTCCCAAAACACGCCGGAGGCATCCCAAGGCGAGGACCACAGATTTGGCCGTCGAATTGCAGGCACTTGTGTCTCCGGTGGTCTTAACCACAACGGAGAAGAAGCACGCAACGGGCTGCCCTGTAGCCCCCAGCGAGCAGCACTGAGGCAATGGGGATGAAGGCCGCTGAGTAGGCTGCCAGGGCATCCTAACATTGTCAAAACTCCATGGCTGTACACAGCCAGTACGCCACATTATGTTGCACAGGTTGCTGAGGTAGTCCTTCTGCACCAAGTGATTTTGCAGACAGTGAAATGGCGGTATCATGGGACCCTGTGACACAGTCAGATGGGAGCTTGGCACTGTAACTGCGAATAATAAAATACTTGAAGATAACAGCCGAGTTTTAATACGACTCGTCCTCACAGTTTCCATCCACGTCCAACATTCCTCCGCCACACGCCAACATCTACATTTGGCAGTAATTGGTACATGTGCATGGAAAATGAATAATGGCTGCATGGATGTGTATGGGTGAATAAACGTGTAACTGTTGAGCAACAGAGCACCTAGATGAATCAAGGCGCTGCCAACAGCGTCGCGTAAATGACCGTTCTGCGAACATCCCTGTGTATGGGCCTCCACAGCATGTGTCTGTTTCATGCATCCATGCTGACTTTAAGTTGGACGTCAATACGACAACTAGACGACCACTGAATGGTAACTGGTGGCCTTTCAAGATAACTCACTGTTTATGTTCTATCAGACAGATGGTGTGAAACGTCTGAAATGAAACATAAATGCCAGAGGAGGGAGCGTTGGTCTATTGGAATGTTTTCGTGACATTACCTGATTGATCATCTCGTTCTGGAAGCCACTATGGATCAACACAAATATGCATCTATGCTTGAGGACCATATCCACCCCTTCGTGCCGTTTGTTTTCCTTTCTTACGATGGCATCTACCTGCAGAACTACGCAATGTGTCACACAGCTAGCAGTGTACGTGCGTGGTTCTAAGAACACCGAATACGCCGAAATAAAACCCACTGGAGGAAGACTGGGACCACCGCGATTGGGCTGTTTGCCCTATGGATCCTTAACTGAGAATCCTGGAGCAGCTGGACATGGCACTGAAGCTGGAACGGCTCCATATACCTGTCACTACCTTCCAAAACCTCATTAACTCTCTTCCTGTACGTGACGCAGCGGCTCGAGCTGCAAAAGGTGGCTATTCAGTCTTTTGACAGGAGGTCACATTAATGTGACTGGACAGTGTAATACCCACTTTTTAGGGCAGGACATTTCGTTTCTGACATAAGGCGGCATCCAGCAAGTCAGTATGGTCCAAGATGAGTAGATCCAGCAAGCCCAGACCCTGTGCCTGCAGGAACTCCTGACCATAGTCCTCTGAGAATATCAGAAGTGAAGCACTTCTGTAGATGCACAGTATTGTGATACAGAAGCGTCTGAATGAAATCGTAGCTCATTGCCTTAACTCTTCGTTTCAGAGGGTGTGCTGACTTGACACGATGTTTCACTCTCCTTAAATTACTGACCTGGCTTCTTAGTTTCACGACCATAGATGCCCGAAATCTCTTAAGTGCGCCAGCATTATTCGAACTAGGAAATCGAACTTCCTTAATTAGTGACAAACAGATTCTTAGTAATTACTACAGTTCGAAGTTATCCTGGTGAGATAGCCTCAATGGCGGATAAGGAGATACCGACCAAGCTGGTTGTGTCCATTTTTACAATAAGACCAATCCACAGTTAAATCTTAATACTTGTCAGTATCATATCATGGGTATTAATGGTACAAGATAAGAGAATCTGAGCCAAAATGAGTGATTATTGTCACTTACAGGCATTTACACTAGTACAAGCGTCTTAACAGATCGTGGTTAGGGCAGGAAAGGTAAAGAAGGAAGTGACAAGTGAAGTATGTCAGACAAAAAACGGAATTTGCAAAGATAACTTCATTGCTAAAGTTATTACTCTAAAGTTTAAGAATTATGACTTCATGTTTCATATGTATGAGTCTTTCCTTCATCACAAATAATACACTTCAAAAGAAATTATACGACGGTTGGAACTTAAATAGTGGCAACTATTTATGGACAAACGACACAAGAGTTACATGTTTGCACCTGTTACTGTCTTTCGAAGTAGTCACCAGTGTTGTGTAGAACCCGTTGCCAGCGATGTGGAAGGCGTAGTATACCGTTAGAAGAGCCTTTCTATTGATGGTGCAAATGGTGCGGTCTAAAGTTATGGTGATTCTCGTGTACGATTGTGATGGTGTTATCCAAACGCATTGCGTTCCTCCACGACAGACCGTCAATGCACAGTATTACTGTTCGTTTTCGGAGCATCACCTGCCACCAGCTTTGCGAAAGAAGCAGCGACACTTTCTGCGCAACACACCCATCATTTTACATGACAATGCGCAGGAGCTTACAGCGCAAGCTCGCATTGTATTGTTCTACATCTACATTCACACTCCGCAAGCCACCTGACGGTGTGTGGCGGAGGGCACCTTCAGTACCTCTATCGGTTCTCCCTTCCATTCCAGTCTCGTATTGTTCGTGGAAAGAAGGATTGTCGGTATGCCTCTGTGTGGGCTCTAATCTCTCTGATTTTATCCTCATGGTCTCTTCGCGAGATATACGTAGGAGGGAGCAATATACTGCTTGACTCTTCGGTGAAGGTATGTTCTCGAAACTTTGACAAAAGCCCGTACCGAGCTACTGAGCGTCTCTCCTGCAGAGTCTTCCACTGGAGTTTATCTATCATCTCCGTAACGCTTTCGCGATTACTAAATGATCCTGTAACGAAGCGCGCTGCTCTCCCTTGGATCTTCTCTATGTCTTGTATCAACCCTATCTGGTACGGATCCCACACTGCTGAGCAGTATTCAAGCAGTGGGCGAACAAGCGTACTGTAACCTACTTCCTTTGTTTTCGGATTGCATTTCCTTAGGATTCTTCCAATGAATCTCAGTCTGGCATCTGCTTTACCGACAATCAACATTATATGATCATTCCATTTTAAATCACTCCTAACGCGTACTCCCAGATAATTTATGGTATTAACTGCTTCCAGTTGCTGACCTGCTATTTTGTAGCTAAATGATAAAGGATCTATCTTTCTGTGTATTCGCAGCACTTTACACTTGTCTACATTGAGATTCAGTTGCCATTCCCTGCACCATGCGTCAATTCGCTGCAGATCCTCCCGCATTTCAGTAAAATTTTCCATTGTTACAACCTCTCGATACACCACAGCATCATCTGCAAAAAGCCTCAGTGAACTTCGGCTGCTCTGTTCGGTCGATGGGACAGGGAAGTACTGTACCATCCACCATACTCCCGGATATACGTCCTCGTGACTTTGATTTGATTCCGAAGATGGAAGAACCACTTCGTGGCACTCGCTTCAGAACTGTTCCAGAGATTCGACAGGCAGTAGACCGCTTTCGCACCATCAACAGAACAGGCTCTGCTAACGGTATACAACGTCTTCCACATCGCTGACAACGGATTCTACACAACGCTGGTAACTACTTTGAAGGACAGTAACAGGTGCAAACATGTAACTCTTTCGTATCGGTTGTGAATAAGTAGTTGCCACTATTTAAGTTCCAACTCTCGTATTTGCACTTAGGAAAAATAATTTTGCTAAAACAGGAAAAGGGGAGAAATACTAACATGTTGTTATACTGCATAGACGAGTGCAGTAATAATCTAAAATGTGACGACGTCTCCTCGAACGTCTTCTTCAACATGGAACGTGCTAAGCATTATCCTATTTCTTGTTAAAGTGGGTCATATGTTAATTTAGAGCCCAGTTTAATGGAGATTGAATTAAAAAGTTTACTTTTCCAATAAATTCGAGTTAATTATGACAATAGTCGAAACTGAAGTCAGTGACGGCTCGTAACCACATATACGGGAAAATCTCGCTAACGCTTTGTTTGCGGACCTTAGTTTACCTCTGACTTTGTCCTGAGACTCGGTGAGCTGAAAATTTTGTGCTGCCTTTCCCTCAGAGAGCGAATTTTGTTGATTGGAAAGAAGGCTTTAAATTTTAGACAACTCTAGCGTGTCACAGCCGTAGTGACAAAGTAAACTCGCCCCATGCATTAAACAGCCGGTTCCTCCTGTCGGCAGCGGTGCAAAGTTAACAGCGCAGGGGCGCGCGCCCCAATATATCATTTACGCTGTCACAACAGCTGCAGACAGTTGGCTGTTTAAATTACGAGCCTCCCTTTAGGATTTTCGCAGCAGCCCAGTAGGAAACTGTGATCGCTCTGCACTCGGAATTTGTCGCGTAATTGGTATTCAGCGCCAGTTACACAGTAAGTAAAATACCTTTTTTTTGTGGTTGCGTTCGCAGAACGCCACTGCATTTTAACTACGAGTGCAAGATGAAAATTTCACGGCTTGGCACTAAAATATTTCAGTATTCTCTTTAAATGTAAAATAGACTCATTCGGTGATTATTCAATTTTATTTCAACGAACTTTATTAAATCATTTACCACTGAAGATATGCCTTTCCAGAAATATGGTCCTGGAATATGATCCGTTGTCACAGGCTATTTGTGTGACTCAAAACAGCTTCTGGCTACAAATTTCTTCATATCTGAGAATGGGTGGAAGACCGAAAGTGCAATGTACGGAAAATTGGGTTGACGTTACTAGAGTTCATACTTCTACCCTATGTGATCAAAAGTATCCGGACACATGGCTGTAAATGACTTACAAATTCGTGGCTCCCTCCATCGGTAATGCTGGAATTCAGTATGGTATTGGTCCACACTTAACCTTGATGAAAACTTCCACTCTCGCAGGCATACGTTCAATCAGGTGCTGGGAGGTTTCTTGCGGAATGGCAGCCCATTCTCCACCGTGTGCTACCCTGAGGAGAGGTGTCGACGTCGGTCGATGAGGTCTGGCACGAAGTTGGCGTTCCAAAAAACCCCGATGGTGTTCTACCTGATTCCAGTCAGGACTCTGTTCAGGCCAGTCCATTACAAGGATGTTACTTTCGTGTAAACACTCCGCCACAGGCCGTGCGTTATGAACAGGTGCTCGATCGAATTGAAATATGCAATCGCCACCTCCAAATTGCTCTTCAACAATGGGAAGCAAGAAGGTGTTTAAAACATCAATGTAGGCCAGTGCTGTGATAGTGCCACACAAAACAACAAGGTGTGCAAGCCCCCTCCATGAGAAACACGACCACACCATAACACCACCGCCACCGAATTTTACTGTTGGCGGTACGCACGCTGGCAGATGACATTCACCGGGCATTCGCCATACCCACACCCTGCCATCGGTTTTCCACATTGTGTACCGTGATTCGTCACTCCACACAACGTTTTCCCACTGCTCAGTCGTTCAATGTTTACGCTCCTTACACCTAGTGAGGCATCGTTTGGCATTTACCGGCGTGATGTGTGGCTTATAAGCAGCTGCTCGACCATGAAATACAAATTTTCTCAACACCCGCCTAACTGTCATAGTTCTTGCAGTGGATCCTGATGCAGTTTGGAATTCCTGTACGATGGTCTGGATAGATGTCTGCCTATTACACAGTACGACACTCTTCATTTGTCGGCCGTCTCTGTCACTCAACAGACGAGGTCGGCCTGTACGCTTTTGTGCTGTACCTGTTCCTTCACGTTTCCACTTCACTATCACATCGGAAACAGTGGACCTAGGGATGTATATCACTGTGAAAATCTCGAGTGCAGACGTATGACAAAAGTGACACCTAATCACCTGACCTCCTTCGAAGTCCGTGAGTTCCGCGGTGTGCCCCATTCTGCTCTCTCATGATATCTAGTGACTACTGAGGTTGCTGATATGGAGTACCTGGCAGTAGGCGGCAGCACAATGCACTTAATATGAAAAACGTATGTTTTTGGGGTATCCGGATACTTTTGATCACATAGTTAATTCTTCAGGGTTTACAATACCAAACCTCTTGTGTGGGTGCGGGCACAGCATGATCGTTTTACTTTGCAATCCCAACAACTTATCGCTTATCTTTCCATTGATTTTGTGGGATTAAACCATCAGTTGTTGTTTTACCTTTCTACTGTTACAGCTAAAGGTCTTATTACATTCGACGCCACATTGGGCGACCTGCGCGCCGGATGGGGATGAAATGATGATGAATGCAACACAACACCCAGTCATTGAGCAGAGAAAATCTCCGTCCTAGCCGGGAATCGAAACTCGGCCCATAGGACGGCATCCGTCAGGCTGACCACTCACCATCGGGGCGGACAGAAATTTCATATGATAAAAGGTAATGAATAAGCTTTCCTTTAAGTTTAGTATATTGAATTATCTATGAATATTGTTATATCAGCCATAAAACTATCAAAGTAAAAAGTGGGTTCCCAATCACTCTGCCCTAGCTATGGGGCACTTAGACACTTCACGTGGGGCACATTGTTGTTGTTGTTGTTGTGGTATTCAGTTCTGAGACTGGTTTGATGAAGTTCTCCATGTTACTCTGTCCTGTGCAAGCTTCTTCATCTCCCAGTACCTACTGCAGCCTATATCCTTCTGAATCTGCTTAGTGTATTCATCTCTTGGTCTCCCTCAACGATTTTTACCCTCCACGCTGCCCTCCAGTACCAAATTGGTGGTCCCTTGATGCCTAATAACATGTCCTACCAATCGATCCCTTCTTCTAGTCAAGTTGTGCCACAAACTTCTCTTCTCCCCAATCCTATTCAATACCCCCTCATTAGTAATATGATCTACCCATCTAATCTTCAACATTCTTCTGTAGTACCACATTTCGAAAGCTTCTATTCTCTTCCTGTCCAAACCAGTTATCGTCCATGTTTCACTTCCATACATGGCTACACTCCATACAAAAACTTTCAGAAACGACTTCCTGACACTTAAATGTATAGTCGACGTTAACAAATTTATGTTCTCCTTCCCTGCCGTTGCCAGTCAACGTTTTATATCCTCTCTACTTCGACCATTATCAGTTATTTTCCTCCCCAAATGCCAAAACACCTTTACTACTTTAAGTGTCTCATTTTCAAATCTAGTTCCTTCAGCGTCACCCGACTTAATTCGACTACATTCCATTATCCTCGTTTTACTTTTGTTGATGTTCATCTTATACCCTCCTTTCAAGACACTATCAATTCCGTACAATTGCTCTTCTAAGTCCTTTGCTGTCTCTGATAGAATTACAATGTCATCGGCAAACCTCAAAGTTTTTATTTCTTCTCCATGGATTTGAATACCTACTCCAAATTTTTCATTTGTTTCCTTCACTGCTTGCTCAATATACAGATTGAATAATATCGGGGAGAAGCTGCAACCCTGTTTCACTCCCTTCAAAGCCACTGCTTCCCTTTCTTGTCCCTCGACTCTTATAACTGCCATCTGGTTTCTGTACAAATTGTAAATAGCCTTTAGCTCCCTGTATTTTACCCCTGCTATCTTCAGAATTTGAAAGAGAGTATTCCAGTCAATATTGTCAAAAGCTTTCTCTAAGTCTACAAATGCTAGTAACGTAGGTTTGCCTTTCCTTAATCTAGCTCCTAAAATAAGTCGTATTGTCAGTATTGCCTCACGTGTTCCAACATTTCTACGGAATCCAAACTGATCTGCGACGTCGGCTTCTACCAGTTTTTCCATTCCTCTGTAAAGAATTCGTGTTAGTATTTTGCAGCCGTGGTTTATTAAACTCATAGTTCAGTAATTTTCAAATGTGTCAACACCTGCTTTATTTTGGATTGAAATTATTATATTCTTCTTGAAGTCTGAGGGTATTCCGCCTGTTCATACATCTTGCTCACCAGATGGTAGAGTTTTGTCACGACTGGCTCTCCCAAGGCTGTCAGTAGTTCTAATGGAATGTTGTCTACTCTGGGGGCCTTGTCTCGACTTAGGTCTTTCAGTGCTCTGTCAAACTCTTCACGCAGTATCATATCTCCCATTTCATCTTCATCTACCTGCTTTTCCATTTCCATAATGTTGCCCTCAAGAACATCGCCCCTATATAAGCCCTCTGTAAACTCCTTACACCTTTCTGCTTTTCTTTCTTTGTTTAGAACTGGGTTCCCATCTGAGCTCTTGATATTCGTGGAAGTGGTTCTTTTTTCTCCAAAGGTCTCTTTAATTTTCGTGTAGGCAATATCTATCTCACCCCTCGTCAGATAAGCCTCTACATCCTTACATTTGTCCTCTAGCCATCCCTGCTTAGCCATTTTGCACTTCCGTTGTCGATCTCATTTTTGAGACGTTTGTATTCCTTTTTGCCTGCTTCACTTACTGAATTTTTGTATTGTCTCCTTTTTTCAATTAAATCCAATATTTCTTCTGTTACCGAAGGATTTTTACTAGCCCTCGTCTTTTTACCTACTTGATCCTCTGCTGCCTTCACTACTTCATCCCCGAAAGCTACCCATTCTTCTTCTACTGTATTCCTGTCAATTGTTCCCATATTCTCTCCCTGAAACTCTGTGCAACCTCTGGTTTAGTCAGATTATCTAGGTCCCATCTCCTTAAATTCCCATCTTTTCTGCAGTTTCTTCAGATTTGATCGACAGTTCACAACCAATAGATTATGGCCAGAGTCCACATCTGCCCCTGGAAATGTCTTACAATTGAAAACCTGGTTCCTTAATCTCTGTCTTACCATTATATAATCTATCTGAAACCTGTCATTATCTCCAGGCTTCTTCCATGTATAAAACCTTCTTTTATGATTTTTGAACCAAGTGTTAGCTATGATTAAGTTATGCTCTGTGCAAAATTGTAGCAGGCGATTTCCTCTTTCATTTCTTACCCCCAATCCATATTCACCTACTGCATTTCCTTCTCTCCCTTTTCCTACTACCGAATTCCAGTCACCCATGAATATGAAATTTTCATCTCCCTTCACTATCTGAATAATTTCTTTATATTATCACACATTTCTTCAATTTCTTCGTCATCTGCAGAGCTAGTTGGCATATAAACTTGTACTACTGTAATAGGCGTGGGCTTCGTGTCTATCTTGGCCACAATAATGCGTTCACTATGCTGCTTGTAGTAGCTTACCCGCACTACTATTTATTCATTAATTATTAAACCTACTCCTGTATTACCCCTATTTGATTTTGTATTTATAACCCTTTACTCACCTGATTAAAAGTCTTGTTCTTTCTGCCTCCGAACTTCACTAAGTCCCACTGTGTCCAACTTTAACCTATCCATTTCCCTTTTTAAATTTTCTAACGCATCTGCCCGATTAAGGGATCTGATATTCCACGCTCCAATCTGATGTCCCCTTGAGTAGTCCCCGCCCTGAGGATCGAATGGGGGACTATTTTACCTCCGGAATATTTTACCCAAGAGGACGCCATTATCATTTAAGCATACAGCAAAGCTGTATGCCCTCGATAAAAATGACGGCTGTAGTTTCCCCTTGGTTTCAACCGTTCGCAGTACCAACACAGCAAGGCCATCAAGGCCATTTTGGTTAGTGTTACAAGGCCAGATCAGTCAATCATCCAGACTGTTGCCCCTGCAACTACTGAAAAGGTTTCTGCCCCTCTTCAGGAACCTTGCCTCTTTCCAGATACCCTTCCGTTGGGGATGCACCTACGGTAGGGCTATCTGTATCGCTGAGGCACGCAAGCCTCACCACCAACGGCAAGGTCCATGGTTCATGGGGGGACCATGGAAATAAGCTCTTCAATTTTAACCGTAAAAACATAGCCATTGTAATAAATTTAATCTCTCTTTAAAACACATCATATTCAAACTCATGAAATTCTTTTAGTGAAACAGCCTTTACAAGGATCGATAGTATACGTAGTATCGGTAATTTCTGTAAAAAAAAAGAAAAGGTTATTTTAGAGGAGGGTGTCGCATTACAAAATGAAGCGGCCAAATCGAACTTCTTCAAATAACTTATGGGAGTGAAAGCGGATGATGTTTTCGACAGCCACAGATATTTCGACAGGAGAAAACCCTACCACTTTCATGGTATAACCGCAGTCTAACATAACACTCGTGACACTCACTGCTGTAAAAGTTGTTACAGTTTCACACCTGGAATGACACTAGGGCTCCAAGCGGCGTGAAAGGTGAACTTCAGATACGTCGTAAGCATAGTGTTCGTTTTGTATCCCTTTCCTACGTGATTTACGAAATATTAGAATTTTTTTTTTTTTTTTGCCTTCAAGCGTTTGTGTAATATCAGAAGACATAGATGTTTCTAAAAATGATTCCAAAATAAGCGCAAGTAGGGATAAAACTCATGAATCCAGTGGGAAGTTACAATACGTCCCTGAAGACACACTTGCGACGTTGGATAGTACTGCTGAAGGAGGAGGAGATTTGTGTTCAACGTCCCGTCATTAGAGACGGGGCATAGTGTCGGATTGGGGTAGAATGGGGACGGAAATCGGCCGTGCCCTTTCATAGGACCATCCCGGCATTTGCCTGAAACGATTTAGAGAAATCATGGAAAACCTAAATCAGGGTGTCTGGAGACGGGATTGAACAGTCGTCCTCCCGAATGCGAGTCCAGTGACCTAATCACTGCGCCACCTCGCTCGGTGATAAAACTGCTGCTTACCACGTTGATATCAACGGAATATAAACACATAGATTCACACACAAGATACACAGAGATGTACCTCTACATGCAAAAGGGATTTGTCGTTCCATAGGCCTACTGTGATTTAATTAGTATCTCCTGTTGCCACAAGTACGAACGTCATCTTTATATTACACTCCTGGATATTGAAATAAGAACACCGTGAATTCATTGTCCCAGGAAGGGGAAACTTTATTGACACATTCCTGGCGTCAGATACATCACATGATCACACTGACAGAACCACAGGCACATAGACACAGGCAACAGAGCATGCACAATGTCGGCACTAGTACAGTGTATACCCAACTTTCGCAGCAATGCAGGCTGCTATTCTCCCATGGAGACGATCGTAGAGATGCTGGATGTAGTCCTGTGGAACGGCTTGCCATGCCATTTCCACCTGGCGCCTCAGTTGGACCAGCGTTCGTGCTGGACGTGCAGACCGCGTGAGACGACGCTTCATCCAGTCCCAAACATGCTCAATGGGGGACAGATCCGGAGATCTTGCTGGCCAGGGTAGTTGACTTACACCTTCTAGAGCACGTTGGGTGGCACGGGATACATGCGGACGTGCATTGTCCTGTTGGAACAGCAAGTTCCCTTGCCGGTCTAGGAATGGTAGAACGATGGGTTCGATGACGGTTTGGATGTACCGTGCACTATTCAGTGTCCCCTCGACGATAACCAGTGGTGTACGGCCAGTGTAGGAGATCGCTCCCCACACCATGATGCCGGGTGTTGGCCCTGTGTGCCTCGGTCGTATGCAGTCCTGATTGTGGCGCTCACCTGCACGGCGCCAAACACGCATACGACCATCATTGGCACCAAGGCAGAAGCGACTCTCATCGCTGAAGACGACACGTCTCCATTCGTCCCTCCCTTCACGCCTGTCGCGACACCACTGGAGGCGGGCTGCACGATGTTGGGGCTTGAGCGGAAGACGGCCTAACGGTGTGCGGGACCGTAGCCCAGCTTCATGGAGACGGTTGCGAATGGTCCTCGCCGATACCCCAGGAGCAACAGTGTCCCTAATTTGCTGGGAAGTGGCGGTGCGGTCCCCTACGGCACTGCGTAGGATCCTACGGTGTTGGCGTGCATCCGTGCGTCGCTGCGGTCCGGTCCCAGGTCGACGGGCACGTGCACCTTCCGCCGACCACTGGCGACAACATCGATGTACTGTGGGGACCTCACGCCCCACGTGTTGAGCAATTCGGCGGTACGTGTCCACCCGGCCTCCCGCATGCCCACTGTACGCCCTCGCTCAAAGTCCGTCAACTGCACATACGGTTCACGTCCACGCTATCGCGGCATGCTACCAGTGTTAAAGACTGCGATGGAGCTCCGTATGCCACGGCAAACTGGCTGACACTGACGGCGGCGGTGCACAAATGCTGCGCAGCTAGCGCCATTCGACGGCCAACACCGCGGTTCCTGGTGTGTCCGCTGTGCGGTGCGTGTGATCATTGCTTGTACAGGCCTCTCGCAGTGTCCGGAGCAAGTATGGTGGGTCTGACACACCGGTGTCAATGTGTTCTTTTTTCCATTTCCAGGAGTGTATTTTAAGTGGGTCAAGCAACTGCCAAATAGTGGGAGAAATGTATTGTGTGTGTAAACCCCAAGTCCTTAAAAGCCAATAACACTGCCAGAAGAGCTGTCATACGTTAAATTTGCCGTTAGAGACATATCATCCAGTGACATAAGCACTAGTTTATCAGTATCGGAGAAATGCGGTATCTTCTGCTTTAAAAGGTGGGTGGAACATACTGTCACTTGTCGAACATTTTATTTGTATGCCTTCCACATACCTCTGTAATGCACACACTGATGGAAATATAAAACATTCTGACAAAACCTGTATGCCTGAGTGCTTTAATGTAAATTTAGAGTAAACAGCTTGCAGATGGTATGCTGATATGGTTTAACAAGAAGCCAAGGGCATCTTTTTTTTAAACATTGGGATCCTATAGTCTTCAAAATTTGTTTGTCCTCCTTCACTTGATCCTTCTGATACAGATTCTGTGGCTGCCTGCATTTAAAATGATAGGCACTTTCCTTGTCCCATAACAGTTATTTACGTAGTCTAGCGATCTGCACATTATGATACTCCATACGCTTTTTCCAAACACGAATAACTGTTCTTAATTTTACAACTTCATCGTCAAAGCAGGTTTGTGTTGACGATTCAGATGAATCTGGCACTGATATAAGGGGAGTTGAACTGGCTGCTTTTGTGCCACAGGAGTGTTTCACAGCTTTAGACGGATTGTTGAACCTTTGTGGCAGTCTCCTCTTCATCGTCATTTGAGATGGCGTATTTATAATGTCAAACAATGTGGTTAACTGCATTCCACACGCGTTTGTCATTGTCTGCATTTATGAACTGGTTATGTTCTACGTGTAGCGGACAAAACTTAACATTGTTATAAAGGTAAACAAGATCTTTTTCCATAAGATCTTCTCGTCTGCTATTCATTAGCCATTTTCTACTCCCAAAACGAAACATTAATCATCAATGTACATATAATTTGCAAGCAAATCTTGGCAATGCTTTTTAGTAACATGACAGTTGATACCTCTCAGGATCTTTAGGATACCTAAAAAAAGACATATTGTATCTTCTTGTTGCTGCAATTTATTGCGCTACGCTACGCTCCCATTTGTAAAAACCATTGTACAAACCAAAATAAACAATTACTATTCGTTTTCGCTCTCACTATCGCGCCGGACTCAAGAGTTTAACTTACTGGCCTCTTAGCACGGTGCTGGCGCAGTAGGCAACAAAAATCAAGGCGAAATGTCGCGACTGTTACGTCAGACTGCGGTATAACTGCAGTTATGCCTTGAAAAGGGCAGGACGTGCTCCTTTCGAAATATCTGTGGCTACCAACGACGATACTGGTTGCATTCCCGTAAGTTATTTGAATATTGTATATGCAGTGAGCATCTCATGTCACACACATAAAACTTACTACAGCTGCCAGATGCCGGGCTACAATTCATCGGACGAAAGGTCAGGAACTGCAGTCCACCCACGAAGGAGGCACGAGGATTCTACAATCCTTGTTCGAGCGTTCCTTGAGTATTGCTTGTCTGTGTGGGATCCTTACCGAAGGGGACTTAAATGGTAAACAGAGAACATCCAAAGAAGAGCACAGCATTTCGTTATAGGTTCACTTAGTACGCGCGAAAGCTTCACGCAAATGCTGAGCCAATGGCAGATGCTGCAACAGAAGAGTTCAGTTTGACTGTGTTGTTTACTGTTCCTAGAGAATACGTTTCTAGATCAATCCTCCGACGTACATCACGTAAAAAAATCATGAACGTAAAATTAGAGGGGTTCGAGCTCACATGGAGGATTACCAACAATGTTTCTTACAGTGAACTTTTCATAACTTGAACAAGAAAGGGGGTAAGTGACAGACGTACACAAAATACGCTCCATCATACAAGGTAGTGTGGCTTGTGGAACACAGATGTACATGTAGTTGAAATTATAAGCAAGTAGACAGTTTCAACTAACTATGGTACAAAGTTTCACGTTGCGGAAGAAAGGACAATGTCAGTCAAATAAACAAATTTCAAATAATGCGAACCGATTAGCAGGACAATAAGGACGAAATTAAAACATCAGTATAAATAAAGTTGCATCAGACTTAAAATGTGAAACATTTCAAGGGACTAATGTGGTTCCTCACCGTAAATAATTTGTTTTGAACGGCAGTTTAAAATTGAAAAATTCCATAAAGGTCGGAAATTAAGGAGATGAGACCTGGATCAGTTCGAAGAGCCAGAGGTTATCGAGAGGTTCAAATGAATATGAGCGAATGACGGGCTGAAAGACGGGATACAATACAATAGAAGACGTACACTTAGCTCTGAAAGATGAAATAGTACTGAAAGTAGCAAACACATTATATACTGAATTTTATTAATAATAGAAGACAATATAAAATTGCAGTAAATGAAGCAGGCAATAGGAAATGCAGTCATCTAGATAGTGACGTGGATAGAAAGTATAAGATAGATATGTAGGAATTGCTAGATGAGATATTCATAGCTACGGAAGCTGTATAGCTGTGAGAAACATAGAAGCCGCCTGTAGGAAAACAAAACAGATGTTTGGACAGAAGAGAAGCACCCGTACTAATATTAAGACCTGAGATGACAAACCAGTTTTAATCAAAGAAAGAGAGGTGGGAGGAATACATAGAAAGGCTAAAAAAATGAGCTATAGAACTAACCTGACTGTATTGCTTTAATGCGTAAAGAGAAAGGGAAGTAGGTGAAGATGAGATGGAATATATGATTATGCGAAAACAGTTTGGCAGCGCCACAAAAGACCTTGTACATCTTAGACTTCTCTAGGGCAATACAGGCTCATGTTAGCGAGGGCAATGCAATCATTTCATACCCCATATACCTTGAAGGGGTATTTTATACATCCAGATAACTACATTCATTTCACAGATACTGATATCTGATGAACTCACAATGTGAATTACTGCAGTCACGGATCGATTTCAGGTCCATAAGCGAAGAACAGTAACTTAATCTACAAATCTCTACCAGTAAATGAGTTACGTGCGAATCTCTGAAACTACTAATGCTATGTGTAAGAATAGGACTATCAGACAGTGATGTCACAACAGTAATGTGAAAGCCACAATTGTGTTTTAAAAAGTTCCAATATGACAGTGGCAGTTAGGGAAAGCCGTTTCCTTTAATACTATATTCGTGACTTGAGGGCAGGTGCAGATGGAGACGTTTATCTCCCTGTCTTCGCGTTAGCACCATATGAAGATGACAACAGAAGAGGAAACACATCCTCATCCCCACTATAAACGCGCGACAGGAATAGGTCAGAACAGGTAACCGGTAGGGTTGGCAAAGCAGGCTGTACTTCTAACTCACGGCCGACACTTAACGAAGGTACGAGCATACGTATTAGGTTCCCAGATATGAGTGGCTCGAAGACTTCTTAAGTAACAGAACCCAGTATACCACCTCCTTGGCGAGCATTCTTCGAGACAAGGAGTGCCTCATAGGAGTGTGATTCGACTGCTGTTAATTTATATACACATATATGATCATGAGGACACCGTAAGCAGTAGTCTGAGGCCGTTTGCTGATGTCGCTGTGGTGTATGGGAAGGCGTCGACGTTGAGTTATTGTAGGGGGATACTAGATGACTTAGACTAAATTTCTAGATCGTGTGATGAACGACAGGGAGCTCAAAACATGGAGAAAGGTTAGTTAATGCTGATGAGTATGGAAAACTAACCAATAATGTTCGAGTACAGCATTATCAATGTGTTGCTGGACACAGTTAGGTCGCTTAAACATATCTGGGAGTAACGTTGCAAACTAGTATGAAATGGAATGAGGGTGCAAGAATTGTAGTAGGGAAGGAGAATGTTCGACTTCGGTTTATTGGGAAAATTCTGGGAAAGTGGGGTTCATCTGCAAAGAGGACCGCTTGTAGGACACAAGTGCGATCCATTATTGAGTCCTGTTCGAGTACCAGGTCGGACTAAAGGAAGACATCGAAGCAGTTCAGAGGCGAGTTGCTAGATTTGTTACTTGTAGGTTCGAACAATACGCAAGTATTAGATAGATGCTACGGGAACTCAGTCCCTGAAGAGAAAGCGACATTCTTTTGGAGGCGCGCTATTGAGAAAATTTAGAGAACTTATATTTGAATCTGACTGCAGAACGCTTCTACTGCCGCCAACGTACATTTCGCGTAAGGTCCATGAAGATAACATGAGAGAGATTAGGGCCTGTAGGGAGGAATATAGACAGTCATTTTTCTCTCGCTGTATTTGCAAGTGGAACAGGAAAGGAAACGATTAGTATTGGTACCCTCCGCCACACACCGTACGGTGACCTGTGGTGTATAAATGTAGATGTAGCTCTGTGGAATCACACTGCCCAGATGACGAGGGCATGCTTAAACGTAACGCCCCGAACTTTTTACGTGAATTGTAATTAATATTCCATATCTTTATGTTCTCCATGTACACATACTTATTTCACAACATAGTCACCCTGGTGACGAAGGCATTTCTTCCAAAGAGACCGAAAGTTCGTTCACACCTTCGCTGTAGAAAGTCTGACCTTCTTGACGCAGTCACAACTTCACCTCTGCTTATACCGCTTCATCATTGTCAAAACTAGCTGCTCAGAGGTGTTCTTTATGTTTTGGAAACAGATAAGAATCGGATGGGGCCAAGACGGGACCGTATGGAGGTTGACCGTTGACATTGGACCCAATTGTTGCAAATATCGCAGCTCTCGTATGTGCTCTGCCATTGTCATGCTGCAGCAGATTTTGTCCTATGCGTGGAAGGACTCTTCCATTTCCTGCCTTCCGTTTTCGGAGGGTCTCATAGTACCTAGCAGAGTCTACGGTGGTGCCTTTAGGCAAATGCATCACACCTTGAACATTCCAGAACACTGTTATCATGGCTTTGCCTGCTGATGGCAGGGTATTGGACTATTTTATATCGGTGATCCCTTGTGGTTTAACTCCAAAAATGTATTGATGCTTTCTTATTTCCGGAGACGAAATGGTGAACTTGCCAAGGGACCCATCACCCTCGTGCTAAAGACGCAAAACAAATTGATGACCGATCTCTTCTGCTTCATTTCAAGAGTGAGCTTTCAAGGCACCCACCGTGCATATAGTATCCCGTACCGTAGTTCTGCAGTGATGACCTGCACACGGTATCGTGATACGCCACACCGACCTGACAGCTGTGTGTATGTTATCCCACAATATTCACCGAGGAATTTGTCAGCTAGGCGCCGATGACTCTCGTGAGTCATCCATTCCGAATTCTGTGACACCCTTTGAGATCAGCACCACTGTTTTCTTCATTACTAGCACGAAGACTCCAGCGTCTCACATTGCTGATGTAGGTACAATATTCACCACACATAGCTCACAGATCTTTCATTCTTCTACGGATTTCAATTGGATTCATGTTTATACGGTTAGAAACTCGATTGAAGCACGCTATTTCTCACGCACCGGCCTAGTTACGTTACGCACTGCCACGTTACACGCTTCAGTTATGACCCCTCTAGCGGCAGAGGGTTGCAACTTGCGCCAGCGAAGCGGGACAGTCGACCGATATTGGGAATAGAAAAAAAAAAGTCGGACGTGTTACTTTTCATCACTTCCTCGTACATAACTGCTGGACACACAGCGCAGTTCACCCATTCGCTTCATCTCATTTATCAGATTCTTATATCGTCAACGCGTACATTGGCACAGTAGTCTACCCCCGTATTAAACAACAGCATGGTCTGACTTTCGATACCTTTGAATCAGACTTGCAGTTTCAAATCTTACTATTAACTGCGTCATGCCATGACAATGTAGCACCGACAGACGCTGGAGTAGAGACCACACACACTTAGGGTCAACGCTACAATTCACCGCCCACATTCGTGGTTTCGATGCGTTGGTAAACGGTACCAATTATGCCTCCACTTTCGGCGAATTCCAAGAACTTTCAAGGCTAATTCACAACTCCCATTCTCAGTTAGTAAAATAGTCCGAGCTTTCATGCCGTTGTTGAATGGATTTCATATTTAAACCCAACATTTTGTTCCCAGCTGCGGATGACATTTACTAGGATATCATAGCTTCTCTAAGTGTCCGATTCACACTGGAACCCAGATGTCATTGACTTCTGGATTTTTATACCGAAGAAGATGTGTACCAGCCTTAACCACGGGGTGGTGGCAACAGCGGACGATATCAGTCGACAACGGCCAACTGCGCTTGGGTATTCAAAACTGTGACGTCACGTCACAGCGCAGAAGCTAGCGTAAACGGAGTCCTGATGCAGTCGATAGTGAGCCCGGATGTGAATCGGACACTCAGAAAAGCTATGATACCCATTGTATATGTCCTCCGTGGATTGTGACGAAACGTTGCGTTTCAATGTTAAATCCATTCAACCACGGCATAATAGCCCGGAATATTTTATTGATTGTGACATTTGCAGCCGCGAAAGCTTGCATTTTACAACTCCCACTCTATCTGTCCATAATTTGCCCCTGAATGCATTCGAAATTCGAACAATTCTCTTTCTTTCTTACGACAGCATCGTCGTTAATTGGCCTGCTGCCGTCTTATTCCGTTTCTAACAGGCAGTGGGCTGAAATAAGCGAATTTCTCTATTCTTGTAATATTTATTCTGTATTAATAACATCCCCTGTGGGATCACGCTATCTCGGTTAATAATCAGGTACCATATGTTTCTGCCTCCCTAAATAAAAGGCGGCCCAAACTTTAATGTATTGAAATGTATGTTCAAATTGTGTTAAAATTCTACTTATTGCTTGTTGTCTGTAATAGTCCAACCTTTCCTAGTATATAGTTCGACAAGTTTCATCAGGAACATCAACAGTAAGACAAGAAGTTTAACGCTGCCTAGGTCATGGTGACAGGATAGTTTCACTAAAATTAAGAAATTAATTATTTGCGAGAAAGATAGGAAGCCATTTTTGCGAAAAGACCACAGCCAGGATTTACAATATACGACGAAACAAAGCCCCTCGGGAAGACTCAGAGTTATTGAGATTCTTTGAACAGCCAGCTGTGATAGAACTGTTCCATCTAATACGCAAAATATAAGAGACAGGCTAAACACCTTAAGATGTCAGTAATAACATAATCATGTCAGTTTCAAAGACGACCAATACTGGCAGTTGTGAATGTTACCGAACCATCAATTTAAAGGGCAAGAAACCATTACAGTTGTTCGCCGATGAAACAAGAATCAGAGCAGATATATTATTTATAACAAGTAACATCGAATATTCCAGATAGTACTTCTATTAAATTACCAAGAGATATCCAGAATTTCTTAGAGAATAAAAGGTGAACAAGAATTAGGAAGTAGGTAGACACGGATCTGCTATCTTTCTCTTTATAATTTATGATAGTGTCAACTTCACTACGACTTCATCATGGCAGTTGTTCCTCATTTACATCGTACACACTGTGTAAAATTAGTACCCAACAAAATGATTATTTGACTTTCAACTATGACAGAGTGTATCAAACACGATCCACTCTTGATATATCGTCATCGTACCGTAGCATTGAAATGTCGGCTGGCGAGGGCCTCCCGGCGGTTAGACCTTATCGCCTGGTGCAAGTCTTTTGAGCTGACGCCACTTCGGCGGCTTACGCGTCGATGAGGATGAGTTGATGATGATGAAGACGACACAGACACCCAGTCCCTGAGCGGAGAAAATCTCCAACCCAGCCGGGAACCAAACGCAGGCCCCTCGGCATGACAAGCCGGTGCGCTGTCGACTCAGCTATGGTGGAGGACACCGTAGCATTGAATTGGCGTACTATCACAGCAAGCACACAAGCTATAACATTAAAGACGATACATACGGGAAGCCTTTAAGTACCGATATGTAGTTTTCTGTCATTTTTCTGTCACATTACGAGTCGTGCGTAAAACGACGCGTTTTAGAGAGATTGTCACGTGCTGGTGCTTTGAAGCAGATTATGTTCGCAACACGTACGACGTGAGAAAAAAAATGCACACCCAATATGGAGTTTAACTCCATACAATATGGCGTCTCTTAAGTTCTGCTTGTGATGTAAAATCTATGTCGCATCGCAGTGCCGACTTTCCACTCCACTAGGCAAATATCTGACGTGCCAGAACATTCATTTTATGCTTTGCAGTGTAGTTGAACGTGGAATTCCACGCCGTGACGTCAAGAGCTCCTCGTCCACGTACGTTTTCACGTGACGTGAAAGGACGGCTTTAGTGGACGGCGAGGAACAGACGCACTTATTAGAATGTGATTAAACGACTTCTTCATGTGTTTTACGAAAATCGAATCCATATATCGAAAGTAATGAGTCAGATTTTAGGTTGCACGAGACAAATTTCTTTCATCAAACGTTGTGCGCAACGAACCAAAGCGTTCACAACGAAATCAACTCAGTAATAAGCTCGGTTCTCAAGCATATTCCGGAGGGCCTCTGGAATAAAGGTTGAATTTTAAAATCAGTATCTGCATACTGCGTACAAAAATAGACGCTAATTTTCAATGATTTGCTGACGAAATATAAAATCGTCAGCCACTCCCGGGAAGAGAACACAACATTCACCCCTAAAAAGCAACACACAGTGGTTCATCACTGTTTCCTCGTTGTGTGAGTTAGTCACGGCTTTAACGTATACACACTGTGTAAGAGTAGAGTCATAGCACTGCATGTTGCTAACATCAATTGCGCACATCCTCCGGTGAGCGGATGTTATTGCTGTAGGTAACAGTTTAAGTTATAATATAGTGAGGGACAGGATGTGCTCGAGAGCAGACATAGTAACGACCAGTCCGTCATGAACAATAAAATCACTTCCGAAGATCGCAATCTTGCTAACCTATGTCATAGTCAGATACATGATGTATACGTTCCAAATGAGTGGATGAGTTATTACATAAATTTTACTAACATTCATTCATGCCTGTCGTGTCGTGCGGATTAATAACCACAAGCGTCGGGACGATTTTTGGGAGACGCGAGCAAGCACAAACAGGAGACTTTAGTGTGAACGATCAAAGCAAGGGGAAGCATTCATTAAAAGAGATTATTTCACGAGTGAACAACAATATTGTGAAGACCACATCCGCAACGAAATGTTTACGATAGATCTCGGGAACAGTAATGGGTGTTATGAAAGTACTATGAATTGCAAGTATCAGGATGAAAAGTACTTATATACTGAAATAATCTATGAATTGAGAAAATAAAGTGACAGATAGCTCTATGGTAGGAAACAATTCAGTCCACATTTCATTATTGTTTTCCTGGTGTCAATGATGCACAATTTTACCAGACAATCGTCTGAGTGATATGAAAGGGTGTCGTGTCCACAGCTCTATATACTAATTGACTACAGTGAAACCTGCTATTTGTAAAACAGGAGTTGGTGGGAGCTTGTAGCGGGAGGTTAGGTAGGCGAACACTGCAAGGTCCGGTCACCAGTATCCTTCCCAGAATGACAGGAAAACGCGAATATGTCCTGGACATAGTTAGGGATGTAAAAGAAGCGAACTAGCTTTTGTATTTATGTGGCAGCTTCAAAGACAAATGGTTCAAATGGCTCTGAGCACTATGGGACTCAACATCTGTGGTCATAAGTCCCCTAGAACTTAGAACTACTTAAACCTAACTAACCTAAGGACATCACACACATCCATGCCCGAGGCAGGATTCGAACCTGCGACCGTAGCGGTCACGCGGTTCCAGACTGAAGCGCCGTTAACCGCACGGCCACACCGGCCGGCGCTTCAAAGACATTTACATCAAAATATCTTGACATATTCGCGCTTTTCTACTTGTTAGTGATACCACCCATGTCATGTAATATAATGCATCGCGTAATGTAAAGTAACATCATAAATAATGTCAAGTCGTATAACATGAGACATGCCATTATGTCATCCAGCATGACATATGTCGTGTCGTGCACTATGACAGAACGTGTCATTAAAGTTTAGGATGCGTGGACCTCACTCTGGGATACTACCTATTACAGATGTACCCGCAGTCTCGGAGAATTCCTATTGTAGGTGCACCCCACTCTCTAGGAACACATAAATTTGTCTCTGTTTGTTCTTACACCCCTGACCATACATGTAACAGCTTGGGGTGACCTTAGGGGAGACGTGGTCCCCTCGGGAAAATGTCATCCTTCCATCTACTCATAAAAATTGTTCCCTCTCCCCCTCCCCTCCACTTTGCGGCGGCGCGGTCCTTCCGTCCCTTTACGACTAACGTGCACCTACCTGTGAACATTGTCTCAGCAGATCATCAATAGGGAAGCCGAGCGATACCTACTGTACTTCGACGTGAACCAGGCTGCAATTAAAGTCACTAAATCTACGTTTCTGGAGAAAATTTTCACACGAAATGAAAGGTTGGAAATTTTTGCCGTAATTAATATATTCTGAAACTTAGGTGAACAAGTATCACTGCCAAGCCCGTGCTAGTCTTAACGCAGTCACTCACTATCCCTTTCATTCACGTCAGCAAGTTTATGGTGTTGCATTTCCCGAAAACGTAATAGCTACAAAAATGCGGATTGTTTTTGGTTGAGAATTCTCGCCAAATATTAAGTCTAATGCAGTCACAGTTTTTAGCCACCGGCCTGCTCAATACGCCACGCGGCATATATGTCTTTTCTCGTCACAAAATTCACTCAAAAATTCCGAAATTACTACACACGCATCGGAATAATCATGCCGTCACTTTACCACACTTTTGATGTATGAAACTCTGCTAGATCCGGCAGCTTATCATTTCCATCGCAACTACTACTACACACGTTCGAACTGTTTCATGGCTAGGCTCCGACACCTTCCTAGCATAGTCTTCTCTACCAGCAGAGAAAGGCGCGCGAAGAATACTGCTTTACCTTAGGTCAGTTTACTCAACAGCCAAAAGCAAAAGAACATTCTCCCGCGTCAGTCCGCGCTTTTCATCAATAACCAATCGCAAAATAGTAAACCTAACGACTGCAGTTTTTACCGACGTAATTATCTAATACGCTGAAGTTTTGTTTGTGCCTAAAGTTATTTACTATCGTTATTGATACCTGAATTATCTTTTCCCTTTACCATAAACTTACTTTAGAAATCTATTCTACAAAAATCCTCTTTGTCCACATCCATACTTCGAAATGTTCCCACACTAAATCCCACTACATAACTCGTTAAACAATTATCTTCATATTAACGCTAAAGCACACTCAAGCATCATTCATACCGCTAAAACACATTAATAACATTTCACCTATACAAAAAGACATACTAACACTTTATGAAAACACTAGAACAGTATATGAAAAACATTCTATTACTTTAGTGCACTCTAGTGGGCACAATCGAAATGAAATCAGTCCCCTATCCAATATTATCCTCTATCAACTACGTGCGCGTCCAGTCTCGCGCCACATCTGTCACTATCCAGCTCTCCCACTTAAACGCCCCCAAGGCAGGATCGGTATACGGCGCTACGCTTCACCTTGATAAACAAATTCACCCCAAGAAATTGTATGCACCCAGAAAATTACTAGCTATTATTTGTCTGCCTTTCAGATATATGATACATATTGTTTACTACGGCTGGTAAATCTTTCTATATATTTGAAGATGCAGGTGTGGAAACACCTTACAGCTAAGATAGCTCACTGTGCTAGGAAAGTATGGTTAATTCGTACAAAAGTGCGAAAATTTCAAGATGTTTTGACTTAAATGTCTCTGAAGCTGCCAGATAGGTCGGAAACCTAGTTCCCTTCTTTTCATCCGTAACAACGCTCAAGACATAATCTCTATTCTTGTGATTTGCTAGGAGCGTTTTCCATTGTGGTTCCCAAATTTTACTGTACCATAAATTTGACATTAGGTAGCCATAGCTTGGAGGGCGGCGACTGATCTGGTATTTGTTTTTTCTTATTGTCTATCGAACCATGTTCTTAGATTTGGGCACCGGTATCTGCAGTTACCTGTCTTGTGTAGTTGAACCTGTCGAGTATTGCCTAATGTGTCGTAAGAGCAGGCAAGTCTCACCACCACGCCAAGGTCATCTGTGTTACTTTGTGTTACTTCTTAACTTTTTTCATATTTTTATTTTTCTATTTCTCTGCCTTGTGATGACTGGGTGTTGTGTGATGTTCTTAGGATACTTAGGTTTAAGTAGTTCTAAGTTCTAGGGGACGGATGGCCATGGATGTTAAGTCCCATAGTACTCAGAGCCATTTGAAGCATATTGTTCTATTTCGTTGTTTCGTTAAACATTTTTTAAATTCTTTTCGTATTTAAGTTTTCTTAATTTTTTTTGTTTTTTAGTTAAAAGCATTTTATATATATATATATATATATATATATATATATATATATATATATATATATACGCATGAGACATTATTCGCAGACATGAAAAATAACCATAAGTACTTAATACAATACATAGAAAACAACAAATATAAATATGATATCGTATGAAATATTGAAGACTGTGCTATGTTTATGATAATACTATATGTAAATAATTTGTATTACGTAGATGAACGTAAACGACACTCTTAGATGATGTTTATACTTTTAAGTTGTATTTCGTGCTGTTACGCGCAGTTATTTGTAATTTAGCAGTGCAGCACCTGGTTGTCTGCTGTGGTAGCAACAACGTGGCCAACGTAGCTTTCACAGTCAAGGCAAAGAAATTTTTACCCTTTAGGTAGTCATTCGACAGTAGTTAAGTTAGTGGAGAAAAGGACCCCTCTGGCGTCTTCCAGTTACCTGGGGAAAGTTCGTTAAAGAGAGTGTGTGCTCTCGGTACTCGGTGCTGCCGCTGGTGATTGTGTTAAAGTGTGATGGTGTGTTTGATCTGCCAGTTCATTTTTAAGTTTGCTAGTCGAATCCTTACATTTTTTCAGAGTGTATTTTCCTGTATGTAACAATTTATTCCTACTTTCCTCGATTAATGTAAGCAAACACGTGGTGTAGGAAGTTCGTTAGTCCAGCACAAGTTTAAAATTGAGTTGTCTGACTTCTCTTTCAACTAGAATGTATGTGTGAACTTTTCTCGTGCTTCTATGTTATATTTAATTGTGTAGCTTTTTTCAAACCACGTGGTAGTAATTTCACTGTGTGTAATTTCAGTTTCAGTAAGTGTTATTCTTAATTCCGCGTCATATTCAACTGCTATTTGTAATTACACGACTTATGTTTGTGTTCTTGAAATTTTCACGAGTCTTAATAATTTTGCTTTGTTCATGAATATTCATGGCATTTGTGGAAGTTTGATGCCAGCGTGGCTTAGTCTGATATGCAAGCTGATGCACATAAATTTCTTTGTCGGAAAGTGTTCCATAGTATTCCTGTTCACAATAATTTAGTCATAGTTATAGGGATGAACCTCTGAGCTTCCGACTTTCTGTGATGGCCAAGATTATTTTTATCTCTGTTCTTGTGTGTGAATCGTGTATGTTTATATGAACTTTTCCCTTGCGTGCCAAAGATTTTCCTTTCATTTATCACTGCAATGCAGCACAGCATTCTGTAAAATAACAATAATATAAGTAAGGTAATTAAGTATGTAATAGGGAACGACACATCAAAGTTTAGAACTATTTTGTGAATAATGTAATATGATATTTTATTTTAATAAACCATGTTAAACTGTGATGACTGTATCGCATATAACCTATTCTCTTTTGTAAGATTATTTTTAATACACCCCACTTGATGTTTCTGAAGCGCAAAGGCAGGCCTTATATTTGTAGACTTTGTCTGATTGTATTAATCTTTTCGTTGAGGCTTAAGTTATTGCTTGCCCTGAATTACTTGATTTAACAGTTATAATGAAACTGTTCCCATATGTGCAATCCATATGTATATTTGTACCTTTTATTAATATCAACACATTAGATATACTTACCAATTCAGTGATTAATTCAGTTCTTATATTAAATTTTCCTAATTTTAATTAAATTGTTTGGCCAGCCAGAAAATTTTTATGCCACACGGAACTTACAGTAATCTGCAGATTTTGACACTGGCTAATTTCCCCCACTTTTTGTTTGTAAATCACTATCGAAATATCCATTCACCCACTAATAACTATTTACAGTTTACGATACAACCATAGTGCATAAATGAAGTTACGCAAACGCTTACTACATCTGAAGCTGAACGATTCAAACAACAGATAAAACACCATTTAAAAGCATTCATCTTGTTATTAGAATGTATCTACAACAGCCCCCATTCACTAAAGGACGGAGGTTGGGGCCAATGACGTAACACACTGATGTTGCTGGCCATAATAGGAGTGGCAGTGACGTTTAGCTTTCAGCTGAAGGCTGTTGATACCAGGCTTGGAGACTGTTAATGTAAACTCCAAAATAATCCCTTACCTACCGAGTGGGAGAAGGGGAGGAATCTAAATGTGGTTGGCTAGAGGCGCTCTCGAGGAGCAAAGAGACTCGCCAGATTGGCCGAAGCTTGTTAAGTGCCGGTGGATTTGTGGGTCCTTAAAATCCATATTTTCGTTCAAAAATGTTCAAATGTGTGTGAAATCTGATGGGTCTTAACTGCTAAGGTCATCAGCCCCTAAGCTTACACACTACTTAACCTAAATTATCCTAAGGACAAACACACACACACCCATGCCCGAGGGAGGACTCGAACCTCCGCCGGGATCAGCCACACAGTCCATGACTGCAGCGCCCGAGACCGCTCGGCTTATCCCGCGCGGCTCATGTTTTCGTATTCAGAGGGAGTTCTCAGTAAAGTCGCTGGGTGTCGCTCGTGGCCAGCCTTGGTAAGCTCCGAAATGTCTGTTACTCTCACTTTTGAGTGCTGCTCTCAAGTTTGTACTTAATGTGCTGCTCGTGTTCGCTACTTCTCTTAGTACCCACCCCCGTGGCCTCAGACACTGACTTTGTCGTTCAGCCAGTAGACTCCTTTGCTTTTTCTGATATGTAGAATTAGCATTCAGTGTAGAAGGTAGTGTTAATCTGACCCCTGAACTCCATGAGTCTCCCGCTGCGAGCATCCTATCGAGCCCCAGAATCCGCGCCTCAATTTGATGCCCTGTGACAGTGTTTGGCGCTGACCCAAGTCATCACCCCACTTTCACTGGGAAATTTTATTTCTGCATTTTCTCCCCACCGCTCGGAAATTGGAGAGTGACCACAAAGCCCCTGTCTTTCCATAAACACCCTGTATTTCCTCTATCCTATGTTAGGACACGACATATATAAACATTTTGTGGTGCCAGGTGTGGAGTAGTTCCTTAACGATTTTTGAGGTAGGTAGAGGTTTCGCACGTTTTCAGATAGACGTCATGACTGGACTGACGGCTTTGAGACTCGTGTCAGAAGCAGCACCTGAACTCCAGTGAGAAAAGACGGAGCGTGAAGATGAGAAGGAAGGCGCAGAGGTCCGGAGATCGACGTCTGACGAGGAAAGACGCGGCCAGGGCAGCTCTGTCCACACGACTTCACAACAACGCGGGGTTCGCGGGAACGGCTGAGCGACAATGAGCAGAGTTGTGGGTGTGGTCCAGAAAGGACCGCCAGGGAACGACAAGTGGCGACAGCGCGACGAAGCACCGGAGGACGCGCAGTGCTATCGCGAACTTCAGCGGCAGTGGCGGCCAGCGAGCAGACAGCAAGCGGCAGCGGGCAACGGCCCCCCACAGTACACCTGAGAGCAACGCGGTACCGCCCTACTCCACTCTGCTTAGCTTACCTCACCTCAGCTGAGCGCTGCTGTCTCGTCTCGCATCTGCACAACGCCTCACCTGACAAAAATAAGTTATGGCCTCGTCTAACAATGCTGCTGCCGATGGTGGAGCCGTAGTTACTTACATTAGTATCAGTTGAGACGTCCCCTTAGTAAAATTATAAATGACTGTACTTAAACTGACACACAATGATTGTAGCGCAACGCAATCTGACTTCCAATGATCCCTACAAAAGAATGGCCCTGACTAACATTAACCTATACCTTTCACAAATCACTTACCTCAAAAAAATCTTCGGTACTCGAACTACTGCAATACAGCGGGCGCCACTTCTGCCAGCTAAATAAAAGATTCAAACTACTGAAGGCACTAACTACTGATTGGCATAGTTAGCAAATGAATGATTTTGATAGAGAACAAACAATGTATTTACCTTAAGGGCGTTCAAAATATATATCATTTCATGACATCCAGTCTTACAAATTTACCGTCTCTGATAGAGACACGTCCAGATCATCCGCTCTCAGAACTCTACCATTTCTCTCCCCACATCCACCACTGCTGGCGGCTCACCTCCAACTGCGCAACGCTATGTGCTGTTGACAGCCAACTGCCCAACACTATAATGGCCAACATCAATGCAAACCAGCCACAGACTGCACACAGCACAGCCAGTGGTTTTCATACAGAGCGCTACGTGGCGTTACCAATATAACAACCTAAACAGGCTACTTACATAGCCCCCATGCTCCCCACAAATGATTTTACAAATTGTTTTGGGCGGTGGCCAATACAGATTTGAAAAAATGTTTCATAATTACAATAACAAAAAATCAAATGCACATACTTATTGATATAATGTTGGTCAAAAGCTAAAACTTTCTCACAGTCCATAAAGACAGTCCTGATCATTCATCACAGTATTAATTACAATTTTATGCACCAAGTCTGAGCAGTAAAAGAAAATGAACAGGGAAGTAGTGGATTTCCATGCAGTCTTGAAGAAGTAGTGTTGTCCTTCCAACGGAAAGACGGTGCTGACTATTGACATGCAGACAGGTAGTGGGCCACAACAGAGCAAACCCACCGCAGAGTCAGTCGAAGTTTTGAAGGATACTGGTAGGTAGGTCATTACAGAGCAGACCCACTGTAGTCCTGGTAGAGAGTATGGTATTGGTGGGCCACCAGAGGTGCAGACCCATTGCAGTCCTTGTAGAAATAATGGTATAGATGAGTCATCAAAGGTGCAGACCCACTGTAATCCTTGTAGGGACGGCCAGCAGCCATCTGCTGCGACTGTGTAGGTGCACAATCACCATCGAAGAGTCTTGCGGACAATATAGCAAGTCCATGAACCACCACTTGTGTACTCACAAAAAATTTTTTTTGAAATGTCCTTAGAACCAGCGATGCTGTTAACCAGTCCATGCTGAATTATTAACACACGTGCAAGCACTGACAGTCCCAACTTCTCTCATATTGTGCATATACTATGACCAACAGAAACGTGTGCAGTGAAATGTGTTCTTACAAGTCACTTAATTTGATGAACTAGCGTCAATTACAATTTTATAACATGAGAATACAATAACAAAGGTACAAAATACATCATTAAATAGCATAACAATACAGATAACATTTGTACTAGTACAAGCAAGAATAGAAATAAACAGATAGATCAGTGCTACAGGAATTATGACATAAGTGCATACATAAAAGACCAGAATAACTTTCGAAACATCAACTTCACACATGAGCATTAAAACAGAACAGAATAAATAATGTCTAAATATCTTTACAAAGAAAATAACATATTATTAGAAAAATTTCAAAACATAACTCATATCAGCTAAACACATAAAGACAGGAAAAACACAAATATACAAGAGTAGACAAACACATAGCAGAATAACAGAAACGAAAAGGACAGGGTTTGTTTTACTGCAGTATCTTGCATTTCAAAAAGTGCTATCTATACCTGCTTTCTGTACTTTTTTCGTAAAACATCTCAATGCATTTCTTCCAATTCATCGCAACTCATTCTCTTATATAGTCTACCCCCTCTTAAGCTAACTTAAATCTACTGAGCTCAGATACATAAACTAAAGGACGAGGCAATGCAGCAACACATAACAAATTAATACAAACAGCAATGACAAAAAAATACAAATCAGCAAAGCAAGCAGCAGTATATCTAAATTAGCAAATCAAATGCAATATTACAACTAAAATGAGCCAATGTGCAGCAACAAGAAAAATAAATCAATAGTAAAACTGGCTTAACAGAGTAATACAAAGTGAAATTTAGTAGCGCAATGCCTGGCAAACAGCAGCAGCAAATGCAATAATTAATATCTAAACATGACAAAGCCCAATCAGAAAAAGTAGTACACTGAAGACAACAATGCAGATAAGGGAAATGTCTATTCACATCTTAATGTCTTTGGAATTAAATGGTGCACCACAACTTATTCTACAAAATAAATTACCAAGTACTTGAAAAGAAAATTATGTAAGCAGTTCCTGTGAAGGGAAATGTCTTTTTGTGCTCCCTCATTTTTTTTGGAAGTATGTCACAAAATTATTATTTACTGGATCTGTAGGCATAAAATAACTATATTAGTACAACTATTAAATTTTATTTTAACCAATGCTGCAGTGCAACTAGAAACTAGATATTAAACAAAATGAGCAATCTCTTAACTAGAAAGATAGTAGTTGTAAAATGTTTCTCATCATTTCATTAGCTGTTTTAGTAAATATCATAAATTAAGAGTTCCACAGTGTAATCATATGTTTTCAAGTTTGAGCATGTCCTATTTGCGATGCTTTCTACAAAGAGATGTCAATAGCGAGGATAATGGCCTCTTTTTTTCTCCACCTGTGCCTCTGAAAGGCACACATTAATGGCTTTTTTCCAGGCAACTGTCGCACAGCTGGGTGCTTACAGTGCATTACGTCAAGGTGACCTACGTTCCTTACCGAAATATTTATGACATCAGTTTCCGCTACAGTGACAGTTTGATACAAATAAAATTTCACAGGTCGAAATATTTGCGTTACAAACCTTTAGAAACAAAATCATATAAATATGACAGTGTCAAAAATATTTTCGCCGGCATTGTGATACATTCACGCATTTACACACATTTCATAACTCTTAAAGTACGATTATTGGTTTCCAGCATCCTTTTTCACAAGTCCCTAACCACTACTCATTATTCCATACCTTATTACATATATACATATTTGTCGACACTTCTTCAATATTTCATCATAATAAATATGTAGTATAATCAAATTCCTCATATAGCATCAGCTTATTGATCATAAACATACCTCAACAGCATAATACACATTGTCATCATAATAAAAACATCATAAAAACTCAGCCAAATCTCAAAAACATCGTAGCTTTCTGCAATAATTTCAAAACCTAAAAAAAATTATCTGCTCATTTCAATAGTGTCATCTACCTCAATTGTACTTTAAAAATCGTAAACCCATACCAAATATATCATTCAACGCTCTCATAGTGTGTCTTGTTGTAACATAATCTCTGTCATTAATTAAGGGTAACAAATGTGCCAAGTGTAGTAATTATCTTCATCCCTAAGCAAAGTTCTGTAGAAGTCAGTGTACTTGCCTCATAATAAACAAAGTGAATTGCTATGCATATAGATATCGTAGTTATTACGCTTATTGCCATTATAAAGAAAGTGATGTACTGTAATGTATTGTTGTGCTACGGAAAAGGCTGTCTCATTGTAGCTATAACACAAAAGTTACTACTAAAACCTGTTTTACTGTCCAGAATAATACAGAAAAACTGTGCAGATACAGTGCAAAAGCAAAAATGTAAATTGTGTTACACATTAGTAGCGTTGTGATATAATCATGCAGCTGTCAAAGAAACCAAATGCTATGTCATCTTTAATCTCACAGAATGTACTTCAAAAAAAGAATGTCATTTCAAGTAAACCAAAATGTTGCATTAAGATCACATTAGCAGTAAATGTTCTAAGTCGTATATTCGTTATGTAATCTTGCAACTAACAAGCAAGAATATATACATAAATAACAACACTGTGTCATCTGTTCACTATAACACTGCATTCGTAATTTATGTTTAAATAAGTTCTCTTGGTTCTTGACTGGGTATTTAACTTTAAAACATAGTTCATGTTAACAGTTTCGAAGTGTGACAAAGAGTACTAGTAACGTGAAGTGAAAAATTTTATAGTAAAGACTAAATTAAGAAACATTATCTCTCAACAAACGGTTTTACATGTGAAATGTGGTGCAAACCTTTACTCTTCCTAGTGCACAGAGTTTCAACTTCAAAGTAATTATCATGTCGTATACGTCGGTAAGGAATACTTAAATTTTTCTCAAGGTTAGCATCTATGTTATTTTTCGCTGAGCCAGCCGGCGCATGTGGCTGCCTGTGGTGCGAGTCATTGTCTGTCTCTTTGTTGGCGCACGTCGTTAATGGGATTAGGAGACCTAACTTCTGCAAATTCACCTTGTCGAGAGGGCCCTGCCCTGTTTCAATCCTGCCAGTTCTGATGCAATTCAGGTATGTCGTTACGATTATATCGTCTGTCGTCATGTCGGTAGATTCCGTAATTTCTTTCTTGTCGGTCACATGGTGGAGAATTTCTCCCTGAATCGTAACTGCGTGCTGAACTGTTGCATCTGAAGTTATTCTGTCTCCCTTGATAATAATTGTTTCGGTTCCCATATTGTCTGTTTCTATAATTATCTCTGTTATATTCATTACTACGGAAATTCTGTCTTTCTCTGTAACTATTATTCTGCTAACGGGTGGTGTCTATTTTGTTCACGATTTGCGCTGTAAGAATAGCCTTGTCGTGTCCAGTTATTATTTCTTTCAGCGCGGAATTGTGACGGATGTGACCTGTAATTGTTGTGTTCCTGTTTTCACGTCCCACGATTGTCAGTGTCAATTTACAGTTCTTGTAAGAGTCCCTGAAAAGCTTCAATGTCGTCTTTGCAACGTCCTGCCAAAATAATATGTCCTAAATGTTCAGGCAGTTTGATTAAGCAAATGCTGATGAGTTCTGAGGGGCTGTATGGATTTGACAGGTACTGATTCTTGTGCAACATGTCTTCAAAACATTTGACAAGACTGGAAAATTCAAATTGTTCGAAATGTTTCATCATTATGATGCTGTGTTTTACTCGGTCTTATGTAGCTTGAGACCGATATGCTGAGAGGAAGGCATGATAAAATTCTTCTTCACTGTGACAATCGTGAATGACCGATTGCATTCTTACAACTGGTTCATTCTCTAAATAGCCACACATAAATTCTAATCTGTGCTCTAAAGACCAGTTGGGAGGAAAACAATGAGAGAATTGATGAAGCCACGCTTGTGGATGAATGTTGTTGACAGAATTCTTAAATGTTTTGAATTTACGTGTAGCAATAAACAGCTTATAGTCAAAATCATCATGTCGGCGATTCGCACATCGGTCATTGTTACTTCTTTTCGGCGGTTCCATCTCAGAATTCGGTGTACCTTGCCAATTTCTTTCATAATTTCCGAAGTGACCTGTGTTATTATTTTGTGACTTTTCCGAATTTCTAAGTCCCTTTTCCTGTGTTGGAGCGCGAGTCTCCCCTGATATATGTAATTCTTGTATTACCTGTGTCAACAGATCTTGTACTTCCCGGATTTCCATTGTGTATTGATTTGATTTTTATTTTGTTTGAATTTTCTAATTTGTTCATACTCTTCTGTGTCAGTGAAGGCTACAGGTCTTGTGTCATTCAGATCATCATCTACCTTTATAGATAAGTTAGTGAACTGATCCGAAAGTTCGGGTACTTTCTCCGATAGTGAACTGATTTCCTCAGTGTGTTTTTCTGAACCAAGTTTCAGAGTGTCCATTTGCGTTGAAATCGTATCTACTGTGTCATTTAAGTTTTCCTGAGTTTTTGCCAAGTTGCGTAACCGAATCGGTAGATGCTACTGAGTCAATTTTAGCTTGCAAGGTGTCGTGATTTGCATGAACAATAGTTCGCAGTTCTTTTATGGCTTCGTGATTCTATAATGCATTTTCATGCCGCCAAAAAATAGGTTGAAAATGCTCACAAATTTGTGTTTTTTCGTCATTACAGACTTTTTGACATTTCGATTCAATGTTATGTTTGTTCAATCGTGGTGTCTAACTTCCGAAGATTTTGTTCTTGTGTCTAACTTTTGAAGCTTTTGCTGTGTTTGTCTCTGATCTTGTTCCATTTGTTGCATTAATTGCAATAATAATGTATTAATCTCTGGAATCTGTCTCTCTATGCTTTTTTGGCAGAGCATTTTCACCGGCAACATTCACATTTGGACAAGCAGAAAATGGGTCTTTACTCATTTGAGAAAACGGTGAGGACCCAAAATCTGAGTCTACAGCAATTGCAATATTGTGTTCTGTCATTTCGGATTCCTGAGGCGAGCTGTTGCCGACCGATCGATCGATCGATAATGCTTCCCTGTTAACTACTTGTTTCACTGTCTACACTATTATTTGACGCCCGCTCCATTTCCCTATACACAATCACCAAATTACTACTTTGAATGTCTGTTAATTCATTACACAGTGGTGCTGATAAGCTACGCTCGTCGTCACTATTATTTCTCAGTTTACGTTTTTAACACGCCATTATTGTCACAATATTTCACACGATAACACAGAAAATCACAATTTGAAGAGCATAAATAAGAGAACCCATTAACATAGCACTGAAAATAATAACTAGTTAATAGCAAGCGCTGCTGCGAAATACTTGGTGCAAATCTACATGCATGCCACAACTGTTTTACTGTACAACAATGAAAGACTGCAACTGCAAAGGAGATTCTCTCTACAATTACGCGCTAGCAATAAACAAAAGCTACACTAATTACACAAACTACAAGAAAAAATCAGAAGATTCCAGTGAGATATCCTCAGTTAAGGGTCGACATATGAAACGTCCCCTTAGAAAAATTGTAAATGACTGTACTTAAATTGACACACAATGTTTTTAGCGCAACGCAATCTGACTTCCAATAATCCCTACAAAAGAATGGCCCTGACTAACATTAACCTATACCCTTCACAAATCACTTACCTCAAAAAAATCTTCGTTACTCGAACTACTGCAATACAGCGAGCGTTACTACTGCCAGCTAAATAAAAGATTCAAACTACTGAAGGCACTAACTACTGATAGGCATAGTTAGCAAATGAAAGATTTTGATAGAGGACAAACAATGTATTTACCTTAAGGGTGTTCAAAAGTCGTAATATATATCAGTTCATGACACCCAGTCCTACAAATTTACCGTCTCTGATGGACACACGTCCAGATCATCCGCTCTCAAAACTCCGCCATCTCTCTCCCCACATCCACCACTGCTGGGCGGCTCACCTCCAACTGCGCAACGCTACGCGCCGTTAACAGCCAACTGCCCAACACTACAATAGCGAATATTACAACAATGCTAACCAGCCACAGACTGCACACAGCACAGCCAGTGATTTTCATACGTGGCGTTACCAATATAAAAACCTAAACAGCCTACTTACACAGTCATGCCCTGAAACTCGTTCCTCAGTATCTCGATGGTACAAAATCGGCATTAAATGAATTTAAAGTTAAAATTTCAGCCCTATGTCGCGAAAATGAAGTCTTTTTGACCAAGGTTTCAACCACCTCTAAAGTGCCTTGATCATAAATAAAACATTTAAAACTAGCATGTCACGCAATAATAAATATGAAGCGATAACGCTTTAGTTACAAAATATTAAAATAGAAAACAAAGGGGCAGGCCACTAAGGTGTGCACCAGATGTCGAGCTGCGGTGGCTATCCTATGTTTTCTATTTCAATATTTTGTGACTAAAGAATAATCGCTTCATATTTATTTTATGCGTGACATGCCAGTTTCAAATGTTTTATTTCTGATGAAGGCAATCTTAGAAGTGGCCCAAACCTAGGTCAAAAAGACTTCATCTTCGCGACCGAGGACTGCAAGTGTTTTAATTTTACCCTGTAACGGTCGCTGACAACGCAACCATGTTCAAAGCTTTAATTAAATAAATTTATCGATAATGTGGACATAGCTCTTGAGTTAGTACGTGAAGCTGACCATCCAGTATCTTTAAAATTCGTAAAAATCCATATTCATGGTCCTGCAGGAATTAAAGTACGCGTAAGTCAATAAAGCTCGTAAGTGAATTATATTTTATCTGCGACGAAGTAAGAACTATTTTTCGGAAAATCACGCATATGAGCATACTTTGGATAACTATGTTTTTAATACATTTTCTAGTAGATAGTGAATGGGAGAATCGATTGCACGTTGGGCCAGTAACGTAGATACCCTTCAGTATCAGTTTCGTGAAGCTGTCTATGATGCATTTCCAGCATCAGAACTGGCGGGATCATAGGCATTAGCAGGAAAATTAATTGACAGAGCAGTATGAGTTCAGGGTATCTATGATGAGCACATACAGACAACTGTGCGTCGAAGCGGCGAAAAAACCACACTCATTGACCCTGTTCAGGTAGCTTTGACGAAAGAGCGGAAGAGTCGGCAGCTATCTCCACCACTGAAAAAGACCTTGGTCATGAAAGTCTTCAGGGAAAGATGGGCAAGGTAACCCTTAAGTAACTCGAGCCTGCCGACTTGAGAAAAGAAATGGCAAAGTAGAGCGTCTCGAGAGTCAGAGCTATCGAAGACAGTCAGGTGTGAAAGTTGCAGTTTATTGGGACATTGAGGTCCTTGTAAGAAAGCGAAGCCAGTTGTGTGTTTTGCAAGTCATAGGCCAGGGCACATGGCTGAAGAGTGTACTGAGAACGCAGGGTATTCTGTGAAAAATAAGAAGCTGGTAAACGAAAAAAAGCATAGGATTACAGTCGCCTTATGCTGAATTGATAAGGATATTCAAAGTCTGTTGTTAAAATGAAAAGGTATTTGTAGAAATGAATTTGCCACAGAGTATAGAAGGTACAATAAAATTGTTTCTAGATAATGGAGCAATAATAAGCTTGTTCAATATGAAGTATTAGAGAAGCCAGATACATTATAGTTTTGAAGAAAGTATAAAGATTACAGACGTCACAAGTCCGGTCATACATACATGTGGGAGTTCAGTTTTAGATCTTTTGAATAGATCGTGGATTAAGGGTGAAACATAAGTTTCACCTGGTAGGACGGGAACTGAATATTCCATACGCAAATTTAGTTGGTAGAGACTTCCTTAAGAAGCACAATGTAGTAACTGACTGCGCCAAGGCAACCACATGGATCAGGGGTAGGTTCATATGTTCATTAAACTGTGTGGAGAGATAGAAGCACACTGCGCAAGTACACAGGGGAGGGGCTTAGAAACACTCAAACAGATTTTTAAGCTGCAAGGTATGAATCCAGTGAAGTTCAAGGTTCTTTTTAGCTGTTCAGACGCGCCTAAGAAATGGCGAAGTAAACAAGGTACCAGTAGATAGACGTATTACACATCTTAAGGCAGACTAAGTGGCTAAAATAAGGGATTTTAGCCACATCTTCAGGATTTTGATGATAAAGGTTACAGACACTAGACTAAGAGAAGGCACAAGAAACAATAGTTCTGGGAAGGCGTACAGCTATCAGATGCGGTGGTGAGCGTACGAAAAAGCTCTTGTTTAATTGGCGTGTTAAATAAACGAGAAGTAGCAGTTCCTATGGAGATGCCCCGCATTGAGGTGGAACAGGTTCCACCATTTAGCCCAAGTCCGAAGCAGACAGTACGCAAGGTAGACAAGGTCTCGTGTGAGAAAATATCGAGAATCACTTTATTGCCAGAAAACTTGCGCTCAGCTCATTTACATGGCGTAAAAAAAAGAGTCCATAATAAAGGTGTGTTCTACGTATATCTTCCATTTTTCAGGGGATAAGTTGACATACACAGGCACAATCAGGCTCGAAATAGAGCCGATTCTAGAAGCAGAGCGTCGAGTAATTTGCTCTCGTCCTTACAGAATACCAGGAGAGCAGAAAGAAACATTACAACACTGGATAAATCAGATGTTGGAGGATGATATACTAGTACCTTCAACAAGCGCCTTTAATTCCCCATTACTCATGATTTCTGAAAACGTGGCTGCATCTGCTAAAAGGAAATGGAGGGTGGTAGGCCATTACAGAAATCTAAATGACATTACTGTCAACACAGTCTTCCCACTTCCACGTATAGATGAAACTGTTAGCGGACTGGGTAAGCAAAGTATTTTTCAACGCTTGATTTGGCTAGGGGATGTTATCAGGTATTACTACATTAGAAAGCCATATACAGCTTTTAGTACATCATACAATCATTATATGTGCAAAACAATGCCAATGAGACTCCGTTCCGCACCATTCACATTCCAAAAACTGATGAATTCGGTTACCAAGTGTTTACTGCGTTTATTTAGACGGCCTAGTAATTTTCGGCCCATCACTGGAAAGACACAATGCTCCTTTGGGCGAGGCTTTCGAGAAGCTAAGGCAACAAAACTTAAAGTTGCAGGTGGATAAATGTTAATTTTTACGAAAGGAAGTCACATACCTGGGACATGTCTTAAACGAAGATGGATTACAACCAGCCCAGCCGCCACTGCTAGCAATGGCGGAAAATCCCCAACCCAGTACAGCGGAACTATTAAGAAGTTTCTTAGGGTTTATCGTGTACTGTAGACGCTTCCTAAGTGACTTTAGTAAAACTGGAAAACCACTAAATGAGCTGTGGAAGAAGGCACCATGCAAGAAAAGGCATTCCAAATGCTAAGAGAGAAGCTACTCAGTCCCGCTATATTACAGTAACCAGATTAAAAAAAAAAAATTGTATTCACCAATAACACGAGCCAAGACGCAATTGGCTCGGTTCTTACCCAAGGTGAACTAAATAAAGACCTTCAAGCACCATATGCGTCCAGAAAGTCGAACATTTCAAAACGAAATTATAGCACAACAGTAATTATTCGCCGTAGCTTGGGAGGTGAAACATTTCAGACCATATGTTTTTGGTCGTAAGTTTACCATTTCTACAGATCGTAAACCGTTGCAGTAGGTCATAATATTAGCGATCCGTTATTGCGTTTAGTGAAGCTCATATTGTAATTGGAGCAATAAGATAATGAAATTGTGTACAAGAAAGGCAAGAACAGCTCTGTGGCTGATGCATTATCGAGGATAAGGTATTGTATAGTATTTTAACCGGAGACCTAGAAACGACGGTGAGGCTCCGTCCGCGCCGTAGCCACAGTAGTCCACAACCCCACGACGACTACCGCAGTCCACTTCCCCCCCCCCCCCCCCCCCCCCCCGCCCCCAGGGCTCTTGTGCTGTTTGGCCCCCGATGGACCCCACAGGGAGCGTCTCACACCAGACGAGTGTAACCCTTATGTTTGTGTGGTAGAGTACTGGTGGTGTACGCGTACGTGGAGAACTTGTTTATCCATCAATCGGCGACAAAGTATAACCGAGGCGGAATAAGGGGAACCAGCCCGCATTCGCCGAGGCAACTGGAAAACCGCCTAAAAACCATCCACAGACAGGCTGGTTCACCGGACCTCGACACAAATCCGGCGGGCGGATTCGTGCCAGGGACCAGGCGCTCTTTCCTGCTCGGAAAGCCGTGCGTTAGACCGCACGGCCAACCGGGCGGCCGAGGTAAGTAGAGTCAGCTAATGCCGAAACAGGACAAATGGAAACGAGGAAGTACCGGTAGTTGGTGAAGAGGAACAACAGGAGATAACTGCGGGAATTCCGTGATGCACCCATAGGTGGTCATCAAGGGATCGTAAGAACTTGCGATCGAATTAGGAAATAGTGAACGTGGTCCCGTATGAAATAGGGTATTGAGGACTAAATCAGAAAATGCGCTAGTTGTCAAGAAAACAAAATGAAACAAGAGAAGACAAAAATGCCGTTGATTATACCACCAGCACAAGGAGGAACGTGTGATAGGTGTAATATTGATATCATCGTTCCACTGACGGCAACAGAGAGAAATAATAGACATATACTAAAATTTCAGGATGCTCTAACAAAGCAGTACAGATGATGTTATGGTGGAAAGAATTATTCTGAGATTTGGGATACCCTCCGTACTATTCAGTGACAATGGTAGCAATTTTCTGAGTGACACACTAAAGACAGTGTGCATATTGTTAAGGACTGGTTGGATGCAGATCTCTTGTTATCGCCCCAAATCGAAAGGAGCATTGGGAAGATCACATCGAACTATAACGGAATTCTTGTGACACTACATCAAAAAGGCTCCATCAGATTGGGACGAATGACTTCCATTCGCGGTATTCGTGAACACTGCCAAGCCCCATAGAGGCACGAATTATACCCCACGTGAGTTATTTTTCGGCAGTGCGTGTAATATACCAGGCATATTGCAGAGAGATTCCTCAGGTGTTACTTATAATTACGAAGATTGCGTACGCGAATTAAGAGAGAAAATGAGACAGTTTCACCAGTGTGCCAGAAGTTATAATAACCAATGTAAGGAGAAAAACAAAGAGTAGTATGACAGAGTCAAGAATCCGAAGGATTTCAAAACGGGTGACCAAATCCTAGGGTATGATGAAAGAGTTAGGAAGGAGCAGATGCCGTAAGCTGGACACGCAGTGGCGTGGTCGATACACTGTAATAAGGACAAAGGTCCGAGATGTGGTCATTCGCTTAAGGAGAAATACTTTATGACTGTGCATGGTAATAAGTGAAAGGAGTTCTACTGAAACAGAGCTTTTTTCTTTAACTTCAGATGAGGAAACCGACGGGAGTGTCGCGCCTGGTGTTCTGTAATGCCGCAGTGTACACACTTGGACAGTTTCAAGATTTTAGCACTTATATTATGATAATATTGGCTAGACATAAATCTATAGTGTGACGAGGAAAATCGTCTGTTATATTAATCTTTGAGAACGTCAGAGAAAACCTGATGAGACAGAGAGACTGTCCCATTTACCGGTAGGATATTGTAAACAGAAGTTAATAAGTTTGGGAATAAGTGATGAAGAATGTACAGCTGTAGAGCAGGCCTTAGAATGGCAAGGTGAAGAGATTCATAATTCGCGAAGTCGGTCAATTAACCAGACATGAGGCACTTTGGAAAGGAGGAGTCTTAAATTTGGCGAGTGAAGTTAGTAAAATATTGTTTGGAACACTAGATCAACAGGATGCTTCCTGTTTCAAATCAACAACTGATTTAATTGGAAATGAATAGAGCCACTTTCTTAAGTTGAGGAAACCGTACGTAACAATAGTAAAAGCAACTTTGACGAGTTTCAGTAATAGTATTTGCACTCCATTGAGTCAGGGCTAGTGGTTATTCGTTTCTCCAAAAGAGGAAGGCTTGACAATGACAAGAAGCCGACAGACGTACTGGTCAAAGGAAAAGGGAGACTAACATTTTATGAAAAATGTAAAGGGTGTGGAACTCAGGTGCTCACACAGTCCGAACAAGTAATACGAATTAAAGTGACCAGTGAAGACATAATGCCAGCTTTAAATGTGGAGACTAACTTCTGTATTATATATAAGGAAAAGAGGAATGTAACTGAGTTACAGTTAGACATGCTAGTGGAACATGTAATATGACATTTAGATGACCTTCGAGTAGCTGGTTATAAAATAATAGAAATACAAGAGGAAATAGCTTTCTAAGAGCAACACACTTTCTCAGAAATGTCTTGGTGACTTTACTCGTTCTGGTGTTATCTAGCAGCTGTAATACTTATTATTGCGTGTATATGTTGTTTGTGTAGATACTACGAACGTGTTAGAGATTGCGTTAATTACATGTGGAAAGGCATGGGTGATGATTGACGTCGCAGAGGGAGAATCAGAATGACCATAGTAAAAACGTGTGAAAGATCGGAAACGACACACATCCGTAGTACACGGTCTCTTCGGTGAAGCAGAGAACTGAGCGTAAAGATCTTAAGGAGGGTAAAGAACGTGATGAAGGCTCCGTTACGTTTGAACGCAATGAGGAAAGAGCTGCGTTGCTTATGCCATCACCAAGCAGAGATCAAAGATGAGGCAAGGCGTTGCAGATCTCCCTTAAAAAACTTGGAGTTTGTTAATGTAAACTCCAGAAGCATCCCTACCTATTGAGTAGGAGCAGGGGAGGAATCTAAATGTGGTTGGCCATAGGAGCCCTCGATGTGGAAAATGACTCGCCACATGGGCCGACGCTTGTTGAGTGTGGGTGGATTTAGGAAGGGAGAAATAGTGCACATATACGAGTCTTTAAAAACCCATGTTTTTGCTTTCAGAGGGAGCTCTCAGTCAGATCGCTGGTTCGCTGACTGCGTGTCGCTGGTGGTCAGCCACGGTAAGCTCCGAAGTATCTGTTTTTCTGACACTGAGTTCCGTTCTCAAGTTAGAACTTAGCTGCCTGCTATGCTTTTTCTAATGTTTAGAATTAGCCTTCAGTGTAGAACGTAGTTTCATCGCAAATAAGTAGTTTAATCAGACCCCTGAAATCCCATGAGTGTCCTGGTGCTGCAAGCATCCTGTCGAGTTCCAGAATCATTTGCTTTCGTAGGTGCCCCCTGACAGTGCTTGCCTGCCTTCTCTGGGAAATTCTCTTTCTGCATTTGCTCCTCCCCTCTCGTGAATTGCAGTCTGACCATAAGCCCCCGTTTTTCCCTCTTTCCTGTGTTAGGACACGACAACTTAAAACCCGAACGACGAAAGATTTTTGCAAAAGCTATTTGTAATGAACTTAACAATATATTTTTATCATCATCTGTATCGCTTTAGACCGTCTCAGCACATGCGATTCGCGTAAAAGCTGTTTGTAACTTCATTTTATGTGAAACTTTAGATGGCTACATCGTGGCAACGGATAAAGGTTTCACAAAACAATATGGCGACAGATAATTAAAAAAAATTGTTCAAATGGTTCTGAGCACTATGGCTCTTAACATCTTAGATCATCAGTCCCCTAGAACTTAGAACTTATTAAACCTAACTAACCTAAGGACGTCACACACATCCATGCCCGAGGCAGGATTCGAACCTGTGACCGTAGCGGTCCCGCTGTTCCAGGCTGAAGCGCCTAGAACCGCTCTGCCACTTCGGCCGGCAGTTAATTAAACGTATTTTTCTATCATCTTACGAAATTTGAACTCATTCGCTCAAGTCTGACGTACGCAAGTGGCGTGCTGAAAGAAGTTCACAAAGAAACTTATGTTTGAACGTAAGATCTGTATGAAGTTCAATTTTGAGAGTGCGGTTACAATTTTATCGTAGGAATGTATTTTGAATACACTCACTTTTAAAGGTTTCCGTGCATTCAGTTAACGTACGAACCAATGGTACCTGCTACATTTAGCTCGACTTTAAATCATCATATCTCGACAAAGGATGGGGATTACTGAATAAAAGAATTTCGTTTTCACTTTTTCCATGTATCTACCTTTGTGCAAAGTTTGAGCCGATTCGTAAAAGCCTGAAGTACAGAAGTGGCCCGCTTCAATTACCTCCAAGAATAAAGTGTTTTTTGCACGTCAAATCCAAGTGGAGCAAGATCATTTCTAACGGTACAAACTCATCGTACCCCAAGATCCGATACTGTTGTAGGCCAAATCTGAACCGTCAGTCTCAATGCCGCGAGGAATTAGTTAAGTGTAATTGATGTTCCACGTAAAAGCCGAACTAGTGTGACAGTTTTTTCACGTAAAATCGGAAGGACGCACACACAAATCCTGCCACTAGCTCAACGTTAATTTCAGCCCAATTAAAATATTTTGAAAAAGGAATCAGTCGATTCGCACAATTTTCCTGGGCGTCTTGCTTAATGAACTGTAACATAGCTACAGTGTGAGAGGTGTTCGAATGGCTATAGAGATGGCGGTTGATCCGTTCTAGACCAACACATTTTACTACGTGTTCCTACCCCAAAATGGTACCGAGCTCCAACACCCTCCCGAAATCATTATTATGCGCGCCGTCGTTTCAGACACATTTGCTATAGCGCTTAGGCGCTGTAACGATAGTCTGACTTGGCAGATAGCATGTAATATTATTTCTGCATCGCCACTTTCAAGCTCTTTAACAGTCAAAAATGGCTCTGAGCACTACGGGACTTAACAGCTATGGTCATCAGTCCCCTAGAACTTAGAACTACTTAAACCTAACTAACTTAAGGACATCACACAACACCCAGTCTTCACGAGGCAGAGAAAATCCCTGACCCCGCCGGGAATCGAACCTGGGAACCCGGGCGCGGGAAGCGAGAACGCTACCGCACGACCGCGAGCTGCGGACTTTAACAGTCAAAATCGTTTCTGTATTAGTAGAAGACAAGAGGTGACTACTTGGACGATCAGTAAATTCTATTCAGGACACATACAGGAAGGTAATTCTGTCGACCTTGACCGCGAATAAACGCCATACACATGATTTTCCGGACTTTATGATAACGTTGCAAATGAATGCAACCGGTCTTGTGTACGAAAACAGTTTAAGAGCGTAATAAGATCTTGATATACTGGGTGAATCACCTAAATGGTGCACCGAAAATATTGTGGAAATGCAAAGTGCTATTTATGTGCGGTTTTCGCAGAATGGATTGGTAGTGAAGGGTTGATCTTTAGCCAATAAACGGTAACAGTACTTAGAAAGTGTATTTTTTCTGCAAACGTACAATTTTTAAATGGAACAACGCATATTGACATTAACAAACCAAAAGTAAGGTAAATTGCAATTACATCGGTGGTTGCAGAACTCCAGTGCGAGTGGTTTACGAGGTATAGTGGTTTGAAAGGTCTCCCAACCGACACTTGTTTGTGCTTTTCGGCTTGCGTAGTTGCTAGGTACGATATTGTTATGTTTGTTTACCGTGGGCTTGTTTGTTCTTTGAGTGCATTATGACTCGCTAGTTAGTTAGTGCGTTATAGTCCAAACAGTAGATTGTAAGCAGACGATGGGATTTACCAGTGCCGAAAAAGCCGACATGTTCATGATGTATGAACAGTGTAGAAAGAATGCTCTCCATACTTCTACAGTGTATGCGGCAAGATATGCCAATAGACGTCTACCATCTCGGCAATTATTTATCAGCCTCTTCAACCAGTTGCATAGAAGTGGTCGTGTAACACCTAGAATGAAGGGAACAAGTTACGACAGAAGAGGGAGAAATTAATCTTCCTGCTGCTGTTGCAATTGATCAGCCTGTTAGCTCCCGCGCAATCGCACGAGGAAGTGGCATGAGTCAAGCGTTATACGCATTTTCCATCCACATAGGTTCCACCGCTTTCGCATCTCTCTCCATCGAGAGTTGCATGGTACGATTATGAGCATCGTATTAACTTCTGTGTAGGTGCGTTAAGGGGAGACGGAAGGTAAGTGGGCTTCAAAATTTCGATTTTTAGATCCAAGCATATTTGAAATGCCTGGTCTTTCCTGCGTAAAACAGTTTTTGTTTTATACTAACACGACAATTTTTTCCTGAGATATGTTGGTTTTCCCGACGCTCTGTGCAATCGGGGGACGGATATGTGCACAACAACCCTATGGTCCTAATGTCGCAATTTCTAAATTAGAGTACATTGGACATGTCCAGAAGAGAATGGGGTCCAGGTTGAGAAGATTATTGAAAGAAAAGCCAAAAATATATTGGAAGATGGTAAGATGACAGGTGGTAAAGGTCGCCTGACAAATGTTGAAGTAGGCAGATTACAGGATTATTATGGCTTTGCCATAAGAACAAATGTAGGAAATTTAGAAAACATGAAAAATGATATCCTTTTCCATAAGCTATCCATAAATGAAAATCCGGTGCACGGTCTTTGCCCGAATGATTCTGACACTTGGTGCAAGTACAGGAGAAGTGCCAGATATGACCGCAAACATTTTTTACCTGCATCAGTAATGACTGAAATTAAACCCACACTTAGAGACCTTTGTAAAGATACCTAGTTGAAGAAATTTAAATGAATGTGTGAATTCGGTCATTGGGAACCGGTTACCAAAAACTGTGTTTGTTCAGCTTACAACCCTCAAATTTGGTGTTTATAATGCTATTCTATGCTTCAGTGGTGGTGTAATTAGAAAACTGGATGTTTTCGAATTGTTGGCAATAAAATCTAGTGGAAATACTGCAAAATCGTTCGTGCAAATACTTAAAAGAGAGTATCCCCAAAGGAGATATTGCTAATTTAAAATGCACAAAAGAAGCCAGACAGAAAAAATAAGAGGGACAAAGAGAAGAAAAGAACGGTATGATTCACATGATGCTTAGTATGGTGCAGGAAAGTATTAGTGGTAAGTAATTCTCATCAATAACTATACTAGAATTGCTATATGAAACTTTAAATGGATTTTTCTCAAAACTACATAATTTTTTATTTTCAGGTAACATTATTAAATAAACTAATGGGGTAGGAAACATGATTTTTGGTCAATTTGTACTGCAGAGGGTAATAAGTTGTTACAAGTAAATTAAGGAACAGCAAACACTCAGATACTGTTTTATAACAATTAATGTACAAGAAAAGTTAAATTTTACTAGTGAAAGAATAAAATTTTTTTTCTTCAAAACCATAAGAGGTAGCATGTTCATTGTACTTGTAAATTGAGGCATATATGTTATATATATATGCAGTAAAAATTTCATTCTTTTATCATAGTTATTTTGAAAAGGATACCTACTCAAAGGGTAAAATAGCATTGGCAAAAAAAAAAAAATGGTTCAAATGGCTCTGAGCACTATAGGACTTAACAGCTATGGTCATCAGTCCCCTAGAACTTATAACTACTTAAACCTAACTACCCTAAGGACATCACACAACACCCAGTCATCACGAAGCTAGCATTGGCAGAACAGGAATAACAATTGTCTTCCGTCTCCCCTTAAGACAAGATACTCCAGATGTATTATGTATCTTGTTTAGTTATGAAGCCACATTTACTAATCATGGGCAGGTAAGCCCCCGAAACATGCACTATAGGTCTGTTAACAATTCCCGCTGGCTTCGTCAGGCGCAACGTCAGCGTTCATGGAGTGAGATTGTGGGATGGTGAACCATCAACAACCATCAACTGAGAGTCTGGTCTTTCATAGACGGATCAGATCCACAGAGTGTATCTCAAGGTGGCAGCTTAGTACGGTCGAAAGTAGTAATCCTGTGTACACAAACGAAACGAAGGTAATCAAAAACTTCATACCAGAAGCTTTCTTCACATGGTTTTCATATCATTGGACTGGTTGTAGAGGATCTGTTCAGTAGAAGGCCCTTCCCCCGGACGTGATGTCTGTCGAGTTTCTCAGTGAAAGCTGAAAGACGCTGTCTACAAGGACGTACTAACTACACCCGATGATGTGCAAGGGCTTATTACTGCAGCCTGCACAGACATCTCCACTGAAATGGTAGCACGCAGGCAGGAGTCGTCCCATACCAGACTGAAAGGGTGTATTGTCGCTGTCGGAAGTCATTTTGAGCACCGCTTGTGACGGTCAGCTGTCTCGTTACAGGCCAGAATCCACGTAACTAGTGTACGTACTTGCGTTGTTCTTTGGTATGTTCTATCATAGGTATTGCACAAATTTCATATGTGAACTTTTCAAGATACTATGTCTCGTAATCGAATGGCAATAGAACCCTGCTACAAACATCACTAACATTCTAATTTACCCTACTTTTATTTTGTTAATATCATTATACATTACATTTGAGAAAGAGTGCGTTTGCACAAAAGGACACTTTCTAAGTATTATTACAATCGATTTATTTGATAACAATACGAGCCCCTGACTAGCAATCCATTCTATAAGAACCACACATCAGTAGCACTTTCCATTTCCGGAATATCTGCGATGTAAGTTTTAGGTGATTCACGCTGAATAAAAGTGTCTTTGGGTCTCAGAACTTTATGCCATAATAAAATTTGTGCATCGAAATAGGTGCTACATTTGTCGAACAATTTTTGTTATTTAGCGCGTGAGGAAAGGCGACATTCAAAAATCATACTATTCGATGTTCCTGGTAAACACAGAGAGGATCCGTTCCCAGATATATGACCTGAGGTCGAGTTTTATGAGCTTAATGTTCTCCCTTCTTCCACAACCTGTATACTGATGACCGAAAGCATTACAGTCATCTACTTCATGCATGTTGGTCCATCTTCGGAACGCAATGCAGTCGAGTTCTGCTTGACAAGGATTCGGCAAGTCGTTGACAGATTCCCTGTGGTAGATAGTACCAGACGCCTACGCACTGACCACGTGACTCCCAAGATTTCAGGCTATCATTGTGGGCGCGAAATTGACAGCCGATAGCGTCCCAGATGTCTTCCATCGGATTTAAAACAGACCAATTTGTTGGCCAAGGTTATCAAGTTGAGTTCATTGCCACGCTTATAACCGTTTTAGTCCTTGTGGTACGGACAATTATCCGAAGGCAAGATGCCATTTCAGCCGTGTAATACGTCAGGCGTTTAGCGATGCAGGCGATCGGCAACAACTTTCACTGGTCAACATCTTAGAAGTTGTATTCGTATACTGCTACAGGTCACCAGTCTGTGTCTGTGGCGCGGTACGTGTTTCGAGCAAACGTTGGTCTGTATAACGCCGATAATGCTTCAAATGGCTCTGAGCACTATGCGACTTAACTTCTGAGGTCATCAGTCGCCTAGAAGTTAGAACTAATTAAACCTAACCAACCTAAGGACATCACACACATCCATGCCCGAAACAGGATTCGAACCTCCGATCGTAGCGGTCGCGCGGTTCCAGACTGTAGCGCCTAGAACCGCACGGCCACTCCGGCCGGCCCGCCGATAATGATTCACCATTCGCCTCTGTACTGTTAATTCACATTCCTTACCGTGTCACACTCCGCACATCACCGCCAGATGGAGCGCAGCCTCACAGTGGGCAGTGGTCGTAATGATTCGGCTTGTGAGTGTACAAGTCAATATGTTGTACGACCTTGGAAACATCTTCAGCATGAGTAAGATGTTCTTCGTTCCAATATTTTCATTGTCTTTTCTGTGAAGTAGAAGAATGCCTGTGTGCAAGATTACGGCTGCAGCTGCATTTCACATTTCTGTTGCGCACTCCAATATCTCACATTCCCTATTCCACCCCCAGCCCCCCGCCCCCCAATCTTTGTTTCTTTCTCTGGTGCACAATATGGCGTACTACTCGCTGGCCTCTTACACAGGCACACATTTCGCCTGGCTGCGCCTTATATTGCCGAAGAAAACGGGAACAGTCAACCAAGGCGCACGTTGGTGCTGCAGAAGTATAGTTGATGGGTGCGATACGAATGTACCTGGTTATCCAGTGTTTCTGTGCTCCATCCACCAAAACAAAATATGTATAGACGTAGCCCCTCTGGAACCGAGAAATACGCCAGGCTCTTGACCTGCTTTCCGTTGTAATACCGATTTACTTCGAACACAAAAGTCACTATTAAGTCTAACTGCAATTACTAACCAAAGAAGTAGCGGTCGCAGACAGAATGTTTGTCTATCGCTAGATCTCTGTTTTTATAGCTTCCTGCACGACAATCCAGAGATCATCATGATCAGGCAGTTTACGTTTGTCGTGATACACGGAAGGAACTGTCACGTTCATAGCTAACGGGTATCTCGTTCGTAGGTATATGTCGGCATTAAGTATCAACGAAATGCAAGATTCCAAAGAAGCAGATTATCAAGGAACGTTCCAGAAATTTATAAAACTCTTTTTGTTTTGGATGTGACGATTTGTACATACCCTTTCTTAGCAGGATATATTTTACACCAAATTATTTTTGCTAGTGTACTTTGGCATTATTGCTACAGCTTTTCATTCCCACAACCAATAGCATAATTTTTAACCAACATTTCATACTGTTATATGACGGCTTCGTTTCCCACCAAATTCATTTATCGAACAGAGTTCATCCTTTTATTCATGTATCAACACTGAAACAAAACGAACAAAAATGTATGCGTGATTCTATACGTACAACACATTTAGAATATAATTATCTCTGATTGACGTTCTCTGAACGGAAAGATCATAAGTTATGTTAACTGACAAACAATACCCTGGCAAACTAGCAGTCATATCTTGGGACAACTACTATATAGAAAACCAAACGTCGGGACACTGTTTAGGATAAAACCTTACAAATAACCATGCTCCATATTGCATTATTGTAGAGCTCCGGCTGTAGAATAACATTGAATCAGTGATGGGCCGGTGGAAGTGAGTACGTCATAACTGACTTGCTCGTGCTAATACGTGTCATGCTAAAGAGTGCATTTAGCAATTAACTTAGCTGAAGATAACGGTTTCAGCTCACGAATGAAAGTCATGCAAACTGTAAAGTCACGTGAATGACTGGCTACGTAACATGCTATGATATTTCACGCTGAAATACACTAACTCCACAGCATAACAAACGAGCACCTTATTTGGACAAAACCCTGTTATTGTACACACCCACATACGATCGCTTACCAGAAACACTTCTACGCTCGGCTCGCTGTTTAGCTGTCATTTTATGGGCCTACACTGACAGCGGCTCTAACTGAACCTGTAGTATTTCGTGGAACTTTGCTCGATTGGTTAAAAAATGCATGGCACCTGCGATGCAGGACACCTAATAGTAATGGTTTTACTACTATATTATTGACCAGTTAGTTCAGATAGCTGTTAATATTTTGATATGTCGATCCATTGTTAGCAACATTGGTTAATGTTCTCCTACGCCTAGTGGAGGATATTACATCACAGTGTTTTTAATGATCGTCGATCAGTCAAGCTAAGCTTCCGTGAATGGCGCACGAAATCGTTGAATAAGTGTGTTCATCAACTACACTCCTGGAACAAGATTACTAGTCAAAACCTTTCAGAACCTTAGTTGTATAGAACTGTGGACAGGTCTGACCAACAGAATTCTCATATTAAAACCTTAAGCTTTGTACAAGGTATGGACAACTAAATTAACGGTTGTAACTTCAATGATTTCGGGTTTACAACTGGTACTTGATGTCGTTTCTGGGATTTCGCAAATGTCATTAGATCAAAAGTATCCAGACACCGAATTATAATGCAGAATTGATCACCAGATGTCTCAAGAGATGGATCCACCAGTAAAAATGTTTTGTCGCAGCTAGAGGAGCACTAACAGCAGCACAGGCTGATCAGGAGGCATAAGTAACTTCAGTCATGGACTAGACGTTGGATATCATCTGAGTAACAGATTCATCAAGGGCATGGCAAGTCTTCTAAGGCTGCCGAAGTGGACTGTTGGTAATGAGATTCTGAAGGGGAAATGTGAAGAAACAACCACAGCCAAACCGAGACCAAGAGAACCCTATGAGCTGATGGACCGAGACACCCAAGCAATGTGGATGATGGCTGTAAAAAACCTAATGAAATCAGCAGAAGCAATTATTAGTGACTTCGAAAGCACTATCAGCAGAGCAGCTGGCACTACGACTGTGTGAAGAGAGCTAAAAAGAATGGGATACAATGTCCAAGCAGCTCCTCAGAAACAGGACATTTATGGAGTCAGTTCTCAGTGGCCACTGAACAGTAAATGACTGCATATAAGTGGTCTGTAATGATGCTATAGACTGTGTTAATCTGACTGAATGTTTCAGGTTTGGCAAATGCCTGGAGAACTTGTAAACACAAGAGGTGTTTATTATTTATAGTATATGTATGTGTGGTTGTCTAATGTTGTCTCCACAATGGAATTCTCACGCCTGCAAATTATTAATGCAGCCCTTCCAGTGACAACCTATATTAAAAAGAAGTGATATGTTGTGGTTGTACTTCATATCAGTTTAGCACACCAAAACAATTATTCTTATCAGAATGCTACTAGAATGAAACAAAAAATTGGATAGTACAAATGACTTATTTTCAAAAAACCTAGAGAGTATAAAAATTGAATAAATATGAAGTATCCAACATTAGAATCTACCCTAAATGTAATTTTGAGATTTGCTGAACATTTGTTTGAGATTCTTCAGACCATGTCCTTATCTTCAGACTGACAGAAAGCTGGCTAGCACTGATTAGCAGTGACAAACATTAGAACTATACTCAAACTGATACTTTCAGAACAAGCTCGAAGGACAAGTAAAATGGAGTGTGAGTGAGTGATTATGGGTACATCACTAAATTATTCTAAAACTGTTGTTCTTGGTGATAAAGAGCAATTTATTTTCCAAATTCTTTATTTTCTTGAGTTGCTCTTAAGACTTTATCTCCTATGTTTTCGATTCTATAAATAAAAGTTTGCTCTTCATTTTTATGTTTTTCATATTGAGTTACAGGTTGTTTTCTCCATTTTTTTAAATTTCTCTCTTTAATGGTCTTTTATCTTTCTACTTCAGTTAGCTGCTTAACAATCTATGGATCATATTTTTAACGTCTATTAACGATAAAACATTAATGATTATTTTCTTGGAGTATTATGTTTAATGATTACGTTTTTTTAAATGTCTTTAATGTATATTTTTTAAAATTTGTATCTTTAAAAGGCTTTTATTCAAAGTTTATGTTTCTATTCACTAGGTTCCCCAGTCATTTCAATTGTAATAAAATAAACTTATTATTATTCCAACATATAGGATTTAAATTTCTTTGAATTCATAAAAATTTAAATTGCCACCAACATATTCATGGTGTATATAATTTCAATTTTTGTCATCTTCCCTAAAATATTTAAAATTTAAAATTATTTGTTATAACTATTTGTTCTGGTATTTTTAATACGTTTGAGCTAAATAAAAGCTATCTACTGCTTTATGTCATCCTGTAGTAAAATATACATTAACTATATCTCGATTTTCAACAATAAAATCATCAAATAAAACTGTGAAAACTTCACATCCATCTACTGGACTAATTTCATCATTATTTTTAATAAAAGCTGCAATTTTTTCATTGTATTTTCAATTTTTTCCCATCTTTTTATAAATTCTGAGTATTTTGATTTGATGTGAACTATGAGAATAAATATGTAAATGGTTAATTTTATCCGATTTTAACCATCCAGGAGCTAATATATAATTATTATTCCCTAATATCGTTTTTCACAGCAATTTGAGCCTATGTCAACACATTGAGTAGGATTTGTTATAAGTTTCCCCTGTTTACTTTTAAAAATTTTTCTGGAGTTCTTATTTGGTTCCCAGTTAGTTTTCATTTACTTAGACTATTTTAATTAATATTAAATGGGTCATCTACTCCAACTAAAAATAATTCGTCAGTTATTAATAACAGATAATCAGCACTTTGAGAGGTGTTCATAATAATGTAGCATTATTTGATATTTGTAGAACATTTTTTAACTCCAAGTATTACATCAAAAAGTAATAAGTTATATTCTTATGGAGAATGTATAATGATTCCTATTGACCAATAAAGCATGGAAGAAGTTATTCATAAAAATCACAAACACTCACATAAAAAAAGATATAATTTTAAATGAAGTTATTATTGAGAGTGATGCTAAACTATATATGCATATAAAATATGGCATTGGAAAAATTTTAAGCTTTAATGCTCAAGTAATTGAAGCTATTAAAAAAATATTGCTAATAATTTTCAAAATATTACTGAAACTTAGGTTTAATAAACAAATCTTTTAATTTAGCTGATGGTATGTTTGCAGAAAAAACTAATAGTACTGCTTTTTTTAATTCCAGTTTAAAATTCGGTTTTCCTATAATTTAACAACCAAAATATCTTAAACTTTTTCCAATTTCTGAGAAACAAATTCAAGATTTAAAAATTAAAATTACTGATGTTTATAATAACCTCAAAGATTTTAATAGTGATACTCGAAGAGGTAATTTACAAATTAATTAAATACATTATAGAAATTGTGAAGGTATTCAGTTGTCACAGTGTTCTGTACATAAATGGATTGAATTATTACAAATGCCAACAATATAAACAATTTAAATTTGTTTACAAAGTTAGTGAACTAGAACTAAATCTTTTATATATTATTAGTAACTGTGAATATTTAAATACTAAATATTATGAAAAAACTTTTAAAGCTAAAAATCGAATGTATAATTTACTTCTCATATAGAAATAATAAAGTAATTAATGGACAGTGTAAGATAGTAAGTATTTTATAAATGGAAATATTAAACTAAAATTTAAAGGAATGAAAAAAATAAAAATGGTGACAAATACAATCTTTATATTTTTCACGAAATGTACTCATTTCTGAAAAATGTGAAAAAATGTTCATTTTAATAATGTCAGAAATTTTTAATCTTACAAATTAAAACTGGAAAATCATTTTTTTATCCTGAAAACCAATACATTTTTTCTTTATGAATGGGTATTGAAATAAAAAGTGATTCTAATTTCTTGTAAGAAAATTAGTGATATAAAATAAATTTTTCTTTAATATTGCTAATTGTGAATATATAAATACAACATATATGCAAAAGAATTTGTTTGGAACTCAATAATGATTTTAATATTATTTTGCCACAAAGATACAGTAAGTGAATTGATGAACATCAGTTCCAGTTTCTTGAAGATGAGATTACTGAACTAAATATAAAGGGATAAAAATAACAAATTTTCCATTCTGGAATTCACTATTGTGCCAAATGGAACTTAACATAGGTCTTTTCTCAAAGTAACATTACTGTTGACGAAAATCACAATTTTTGTAGATTAGAAAGTTGAAAAAATATTGTAAATTAGATAAAAATGATTTAATTTACTTATATTGAAACACTTAAGATACAGAAGCATCTACAACCCATTAACTTTTCCTAATTTTTGAAATCATGATGAAATTATTTAAGTACACCTTCTAGAACAACAGTTGATTACTATTCAGTTGCAAATGATTACAGACTGAATTTTTGGAAAATAACATAAATTCAGTTGACACCAAACATCTCTTAAATGTTGCAGAACCAAATATTATGCAATGAGTTAACGAAAATTTAAAATTATTGAAGGGTTTAAAAATTAATCTTATTTATCTTGTGACTATAAGACGAAATCAAATAATTATGTTAAGAAGTACGGCAATACAGCGTAGATCCCTCAAAGTGGTTGGTGGGTCACATTGTCCATAAACATCGCTTTTCAATCTACACCTGGCATGTTCGAGGGGGTTCATGTCTGAAGAACATGCTGGCCACTCTAGTCGAGCGATAGCGTTATCCTCAAGAAAGTCATTCACAAGACATACACGCTAGGGGCGCGGCTTGTCGTCCATGAAGACGAATGCCTCGCCAATATGCTGTCGACATGGTTGCACTATCAGTCGGAGGATGGCATTGACGTATCGTACAGCCGTTCCGGCGCCTTCTATGACCACCAGCGGCGTACGTCGGTCCCAAATAATGCGACCCGAAACAGCAAACAACCTACACATTGCTGTACTCGTTGGAAAGTGTGTCTAGGGCGTTCAGCCTGACTGAATTGCCTCCAAACACGTCTCCGACGATTGTCTGGTTGAAGGCACATGCGACACTCATCGGTGAAGAGAATGTGATGCCAATCCTGAGCGGACCATTCAGCACAATCCTGAGAGTGAAGTTGCGCTTCATGCAGCCTATTTCGCACAGTTTGAGTCGTAACTCGACGTCCCGTGGCTAAACGAAAAGCATTATTCAACATGAAGTCGTTGCTGTCAGGATTCGTCCAAACCATAATCCGTTGGTAGCGTTCATCCACTGCAGTAGCAGCCCTTGTGCGGCCTCTGCGAAGCCATGTCATCGACAGTTCCTGTCTCTATGTATCCCTCCATGTCCGAAACACATCGCTTTGGTTCCCTCCGAGACCCCTGGACACTTCTCTTGTTGAGAGCCCTTCCTGGCACAAAGTAACATAGCGGACGCGATCGGACAACGGTATTGGCCGTCTAGGCGTGGTTGAACTACAGACAACACGAGCCGTGTACCTCCGTCCTGGTGAAATGACTGGACGTGATCGGCTGTCGGACCCCGTCAGTCTAATAGGCGCTCCTCATGCATGGTTGTTGACATCTTTGGGCGGGTTTAGTGACATCTCTGAACAGTCAAACCGACTGTGTCTGTGATACAATATCCATTGTAAACATCTATTTTCAGGAATTCTGGGACTATGTTCATTGTTTTATACCATAGATGTAGTTTCACAAGAACCAGAGCGATAAGTGTTGTAGAAACACGAAAACACCTTTTTCACAACATCGAGCACACAATACACATGATGGATTTTTACACTATCCATTATACTAATACAGTATGAACCCAGCAGAACTGATCTGGAGCCAAGTTAAGTGATTTTTCGCGAGAAATAACACTATTGTTAAGCTGCCAGACGTACTGGAACTACCGTACGGAGATTTTTCGCATTTCCCTCCCGAACGCTGGGGGGATATAGAACGACACGTCATAAAAGAAGAGGTGAAAATGCGGCACCTGGCTGGCTTCGTGGATTCTGGTGTTAACGGAACTGTTATCATTGTGGCAGGAGACAGTTCTACAACTGAATGTACAAGGTGTATCAAAAAGAATAATCCCATTTGGCGCATCTATATTTCTGAAACTAGTTCCTTATACAATGGATTTTTTTATTGATGAACGGGAAACTGAAAAACTTTTTTCGTACCTTCTCCTAGGCATTCAATATGCCCCCTAGAGACGCACGGCATATGTCAGTGTGGTATTCAAATTGTTCCCATACTGCAGCGGGAATGTCTTGAGTTACAGCATCCACAGCTGTTTTTATGCGATGTCTCAGTTCAGTCATTGTTGTTGGTAATGGAGACCCATGGACAGTCTTTTATAAACCTTCACAAGAAATAGTCACGTACAGTCAGGTCCGATGACCTTGTAGGCCAGTAATGCAAGACTGAATCATTTGGTCCAGTGCAACCGATCCGTCTTTCAGTAATCCTATGATTTAAAAATTTCCGCACTTCCAGATGGCAGTGTGGCGGTGCCCCATCCTGTTGGTAAATGAAGTCATTCGAATCAAGTCTCAAACTGTGGGAAAACAAAGTTATCAAGCATATTGAGATATCTGATTCATGTAACAGTGTTCTCGGCAAAGAAAGGTGTATGCCTTTCCCTTCGAAACTGCAAAAAATACATTAAATTTTGGAGAGTCCCTCACATGTTGTGTAACTTAACGTGGTTGTTCCGTACCTCGTATTATCACATTATGACGGTTCACATTTCCATTTAAACGGAGTGTTGCCTCGTCACTAAACACTAAGCGTGGAAGAAAACTGTCATCCTCCATCTTGCCAACGACGAAGTTACAGAACTCCACACGTTGTTGTTTATCACCTTTACGAAGATCTTGCAGTAGCTGAATGTTGTATGGTTTCATGTGCAAACGTCGACGAAACACACGCCAGAGAGACATCGGGGGCATGTTGACCTGTCGAGCTGCACGGGGAACGGATTTCTGCGGACTCCTTGTGGTAACTGTGGCGGATGCGTTCGACGTCTGTGTCAGACACTCGGTGACGGCCCGGCTGTTTGCCTTTACACAAACAACCTGTTTCTCGGAATTGATCATGACATCGTCTAATTCTCTGTGCAGTAGGAGGGTCTACACCATTCCTAGTACGAAAGTCTGGCTGAACGGTAATTACTGACGCACAATGCGCAAAACACAGAACACAAAACGTTTTCTTTGGCCCCGACCATTTTTACTAGAACTGAAGTGGGTTCAAATGATTCAAATGGCTCAGAACACTATGGGACTCAACTGCTGAGGTCATTAGTCCCCTAGAACTTAGAACTAGTTAAACCTAACCAACCTAAGGACATCACACACATACATGCCCGAGGCAGGATTCGAACCTGGGACGGCAGCGGTCTCGCGGTTCCAGACTGCAGCGCCAGAACCGCGCGGCCACTTCGGCCGGCGAACTGAAGTGGGCGCACAATGCTGCTACCTAGCGGGAACTATGTAAGACAGGAGAGTGTGCTGTTTCCAAAAGCACGTTGTTCACGCTCATGGGTCAAATAGCGTAATAGTTATGATTTTTTTTTAATCGCTGATTAATTTTTGATACACACTGTACTACTCGAATTCTGATGAGGAAGGAGCTAAGAGACTACCAGACGACTGACTCTGGTTAATATCTTCAGTGGTTTCAGTATTCAATAATACCGTGAAATCACTTCAGTAGGCTTTTGCATCTCACATAGCTCGATCAGAAAAATTACTGCTTGTTTAACTTAGGAATTTTTCGGCTCCTGTTTGTAATTATATTACTTTGTTAGGTGCGAATGAGAGAATTTTATGCTTTCAGTCTGGTCACCTAAGAAGCACAAAGTAGTGCCGGAGTTTTGCTGAATATTGTTTCATTCCCTTTAAAAATTAAATAGCATTCGAAGCTATATTGTTTCTCCGTTCGTCTCCTTTTTACGTCTTAACTGCAACTGCTCACATTATTTCACGTTAGTTGGACCAGCTAGGGAAAGCTATTGTCCCGTATTGTGGCTCAGTCTATAGTTTGTAACATACCACAAAACGTATTCATAATATCGCACTTTACTGTACTGGACACAGGTTGGCTTCCGCTCCACGTGAGATTAAATCCAACGAAATTCAAGCAAACGCGGAAGAAAACATAGTTTACTCTTATGACGAACACTATTATAGTGTCCACTAATAGTTCTAGAGATTATTTTGGATTATTGTACTTCAGTACCACCGGACTAGAATACGTTTTCGTAATTATGGTTTTTGAATTTCACAACAGCGAAATGTAAAGCTGTTTTCAATCCGAAGGATGATTTGGCCACCACAGTGCTTTACTGGACGCGCCCCCGTTGGATTTGATATGCCGCTTCCAACCTCTGACCTTCGACCCAAGAAAGGTTCAGTGTCACACAGCCGTTAAATCGCTGTGTGACTCGACGTTTGTCATAAAGATGAACAATCACCTGAGGTAACAGAAGCCATAGCTGTCAGGAGGCAAGCTAGCACCGGCTGGAGTTTGATTGCACAGTCTGTGGCCAACTCAGCTATCCAGACACTATACAAGACAGTATTTACTTGCTCTAGCTAACAACGTTATGCTGAAACTTGTAATTAGTCATTATATTAGTTGAACGTAATGCTTTTAGCTCGGCAAAGTTAGGCACATTCGGAATTCATGTCTATCCTCATTTACTGTTTGTCCAAAACCATGGTATTGGTGTCGTTCCTTCGAGCTGTCAGGAGGGTGAAGCTGGAGTCAACCCAAAGAAATACCAATTATCTCGTATTTTATGCGGAGCCAAGTGTTGATGGAAAACTTCGGTTTGTTTCCCATTAAAAAGAGTAAATAAAAAAACCGAAACTCTTCGTGCCGATTAGATAGAGCTGTGCCATGCATTACTCTTGTGGGATATTCGTTTTATCGAAATGTATTAACAAAGGCAGGAAAACACTAAGAAGAACTACCACTCAGGCTCGTGCTGACTACTTGAGCGATGCAACACCGCTGGTCAGTCGTCGCTGGAGTACTGGTTATTCTTCGTGTTTTGCTCTCCCTGTCAATACATATCGCTAGAACGAATATCGTATTAGACTAATTTAGCAACGCTCTATCGATTGGACACTGGGTGCCGCATGAAAGAAGTGTCGAACAAAATTTTTCTGAACGAGTCCAGCTACGCAGTGTTCAGACTAAACTGCAGATATCTGCCGAAACACCTGGAAAAATGCATGAGGTCTCTTAGGAGTTACATACTGTATTTACAGAGCGCATACCACAGATAGGGTCTCATAGATAACAAGAGACATGTACCACTGTAAGACTCTTTGCCCTGACCACCAGTTCCATTGTTCCATCCGATGATAGTAGTCTACAGCAAGATCAAGAAATATGGGCATTTAGCGTGTAACAGGTATAAGTCATACAGTGACAACGTGTGTTCCATACGGTAAGAGAGATAAGATGGTTCAGATGGCTCTGAGCACTATGGGACTTAACATCTGAGGTCATTAGTCCCCTAGAACTTAGAACTACTTAAACCGAATTAACCTAAGGACATCACACACATCCATGCCCGAGGCAGGATTCGAACCTGCGCCCGTAGCGGTCGCGCGGTTCCAGACTGAAGTGCCTAGAACCGCTCGGCCACTCTGGCTGGCTAAGAGAGATAACTGACTCTATCGTGATCGTATAGACATGCCTACAATTACGTTTGTAATGTCCTCGGGGTTTTATGGTTTCTAGTTCCACACCAATTTTAACACCATAAAGATCTCATACGTGACGCAAACGCCTACCAAATATTCTTACATTACGCACATCGATACGTATACCTTTAGTTGTCTTTTCTGTGTACCATATGCTACTGATGATGGGCCCTGTGCTCGGATTCCGGTCTGGTAATCAAATGTCTTCAATGCAGCTCATAGTACCAAGATGTTTCAACTGCATTTACGATACAACAGATTTAATCCGCTCTCTCATAGATACTTCGTAATACATAGTCGTCTTTTAAGTTAAAAGGAAAAGGCTGATGTTCCACGTACTGTATAATAATCTCGGTCTGTTTTTTCTACTGATAAACAGTAAGTACGGTATCCGTAATGTAATAGCTGAAATATTATGTGAACCAGAAATTTACTCAGGTCTGATCCTTCTCATATTGGAAAATAAAAGTATAGATCAGAATTACTAACTTCATTTCATTTAAGGAAGGAAAAGATACAGAATCTATAAAAACGTGAAATCGATTGCTTTCTAGTTATGTATTTGATATTCGTAATAGGAACTCGATTGCATTGCTGTCAGTGATTTGAGAGATTATTTACAAGATATAGACACCGAACTATTTCGTATCAGGTCCCAGTATAATATGCCCTACGTACATCATGACCAGGTTAATAAATGGATTTAAAGATTCACAAAAGCGTTATCCGACACCTCAGCGCCTGTGATTTCTTTTGTTTCTTTTTTTTGTTTTTGTTTTTTGTTTTCCTGTCGTTAAACTATTGTAAATTTTCAAGAAGATATTGAATTTTAAGAGAATGTAGGAGAAAACTGTGGGCTGATATGGTGTATCATTCATTGTCTGCTGCTCTATCACGATTTGCAGGTATTTGCATGTGTGTGATTAGTATTCCAGATAATTTATGATGTACAGCGGTGATTCCTGTCCATCGGACATCAGACACATGTCACCTGTGTTGCTTATTTACTGGTTGTTTTGTCACAGTGTTCTTTCAGCTTCCTTGTGATAAACAGTAAACAATTAGCCGAAACGTTATGAGGAACGGATAGCATTACTGTCGTCTTTCGTAACTTATGGCTCTGTTTATCTATTTCAAGTATGGTAATTGCCGACATGACGAAATTACAATCGTCTGGCCGCACGTGTGGGTTCTTTGTTTGCTCAGGGAGGTGTCTGAGCGGTACTACAACATGTGAAACATTAGCTCTCCTTATTACAGTAAAGACAAAATATTTGAGTAACTTTATACAATACATGGCCACAGGAGTGTGTCGAATACTTACAATTCTCTTTGAACGGTAAAGCATCACTTGATGCACGCAACTGGAAACTCTTCTCTTGAAGTACATGTTCAGTATACGCAAAAGTACAATGCCATCTGAGATATTAAGAGGAGTAGTCTCCTCACTAGATGATGCTGGCTGCTGGCTGCTACATTGGAGGTCACGAACTGAGGGCGGGTTGAGTCCATGCTCGGCTCCATATTGACCTCTGTGTGATGGTGGATGGCACTGTGATGTCAGAGAGAGAGAGAGAGAGAAAGGAGCGTCTCACATTAGTCGTTGCGGATTGCAGTGAGACGAAGCTAACATCTTTGGTATAGATGTGCTTTGCTTACTTTGGTGTGGCATCGTAATCTTTGGATGATACCACAGTAACATTAAAATTTATAAAATGCAGTAAGGACACAGACCAAAAATTAGATGTCATCCAGCAAAACCTCTTCTAGCCGAAATAATAGCCTCAGTTCGGCAAGGAAGAGGCTCCACAAGATTGTTGAGGTACGTCATGTCCAACTGAAGTCACTCATTGAACATTACATGCCGTATCTCTATTAAATTACGTTGTTGATAAAAACTACGTTTCACCCGCTGTTCCAATTATACGTTTCTTGTGGGGTTAATATCAGTTAATTTAATGAACTAATGCGAGAGAATTCTTGAGTGTTTGTGAAAGCAGTGAAGTCGCTAGAGGTACTGTGGTGCCGGAGGCTGTGGGTGGGACACAGGGCCACTAACGGCTTCAGAGACACGCTGCTGCAGTCCGTAAACGTTTCATTTTCCTTTGCCTCAGGAGGTACAGGTGTCCGTCGTCCAGCTCACTCGGCGGTTTGGTCGCCCTGCTTTGCTGAGGACCCACACCCGTTGCCCGTGGCCCAGCTGCTACAGACACGGCGAGGCACACTACTAGGGACTGTGTGTCAGGAATCTGATTTATCGATATTTAAAAAATGTCATTATCGGACCTCGATATATCAAAAAACATTCTCGATGCCGATATATCGCTGGAAAAATGTCGACGTACCGGTCTAAAAAATATCGGCTGCTCATTGTAAATGTAGTGCCAGTACAAGAGCTGCATAGTTAAGTACTGATTTAATATTTGATATTCTGTACATCAACGAACTAGCAGCCTGCTTATCCCCCTTACAGTAAGACTGAAAGGAAAACAGTGCACGTTCGTGCTTGGTGATAACCACTTTGCTAACAGTGGTGGCCGCATGTAAGTGGCACAGTGAAAGGTGTCCGATCGATCCGTCGTTCGGCTTCGTCACGTATGGGATTTGTCGGGAACACTTCATGTCGACTTCCCTGTTCTCTCACTTTTGCAAACGCCAGCGAACTAGCAGTCGTAGTGTCAAAATTACATCGTGACGTTAAACGTTGCAGTTTGTATTTGTAGTGCCGAGAGACAATTACGTCAGCATTTACCCGAAACGTCTCCACCTACCGCAAAGACCAATCCTGTTGTTTAGATTTTTGTTCATCAGTTTCTGAAACTGTTTTTGAGGAACGCGACGTGAAGAAAATAGTACGCTAGTTGCGTTAAAAACTGTTTTCTAAGGCAACTGGTGTATTGTTTCTTCACACCGGATGTCTTGATATTCCATTCACATCACCACCCTTGTTCTTTCTGCCATCTGTACTTGTTTCACACAGTCAAAGAGAAAAACTGGACATGGAGAAAGGTCAAAAGGTAGTAAGACTCCTTCACACAGTGAAAGTAAAATTACGTTCAACTAGAATTTTAAAAGAACAGTTTGAAATATTTACGGAAAGTTGTGAAGAAATACAATAGAAAATAAAAACATCGGCACTCGATATTGTCATTTCGATATCGATATAACGGAGTAACGTATCTCCGTTAGAAAATATCGATATGTCTATACATCGATATTTCGTTCTACATCCCTACACACTACCCCAGCAGCCAACTCTTCGACGAAGGTCGCGCTCCGGCCTCCGGTGACAAACGGCAATCGCACCACACTGACTCGCTCCCCACGACGGCAGAGGACGGATTCTGGTGGGTGGATTTCCTCTGCACGAGCTAGAATGCGACCCGCCTTCCTCTTGGCAGGTCGACTTGGCCCGGCCTACTCACGGCCGGCTCCGAGTCCCTTGCCAGCTCATAGGGTCGAACAATGGCTCCTCTATAGAGTGGAACTGTGGTTCTCCGTCGGAAGCTTCGTGTGACCCGTGTAGCACAGCATCATCGCCCAGGAGAGCTGTGACGCTAAAAGTACACGTATTAGTTGACCGCCCCTATTTATACTGGGCAGTGCGCATGTGTTTTGCGAATGCGCCTGTTCAAGTTAATACCGAACCGTAGTAGATTAGCGCCAATGCGTTGGTTTTGATGCCGGTTTGCGGCAGGAGTTACTCTCAACCCCGCTGGCGACGCCATTTCGGTACCTCCTGCGACCATGTCGGCCAGACATACTTCTCTACTTTTCGTTGCACAAAGTTCTTATCAACAAGCCCGCACCTGGCTTACGGGTGCGGCTGCAATCCACTGCCGCAGATTCACACTCTGATGCGAAGCCGCCGCTACACCAGGAATGAATGCGTGCAGCCCTGTGAAAATGCCTACTGTTGTCATGGAAGACGGAATTGGCCTCAGTTTTCTCATCATGACGATTTACGTTTAAGGAAAACACTGCGTCACCGAGAATGTTGGGAAACATTCGGGTTCCAGTTCACGGTAACCTGAATGATTGGGCCCCACTCACGGCACAAGGAAGGTGAAGTCAGCGTCTGAGCTACACCCTCTCGCACTTCTGGCTAAACACGTCGTCGTTCTTTGGGCTGTGGTGCACTCGACGCTCTGCATCATTCGTAAAGAAGCAAAATCGCTACCACAGGCCACCAGTCAGCCACTGTACAGTTTCTGTGTTGTTTGGCCCGATAAAGATGTTCAGTTGTATGTGCCACAGTAATTAGTGATCATTTGGAAGTTATCAGTCTCCAAATGTCCATTGCATGTAACTCCCTCGGCAATATAAGATCGGAATCTGGTTAATACGGATCTGCATTTGTCACAGCAGCAGTTGCTGTTCAGTCTGAAACCGGTTTTCGGTCAGACGTAGGATCTTTTTATGGCGACTGTTTTTACTCCGCGTTACAGCGTTGAGAGTCGTATACGACTCCAAACAGAAACTTTAGACTGTGCTGGTTGACACAGCAGTAAATCGATTTCTACAAAATTTTAAGCGCTCCAAAGCAATCAGGACCCTGTTTTACGGGGCTAACTGATGGAGCTGAAAAGGGAGTGGCACTAAATTAAATTCATTTTCTCCCACTTCAAGCAACCATGGTACCGAGCTCCTGTCATCTGTGCGTACACAGAGACATGCAAATGACACACGGCCTACTCACAGCAAACGCGGAAACGAACGAATCGTTAACGAACGAACCCTCTGGCTACCAGTCGACGAGCCGGCACATTCATCAGCATCCTCGTCCAGAGGCGCAGCGTAGCAAGCAAGGCGGACGCGCGAGTGAAGTTCGGTATTTTTGTCAGGGCGCGGTGGCGTGACGGGGATGCTATACGAGGCGCCGGGGAGGCGAGAGGACGCGATGGGAGGCGAGGGTGGGAGGTGTCATCTGACGGGATTCAGGGCGCGAAGTTGGAGGGGGGGAGGGCTCGGGACGAGAAATCCCTCGTGAAAACTAGGCGGATACACACCGAGACAGCTCACCGTGGAGGCGTGGCGGGTGAGGCAGCTCGGCGAATGTGTCTCCGGCGGTTGCGGCCGAGCTCTTCTGTAGCCGTGGACAAAATACTGCAGCAAATCAGTAAACTCGACGCAGAATACCACATTTTCAATCGAAGAAAGGTAATATCTAATGACTAAACACTTTCTAAAGCCAAGGTCGCTGAAATATTCGTTTAATTACAAGAACCGATTTCGACAAACTCTGCTGTCAACATCAGATCTTAACAAACCTTTTCGATATTAATCGTCTCAGTAACAAGAAGATTTTTGAGACCTGAACATGACAACAAAGTCTATTGAAACCTGTTGTTTTAAATAAACGGTATTGGTTTTTACCAAGCAAAACAGACCGTTATATTTGTCTCCTCAAAATAGGAAAATTCAGTACCTACTGACTAACACACGGTTTACTCCAAAGTGTAGTCATTCAGAAGGAGCCACAAACAAACTGTATTCTTTAATAAAACTCCATCTAAAAGTAAATGGAAGAAGCAGAAGAACTGCTATGTATACCTTTGCTCGTTAAAAGGGATTAAATTACAAATTACTATTTTCTGTCATATGTCCAAGACAGTTGATTGTCCTGTTCGCGACAATCTGCTACACATACTTAAGATTTATGATATTTATGGTTTTACAAAGTGCTAGTTCTAAACTAAATTAAGGAAAAAAGAATTCAGAACGATAGCTGAAAATGACTGCGTAAACCTTCGCGACATGTTCAAAATGGTTCAAATGGTTCTGAGCACTATGGGAGGTCATCAGTCCCCTAGAACTTAGAACTACTTAAACCTAACTAACCTAAGGACATCACACACACCCATGCCCGAAGCAGAATTCGAACCTGCGACCGTAGCGGTCGCGCGGTTCCAGACTGAAGCGCCTAGAACCGCTCGGCCACACCGGCCGGCTTCGCGACATAGTAACTCGTAGTACGTTTTTCGATTTTTCAAACGGATCCTAAAACCAAACTGACATAATATTTTGGCATTCCGACTGGTCTCCATCTTCAGATTAAAGCTGAAACACTTTTACATCTACATATATACTCCGCTACCCACCGAACGGTGTGTGGTGGAGGGCAGTATTCGCGCCAAAGTTATTCCCCCCCGCCCCTCCCATCCCTCCACTGTTACACTCGCTGATCGCCCGAGGGAAAAATGACTGTCTGAACGCCTCAGTAGTATCTGAAAATGGCGACAACTTAGAACGCTAAAAGGACGTCTCATTTTGATTTTAGGATCAAACTAGACTACCATATTGAGTGGTGTGCTGAGTGTCACACAATGTTGGAAGTGAATTTTAGTGCTAAGGTAAAACCCCGGAGGGAATTCCATAGGGTTCAAGTACGAGCCCACCGTATTTCTTACATATCTAAATAACCTACAATCAGATATGTACCACATTGAGGTAGTGCTCTTTGTAGACGACACAAACGACCACAAAGTAAAATCTTAGGGGCGTGAAAGACTGTACGAGGTTACACACATTAAAAACAGTGACATTACGAAGGGATTAAATTTATCATAAGAAACAAAATTCAAGGCAACAGAAGAAAATGTTGTGAACATCTCAACAGAATGAACTTTAGTTAACTACCTTGCAAAGAGCAAATTCAAGCAATTTAACTTGTTAACAGGTCTTTCACATTACGTACGTTGCTGAGGAAATTCGTCTTGACTAACCCGTCAGAATATGAGCAGAGTAGTGGCATCCACAGCTATGACCCTACAAGACACAATGTTTATTACTCTATACTAATGCTGTTAGTGACTCCGACATGAGTTCAATACGCAGCCACAAAAAGTCTTTCATTATATCCGCCGCAATGTTTAAGATTGCTTTTGACAACAGTTCTCAGTCAGCAAGAGACCACGTGAAACCTTTGGAATCACTGCTGTACATGTTGCATTACTTGTTCTCTACCATTATCTATAAGTGGCAGTCAACTAAAAATGACATGGATGAAGTAAATAAATAAGCTGCTTATCACTTCAAAAGTAATAGCTGTATTTGTTAATACATTTGTCGCACTCTGGGGCAAGAGATGACTTCATGAAAAAATACTTCATGTGGCCTAGGCAGCCAAGATTGTACCCAGGCACGTACCTCTTCGTGCGAAGAAAATCGACGCCCACGCATATTTTCCGTCATGGATACAAAAATGTGCATATCGCATGCGAAGTAATCTGGACATTTTTTGGAGGCTCAGTGTGTGCGCCAACATGTTGTCACGATTGTATTCAGTACGCCGTATAAGTTCGTCTGGGAAGCCCTTACACATCCTCCGTTTAGTTCCTATATCTCCCCATGCGATTCCCCGGTTTTTGGAGCTGTGGAGAGACATTCGTTGTCGTCGATTTGCTACAGACGAAGTCCACTTCTGGGTACAATCATTCTTCCTCAGGCAACTGCAAACATTATTTGATGAAGTCATTTACTATCTACTCCGACAACGGAATAAATGTACTAAGAGTTACGGCGATTACTTTTGAAATAATAAACCAAATATTTACTTTTTTCTATCTGACACCTGTTAATTTAACTGCTCCTTTTACCTATGTACGCAGAGGTCCTACTGAGATCACTTACATATGATAAAAATACCATGGTTGAAATGACATTAATACTAACGAGTAACTTCCTTATTTGTTGTGTTGTCTCAATTAAAATCGTTTTCGTCACCAGAAAGGGCGCGTCACGAGGCAGACAAACATTCGTTCGCTACGAGGATTGGGACGAAATCATTACTTCGGTTGAACCAATCCAGTGGTCAAACTGCCGTGCATCAACTGAAGAATAGAGCACAGAAGTGACAAGGAATAATTCCTGGTGAATGTTCGTACTACTTTCACTTCTTCTCATTCTATCTGTTCATAAGTCCACACGTACCAATCCTGCAACCCCACCATCCAAACGGTTGTAGCTGCATTCGATTGGCACCTACTATGGTGAAGGAGGGAAGTAACGAGTTCAAAAGGGCTGCGAGGGCTTCTAAGTGATAACGACTAACAGCATGGTACTGAAACTTTCGCTACAGCGACTCCTTTACCGGCGGGCAGTTCTCCTTCGTTAATCCATGAAGATTAAATAATTACAATTCGACCTTAAGGTTTCATTGTGTCCAAATAAATAAACGTACATAAATTTACAGTGGTTCCCTAAATTTCTTCTGTCTTTTTCAACTAATTAATACTATTATAAGGGGATGTACTTTCAGTATCTTTAAAAGAAACGCCGGCCGGAGTGGCCGAGCGGTTCTAGGCGCTTCGATCTGGAACCGCGCGACCGCTACGGTCGGAGATTCGAATCCTGCCTCGGGCATGGCTGTGTGTGATGTCCTTGGGTTAGTTAGGTTTAAGTTCAAAAAATGGTTCAAATGGCTCTGAGCAATATGGGACGGGCGCTCATAACCTCGCTGTTGTGCGCCTTAAAACACTAATAGTAGTCATCACTATGGGACTCAACTTCTGAGGCCATCAGTCCGCTAGAACTTAGAACTACTTAAACCTAACTAACCTAAGAACATCACACACATCCATGCCCGAGGCAGGATTCGAACCTGCGACCGTAGCGGTCGTGCAGTTCCAGACTGTAGCGCCTTTAACTGCTCGGCCACTCCGGCTGGCTAGGTTTAAGTATTTCTAAGTTCTAGCGGACTGATGACCTCAGATGTCCCATAGTGTTCAGAGTCATTTGAACCATGTTTTTAAAAGAAACCTCCAGATATCTGAGGTGCTGAAAGTACACCTTCCCTACACAGAATGGGCAGTCGGCCAGTTAGGTTACAGTTTCCTCGTTTTGTTACCACGGTTAATTTTAGATACCTCCTCTAAACCTAAAGACAACGCAAGTTCAACGATTTTACGTCGTGGAAGATGGATGAGGAAATACATAAATACATAGGCTGGCTTAGCACACACAGAGCTAGACAAATTTTATGTTTAAATATTTCAGGTGATGTCCAGCTGTCTACTGACAAATTTTCCTTTCGAAACAAATGCAGATTTGTTCCACTTTTTCTCAGTAGTTCTGTTGACAACAGTAACGCATACTTCGCTCTTCGCTATTGGCATCCAGTTCCTCTTGGCTCTACCTCGGGTTTGTTTTTAAGGCAATGTCGTTTCTATGTAAACAGTGATACACAGCAGTAGAGGCAGATTTACTGATGAAGACATGGCTCATTCTCAGCTGGGGCTACGGCTCTACTGAGCGCTGTGGCAAAGTGGTGCAACGGAGTTACGCTGAGGTGTCGCCGCAGCGACGTCATCGACAGCGCAGCACCTTTGCATCTGTGAGGACTGTCGCATTACTCTGTGTTTTGTGCTGTACGATTTGGTGCCAGCATATTTAAGGCGTTTTCGCTTTTGTGCAGATATATCCACAGTATCAAAGATAACTAAGGTACAAACAGAATAAAACTAATTGTATTATTATTCTGGAATGAGCCACGGGAGACGATGGGTTCTTTAAGGTATAATACACAGAAATCATCCTTGAACAATACCAGAAATGCTGTCGGAGGAGATCGTGTTCATCTCATAGATGATTACCGGTAAAAGCACAAATGAGCTCATTTTCTGACACTTAGCAGTAACTTCACTACATCACGCTTTACAAGTATGCTACAGATGTTCTCAACCCAAACGTCAGTTACAACTCATCTCCGCAATGTTGAGGGACGTGTGATTCGGCCTTCTACTGAGTTTTGAGCTTACTTAGCAAGCCCGTTACAGGATGATGTATTGTTGAACGGTGCACAGTGGCAATTTTTGCACTTACACGTTACTGGCAATGGCGAAGGAAGTGGTAAGTGACCAGAATGAAATATATAGGACGACCGAGTATAGTACACCAGCCATTCGCATTCTTTGTTTGCGATTTAAACACTTAACCCCTACGCCAGACCAATGACTGGTGTTCAGCATCCTGTTGATGACCAAGTCATTTGAGCACAAGATCGGACAGGACTAATGTGGGAATGGATACGTCGCATCGTTTAGAAATAATCGGTTCGCGTTTATCAATTTAGGGAGAGTCCAGGAACATTAAATGTGAATGGTAAAGTGATGAATTGAGCTCCCATTCCTCTCTAATCTGAGGACAAGAGCCCCAATGATTCATCTGGAGACAGATGTAAACACGGTGTATTGAGACCTGCCGCAGTAAGAAAGCTCGATGTTCGATTTTACAGTCAGAGCACGTGATGCAATGTTATGGCGTATTATGGCATACAAGCTACTTAGCCATCCTACGTGATTCAGGGTCACTGAAATCTTAGCAGAATGTCTAGGAAACTGTACTAGAATGAATCCTAAGCAACGTAGAACATGTCATGTTCAAATTAACTAACAACTGTTGCAATTCCCATTTGTAGTCATTAACGCGAACGTAAATTTAAGTACCCATTTTTATGAGTTTTCGAGAGATATATGGGGATAAACCCATAAGATCTTTCACAACTCCACAGCGTTGTCTATCAAGTATGTGTCGTGTCAGTGGGACTATCAATGGGACTACCAGAGTTCTTATGCAATGAAGTGTAGTGTATGTGTATTGTATTACTGTATGTGTAGTGTATTACTGACAAACAGAAAGTAAAGGACTGAAGTTTGGTACCAGGGAAAAGGATATTCCGTGATTTCCCCCAAGCTTAGATCACCCATTTGAAAGTCGGGTGCGATTAATACGAGGTGCATTCAAGTTCTAAGGCCTCCGATTCTTTTTCTCCGGACTGGAAAGAGATAGAAACATGCGCATAGTTTTAAAATGAGACCGCGTTCATTGTCAATACGTCCCAGAGATGGCAGCACCGTACGGCAGATAGAATTTTACTGCCAACGGCGAGAATGAGAACTGTTTTAAATACTTAAAATATCGACGTTTTCCTTACTTGAACAGCATGCAATCATTCGTTTTCTGAATTTGCGTGGTGTGAAACCAATTGAAATTCATCGACAGTTGAAGGAGACATGTGGTGATGGAGTTGTGGATGTGTCAAAAGTGCGTTCGTGGGTGCGACAGTTTAATGAAGGCAGAAAATCGTGTGACAACAAACCGAAACAACCTCGGGCTCGCACAAGCCGGTGTGACGACATGATCGAGAAAGTGGAGAGAATTGTTTTGGGGGATCGCCGAATGACGGTTGAACAGATCGCCTCCAGAGTTGGCATTTCTGTGGGTTCTGTGCACACAATCCTGCATGACGACCTGAAAATGCGAAAAGTGTCATCCAGGTGGGTGCCACGAATGCTGACGGACGACCACATGGCTGCCCATGTGGCATATTGCCAAGCAATGTTGACGCGCAACGACAGCATGAATGGGACTTTCTTTTCATTGGTTGTGACAATGGATGAGACGTGGATGCCATTTTTCCATCCAGAAACAAAGTGCCAGTCAGCTCAATGGAAGCGCACAGATTCACCGCCACCAAAAATATTTCGGGTAACCGCCAGTGCTGAAAAAATGGAGGTGTCCATGTTCTGGGACAGCGAGGGCGTAATCCTTACCCATTGCGTTCCAAAGGGCACTACGGTAACAGGTGCATCCTACGAAAATGTTTTGAAGAACAAATTCCTTCCTGCACTGCAACAAAAACGTCCGGGAAAGGCTGCGCGTGTTCTGTTTCACCAAGACAACGCACCCGCACATCGAGCTAACGTTACGCAACAGTTTATTCGTGATAACAACATTAAAGTGATTCCCCATGCTCCCTACTCACCTGACCTGGCTCCTAGTGACTTTTGGCTTTTTCCAACAATGAAAGACACTCTCCGTGGCCGCACACTCACCAGCCGTGCTGCTATTGCCTCAGCGATTTTCCAGTGGTCAAAACAGACTCCTAAAGAAGCCTTCGCCGCTGCCGTGGAGTCATGGCGTCAGCGTTGTGAAAAATGTTTACGTCTGCAGGGCGATTACGTCGAGAAGTAACGCCAGTTTCATCGATTTAGGGTGAGTAGTTAATTGGAAAAAAAAAATCGGAGGCCTTAGAACTTGAATGCACCTCGTAGTGCAACATTCAATCACTCAAAGAAATACTACGAATATTTCCAGAATGAGATTTTCACTCTGCAGCGGAGTGTGCGCTGATATGAAACTTCCTGGCAGATTAAAACTGTGTGCCCGACCGAGACTCGAACTCGGGACCTTTACCTTTCACGGGCAAGTGCTCTACCATCTGAGCTACCGAAGCACGACTCACGTCCGGTACTCACAGCTTTACTTCTGCCAGTATCTCGTCTCCTATCTTCCAAACTTCCCGAGTTCGAGTCTCGATCGGGCACACAGTTTTAATCTGCCAGGAAGTTACTACACATATGTTTGACATTCAACCCACATAACTGGTCAGGAGTTAAGAAATCACGTACTCCACACAATCTCCTCTTCTTGCTCTGCCGGCCAAATACGGGTGGTACCTCAATCAATCTTGCAGTGTGTGGCGTACCTTACGTTCCTACTAAATTCGCAAATGGTGTATGAGAAGAACGTCTGTCCGTATGGTTCCATAGTAGCTCCAATTTCTCGGACTTTCTCGTCGTGCTCATTTCTTGAGTAATATTATGGAGGGCGTAATACACTGATCGACTCTTCTTGAGGTGTAAGCTCTCGCAATTCTCACAGTAACGTCTTCCAGTATCAAAGTTGGAAGCTTTCGACCAGCGATGCAGTGGGAATCGGTTTATTTAGCTTACAATTATTCAGAATTAGTAAAACTGCTAAGCCTACGTTTTCATATTTTGTAAAGCAGCTTTGTAGTGCTTGGGCGATAGTGTTCCGTATCTCACAAAACATTTGTGAATTGAGTGAGCAGTAAGCAAGTGCATCGGTAAGTGCCCTACTCTTAATCTGAAGGGTTCTAAGCCAGATATGCTATGTAGGTAACAGAATCACAGCACAGACAGTTGATTACTTAGTTAATTAGTTTCATGTTACATGGATAATTTCTAAGATTGATCGTAACGATATAGAATGAATCATTTTAGACTCTCATTACACATTTATATGTGAGTGTGGCTACATGCCGATCGTTTGCAGGTTTATTTTTCCATTCTATGGAGGTGTGAATTACTAACCCCTACCCCCGCCCTTTTACGTATTACATACACAGACATTCTTCTACGGAATGGGAGGAGTTGTCTACAAGAAACTTTTTCACATTTTTTCAAATATAACTTTGCTGTGTGTCAGGTATATTACATTATTTGGCAACTGATTATGAAGTTTGGTCGGAGGATTGTGCACTGGTATTAGGACAGAGGCTTTTCTGCGTTATCTTGATAATTTAGTCTAATTTAAAGTTCCCTAAGCAGTCTTCTAAAGGAAATACGCTTAATCTAAATTTGAAGCAGAAGAAAAAGAAGGGAGACAAACAAATAAAGAAGAGATGAGGGAGTGGAAGGGGGAGCAGTGAGGGGGAAATAGTGTTTGAGACACAGAAAGATTGGGGGACTGATGACCTTCGCTGTTTAGTCCCCCTTAAACATCCCAACAACCACCACCACCACCACCACCACACAGAAAGAGAGAGAGAGAGAGAGAGAGAGAGAGAGAGAGAGCGAAACTGCCCGGCAAGTCGACGAATGTGCCCTCCCGCTGCAGTACTGCAGTCGTTAACGTGTATGGATAAGCAATTGCAGGAAGGAGCCGTAAAAGAGCCAGTAATGTCCGAATGACAGCACCAACCTGTACTTGTCCTCCGTTTATAGCTTCGCAGGCGATGGTGACGTAGAGCTGGTGGCCAAATAGCCAACTTAGAGTAGTGTTATTTATGTCCCCTGCTGAGGCTAGTAGGATTATTACCAGCTTTATCGACTTTTATGTGTCGCGGGTGGTAGGAAACACGCTGCGTGCCAGAAGAGAAGTGCAGAACCCAACGGAGGAGTAAAAACGAAATGAAGCTTAACGAGTTGAGAGGAAAAAATTATGTGATGCTATTTCAGTGGTTGCAACATCAAGTCAAATTTACAAATAAATTGGAAGTATGAGTCTTCTCATCGGTATGACTTCTATCTTTTCTGGCCAGGATACACGTGCTGATTCTGTTGGAATGGGTGACAAAGACGTTATATATTTTCCTATGGCAAGCTCACCCACAACTTTTGTAACAGGTCCTTGATAACCAGGATATTGGCGGTGGGATAAAAATGGCGTCCGAGCTAGTCCCAGACATGTTCTGTCTGTGGTAGTGCTCCCTATGGAGCATCATAAGAGAGAGTTCATGCAGTCACGTGTAGTGTGTGGACAAACATTGTACTGTAGGAAAATAGCACCACGATACGATCGCATGAAACTCCATTCAGCGCTGCAGTGTAACGCCACTCGACAGCATTTCATGTTTCGCGGCCGCGGCACGACTCCAAACGCAGCCGTTGGTGTTGTGGTGTTAGCAGCAGCCTACAAATGCGACGATAATTCCGGAGTCCGGGTGCTTGTAATCTGTAACTAATGACGCGAGACGGCATACAATATTGCAAGCAGTGTGTTACCTACTCTCGGATGGCTTGTGCAAATGTGATTCCGATATACTTGGTTAACAATACGATTATCCAGCTGTATGATGGTCAGACGCGATCAACCGTATCCTTAATCACAAGTATGGCTGCGCTGTTGCCATGATGTCCAACATCGTGCAAGTGTCAGACGTGAAAGGCCTACGAATCTAGATTTTGCTCGGTTTGAACAGCCGGCTAATGGAGACCCACGATGAGGCCCTTTTCAAGCTCTCTCAGGCGCTGATAACGCTGTTTCTCACGAGTACGCAGCATCTCCGTCTCCTTCACAGAGATCACCCAACACTGTTCACGCCTCTTGTTTACTCTAGCGGGCCTGGTAATAGCAATAAAGCAGAAGAACACTAAGGGACATAGATGGCCGTTTTCCCTGTCAAAGGAAATTACAATCCTGATGATTTACAGAATAGCCAGTGATGTGTACGTGTATCAACTTACACTGTCATCCTACCATGTCTTCAGTGTGATTCACTTTCTTTGTAAGGCTGTGTGTATTGCTTTATCCCTAGGGAACAACTCGGTAAATATTACACTTCTTGAGAGACGTGTTTATTTGAGTAAGGTGTTACAAGAAGTATTTATTAATCTCTTACTTCTCTTGAGAAACTGTGTCACTGAAAAGTTTGAAGTTTAACATAAAAGGCACAGCAGTTTTCGTCTATTAGGAACAAGGCACTAAACGTCAATGGTCAGGTAACCACTACGCAACTAACGTGTGAGCTAAGTATGCCGTTGGCTGAGTAGCGGTTCATGAAATTAGTACATACCTGCAAAACATGGTGAACGAAATATTCTCGTACTAGACTATACGAGCAGATTCGAGAGTAAAACATCAAATGTGCTGTGAGGGTGAGAGAATAAATGTGGGGTAACCAACTTTGCTGAATTATTTGTTAGACGAGTAGCTGGACTGAAGACTGGTTGAATCATCATCTCAGTCTGGTGTTTTGTGGATGCATTTAATCTGCCCAACAACTCTTCTTACATGTTTGAACCGATGATAGTCCATTCCATATCGTGTTCGAACGAACTTATTTACAGCCGTAAATAGTTCACTGGTATGTTCCATTAATCCATTATACCCGGAATGTCTTGTGGAGCGCCGGCCGCTGTGGCCGAGCGGTTCTAGGCCCTTCAGTCTGGAACCGTGCGACCGTTACGGTCGCAAGTTCCAATCCTGCCTCGGGCCTGGATGTGTGTGATGTCCTTAGGTTAGTTAGGTTTAAGTAGTTCTAAGTTCTACGGGACTGATGACCTCGGATGTTAAGTCTCATAGTGCACACAGCCATTTGAACCATCTTGTGGAACAGACAGCAACAGTACTGATTAATTTCAGTACAGTACTGATTTACATGTTTCTCTGGTGAAGAGGGATATCAGAATACATTGTTCGTACGATATTTCAGCGTTTCCTAAAGGTAGCATGGGCCTCGGGGCTGAATGACGGGGGGATGAGGCTGTGGGCTATGCGGTGAGGGGGGGGGGGGTGGCGTGCATCATCTTTTTCTGGTCAGTAGGGACATCAGTGTACATTAGTCATAGAAGGACACTACAGTATTTTCGAGGGTAGCATGCGGCCCGAGACTGGATGACGGGGTTTGGTTTTTATTTTGTTTTGCATTAGGGCGCAAAAACAAATGTGTTCATATGCGCCCATGTAAACTATAGAACACGAACACAGAGAGGAGTGAAAAAACGACTATGCGTCAGTCCCAATAGACATAAGAGAAGACAGCTATAGCCAGGGACGTGGAGAAACGGCTAAAAACACATCATACAGAAACGGAGGTCTAAAAATGAAATAGCCTTCCCCATATTCGTTGGTGGATATAAAGTAAAACGTGGTGGACAATCCGCGCGTCATTCGCTAAGACGGCCGATAACTCAGACGGAACAGCGAAGCGGGAACGTAAGCCGTTAAAAAATGTGGCATTCCGTCAGAAAGTGGCACACAGTTAAAACTTGGGCGCAACCTGTACAAAGTGGTGGCGTAGCGCCACTTACACTGTCCAACAATGAAAACATAAATCGAGTGAAAATAGCCAACCCCTGTCAATTCTAATGTGCTGATGGCTAATATCACAAAGACAATTAAAAATTAACTGTAGTTTTCATTTTACAATGTTTTATTGTGGTGAGATAATTATAAACCAATTTTTATGTTAAGTTTAAAATTAAATGTTATAATGGTTTGTCAAAGTCATAATAACTAGTAACAATTGATTTTAGTATTGTCCCTGGTCCCACTTTTGTGCAGTATTTTGGATATAAACATCTGGTGTAATGAAGGCTCTCAGAATTAATTACAACCCTGATGAGTGGACACTCTTTATTGATTCGCCAAAGTTGAGCTTAAAGGCAGTCCTTTTACATATTGGAAATGAGCTTCCTTCTGTTCCAGTTGGGGACAGTGTGCATATGAAATAGTCATACCAAAAAATGAAAATTTTACTAGAAACCATCAAACATAATGACTCTCAATGTCAGATTTGTGGCGACTGGAAAGTGCTATTAGGTATGTAGTTACGGCTTACTAAATATTGCCGGCTTTCTCTGTGAATGGGATAGCCGAGCTCGTGCATCTCATTACAGCAAACATGAACGGCCCACCAGAAAATCTCTTCAACCAGGTATAAAGAACATTAAGAGTGAACCTCTAGTAGACACTAATAATACTATGCTCCCGCCCATGCACATCAAGTTGGGTCTCATGAAAACTATGTTAAGGGAATGAACAATGATGGTGACGTGTTTAAGTACTTAATGCAAAAATTCCCTTACTTTAATTATGCCAAAGTAACGGAGGGCATCTTGTAGGACCACAGATTTGAGAGCGTTTCAGAGACCATACTTTTGATGGAATTATACAAGATGATACGAAGCATGCAAGGGAATGTTTTAAGAGAGTCTGTTTACAGTTCTTAGGGAACAAATGAGCAACACATTATAAAGAGATTATAGATTTCATGTTGTCATCCTATGAAAAACTTGGTTGCAACATGTCATTGAAAATGCATTTTTCACAGTCATCTTCACTTCTTCCCTAAGGATAGGTGCAGTAAGTGATGAAAATGGGAAGCGATTTCATCAAGATATTGCCGTATTTGAGAAGAGGTATGCTGGACAATGGAGCCCTACTATTTTAGCTGATTACTGCTGGACTCTCATAAGGGATATTCCCGTGTATGTGTATAAACGTAAAGCTAAGCGAAAACTGTCATCTTCTGAATTTATCTCTGAACTAAATATGTAATTGTATATACTGTACATAGGGACATTTAACATTTGTAATCCTTTTTACACATTCATCACCAGTTACTTTATATATTTTCTTTTGTGCTTTACAAACTTCTGGTACAAAGTAGAATTACGAAGTACTTTCATTCATTTAACATAAACTTAAATATTTCTTAATATTAACTTTAGTCCTTCCAGGGTGGCACAGAAATTTATCAATGCGTAACGTATAACACAATCCAAGTAATTATTCACTTAAAATTTCTTCTGATGAATCTGGAAAAATGGAAGCATTTTTAGTTAGCGAGTTATTTACGCAGAAAGGTAGTTACTTTTTAAAAAACTAGAGATAAATATTAATGAAAATGATGATTTTTATATTATTTTATACTGAAATAAACATAACTAACTGAAAATCATGCAATTTACACACTTTCACTTCAAATCTGTTGTTCATTGTTATCAAATGACGATGGCTAAAATGGCAACGCCCAATACGCAGCCTAGTCAAATGACCTCCTCCCTGCAGGAGGGCCGAGAGGAGGCCGTCTATGCCACTCGGAGAGGCTTAGTAAGCCGAATCTTATTTCTGGGAAGGGGGGACCATTGGCGACGCCAAAGGGACACCCTGACAGACGGCAATACAGAGATCGTTGTTTTTGTTGTGGTCTTCAGTCCTGAGACTGGTTTGATGCAGCTCTCCATGCTACTCTATCCTGTGCAAGCTTCTTCATCTCCCAGTACCTACTGCAACCTACATCCTTCTGAATCTGTTTAGTGTATTCATCTCTTGGTCTCCCTCTACGATTTTTACCCTCCACGCTGCCCTCCAATACTAAATTTGTGATCCCTTGATGCCACAGAACATATCCTACAAACCGATCCCTTCTTCTAGTGAAGTTGTGCCACAAACTTCTCTTCTCCCCAACCCTATCCAATACCTCCTCATTAGTTATATGATCTACCCATCTAATCTTCAGCATTCTTCTGTAGCACCACATTTCGAAAGCTTCTGTTCTGTTCTTATCCAAACTAGTTATTATCCATCTTTCACTTCCATACGTAGCTACGCTCCTTACAAATACTTTCAGAAACGACTTCCTGACACTTAAATCTATACTCGATGTTAATAAATTTCTCTTCTTCAGAAACGCTTTCCTTGCCATTGCCAGTACACATTTTATATCCTCTCTACTTCGACCATCATCAATTATTTTGCTCCCCAAATAGCAAAACTCCTTTACTACTTTAAGTGTCTCATTTCCTAATCTAATTCCCTCAGCATCACCCGACTTAATTCGACTATATTCCATTATCCTCGTTTTGCTTTTGATGATGTTCATCTTATACCCTCCTTTCATGACACTGTCAATTCCGTTCAACTGCTCTTGCTGTCTCTGACAGAATTACAATGTCATCGGCGAACCTCAAAGTTTTTATTTCTTCTCCATGGATTTTAATACCTACTCCGAATTTTTCTTTTGTTTCCTTCACTGCTTGCTCAATATACAGATTGAATAACAACGGAGATAGGCTACAACCCTGTCTCACTCCCTTCCCAACCACTGCTTCTCTTTCATGCCCCTCGCCTCTTATAACTGCCGTCTGGTTTCTGTACAAATTGTAAATAGCCTTTCGATCCCTATATTTCACTCCTGCCACCTTCAGAATTTGAAAGAGAGTATTCTAGTCAACATTGTAAAACGCTTTCTCTAAATCTACAAATGCTAGAAACGTTCCTTAATCTAGCTTCTAAAATAAGTCGTAGGGTCAGTATTGCCTCACGTGTTCCAACATTTCTACGGAATCCAAACTGATCTTACCCGAGGTCGACTTCTACCAGTTTTTCCATTCGTCTGTAGAGAATCCGCGTTAGTATTTTGCATCCGTGACTTATTAAACTGATTGTTCGGTAATTTTCACATCTGTCAGCACCTGCTTTCTTTGGGATTGGATTTATCATATTCTTCTTGAAGTCTGAGGGTATTTCGCCTGTCTCATACATCTTGCTCACCAGATGGTAGAGTTTTGTCAACACTGGCTCTCCCAACGCCGTCAGTAGTTCTAATGGAATGTTGTCTACTCACGGGGCCTTGTTTCGACTCAGGTCTTTCAGTGCTCTGTCAAACTCTTCACGCAGTATCGTATCGCCCATTTCATTTTCATCTACATCCTCTTCCATTTCCATAATATTGTCCTCAAGTACATCGCCCTTGTATATACCCTCTGTACACTCCCTCCACCTTTTAGCTTTCCCTTCTTTGCTTAGAACTGGGTTTCCATCTGTGCACTTGATATTCATACACGTGGCTCTCTTTTCTCCACAGGTCTCTTTAATTTTCCTGTAGGCAGTGTCTAACGTACCCCTAGTGAGATAAGCCTCTACATCCTTACATTTGTCTTCTAGCCATCCCTGTTTAGCCATTTTGCAGTTCCTGTCGATCTCATTTTTGAGACGTTTGTATTCCTTTTTGCCTGCTTGATTTACTGCATTTTTATATTTTCTCCTTTCATTAATGAAATCAATATTTCTTCTGTTACCCAAGGATTTCTACTAGCCCTCGTCATTTTACCTACTAGGTCCTCTGCTGCCTTCACTACTTCATCTCTCAAAGCTATCCATTCTTCCCCAATCCCTGTCAATTGTTCCCTTATGCTCTCCCTGAAACTCTGTACATCCTCTGGTTTAGTCAGTTTATCCAGGTCCCATCTCCTTAAATTCCCACCTTTTTGCAGTTTCTTCAGTTTTAATCTACAGTTCATAACCAATAGATTGTGATCAGAGTCCACATCTGCCCTTGGAAATGTCTTATAATTTAAAACCTGGTTCCTAAATCTCTGTCTTACCATTATGTAATCTATCTGAAACCTGTCAGTATCTCCAGGCTTCTTCCATGTATACAACCTTCTTTTATGATGTTTGAACCAAGTGTTAGCTATGATGAAGTTATGCTCTGTGCAAAATTGTACGAGGCGGCTGCCTCTTTCATTTCTTACCCCCAATCCATATTCACCTACTGCATTTCCTTCTCTCCCTTCTCCTACTACCGAATTCCAGTCACTCATGAATAATAAATTTTCATCTCCCTTCACTATGTTAATAATTTCTTTATATTATCATACATTTCTTCAATTTCTTCGTCATCTGCAAAGCTAGTTGGCATATAAACTTGTACTACTGTAGTAGGCGTGAGCTTCGTGTCTATCTTGGCCACAATAATGCGTTCACTATGCTGCTTGTAGTAGCTTACCTGCACTACTATTTTTTTTATTAATTATTAAACCTACCCCTACATTACCCCTATTTGATTTTGTATTTACAACCCTGTATTCGCCTGACCAAGAGTCTTGTTCCTTCTGCCAGCGAACTTCACTAATTATTACTATATCTAACTTTAACTTATCCATTTCCCTTTTTAAATTTCCTAACCTACCTGCTCGATTAAGGGATCTAACATTCCATACTTCGATCCATAGAACGCCAGTTTTCTTTCTCCTGATAACGACGTCCTCCTGAGTAGTCCCCGCCCAGAGATCCGAATGGGGGACTATTTTACCTCCGGAATATTTTACCCAAGAGGACGCCATCATCATTTAACCATACAGTAAAGCTGCTTGCCTTCGGGAAAAATTACGGCTGTAGTTTTCCCTTGCTTTCAGCCGTTCGCAGTACCAGCACAGCAAGGCCGTTTTGGTTAGTGTTACAAGGCGAGATCAGTCAAATATCCACGTGTAAATCATGGAATTCTTTTGGATAAGCTAAATCATTATGGTTTGAGGGGAGCAGTGCACAAAATGTTTAATTCATACTTAACTGGAAGAATGCGGAAAGTTGAAATAAGTGGTTCATGTAATGTTAAAACAACAGCTGATTCCTCAAATTGGGGGGCTATCAGGTACGGGGTCCAACAGGGTTCGATCTTAGGTTCTTTACTGTTCTTGATATACATTAATGACTTACCATTCCACATTGATGAAGATGCAAAGTTAGTTCTTTTTGCTGATGATACAGGTATAATAATAACATCCAAAAACCAAGAACTAAGTGATGTAATTGTAAATGATGTTTTTCACAAAATTATTAAGTGGTTCTCAGCAAACGAACTCTCTTTAAATTTTGATAAAACACAGTATATACAGTTCCGTACAGTAAATGGCACAACTCCAGTAATAAATATAGACTTTGAACAGAAGTCTATAGCTAAGGTAGAATTTTCTAAATTTGTAGGTGTGTCCATTGATGAGAGGTTAATCTGGAAGCAACACATTGATGGTCTGCTGAAACGTCTGAGTTCAGCTACGTATGCTATTAGGGTTATTGCAAATTTTAGTGATAAGAATCTCAGTAAATTAGCTTACTATGCCTACTTTCATTCACTGCTTTCGTATGGCATCATATTCTGGGGTAATTCATTGTTGAGTCGAAAATTATTCATTGCTCAAAAACATGTAATCAGAATAATTGCTGGTGCCCACCCATAGTCATGCTGCAGACATCTATTTAAGGATCTAGGGATCCTCACAGTAACCTCACAGTATATATATTCACTTATGAAATTTGTTGTTAATAATCCAACCCAGTTCAAAAGTAATAGCAGTGTGCATAGCTATAACACCAGGAGAAAGGATGATCTTCACTATGCAGGGTTAAATCTGACTTTGGCACAGAAAGGGGTAAATGATGCTGCCAAAAAAGTCTTTGGTCACCTACCAAACAGTATCAAAAGCCTGACAGATAGCCAACCAACATTTAAAAATAAATTAAAAGAATTTCTAGATGACAACTCCTTCTACTCATTGGCTGAATTATTAGACAGAAATTAAGGGAGGGGAAAAAAACCAACTTAAACATTAGTGTCATGCAATATTTTGTGTAATGTAATGTCTTGTACAGACATCTTTTATTAACCTGACACGTTCCACATCATTTCGAAGTGTCGTATTCATGATCTATGGAACAAGTATTAATCTAATCTAATCTAATCTACTGTTGCCCCTGAAACTACTGAAAAGGCTGCTGCCCCACTTTCAGGAACCATACGTTTGTCTGGCCTCTTAACAGATGCCCCTCCGTTGTGGTTGCACGTACGGTACGGCTATCTGTATCGCTGAGGCACGCAAGCCTCCCCACCAACGGCAAGGTCCATGGTTCTTGGCGGGGGTGGTGGAGGGGTATATACAGAGATCATATATATTCCCATATAGGAATTAGAGGGCTGAAGTATGAGGTCTGCAGTCTTGGCAGCAGCGTCAGCAGCCTCGTTTCCTGGCAGACCGACATGACGAGGAAACCACGTAAACACCACAGTGGTTCTACCAAGAGAGAGCAAGTGACAGTTTTCCTGGACCCATTGCACTATGGGATGGGCGGAGTACAGTGCTCATAGACTTTAAAGGGCGCTGAGTGAGTCTGAGCAGAAGACACAATTGAAGAGTTCGTGTCGCCAGATGTACTCTGTGGCCTGATACAGGGCGAAGAGCTCTGCTATAAATACTGAGCAGTGTGCCGGAAGCCAACGACAAAGGCACACCCGACCCCATGGTCTGACCAAGAGCGAAGTTCCATGAGGGGGTCGTGAAACTGAAGGCGATAGAGCGAGGCTGGAGTAGTGTCCCTAGGAAGCGAATGAAGGCCAAGGACAACATGGGCCTCTTCACGAAGCCAAAGTGGTGAAGGCTTCACGCCCACTGGGAAAATTGCAGGTAGTGTGTAGTTAACACGCCGCAGGAAGTTCTGATAGCGGACTCCAGGAGTTAACAGAGAAGAGGGACGCGTCCCACACTGGTGATCAAAGGAATCATCGAAGAAGGAGGCATAGGATGGATGGTCACGCATGGCAGACAAATGGCGTGCATACCTGCAGAGGAGCAAGTAACAGCGGTGGGACAGTGGTAGTTCAGTAGCTTCAGCATACAGACTCTCAACAAGGCTAGTGTAAACGGCGTCAGTAGCCAAGCGGATGACGCGATGCTGAATATTATTCAGACGGCGTAAGAGGGATGGACGTGCAGACGCACAAACAAAGCACCCCAGGAAATACCACTGAGGACACTTAAGACATTGAAGGACCAGGTGCAGCAGGCTGGCAGGTAAAACACATGGGAGGACCAAGACTGTTTCCTATCGACCATGAGCCCCAGGAATTTCGTTGTTTCAACGAAAGGAAGGGCAACAGGCCCCAAGATGTAAAGATGGTGGGAGAAACCATTTGCGCTGCTAGAAATTCATACCGACGGTTTTGTGAGGGGAAAAACGAAAGCAGTTGTCATACTCCAGAAGTAAAGACGATCGAGACATCGCTGAAGACGCCGCTCGGTGAGACAGGTCCGTAGACAACTGCAAGAGATGGCGAAATCATCAACAAAAAGGGAGCCGGAGGTGCCAGGCAGGACACAGGCCATTATACGGTTAATGGCGATGGCATAGAGGACGACGCTCAGGAAGGGACCCTGAACCACTATTTTTTCCTGGATAAAGGTGTCCGACAAGGCAGAACCCACACACACCTTTAAAACTCGGTCTTTTAAAAATTCCTGAAGGAAACAGGGCAGGAGGCCACGGAAGCCCCAAGTGTAAAGAGCACAGAGGGTACTAGTTTTCCAGCAGGTGTCGTAGGCCTTCTACAAATCGAAGAACACGGCCACAGTCTGGTATATCCGCAGAAAACCACTCATGACATGAGTGGACAAAGTAACGAGATGGTCAGCTGCAGAACGTCACGCTCGAAATCCACACTGTTCTTTCATTAGTAAATTGCGATAGTCGAGCCAACATACCAGTCGGGCATGAATCATATGTTCCATCACCTTGCAAACGCAGCTTGTGAGAGAGATGGGGCGGTAGGTAGAAGGAAGGTTTTGTCCTCACCGGGCTTACGTATGGGTATGACGGTGGCTCCACGCCAAAGTCCGGGAAATGTGCCCTCTGTCCAGATGCACTTGTATGTATTAAGCAGAAGTTGCTTGCGCGCAAGAGAAAGCAGCTGCAACATCTGAATGTGGACAGCGTCTGGCCCTGGGGTGGACGATCGGGATGAACTGAGAGCATGATCTAGGGCCCTCATAATAAAGGGAGCATTGTAGCACTCACGATTCTAAGAAGAGAAGGATATCGTCCGAGCCTCCTCCGCTCTTTTCCGATGGAGGAATGTAGGTTGACAGCTGGAAGACCGTGAAAATTTCGCAAAATGGCGACCCAAGGTGTTGGTGATAGCAATAGGCTCCACAATAACATCGTCGGAAATGGCCACATTCTCGTGGAGCCCACTGAATGGAAAGTTTCTAGACTCCTATTTGTTTGCAGGATCAGGATAATGATTTTAAATGAAAGTATAAAGTTCTAATCAAAATTATATTGCGTAAAATACACTTGGAAATTCACTATTTTCAAAAGAAAGTATCTCTATTACAACAGCACATTTAGCAGTTCAGAGGCGACCTCTACGGACGTTCCTATCAGATTATCCTTCACCATGACTAAAAATAATCAATGAAAGTTTTGCAATAAATGTTCAACATCAGTGCTCGCCATAGAAGTGGAAATAAAGTCACCGCTTGCCACGCGGAGTTGTAATTCACACGAGCCGCGTGGGATTAGCCGAGCGGTCTAAGGCGCTGCAGTCCTGGACTGTGCGTCTGGTCCCGGCGGAGGTTCGAGTCCTCCCTCGGGCATGGGTGTGTGTGTGTTTGTCCTTAGGATAATTCAGGTTAAGTAGTGTGTAAGCTTAGGGACTGACGACCTTAGCAGTTAAGTCCCATAAGATCTCACACACATTTGAACATTTTTTTTTAATTGGACGGCTCACTAACATTTACTCTGGCGAATTGTGAGCGATCCAGGACGGTGTACGGTCCTCACAAGTTCACTATCCGTGTTTACCGCAAAATACGCGCTTTGTCACAGTTCGGCTCTGACGTCATCCGAGGCAGAGCGCGAGCCGACGTTTATCAGACGTGGATCTTACAGTAGCTGAATGCGAACTGAACCTTCCTTCCGCCTCTCGGGCTGCATTTATATAGGTGCTGGAGCACACGGCCGAGGGAACATCTGCTGTCTACGGCTATCTTCATACCGCAATAGCCTCCGAACGACCGTTTTCTGGGGCACATAATATAGTTAAAAATTACTTCAGAAACCTCTTAATTTTTATTTGTATTCAGTTAAGTTGTTTGGAATCATCGAAAAAGTTACAGCTCGCTAGAATGACAACTTTGCCTTCTAGAATTTTTATAGTGGACTAGCGGTAGGTCGTTACCTCTGAACCATATCTTTACTAGAACTTATGTCAGCAGTTATCAATACTGCAACTCTCAAATTTGGTATAGCTCTATTACTTGGTATGTTTTGGTATCCTCTTTAACCAAAATTCCCTATCATTAAAATCCCAGGTACTTAGTCTACAACAATTGGACACACTTTAGTTACAAAATTGGTTTTTACTTAAGTACTCAAAAACTGTAAGAGGTAGCTTAACGATGTATTTCAGTTATTATTTTTGGGGTGAACTGAAGCATAAAACAAATTTTCATGTTTCTAAGTCCATTGTTTAGCGCCTCTGATTCTTCCTAAAAACATGGATTCCGGTGTGGTTTTGGAAACCTGCACCACTCATTTACGAATTCTAAAGACAACTGCTGACCAAATGCTGGATTTCTAGCTTTATTATTTAGCGCCACTTATTTTTCTCTAAAAACGGCATATTTACGTAAACTATTAAGTCTAGAACATAAAGACTTGGTATTTAGAAGATTATAACACTAAACTATATTTTAACATAGTTTTAAACGTAACTTTTGATTTTCAATTTCATACTTAATTGTGGTGCAATACTTGAGCACTACGCGCAGATGCGTTAAGGTGACGTGGCGCTGCTAGCAGTGAACTGGGGTGAGTACCGGCATACTCGCTTACCTCTGTATGTCACACATGATACAGCGCTTGCTTTTCTTCAGTCGGAAGTTGTCCCACATGACAGAGGATGAGGTGGAACTGTTAAAAGAACTAGTGAAGGAAATCGAGCTAGCTTTCTTGGTATCCCGAAGAACGCGACGACACTTAGCATACATCTGTTTACAATGAACGCAGTTTGCCATTGTAGGATGACGATTAAAATACGGAGAGCACGTCTCCGTGTGCGAATTGCGTCGCGGCAATGCTCAGCTTACATAGGGACTGGAACAAGCGTGGTCAAGAGGAAGTGCGAGGAATGGAGGAATGGAACGTTCTGCAGCAGTAAGGATAACGTTTGTGAGATCACCTGGTCATCACAGCTGGAAAAATCTTGTTCTTCGAACGTCGCCAGGGAGGAGTAGAGCCACTAATCAGCCTTAGTGAGCCGTCATTTTGGTGTGCACAGCGGGGCAGGAGTCAGGAAACGGATAGCGCATGGGACATGGGAAATGGTGGCTTAAGTGGGCAAGCTGGGGAGTGAAGAAGGATATATACTAACGGGAATAGGTGTGTGAGGATTCAGAAAGGAAAGTGGGTGCTCCAGTGTTAAGGCAGAAGAGGTTGATTTGATTAAGAAGATCAGCCAAAAGGGTACCTCTCTGAGACGTTTTGGGAGAACGTCATAGGGGATGATGCGTATTAAAGTCCCTGAGTAGCAGAAATGGGGGAGGTAGCTGCTCAGTAAAATGAAGGAAGTCTGCCTTGGTGACGCCGAATGACGGAGGGATATAAATAATACAGAGGGAAAAATTCAGGTGTGGAAGGAAAACTGCAACAGCTTGAAGATGGGTAGTCAGGGAGATGGGTTGATTATAAATATCATCCCGCATGAGCAGCTTGATGCCCCCATGAGATGGAATGCCAACATCAGGGTGAAGGTTAAAAGGAACTGGGAAGAAGTGTAAAGGCTCAAAGTGGTCGCAAGGGTGCAATTTTGGTTCATGAAAGCAGAGTAGAAGCGGATGCTGCGATGCTAAAAGCAGCCATAAATTCTCTTTATGAGACTGAAGACCTGCCAACGTTCCATTGGAGGAGAGTGTTGATGAGGAAAAGATGTAGGGCTGTCACTTCAGACGCTGCCGACTGTGAGGAGTCGCTGCTACAGGGCACAGAAGAACGAGGAGACTGCTATGTGGGGTCCACAGAAGCATCAGCTGGCTAGGGCTTTCCGTGTGTGGAGTCCAACGCTGAAAACCGGTTGTTGGTACGCACCGGGGACATAGAGGCCAGCTGGGATAAGGTATCACGTGGCAACACCTTTGAAGAGGATCTTCGAGTTGGCGAAGAAGAAGATCGTTTGCCTTTGGTGGACTTCATAGAGTCTTTCCGGTTAGAGGAAGACTCGGGTGTTGCTTGGCATGAGGGACGTAAGGAGGCTTCGTCCCTTGAGGCTAGAGTTAGATGGCTTGTTGCACAGCTGGACGGGGGGATGGTGGTACTACTCGTACCTTGACACCGAGAGATTTCACAACCTCAGAGCTGAATTTGAGGTCGCATGTCTGCGTGGCCATGTCCTTCATGGGGCGAGGGGTAACAAGAACAGAACTATAGGTGCCAGAAGGGAGAAATCAGGGTTTGGGACTAGCCAATAGCTTGAGAGTGACTGGGTAAGGCACTTTTTCCTTTACCCAGATCTCTTGGACAGCCTGCTCCTCATGATACACGGTACAATCCTGAGGGGAGGTGGCATGGCCGCGATTGCAGTTGATACAGCGGGGAGAAGGAGGCAGGCAATCGTCCTCGTGCGCTGATTGTTCTTAAAATGCTATAACTGTTTCTTCTACTCCGTATCAGAGCATGTGGAAAACGTAAAAACTCTGCTAAATCAAAGTCATTAGGAAACGCCTGCAAATAAGCTTAACGTTTATAGACCCACAGCCGTAGTATGTATCAAGACATACTGGAATGTGACGTTCACTTAGATACTAGATGTTAAAGAATGTACTCGATTTATGAGAAAATCTTCGTCAATGTTCGGCATTACTTGTATTCTAAATGTTATAAATCAGTCGATACGCAGGAGAGAATCCTTGTCAATGTGTAACATTGTTCTGAACCACCATTGCGGAATTTTTGTTGAGATGACAGTTTAAGTTAATAATACTCAATAAATAACACTGGAAGTGTGCAGAAATTTGCAGGGAAAGTATTGTCTGAAAGACACAAGCTTGTTTATAATTATTTGGAACGTGTTCGTCATAAATTTTGATAAAATCTGGACTCACTAATACGGAATCTACGGCGTCCTGTAGATCGTTCGGATTAATGCGAACTGCACTGATGGTGAGAACCTGCACAAACTGTCCACCCTATTTGAAGTTCATAGTATTTAATTATATAATACTTACCGACCTACCATCCATTTTTCATTAAGAGCGATGTGCAGCACATTGACGGATGAGTAATAGCATGCAGTAACATTTCAAGCTTCGCCTGGAATCTGCAGCTTCTTCGACGAGCACCCGACAGCATTTTACGGTTACCTGTTACGTCACTCCATTATTCAAAGCAAAGATACATATTCAATACTTAGTAAATTATCTCAAAAAAATAAGTTAAATATTATAAGTTAAAAGCTCTTCTCAAGTTTCGTCCGTCTTTAACTATCATTGAATGCCTCTATATATAGAGGTCAGGAAGTTACCGCAAACTAATAATTAATTTAATTGCAGTTAGCGTCATTTGATGTAATTTAAGAGTGGCTGCTTGGACAGGACTAGTAGGGTTCAGGATTTTCAGTTAACTTGTGTGGCACTGTTTAAGAGTGGCAGCTATGCAAGGGCTAATAAAATGTAGGATTTTTAGTTGAACTGTGTGGGACACTTCAAGACCGTCTTACTTAAAAACTACAGAATCTTTCTTGCCTGATGTGATAACAGATTGCTTTAGGAAACTTACAGGGCGAACGAATAAACAAAAAATTATCGTGTTTGTGTTTTGTATTATAGCATTATACAGTATACTGTGGTTGTTATTTACATGTTGAATTTTGTTTCAGCCGGCCACGGCGGTCTAGCGGTTCTAGGCGCTCAGTCCTGTACCGCGCGACTGCTACGGTCGCAGGTTCGAATCCTGCCTCGGGCATGGATGTGTGTGCTGTCCTTAGGTTAGTTAGGTTTAAGTAGTTCTAATTTCTAGGGGACTATGATACTGAACGGGCGCTGAAGACCTTGCTGTCGTGCGCCCACACAACCCTTCTACTACTACTACTACTCTAGGGGACTTATGACCACAGATGTTAAGTCCCATAGTGCTCAGAGCCATTTGAACCATTTTTTGAATTTTGTTTCATGTATTTGATAGAGTCTGGTCAAGAGTTTCAATGTATTACTGGTCAATCACAAGTGAATTTCATATCGTACAACATCGCACAGGCAAGCACATACAATAATTGCAGCTTTAATTTACCTGTGCCACTTGATAATTTTTCATTTCGGCAATTGAAGTGGTTAGTTTTCGAATCCCTATCCTTTGCAGTAACTTCAGCAGTACTTTGAGGGTATAATGTTTACTTGCTCTTTTCGATAATTTTGTTTTACGTCAAGTGGTTAGCGTAAGTTGCGTTATTAATAAGAATGTGTCCCAGTCAGCGACAGGGCTATGTAATTTTTGAATTTTACTTATGGTAAAAACCGGATCACAGTTTAAGATGGAGAGAAATCAGCAATTAAATGTTCAGCCTGTTAGGGAGGTGGAAGAAATAGAGGAAACAGGCGCTGCAGTCCCACTTGTAGTTCACCTCTAGCGGACATTTTAAAGCAATTAACTCTTTTAACAAATCAGAAAAGTGAAACAGTTTAAAATCATTCAGAGATGATGACTAACTAAGATCTAGAGGCGGCTACAACCCAAGTGTCTGAGATGTGGAAAATGTAGTGGGAGTATAAGAAGAAAACTCTAATGAGGTAAATCAGATTTGACGCGCACAAGACTAATCTCCTCCTCGATTACAGAAAGTTACCCAAGACGTGCTTGATTTGAGAAATAAATAAGAAGTAGAAACTACGGCAGGACAATTAAACCAGATAGTTACCAGTTCTCCATTTGATTGCGATAAACTGTCAGAGAAAAGGTTTGATGAGCATAAATGAAAATTTTCCAGTAATTTAGATGATTGGGCAAAGTATACAGAACAACAAGTGATACACTGTGTTTACAAAAGTATTAACGAGGGAGAAGAGAACCTGTCAATTGCTAATTTACCTTCGAATAATCAACTCAGCAAGATCTGAAGACAGTTAAAGATCAGTTAGGATCCGGCTTTGTACAGTGACAGAAAATAATGGCACCTTGTGTAGAAGCTTTTCCGCAAGATAAAGAGGGCATCTGGAGAAGAATAAAGGATGGGAATCCTGAATTGTGCGAGGATGGTATACAACAGACCTCGAGCACCGTACTAGAAAATGGCAAGGTGTATGTTTATAAAGAATTTTGCAACAAATTAGACTCAGTGCATGGTGTTTTGTTGCGTCAGTTTTTGTAACATAAGTAGTCGCGTTGTTGACTCTGTCAAACAGCCATCACGCTCTTTAGAAGCGCGCAAAAATTGCCTTAATAAGCTTCGAATTGAAATGAAAATTAATTTTGTTTTGCTTTTTACGTACATTAAGGTATATGTTAATCTCTGAACTTTATTTCTTCGAAACAGGTACCTACAAAATCTAATAAAAGTGTCCTACTCTTTTATTTAACAAAAGAACTCTGACAACCATAATAATCTCGCATCATACGTGGCCTACATTCCTAAAGTTTAATAGTGTAAATTAGTGCCTCTTTCTCCCAACAAATGTTCCTTGTACGTGACTGTAAAAGACTTTCCCGTTTGTCCCATATAATAAACGGGACAAGTATCACAACAGTTTTTATACACGCCTGAATTTTGTATCGGAGCAACTGTGGACTAGAGATTGTGGATGAGATTCTTTTGTAAGTCATTGTTCGTGGAAAGGCAACTTTGAATCGTATTTTATAATGAGAAGATGCTAAAACCTCAAACCTCCGACATCGCTGCAGCCGGAGAAAGATCCTCCAGAAACGAGAGCAACAGCGACTGAAGGGAATCGTTCAACGTGACAGAAGTGCAACTCTTCTGTAAATTGCTGCGGATTTCAATGCTACGCCATCAACAAGTGTCAGCTTGCGTACCATTCAACGAAACATCGATATGGGCTTTCGGAGCCGAAGGCCCACTAGTGCACTCTTGTGACACTAAGCCTTACGCCTCGCCTGGCCCAGTCAACACCGACATCGGACTGTTGATGACTGGAAACATGTTACCTGGCTGGACGGGTCTCGTTTCAAATTCTACTGAGTGGATGGACTTGTACGTTTATGGAGACAACCTCATGAGTCCATGGACCCAGAATGTCAGCAAGGGACTGTTCAAGCTGGTAGATGCCCTGTAATGGTGTGGGGCGTGTGCAGTTGCAGGGATATGGGGCCCCTGATACGGCTAGTATGACTGACAGGTGAGGCGTACGTAAGCATCCTCTCTGATCACCTGCACTCATTCATGTCCCTTGTGCATTCAGACAGACCTGGGCAATTCCAGCAGGGCAATGTGACACCTCAAACATCCAGAATTGCTACAGAATGGCTCGAGGAACACTCTTGTGAGTTTGAACACCTCCGCTGGCCAGCAAACTCTCCAGATATGAATATTATTGAGCGTATCTGGGATACGGATTTATGGACAGTGCTGCATGATTCACGGTGTCAGATCCCTCCAGCAGTACTTCAGACATTAGTCCAGCCCATGCCACCTCATGATACGGCACTTGTGCGTGCTCGCGGGGGCCGTACACGATATTGGGCAGGTGTACCAGTTTCTTTGGCTCTTCGGTGTATATGAATAAAGAGCTAAAGAAGTGCTATGGAGGATCTTCAGAAATGTGTGTGTGTTTGTGTGTGTATACAGGGTGATTCAAGAAGATATGCAAACATTTTAATATTTTATTCTGCAAGTAGAATTAAAGAAAACAGTTCATTTAAACATACGTCTGAAAATTTTTACTTACTGAGCTACGGCTAATAAAAGATTTTGCCTCAAATTTAGAAACTTCACTAATCTGTAGCCATCAAAAAACCATACGAGGTTAAAGTAGGGCACGATTTCCATCTTTACAGAACATCCAGAGAAGCAGAGACGTAATTTCGTAAAATTTTTAATTGGTTAACTACTTGGCATTGTTTGTGTTTCAAATTGCAGACAAAGTGGTTCAAATGGCTCTGAGCACTATGGGACTTAACATCTGAGATCATCAGTCCCCTAGAACTTAGAACTACTTAAACCTACCTAACCTAAGGACATCACACACATCCATGCCCGAGGCAGGATTCGAACCTGCGACCGTAGCGGTCACGCGGTTCCAGACTGAAGCGCCTAGAACCGCACCGCAGACAAACTGCACAAAATTTTCAAAAGAAGTTGTAGAGAATTTAATTTTAGAAAAATGATGGTAATACCGTTAACGGAAATTGTATGAATGTGTCAGATAATCTGCTTTTATTAATACCATAGCACACGTGAATTCATGTTAAACCGGAAAAACAAAGCTCAGTGTTAAGGAAGATGTACAGTGTACATGCAGTTTCACAATACATCCACAATAAATGGTCAAAAATCACAGAGTTCAATGCATTTAGCTGCACGTGTATGAACAGAATTTGCTGGTCATTTCCGTTTCACAGGGTTGTTCTTCATTTCGTCTATTGCACTCACAATGCGAGCAGGTAATGCCTCATTGTATTCACTTGTATTGACTTTGTCCTCATAAACTTTCGTCTATGCTCATACACAAGTATTCATTAGTGTTAAATCAGGCGATCTGGATGGCTACAGACGTGTTGCACCACGAGCAATCCATTTCTCGGGAAAATGTTCATTTAAACGTGTAGTAACGGCGCTGGTCAAATGTGGAGACGCGCCGTCATGTTGAAAATACATTTGCAATCGCGTAGCAAGTGGAATATCTTTGAGCAAGCGGGTCATTTCCTCTTGAAGGAATTGTAAGTACATCTCACCAGTTAGACGTCCTAGAAAAATGAATGGTCCAATAAAGTGTGTGTTGATTATATCACACCACACATTTATGCTAAATCGCTACTGGAAATTACGGTACCATGTTGCATGTGGGTTTGCTTCAGACCATACGTGCTCGTCATGTAATTTGTTTATACCACCTCGAGTAAACTGTGCCTCATCAGTAAAAAATATGTATTTGAGTAACTGACTATTAGTATTTAACCTGTTGTACAACTCCTAGCGAAGGGCAGGATCTCCCGGATGTAAATGATGCATTTTTTGTTCCTGGTAAGGATACAAATTATTGTACTTCATTATACGCCATACCTTAGACTGTATAATAATCGTTGCTTCTCTGGATGTTCTGGAAAACTACTGCAGATATACGTCTGGGACTCGTTATAGGTCTATATACGTTGGTAATGCAAAAGGGGCTTAATGCTGGTTTTTTTTAGATTTTGAGCTGGCCACAGTACCATATAGATTTTTTCAGTGCCTACACGATGAAATAGGTTTCAGGGTGCAAAAACCGCTATAAACATTTGACACTGGCTGTAAAAAATCGTGTTAGGTTGCAAAAGCTCCTAACTGCACATAGCCCGCTAAATGTCCAACGTGTGCAAAACCCGCCGAGTTCAACGGGCATGGTGGCATCCGTGGCATATCCGGATGCAAAGCATGCCAGCTGAGATCTGACTTACCAGTTCAGAGGGTCAAAGCTATCTTTCAGGTTGTTCCCATTAGAAGGGATATTTTTCTTATTTAGAGTTAGGTAGACTGCACTGCAACAAACGCGTACACGACAATGAAGCTTTCAATGCCGATGCACTGTCGAAATATACGCCGGTAAGCACAGTTCAGCTGGTCATCAGGGTGTACGTTGACATATTTGCGTGAGTGATTTGAAGAAAATGAATAATTTTGTTGACGGTTTAAATGCAAAATGTGGTACAAACGAAGTGGGGGTAATCGAAACAGAAGGAATTCTTCAAATAGGCGAACCCGTCGTAATAGTTGCAAATGACCAGATTGAGACCAAGGGCGATGGTCCCTCCCAGCAAAGGAAGAGGCGTCCTGATCAGTGGGAGAGACATGTTTCCAAAACAGAAGGTAAAAACGTGAAAAGGATTATTAAAGCAATGTTACGCAATGAAAACTGTGCTGACACTAATTTTTATGACATGACCTCAACGAACACGTGGTGCGATCTGTGCTCTCCTCTACACAGTGACGTAGTCCGACCAATTTAATGGACAACTCCTGTAAAACTGAATCTGGTAGCTATACGGCAACAAAGTAAGAGTGTAGTGCATAGAAAAACTAAGGAAAATTTGTCTAAATTCAGTAGATCTCGTACGGAGCAGCAAGAAGTGCGCGCGATTGGGAGTTGCTGTGCTATGCATTACACTTACACTTTAGCCAGATTGCTCCCAGTTTCAGTTTCGCAGGAATTGGACATTGGGGAGGGTTTTAAGCAACCACTGGGGAAGGGGTGCTGGCAGTAAGAAAAGAGATTTTCTACCAATCATTTGGTTTAGTCATTCATTTTTGTATAAGAGACTGATTTTTTTTAACTAAGCTGTTTTTTATCCCTCTCCACTTATCTGCATGTATAGACTTCCGCACGCTTTTCAAGATCAGTGATGTAGTCCTCTCTCCCCCTCATCACCGTTTAATGGTTCTACGAACTTACACCTGCACCATAAAGTTTATTGTCACCACGTGGGTCGCAAGTCTCTCTTCCGATTGAAATTTTGTGACTAATGAGTGAAGATTTGATCGTTCCAAGCACAACTGTGACTGTTGATAAGGTTGTCACAAGTTCACAGGTGGGTTATGATATGAAGTGAAATGCATTTGAGAGATATCGTTAACAGATTCAAAATAAACCTGATTTGTTTGCAATTTCTTCCGAATCGAGGAATTCAGACCAAATATGAAGTACATAAGCTGCGTGAACTAATCCGTTCTTTCTCAGGACTGTAAATTTAAATACCTATATATATTTTGTTTGGAATCTTTTTCATGTTCACACCACATTGTTGAGTGTGTGATGCTATGAGAGTCCAATCCTGCTTGTTTTCCTATCGTAGGATCGACACTGATCCTGCCAATCCATGCCAGTTCCGGTTGAAGAACACCTATCCTCCACCTTCACACTGATCATCAGTCCAGCCGTCTCATCTTGATTATCCATGATACATGATTGAGGGTTTATATCTTTAAATTTTTCACACCTGACTCCAACAAAATGATGGCCAAAGCCTTTAATAACAAGTCAATTGTCTACAAGCTTCAATGGAATTGTTAGACCAACGCAACTATCAACTATTGGCTAATCGATAACATTTTTCTGTAGGTACTTGTTTATTAAAAATTGATCAGAGTGACAGAAATACTCAGAGCTATTTATGTAACCTTTAAGAACGAACTGGTAACTGATTCACTGTAGGCTGCTGAATAAGGAACAAGTTTGAAAGAGCTTTGTTCCAGGTCATTCATGGTTTTCCCTGGAACCCTCGCCCGAATAGGAAAGCTCCTTTGTTACTTATGTAGTCCATGGGATTTCTAGTAGTTTAAATAGTAAACCAAACGATTACTACATATTTTCATTAAGAAAGTAGAATGTTAACTTTGGCTGTCAGAATTAACTCATCATAAATAAAAGCTGCAACCATTGTAGTCGCTGTCATATTGATTACTCTCAGTAATGAAAACACTAAACTGTCTGACAAAATAAAACCTTTAATTGCAACTGAAGTTCATTACTGCAAAATTTAATATGGAGTTTATGCAGTCTATACCGTATTGAATATGTAATTCATAATACACAAAAAGAAGTCTACTGATTCCCCTTACTATACAGAGACTGACCATTACAAATTCGCTTACGGAACCAATAAATTTTTTATAACTGAAGGTCAAGAAGAAACTCCTGCAAGTCGGACTGACGTTCATCAGCCAACAGCACTGTTACGTAAAAAAGCACGCTGGAATGCAGCGTTCACTTGGGTTCTAAATGTTAGAAAGCACTCGATTTATGAGAGAGAGACTCTTGTCAGTGTGTGGTATTGTTCCGAGCCGCCGTTGTAGAACTACTCAAGAAACAGTATTGGAGCTGTTCAGAACAATTGTCTGGAAAATACAAGCTTGCTTATAATTAAAAGGCACGTTTTATTTATTAGTTTTGGTGAAACCTAAACTCAGCAATACAAAGTATTACGGCGTCCAAGAGGTCATTTCAGTTAATGCAAACTGGATTGCTGATACGAACCTGCACATAAAGTCACGCTTACTTCACAGTTGATATATTGTTCTTTTCCATAGTATCCACTTTTCTTTAAGAACTATGTCATATCACAACGACGGATTCCGCGAATCTAGAGCAAGGGAGTTATTACATGCTGAAAGATATCACATCTCGCCGAGAATTTGCAGCATCATGGACGAGCAGCAAACGGTTCCTACGGTGAGCTGTCACGTCACTGCATTACTCAAAGGAAAGAGAAATATTCAAGGATTAATAAATTGTCTGAAAGCAAAATAATAAGAAAAATATGAAAGTTTAAAGCTTTTTTTAAGATTCTTCCCGTTTTAAATACCATTGATTTCTTCTATATGAAGAATTTCAAGCACCAATCAATAATTAATTTAATTGCACGTAGCGTCAATCCCCTACCCTATTTCACGACAATACAAAGCGAGCTGCCCTTCACTGAACTTTTTCGATGTCCGCAGTCAGTCCTATCTGGTAAGGATCCCATACAGCACAGCACTACTTTAACAGATGATGAACAAACGTAGTGTACCACCGAGTGTGGGCAGTATCTCTAGGAGACCTGCAGCATTTCTTAAGCGTTGTGTCAATAGAACGTATGGTGCACCTTTCCCACAACGTTATCTGTGTGATCATTGATATTTAAGTTGTTTGTAATAGTAATCGCAAGGTATTTAGTCAAACTTATAGCCTTTAAATTTGTGTCATTTATTGTCTAACCGAAACTTAACGGATTTCTTTTTGTGGTCATGTGGGTCACCTGGCACTATTCTTTATTCAGATCTTAATTTGTAAATGTAAATAATGGGCAAAAATTCAAGATAATTGTCAGGTAAAATCAGTATATGATGAAGTGGAATTCAAAGTATTACGTACGTTTGAAGTTCTTTGAGGGTGTGATACTGCGATATGAACGCCATGTATCATACTAGGGAAGTGGAAGGAACGTCCCTACAAGGGGCAGTCACATACGTTGGACAGTGAAATGTAAGCACAAGGAAGGTAACTGCGAAGAAACCATGGGTAACAGAATAAATACTTCGGCTGATCGACAAAGAGAGAAATATTGAAATATTTACGTGGGAAAGGGGTACAGCAAGGTAAGAGTGGAATGAAGTCAATAAAACAAAGCATGAAGGCTGACACAAAAAGGGCTGCAGGAATAACGTGAATGTTTAGCAAAAGAAATTTTTGTTGGAAAGAAAGATTGAGCATACTTAAAAGTCAGTATAGCTTGCGGTGAATTCGGAAGCAAGGCGTCATAATTAAGAGGGCAAACGAATTCCAGTGATAAATGTAGAAGAGACTGCGACTATGTGGGAAGAATACATTGAAGGCGTCTACAAGGAGGAGGAACTGCTGAATTATGTGATGAAGTACACCAGGTATCGAGTTTCACAGTCATAGTTTGAAATAACTTTAGAGCACGTGCGACAATACAAGGTAGAAGAGACAGAGAACAATCCTTCGAAATTTCTAAAATCGTTGGGCTAAGTATCAAATAAATGATTATTTCAAGTTAGTGCGCAAAATACGTGAGGTTGCACACAGACTATCTGACCTTCGGAAGAACATCATGCACACAATCCTGTAGATATTAAAGGCAGATAAATGGGTAACTACCGCACTTTATACGTCACTACTACCGAAAAAAATTATGTATATATAACTCGATAAGAAAACTGTAAATCTATTATCTGAGGTTCAGGGTGGCTTTCTTATGCCTTCCCACCATTATAATGTGCAACGTCAGAACTGTCTCTTTTCTACTTTTAACCTTTGAAGGTTAAAAGTAGAAAAGAGGCAGTTCCGACGTTGCAAATTATAATGGTGGGAAGGCATAAGAAAACTCCAAACAACATCATAGAATTTGCTGATCTAGAAAAAAGGTTGAAAACGTATACTTGTGCAATACGTTTGAAATTCGCAGAAATATATAAACGAGCAGTAAGGAAAGACGAATAATATACATGATGTGGAAGAACAAGGGGACATCAATAAGAATGGAACACCAGGAGAGAAGTCCTCGTATTAACAATGATATAAGACAGTAATGCAATATTTAACCCCAACAGTCCAATCTGTAGATCAAAGAAGCAATGAAGGAAGCAACAGATAGGTTCAGAAGTGATATAGGCCTAAATGAAGTGTGTAAGGATATGAACAACAAGATTTCTAGATGACACTGTTATCCTCCCTAAAAATTAGGAGAAACAACAGTACCTGCTGAATGGAGTGAAGTCTGATGAAAAAAGAATATGAGTTGATTAATTCAAAGAAAGGATAAAGTAATTAAAAGTAGTGAAAATGCGATTAGCGATGAAATTGGGTACCAAGTCTTAGACGGGTGATTACTCTCTTGGAAGCAAAATAGCGTACGAGGGACGATGCATACTATCAGAGGCAAGAAAACCATTCCTCGCCGAAAGAAGTCTACCTTGTAAGTCAATCACAGATATTTATTTGAGGAAGATATACGTCGGATTATTTCATTCAATCACGTAATATTCATTTCCTTTAAAAACGTAATTTCAAGTAAACAAATTCTCAACTTCAGGTTTAGTGCAACAGGCCCCTCTCCATGTCACTAAAATATATCGCGCCAAATGTTTATGAAACAGCAAAGGTTGTCCTGTCAACAGATTAAAGTATAGCTACGTGCCACGCAGCTAAATTAACAGTCCTCCCCAATTGAATCATTTCATACACCTTGTCTCTGGTGTCTGTCTTACAAATCATGAAGAGTTCTCCTGCATACACATTAAAATATAGTCACATGATTCTTTTGTTTTACTTAACATAAAACACGATCGGTTCTTCCATTGTGAACTGGAAGGACTTACATTGCTACTGAATCCGAATTACGAACTCCCTTTGCTACCGCCAACGGCAGGGTGCCAATACCCGGTACATTCAGAAAAAGCTTTCCAACAGTATCTTTCTGAGGCGTTCCCGTAAATAAGTTCGGTCCTGATAGTCTGCAGGGGCGTATGGTCAGGACTTTGTTTGCAAACTGCCAGCTGACACGTAAGATTTGGAGAGAATTCTGAACCCGGTCTTGTACACCCAATATCCAGAAAATGGACGACGACGGACAAGGCTGCACCTGTAAGTATGATTGTGTGTTTGTCTAGCCACTGTGTTTGCAAATATCTCCAAGTCTCTTTACGTAGCACCGTGAGGGTGTGGATCTGTTGAGACGACATTTTCTTTGCACAATTATAATTCGTTTGTGTAAGACGTTGACAACTAGACACATTATTCGTCTGGTGGACCGAATTCTCCAACAGGAGACCAGGAAGAGCATGTTTGGGACTGTGTTTGTAATCCTGATATCCATATCCACCGTAGACTGTGAGCAGGTTTGCAAGAACAGCAGGGTATGATTCCTATGGAACTGACACCAGACACAAATATTCAAGCAATACTCAGCGCTATGGGTTTAGCACTGCTGCGAAGGTTAATAACTTTTTTCGTAACACACTGACCCATCCATTTTGAACATAGACAATGTTTTATAAATTGTTCCATTTCCAGTTTTAAAAAAATTATTCTAATTCTTGAAACTGTAGTCCCACAGTGTAAATTGTTTCTTATATCCATTCTATCTGCGGTTTCTTTTATTCGTGTTCTATGGTATTCAGAGTAATTCGATGATAAATGGATGGTCGGCCGGTGTGGCCGTGCGGTTCTAGGCGCTTCAGTCTGGAACAGCGTGACCGCTACGGACACAGGTTCGAATCCTGCCTCGGGCATGGATGTGTGTGATGTCCTTAGGTTAGTTAGGTTTAAGTAGTTCTAAGTTCTAGGGGACTGATGACCACAGATGTTATGTGTCATAGTGCACAGAGCCATTTGAACTATTCTTTTTTATAAATGGATTTGTACATGTGTGAAACAGATCTGTAGGCTATTGTGATTTACTTTACATTTTCTTCTTCTGCTGTTTTTTAGAGCCGGTCGGGGTGGCCGCGTGATCTAGGGCGCCTGGCAACGAACGGTTCGCACGGCTCCCGGCGTATGAGATTCGAGTCCTCCCTCGGGCATGGCTGTGTGTGTGTGTCATCCTTAGCGTAAATTAGTTTAAGTGAGATTAAGTTGTGGGTAAGCCTAGGGACCGATGACCTCAGCAGTTTGGTGCCGTAAGAACTTACCACAAATTTCCAAATTTTTGTATTTAAGATTCTTGTCCATTTTTTACTTTTTAGTGGATCATTCCTGTCCATGTTGATTATTGCTATGTAATTCTGAAATATAAGTAGGGAAGTTGTGCACCATTCAGATGTCTTTCTGGTGGTCAGTGCATATTTCTTGTAAGAAGTAGTGAAACGGAAACCAGGCACATGGAAAAAAGTGAGTAAACTGTTAATTATGTCAAAAGAAATCACCGTCACTCTTAATATATTTATTCTACTCCGAAACAAGACGGTCAGTGCCTTCATGGAATAATGTATCCCTTTACCTACGAAACCACGAATGTACCTGGGCGTGCACCTCTTCATCCAGAGCAAAACGATGGCCACAAATGTCTTTCATCGGGGCTCTAAATATATGGAAATTGTATGGGGAGAAATCGGGACTGTATGAACGATGCGTAATGGCTTCCCAGCGAAACTTCTGCAGCGTAAGCGAAATAACCTTTGCAACACGTGAGGGGGCGAAGTCCTGCAACACACTGAATGTTGGAAGATTGCCTCTTGTACATGTATTCGATGATACCTAAAAAAAAAAAAAAAATGTAATACACACTACTCGTTAGATAAAGATGGATTAAGGAAAACGATAGAGAAGATTCAATGTGGAACTGTGTCATTCATTACAATTTACCTCATTTGCTACAGTGAAAGAGTGTGATGGAAATGTCCAAAAAGCTGCTGCAGAAGACGCTAAAAGAAGGTGTTGTGTATCTTGGAGCCCCTTCACCTTACAGTTCTATGGAGTCACGTTCGAAAACAAATAAAAAAATACATTACTTAATCCAACACTTATTCTGTCCAGTAATTAAGACGGTTACGTAGGAGAAATATAGACTCAAATTATTCTCTCATACAAGTGTTAAAAGCTAATGAGGAAAATGGACATGTTAGTCTGTGTAGTCTTGGGGCGTAGCGATATCTCTTGAGAGTTAGGGAGTTGCAACACTATTCTTGCTGCTCACAGAGACCTGCTGCCAAACAGAAAGTGTTCCTAAGCTGAGAAGACGCCATTAGTCGGCCGAGTGCTGTGGGCTGAGTCTTGCCCATGTACGCTTTGCAGATCGCGTAAACCACCTGTCACCCCGTACCCCAATAGCCATGAAATTTGATACATACTGCCAGAATAACAATAGCTGCCCACAATGATTTCTGAAGTTTTCAAATGTAAGTAAAAACTAGGTTTTGCACCTTCCCGTTACCAACAACCGCTTGACGCTGTTACGGATCCATGGATCCAGAAGAAGGGGGGGGGGGGGGGGGGTGAAGATTTTTGTGAGGTAAGTGATTCATGAAAGGTATAGGTTATTGTTAGTCACGGCCATTCTTTTGTAGGGATTATTGAAAGTCAGATTGCGTTGCGCTAAAAATATTGTGTGTCAGTTTAGTGATGATCAGAATAAGTAAAGAGAGAAATGTCTGAGTACGTTCAGTTTTGCTCAGCTGTTTGAAAATCAAATAACGTAAAGGGTTTATCAGCACAGTAATTCATTAATTTTTCTAAGGGGAAGTTTCAAAACCTTGTTTTACAAAGCGCCTAGCACCCAGTGCACATTGGTCTGTCGAGTGTTCATATGATTTTGAAACGCATCCCTGTTGCTTTTTTAACATTTTTCAATACGTTATAAGTTGATTTCTGAAGGAATCATAAATAGATTTTTCAATGTGTGCATAGTGTACGTGATGTTCTGCCAGGTGAATCCCTGACGCGTCTACAAATAGAAAGCTTTCCAGCAGATAAAAGGGGACAAGGCTCTACGAGCTGAGCTGAATAATCCCGAACGGGTGAATACCAATCGCTATTTGTTTATGTGGTTGATTCGGTATGCGAATGATAAGCGTTGTTATAATTACTAACGAAATCCATAGATTCAGACTACCAGAGCGGAAACAAACGACTAACCGGAGTAACAACAGGTAAGAAAGATTACTTTTTTTTCCTCGATGTATCCAAGAAAATGAAATTTTGACAGAAAATTTTTGTACTAAATGTGAGTTGTAGAGTCCCCGGTTGCCGGCCGTTTAGTTCTATTCCCGGAATAGAGCAGAAAACGCGTTGTACGAACACATAGTAACGCCTAGCCGGAGAACACACGCGGGATAACCAAACCGGTGATTTTGAGAGAGTTAGTGAACTTAAACGGAGAATAAGTGTTGACAATAGCAGGAATATTTACAGAATTAGTGACGACAAGATTGTTTTTCAGAACGAGGAAAGAGAAGAAGCGGGGACATCACTCTAATTTCATGAAAGAATGTGACAATTCCAAATGTATACGAAAGCATATGAAAGAAATGTAAAACCTTTTCCTAACATACAACTTTTTGCTTGTAGTTGGGGTGATAGGCATTTGGTATTGGTACTTCGTGAATTACAGTTTGCGTGTTGTTTATGTAAATGAAGTAGATAAAAATGACCATTTGTGACAAAACAGTCTTGCTTATTTGGCGTGTGTTACATCTGATGCAATATTAGAAAGGCCTATTTCGTTTTATCTAGCAGACAGTGTCAAAACAGACGTAATCAAATCGAGAAACCACAGCAGTCTTGCCTACTATTCGTGTTAACAGCTTCTCGAGTATTAGAAAATGACATTTTGATTTTTTGCGTAGAAAAAAAAAGTTTAACTAGCTTTGATGAGGTAATAGGTTCTTCCGCGGAAAGCAAAGCACGCCTTGTCAAGCTGTAGCAAGAAAACAATGCTGGTACGTAACGTTTGAAGAAATTTGTATTGTCTTGCTTGTCGCTTGTCTTTTCTGCCTTCATGTTTACTTTATTTAATTTTTTGTCCCACAAAAGAGATAATACGCAATAAAGAGTGCCGATTTTATGAAGAGTTCTTATTCTCCTAATCACAAGTAATCCCACCCTGTATTAATTGCGAGTTTTTTTTTTAAGGGGTAGGTTGTTAAACCGACCGACTGGCATCATGAGAGGCACCGCAGGACACTTTAATTTCCACTGTCATGAATATAGGTTTGATGGTTTCTATTACGAAATATACACGTTTGAATTCTACAGAGTGAAATACAGTGGCAGAAGAATGCAGTGTGAAGAGGCATGGCGCTGCACTTTGGTACACTTATGACCAAATAAGATGTCTTACATTTCCTCGAACATAGTCTACATGTTTTATGTATCAAACTCTTCAGTAAGATTTGCGATACAGAATGACATATTTCTGAAAACTCGATTTTTTAAAAGTTTTCTAGGTCCTATCTCAAAGCTCGAGGGTGAGTTGAGTTGAGTTGACCGGGCGTGGGCGGGGGGGAGTGAGATCAATATGTTTTTCTGAATACGTCACAGATTACAGGAGGACTTTAACTAAACACTATGTTGAAGGTCAGTTAATTATTTTCTCATAAAGCATATATTACGTAATTTTTACGATTTCAAGCAGCAATTATTCTTTTCCGTTGTTTTCATTTTCATTCGGTACGCGGAATGAGTGAGAAAGTGTATGTGACGTATGGATCTTGAAATTTGTTGGTAAATGGCGAATGAGTCTATGAATCATATTTTGCAAACTTGCAATGTATCACACACATGTCATGCATGAAACTGTTATTGTAAACTAAGCAGGTAACTAGAAAGAAAATTTTTACTTCTATATTTAAGAGAAATAAAGGTTTGTTTTCAGGGGAGGGGGAAAGGGTAGGGGTTCTCTGCTTTTCGGAAAAAAAAAAAGTTTGAAGTGTGATTGATTAAATTCGGAGTAGAGGATAAGTCAAAGCAGGAACCTTGGTCTCCTGAAAAAAGGTATGAAACTTACTGATTGCAACATGCCTCTATCATTCAGAGAGGAGAGCAACCGATTGTTCTGATAACGGGAGAGATTTGAGCGCGCTGGTTTAGAAGAGTCGTAACTTAGCTTTACTAGATGACGTCATATTTCCCCATTTCCTCAATTTTAAGAAAAATAATCTAATTTGCCTTTAACGAGGAGCAGAGTGGTCTGGAAACTGATGAGATCCGGTGTAAACAACGATTCCGGAAGTAATGAAATGTTTAGTGAAAATTGTGACTTTCTTCAGGATAACAAAAAATTCCTCATGGCCATACACTACAGCCGCAGTCCACAAACTCTAGACTAATGAATAATCGTCAGATATATAGTACTGAGAGAGCATTAGAAATTGCCAGCCATAGAGTAAACTCTCAACCTGTTTCATAATTTGCTACAATTACTGTTCTTGGGACATCAGGTAGTGAGTTCTATTCGTAGGCTGGCTAACGGCGAAAGAATCTGCTATGTGAGAGAACCGAACAGTGCAAACGGTGTGGAATTCCATTCTATTACGTCTGAAATTGTGCACTAAGGCAGACTTCATAGCTGCACGTGTACGGCTGAAGTAAGAATATAACACAAATATTCTGCCAAGAACTTGTTTTATTTAGTTGATTCCCACTTTTCAGTTAGGAGAAACTAAGTTTTATATCCCTGCTGACATATATGTAGAGCAGTCCGTGTTTTAAACAGCTTTTGCAGGTGAACCACACCATAAGTCGCTTTACGAAGGATGTGATTCTAAGGAATTCGCTGGAGATAGTGGGAAAATTCCAGGTAAAGAAACACTTCGCATCTCAGCACCTTTCAGAAGTAAATGTAGATGTAAATGAAGAGGTTTCTTTGCACCGTGGAAGCAGCATTTGTGTTTTCGACACATTAGTTACAAAGTGTATATTTCCTATATGTTAAGCGACGACAAAAAAGTTAATCTTATTCACACCTAACTGACGTCAGCGGCAAAATTTTGAAAAACACATCTGTCGTTGCCAGAAGTCTTGCAGTGTTCAGCTTCCATAATTAAGAGTAATATCGGGCTTAGCAACGTTGCAATCTTCATTTTGTTTTCTTAGTGTCTGGAACCAATAAGTTTCTGGCAGGGCATGTCGTGTGTACTGAGCGCCTGTATCACAAGACGTACTCTGTCAATTCCGAAGTTAGTTCAAACAGGCCGCCGAGAGGCGCAGAGCTGGGTCTGCAGCGATATCACCCCAGGGTCAAACAGCAATCAGCGGTGATCACAGTCGCGGAGCAAGCGACGCCGCCCAAGTCCGTCAATACGGTGCCCTTAGCCACTCCGTCAAGGTCCAAGAACAGGGGCTGTGGAAGCTGCAACAGGTACAGCGGTGCCGCAGAAATCATCTAAAGCAGCTGTTGTCTGCCTCAGAAGGATAGATGAAGAAGTCCGTGTTTCTGAACCTCGGGCGGGATGAATAATTAGACAACGGTCACTGACCATTGGTGTGCTGTAGGTGTAAGTAGGCTGTTTATGTTTTCTTATTGGCAACGTTACGTAGCGCTCTGTACGAAAATCACTGGCTGTGCTGTGTGCAGTCTGTGGCTAGTTTGCATTGTTGTCTGCCATTGTAGTGTTGGGCAGCGGCAGCTGGATGTGAACAGCGCGTAGCGTTGCGCAGTTGGAGATGAGCCCCCAGCAGTGGTGGATGTGGGGAGAGAGATGCCGGAGTTTTGAAATTTGTCATGAACTGCTACATATATTATGACTTTTGATGATATTAAGGTAAATACAGTGTTTGTTCTCTATTAAAATCTTTCATTTGCTAACTATCCCTATCAGTAGTAAGTGCCTTCAGTAGTTTGAATCTTTTATTTAGCTGGCAGTAGTGGCGCTCGCCGTATTGCAGTAGTTCGAGTAACGGAGATTTTTGTGAGGTAAGTGATTTGTGAAAGGTATAGGTTAATGTTAGTCAGGGCCATTCTTTTGCAGAGATCTTTGATAGTCAGATTACGTTGCGCTAAAAAATATTGTGTCAGTTTAAACACAGTCGTGTATTTACAGGAAATAGAGAGTATTTCATATTATCTTTACTGTCTACTCAGATGTTCGTTCATAGCAAAATGGCTTCAGATTACCTTATTCACTTAGGACTACTTCGTTGCTTATATTGCTGTTTCCTGTTCACATGCTTTTACATGATCTCCAGCTGATGGATGGTCTGTGATAAGACGAGCGGATCTGTAGTCCAGCGTGAAAACCGTAATGCATAATGTAAGACAATGTGAGACAGCAACATATAGACGAACGGTAGCCCTTACTTGTAAATGTTTGTGTATATCGTTTCTGATGATCATTTGGGTCCCTAAAGACCAGTTTGGTGTTATTTCACCTCTAGAGTAAAGAAAGTGGCTGGCTTCCATTCCAGTCATTAATATATTTGTAATAAATTATTTCTGTTTTCTGTACGTCGGTTCCTTGCTAATTCTAATAGCCACGTGTTCTTGTACGATTTGTAACTTCTGTTATAAAACTTTATTCCATAACCTCAGGTCGACTCCTTGCTAAATACAATAACGGCCCACCTTTTATCATTCATCACTTCTGTTATTAGGCTTTACTCCTTATGTGAGCGTTAGTCCAATAAAAACTTTTAGGGGCCCTTACAAAATGTGCTTTAACATTCTTGTGCCTGGAACAAGTAGACAGATTCATCATAGTCAGAAATCAAATAAGTTCATTCCTGGGAAAGACAGAAAATTTATTTTTAAATCAATAATTTTGGAAGAACGACTAAACAGTAAGTCGCTTAGCATATTTTACAATAACTGAAGCACCACATGTCATTTATTGATTAGGTGCAAGAAATCTGAATAAAACTGACGCACATATGTTCACAAGTATACGGGAACCGATCGAAGTCAGGTAATACTAATATAATTAAACTGCTTTGAAACACACACGTGTCAGCGTTGTCATAACACCGCAGATGGCTAAGTTAAAAATTACATCTCTGACATGCTTAAAGATACCTTAAAATGTGTGGCAAATAAATCAAACCATGCTGGAAGCAAAAGATTTTTCAGAAATATAGGAAAATCACGGATGGAGTTCAATGGTATTCTATTTAGAAACGACATCTACTCGTTGGACATGGAATAACCTTCATCTCAACATGCATCAAGCAGAGGTGCTAGTTTTAATATGTGATGCAAGCGCTGTAACTAACCTTGTTAGTGAGAAAGCATAGATGGTGGAATGAAAAATGTGTAATGTACATTATATATTTTTTGACATCTTCGGAAAGACCGTTTTCGGCTTTGTTATGCTGATTTGAAATGGGTGTCGGCGCTAAACTACTCATCGAACGAAAAATAAAATATTTGCAACTTGAACTGGTTTTTCATTCTATTGAAACGTCTAGGGTTGAAAAATTGGAAGAAGAATTTGTAAAGAACAAAACCAGATAGAGTTTCATCGAACCTTTAAAGAGGAGCTACAGGGGTATCGACAATTAACTCCTGTCTTTAAATGTGCAGATGGTGATAAAATTACTAGCTACAAGAAAAACTATGAGCTGATGACGGACTTTTTTAATGTGCTTCTGAACCGCAAATAACTTTAGAAAGACTGGATGCCAAGAAACAAATCCATAAGGACCCAGTTTCCAAACAACGAAGTCTAAAGAAGATCAAAGAGATAATGAAAGAGTTCAATGATAACAAAGCACCAGTTCAAGATGGCATTGTGGCAGAAATGTGGAAAATCGGAGAAGAGATCGCTACAGAAAGAATCCATCACCCTATAGAAGAAGTATGGAAGGCTGGATAGATCCCAAATGACTAGAAACGTGCGCTCATGCCCCCACTTCATAAAAATGGTAGTTGAACGGATTCAAATATGTAGGGATTCCTCTATTTCTAATCACTTGTAAGATACTCTACAGAACTCCGCTGATCACAGTTTAAGAGCAGGTTGATCAACTGATTACCAAGCTGGTTTCCGGAAAGGAAAACCATGCGCCGACCAGATATTTAACTTACACAGCATTCTGCGAGCGAGAGCGCTAATAAGTCGGAACGCTGTGGTGATCTTTTTAAATTTTAAAAAGACATATGACTCGATAGACAGACAAACATTATTTAGTACTTTGGAAGAGTTTCGAACTGACCAAAGAACGAGAAAAACCATTAAACATACACTGACTAGTACCATCTCGAAAGTGAAGTCCTTTGGAAGAATTTCTGATCTGTCTAAAACTAAGATGGGGGTCACACGAAATCGTAGTGAGGAAAATAGTGAAAACATGGGAAGAGGCCTTGAATTAAGAAGTAATAAGAGGAATAAGTCTTTGAAGGGAGAGACAGAACCTGGAAGTCAAGTGTTTAGCTTTTCCCAATCGTCAATAGATGCTTCAGAGTTTTCATCAAATTGTAGGACAAACGGGTCTTAAAAACTCCTATGAAAGGACAGAATATATAGAGTACAAGCACCGAAGTAGTAGATGCACTGAAATAAACCATGGGAGGATTCGGAAAGCAGGGAAGTTTAAATATATGCGGTAATGGATCCAACCCAGCGGACTGGATAAGGAGGCAAACAAATGAAGAAACAGGAAAATAGACATGACCTACTAGCTAACACAGTGTGTTAGCTAGTAGGGCACACACTGTAACTCGGTACTAGGACCTGAAGGATTCAACGTTGTAGAATGTCTTCCGAACTCTTCAAGAACTCGAATGGAAAGAAAGGGATATTCTGAAGAAAGTGCTCGGACCCCAACAGAATATTGATTGGACTTGGAAGATGAGGAGAGGAAAAATGAACAGCTCTTCAATTGCACTGAAAAGATCACAAACACAATGAGAACACGAAGGTTGAAGTTTTACGGACACGTGCTATAGATGGATGCCTGCAGACTGACCAAAAGGATAGTCAACTACTTCGTGAGATTAAAAGCCACGTCTAAAGGGATAGGTGAGATGAAGAGGGATAGCACCACAGATGGTGCACCATAGAAGAGAGTGCAGAAGCAGACTTGGTAGTATAATACAATTTTAAGATAAACTACCAAACAGGACGCCCAGACCGATCATTTCCGAAGAGGGGAGAACAAAATAAGCGAAAGAATGAAGAGGTTTTGGAAGAAGGAAAACCGAGAATTCTGATGTTTCTTTCAGTTCGTAGTTGGTGAAATGAAGAAATTTAAAAAACGAAGTATTTACGGAGTAGTGGAAAGATTGTTAGAAGCCGACCATGGAGAACAGTGTTGGTTACGGGTGTAATGCACCAAGATTTTGGCACCATACTTTTAATATTCTGTACATTCTTTTCGATTTACATTTATATTCGAACATACACTCCCGGAAATTGAAATAAGAACACCGTGAATTCATTGTCCCAGGAAGGGGAAACTTTATTGACACATTCCTGGGGTCAGGTACATCACATGATCACACTGACAGAACCACAGGCACATAGACACAGGCAACAGAGCATGCACAATGTCGGCACTAGTACAGTGTATATCCACCTTTCGCAGCAATGCAGGCTGCTATTCTCCCATGGAGACGATCGTAGAGATGCTGGATGTAGTCCTGTGGAACGGCTTGCCATGCCATTTCCACCTGGCGCCTCAGTTGGACCAGCGTTCGTGCTGGACGTGCAGACCGCGTGAGACGACGCTTCATCCAGTCCCAAACATGCTCAATGGGGGACGGATCCGGAGATCTTGCTGGCCAGGGTAGTTGACTTACACTTTCTAGAGCACGTTGGGAGGCACGGGATACATGCGGACGTGCATTGTCCTCTTGGAACAGCAAGTTCCCTTGCCGGTCTAGGAATGGTATAACGATGGGTTCGATGACGGTTTGGATGTACCGTTCACTATTCAGTGTCCCCTCGACGATCACCAGTGGTGTACGGCCAGTGTAGGAGATCGCCCCCCACACCATGATGCCGGGTGTTGGCCCTGTGTGCCTCGGTCGTATGCAGTCCTGATTGTGGCGCTCACCTGCACGGCGCCAAACACGCATACGACCATCATTGGCACGAAGGCAGAAGCGACTCTCATCGCTGAAGACGACACGCCTCCATTCGTCCCTCCATTCACGCCTGTCGCGACACCACTGGAGGCGGGCTGCACGATGTTGGGGCGTGAGCGGAAGACGGCCTAACGGTGTGCGGGACCGTAGCCCAGCTTCATGGAGACGGTTGCGAATGGTCCTCGCCGATACCCCAGGAGCAACCGTGTCCCTAATTTGCTGGGAAGTGGCGGTGCGGTCCCCTACGGCACTGCGTAGGATCCTGCGGTCTTGGCGTGCATCCGTGCGTCGCTGCGGTCCGGTCCCAGGTCGACGGGCACGTGCACCTTCCGCCGACCACTGGCGACAACATCGATGTACTGTGGAGACCTCACGCCCCACGTGTTGATCAATTCGGTGGTACGTCCACCCGGCCTCCCGCATGCCCACTATACGCCCTCGCTCAAAGTCCGTCAACTGCACATACGGTTCACGTCCACGCTGTCGCGGCATGCTACCAGTGTTAAAGACTGCGATGGAGCTCCGTATGCCACGGCAAACTGGCTGACACTGACGGCGGCGGTGCACAAATGCTGCGCAGCTAGCGCCATTCGACGGCCAACACCGCGGTCCCTGGTGGGTCCGCTGTGCCGTGCGTGTGATCATTGCTTGTACAGCCCTCTCGCAGTGTCCGGAGCAAGTATGGCGGGTCTGACACACCGGTGTCAATGTGTTCTTTTTTCCATTTCCAGGAGTGTAGTTTACGGTGCACATTCGGATTATTAACCGTTTGATTGCGTAATATGCCAACCACCAAGTACTGACGATTTCTGTTGTATTATATGTCCGAGAATTATTTAGAGCTGAGCACTGACAGAATGGTCAACGTGGGTCACTCTCAGCTAAGAAGGAGAGTCTTGTCCTGTTCTGCTGGCACACATTCACCGCCCTGAGAGAGTGCAGAGCCAGGAGTCGGCACTTTACAACGCTGGAGGCCGGAGAACACCTGTGGCGCAGACAATGTGGGCGAGAGGTATCCCTCTGGTGGAACAGAAAAAATTTCAGAACTGTACACCTGTAGAAAGAGTGTCGGGAGTGGATCAAGGCGAAGAGACATCCCTTAAGTGCAAAGGGAAAAAGGGATGCACGGACACTCAAACGATGGTTGCGAGCTGTTCTCTGAGGGATCTTATCGCGGGAAGCACCGGAGCACACTTCCAGCAGCGAGACAGACACTCATATTTGATTGATGAAGTGATGAGGATGAAGGACAGGAAATGGAAACATCCAGAAAATTTTCAGCATGGAGTATGAGCTTCAAGTGACTGTCTGGCAGATTCATAGCCCGTGTAGATCGAGCTGATGATTTTGTAACGGCCACTGGGATTTGTTACCTGGACGCAGATGTAGAAGCCACGTGTCTAAGAGGGAGCGGGGTACGGCGTAGAGAGACACTTCCCTGTGCGAAATGATGGAAGATACTTCCCTCCAAGGATCAACGTAGAGACTCGCTGACGAGAGTGACAGCGGAGAATCTGGTTGTTATATTCTGAGAAGTGTTTGCAACATAAGGAATGCATGCTGTTGTTCCTCTGTTAACAGCGTTGTTATTCTGTTTACTCGAGTGATGATTCTTTAGCTCTTTGTGGAGTCTGACACACACTGAAGTAGTTCTTTGTGTGAGAATACTTGAGTCGAATTTCTTTTCTTGGCTAAAGAGCAGACATAAATCTTGATTCACTTTCTGTATTGTACTGAGATAATTTCAGCCCTTGGTATTTTCGGAGGGCATATTACGTCCACTGTGTAGGTACAGAATTGCAGGTACGCCACGTACATCACGTGCAGAGCAGCCAACGCTCCAACGAGCTGGTCGTCAGTGCAGTACGACTGCTGTCCGTACTTAAATAGGTGATACGCGCACTCCGACTCAGCGGATAAAGAAACACTCACGATATATGTGTTGAGTTCCATTTGCATCTCCATTAAGTTTCTTCTGAAAGTGCCAGTCAGAATGCAGAGCTTTCGTTTCTCATCGCTAAACAGTATCAAGCAACTTAACGTCCGTCAAATAAAGGTGGGGGATGGGGGTGGGATAGGGGGAGGGCGATCTAACGAAAGTCAACCATTTCTGCCAACCCTCTCTAAATCACGTGGAGGGTAGAATCCGACGTCGTGTACTTCGTATTTAGAGAATTTTTGCACTTTACGTGTTTCTTTGTGAATAAGTAATTTACCGTATCTAGTTGTGATTCATTCTAGTAGCATTCCGATACGAATGATTGATTTGATGTATGAAACTGAAGTGAAGTAGAACCGTAACGGGATACTACTTCTTTTAGAAATACCTAAGTGTAGATTGTCAATGCCTAGGTCATTTTCATTATTTCTACACATACACACCCTATATGTTGCATACACCACGGGTGTTCCGATGGGGAGACGTATACGCGATGGAGGTAACTCTATGTTCATAAATTTGTAGATTTGGAGAACGTTTTTGACATTATTGACTTGAATACACGCACTTGGGCATTGCGGATGAGTTACAGAGATAAGAAAAATATCTAGAATGGGACTTAATGGTCATGCTATCATCATAGCAACTATTGTTACAAAAGGTAACAAATAGTCCAGAAGGCTAGGAGAGTGTTTCTGCTAGATAGAGGAGATAAGCAGTTGTTGGCATCTCACTTAGGCAGTCAACTGACATTACTTAGTTCAAGTAAAATAGAAACAGAGGAATTATGGACAAAGTTTATGCGGACTATAATTCGTTGTCTGGAGAGTTATGTGTCTCGTAAATCGATAAAGGATGTGAAAGAGCCACCATCGTTTAATAACGAAATTCGGAACATGTTGAGGAAGCAGAAGGTCTTGCACTCTCGTTTCAAAAGAGAACTCGCAAATTACCACAAGACTACCGCCGTCATTCCCACTGCCAGAAAACTCGCCAAAACTCTGCATCTTCGTAAAATCGCTAACTGTGTCTAAGGCTTCCGTTCAGTCCCATATTGACCTGTCCGGTGTGGCAGTTGAACATAGCAAACCGAAAGCCAAAGTTTTAAATTTGAGTTCAAGAAATCTATCGCTCAAGAGAATTTCACAGACATACCGTCATTTGACAGGGAGCAAAAAGCAATTTTCAATTTGTGCAGAAACCAGATGGCAGTTATAAGAGTCGAGGGGCATGAAAGGGAAGCAGCGGTTGGGAAGGGAGTAAGACAGGGTTGTAGCCTCTCCCCGATGTTATTCAATCTGTATATTGAGCAATCAGTAAAGGAAACAAAAGAAAAATTCGGAGTAGGTATTAAAGTTCATGGAGAAGAAATAAAAACGTTGAGGTTCGCCAATGACATTGTAATTCTGTCAGAGACAGCAAAGGACTTGGAAGAGCTGTTGAACGGAATGGACAATGTCTTGAAAGGAGGATATAAGATGAACATCAACAAAAGCAAAACGAGGATAATGGAATGTAGTGGAATTAAGTCGGGTGATGCTGAGGGAATTAGATTAGGAAATGAGACACTTAAAGTAGTAAAGAAGTTTCGTTATTTGGGGAGCAAAATAACTGATGATGGTCGAAGTGGAGAGGATATAAAACGTAGACTGGCAATGGCAAGGAAAGCGTTTCTGATGAAGAGAAATTTGCTAACATCGGGTATAGATTTTAGTGTCAGGAAGTCGTTTCTGAATGTATTTGTATGGAGTGTAGCCATGTATGGAAGTGAAACATGGACGATAAATAGTTTGAACAAGAAGAGAATAGAAACTTTCGAAATGTGGTGTTCTAGAAGAATGATGAAAATTAGATGGGCAGATCACATAACTAATGTGGAGGTATTGAATAGAATTGGGGAGAAGAGGAGTTTGTGGCACAACTTGACAAGAAGAAGGGACCGGTTGGTAGGACATGTTCTGAGGCGTCAAGGGATCGCAAATTTAGCATTGGAGGGCAGCGTGGAGGGTAAAAATCGTAGAGGGAGACCAAGAGATGAATACACTAAGCAGATTAAGAAGGATGTAGGTTGCAGTAAGTACTGGGAGATGAAGAAGCTTGCACAGGATAGAGTAGCATGGAGAGCTGCATCAAACCAGTCTCAGGACTGAAGACAACAACAACAACAACAACCGTCATTTGAGAGTCTCTCAGACTCCCGTATGGACGACATAGTAATAAGCATGCCTGGTGTAGGGAAACAACTGAAACATTTGAAAACAAATAAATCACCAGATCCGGATGGAATCCCAATTCCGTTTTACAAAGAGTACTCTATGACACTGGCCCCTTACCTAGCTGGTGTTTATCTTAAACCTCTGGCCTAGAACAAAGTCACAAGCCATTGGAAAAACTCGCAGGTGACTCCAGTATATCAGAAGAGTAAATGAACCGCCCTAACTTCGGTTTGCTGCAGAATCGTTGAACATATTCTCAGTTCGAATATAATAAATTTTCATGCAAACTCCGTCTTAAGTACACGAGTGGCCTACCGGGAGCATCCGACCTCCGTGTCATCTTCAGTGGAGAATGTGAATAGGAAGGCGTGGTGTCAGCACACCGCTCTCCTTGTCGCTACGATGGTATTCTTGACCGAAGCCGCTACTATTCCGACTATTCCGTCGAGTAGCTCCTCAATTGGCATCACGAGGCTGAGTGCACCCCGAAAAATGGCAACAGCGCATGGCGGCCTGGATGGTTACCCATCCAACTACCGACCACGCCCGACAGCGCTTAACTTCGGTGATCTCACAGGAACCGGTGTATCCACTGCGGCAAGGCCGTTGCCTGTAATAAATTTTCATGAGACTGAGAAACTTACGTCTACGTATCAGCATGTTTTTACAAAGCATCGCTCGTGCGCAAGTCAGCTTGCCCTTTTCTCACCTGACATGCTACGAACTATGTATGAAGGGGAACAGGCAGATTCCATAGTCTTAGATTTCCGGAAAGGATTTGACTCGGTGCTCCATTGCAGGCTGCTAAAGAAAGTACGAGTGTATGGAGTAAGTTCACAGATATGTGAATGGCTCGAAGATTTCTTATGTAATAGAACCCAGTATGTAGTCCTCAACAGCGAATGTTCCTCAGAGACAAGGGTAACGTCAGAAGTGACCCAGCGAAGTGTGATAGGACCGCTGTTGTTCTAAATGATTTGGTTGACAGGGTGGACAGCAATGTGCAGTTGTTTGCTGATAATTCTGTGCTGTATGGTTAAGTATCGAAGGTGAGTGACTGTAGGAAGATACAACACGATTTAGACAAAATTTCTAGTTGGTGTGATGAATGGCAGCTCGCTCTAAATGTGGAAAAATGTACGTTAATTGAGTGATTAGGAAGAACAAACCTATAATTTTCGGCTACAGTATTACTAATGTCCTGTTCGACAACGTCAAGTCCTTTCTGGGCGTATCGTCACAAACCAATATGAAATGGAACGAACGTGCGAGAATTGTGAAGAAGGCGAATGTTCGACATCGGCCGCATATAGGACGATGGTGCGACTATTCTTCAATACTACTCGAGTGTTTGGGATCAGAACCAGGTCGGATTGAAGGAAGACATCGAAGCAGTTCGGAGGCGAGCTACTGAATTTGTAGCCGGTAGGTTTGAACAACACGTAAGTGTTAACAGAGATGCTTCGGGAATTCAAATGGGAGTACCTGGAGGGAATACGACGTTCTTTCCGAGAAACACTACTGAGAAAATTTAGAGAACCGACATTTGAAGCTGCTACAACATGATTCTACTGTAGCCTATACACACTGTGAGAAATTCGGGCTCATACGGAGGCATATAGATAGCCATCTTTCCTTCGTTCTATTTGTGAGTGGAACAGGAAAGGAAATGACTAATAGTGGTACAAGGTACCCTCCACCACGCACCGCACGGTCGTTTTCGGAGTATCTAAGTAGTTGTAGACGTAAATCCACTAGTTGTAAAGAATCCAGATTGCAGTGAGAAGAATCTGAGGAGGATAAAGAAAGCAGTAGTTGAGAAGAGACAAACACGATCCCCGATGTCACTAAACTCTATACTGAACAATCTGTAAAGTAAACGATGCATACAATTCGAAAGAGGGATTAAAATTCTCTATCGACACTGTAATTGTGTCAGAGGCTTTATAGTCTTAGTATACTAGTTGCCTGCAATGGATAATGCTCTGAAAAGAGGTTATCAGAAGAGTACATACAATGTTAATAACTACAACTGCTACCAGCCACAAGCATTGTACACAAATGTTTTTTTGAATAACAGAATCACTAGTTTCAGATTTTTTACAAATCCACCTTCAGATGGCTTCTCTCATACCAAGGCCTCGTTTCTCGTTCACAGTTCGTTGAACGTACGTGAGATACCGTTAATTTTCATTTTAACCATCACAGAAACATTCATGAAATATGAAACGTGGTGAAATGTTACGTGTTGTGCGATTCTGTGCGACGAATTCGTGCCGTATTTGTGTCATGCAATTTAACGTTAACACATTTTTTGCACTTTCACTATGTGGGTGCTGTTGAGGATTGTAGAAACTGCTTTGATACACTTTCCGTCGTTTCATTGCACCACACACACTCAAAATTTTGAAAACGTGGCCCACCTTCACATGAGTAACATAAGGAATCCTTTCAAAGACGTTATAGTAGTTGTAGTTGTTGTGGTCTTCAGTCCTGAGACTGGTTTGATGCAGCTCTCCATGCTACTCTATCCTGTGCAAGCTTTTTCATCTCCCAGTACCTACTGCTACCTACATCCTTCTGAATCTGCTTAGTGTATTCCTCTCTTGGTCTCCCCCTACGATTTTTACCCTCCACGCTGCCCTCCAATACTAAATTGGTGATCCCTTGATGCCTCAGAACATGTCCTACCAACCGATCCCTTCTTCTGGTCAAGTTGTGCCACAAACTTCTCTTCTCCCCAATCCTATTCAATACTTCCTCATTAGTTATGTGATCTACCCATCTAATCTTCAGCATTCTTCTGTAGCACCACATTTCGAAAGCTTCTATTCTCTTCTTGTGCAAACTATTTATCGCCCATGTTTCACTTCCATACATGGCTACGCTCCATACAAATACTTTCAGAAATGACTTCCTGACAAATCTATACTCGATGTTAACAAATTTCTCTTCTTCAGAAACGCTTTCCTTGCCATTGCCAGTCTACATTTTATATCCTCTCTACTTCGACCATCATCAGTTATTTTGCTCCCCAAATAGCAAAACTCCTTTACTACTTTAAGTGTCTCATTTCCTAATCTAATTCCCTCAGCATCACCCGACTTCTTTCGACTACATTCCATTATCCTCGTTTTGCTTTTGTTGATGTTCATCTTATATCCTCCTTTCAAGACACTGTCCATTCCATTCAACTGCTCTTCCAAGTCCTTTGCTGTCTCTGACAGTATTACACTGTCATCAGCGAACCTCAAAGTTTTTATTTCTTTTCCATGGATTTTAATACCTACTCCAAATTTTTCTTTTCTTTCCTTTTCTGCTTGCTCAATATACAGATTTAATAACATCCAGGAGAGGCTACAACCCTGTCTTACTCCCTTCCCAACCACTGCTTCCCTTTCATGTCCCTCGAGTCTTATAACTGCCATCTGGTTTCTGTAAAAATTGTAGATAGCCTTTCGCTCCCTGTATTTTACCCCTGCCACCTTTAGAATTTGAAAGAGAGTATTCCAGTCAACATTGTCAAAAGCTTTCTCTAAGTCTACAAATGCTAGAAACGTAGGTTTGCCTTTCCTTAATCTTTCATCTAAGATAAGTCGTAAGGTCAGTATTGCCTCACGTGTTCCAGTGTTCCTATGGAATCCAAACTGATCTTCCCCGAGGTCGGCTTCTACTTGTTTTTCCATTCGTCTATAAAGAATTCGTGTTAGTATTTTGCAGCTGTGACTTATTAAACTGATAGTTCGGTAATTTTCACATCTGTCAACACCTGCTTTCTTTGGGATTGGAATTATTATATTATTCTAGAAGTCTGAGGGTATTTCGCCTGTGTCATACATCTTGCTCACCAGATGGTAGAGTTTTTTTATAGTAGTAAGAACGTTAAATTTCATATGCTGTGTACAGTGTAAGGGCAAAGTGAAGTATGTATTTTCTAGAACGATGGAAGTAATTTAAAATTCAAAAGAGAAGGAGAAATATGAGCAATAAACTCTAATCAGGAATTCCATTGAATGGTTACGATTACATAAACAAATGCAATGTGTAAACAACGTAAGTTTTACGACTGCGAAAAATCTAATAGACCGAATGCATGTTGCATCATGTACAGATGAGTTATTTTACAGGAATATATAGTACACTGAAAGGAATTAGCGTTGACCATGGGCGATTGATGACTGGAACTGTGTACAGTACAAAACAGCAATAAGAACGTTTGTTGTTACGGTGATAAAGCTGAATTTGAACAGAAAATCCAAAGTAAAATTGTAAGCTATGAGCAGCAATATGGTGTATTTTACTGATTGGCCAGTTACAGTGTAAGAAATAAACTGTGACGATTTTACATATCTGACTATAAATATGACACAAACGTGAATTTTACAACAAGGTATAGGTCTATTATGTAATATTATTACAAAATTTCTAAAAGTTTCAATGAAATCAAATAGAAGATGTGCTATGGCCATCATGGGTTATGAACGTATTATGTTGGTGTAGAAGGTGAGAACACATTTCGGGAATTGTTTAGGAATGTGGTTTTGGATGACTGTCTCTTCACTCAGAGTTACAAGATCGTAGATCAGAGAATCTGTTCCTAGGTACATGGATCTGCGTCTTCTGTAGGAGATTCATTGTGCCACCCTCATCAGTAAGGTGTAAAGTCTGCAGGCTGCTTTCTGTGTTACCTTCTGTTTGATTATTTTCTGCAGAATAGGTGGTGAAGACTGATTTGCTTAAGTTATTCAGTCTCAGGACATCAAGGGATTGCTTAAAAATTCGTAAGTTCTAACTGTTTGACTAAATAAATTCTTATGTTAAATGATTCAGTTTCAAAGCACTGTGTACTGACAAGTACACGATGTACAAAAACGGAAACGGAGGTATAGACGCACTCATTAAGTCTTAAAAGCCCCGCTTCGATTGGGTTTAATGAAGGAGAAGAGTTTTCGCGTGTTTAATTTCCCGTCTGTTGGGAGATGTGAACTGTCACAGTGTGGGCGCGTGGGCTACTGAGTTGTCATATGGACTTGGAATGGATTTCGCCAGGAGTGAATATCTTCTATGCTAGGTCCAAGAGAACAGTGTATGATCCATATTTCTTCACCCAGTAGACGGTGACAATTCCGTGTACCTGTTAATGTTTCAGTTGTGGTTTCTGCCGCGGCTGATTACTGATTCCTTAATTTTCATCTTCCAACAGGACGGGGCTCCACTTCAGCTGAACACAACTGTCTGCGAATTTTTCATTACTGGGTAGGGCGACCTGATCTTCGTGGTACTCCTTTGTTGCCATGGCCCCCATGTCACCAGACCTACAGCCACGTGATTTCTTCCTGCGGGGCTATGTTAAGGGTAAGAATTATGCGCTCCCTGTGCGAAAACGCTGTAAGAACTACAGGAACTAGTCACTGATACTGTGATGAAATTTGAGGGAAACTTGCTAGTGAACTTATGGAACTCGATTACAGTTTGCATGTGTGCCACGTTACCAAGGGTGCACACATTAAACATTCGTAGAATGGTCTAGAAACTTGGTGAGTGTATTTAACTTTTCAAGTACTACCCATCTTCGTACGTCGCTTGCAAATAAACAGTGATTTGAAACGCTATCAATCAGTCAGGCCGACCCCGTATACTGCCGTGCAAAACTTAAGGACGAACATAGCTTTCGCATAAATGTCATTGGCAGGGCACATAGCTAGAGCAACCTCATATCATACACAGAAAGAATTGCGACAGTGTGGTACAGAAGGTAACAGAAAGAAATACACAATGAGACGAACATAAATGATAGTTATATTCAAAGAAAGTAATTACACAGAAGTCAACGCGATTGGTGGAGTTCCCCTGAAGATTACAAAAGAGGAGGACATGGTTCTTCATAGGATGTGTAATCGTGACGGGCGACAATGCGAGACTTGCAAAGCGCTCCCTTGCTGGGCGCAAGTCTGGTGGGTCGGACTTGGGCTGGGACACTCCAGTGCTCCACCAGCGCGGTTGTCAACAGCTGCATGATGGTTGGTTCACATGGAGGTGCTGCAAAACGTATCCCCGCAGCGTCCCACATGTGTTCGATGAGATTCAAGTCAGAGGAACGGACTGAGAAGTCTGTTCTCCAAATATCCTCTCGTCCCAAGAGCTCCACCACCAGCGCAATTCGATGAGCTCGTGCAGCTTCGTCCATAAAAATGAAGTCAGGGCCGAATGCACCAAAGAAAAGACGCACATGGGAAATTAGGACAGTGTCGCAATGACGTTGGCCGGTGAGTACAAAGTGTGAAAGGTCTGGAGGTCAGTACACCCACTGTGACGTCCCCTCTCCCCTTTTGTTATCGCTGTTGATTGTTGAGCCGCTACTGCTACAGCTCGGTCGGTGTAACCGAGACGCGACGCGCAGTGATAACGTGGAACGGCACCTGAAAATCTCTAAAGAAAACTGTTCCTCGCGTAATGCATGAAAGTCGATTTTAGAGTCCGCACAGTCTTCTCAGCGATGCGAACTGCTGATTTTAATTGTCTGTTATGGTTTTTGATGATTTGCTGTGCCCGGTTAGTTAGTTATTGCAGTTTGAGTGAACCATTCGTCACCGGCGTCGTTTCACACCACTGAAGCGAGGAAAAATTCGTTAGCGGTTCAGTAACAGTAGTCGTTGTTACGCTGCTAGGCAGAATTGTACACTACGGCACGACGCAAATCCTGAGATAATCTATAATTCTCTCTTGCTTTCGTGGTCGTAATATTATTTCGACAAAACACTCATTTCAGTGTTCAATGTTCATCAAGTCACTCTTTCAATTAAAATGTTCACAGTTAATTAATTTTGATCATCAACTATCACACAGTTCAAGTAATGATGGAGCCAACGCGCGAGATTTCCATTACTGACGAACAAATTTTATTGTTCCTTCTAAGCAGTTAGCTTATAATCATCACACCACACGCACACCCCTGGATCAGATCAATTACTATTCTTTTCAGTTCGGTGATCGTGACAATTACGACTACTTTTACAATCGGCGTATTTGTATAATCTTCGTGTGATCGTATTTATGTTTCCTACTCAAGGCTAATCAGGTATTGCAGTCTTCGATACTACGTCCATTCGTCGTTATAACTGTTCACTTTGATAAAGGTTCAGTTCTACAATAATATCTCCAATAATTATAGTTCATTAACTCGTCGTACACTATCAGAATATCACTTCAGTTCAAGTTCTCAAGTCAGAATAACTGAGAACAAAGTCCGCGCGTCTCTATCACGCAATAGTACTTTTTTTGAATAGAAACAATCTCGTAGTGTTCCGTTTGTAGTACCATAACAAACGGGGCTCTCTCGCGACTTGATAGGAAGCAAGCTAGCAAGCGGCTAACATCTCAATGCTCGAGCATCGAATTTCTTTTCGCCGCGTTTACAACTCTCTTTCACAATAAATGTTATCTCTGACCGACATACTACTTTGGATTTAACTTTCGACTTACTGATTTTCAGTTATCACTGAGATGTTTGATAGCTAATTAAAAATAACCTTTCTTTCTTTTTACCTTTACATCACGACATACTCAGTAATTATTGAAAGAGCTCTTGGTATGAGAGGGTATTCGACGAATGACTTGGTTTGCTCATTCCCCAGACTTAAATCTAATTGACCACATGTGGGACTTATTGGGGAGACGTTTTGTAGTGCGCCACATGCGTGAACGACCATCCAGCAGTTTTCAACAGCACTTGTGGAGAAATGGAAGGACCTGCCAAACGATCTCATTACCAACTTTGTGTGCAACATGGGAACAGGTTCCAGAGAATGCAATGCTATCCGTGGAGATCACATACCCTATTAAGAACCATGTCCCTTATTTTCTGGTGTTCATGCTACCAACATTAATCACAGCATTTTACTGTCTTTGAATAAACGTGTTATTTCTGTTCGTCTCGTTGCGTATATCTGTCTTCAGGAGTTATCAAGCTTTGAAACTCGGAAATGACACGTTCTGGAAAATTTACTTTCAGCCATAAGTTTTGCACATCATCGTAGAATATGGGACAGTTATTACAGTTCAGTTTACAAGTTCTTCATCTCTTGCAGGGGATATTCGGGTGTAGGAGTGTTTTGTATAAATGTTTAGTGAAGTTTATATTTATTGAAGAATCTGATTTTGATGTTCTTCTTCTTTATTATGAGTGAAATTTTATTTAAAAGTAAGCCTATATATTGTATGGCCGTACACAATTTTGATTTTCACACTGTAACACACATTACATTTATGTATTTCTTTCAGATTTGTATCTAATATTTGTTAGTGTGATGATGATGAGGTCCGATACTCCGAGGAGCGTAGGGAACGATGCGGCAGACCATCACCGCCGACTAGGCGAGGTCGTAGCGGAGTTGGTTTGCCATTGCCCTACTCCGACCGTAATGGGGATGAATGATGATGATGAAGACAACACAACGACACCCAGTCACCTCGACGCAGGTAAAATCCTTGACCCTGCCGGGAATCGAACCTGGGACCCCGTGTGCGTGAAGCGAGAACGCTACCGCAAGACCACGAGCTGCGGACTTTGTTATCGTAGTCCATATCACTTTTTTGACCATAATTTTACTTCTCTTATCATCTTTTAAATTAATTAGATCGTGCACGCAAGGAATTTTTTTACTGCACCCATATACTCTATATGGCGTCCGTAACTTAACGTATTTACTACTCCAACATCATCGAAATCACGGTCTTCGTTATACATCTGTAGATGGGCCACGTTTTGTAAATGTTGATCGTATATCATACAATGAAGGCTTTCACGGCCGGATGGTACTGTTGCTGATAATTCTTCCGGTTTATATGGCCGTGGTCCATGGAATACTTCTATTCCTAACGTTTCGTCCAATACTACGTTGGACATCCTCAGAGGTATGGCTGGTCCTGTTGAGTCCTCAACAGGACCAGCCCTACCTCTGAGGATGTCCAACGTAGTATTGGACGAAACGTTAGGAATAGAAGTATTCCATGGACCACGGCCATATAACCCGGAAGAATTGATCGTATATGCTGCCACAAAACATGGTATTATTGCGTTAAAATTGTTTCCAGAGAATGTAGCAGCACCTACATAGCGCACATGCAAAAGTGCATTAACTTTACAGTGCAGGACACAAATACAGGACGAATTCGTCGCACAGAAATATACGTCACGTATGTTCTGGACACATTTCATGCTTCATTAGCATCATTTAATGAATATTCCTATGAAACTCAGACTGGAAAAGAAATATCTCTCTTAATTTTACCGAACTGGGAGCGATAAGCGTTTTTTTGCCATCTTGCAGCTAACCAATAACGAATAATAACCGGGTACGACGTATATTGTGCGTCATTATAATATTATTCTTGCCTTAACTACTCCTCTCAAAGAAATCGCTGCTCCATAAAGCATTGGACAATTTGTATTGTACTAGTGATATTTGGGATCTCAAAAGTTATTTTATTTATTTGTTTACCATTTTACAATAAGATTCATAGCAAACCAGAGCAGATTATGATAAATACTTTCCTTGATCTTTCAACCCATATCATTTGATGTGCTACTACGTCCCCACCACTAACAGCCAGCCAGACGAAAAACGTAAGCAAATAATACTGCAAACATAAATAACCTGTACGGGTACTGGGATTATTCAAAAGGATTGATCAGAGTGGCAGACCAAGAGTGTATCCTCGAATTAAAAATGGTGTAGGGCAGTAATATGATATTTCTTCTTTTTCTTCCAGCCTACAAATCGAGGAAGCAATGAAAAAAGAATTGAAGCGAGATTGAGAAGTGAGAAGGATGTCAATGATAACGTTCGCAGATGACATTGTAATGCTCTGTGAAAGTGAGGAAGAATTACAGGATCTTTTGACTATGCCCAGAATATGGATTGACAGTAAAAGAAATAAAGAAAGGCTAAAAATACTAGCGAGTGGCCCAGATAACCGACTGCGATGTAAAAAAAAAATTAAGAATTTCTGATACTTTGGATGCAACATAACGGACAACTGACGGAGGCAGGACGACTACGGAGGGCAAGCTCAAACGAAGCGAGCATTCGTCGTTGAAATAAATCTGCTTGCGTCAAATAGTGGCGACAATTTGCGTACTTTTGCAACTTGGCGCTGTATGGAAGTGACGCTTTGTTTGTGTGAAAACGCATAGTTAGAAACGTGTATTCATAGCAGAATACCGTAATTTGAGTGGACTGGTAAGATGAGAAATGAGGAAGTTTTCAGCAGTTTTGAGAAAGAATGAAATAAATGGACAACACTGATCTCAAAAACGGTCACGATGATATGACGTAAGGGAATAAATTGCAGGGTTGTAGAGATAATCGAAGAGGGCAAAAACTGTATAGGAGGATAGAGACCGCAATACGAATATAAACATCAAGCAACTGAGTATATTTGGTGTAGGTGCCACTATGAGTCGAAAAGGCTGGCACACGAAACTGTGGCAAGCCGCATCAAACCAGTCAGTAAACTGACGTGTTTGTTCTTTTTAAAAAATGAGGAAGGGAAGTTTAGGGTTTAGTGTCCAGTTGATGACGAGGATATCAGAGGCACACCAAATGCGAGCTCAGGATGCTAACAACTACGCTGCGCCACCACTAAGAGTGGATAGGTATAGAGACCATTATACAAAATAGTTGTCCCACTACCTGTGCAAATACTACCACCCTCCTTATACATTTTTATGTCTGCAACTGTTTCTGAACACAGTAGCAGGAACACTCGGTCTCACCGACGTGAGATGATCACTATAGTACTGAATACATTATACATCTTCGTAAGAAGCTCTTTGCTTTTCTGACCCCTACTCTTGAACTACTTGCTATAAAATCTGTTGCACCTTAAAAAATAAACAATGATCCACGACCCACCACAATAATAAACTTTGCTATCCTCTAATACCCAGCTAACTCGACTCTCAGTGTCCTCGTTCCAACAGAGCACCATATTGGAAAAGTCTGCCTTTTTCTTCCTTAAGCAACAGTTTTATTGTCGTCTCATTCTCTGCTCCTCTGTTGTGTTGAGATTGTAATACCAAGGTTTGAAATGTACTAATTGTATTGATATTAACGTTATCGTAAATGATGGTTGTTATAGTGTCTTCAGCCATCATATTTTTTATTATTATAATTATTATTGTTGATAATGCTGGTACTTTTCTCTAACGTTTTGATAACTAGTATCACGTGTGTATACAAATACTCGTTTGAAAACGTGCTCTATACGAATGATCTAGTCTAAGAGAGTGTAAGAAGATCCTAATACTGCCAGACTAAATACGGGAACTAAAATCCACCTAGCTTTTGCGTGGACCATTGTACGCTATTGAAATTAAATAATTATCAAATACACGCAGTGCAAAGTCACACGTTACTATCTTGACATGTAATAATGTCACCAGTCTTAGATACTGTCAGCCTCTGCATTACGTAAGTCAATATTTTCTGACACAGTGGTAATGTATCTCGACGACATCCTTAACGACACACATCTTTGTGCCTGCTTATCTAACTCAAAAATTACCCCTCCTATCGTATACGATATTAACATAACTTGTGCAGGATGGTTAATTGGACGTATGAAAGACGTTAACGTCAATGTTCTATCCATAAAAACACACACACAAGTAACGAAAGAAATATATTTACGATGCGGTATGTTTCTGAACTAGTTCGTTTCAGTCGTCCGGCAGTTTCCACATTCGTTCACTCTCCAGAGCTTCTCGAAATAAAATAGCAGAAAAACTAGAGAAAACTGGCAGTGTAGAGGTGTGGAAGCCAAACTCCATTCGCCGCTGGAGTCGGCAAGCCTGAAGAGAGAGTTGGGTAAGTAGATTTATAGCCCCGGGAGCCAGGCAGAACTAAGTAAAAAGGGGTGGGGCCTTCAGGGGGTGGAAAGGCCGAAGGATTACAACTGGACGGGCCAGATAGCGGGGGAGCAGTTAACTAAAAGCAGGGAGGCCAGGGCTTAAGAGCTGCTTTCTTGGACCACTGGCTCTAGTTGCTTTTCATTGTACTTAATTTATCTGTAGTGTTTCCATCAAGCGCTCCAAAATCACACGCAAAGTACAGTAAATGACGTTGATGTTTTTGGAGCATTCACAAAATTGTATCGCAGAGAAGCATCCCAGTATTACGCCTGTCGAAAGAAACGTGTAATTAACCTTTTCATTCATGATGGACGGCGTCTGGAGTTCTGTTACTGATAGTTACACGCAAACAGAACATTTTTCTGCGCCAGTCACTAGTCGTTTCGACGGTTCTACCCCTTATTGTCAGGCGGAGAATCACGAATGTAGATTTCTAGTGTTAGTGCAGAGCGTTGTCGTCTTGTACAGCAACAGAACAAGTGCAAAACAGATTGTCTCATCTTTTCTGGTCATAAAATCTTCTTTTTTCTATTCACAAAAAGCGGTGCGTTAAAAATACAAATTATAAAAGAATAATATGTACATATAAAAAAGTAAAATCAAACAACAGCAGTGCGTGTCATGTTTTTGCTAAAGTTAAGAATTATTCAAAAGAAACGTTTACTTACAGACAGAGTGAAATCAAAAAGATGCTATGTGAAGTTTTTTCTTGTGTATTCGGTTTTACTATACAAATATTTACACATCACTTCTGTATAATCTATGCTTTTTATTTTAGCAGTGTTGTTTCAGAAACAAAATCTTTTCATATCCAGATAAAGGCCAATCATGTATGTTTTGAATTAATGTACTGCTCTGAAACGACGTCTATGCTCTGCACACACACGATAAATATAAGTATGTAATTCTCTAGCTGAAGATAATGGCGTAAACCATCAAACTGCATAGTGTTGCAATAAACGAGGGAATGATGAAATAACCGGTATTACTTTTATGCATTGAAGAATGAATGTGACAACGGAGCCAAATGAAACGTTTTCTATGAGGCAGTTCTTAACATCTCTCGATCTGAAAGATGAACATTGGTTTGGAACCAGGAAAGAAAGCTGTAGGAAACGTTTTACGTTTCGCTTTTTGTCCCTTTAGAATATAGAAGCAAGCAATCGCTTTACATAAGACAAATACTGATGGAAGTGTTCTTATTATGCCGCTCATTCCTTTATAGATAGATCACTCCATGTGGTTTCTTCTGTCCATTCATTGCACCCTTAGCCTACTGGGAAATTGGCGGTTTGAACGCTACTTGGGAATTACTTTAGAAAAATCAGCACAAGAGATAGAGAGACGCACATTTACCTAGGAAATTCATTAGACGTTAGGATGTACAGTTAATAGTGATGCTTCATAACGAGAGCGCTAGCGTTAGGCTGTTTGCAACATAGGTTGGCCTATAGGATGTCATTAACCCTTGGGGCCAAAAGTGTATGGTTGGTAGGGAATTCCGATTTAATTCTTTGAGATAAGTATATATTTTGCTATACTCTCTGAAATATCCCTATTTCCTTTTTATAACGATCAAGTCAGCTAGGACATCATCAACCATTTCCTCTTCAGTTGCTACTGGGCTTTCATACACTAAAGACTTCATCTGATTTCAAAGAAAATATCCAATGGCGGTATATTACAGGCCATTACACATTCTTTTTCAAAGAAGCACGACCAACATCGCTGTATCTTAAGTCACTTATCTCCCAGTTCAAAATTTATGTCACTGTAATTCTAGTTACATTGTCATCAAACCTATATTATAGTGCAAATGAGCTTCTATATAGCCTTACGCCCTTTTTTGTAAGATTGACTTTTGAAGAGATTAATCACATTTTAAAAGACTGAATATTGTACATAAATGAAGACAGAAGCTTGGTGTAAATTGCAACTTACGTACGGCTCCAGTTGTCAGTTGGTGGTTCAGAGGGTTGACATTTGGTGTCTCCGTGGTGCAGCCAGATCGCTATCCCACTCGCTCACACGAGTCACGTACCTGGGGATCTGGTATTTTCCGCATTTGAAAGAACAATGAGAGTATTTCATTCTTCGTAAATACACCCCATTTTCGCACTGTCAGCTTCATTTAAGAGCGTTTCTTAACAGCGAGCAGAACCTGTGGTGGATCGACCGTAAAGGGTGAACGGAGATTGCGTTGCCCCACTGGCTTCAGACGTCGGATAGTCAAACTTTTTTTTGTGAAAAAAAGTAACTGGGACACCTTACCGCCAAGGTTCTATGTGCATAAGAGTAAAATATACACCTTTTTACAGTGTTTTAATATTAAAAACCAGTCCTAGATTGTACAATGCCCTTTATTGCTTCAAAAACGATGTGTTTCACCCTAGTGGGGCATCATGAAGTTAACCGCAATTACAAAGAAAAATGAACATAATAAATAACTGAGCGTCATCCTATCTGAACAACAAGCGAAAACAAAAAGTGTGAACATATAAGACGTAAAGGATAGGTAAACACGTATAAATTATTATTATTATTATTATTATACAAATTTGGCCGTTAAAGACCGTGAAAACAGTTATTTCTTGCGCTTCTGGGAAGTCTTCTTTCTCTCAGTCCACACTTCTTTCATTCTTGCGCTGAAGGCGGCTTTTCTCTCTTCAGACGATTTAGTTCCACAAGTCTTCTTAATTTTCACACCGAAACACGTGAATGAATTCAGTTTTTTTCTAAAAAGGTTTCTGTTAAATATTGTTTCCTGATCTATGTCCATTTCTTTTAGATCTCTTTCTGTGTTGATAAACCATAAATTTTTATTTTTTAGATTTGCGATGTACGAAAATATTTGTTTTGTAAGCCTATTCGGGTTCATCCTCATGATGTGAGCATAAAAGAAGCATCTTCTTTTTCTAATTTCGTCTGTAATTTTGCTGCACTTCGTATACACTTCTTTGTTGCTTTTTAGTCTGTATACGGGCTTGCCTTGATCATCTGTTATTTTCCTGTGTCCAAGAATTGTCCTCACAATTCTTCTTTCACGATTTTCTATCTGTTCTGCGTATGTAAAATTTGCCAGTGTTTCTGATGCATATAGTATCTGCGGTCTAATGACAGTCTGGTAGTGTCTGAGTTTAATGTTTTTGGATATACATTTTTTTGAATACATTTGTCTGCAGTAGTGAGTTGCTATCTCTAGTTTTTATATTCTAGCCCTGCAGGCTGGATGACCTTTTGCCACAGGCTGAATTAGTTCACCAAGATATTTAAAATGTTTAGATACCTGTACTTTTCCGTATTTCGTAGTTATTTTCTTTGGTGGATTTTTTATATTTGTAATGATTTCTGTCTTTTCAAATGAAATTTGCAAGTCTGCTTTTTCAGCAGTTTCTTTAAGTAATTCTATTTGTTTTATTGTGTCTTTTTGTGTGTAAGCTAAACAGGCGAGATCGTCAGCGAAGGCAAAACAGTTGGTTTCAATGGCTTTGTAGCACTTCCCTCCAATTTGGACTTTCTCAACTCCATGTTTTTGCGTGAGTTTTCTCCATTCTGCTATGACTTTATCCAGAACACATATATAATAATAAATTATTATTATTATTACCCTAAAGCCTTCATCAATTGCGCCTCTAGTACCCAATAAACTAACGTGAAAAACACCGTAGAAGATGGTATAAAAACCACCAAGAATAAACCTACAGCAGAATACTTAAAATGTGTAACCGTGAATTTACCTTTATCCTGTGCCTTCCCACTATTCATAGTAGAGTTTTTCGTTAATATTAGCATATAAGTTAATCGTATACACCTATATATTCTCCACAATCACAATTTGCTTCAGTCATTTTACTTAATTTTACTGATATTCGTTTTTCCTCATGTGTCTCCTAGCCCGTCACCCTGTACTTTTTTTTATTATGAAGGTACTGTTTTTAATTTACAAATTTAGGCTTCTGTTATGATTTTAACTTAAAAATTAAAGTTTTCCAATTGTTTACATTTTTGAAATATTTACATTTGAAGATTTTTGTTTTATACGGAAGGATCCTGCACACGATAGAAGAATTCTACGACAGTTTTAGGATTACCAACTAGTTGTATTTTGGGCTACACGCTCTTGAGAATTATTTGCTCTCTTTTAGTTCTAGTCTTTCTGCAAACAATTTTTTATTAACAAGGATTCCCGCTTATGTGCCTTCTACCTCGAGTCCCGGTGAATGGTTTCATTAATTTTTAATTAGAAAAGTCTTGTACTTGTCTTCTTGTATGTCGTCTTCCTGTCTGTTTACTGCGCTACGTACCTCTGTTGCACTTCCTTCTCTTGTTTCTAATTTTTTTTTTCCATTTAATTGTACTGTGTTCGCGTATATGATCTCCATACCCCCGTTATTGGACAGTATTCTGTAATACTATTTATACAGTTTCTTCCCTATTTTACGTGTATGCAGCTCGTTTATGAGAATTTTCTTCTGTCTACTATAATGTTTTTCTTTAATTATGGCTTTGTACCTGCATTTGGCCTTACCTAGAGCGTGTTGTCTTTACAAGCTCCATGATTAGCTTCTGATTCTGTTATTAGTGCATACCCACTGTGTGAGTGTGGACTCAAAGCTTATGGGTGTGTCTTACTCTGCGCTACTGTGACTGATGAACCACACCGTACAACGTAAATCGACGGTTACTCTTTTTAAGTATTCTTATGTAGGTGTTTCCTTAGTCGATTTTATGTTTATTCTCGGTGGTTTTGTACCAGATTCCTTGGTTTTGGTTTTCACTTTTGAATATAGTAGTTCGGTTATTCATTAGGTCTATTTTCCGGTGTAATTCCAGTTTACCAAATACTGCCCAACCTGGGTCAAATGCATCGTTTTTGATGCAATAACGAGCACTGTGCAACCTAGGACCATTTTTTAATATTAGTCACAATATAAAGTCACTGTACTACCGCGCCAAAAATGATTGCAAATAATTCCATGGTTTTCAGCAGATATCAGATATCTGTTACATTACTGAAGGCTTGTCAAACAATTATTTTATTATTATGTTATATATTTTGATACTACCGTAGTCGCCAACAAACATATGTGAGTTTCTTGAATGATTCTTTGATAAGTTCCAACTTTATACTCTTGTTCCTCCTTTGCTAAATTATGGTAAATGTTATTCTGGATAGTTAGTGATAAGAATACTGTTTCACAAATTTTGAAAAAAAAAAGAAAATCAATTAATTTCTTAATTCAGGCGCCTCCATCTAATTTTAGCGATTCTTATGTATTTGTTTGGGCTGAAAGCATTCATTGCTGTGTCATATTCTGACAATATTTCTGGATCACCATTTTGCTCAATTGCAATTTCCTCTTCTCGAGTTTCGTGACAAGAGTCATCCGTCGCACATCGATGTAATCTTGCACTCTCTTCTCCCTTTTTAAGCTTAGAAGCCTCTTGCCATTCGCACGTCATATTGTAACATGAATGATTTTCGCTTTCTCGATGTTACTTTTAATCATCCTGTACGTGAAAATATTTCTTTATGCGGTAGTATCTTTATGAGTTTTCTTCACACTGCTGTCTACTTTTCCATTCATCTCAAACTAACCTAAGTGGCTGTTCTGAATATCAACCTCCTCAGTGCTACATTTCCTTGTTTCAGCGATCAACGATCAACTGCAGTTTTCCTTCACTTATTCATGACTTGTCAACGTATTTTACCACCGACTTCGGTTTAATGTCGAGCCATGATCACTTCTTTCTCTATTATGTTCAAGTTCTTCCCCAATTTTACTTTGCCCTATTGTGAATGCCCGACCAACATCGCTTTCTTTCTTTAGTAGCTAACTTTAGACATTTTCGTCCATTTGCATCAGTTTAGCATTTAAATGTTCAGCAGCTCAAATTTCTTTTGTCCATATCCACATTAAGGAAGGAGAGTTGTTTAAGATTTATTTCCCTCATTTCTCCGTAATTTATTGTGATGTAAGCTTGCTGATATCTTACTGAGTTTCCAAGTATTTTCCGGAGTTGCTTAGCTTATGACACTGGAAGAGACAGAACCAAATAAAAAGTTTTGTACAAATCCTGAAATTTCGCTTTACCGTAAAAGAGAAAAATTCAGATGGATAGACACTAACCTTTTGTGCAGACTTTGCAAACGAAAGCTTATTTATCGTCGTAGAAGCCATAAAGCAACATACAACTTCCCAGGAGAATTTTCAATACTTGTATACTGTGAATATGCAACACAAAGGAGATATTTGTCAAGATGGAAAAACAAAATTATGTTCAGAGTAGTCCATCACGCTTGGGAACCGGAAACACAATAACGTTCATAGATTTTAGGAAGCACAGATGCGTTAAACCTCAATTAGAACAAGAATACTCAACATCAAAAATTATAAAAGAAGGTGAAATACAGAGAAAATCATAGTATTGGGCACAGAGGCACCTGAAGACCAGTATGGAGTCAAAAGAAAACGAAAACATCAACGGTGGAACAAGTGAAGTCGCCTCGATCTTCAACGGGATATTAGGTACTTAATAGTATACCGCATTCTGGTAACTGTGTCCAAAAGATATACATTACACGTGCACTGATGGTCTAACAGTCAGTCACCAGGTGTCTTCCCAACATTTAACTCCGTCTTATTTATCATGCTAACCTGCGAAATCAGCACTGGCTGTCATTAGCTCCTACAAACGAACAATCTCTGAATTAAACACTATCGCATATTATCAGAATGCACAGATAATACGTTCCATTTGGCGTGTAACGGTTGTGTGTATGAGATCCTGGCAAGTAATGTAACATCTGATGTCTCTGTTTTGAATATAATCTATAGAAATGGGCTGCAAAATTTTTTTGTACGGTAGTTGTTAATGGCCTTAGTTTCGGGAGTATTTGGCGGGTCAAGTCTTAGTTATTAAATCAGACTGATATCTCCAAAAAGAATCCTGTACACAACATAAAAACAGTAACGATCAAATTACGCTGATAATTTTGAAAATGATTCAAGAAATTTAAGGAAAATACAATCGTACAGAATTACTCATATTTGCACATAAGTCAGCAATCTCCCACAAAGCTGTGATAAATTAATAAATCATAGTTGTGCACGTATTGTGCAGCTTAGAAGGCTTGATATTGAAAGGAAGGTTGACAATTTTGAATATTTGAACCGAATCTTAATAAACAGAATAGCGCCGGAGAACAGAATTAATGTTGAATGACAGACTGCAAGTTATGTGTAGTAGATGCTTGTAACTTGTTCAGAAGTATTTCACAATGAAATTCCCTAGAGTTCTTGTCACCTCATAAGAACCAAATAATTTGAGGACAGAGTGAATAAAATACAAATTGCAACAAGACTGGTTGAGAAAAACGTTAAATTATGGAACAAGCTTCGATTGGTTCTAAAGAGATATGTATGGGAGAAGGGTTTCTATCTCTTTCGTTTATGATTGATTGCATCAAAGAGGGTCAGAGGAATTCTAGCTTGAAAATCAAGAGCACAGAATGGAAGAAAAGTTGGCGACACTTATTTAACACTTGCAGAAATTATGGACTGTGAGCAAACTGTTCGCAGCAGTTGACAGTTGTCCATGAATCATAGTTTGAAAACAAATTAGCTGTCTCATAAGTTACAACAATCGATACGACTTAATTACGAAATAAAATCGACGTCCTGTCATCTGTTTCTTTTTCGGTGATAGATCTTCAATTTTTTTTCCAACAAACGCCGGGAGAGTGCTTTGATTTCTTTCTTATGTACGTCCAATGCAGGCGAGAACTCCATCCTAGCACCTTTGATGTCAACGACACTTTAAGATCTGTGCGTTCATCCTGTTGCTCTAAACAAGGGAAGACGAATATGGATTGATCGGCCGGCTGATCACAGCTGTGCGCTGTCGATGATCCTCGCAACGATTTTGCCACCCTGGCCGACTGACTGAGCGAGATGCGGCAGTGGTAAGGCGCTGCACTCGTATTCGGGACGACACAACTTCATTTCCCCATCTCGCGATCCAGATATATCCTTCCCGTGGTTTCCCAAATTCGGTTACTGCAAATGATGGAATGGTTCCTTTAAATAGAACTCGGTGTATTTCCTTGCGCATCATCCCACACTTTCACTCTGTGTCTAAGGACCCCTTCGTCCGCATGAAGATAAACATTAACAGCCTTTCCTCTATGCTAAAAGGATACTCTACTAACAATTACACTTGCTGCTTTCTCTGTCATGACTATAGACCGGTAGCTTTTTGATAGAGACTAGGAGCGGCAGCGGCAAGCTTTTAACGCGTCACTGTGACAACCAGAGCAGAAGAGCGAGCACTACTGAGCGTGTACGAGAGGACCCACTCACCCCTACTTTCATCCACCAACGCATTAGTGCGTGCGCAGTGGCTGACGGGAGGCCCTCATACTCTTCTGTTGCCTCTGAACCTGTTTAATAGGCGGACGCAGACCTATGTGCAGGGACTGTGCAGTCACAGTACACACACACACACACACACACTCACACACAGAGAGAGAGAGAGAGAGAGAGAAAAAAAACCTGATGCTTCTACGATACAGGGAAAGCGTTCTGTCTCTGTAAAAATAAGGCTTTTGTCAGTATTGTTCAGTAACAGCGTGTTGTGTGAGAAAGACAAGCAGACTTGTTTCTTTTGGTGTGGTCGCTATTTAGCTTCTGTACCACTGCATTTATTGTTTAATACCTGTGGTGATACTGCTCCACTTTCTTGGCTGTTAGGGAAATCAAGACGCTTCTTTAGTGTTGTCGCGCCATTTTGTCCCTACGTGCTGTCTGTAGTAGGATTTCGTGGCATGATTTATGAGGTGATCTATTCGCATAATGCTTTGAAATTAGACTTGTGCTAGGCATTGAAAATTTCATAGAAAATAATGCGTTACTGTACAGCAATAAAATACTTTTTTTCCCAGACACAGTCTACAGCTTAAGTACAAATAATTTAATGGTCACTTTGTATAGCACCGAAGTTCGTTGTTAGACGATAAATTAATTTGAACGTTTTCACATGAGAACGGTTCGTTTGGGAAGAGTGGATGTCCGACAGAAATTATTACTGAAAAACTGATTTATAATATTCATGTTGTCGCCAGAGAGTATTTCGGATTACGTTCCTCGAGATTTTTTTAGAGTTTACGTACCTGATGAGAAAGTATTCAGGTTACACAGTATCCGAGTGCTTATTGGAATTTTACTCGTGAACTGATTGTCTGCTCATGTGCACCATTGTACTTCTGCCCCAGTTTTACCCAGTATCTTGGTTTTATTCATCATACAAAATACACAAGTGAAACCCGCCATGTTAGCCGAGATCGCTAATGCGCTGGTTCCTGGACTCGGGTAGGCGCGCCGGACCCGGATCGGATCCGCCCGGAGGATTAACGACGTGGGCCGGTGTGCTGGCCAGTCTGGATGTATTTTTAGGCGGTTTTCCACATCCCACTAGGCGAATACCGGGCTGGTCTCCACGTTCTGCCTCAGTCACACGACTCGCAGACATCAGCACACGTTCGCACTATTCCTTGGATTACACTAGATACAGGCTGCTGGGGTACACTAATTCGATCCCAGGGGGTACAGGGTGGCGGCAGGAAAGGCGTCCGGCCACCCTTCATCATTAACGTTGCCAAATCCGTCCTTAACCATGTCGATCCTGCGAAACCGCGGGATAAAGGCAAAAGCAAAAGAAAGACAAAAGACACAAATGACTGTCTTTCGTTTGTTGTTTCCATTGTTCGAAACTTCATTTTAAAATAATTTGTAGCAATCGTTCTCCTCTAGTTGGCATATATTTATCAGAATTCATGTTTGATCGCCAGCTGGCCGCAGTGGGCGAGGGGTTCTAGGCGCTTCAGTCTGGAACCGCGCGACCACTACGGTTGCAGGTTCGAATCCTGTCTCGGGAATGGATGTGTGTGATGTCCTTAGGTTGGTTAGGTTTAAGTAGTTCTAAGTTCAACGGGACTATTGACCTCAGATGTTAAGTCCCATAGTGCTCAGAGCCATTTGAACCATTTGTTTGATCGCCATCAGCTACTATGGAAAATTAATGAGACAGTTGCTGAAAGTTTCAGTTGTTGGAAATCATCATCTAGCACAAACAGATTTTCAGCGACTGTATTTGACAGCTAATGACGTTCGATCCCGTTCCACATATGGTGAGTTTCATGGAGTGAACTTCGATCTCCCTGTATTACGTTCTGATGTACACGGTTTCTCGCGTTTCGTAGACCAATAGCCATGAATTTGTCCTTGTTCTTGGCAGTTACGAAATAGAAATGTAATCAACTTTTCACACATTCATATTCTTAACTTTTGACACTGCTGATCTGATTTCGCCACTTTCGTTGTTTCCTGAAGATTTATTTCGGCCCATTCTTTACTTATAATATACTATGTAAGTTAATTTCCGAGGTAAAGTCACCAAATCCAAACTCTACATTCATATATCTTACATTTCATGCGTTATGTTAAAAAAAACTAGTGATATTTTTTTAAATTCTAACACAAAAATCCTTCATGGAACCACAAAAGCGTCGCATCAGTGAACTCGCATTCTGATGAAGAGATACAGAAACTGATAAATGACAGAAAATCTAAGTACAGGATAATAATAGCCGGAAGGGAACTCAAACCGAAACGACGATTTATCTGTTAACTTACTGGGGAGGACAAGCTTTTTTGTAACGCATACTGCTAATAACAAGCCAGTACAAATTCTTCTTTTTGATTGTGTTGAAATTGAGCGTAACAGCGAAGTTATCTGTTCGCGTATAACTGGTCTAGTTGAAAGCAAGTTGCTTTTTGGATTTTTTTATCGTCCACGCGATTCCACTGTGGCAGTTCTAGATTTATTCGAAGAAAGTCCACGGTTAGTACCATGTAAATACCCAGATCAAACAGTGCTAGTATGACATGCTTTAAGCTACCGACCACAAAATGCGACGTCTATAGAATCATTGAAGAGGGTACAGACAAACAGTCTTGTGAAGTACTTCTGAATATGTTTTCCGAAAATCGTCTTGAGCAGTGAGTTCGGCAGCCAACATGCAATGGATGTATCTTAGACCTTGTAGTTACAAACATGCCGCACCTTAACGATGGCGTCAGTATAGAGGCGGAGTTTAATGATCATGATGTGATCACAGCAACTGTAGCTACAAAAGTCAGTAAATCAGTCAAGGAGGCTATAAGAGTGTTTCTGCAAGAAAGAAAGAGCAGCTAGTTGTTAGCATCTCAATTACACACTGAATTGACTTCGTTTACTTCCAATGTGGCTGACATAGGGGAATTATAGGACGAAGTTAGCATTACAAGCGCTAGCAAATTCTGAAACGCTATTACTCGTCGATAATTCACGCACACTATACGCAGTATTATGATCGCAGAAGTGCCCTGTTTTTGTTTCACAGCAAACTCCGCTGTTATCCCAGCAGGACACAAAAAAGATAATTACTGAATAAGAATTTTGGGTTAGTGGATCGGAGTTGTGGATGGGAAGATGCCCCATCGCTTCCTCTACGCATTATAATAGCACTTTCGTCACACGTCGTGAACCACTGTCGATCTCAGTCCCTTCAAGAGTTTGCCCCTGTTGGCCTCCGTTTTAGCAACCGACTTACTAAATGGCTCCAGTTTACTTCCCCTCACTTCAGTAACTTCACTTCTTAGCCCGCCCGGTAGGCCGTGTGGTCTAACGCACGGCTTTCCTGGCGGGAAGGAGCACCGGTCCCCGGCACGAATCCGTCCGGCGGATTTGTGTCGAGGTCCGGTGAGCCGGCCAGTCTGTGGATGGTTTTTAGGCGGTTTTCCATCTGCCTCTGCGAATGCGGGCTGGTTCCCCTTATTCCGCCTCAGCTATACTATGTCGGCGATTGCTGCGCAAACAAGTTCTCCATGAGCGCGTACACCACCATTACTCTACCACGCAAACATAGGGGTTACACTCGTCTTGTGTGAAACGTTCCCTGGGAGGCCCACCGGGGGCCGAACCGCACAATAACCCTGGGTTCGGTGTGGGGCGGAGGAGGGGTTAAGTGGACTGCGGTAGTCGTCATGGGGTTGCGGACCACTGCGGCTGCGGCGTTGACGGAGCCTCTCCGTCGTTTGTAGGTCCCCGGATAACATAACATAACAAAACTTCTTTGCAATGGTTTTTCAAAAATGAAATTGTTCACTTTCTTAGAAGCCGTGGCTGTAGAAATGCAAATGGCACAATAGAACTATAGACTCGTAGTGGTGATTCAGGCAGAATATTTGTGCGGATGTTCCATAGAAGGGAAGGGAGGCGGCAGCACCTGCAGACAACCTAAGACAGATGCTTGGATTGTCTCCTACATCGTTTATATAGTAAGTAAGAGCAAAGGGCCTATACACTATCTTGGGAAATGCCAGAAGACACTTTTGTTTTACTCGATGACTTCCCGTCAGTAACTATGAACTGTGACCTCTCTGATAGGCAATCATTAATCCAGACAATATTCTATAGGCACGCAATATGAATACAAGCTGCTTGTAAGGTACGATGTTCAAAGCATTTTATAAATCTAGAAATACAGAATCAATTTGAAATCCCTCCTAAATAGCATGCAACACTTGGTGTGTGCAAAGAATCAGTTGTGTTTAATAGGAGCGATGTTTTCCACATCCGTGTTGACTGTGTGTCGATAGATCGTTCTCTTCGAAGTAACTCGCGAAGTTCGAACACAATACATGTTCATAAATTCTGGTGCATATCGACATTAATTATATGGGCCCGTAATTTTGTGGATTATTGCTACTATTTTTCTTGAATACTGGCTGACCTGTGCAATTTTCCAGTCTTTGGGTAAGGATCTTTCGTAGAGCGAGCGGTTGCATATGATTGCTAGGTATGGAGCTATTGCATCAGCATGCTTTGAAAGGAACCTAATTGGTATACAATCTGTAGCTAGTTGCTTCAGTACTCCGAGGATATCTACTTCAAAGTTACTCATGCAGGCAGCCTGGCTAGATTCGTATTCTGGAGTATTTGCATCGTCCTCTTGGTGAAGGAATTTCGAAAGGTTGTGTTTACTACGCTTTCGCAGCACTGTCGTCGATAGCGTTTCCATTGCTATCGCGCAGGAAAGGCATTGACTGTGTTTTGCTGCTAGAATACTTTAGATACGACCAGAATCTCGTTTGATTTTCTACCAAGTTTCGAGATAAGGTTTCGTTGTGGAAACTTTTATAACCACCTCGCATTGATGTTCGCGTTAAATTTCGAGCTTCTGCAAAAGATAGCCAACCATGGAGATTTTGCTTTCCTTTAAATATGGCAACTTTTTTCGTTGTTTCTGAAACAGTGTTCTGACTCATTTTGTGTACTAAGGGGGAATAGCTCCATCGTTTGTTAATTCATTTGGTATAAATCTCTCAGTTGCTGTCGATAATATTTCTTTGAATCCAAGCCACATCTGGTTTACACCTTAATTTGAAATGTGATGAGAATGTCTCTCAGGAAGGCGTCAAGTGAATGTTAATCTGCTTTTTTAAATAGGTATATTTTTCGTTTATTTTTGGAGGGTTTGGGGGCTACACATTCAATCTCGCTACGACAACCCTGTGTCCACTACTCCCGGTATCAGTTTTGATGCTCGTTATTGGCTCAGGATAATTTGTTTCTATGAGATCTAGCACATTTTCACAACCGTTTACTATGCGCGTGGGCCCATGAACTAACTGCTCTAAATGATTTTCAGAGAACGCGTTTAGCACAATTTCGGATGATGGCTTACACGTACCTCCGGATTTAAACATGTATTTTCGCCAAAATATTGAGGGTAAATTCAAGTCCCTACCAACCATAACTGTATGAATGGGGTATCTGTTTGAAATGATACTCGAATTTTCTTTGAACTTTTCAGAAAATGTATCATCTCGGTGAAGAAGCCGGTGAACGGAACCAGTTATTAATGTCAACTGGGTGGCAAGTGTAGCCTCCATCCGTACGTACAGGAACTCTGTTGAAACGTCCCCTTTAGAACAATTTATACACGACTGTGCTGATAAACCTCTTACACTATTTGCTTTTCAAACAGCTGAGCAAAACTGAACGTACTCAAACATTCACTAAAGTGACACACAATATTTTTTGCGCAATGCAATCTGACTATCAAAGATCCCTGCAAAAGAATGGCCCTGAGTAACATTAAACTACACCTTTCAAAAATCACTTACCTCACAAAAATCTTCATTACTCGAACTACTGCAATACAGCGAGCACCACTACTGCCAGCTAAATAAAAGATTCAAACTACGGAAGGCACTAACTACTGATAGGGATAGTTAGCAAATGAAAGATATTAATAGAGAACAAACAATGCATTTACCTTAATATCATCACAAGTCATAATATATGTAATTTCAAAACTCCGCCATCTCTCTCCTCACATCCACCACTGCTGGCGGCTCACCTCTAACTGCGCAACGCTACGCGCTGTTCACATCCAGCTGCCGCTCTACAATGGCAGACAACAATGCAAACTAGCCACAGACTGCACACAGCACAGCCAGTGATTTTCATACAGAGAGCGCTACGTGGCGGCGGCGTTACCAATATAAGAACCTAAACAGCCTACTTACATAAATAAAACATAAACAGCCTACTTACATAAAGAAAACATAAACAGCCTACTTAATGTATTGAGAAGTTATACGAAAAAAGTACAGAGAGCAGGTATAGGTAGGACTTTTGGGAATAATGATGAACCAAGGGAGATCTCCATGCAAAATACTGCAGTAAAACAAACCCTGTCCTTTCCTTTTGTGTTATTCCGCTATATGTTTGTGTACCCTTGTGTATTTGTGTTTTTCCTGTCTTTATGTGTTTAGCTGATGAGAGCTATGTTGTAGAATTTTTCTAATACTCTGTTATTTACTTTGTAAAGATGCTTAGACATTATTTATTCTGTTTTGTTTTAATGCTCATGTGTGAAGTTGATGTTTCGCAAGTTATTCTGATTTTTTATGAATGTACTCATGTCATAATTCCTGTAACACTGATGTATATGTTATTTCGATTCTTTTGTAAAGCTTGTACTACAAATGTTATCTGTATTGTTATGTTCTTTAAAGTTGTATTTTGTACCTTTGTTATTGTATTTTTATGTTATAAAATTGTAACTGACACCAGTTCATCTAATTAAGTAACTTGTACGTTACATTTCACTGCACACGTTTCTGTTGGTCATAGTATATGGACAATATGTGAGAAGTAGGGACTGTTAGTGTTTGCACGTGTGTTAATAATTCAGCAAGGGACTGGATAACAGCATTGCTGGTTCTAAGGACAACTCCAAAACGTTTGTGAGTGCGCAAGTGGTGGTTATGGACTTGCTATATTACCTGCAAGACTCTTCAATGGTGATTGTGCACCCGCACAGTCACAACAGCTGGCTGCTGGCCATCTCTACAAGGACTACAGTGGGTCTACACCTTTGCTGACTCACCAATACCGTAATCTCTACCAGGACTACAGTGGGTCTACTCTGTGATGACCTACCTACCAATCTTCTTCAAAACGTCGAATGACTCTGCTGTGGGTTTGCTCTGTTGTGGCCCATTACCTGTCAGCATGTCAAGAGTCAGCACTGTCTTTCCGTTGGAAGGACAACACTACTTCTTCAAGACTGCATGAAAATCCACTACTTCTGTGTGCAATTTCTTTTACTAATGAGAAACTGTAATTACTATTATGATGAATGATCAGGACTATCTTTATGGACTGTGAGAAAATTTTTAGCTTTTGACCAACATTGTACCAATAAGTGTGTGCATTTTATATCTTTGTTACTGTAATTGTGAAAATTTTTTTTTCAAATCTGTATTGGCCAGTGCCCAACACCATTTGTAAAAATTTTTTGTGGGGAGCATGGGGGCTATGTAAGTAGGCTGTTTATGTTTTCTTTATGTAAGTAGGCTGTTTATGTTTTCTTTATGTAAGTAGGCTGTTTAGGTTCTTATATTGGTAACGCCGCCGCCACGTAGCGCTCTCTGTATGAAAATCACTGGCTGTGCTGTGTGCAGTCTGTGGCTAGTTTGCATTGTTGTCTGCCATTGTAGAGCGGCAGCTGGATGTGAACAGCGCGTAGCGTTGCGCAGTTAGAGGTGAGCCGCCAGCAGTGGTGGATGTGAGGAGAGAGATGGCGGAGTTTTGAAATTACATATATTATGACTTGTGATGATATTAAGGTAAATACATTGTTTGTTCTCTATTAATATCTTTCATTTGCTAACTATCCCTATCAGTAGTTAGTGCCTTCCGTAGTTTGAATCTTTTATTTAGCTGGCAGTAGTGGTGCTCGCTGTATTGCAGTAGTTCGAGTAATGAAGATTTTTGTGAGGTAAGTGATTTTTGAAAGGTGTAGTTTAATGTTACACAGGGCCATTCTTTTGCAGGGAACCTTGATAGTCAGATTGCGTTGCGCAAAAAATATTGTGTGTCACTTTAGTGAATGTTTGAGTACGTTCAGTTTTGCTCAGCTGTTTGAAAAGCAAATAGTGTAAGAGGTTTATCAGCACAGTCGTGTATAAATTGTTCTAAAGGGGACGTTTCACTGTACTTCAATTCACTATACGGGAAACTACTTCTGACAGAAATAAACACTCCATCACCAACTGTATTTTCTGTACACGGTTAGGTCCTTTGTAAAAATTCCGGCTGAACTTATTTCTGGCTCTAGCCAGCTTTCCGTATCTATAACAATTTGAGCTTCAGAGGTTTCTAATAACGCCTGCAGCTCTGGTTCTTTCCGAACACAGCTACAGCAGTTTACAACTACAGTAATGATAGTTGCTAGATCTACCATTTGACCTGTACTCTTTTTAGAGTTGCGCCCTTTTCTGTAGTTTCCCTAGACCCTCTAAGTCTAACCTAAAAAAGCCACCCAGTGCACGCCACACAGCTCCCACTACCCATGTAGCCGCCACCTGCGTGTAGTGGACTCCTAACCTATTCAGCGGAACCCGAAACCCTACCATCCCATGGCATAAGTCGAGGGATCTGCAGCTTACATGGTCACAGAACCATCTGAGCCTCCGATTCAAACCCTACACTCAACTCTGTACCAGAGGCCCGCGGTCGATTCTGTCAGTTATGCTGCAGATCGACAGCTCTGCTTTCATCTAGCAAACAAGACTGGCTGCCTTTAGCACTTCCGATAGCCGCTAGGAACCAGAGAGAATCTCTTCTGATCCAAAGCGAAAGCGAAACACGTCATTGGTACCGATGTGAACCAGCACCTGCTATTGGCTGCACCCTGTGCTGCTCATGGCATCCGCAAGGACCCTTCCACGTCTGGAATGACTCCACCCCGTATGTAGACGGAGTGCACACTAACTCTCTTCCTTTTCTTGCAAAGATGTAAACTCTTCCATTTATATTTCGTATCTCTGCTCTTCTTCGTTGTGCTCCACTTAACTGGGAGCGTGTTTGTGACTGAACGGTCTTTGCAGGAGAGATGTTGAAAATGGAGATGGTGACCTTTTACGGAGCTGCTGAACGAAATGTATTTTTTGTTATATTTCAGAGTGTGAAATATTACTCAATGTAACAGTTTCAAAGTTCAGAAACGTTGTTTCGTTCAATAATCTGTGAAACTCATCTGAGTATCACAAGGCTTTTGTCAGTTAAGGTTTCTTCGTATAAGAATAGGATCCGCGACCAGCATCATGCCATACACATGACACGAGAGAATCAGATAGATAATCATCTAAGTAAAAACTTAAAGAATTTGGAATGTTGATGGAAGATTCGATGCAGCATATTTAATAATAATGATCAACGTCTGGTTCTAAGATATATCATTGAATATTCTGCCATGAAGATGCATAAAAGTTTTCTCGTCTCTTACTTGATGACTGCTAACTGTAGTTGCCTTGAAACTAAACTCCAAACGAATGGGCGGCAATTAATTTTGAATTTTAAGAGGTAGATTCTAATATTAAGCTACTTCAGTTTCTAATTACATTCAGTGAAGCTAGCAGCAGGAAACTTCCCAGGTGGGGAACAGGCATAAACAGGGGGAAGATCTAAGCGTTCCGTCCAATATATATATATATATATATATATATATATATATATATATATATAGCATAAAAGTTATGATAATGAAAATGGAAAATCGAATTATTTCTTGTCATTGTAGTAAGCACACTTGACTCGTATGCAGAGGACGAGGGTTCATTTCTGCTCCGGCCATTCAGATTTATCTATTCTATGATGTTCTTAAACTGCTCCCCGCAAAAGCCGGGATGGTTCCTCCCTGGACAGTTCCTTCCCCATGCTTGAAACATTCCGAGCCTGTGCTCCTTTTATAATGACCTCATGTAGTCGGGAAGTTCAACCCAACTCATCCTCCATTCAATCTTCCGTTCGGAAAAGTCCACTAAATACGAACTTCTTGTCTCTTATAAATTTAAAATGCAAAAAATGCAATGATAAGACAGTCAAATTTTGTTTGAACCATTCTGAAGCAAGGAAACGATCAACGTACGGACGAGCGGTTCTACGCGCTTCAGTCCGGAACCGCGCGACTGCTACGGTCGCAGTTTCGAATCCTGCCTCGGGCATGGATGTATGTGATGTCCTTAGGTTAGTTAGCCCTAAGTAGTTCTAAGTTCTAGGGGACTGATGAACTCAGATGTTAAGTCCCATAGCGCTCAGAGCCATTTGAACCATTTTTGTTCAAAGTAAGCGACTATAAAAAGCACACTTTAAGACGAAGAAAGGAAAGGGACGCAATGGGATGAAATCATCAGAATGGGACGGAGACTGGCAGATCGGATATACATGTAGACACAAACAAATGATTACAATTTCAGAAGAAAAATTGATGATAAATTCAAGAGGAAGAGCTACACAAATTGAGCAAATAAATAACACTTTGATCGATCTCTCGCTCTTGTGAAAGCAGATATTCGGCGTGTCACTGATTGAAAGAGTTATTGGACATTCTCCTGAGGGATATCGTTCCAACTTCTGTCCACCTGGCGACTGAAATCATCAAAAACCGGAGCTGGTTGGAAAACCCTTCTCATAATGCTCCAAACGTTCTCAGTTACTAGCCAAGACAGGGCAAGTAAGAAGACAAGCAGAAGAAACTCTCGCCGTGCGCGGGCGTGCATTATCTTGCTGAAATATAAGGCCACGATCGACTTGAAACGAAGGGCAACAAGACGAGTTGTAGAACATCTTCGAGGTACGGCTGTGCTGTATGGGTGACGCAGATGGCAACCAAATGGGTCTTGCTACGGAAAGAAACGGCACCTCAGATCGTCAATCCTGCTTGTCGCGCCGTATAGCTGCCCTCAGATGGGTTGGTATCCGACCGCTGTCCAGTTCGTCTCCAGCCACGTCTCCGTTGGTCATAGTGGTTCAGTCCAGTGCAAGACTCATCACCGAAGACTATTATACTCCAGTCAAGGAGATTGCGGGCCGAAGACGTGTCTGGAAACGCCCGAGACAGCGGTGGGATACCAACCAGACTTTCGCCCGCGTTACTGCCTGACAATCAGAAATAATGTTCTGGGATGCCACTTCTTTTCCAAGCAGGACCCAGTTGGTTATACTCCGCAGCGCCCTTATAGCACAGCGGCGTCGGCGATATACGCCTGGTTCTGTTGCCCTTCATGGGACGCCATCCTGGCCTTACCTTTAAGCAAGATAATACCAGTCCGCACAAGGCGAGAGTTTCTACTGCCTGTCTCCGTGCTTTCCAAACCACGCCTTGTTCAGCAACGCCGATGCATTTCTCCCCATCTATGAACACTACGGCAGAGCTCTCGAAACAGCTTGCGTAACGGACAGAGGTGAACCAATGCGTTACTGACTGGCTCAGTTTGTGAAGCTCGTTCTCTTGCATGAATCATTGAGTTTTTCTTAAACTTTAATCATTTGTTTGTCTGTATACGCAAGTCGCATCTATCGATTTCCGTACCATTGGGATAATGCTTCGTGGTGGGTCGCTATTAATTGTTCTTAGGGTGTACATGACGATCTCGCTTGCAGGTTAATAGTGCTGGCAGATTATGAAAGTTTTCTTTAAAAAAACCTGAAATCATTTCTAGTCCCTAACTAAATTTCCGAGTAGATATTATTGCGTGGCTGGATACATTTATCAGATTTTGTTTTAAGATTAAAATAAAGAGTTTAGCTACATAAATGGCCAGAATGTACTTGTGTCTTCACACGTAAAATATTTGTTATTTGTAAACCTGCGGTTACATTTCATGTCGGGAGTAGTGCAGCATGTATGAGCCACAGAAAATTAAAAAAACCAGGTAAATGCATAGTACTCATAATGGGAAGTGTACAATGTAGTGGTACAATAGTATGGACTTTTATGGAGCGTTTTGTATGTTTGAAGATAAGGACGCGATATTCTCCGTGCAGGTACTGTGGAGTCAGGATTTAGGGGGTTAGCGGAGCTGACCTGCTGGCTGGTCTCAGCCCATGTCGCTGGCCAGAGGGGCTCCCCTTCTGCCTTCCCCACCCACTCCCTCCTCCTCTTCCGGCTCTTCTGTCGTATATTTTTACGCTGGACACGGCTGCTCTGTTGGTACTGGCTGTTTTCCAAGATGGCCTCCTTCCGTCGCATCCCACAGGAGAAGAACAGAAGGATATGAGGAAATTAGGCATAAACTGACGTGGGTAACTTTTAGTGGGTCTTTTCCAGTGGTAGTAAGTCTATTCATGCGAAATGAAAGTAGAATTTATTCCCAAGTGGACTCATTTTTATATCCTCTCCCACATGCGCAACGTGATATTTGTTTCACTGAAGTACTATTTCATTTCATCGCCTTTCGGTATAAAGGTAGGCTGGCAACATTACGTTACCGCTTTGCAGCCGAGAACGTTTGCAAAACGCACTTCACTGTATTGACTTACAGGATGTGAGTAATAGGCGAAGAGGAAATTGTCTTGCAAACGATATGAGATGGAAAGGACTGTGAGGAGAAACTCGATCTAATATTTTGGGAAGGGAAGGGAGGGGGGTGAAGTGGGAGGATGAGGAGCCCTCACATGGAGAGCAGACAGGGTATTTTGCTGAAGCTGGAAGGATGGGAGCACTCTCTGGGTTGATTTTGTAGTTAGGTAGGAAAAGGTGGTTAAATATTGGTTGGGACAGGATGCCGAGATCACCCAGAAGTAAAGTTTGGAAGCAGATGTTGGTATATGTCCGCTAGAGTACGAGGGTTGAGAATCACAGATGACAGGATTGTTTCTATCACATTTACAGTCAGGGTAGCAAATCTGAAAGTGTTTAATAACGTAGTCCGTTAATTCTGAGTTACTGGCGATTTCGAGCCGGCCGTCTTGAGAGCAATGCTCCATTTCGGTCAGAATGTTTGCGTTCAGCCAGTGTGTGTTTACTCTTGCTCTTTCAACGTGAGATTAATGCAACCAGCGTTTCCATAATATTATCTACGATGTCTGTCTCCACGTCATTATAAAAGAGTACTATCATTTGGCACCATCATTAGTGAGATGTTTATGGCTTTCCAAGTGTGACGCAGTAATTCTGTGAGATCTAAGCGTTGTTAACAAAATCTCTAGGAGATAACGTGCACTGCTCTGAGATAATGTGGACGACAGACCGTATGTGGGAAATGGAGAATTACATTTACTTGTAATTCTAAGGACAGCAACTAAGTGGAGAGCCTAAAGTAAAAGTAAGTGTGTAGATTTAATAACAACTTGTTTGCAATAGGTATGCAAATGAAGAAGTAGAGGAGAACACCGTAGGTTATGTCACCATGAACTGGGATAGTTCTGTGAAACTCACTTTTGGTTGACAGAGAGCAAACATTCAACGCAGCTGCGAGGTTCGTTTGAGTCTGGAAGTTGTAATATATCATTTCTAAGCCAGTGAGACGTGCTTTCACAGCAGTAAGTTGACGAGTTCCGGTTACGATTCAGGATGTAGCTTACATGCGTTAAATGTAGCGGGAGAAACAGCCGCATTTTCGGGTGCGTATTTCCATGTCGTTAAGTTCTCATGAGCCATTTTCGTATTCTACAACCGACAGCTCGGCCTCCTGACAGATAAGTCATTCAACCGTTTTCTGAGGCCTGGATCAACTTTATAGACATACTAGCGGAGAAACCCAGCGTAGCCCAGGTATTTACAGGGCTATTACAAATGATTGAAGAGATGTCATAAATTCACTGTAGCTCCATTCATTGACATATGGTCACGACACACTACAGATACGTAGAAAAACTCATAAAGTTTTGTTCGGCTGAAGCCGCACTTCAGGTTTCTGCCCCCAGAGTGCTCGAGAGCGCAGTGAGACAAAATGGCGACAGGAGCCGAGAAAGCGTATGTCGTGCTTGAAATGCACTCACATCAATCAGTCATAACAGTGCAACGACACTTCAGGACGAAGGTCAACAAAGATCCACCAATTGCTAACTCCATTCGGCGATGGTACGCGCAGTTTAAAGCTTGTGGATGCCTCTGTAAGAGGAGATCAACGGGTCGGCCTGCAGTGAGCGAAGAAACGGTTGAACGCGTGCGGGCAAGTTTCACGCGTAGCCCGCGGAAGTCGACGAATAAAGCAAGCAGGGAGCTTAACGTACCACAGCCGACGCTTTGGAAAATCTTACGGAAAAGGCTAAAGCAGAAGCCTTACCGTTTACAATTGCTACAAGCCCTGACACCCGATGACAAAGTCAAACGCTTTGAATTTTCGGCGCGGTTGCAACAGCTCATGGAAGAGGATGCGTTCAGTGCGAAACTTGTTTTCAGTGATGAAGCAACATTTTTTCTTAATGGTGAAGTGAACAGACACAATGTGCGAATCTGGGCGGTAGATAATCCTCATGCATTCGTGCAGCAAATTCGCAATTCACAAAAAGTTAACGTGTTTTGTGCAATCTCACGGTTTAAAGTTTACGGCCCCTTTTTCTTCTGCGAAAAAAACGTTACAGGACACGTGTGTCTGGACATGCTGGAAAATTGGCTCATGTCACAACTGGAGACCGACAGCGCCGACTTCATCTTTCAACAGGATGGTGCTCCACCGCACTTCCATCATGATGTTCGGCATTTCTTAAACAGGAGACTGGAAAACCGATGGATCGGTCGTGGTGGAGATCATGATCAGCAATTCATGTCATGGCCTCCACGCTCTCCCGACTTAACTCCATGCGGTTTCTTTCTGTGGGGTTATGTGAAAGATTCAGTGTTTAAACCTCATCTACCAAGAGACGTGCCAGAACTGCGAGCTCGCATCAACGATGCTTTCGAACTCATTGATGGGGACATGCTGCACCGAGTGTGGGAGGAACTTGATTATCGGCTTGATGTCTGCCGAATCACTGAAGGGGCACATATCGAACATTTGTGAATGCGTAATAAACCTTTTTGAGTTTTTGTATGTGTGTGCAAAGCATTGTGAAAATATTTCAAATAATAAAGTTATTGTAGAGCTGTGAAATCGCTTCAATCATTTGTAATAACCCCGTATTTACAACTGTGCGTCCATGCCGTACTGCGCAGCGTCTGGCCGTATACTGAATGTTTATGACGTCATATCTACTGAACTATGTATCGTACAATGATATTATTTTTCATTTACATTCACTGGTATATGTGTATACTGTCTGTAAAATGTGTTGCTAATACAGTTAGTAGTGAAGACGTAATAAATTATAGTGTCATGTCTCTTGCAGTAGTTTCACTGCATGAACAGCGGAAACGTAGTAAGCAATAAACACCTTTTGTTTCATCATTTCGCAGGTGTTGTCGGCGATAAAAAATTTCATAAAGGTTTGAAAACATGTGGAAAGTTTGTTGCATGTTCTAAGTGCTCCCATTCTCAAATACTGGACTAATGAAAATCTGGAAATTCACGCGTCGTGTCATAGGCTTCTTTCCCACCAGAACAGTAACTCTTTCGTAGGTAGGTTATCTGTGGAACATTTCTTAAGTGAATGCCACGAAGTGGTTCCTTCATCTTCGGAATCAAATCAAAGTCACAAGGACTTAAGTTCGGGGAGTGTGGTGGAAGGTACTGTACTTATCAATCCCATCAAGCGAACAGAGTAGCCATAGCTTCCGCTGTATGAGCCTGCGCATTGTCGTGCGAAATGATGTATGGGTTGCGCAGAAAGTGTCACCGCTTCTTTCGCAAGGCTGGTCACAGGAGATGCTCCAAAATCGAACAGTAATACTGTGCATTGACGGTCTGCCGTCAAGGAACGTAATGTGTTAGGATAACAATATCACAGTCGTACACGACAATCACCATAACTTTACACCTCTCCATTCGCACGATCAACAGCCTCTGCTAATGGTATACTACGCCATCCACATAGCTGGCAAAGGGTTCTACACAACGCTGGTGACTACTTTGAAGGTCAATAACAGGTGCAAACATGTAACTCATTTCTATCGGCTGTGAATAAATAGTTGCCACTATTTACGTTCCAACCCTCGTATATACAGGGTGGTCCATCGATCGTCACTGGGACGAATATTTCACGAAATAAGCATCAAACGAAAAAACTACAATGAACGAAACTTATCTAGCTTGAAGGGGGAAACCAGATGGCGCTAAGGTTGGCCCGCTAGATGGCGCTGTCATAGGTCAAACGGATATCAACTGTTTTTTATTTTTAAACAGGAACCCCCTTTATTTATTACATATTCGTGTAGTACGTAAAGAAACATGAATGTTTTAGTTGGACCACTTTTTTCGCTTTGTGATAGATGGCGCTGTAATAGTCACAAACATATGGCTCACAAGTTTTGACGAACAGTTGGTAACAGGTAGGTTTTTGAAATTAAAGTACAGCATGTGGGTACGTTTCAACATTTTATTTCGGTTGTTCCAATGTGATACATGTACCTTTGTGAACTTATCATTTCTGAGAATGCTTGCTGTTACAGCGTGATTACCTGTAAATACCACATTAATGCAATAAATGCTCAAAATGATGTCCGTCAAGCTCAATGCATTTGGTAAAACGTGTAACGACATTCCTCTCAACAGCGAGTAGTTCGCCTTCAGTTGTGTTCGCCCATACATTGACAATGAACTGATGCATGTTGTCAGGCGTTGTCGGTGGATCACGATAGCAAATATACTTCAACTTTCCCCACAGAAAGAAATCCGAGGACGTCAGATCCGATGAACGAGCGGGCCACGGTATGGTGCTTCGACGACCAATCCACCTGTCATGAAATATGCTATTCAATACCGCTTCAACTACACGCGAGCTATGTGCCGGATATGCATCATGTTGGAAGTACATCGCCATTCTGTCATGCAGTGAAACATCTTGTACTAACATCGGTAGAACATTACGTAGGAAACCAGCATGCATTGCACCATTTAGATTAGCATCGGTAAAATAGGGGCCAATTACCCTTCCTCCCATAATGCCGCACCATACATTAACCCGCCAAGGTAGCTGATGTTCCACTTGCCGCACCCATAGTGGATTTTCCGTTGCCCAATAGTGCATATTATGCCGGCTTACGTTAACGCTGTTGGTGAATGACGCTTCGTCACTAAATAGAACGCGTGAAAAATACCTGTCATCGTCCCGTAATTTCTCTTGTGCCCAGTGGCAGAACTGTACACGACGTTCAAAGTCATCGCCATGCAATTCCTGGTGCGGGTGCAGTCGATGTTGATGTAGTATTCTCAACAGCGACGTTTTAGAGATTCCGCTTCTCGGGCAATTTTTCAGCTAGTGATGTCCGGATTAGCCGCGACATCAGCCAAAATTCCTACTTGGGCATCATAATTTTTTTCAGCTTGTGGTTGACGATTCACATGTGGCTGAACACTTCCTCTTTCCTTAAATAACGTAACTATCCGGTGAGCGGTCCGGACACTTGGATGATGTCGTCCACGAAACCGAGCAGCATACATAGAACACGACCGTTGGGCATTTTGATCAAAATAGTCATACGTCAACATTATATCGACCTTTTCCGCAATTGGTAAACTGTCCATTTTAACACGGGTAATGTATCACGAAGCAAATACCGTCCGCACTGGTGGAATGTTACGTAATACTACAAACTTATACGTTTGTGACTATTACAGCGCCATCTATCACAAAGCGAAACAAGTGGTCCAACTAAAACATTCATATTTCTTTGCGTACTACACGAATATGTAATACAAATGGGGGTTCCTATTTAAAAAAAAACGCAGTTGATATCAGTTTGATCTATGGCAGCGCCGTCTAGTGGGTCAACCATAGCGCCATCTGGTTTCCCCCTTCAAGCTAGACGAGTTTCGTTCTTTGTAGTTTTTTCGTTTGATGCTCATTTCGTGAGATATTTCGCCCGGTCACTATCAATGGACTACCCTATATATATATATATATATATATATATATATATATATATATATATATATATATATATATATACTTACCGAACAAGTGACACAGAATGCCTTAATTGGGAGACGCTGACATAGCCTAGTAATCGGAGGACTTGGCACGGAGTCACAGAATTCTCTTTCGTTTCATTTTTGTTTAATTATATTCGTCTTACTTTCGTTTGCTCCGCACATTAAACTGTTTATTCCATCCAGCCGGTGATGTTATTCTTCCTCAATTTACTGAAGCTCACAATCACAAAACTCTACCATCTGGTGAGGAAGATGTATGAGACAGGCGAAATACCCTCAGACTTCAAGAAGAATATAATAATTCCAATCCCAAAGAAAGCACGTGTTGACAGATGTGAAAATTACCGAAAAAGTCACAGCTGCAAAATACTAACGCGAATTCTTTACAGATCAATGGAGAAACTGGTAGAAGCCGACCTCGGGGAAGATCAGTTTGGATTCTGTAGAAATATTGGTACACGTGAGGCAATACTGACCCTACGACTTACCTTAGAATTTAGATTAAGGAAAGGCAAACCTATGTTTCTAGCGTTTGTAGACTTAAAGAAGGCTTTTGACAATGTTGACTGGAATATTCTCTTTCAAATTCTGAAGGTGGCAGGGGTAAAATACAGGGAGCGAAAAACTATTTACAATTTGAGACCTGAGTTTCTCCTGGCGTATACAACTTTCAAATAAGTCGCTGAAAGTGTCACCTGGCTGAATTCCCGGAAGTTATTTGAAAATATTTACAATTTGTACGGATACCAGATGGCAGGTATAAGAGTCGACGGACACGAAAGGGATGAAGTGATAGGAAAGGGAGTGAGACAGGGTTGTAGCCTCTTCCCTATGTTATTCAATCTGTATATTGAGCAAGTAGTGAAGGAAACAAAAGAAAATTTCGGAGTAGGTATCAAAATCCATGGAGAAGAAATAAAAACTTTGAGTTTCGCCGATAACTTTGTAATTCTGTCAGAGACGGCAAAGGACTTGGAAGAGCAGTTGAACGGAATGGATAGTGTCTTCAAAGGAGGATATAAGATGAACATCAACAAAAGCAAAACGAGGATAATGGAATGTAGTCTAATTAAAACGGGCGATGCTGAGGAAATTAAATTAGCCAATGAGACACTTAAAGTAGTCAAGGAGTTTAGCTATTTGATGAGGAAAATAACTCATGATGGTCGAAGTAGAGAGGATATAAAATGTGGACTGGCAATGGCAAGGAAAGCGTTTCTGAGGGAGAAATTTGCTAACATCGAGTATAGATTTAAGTGTCATCAGGAAGTCGTTTCTGGAAGTATTTGTATGGAGTTTAGACATGAATGGGAGTGAAACATTGAAGATAAATACTTTGGACAAGAAGAGAATAGAAGCTTTCGAAATGTGATGCTACAGAAGAATGCTGGAGATTAGATGGGTAGATCACATAACAAATGAGGAGGTACTGAATAGAATTGGGGGGAAGAGGGGTTTGTGGCACAACTTGACAAGAAGAAGGGACCTGTTGGTAGGACATGTTCTGAGGCATCACAGGATCACAAATTTAGCATCGGAGGGCAGCGTGGAGGGTAAAAATCGTATAGGGAGATCAAGAGATGAATACACTAAGCAGCTTCAGAAAGACGTAGGTTGCAGTAAGTACTGGGAGATGAAGAACCTTGCACAGGATAGAGTAGCATGGAGAGCTGCTTCAAATCAGTCTCAGGACTGATGACCACCACAACAACAATGTCATCAGCAAATTTCTCCATTGTTATTCTTCCACCCTGAATTTTAATCCCCCTCCTGCAACTTTTTCCATCATTCCTCTTAGATACACAGGCTGAATAGTAGGTGAGAAGTATTGCACCCTCACTTTTGCTCTTTACCATCCGAGCTCCTCTAGTTTGGTCCTCCATTCTTTATGCCCTCTCAGTCTTTGTACGTGACATACAGGCTGAATGAGGTAACACAGGCAATGCGGGACATATCTAGAACGAGTAACTACATCGATGCTACATTTTTTGATAAGTTGTAGCGAACAATTCGTCAAATTGTTCAAAGTAATTTTTAACGTTTACAGTGGGCGAATGATGACATCGATTTTATTTTACTTAAATTGAACTACCCACGTTTACCTATGAAATTATAACGATTCTTTGGAGGACACTAAGACGATATAATATGTGTGGAAGTAGATGAATTAGCAACCGGATGACAGCGTCGCGGAAACTTTCTTGCTGCACCAAGAGGAAAAGGTCGCAGTAACGCCTGCCCTACTGTATCACATGTAAGCAAACACGTGGCAGCTGCTGCTGTTGTGCTGAATTGAAATGTGTGCTCGAACAGCAAAGAACTCTTCATTTCTTATTAGAAGGTTGTTCACTGTCTGTTGTTTCAGACTCAGTGTTCGGTTAGTAGTAAGTGGGTAGGTTGAGCACAGTTGAGGATGATTTAATGGTGTTCTTCCTTTTCTTATAAACAGTTATTTCTTATAAACAGTTATTTTCTTATAAACAGATAGGCTGCACACACAAGTCACTTACTTAGTAATTTTTTTTTAACGGATGCAAGCTATAAAAAAATAAAAATTTTCAACTAAAATTCTATGCTGTGAATCATATGACAAATTCTTTTTGCCATACATCGCCACATACATAAGTGTATCTTTCGTACTTTTATCATTAAAATTTGCACACAGTAACATTGTACTTTTCTGTGTAGCTAACACATTCATTCTTCTAGACATATTTATAAGATAGGATAATTTTCACTAAAACTGAATGGACTCACATTAACATCACCATTAAACTGTGTAGTTCTCTTAAAATCTGAGAAAGCTTCATAAGCTTTTAAATAATTCTTTGGCGGATCTAGATTCCACATTTCTTGAGGAAATATCTGGTTTCTTCCATTTTTAATATAGATATTCAGTAATTTAACATGATCGAATAAGGAAGAGTCAACTAACTGATTACTTTTCCTTTTTGTATAGAAAATAACAAATTTGAAATAAGGCGTAGCAAATTCTGCAATGTTATAGAAATTTGTAACATTTAACTCAAAATTTCTTTCTTCATCTAATCCAGCAATCTCTACAGTCTGTGGTTCGAAGAAAGATACGGGAATTTTTGGATCTTTAAGTCTACCTTATTCTAATTCAAGTGAATATTCTGGTTCGAATTTAACAACAGGAAAACGAATTTCCATTGATTCTACTACAACTTTTCCCTCTTTTGGAAGAGTAGTTACATCTTCAACTATAGTTTGGTTACGATTTGACCAACGAAAAATAGAATCTCCAGTACTTGATGACCATGTAAAAGTAACTGTTAAATCTCCTTCCCACATTGTTTCTTTAAAAAATCCACCAAATAATTCTAATGGATAAAGTTCTTCATTTTTCTTACTATTTATCTTTCAATTATTAAGAATATGACCTTCCATGGTTAACTCATTGGCTATAGTCGAAGTCAGTAGAATAAGAGCTGATGAAGAAATAAATGGAAATTTCATTCTACACAAAATATTGTTACCTACCTATATGGTGATAACATAGAACAGTTTTGCTACATAATTATCGATTAATTTTTTATTGGATTTTCAGTCATAAGTTGGATAATCTTTACCATCAATTCAAGTAATACTAAATTTGATTTGGATGAACCCAACCATCTCCAATATTTATATTAATCTCTGTGTTCTTGTTGGGCAGATTCAGATAAGTTTTAGTCTTTTCATTCACAGGCAATGAATAAAACTGATATCTTTCAACTTTGTACATGATTTATTTAAGAATAAAAAACATTTGTGTCACAAGAAACAGGCTTTAGTCTGGGACTAAGAAATTCCTAAAATGACTGCTACGCAAGCACCATTAAAGTCAAATTATCGTTTCATCAGTTACAGTAATTTCTAATCTTGAATTGGTTCAAAAATTGGAATATTTACAGGATAATTCAGTTTATGAATTATTGGTCCACCAAATTCTGCATTAGGCTTGAATGAAGCAATAATATTAGTTTCTCTGTGGAAATGCTCAGTATGCTTCACAAACATTTCATCAGAAGATTGAAATTTATATTGATTAATTCAAAATGAATTATTTCAGGAACATATTTTGCTACAACTTTCTCATTAGCTTCAACAATTTTATTTCAAAAACCAAGTAAACTTCCAATATTATCTGCTATATCCATATACAATTTACATCACTTTCAATAACATTTCTGTTTAAAATTTCATCTGCTTTAATGTGAACATTTGGCGTCTTTGAATGAATAAATTTTTCTAAATTTTTCAAACTGTACTGACCTACTGGAATTTCTGTTGTTTCTCCATCACAATAAAGTTTGTTATTTTTCGACGTAATATTTGGAATTAGGAAAGTTGAATGAAAACTAATTAATGAAACACTACTACAACTATCCCATATTGAAACAGTTAATCTTTTCTTGAGAACAGATGACTTACCATTTAATTGAAGTAATATACTCATTTACTATTAAATAATTTTATTAATAAATGAGTAAAACAGGTTCGGATCCAAAAATAAGAATTCCAGAAAAGAAGTCGAAAAACAAACATGGTAAGCTTTTACCAAATTCTATTAGATGTTTAATAATAGGACAAAGTAGTTATGGTAAAACAACATTATTGATTGATAATTGTATTTTAGCTCCTGGATGGCAGAATTGGAATAAAATTAATCATTTGTATGTTTATTCAAAAAGTTTTGAACAACCAAAATCAATTTAATAATGAACAATTAAATGTAATTGAACCATTTTTAACTGAACCACAAAAACGGAAGAACGAGGAAACAACTGGTAGAAAAATACTTGTTACATTAGCTACTTCTGTTGTAAAAAAATTATTGAATATTTAACAAAAAAGAAAGACGGTGCTGGATTAACACAACATGAAGGTGGATTTCTTCCATTATTATTAGCTGCATGACCATATTTAGCAACAATTGGTTCTCTAGCTGGAGGATCTGCAGCAATCGCAAATGGAGTAATAAACAAGAATAAAGCTGATAAGGAATTACAAGAACAGAAAAGTCATAATTTGGAAATGGAAAAGAAAGCTACTGGCGCTGGACTAAAGAAAGTAAAAGAAAATTCCAAAAAGTAATTGATAAATATGCTAATTCATTAAGTATTTTCGATATAGAAAAACTTGCCAGATTGAAATTTTCACTTTTCAGTGGAGTGTGCGCTGATATGAAACTTCCTGGCAGATTAAAACTGTGTTCCCGACCCAGACTCGAACTCGGGACCTTCGCCTTTCGTGGGCAAGTGCTCTACCATCTGAGCTACCGAAGCACGACTCACGCCCGGTACTCACAGCTTTACTTCTGCCAGTATCTCATCTCCTATCTTCCAAACTTCACAGAAGCTCTCCTGCGAACCTTGCAGAACTAGCACTCCTGAAAGAAAGGATACTGCAGAGACATGGCTTATCCACAGCCTGGGGGATGTTTCCAGAATGAAATTTTTCACTCTGCAGTGGAATGTGCGCTGATATGAAACTTCCTGGCAGATTAAAGCTGTGTGCCCGACCGAGACTCGAACTCGGGACTTTTGCCCCTTTCGCGGGCAAGTGCTCTACCATCTGCGCTACCAAAGCATGACTCACACCTGGTACTCACAGCTTTACTTCTACCAGTATCTCGTCTCCGCAGTCCCGAGTTCCAGTCTCAGTCTGGCACACAGTTTTAATCTGCCAGGAAGTTTAATAGAAAAACTTGCTAAACAACTAAAAATTAAACATGTTCATAGTGTACACATGATTGATGAATTACCAAGCTTTCCAAGAGTATATGAATGTGTTATAGTTAATTTAGATACATCTCATCATGATGGCACTCATTGGATCTGTTATTATAAAGCTGAAAATTTAAAAGTTGTTTTTGATTCATTTGGTGCTAACATACCAAAACACCTAGTTAACCATTTAGGAAGAAATGAACTATACTACACTATAGAAAGAATTCAAATTTTAGTGAAGCAATTTGTGGTTATTTGTTTTAAAATCGTTATGTCAGAATTATAAGTTTAATGAAATTTTAGATTTAATAAATGGCCATATTTGGAAATAAAATAGGCCAAACTGAAGGGCTTAGCAGAACTGCATTAAATTTAGAAAATTTGATCAAGCAATTTCGATCACTAATAGACCCTAATATAGCCAGTGCAGTGAAACAATTTTAGAAAGAATTTAACGCTACTTTTAAAATAACTAAAGGTTATATTAGATTTATAAATAGAAGAATTGTTAATGTAAATGATCCAATTGATGCAAAACATGTAGTTAACAAACATTATTTTCATAACGGACTATTAAATTTTGTTACAAAACCAGAATATACAAGCATTAACACAATTTAATAACTATATTATTAATATGTGGTTTAACGAAAAAAACCATCAGATTAATCAAAATAACGACATAACTATTAAGAATTTCATGAATGTAGAAAAAGCTTTCTCAGATTATTTCTCAAAAAATTAAATAGAAAAAGCTTTTCAGATTATTTTTCAAAAACATATTTAACTCCACACTTAGAACAGTTAAGTAATCTTACAGTTAAAGTATATGAGAAGTAATTAATTCATTTCATTTTTATGACAGGAGGTGAGCAAAAAATGTAAAGTTTTGAATACGAATTGAAGATTAAAATAATTATTGTTCTTGGTAAGAAAATAAATATAAACTTGAATTTTGATGATTCTGGTATTACATCAAGTGTTGCTGATAAGCTATACCAAATAAATAGTAATAATCAATCCATAAAGGTACACAAATCAAATTTTCTAACTGCATGATTCAAAGATTCTGTTAAAACAGTTCCAGCTGATGTGAATATATTTGTATTTTGTGAAATAATTCAAAAGTTTAATAAGTTTTATCTTTATATAAATGGACAACCTCACATCACATGATTATCACATTTATTGATTGATGTATAAACAATTTACTGATACACATAATCGATACAGAGTAACAACAAAAAAAGGGAAGACAAAGAATTGAAGGTCTTTTTACATTTTGTAGAAAGAAGAAAAGTAAATTTGAGAAAAAACTTTTGTAGGATTTGTCAACCTTTTTATTCGTGAAGAAATCATTGATGATCTACATAAGCCAATGAGAAAAAATTTAAAAGAAAACAAGTTGTATCTCTCTCTCTCTCTTGGTATAGATTATTTATGGCAAGCTGACTTAGTAGAAATGAATTTGGGGAAGTTAAAAGGAATTCAAAAATAAACAAAAGATATAAATATTTATTAACAATAACTGATGTTTTATCAAAATATGCATTTGTTGTTCCTATTAAAGACAAAACAGGGAAAAAATTACAAACAGATGGCAGTAAAAATTCTATAAAAGAGATATTCAAGAATTGATGAAGAGGTACAGCATAAAACATTATTCAACTTTTTCAGGATTAAAAGCATCTATTGTTGAACGATTGAACAGAGCAATTAAAGAAAAGTTGTGAAAGAAATAAGCCCTTCCAGGTAATTACAAATGGATCAATCTAGTTTCGAAATTAGTTGCCGAATACAATAACACAGTTCATCGAACGTTAAAAATGAAACCAATAGAAGTTAATGAAAAGAACTATAAGGTAGATGTCATTGTGCCTAACGATAAGGCTAAATTTAAAAAAGGATATAAAGTCAGAGTTAGTAAACTTAAAAATCATTTTCAAAAAATTTATAAAGCTAATTGGGCAACAGAAATATTTGAAATTGAAGATGTTATTCACTCTAATGCAATCACATATAAATTGAAAGTTATCGAAGGTAATTTTTATGAACAAGAGCTACAGAAAACGAAATATCCAGATGTATGCTTACAAGGGGACCTCCCCATCGCACCCCCCTCAGATTTAGTTATAAGTTGGCTCAGTGGATAGGCCTTGAAAAACTGAACACAGATCATTTGAGAAAACAGGAAGAAGTTGTGTGGAACTATGAAAAAATAAGCAAAATATACAAACTGAGTAGTCCATGCACAAGATATGCAACATCAAGGAATATGTGAGCTCAGGAGCGATGTGGTCCCATGGTTAGCGTGAATAGCTGCGGAAGGAAAGGTCCTTGGTTCAAGTCTTCCCATGACAGAAAATTTTACTTTTTTTATTGCCGCAAAGTTCTGAACTGTCCGTTCGTTCATTGACGTCTCTGTACACTGTAATAAGTTTAGTGTCTGTGTTTTGCAACCGCACCGCAAAACCGTGCGATTAGTACACGACAGGACATGCCTCTCCAATGGGAACCGAAAACATTTGATCGCAAGTTCATATGTCAACCAATTCCTCCACAGGAAAACGCATATGATATATTCTATACAACACTGGTGACAGCATGTGCGTCACATGACAGGAATATGTTGTCGATCCACCTAACTTCTACACTTAGCGAATGGGTGAAAAGATTCTTCTACCCTGCCCAATTTAGGTTTTCTTGTGGATGTGATAATCACTTCCAAAAAAGTGATGAAAACATAAGAGTTTGTCACATAAGCTGAAAATAAAAAATTAAACTTTTCACTCGAGGGAAGACTTGAACCTAGAGCCTCTCGTTCCATAGCTGCTCTTGCTAACCATGGGACCACGGTGCTCCGTAGCTCTCTTTGTCCTTGGTGTTGCATATCTTCGCATGGACTACTCACTTTGTATATTTTACTTATTTATTTCATAATTCCACTCAACTTCTTCCTGTTTTCTCGATTGATCTATGTTCAGTTTTCCAAGGCCTATCCACTGTGCCAACTTATAACTAAATCTGAGGGGGGTGCGATGGGGAGCTTTCCTTGTTAGTTGAAAAAAATTTGAGAACGAAAGGAGATAAAGTTTATGTTAAATTCGATAATTCACACAGCAGTTGGGTAAATAAAGATAAAGTAATAGTTGGCTGACCACAAACCAATTTAAAAAATTTTCTATATAAATGTACCAAATAGTACAAATGAGGTAACTGACACTTTCATTCTTTCTATCTGTATGTTATTGTGATGATGATGAGGAAGATATAGTCTCTACATTCATAAATCAATTAACTGATGAAAGTGTGAATTATTTATATGATCTTAATGAGGGATGAAATTTGTATTGTTTATGAATGCTTTAAAAAACAGCACTGACTTACATTAATGTAATTCGATGAAGAAGATTCATTATATCATTAATCAATTCTTCTTGTGTATAGTTATCCAAAGTGCTAAAATAATTTCGACAGCAAACAATTCTTAAATTTTCCTTCATTTGTTGATATAAAATTATTGAATTTGGCACATTTTCAAGTTTTAAGACTTGTTCACTGTTTTGGTGCATATTTCTGATTATATCCATTTGTCTCTGTACATTTTTTAATTGGGCTCAGATGACATAGTATTCATAATTAAAATTATATAATATTAAAACAACAAAAGCTGGTCTTACATTATTATTGTTTGTTTGAAGAACAACATGTGGTAATTGTGTTTCTATTTGTCTGTCTCTTTTGTTTATTATATCAAAAGCCATATTAACTGTTTCCCCCACATTTTCGATTTGTTTTTCATCCAGTTCACGTATTCCATGTAACTATTTTAGTTGGTATTGATAAGCATCAATTATCTCATTTTTAATCTTATAATTGCTGGTAAAACTTCATATCTCATCCATTTTCTGAATGCTTTTGCTTCATCTTTTTTTTAAATTTTAATATTAGGAAATGTAATCATAATTCATTAAGAAAATATAATTTTATATCAATATTTCCAACGCCTTGTTTTATGGCATCAGTAAAATCTTTAAATCTTTATTTATCTTCAACTTCTACATGTTTTTAATAGCATCCCTAGATTTTTTAAAGTCTAATATTTCATCTACAGCTTTACCTTTAAACCATGGTTCATTATTTTCATCAGTAATTACTAAAATATTTTGGTGTTATTAGCGAGCTTATTTTCGTTAGATCATTCACCAAAGGTGAACTAAGTCTTTGCTCACAAAGACGATTAATAAGTGCATTCATTTATATAGAATTAAAATAGATTACTAAATTAAAATTCTACTGCAGACAGAGTTAAAATTTCATCATAAATATTTTTGTCTCTTCATTTACTTCATAACAATATTGTTGGATTGGTCACATAATTTCTCAATGAAGTAAGTCAGAGTGTTGAAGTGTATATTTCTATTTCTTTTCTTTTATCTACTCTATGTACACCAAAATAAATATTAAGCATTTGCTCTATTAATTTGTAATCAGTACATTTATATTTTCTAACATAAAATATTTTATCATCTTTAGGTGTCCCACTATTATAGCTTGATAATATTTTTGAAAGATGACTTTGAGATAATAAGCCACCAACTTGAAAATAATTTTTCTTGCCATACTGCTCGGATATATCAATGTATATAACTTGCTCTTTCTTCATCTCCACTACATCAGACATATTTTAATTGTAGACAGTCATTTTCCTTTTCTTTTATTTCTATTGCTTGCTTTTCGATAATTTTTTGAGATTGAATAGCTTTAAATTCCTTTACATAGCCAGCATACTCATTAAACATTTCTTCTAGAGTAATGTAGTAATCTTTAATTTCATTAGCTACTTTAGCTCTGAAACTCATTTCAAGTTTCTAACTGACAGAGAAATCCATATTTTTTGTACTAAATTATAAGGAAAAAGTGTTCTTGATTCATTTAGAATGTATTCATACACTAGCATTAACGGATCATCATGTTTTATTTCTTTATATTCGAGATTATAATTTTTCAAGAATTTAAGAAACTCTTCTTTTATCCATTTTGTATTTTCAGGTAGATGCTCAGCAACCTTCAATACAAAGTATACAATGTCATTTGTTATCAAAACATCTTTTTTATTAAACAAATGAATACAAATGTCATTGAACCAGCTTCCAAAATTTAATTCATACATCCCTTCTTGAATGAATTCGAAAATGTTCAGCACAGATGATTCTGTACTAAAGGCTGCTGAAATTTATAGAGAATGAAAATACATTAGTAAATTAAAAATTTTCCATTACCTATTACGAATCGTTCACCTTTAAATTTTACTATCAGCAGACATTATGGTCTTTTAATTATTCAGGCATCTAAAGTTTCTTTAAAAGTGCATCATTAAAGATAACGATTTCCTTTTCGTGAAATGAGTATTGTGCTAAAAACTCCTAAATGAAATAAATAACACAGAATAGAAATATTACTTATAGAAGGAAAATTAAGAGTGGAAATAGTGTATCTATACACTTATCAAGCCCACAGCAAGATGAAAGAGGATCCATTTATTAATGAAAATTTCATCCAAATAAATGGAAGTGCACAAGAAGTTTAAAAAATGCGAAGTGGAGAAGTCAATTGATAACTTTTATTCACGCAAATCCTCAAAGGATAAGCTTTCATATACTTGTAAAGAATGTCATAAAACGATAACAAAAAATGCATATAATAACAAAAAAGAATATTTTGAACAGTTTATATCTAATTGTAAGAGAGTGTTTAAAGATATTAAACATTTTCTTTCATTTTACAAGCAACAACAACTGTTAAAACATTTTAGAGAATGTATTGGCTGCTTTTACTTAAGTCTTACATCTAGGGATAAGCTTGCATGTAGATGTAAGACCTGTCAACTAGAATATAGACAACAAAGAAAAATAGTGTGTGAGTGTGGAAAAGAAATAGTTAACAGCGAACACAAAAAACATTTACAGACGACCAGACATATTAAAAATGAAAATTCTCATTTTTTCAAAGCTAAGATTTTTCATTCTTTAATAAATGGAAGCCTCCCTGAGAGATTTTACAGTCACTCAACTTCGTGATTATCACTGAAGGAATAATTTATGAGTACACAACAGATTTAGAAAAGATTATTTAATTACTTTAATTGTGTTGAATAATTTACCACTTCCCATCTTTTCAAGAGCTAATGGAAATTTTTCTATAATAAAAGATAGTAAAATGGAAGTCTCACTGAGAGATTTTACAGTTTCTTAACTTCGTGATTTTTGCAAAAGAATAATTTACAAGGATATAATGCACTTAGAAAGGATGATATTATCAAATTAATTATTTCAAATAATTTGCCTCTTCCTACAAGAACCCCCAAAAAATTGAAAGTAAGTGAACTTAAATCTAGAGCCAAAAATCTTTGTATTAAACGACACAATACATTAAAGAAATCAGAGTTAATTAATGCAAATGAATTACAAGAGTTTAAATTTCATCCAAATATATTTCAAAAAGTTAGATTAAGACTAAAGAGTATACCAAATATAAATTACCTTTACAGATTTGATGACGATATTATTGAAAAGCGTTGTCCACCAAGAGAGGAAAAAATAGTAAAGTTAGATCAAATTTACCCATTTAGATGTAAAATATTTGATAAAGAAAAGGAGGCTGAGCCATCTGAAAAGCATTTATATGAGATTAAAGAAATCAGATCTAGATTAAATGAAAAATTTAAAGCTTGGTCTGTTGCCTATATAAGATTGTCTTTAACGATTCCAACATTGCTAAACTCGATCCTGTTAGTGAGAAAACAGATTACATAACGAAAGCACTCAATTCCATGGTAAATGTAGCTAAAGGAGAACTAATTTCAGAAAAGGAGATAAATTGAATATAACATTCAATAACCCGAAAATGTTTTATCCAATTTCTACAGATTGTAATGCTTTAAATAAGACTAGAGAGTCTGTTAAAGTTTTCTGCAATAAAATGAGATATATCTTAACATATGATGAAACTGCTGATATAGCAGAAACATTGTTTAATATTGAGATGATAGCAATTCCTAGAGGCCAAGGTCGTGGAGGTAAGAAAATAATAAATCTGGCTGAAGACGAAAAGACTACGAGATGTATCACAAAAATAAAAAATGATGATAATTGTGCTCTCCTATACCTGTAATTGTTTGCTTTGACATACCAAACAAATAATATTTTGGGAAGAGAAGTAACTACAAATGAGATTAAGAAAATTTGAGAAGGAGACAAATACAAGTTACAGAAAGAGTTAATCATTTGGGTGAATACAATGAAGAAGGATTTACTTTAGATGATATTAAAAATGTTGAAGAATTGTTGGATATCCAGATAAATGTTGTATGTGCTGAAAATTTCAATGCAGTTGTCTATAGTAGTGCTGGAAAAGAAATTAAGATTTATCTGTACAAAGATCACAATCATATTGATGTAATAAACAGTATGACTGCTTTCCTGGGATCACTATACTTCTGTGATAAATGCAACAAGCCATATAACAGCAAGGATGCTCACAGATGTAAGATGGACAGAAAAGTGTGCATATTATGGAAAAGTCCAGAAGATGAAAGTGAGGAAAATAATATTTATTGTGAAAAATTCAATAGGTACTGTTACAATGAAGTATGCTTCAACAATCACAAAGACGTTTGTGATACAGCTCACAAGTTTGCAGGATGTAAACACATTTGTTTAAGATCTAAAGAACATAAATGTGGCTTTGAACTTTGTAGAAATTGTTAACAAGTAGTGGAAATTGAAAATCATAAGTGTTATCTGCAACCTGTATTGCAAAAAGGTGGCATCTTTGAAAGAAAATTTGGCGAAGAATTCATAGAGCAAGGTTGCCCAAATTGTAATAAAGAAGGTTGCTATGTTCATGGAGAATTCAAAGATTTTTATATTTACCAGTGCTTCAAATGTAATAAAATAGTTGGAGGTAAAGAGTTTAAATGTAGTAAGAAAGGCTTTCCAAAGAAAGTGAATTGTACCTATACTGAAAGATACATATGGTCTGATTATGAAACAACTCAAGAAACTGGAACACACATTCCAAATCTTATAATTGTCCACCATTTTCAAGGTGATACAGTTCATAAATTTAAGAGAAATGATGAATTCTGTAAGTGGATGATATCTGAAAAGAACAGTTATTCATATCTCACTACTCAGAAGGTTACAATTCCCAATTTACTTTGAAGTACTGTGTTGAAAATACAATAAGGACATATACCATATACACAGGAACAAAACTAATGTTCCTGGAGATCAAACAGTTGGGTACAACAATTATAGACAGCACTTATTTTGTAGTGTCCACTTAGTTGTTTTCCAAAAACTTTTGATTGGAACGCATAGAAGAAAGGTTATTCTCCACATTTATTCAATAAGCCAGAAAATGAAAATTACATGGGGCTGATTCCTGATACTGAATGTTACTGTGTTGACACTATGAAGCCAAAAGGTAGAGAAGCATTTCTCAAATGGCACAACTCCAGTGTTAAATGAAATTATATGTTCAATGTGAAATAAAATAACGAAAACTGTAATTCTGATGTAGGTATATTAAGGAGAGGTTGTCTGCAATTAAGAAAACAATTTCTGAACATGGCTAACATTGTTTCATTTTGTTATTTAACTATTGCTGACATTTGTACAGCAATTTACAGATCTTAATATTTACCGAAAAAAACGATTTCAGTATTGGATAAGGAACAGAAAGAGAATTATAGTAAAGAATCCACAGCTTGGTTCAATAGTTTAAATAATAGGAACATTCAACATGCTCTTAATGGTGGACAAGTAAGAGTTGCAGGAGCAAAGGTAGATGGATTTGGTAAAGAAACTAATACTGTTTATCAATAACATGGTTGTTATTGGCATTGGATGTAAAAAATGTTTCAAAAGTGAAACGATTAACAATAAAAATAAGGAAACGATGGATGATCTTCATGAAAAGACTTTAACAAGAAATGCAGAAATAAGAAATACTGGATACAATTTAGTGGAAATGTGGGAATGTGGTTGTTTGAACTCGAGAGAGTATAAAAGGCTTAAGAAATTAAAACAGTTACCAGAAGTTGTTGAACCAGTGAATCCAAGAGATGCATTTTATAATGTATGAACAAATTCAATAAAATTAAGAGCTAAAGTAGATGGTATTAGTTCAAAAATAAAATATATTGATGCATGTAGTCTTTATCCTATTGTGCAATATTATGATTATTATTCTGAGGAACATGAAAGAAATATATATAGACCAAGATATTAATCTAAAAATTGGTACAGTTTAATAAAATGTAAAGTGTTGGCCCCTAGATGAATGTATTTTCCTGTTTTACCCGTATGCATGCAACTCAATAAAAATGAAAAACTATTCTTCCCTTTGTGCGTCAAATGTGCAGAAGAACAAATAAGTAAATCAATCGCAGTGATGAAGAAAGAAGTTTCAATCGAACTTGGGTAACAGATGAAGTAAAGAAAGCTGTAGAAAAAGGATATAAAATTTTAGATGTGTATTAAGTTTGGAATTTTAAACATAAAAGGAATATGCAGTTCAATAATTATGTGAAAGACATTATGAAAATAAAATTACAAAGTAGTTCACATAATTTTGAAAGTGACAAAGAAGACATCAAAATAGTTAAAGAGAAATTGGACATTGGCTTAGATTGTGATTAAAATAAAGGAAAATTCTGGAAAATGAGCTGTTGCTAAGATATGTCTTAATTCATTATGGGGAAAATTTGGACAAAGACACAATATGAGTCAAACAAAATATGTGACTGATTTGCAATGATTTTGTGAGATATTACTGGATGATAGATGAGGTAACTTAGACGTAAATTTTATTACAGAGCAGATGTATCAGATGAACCTTAAGGAGGGTAGGACATCAAACAGGCCGACTTGTAGCAGGAGACGCACCACAGGACATTTTAATTTGCACTGTCTGTACTCTTAGAAATAAATTCATAAAACTTTGTCAGCATGACCAGGAAGAATTCGGGATTCACACTCATAGCAGTGGAAGTTCAAAAACATTACAAAATAATTTTTCTTACATGTGAAATTTCATAATTTTTCGCTTACTATTGGCTACATTCGTTGCTATAGGTACATTTTTCTTCACAAGTAAGAGAGATTATTTGATGAATTTTGCACAGAATACAAACCATACTTACTAGTGTATGAAACTCTAGAATTTTCCCAATCTATTAAAAACTGTGGTAAAGATTGAGATAATTAACTACAAAATTTGATTTTTTTCTAAACATAAAGTTTAAAAGGTAACAGGTCGTTCTTTTTTTCATAAATTAAATAGATTCTAGAGTTTCAGATACCTGTAAGTATGGTTTGCATGCTGTGCAAAATTCATCGAACAGTCTCTCTTACTTATGAAGAAAAGTGTACCTTTAGCAACAAATGCAGCCAATAGTAAGTGAAAAACGATGAAATTTCACATGTAAAAATATTATTTTGTTATATTTTTGAACTTCTGGTGCTACGAGTGTGAATCCTGAATCCCTCCTGGTCATGCTGACAAAGTTTTATGAATGTACTTGTAAAAGCATAGACAGTGGAAATTAAAATGTCCTGTGGTGCATTTCCTGCTCCAAGTCGGCCCATTTGACACCATACCCCCCTTAAAATTTTTATCTTGTTAAATATTTTTAACTATATTTTCTAATATAAATAAAAAATTCATACTACATTCTGTATAGAAATAAAATAAATTAATTAGTAGCACTTTGTTGTATTCTACATTGTCTAACTTTTGTTTATAGAGTGACAATCTTTTAAAAATAACAAATAGTTTTTAATGTTATTTTGTAGGTAAATTATTAATTGGAAAATTAGAATTCACTATTTGACTCACAGTTATAGAAAAAGAGAATCCTAATTTTCAATTTCTACCATATTCCTGTATCTGTTTCCTCACAGTTATCAAAGTACGTTCCTTATTCTTCTCTGTAAATTCTCTTTGATGAACTAACACATTTAGTATGATCCTGACTTCTTAAGTGTTCTATAATTAATGATTTAGATGTAGATGTCAAATTGAAATTCATCCCATACATTAGTCACTTTTATAAAGATTAAAAATTCAAAAGATTATGAAAATTTTGTTCTATATAAATTGATACTGTACTGAAGAAGCTCAAATATGAAAGCAATTTTAATCTGTTTAAAAAGATTAGTGAGCTTGATGTAAATGAGTGTTATTACATTACTCATTGCGAACATTTAAAAACTAGATGTAGTGATAAAATTTCTCTTGAGCTCGATAGTAAATTGAAAATTATTTTGCCACAAAGGTTCAATAAAAAAATAGACAACTGGGACTTCCAATTTTTTAATGATGGTGACATTACATTAAAATGTGAAGGAATGAAGAGAACTAAAAGTAATGATAACGAATATCATAATCTGGATTTTTTGTGAAAACTACAGAATTTTTGTTGAAAATTAAAAAAAATATTTTTTATGGCTTGCATCCACTTCCAAAAATACCCTCCTGGAAATTGAAATAAGAACACTGTGAATTCATTGTCCCAGGAAGGGGAAACTTTATTGACACATTCCTGGGGTCAGATACATCACATGATCACACTGACAGAACCACAGGCACATAGACACAGGCAACAGAGCATGCACAATGTCGGCACTAGTACAGTGTATATCCACCTTTCGCAGCAATGCAGACTGCTATTCTCCCATGGAGACGATTGTAGAGATGCTGGATGTAGTCCTGTGGAACGGCTAGCCATGCCATTTCCACCTGGCGCCTCAGTTGGACCAGCGTTCGTGCTGGACGTGCAGACCGCATGAGACGACGCTTCATCCAGTCCCAAACATGCTCAATGGGGGACAGATCCGGAGATCTTGCTGGCCAGGGTAGTTGACTTACACCTTCTAGAGCACGTTGGGTGGCACGGGATACATGCGGACGTGCATTGTCCTGTTGGAACAGCAAGTTCCCTTGCCGGTCTAGGAATGGTAGAACGATGGGTTCGATGACGGTTTGGGTGTACCGTGCACTATTCAGTGTCCCCTCGACGATCACCAGTGGTGTACGGCCAGTGTAGGAGATCGCTCCCCACACCATGATGCCGGGTGTTGGCCCTGTGTGCCTCGGTCGTATGCAGTCCTGATTGTGGCGCTCACCTGCACGGCGCCAAACACGCATACGACCATCATTGGCACCAAGGCAGAAGCGACTCTCATCGCTGAAGACGACACGTCTCCATTCGTCCCTCCATTCACGCCTGTCGCGACACCACTGGAGGCGGGCTGCACGATGTTGGGGTGTGAGCGGAAGACGGCCTAACGGTGTGCGGGACCGTAGCCCAGCTTCATGGAGACGGTTGCGAATGGTCCTCGCCGATACCCCAGGAGCAACAGTGTCCCTAATTTGCTGGGAAGTGGCGGTGCGGTCCCCTACGGCACTGCGTAGGATCCTACGGTCTTGGCGTGCATCCGTCCGTCGCTGCGGTCCGGTCCCAGGTCGACGGGCACGTGCACCTTCCGCCGACCACTGGCGACAACATCGATGTACTGTGGAGACCTCACGCCCCACGTGTTGAGCAGTTCGGCGGTACGTCCACCCGGCCTCCCGCATGCCCACTATACGCCCTCACTCAAAGTCCGTCAACTGCACATACGGTTCACGTCCACGCTGTCGCGGCATGCTACCAGTGTTAAAGACTGCGATGGAGCTCCGTATGCCACGGCCAACTGGCTGACACTGACGGCGGCGGTGCACAAATGCTGCGCAGCTAGCGCCATTCGACGGCCAACACCGCGGTTCCTGGTGTGTCCGCTGTGCCGTGTGTGCGATCATTGCTTGTACAGCCCTCTCGCAGTGTCCGGAGTAAGTATGGTGGGTCTGACACACCGGTGTCAATGTGTTCTTTTTTCCATTTCCAGGAGTGTATTTTAGTAAGTGACTTGTGTGTGCAGCCTAGCTTTTTATAAGAAATAACTGCCTATAAGAAAAGGAAGAGTATCATTAAATCATCTGCAACTGCACTCAACATACCCACTTACTACTTTGGCTCAACAGCATGACTCAGCATTGGTAAATTGCCGCTGTGTTCACATTAGTAGATAGCTTAGTGCCCGTTCCTGCCCTCACATAGACTATCCGGAACGTAGGGTTCCATTTTTTTTAGTTTAATGACATTTTTATGTTCCATTAAGTTTCGGGTGTGCAGCCGCAAGAAATCTCCTTCTTCTTCTAATATTTCGGCTGTATAACGTTCAGTCATCTTCAGAGTGAGCCGCAAGTCCAAGAAAGATGTACAGAACCCCAGAGGTACATACGACTTCTACAACCTAACAAGTGAGCAGTGGCAGAGCACTGTATTGATAATTGTCACCGTATGTTGTATGACAACGTCGAAATTTTGGCAACTACATCATCCTTTTGGGACTCGGTAGTAAAGGAACATGACAATTCGCTAAATAAATGTGATTTATCCTCCTACGGACTACTAGTGAATACAATTAAAGATATTACGAAAACAGACGAAAATAATCCCGTGTAGCCACTTATCTTAGTGATATTACTTGATGAGTGGAAAAATAACGTGAACAATGATCGGCACCCAGGGATAACTTAGTGAATTACCGATGTGATCCTTGTACAATGAATAAAGCCTCGATCGGAACAATAGCCACAATACATCTGCAAAGCTGAAAAATCATGTGATGGAATATTACACCAAACCACGCTAGCAAGCAACACTTTCGCCATGAATTCTGAATATACAAAATGATTCTTACAAACATTTAAGAAACCCCAAAGCAACATAGATGGCGTTGAGACAAGTAATTTAATATAAGATTAATGGGGTCGAAAGTGTCGCGAAAAGTCCTAAAACTGGATGAAAAATGTTGAACATATCACCAAATGACGTACCTAGTGCCACGTACAGCGGTTGGGCGGACGTGAAAGGATGACTAAGCGATGTAATACTTGAATTCGAGCAAACACTGCCAATTTCGATCACCTTTAGTAATAAATGTGATCTGCTGTAAAGGTACAACCTACAGAATTGTTGTCCTCGCAGTACCCAAGTAAAAATTGTCCTTGTTTTGTCTTGTTCGCAGAGAACAGGGCTTCTCACATTACCAACGGTCTGCGAAGCTCAAACCCATCCTGCTACATATAAATGTATCGTTGCGGTCAACATTTCATTTTGTCACTTGCTTTTCAGGCGTTATTTAGTAAATAAAAGGTAGGTCATTTAGTGGTAACGATGGAATTCGGAAGCTTATTCTCACCTACTTGTGACACAATACGGTAGGCTTTTGTTGCCCTGTACTTTGCAGTAAACCAGCGGATGATAAATTTTACCTTAGCGTGAACCCACAACTTTCTAACGCTATGAAAAAAATACTGGCTGCTAGACGAAAGACTCGAACCCTGAGCTCCATGCGTAAAAGCCATACACGTGGCCCCAGAATCACACCGACGTGAACACGTGACTTGTGTTGGGGTGGTCAGGTGTGACAGATCGATAGGCTTCACTGCAGCACATGCGGCTTTATCTGGTGACATCACATATTCGACATTCGTCATCCACTTTTGTGGTATTTCCCAACATTTGCGACCCATGTGTCATATATTTCATTGCTTGTCTATGCTACATCTATGTCACTTTGAAGGTTTTTAACCGTTAATAAGAGTCATCTTGTACAGCAAATAATTTAATACGACGGATAGAGGATAACCTTTAATAAGAAGATATTGGTAAAGGAGAGCAAATTTTGACGTCGCTAGAATCAGATACTGACGACCCAAGAAAATTAACATGTACGTGAAATCTTACTGGACAAAATTGCGCCTGGACTGATATTGTGCGCGTAGTGAGCGAAAAAAAATTACGTTGTCTGTCACCGAAGGTTAAAGCTACATTAAACTCTGAAATGGCAATTGTTGAATAAGGTATGCCTGGTGTGTCTATTAAGGTCGAAATATATAGAAAGAACTGACTGGTTGACGGACAATTAGCTACAATTTACATATTCTTGAAGTTCATTCGTACAAGAATATATAAGAATATGCTTACATTAAGGATTAGTACAGTGTCAACAAAAATAAATTTAATCAGTCAGTATTTCAGGCGCTTAAATGTATTGTCACTCTAGCATTCAATATGAATTTTTAGTAATATAAATTAAAATAGTAATCAGAATTACGATTAAAATGACCTACAATGCACCAAAATATGAATAGTAATTACTCTCATTGTCTGATAATTGTGAGCAGTCATCGCTATAAAGGTGCATCAGCCCATCATCTCCCGATTAGTGATTCACTGTTACATTAGGATGGAAGGGCGTACCCAGGACCTGAACTGGGGGGGGGGGGGGGGGGCAGGTCATACTAGTCTCAGAAAACAAGGACTCGAGACAACATACAGCACTTCTTATTGAATAAAACAGTAAACCAGTGAAAAACTGCTTTTAATAAAGATTTTAAATACAAGAATGCACTTGTACAATCCGAGAAAATGTGCAGGATTTCTTATTGAATAAAACAGTAAACTAGTGAAAAACTGCGAATATCTTCTAGGGGGGGGCAGCACACCCCCCCCCCCCCTGCCTCTTGCTGTGTACGCCCATGTTAGGATGTCTTTGTCGCTTCAGCCAGACCTTCGGATCCAGAAACTGTGACCCGACTGTATCGAAAACTCTCCTACTTCCGTATAATTCAACATCCGTACTCGACCACAATCTGGACGACTTCAAGCTCCCTCTTGAGATTATTTTTCCTCTACTTGTTGCAAACTCCCGAAAGAAATGTCCTCTGTCGACATGCACATGGACCTAGAGATTCACAGGGGGTACGGCTTTGTTACAGTATATACTTGCACAGAGTCTAGCATTCAGAGCTCTAAATGCTTTCTGTATATAAAAGGCTATATTCTGACTAACTGAGTCATCATTGCCCAGCCCATACCGTTCAGAATAGAAAACTTTGGAAAATATCTGGAACTTATACTGTAAGTGTCGTTTAAGAAAGGATTTTCTGAATTCCAACCCTAAGGGAAAGAAACAGGGGATGAAAGGTTTTTTGAAAATGTCGCCATTAAGGGAAGCTACATAAACGACAACTAGTATTTGATTTCTCGGTCAGAAGTATAAAAATATTTGTTTCTGCATTTTTGGAAATTTAATCCGATGGTGGTGAAATAGTGGGTGAAACCTCTGTTTGAAAATACGTCACTATTAAAGAACTTCTAAATTATTTTTAAAGCTATACCTATCAATTTGTATCCGACGCCCCCCCCCCCCCCCCGTTAGAAAAAGAAAAAAATACTTGTTTCAGTGTCTTTGGAAACTCAACTCCTCAGGGTGTGAAATAAGGGATGAGACATTTCTTGAAAATATGTTACTATAAAGCTATTTTGAACGAAAAATCTATGAAAATTTAAATTTAGCTTCTCAGTAAGATATAAAAAAATTCGTGTTTCGCTCTTTTTGGAAATTCAATCCCTATGGAGGTGAAACAGTGATTGAATGTTCTTGTGGAAATGTTTCATTGTGCAAGTATTTTTGAAGCAAAATCTGTGAAAATTTGTACGTTGCTTCTCTGTTAGAAGAAAAACATATGCATGTCACTGTTTTTCGAAATACAACCACAAAGAGGGTGAGTAGGGTTAAACGTTTTATGAAAATATTTCATTGTGGATGTATTATTGTAGCTAAATATCCAAAATTGGTGTTTCGGTTCTCGGTTGTAGATGAAACAGCACTCATTTAGTTGATTTTGGAAATTCAACCCTTGAGGTGTAATAGGGTCAGATGGATGGCTGACCATCGTCCTGCCCAAATCGCTAAACATAGAAACCTGAATTTGGAGAGGGGTGTGGATTTTATACTATAAGCATCGTTTAAGAAAGAATTGCCCGAAATTCCACTCCTAAGTGGCTGAATTAGGGGATAAAGGGCTTTCTGAAAATATAGCGCTATTGAGGGAATTTTGGAGCTAGAACTACGAAAAATGGTATTTCGTTTCTCAGTCAGAAAATAAAAAAATGCATGTTTCAGCATATATGGAAATTCAACCATTAAGGTGGTAAAATAGTGTTTCAAAGATTTTTTAGAAAATAAATAATTGATAGACAACTACTAAAGGACTTTTAAGGCTTCATCTATGACTGTTGCTATTTGACTTCTCGATTAGAGAAAGAAAAATATGTGTTTCAATGTTTCTGGAAGCTCAGCCGCTAAGGAAGTGCATAAGTAGATAACGATTTTCAACTAAATGTTTCCCTATATTAATAACATTTTAAAGCTAAAGTTGTGGAAGTTGATATATCAGTTCTTGGTTTGGTACAAAGCAATACTTAATGGGGGATTAAAGTCGCTATGGAAATATCTCCACAAGAACGCAAAAGGTTTGATTGACAGAAACATTGGACTACAGCAACCATAATCGCTTTTTGGTCAGAAGTACATTCGGAAAAGACCATGGCTAGATGGCCTTAATGAGCGTGAAAAACTTAGACGATGTTGAAATTTGTAAACAACATAAAAATGTGAATCTTCAGGTTTTGGCGGCGCAACGACTGTTCCATTAAGTTTCGGATGTGCAGCCGCATGAAATCTCCTTCTTGTTCTAATATTTCGGCTGTATAACGTTCAGCCATCTTCAGAGTGAGCCGCAAGACTGCCACTCCTGTGCTCGCTTCGTCCCTTTATAATGTTTGGACCACGCGACTGCGCATGCGGCCACAGATGCAAATGCGCCGGAGACGTTGGTCGGCGGCAGAGACGTTCATAATGCGTGAGTTGTATCTATGACTCCACAGTTGATCTTTGTTGGCATATCGATATATCATTGTGAGCTGCACTGTAACGACGTGTTTGCGAGTTTATTACAGCAAGTGCCAGATGCCAAGATCTATCAAGATGGAAACCACTCTCTCTATTAATTAAGTTGCCTCAAAAGTGGACAAATTCATCCGAAATTCCAAATCTATAGCTCAATAAAAATCATAATCGTCGCGCAGATTAAGAAAATCTAGATTTATACTGGAGGTTTCAGACAATATTTATTTCCGCGTACCAGCAAACGCAGCAGCTTCAACTTTCCTGTCAACGTTTCTAAAGTCATCAGTCTTAAAAATATTTCATTTGAATTTGCCACAACTACACCAGACACCGCAGTACCGCCGCGCGAGGTAGCCGCTTTGTCTGAGGCGTTTCGTCACGGTCCGCGCGGGTTTCCCCGTCGGAGGTTCGAGTCCTCCATCTGGCATGGATGTGTGTGTTGTCCATAGCGTAAGTTGGTTTCAGTTTGGTCCCATAAGATCTTACCACTCCGCATTACTACTGCCGCCATTAACGACAAAAGCATCCACCGTGATAGAACAGTAGTGAACATTTCTTCTCGTACCATAACCTCCACACGTATCATCACTAGCAGCAGTACCAACAACAACACCATCTCCTGCTCATCTCGAACATCGTCTCCAGAACCTCCGTAACCACTGTTGCCAGCGCCCTCACTTGCACTAACACCGTCACTAACATCAGCTCCAGCGCCATCACTAACCGCATCAAAGTACCATCGCTATTCCTGTGAAGAATGCAAGGTTTACCACATACAGTTACACAGACCGACACTATCGGGACTGCATTATTATCGCAGTCTTCTGGTATAATGAAGACCCCAGAGTACATAAAATAATTTCCACAGACTAAGCTCTCATCCATCCCAGAAAGAGAACTCAAACCTAAAATCGCAGCAACCAAAGTACAGACATAGCATAAAGTATATCCAAATTCTAAAGCTGTCTCATCCACCAAACCAGCCCTTTCTTTATATCTACTTCTCCTATCACACAAACGTACATAATTTCTTCACTTGCCTCAAATTTGCAATTTCAAAAAATTCAAAAGTATGTATTTCATCATCAAATTCCTCAAGTGATTCCGCAAAATAATTTTACACTTATGTACTCAGATCTGAAGCAATACACTAAATTAGTCCACCAACTTTCCAATTTTGAAACCCATACTACTCCGACTCTCTTGCTCCTCCCTATCTCAACCACTCACATTTCCTCCACCCGCTACAGCTCCCATACCCATGGTCAGGAAAATTAATCCGTATATAGTACTGGATGAGCAACTAAGAATTTACTTATCTTGTGTATTTGTTCACTGAATGATCTTCCTCCATCCATCAGTTCACATCCTCATTTATTTAATTACAGCGTCACAAAGCACACTCATCCAAATCCGCATCCCTGATTCATATGCTGCCTCGAACACGACCACCAAAGACACAAGTGAAGAAATATATCGATCTGACCTCATTGTAAGTTCCATGATCTTCATAGACCACCAACCTGGAAACCGCTTCAACATCCCATCCCATCGAACATATTCCCACAGGAGCAAAGCCTAGCCTCCCTCAACTCAATATGGACTCATTATCCCAATCCGGCGACAGCCCTATCCACATCTTCGCCTATTCTCACAGCTGAAGGTACTGTCCGCCTCGCCACAACCGAGCAGGTTAAAATCCACACTCCAACGTACTCACAAACGTAAACAATGTACCCACTAAAACTCCAATTCATCATGTAATAGTAGGTGCCACGGAAGAAAGTTTGTAGTTTCTTTTAACATGCAGTGAGGTTCCTAAGGTTAATTTACTGACCAAGAAAGATTGGAGAGTTTTTCGAACTAAGAAAAGTCCCTACTAATTGTAGCATGCAAAAATAAAAAGGAAATCCCGTGGTATTGTAGTTAAAACAGTCAAATGCAGTACTAAATAGAATGTCGGATGCTGTGTTAACGTCTTTCAAAGTGATTTACCTGAAACATATGTTTCAAATCCCCTTGGGTGCCACCTGAAGAATGCACATTCTCGGTACTTTTAGAGGAGAACTGCAGTTTCCGAAAAAGTTGCGTCTCAGATAAGACTCACATTTTAATGTTGTTACACTCTCACCAAGATGGACACTGTCAACGTAACCTGTTGCTGTCGTCTTCAGTCCGAAGCCGGGTTTGATACAGCTCCCCATGCAACTCATCCTACGCAAGCCTCTTCATCGCCGCAGACAGCTGCAACATACATTTTTCTGAATCTGCTCACTATATTGATCTCTTGGTCTCCAAGTACGATTTTTACTCCACACACTTCCCTCCATTGCTTAGTTGGTTGTCACATAATGTCTCAAGAAGTTTCCTGTCAACGGACCCCTTCTTTTGGTAAAGATGTATCACAAATTTCTGCTCTCCCAACTTGTGTTCAGTACCTCCTAATTAGTTGCGAGATCTATGCATGTGATCTTCAGTATTCTTTTGTAGCTGCGCATTTCAAAATCTTCTATGTTCTTCTTACCCAAACAATTTATCGTCAATGCTTCACTTTCATGCATAGCTACACTCCATACAAATGCGTCCAGAGAAGATAAACCCACATTCCATGTTAGCAAATTTCTCTTCTTCAGAAACGCTTTTCTTGCAATTGCCTCTGTACATTTTATATTCTGTCCACTCCGGCCATAATCAGTTATTTTGCGGCCCAAATAGCCAAGATCATGCACTACCTTAAGTGCCTTGTTTTCTAATCTAATTTCCTTCCCTCAGCATGACATGGTTTAATTCTACTACATTCCATTATGCATGCTTTGCTTTTTCCAATATTCATCCTATATGGTCCTAGGTACAGGTATAGGTACGGGTAGTCATCCACATCGTTAATGAGGTCTTACACCAGATGGAAGAAAGTAATAGAACATATTAAAAATGCAAAGGAGAGAACTTGTGTACAATAACTGAACAGCGCACAAGTACGTGAGGATGCCGTACTTCTATAAACTGTCAAAACATACTCTCCATATGTAAACTGTCAAAATATAAGTCCCTCGAAAGCTCAAACGAACACAGAGACCAGGTTGTAAATGGCTTGTGCTCGGTCAGTGTCTGTCGTCAGACTGAAGTACGCCCTGTTTTATAGTATGCTGTGCATTACATTGTTCTTAACAAGAATTTAATGATAATTTTACGTGTATCGATAGACGCAGGATCAAACGTGGATTATAGCTGAGATTTTGTAACGAAACATTACGATAATAATTAGTGGTGAAATACTAACTGTGTCCGATGCATATGTGGACGTTTCGACGAATATTTACGATTCTAAAATCCATTGCTAACGTTGAAATTATTCTCAAAACTTCTCTATTTTTGCTTCAGTTTTCGTGCGGTGCTCCTCTTCTTTGATTAACACTATATTTGTAACTTATTCACGAAATACCACGTTCATTAAGGAAACTTTGCATAATTTAAAGTAACTCGTTCCGATGTCGGGTCCTATATTTCATCCCACATCGACGTGTTACATACTACTTTAGTACTCAGCTGAGTTTTCATTAATTAATTATTGCTAGTATCATGTTTCTTGTCTCTTGTATTACTTACACTATGATTAAAGCAAGTCTGACTGACTCATCGAGCAGAACAGCCCCTATTTACCTTATGACTCTTTATTGTAATCGGATCAAACGTTTAGAAGTTACAATGATTTTCATTAGTGTAAGTACTAGCTGAAAATCTTGGCATTGCTTGGGTATTCATTTTGCTAATTGTTTACTAGAAACGATAACAAAACATTAACAATGCTTGTAGTGTAATATCGACAAAATTAACACCTTTGTTTTTATGAAACAGTTGCACACACAATTATGGCGGAGAATTTCTGTACCCTGCGTGCAGCTGCTTAATAGGTCTGTAACGCATTTTTCCAAACGTCTCTATGGCAACGCCTCTTTATAGGTGGCTGTTGATTTCACTTACAGGCGTTTGTGCTTCACAGTTGAAAGCTATGATAAACCCTGCTAAGTGTCAGTGAAGTTCTAAGTTGACTCGATCGTAGAAGTGTGTTAGCAGTAAAGAATAGATGTATTAAAACTTCATGCCCGATGTGGAAATTTTTCACTTATCTCAGTGTTTATGACGTCATGTCTCCAGATCTACAGTATATGTATGCTATAATTCTGTAGATAAATTCAGCGGCATATTTGGATAATGTTTGCGAAATATCTTGAGAGTAAAGTTGATAGCAAAGAAGTGATAAATTTAAACGGCATGAATGATGCGGCAGTTTTTCCCGATCTCAGTGTTTGTCACGTCATAATCACTGATCTAGGTGCGGTACCTTGATATAATTTTGTAGGCGCCTTTAGTGGCATTTAGGGATACTATCTACAAAATATATTGCGGACAGAGCTCTAAACACAGAAGTAATAAGTTTAAACGCCATACATAATGGGGCAGTTTTTTCCGCGTCTCATTGCGAAATTACGTCATATCTTCTGAAATATAATATATACATGGTAATTAAGCCCACATCGATTATTGGCATACAGTACGGTATTTGTGTTTGTAGTTTGGGTGAAATCGGTCAGGTGGTTTAGGGGGAAATTTGGAACATACCGACATACATATATCAGTTTTTATGAAATGATGAATTCCCCAGTTTTCGGTGCAAATAACTACCAGTTAGCTACATCAACAGCGTAGCTCTTTATCCACCTCTTTCAAGTCTTTCAAATGGCATATCCACTTTAGCAAAGGTTTTTCGTGTTAATTCTGGCAGAAATGAAGTTGTTCAAGACCATTTACTTGCTAAGCAGTTGTCTTGGAACGTGCGTGCTCCTTTCCGTCAGTAAAGTGGCGCAGAAGCACGTCGCCTGCCTTTAAACTGACAGCCGCTTCCTCTAGCAGGCCTCACTCACTGCGGCACCAAGCTCGCGCTTCTGCCCGCAGTCACGTCCACTCCAGCTTCTGTATATTCTGTCACAAGGGGTGCCACACAGCGACGGTACTGAGCGCATATTCACGAGACACACACGCCTCCGTTACAGATCCCAGTAGCTGTCTGTATACATTGCAGTACCCCCACTTTAAACCTATCCTTGACCAAGACAGGATGTTTTATCCTGACGTTTCTTCCATTTTCGTAAGTATAATGGATATATTACACATTTCATTCAAGACTGCTACCGGTGACGAGATACTGAACACCTTTGGAATTTGTGGTAAGGCACTATGGGACCAAACTGCTGAGGTCATCTTTCCCTAGGCTTACACACTAATTAATCTCACTTAAACTAACTTACGCTAATGGCAACACACGTACCCATGCCCGAGGAAAGACTCGAACCTCTGACGGGAGGAACCGTGCGAACAGTGACAAGGCACCTCGGACCACGCGGCTACCCAGCGCGGTGACACTTTTGGAAGTGTGTGAAATATTTTACAGTTATGAAATAATTGCACGCTTTAATTGCAATGCAGCCCTTGTAAAAGTTCGATTCTTTTACAAAATTAGGGACTTCCACAATGCATCTGATGGTTACGTCCAGTCACTCATATCCCTCTCATTGTTTTTTCACATTTACTCGCCATTGGATGCACCAAACTTATTATCCTTCTGGGATATTAGAATATGCAATGATGTATGCAGATTCCTAAGGATACAGAATAATGATAAAGAATTGCAATAAACCATTTAGTGTGGCCTTAAAACTGATAAAGGAGACGGCTAAGTAAACACAATACTCATGAACTTGTCCCCAACGAAATTTCGTGATAGTAGCCCTCCTAGTAGGGTAGAGAAATTTTGCTGAAGGCATGTGTTCCTATGTTTCTTGACTCACGTACGAAGCCAACTCCATGATATGTTTCATAATCACCAGAAATTAAACGAATCGATTCAAATAATTATTTCAACGTAACGAGTAAGCTGGAAAGTTTGAGAGTGTACTCTAGTCCGTCCAATTTGGCCATTCGACTTCATCAAGAGCTGGCCAATTTTCCGTATAGAAGCAGAAATGGCTTACAGAAGTTTCAGGCTTACGATAAGAGAACGCTTGGTGACTTTGGAGACATAAGATTAAATTTTCGAATATTATAGCACTGCTTCAAACATTTCTCATCCATCATATTTCGCATTAACACCAACATATTTTATTTTCAATGTTCACAAACACAAATAAAAGTTTTCTGATTGGTCTTGCTAACTATGAGTGCGGCAGCTCTCCATCGTAGCTGCAGAGTGTCTCAACGTATCATTTTTTTTTTTCCACGAGCAGTGCGGTTTTCGGCTTTTCCCAAGTGGTGCACGCAAAATTATCACACGTTAGATATAAGCATCGTGGACAAAACGGAGTTACCACCAGATACATCATGCCCGCACCCTGTGACAAAGCATCTGCTGTTGGCAACTGCCTCAGTTCGGTGAGGGAGAGAGTCGGAAAGTGTTTTCCGGTATAGCACGATCCACCTGAAGCCATTCATCAGGAATTTGATCATATAGAGCTACGTAATTACCGAGATGTTGATTGGTACGTTTCAAGTTCTGTTCCTAATAGATCCAGCCTTTTTCTTTAATATCGGATGATTTGGTTGTCCAGGCGAGCTGGAATATGCTGCCAAATTGTTCGTCAAAGCCAGGAAAGTATGCCTACAGAGCTGTTCTCATCTAGCAAGACTGGAGTCTCCGCGGACACTCATCTATACGATTGAGAAGAAAGGGCAACATTTGATCACCAAGAATTTTAGTTCATGTTTATGGTATCCTCAAAGAGTGAGCCCAAGTAATGATACAAGAAACACCTAAATACAAACATCAAAAAAAGGTTTTGCGTCACCCCGGTTCCCAGAACTCCTGAACATAGACATTGACTGTGGATATTGTATCACAGACACAGTCCATTTGACTGTTCAGAGATGTTACTAAACCCGCCCAAAGATGTAAACAACCACGCATGAGCAGCTCCTATTAGACTGAGGGGGTTCGACAGTTTATCAGTTCCTGTCATTCCGCAAGAAAGGAGGTACTCGTCGTGTAGTCTGTAATTCAACCAGGCCTAGACGGTCAATACCGCGGGTCGGTCGCATCCGCATTGTTACTTTATGCAAGGAAAGCCCCTCAACAACGGAGGGAACCAATGCGATGTTGTTTGGGCATGGAGGAGATACAGAGAGACAGGAACTGTCGATGACATGGCTCGCTCAGGTCGCCCAAGGGCTACTACTGCAGTGGCTGACCGCTACCTACGGGGTACGGCACGGAGGAACTTCGTCAGCAAGGCCACCATGTGGAATAATGCTTCCCGTGCAGCCACAGGACGTCGTGTTGCGACTCAAAATGTGCGAAATAGGCTGCATGATGCGCAACTTCACCCCCGACGTCCATGTCGAGGACCATCTTTGGAACCACGAGCGAGGTACAGATGGGCTCAACTACATGCCGAATGGACAGCGCAGGATTGGCATCAAGTTCTCTTCACCGATGAGTGTCACATATGACTTCAACCAGACAATCGTCGGCGACGTGTTTGGAGGCAACCCAGTCAGGCTGAACGTTTTAGACACACCGTCCAGCGAGCGCAGCATGGTGGTGCTTGCCTGGTGTTTTGGGGTGGCATTACGTGGGGCCGACGTACTACTTTGGTGGCCATGGAAGGCACCTTAATAGCTATACGATACTTGAATGCCATCCTCCGACCGACAGTGCAACCAAATAGGCAGCATATTGGCGAGGCACTCGTCTTCATAGACGACAATTCGCGTCCCCATCGTGCACATCTTGTGAATGACTTCCTTCAGAATAACGACATCGCTCAACTGAGTGACCAGCATGTTCTCCAGACAAGAACCCTATCGAACATGCATGGGCTGCTTATGGACGACGTGACCCACCAACCACTCTGAGGGATCTACACTGAATCGCCGTGGAGGAGTAGGACAATCTGGACCAACAGTGCCTTGATGAACTTGTGGACAGTATGGCACGACGAATACAGGCATGCATCAATGCAAGAGGACGTGCTACTGGGTATTAGAAGTACCGGTGTGTACCGCAATCTGGACCACCACCTCTGAAGGTCTCTCTGTATGGTGGTAAAACATACAATGTGTGGTTTTCATGATAAATAAAAAGGGTGGAAATGATGTTTATGTTGATTTCTATTCCAATTTTCTGTATAGGTTCCGGAACTCCCGGAACCGAGGCGATGCAAAACATTTCTTTAAATACAGAACCACAGTCTGAGCTGACCCTTATCTAGAGTTCCGCTGTACCAAAACCTACGGTTCGGCAGTTTTGATCCCGTCCATAAATAATGTAGTCAATTGTAGGATTATCGGTAGTATTGGTAGCATTATTACGAATATAAGGGTCACAAACGTGTAAGAGAGCAACTGAGAGCCGATGAATTCTCTCTGTTTTTCGTTTGTTTGGTTGTTTGCTTTGCACATAATTAGAAATGATATTTATTCACTGTTAGTCCATTGTGTATATTATGTCATTACAGAATATAAATTGCATTTTATAATTTAAAAAAATACCTGATCGCAGAACATCTGGGCATTTATGTAAATAAAGCAATTACTATTGATGGAATTAAGGTTTACAAGCACAAACTTTAAGAATGTAACTATTGTAGTTGTTTCGCACTTATAACAGCCCCACTCCCATACTACACTTCGTAATGACACGTGTTCTTAATGATCCCTACAGTATGGAATAAGGCACGTGATCGGATGTAAAATTATCCTGTTTTTGGCCTAATGTAGCAGGTGTCATAACAGATTCGTCAGTGACCCACTTTTCTACTCATGGCGATAAAATGGTCTTGGTTAACTGAAATATTGTTCAAGGGTCGATTTGAAATTTCCATTGTTAGTGGTTCTGATTTCCTGATCACTAATACTCACAGTTAACTGAAGCCAACTTACAGTCGCCAGCTTGCTGCACAAGCAGCGCTAGTATACTGAAATATTGAAATAATGGCAACAGGAGTGTAACTCAGCTCGTTTTGTTGTTAGCATATGACACTCCTCAGCTTCTCACAATACACTGACTCATGTATGAAATGGAAATGCTGCAGTGAAAGGACTGTTTCTTTAACAACCACAAAACAGAATAGCTGCTCAAAGTACTTACACTGCCCATTAAATTATCTTTAGCAGAAGGGTCACATTCGGTGGAATATTAGACATTACTCAGCTAAATGCTTAATTTTGGCTGCTTTCAGTATATCTGTACGAGAATATGTTTGTATTTGCTCTTATGTATTAACTTCAAAAATGGAGAAATATTGAATGTCTTTTCTGGCATAGTGATTTTAGCAATAACTGTAGTGTAATGCTCAGTGCAATGCTTAGCATGTTAATTTCGTTAATCAGTAACAAATAATGTCAAGTCTAAAATTGACATTCATGTTTTGACAGTTGAAACGTAATGCCTTTTTTTAAAAGAAAATTTTTAGTAAAAAATGTAGCCTGAAACCTATCACTGGAAATGTGATAGCACTTATGAGTGTTAAAACCATTTAGTCTGAGCATTGTCTGCTTTTTTGCAAAATACTTTTTGAATAGTCCTTCCAAGAAATTAAGGTTAGCCGCGCGGGATTAGCCGAGCGGTCTGGGTCGCTGCAGTCATGGACTGTGCGGCTGATCCCGGCGGAGTTTCGAGTCCTCCCTCAGGCATGGGTGTGTGTGTTTGTCCTTAGGATATTTTAGGTTAAGTAGTGTGTAAGCTTAGTGACTGATGACCTTAGCAGCTAAGTCCCATAAGATTTCACACACATTTAAACATTTTTGAACATATTAAGTTTATTACCTTCTGGTTTCAGAAAATGTAGGTCACACTGTCTTTTTCATTTAACTGTTCTTCAGTTGTGAGCAGCTAACATAAGGCATTGCCAGAGTTTCGACTGTTTCAAATTGATAACAAGAAAGGCTTTAGATTAATGTTTGGAAGGTGGCAGATTAAATGAATGTCAATTTCGCACCTTACATTGTAACAAGAAGCTGAATATGTCACCAGACATACTTCGGCGGAAAGGAGCAGATTTGCCTATTAAAATCTACAGTAGGTAACGCAAAGGGATGATACTCAATCAACGGTATTACCACACCGAACCTAGATCCTGCATGTCAATGAACAGAAGGTGAAACAAGCTGCAAGAAGAAACGTTTCGTTTGGGAGCAAATGTGAGTGGCGACGTCACAGCCCGAGTGCAACGGAACAATCTTAAAGTGACCTGCGGCGAGGGACGACGAACAGATCGAGTGACTCATCGAAGAGAGAAGGAAAAGGGCCAGTGGAGTGGTACAGAAAGAATCTTTAGACCAGTGAATCCATCGATTACATGATCTGTGCGTGGTATGCTCATGATGTACGCTTGTAACATTTAGGCATCTGGAGCGGGTACAAAATGTCCGATTGGCTGACATGAACTAGGAAGGAATAAAATGCTGAAATTTCGATGCAGTTTGATGACAGGCCCATTCAACTGCAGAGATAGTTTCCACAAAGTGAAAGGAATGCTCCTATTGGTCGTTAAAAGCGGTGACGTGGAGCACAAAAGGACCCAGTTGGCAGACAGTTTTGGTACGAGAGACACAAGACCGAAAATTTCGTGGACAATTACGTATGAACACTGCGTTCACATCTGCTGACATTCATCTAGACATTAGCTGTCGCGTCGTTGAGCTCCAACAGCGGAAAAACGAAACAGCCAAGTGGGTAATTGTTCTTGTAAGAACTGAGAGGACATTGTATTATGCACGCTGCTCCATCTATGTGCGCGCATATCGCCATATTTCAAGAGTCGGGATGAGTACATTTTTTCTCGCCTAATGAGAAACATAGGACAGTTTCTGCTGATAAAATCAGCATAGATTTTGATTAGCTTTGAGAATGAGAGCAGCCATGCAGCCAACAGCTCATCTCAGCTAAGGCAAATACCGCTAGCAGAGGTGTAAACTTGTTGGTTCAGCAGCTTCCGTAGTAAGAATAATTTTGTAGAGAACCTTCTGGTTAAAATTTAACATTGTTGTGTTCAGAGTTATTTCATTTAACAGGACATAATGCATTATCTTGAGAACTGTCCTATCATTGTCATGTTACAACATATGTAACTTTATGTATTTCTTTGACAATAATCCTGAATGAAAAACAATTTGTGTACAACTAAACATTACTGGCTATGTCATAGAATAAGAGTCCACTCCTTACCCCAGTCATTTATTCTGTAGACGCTAACGCACTCACAGGGTGTTTTGCTGATGTCTCCCGAAAGAGAATGGCAATTGGTCTGTCAGGATGGCACTTAGTCAAATTATAAAGAGTAATTGAAATTTGGTACTGAAAAATTAATTTTTTTGTGAGACAACGTTTCTCAGGGAATGTGTCTGCATAGGGTCAGAATATTGTGAATGTCTGATAAAAAGTTGTTTTGAAGAAACAGAAAGAAAGAAAAGAAAAAGTTATGTGTTTGGTGTAAAAGTAGCTTGTGCATGACCTTGCTGGGGCGCACGAAGTTTTTCACGGCGTTGTTGAGTTGGTTTGAATATCCGCAAACAGTGAACGGCGTTGCTAATGAATTATTAATTGCATAAGAGACTTTCTATGATATTTTGGAGACGTGTCAGAACATATAATTTAATGTTGACGAGACCTCAGGCTTGCGCAAATTGAGAAAGACAGATGTTGGTTAGACGGTCTGAGATGACGAAAGGACGGAGACCATCGCATAGAGGGCAAACTGAAGATCTTGGTTGGATAGAAATTGACGCACAAAAAAAGTATCGAGTGCAAGCCACGAAAGCGAACGAAGTGACAATGCGGAGGGAGTGGTGGCAGTTTCGCGATTGGCATCGCAGTCTGAGAACGCACTAAACCGCATAAATGACGGATTTAGTGGGTCAGAAGTAGAACCAGGGAACGAGCAACTACGGTACATTGAACCAAAAGTTGTAATTCTGAATCAAACGGGACAATTTCCTACAGAAAGGATGTGTGTAAGTGTGTCAGCACTATGCACCGAAGTCGGTGAGATGTCACATGAAAGACGCGAAAGGAAAAATTTACACCAAATGGTGACAGGTGACGATGGTGAAGAGTCAGATAGCGTGTTCGCAAAATTTAAGCAACTCACTATTGTTGTTAGCAAACAAATACAGGGTCAGCAAACTTTAAAAAATGCAGGGTTGGCAGACTTAAAAACAGAAACAAATTCTGCTTTAAATGGTCTCAAATTTGAAATCAATGCTGAGTTCGAAAAAGTCCGCAAAGATCAGTAAAATTTGCGAACAGAAGTTAATAAACAGTTTACTGAAATCAGGGAAGAGGCGAGAGACTCGCGTGAACTAATTCAATCGCTCAGGGCTGATCAGAAAAAGATGCGTTCTTACATCGACCAGGTGCAGGATGCAGTGTCTAATATCAACCAAAGATCTGATAATGTAGCACGTAGGACCTCTGGTAAGGCACAACAAATCGTGGAAGAACTCAATGTCAGGAAACGTGGCACGCGAGCCGAATTAAAAAGATTCGGTACACGCATTATAAACATCGTCACGAAAATCAGCAACAGTATGAACAGCTTGGTACAGAACTGAAGCAGTGTATTGAGAACCGTACAGAAAGCGGTAGAGAGGCGCCCGAATCGGTAGTATCATCCGACATAGTGGTGGAAAAAAATCCACTGGTAACCACGACGGCTGAGCAATCTCCAGTGGCAGTAGCGGAAACACAAAAAAGTCATGAAATTCCTCTTGTATGTCCACAAGAGGTTGCGTCAGTACTTTCCGATCCGAAACATAAGCAGGTGGGAGAAGTACAGTTGAGACAGGTGAGTGAAGCAGGTAGTATGCGTTCACAGCAGACAATGGTGCGAGAAGCGGTAACTGCGCGCATATCAACAGAGCGGCAGCCGACCCTCCGAACGTACGCGAATGACGTGATAACGAAAGAATTTTCGGCGACACATGCACCAGATTCTTAATTTACGAGTTATAGAACAACAGGTCATATACCGCAGGTCAACACTAATCAAATACAAAGACAAAACACTGATCAAGTAACGGGGAATTTAAACGTATATTTCAGTCCGATACACGAGGAACGGAATGGCTTAGATAATTGAACACAACTGCATAGATGTGATGATAGATGGGATTCAAATATGTCATCTCAGGATCCAAATGTCATAGGACAAATAAAGGAAAACATGACGCACTTGAAGGGAACGCAAAATGTTGCGAAAACACAAACGCCATATGGTGCAATATACAAATTTGACAATGATCACTTTTTGATAGTCAGAAAATTCCAACATTACAAAGAAGCGGGAACGGCCTGTAACGCCGGAAATGCATATCCTCCTATTTCCATCTATTGTACTATTTTTTTTCCTTGCTTTGTTACCTCAAGATATGACATTTCTGTCTCTTTGTATATTGTAATTGTTTTACTATTTGTATATTTATGCATTTATGTCGATGTATAATTGGTTTGTTTCGTAAATATTATTTGTATTTTTACGCTGGGTCTTGCCTAGGGAAAACTGCTATCGAACGATTACGTCGATAGGTCGTGTGAAGAATCAAAGTGTGTAGGATCTTTGGTAGTGTTAACTCTGCCGCGTGGAGCGCGGGCTGAGAGAGGAGTCTGGCGAGAGTAGCGAGTGGAGCAGGTGTGTTGTGTGACGCTCCCGCGAGTTGCCGCGCTTTCGGGGTTTGGCAGCATGTAATTGCGCTCGACTTGCGATGATAGTTTCTGACATGGTGTCGAGGACGGGAATCATTAACTAGCGCACATCAAGAGCCCGTTTCGTCTGGTGACCGTGTCGAGAAGAAGGCGCGCCAACATCCAGCTTCTGCAACAGCGACGGCCGACAATGAGTGACTGTCGCCACCTCCTCGATCGACGGCTTCAAACCTTCAATCAACCATCAAGGAAGACTGGAAGCAAGTAAAGTTTTAGAACTGTATGGCAGACCTCAGCTTTTCAAACTGTACCATTTTCGTAACTATAATAACAGCAACTTAGCATGAACCTTTGTTGCTCATTGTCCCAATTGCATTACCAAGCAGGGTCCCTTCCTTTTCCGAAATGAACCCGAGTGTCGTTGAAATTTAAACGCCAGCACTAAAGTAATATAGCTAATTCTATTTCACTGCTTTAATTTCAAAGTTCAGTTAGCTGGCTACAATATTCAGATTACACAAGCACAAATTAAGAGTGCGAGTTTTGTTATCGTATTTTAGCTTACCTGTGACTGCAGCTCAGCTTGGTACGTACTAAATTTTACTATTGTTAATTGTTCAGAATCATTTAATTCAAGTTCAAAGTTAAATCTCTTATTTCCAAATTGCGTAGATTCAAGTAGTTTTTTGAAATGATTGTTGAGGTAGTCCAAGACTAACCGTATTTTACTGAATTTCGATGTGCTTCAGAAAGAAAGCTCACTATTAACTTCAGTCACTAAATTAACTTTCGATTTTCCGGTTTTATTAATTCTTTGCTAAATTAAGTCAGGGTATAGCGAAATTTATTACTTCTGACAAACTTTCAGTTTTCACACTACACGTGTCAACCTTCAGTTGCCACGCTTCTAGTGCTAATTATATGTGTAATAACCTTTCTTTTTCAGTTACTATAGTAATTGTCCTTAGGACTGGCGACCGTGATTTCCCCCAAATCTCAAATACCTAATTACCGCTAGTTAATTGTTAACGTAACGGCTGCACATTTACTTTCTTTATTAACTTTACCCCTTTTCAAAATTAATTTCCACCAGTTTCATTAGCACATTTCCTTTCATTTAGATGTAACCCTTTCCTCCCTCTTTACCGACAGCTTAACTTCGGTGACGATTGCTTTTCCAAAACTCCCATTAGGTACACGCGGTTTCATCTTTCACTGTCATTAAGGTCGGTAAGTGAGGGGGAGGTTACAGGCCTTCACACCCGCACTTTTATGCATCAGTTCCAGATCGGTTAGCCATAAACTTGACTTCATTTGTGGTCGTATGGAAGGCGCAGTTGCGGAAACCATGCAAAGAGTCGCTGCAAATAGTCGGTCGTATGAACAATTTGAGTCTGCATTCTTGGAGTGATACTGGTCCACAGAAACCCAAAACAGGATAAAATATGTGACAGAAGTAGTCATTCGAATATTCGGGAGAAAAGAAGCCAGTTAGATTTTTTGAAGACATGAGATTCAGTGTTTAGACAATCCATACAGTGACGGGGAACTGACACGTATGTGCACAATGAAGTTACCCTTGCGTTATCAGCAATCGTTGGTTGGCAGAGCAGGAAATAGTATACAGGCATTTAAAGGGGTGTTAAGAGAACCTGAGTTTATGTTCAGTGAAGATGACTCGAAGAAAGAACGTATAGTGGGAGGAACCAATGGTAAGGGAAATAACAGTAACCGATTGGGCTTCAATAATGCTTACAATGGTAATAATAATGTTGAGAAAGGTAATCGTTTTTGGAAGAATAGTAATAGCCCATGGGATAATAATAGCTATGATTTTGGAAACTCACAGATATCAAACAATAACTATGTTTCTGGTGTGCCACGGAATTACAGTGATGGCTTTGTACCCAGAATCTACGGTGGTAACCATAATTCGCTATATGATTACCGTGCAAACGGAGCAGTGTAGGGAAGCAGCCTACTCACGCTGTAGTAAATTCACATCAGTTTCCATTGTGTGCCAGCCAGTCTGCTGTAACTAGCTCAGACGTCATAAATGTTGCGCAATACCTTAAAATTCAAGCAAATGATCTGAAACTTTTCCAGCATGTAAGGAATAATACTAAATTAATGTGTATTAAATATCAGTTCGATAACTTCAGCCATTTTTGTAATTTGGACGTTTTTCTAAAAAAATAATTGGCGCAACAGAAAGGAGCTAGAGACTTCAAAATTTATATTTAGACTCATCTTTCATAATGATTTAATAAAAACAGTACTTTGGATTTCACAGGTTAAGACTTTAGTGGAAATTCATGATTTTCTGGTTTTCATCTCAAAACTGAAGGAAGCAAGATAGATTAAGTAGGCTAATGAATAAGACTAGGATGTTTAGATTTAAATAGGTTGGAGGTCCGCTATGACTATGAAGATGTGAAAAGTTTCTTTTGAATACCTATAAAATTATATAGCGATAGCGGATCTCAAAAGGGCCAGTTCAGAGCTCATCTGCTGCGTGCAGCGTAACTTAATTATTTCTCTCGCCCAAAATATTTAACTTAGCCACGTCAAAATTTTATTATAAATACTTACCTGCGTGCTGAATGCACATTTAAATTAACAGCTTCATAAGCCATCAGCAAAAGAAGCTATAAATTATTATGTAACTTGAAGTGGTGCGTTACTAGCCCAGCGGCCAGTCGTGAGAGCTAAGTTAGAGCCGGCGTTCTCTTAGCCGTCCGCACCGAGGCTATATATATATAAGAGCACTGCGCGAGTAAGGAAGGCCCCAGTTCTCTCCAGACGCTGAATAGTACGTCAGCTGTGTCGGGAGTTGCTTCGCTACGGTAGCGCTGCTACAAACTGCCTCGGGTGCCGTATTGAGTTACGATGTATACGCGTAACTGTGAAAACATTTCAAATGAAGGATTATTTTTGGAATGATTTTCATTGTCTAGCTTCAGTTTGCGTGTTGTTGTATTTTCACGTGCCGTCGCGGGACAGACATTCTACCAATCATTTTAGCGTGGCGTTTGATGAGATTTTCTCATCAAATTTTGGCGAGCATTCTTTTGACATTCAATTCGGACATTTATAGTTGCATCAGCGAATTAGACTCTGAACTGCTCTGTTTGTTAGGCTGTTGGGATAATTGTGATGTTATCAGTGAATTTCAGAATATACTCAACTATTTTGGAAAATTGTTTTTGATTAGAAATCCCGAACAATCTCCTACTTCTTCAGAGCTATAAGCTGCAACTATAATCATATTCTCAGATAAAGTGGGCACTAGGAACTCTCATTTCAGGCTCCACGTTTCGTTAAATCACTTTCTGGGTGCTAAAAGGTAAAGAGAGAGCCAGTGTTGAGAACAGCGAAGGACAGCATTAACAACATTCCAAAAGCCGGGAAGTGCAGCGTTTTTCCCACATTTAAATAACAAACTTTATTTCACAAGCAATTTGCTTACTCACTCGCCGCCCCACAGCAGGAAGGTGTCGAGGTTTTCCACCACAAAACCCAAGTTACTCAGGTGGAACTGGGATGTCTAGAACACAGAGAGTTTGTGAGAATCAGACTTCAACAGGACAACACACGCGAAATGAACCAGTACAGGAAGTCGAGTTGAGGCCACAAAACCATGGGAAAGGACAGAATTGACGAAATGAAAGGTACGAAGACCAGTTAGAAGTGATTCAATCTCCAAATGAAGTTGATTTTGTAATTGAACATGTAGATAGACTTAGCTTTGATCAGAAAGGTTCTGAAGTAGGTTTAAGGGGTGATCAGATACAAACACCAGCATGCTGGGAGACAATTGACTGGGAATCGACCGATGAGGAACAAGAGTTGTTGACGTTTAATATAGACAGTTGTACAAAAACTGATGATGACCAAATTGTGAAGGATGTAGTTCATTCACGCGAAAACGAGAGAGAAATGGTATGCCAAGAGGCAACACCATTGTTGATACCTAAGTCAGAATTTAATTCTCACCAAGACCCAGAGTATAACATCAACATATAGTAAGATTAGCACTGAGCAGTAGGAAGTCTAGGCCGTTAAAACAAGTTCTTTTTGATGTACAAAGGCCCTATGGAAGTAAGAAAAATGTTCCATGATAATGCAGTCGAATTGATTAACCCAAAAACAGGAAAATCATTGGGCTTGCTCCATGTGAGTCATTTGAAATTGTGTAAGAGGTAAAACAACAAAAAATTAATTCCACAATAAAAATTAGTTGTATTAAATATCCAGAAGTCAAAGAGTAGGAAAGCTAAGAAAATGCACACAAATAAAACTTTTCAGTTTGTTCCTATTGAAATAAATAGGATAACTTTCTCTCTCGATCAAGAGGGTAATTTTGAAGGAAAAACAGTAAATTAAGAACTAAAGTAACTTTCTGCAAACGAAATGTGTTCTGGGGAAAGAGTAAAAATCAAGGAGGAAGATAGACATCAGCATGTGGATAGTTTGTGGAAATAGTAGTAGATTCTCTCTTAAAATGTAGTGTAATGTAGAAAGAAGTTGAATTTTGTGGAGAAAAGGAAGCCAAGAGGTAGGAAGGGGGTAAAGAATTTGGTAAGAAGAAGATATTCATTACTGATTTGTTCCGTCGAGGTGAACATGTAGTTGAGGAGATATTTTGGGCGAAAATGAGAAGCATATATGATTTGTGGAAAGTACCACAGTTGATATTAAAATGGAGATGTGAGGGAAATAAATATAAAAGATCGTTAGGAGGTAAGAATTAAGAGAGAGAATTGAATTATTAAGCAAAGTGTGAAACATGTTATTTCGTGGAAGGAGGTAGACAGAGGGATGTGAGTTTAACACAGGGAGGATTTCAATAAGGAAGAGTATGATGGGGGAAGAAAGTAATATAAAACTTTACTGTTTAGAAGAAGGAGATAGGGATAAGTACAACCGAAAAAAATGAGCTCTAGAACAATGCAATAGAACATTAGAGAAAGTTTCTGAAGAAAAAGGGGGGAGATATGTCATATTTTGTAGTTCTGTTACAGCTAATGCCAATAAGAAGAAATTGCAGAGAAAAAGACGCTGGAGTCGGAGTCAAGGTGCGAAGTTTTCATGATGACATGAAGTACATGTAGTTAGGAAAAAGAAAAGGAACGTACTTACACACTGACCTTCATCACAATCGATTTTCCTTTTACTATCCATGTGAAGAAGATGAGGAAACCATTATCTTTATATAAAGAAAAAATGAATATGTTTACCGATAATGTGGATAAAAATATGTAAAGTTATGAAAAAGGTAATAAGGATAATCTTATGTATAATTTAAATAAGGTATTTTATAGACTCTCTTAATAATTTAGTGTTCGTAAAGCATGTAATGTATTTTAAGGATGTAAGGGCTATGATAAGATAGATAATAATATCATGTAACTTAGAGAAATTTGAGGATATAAGAGAAGTAAGACAGACAAAAGTTTGCACAAGCGCTATGCAGCGTTATTGCGGCCAGATCGACAGCAGAACAGAGTAGAGTGGTTAGGCTGGAGAGAAAGGGACACTGAGTGTGAGTGCCTGGAACGTCAGCTTACGAGATGACTAAAGAAGGTGCCTTGGTGGAAGCAACAGTGCAAGAGGATAACTAACACCTCTGTGGAAAAGTATGGGGATCTACAACGAATCCGGGATACGGTCAACATGTACCGTGACACGATCTTTATTCATGTGAAAGTCACATGCGACCGTTATAACAACGGTTTTGCGAAGTGTTAGGTACTTAGCACTTCTATCACAAACTGTCTGGAGTAGCCTAAAGAGAGATAAAGGATGTCCACTGAACGGGAATGAAGGCGGACATATTACATCAAGGACGAACGGATGTTTAAATTCACCGAAAGAAGAAGAAGAGGCGCATTTCTGTAACTCGAGGTTCAGAATTGCTGAAACCGTTATCATACCATACGGAAGTCATCAACTGCGAAACATCCTTGAACACTCAAGGGGGTAAGCAAGAGAATGAAGGAAGGCTGTCCAATCTATCTTGATCAACAACCTGATACAATAAAGGATACACAACGATTTGAAAGAAAACACTTTAAGAAGAGATTATACAATAACGAAGTTGAGCAAGTCTTAAATCCCATTTCCCGTTCCAGAGAAGAACGAAGGCACAAGTGAGAAGACAGCAATATGCGATATAACGGAATATTTAACGCACAAAATTTTGAAGAAAAAAGAGCCTGGACCAAAAGAAATCAAGAAACCTTTCTAAATCACTTACCATGCAAGACCATTATTGCATTTACCTACCAACAAAAAATTCAATTTTAACTGTTCTACCAGTACACATGTCCGATATTCCTTATGGCAAATTGCAACAGTTCCGGATATCATACCGAGAAATGGAAGACGGCTACTCGTATGGGAAACAGGAGACGAACTGACCAATGACATATTGGCATAAAGATTCGAGGAATGACGAAGATGAGTTTTTATGCTGGTAAGAACAGATCTCTAATACAATTTCGCCATGGGCACATGCGGAATGGAACAAAGGCGACCAAGCATCCACGACACGCTCATACCTTCAGCAACCTTTCTCTCTGCCGACGCCAGTCCATGCTCAGCAGAGAAACGTCGAGTCACACGGCCGACCATCATTCCGTCCTCAGTGGAGACACGTCGAGCGGCATGGAAAGTAGAGGGGCGACGTCAATGAACCACGTTGAAGATGTAGAAGAAACGACTGTCTGTGACAGACTAGTATCTGATTAAACTAAAAAAAGAATTTTATGAACACCGGAAGTTTATTGTTGTTTTAAAATATTTAATTTTTGAAGAAACTTGTGTGTCAAAAACAGATCTTTGTTAACAATACTTTTAAATTTTGTTTTTCTTCACAGATCAATAAAATTTTCTGTCATATTTTACAACACATCTAAGTTAACAAAGAAAAATGTTAATATTTTCTTGGGAAGCTAAGATTCTTGTATGTAATGTGTTTGCTGAAATATAGGGTATGCATAGAAGAAAATGTGTTTAGCAATTCCATGATGTTAGTTTAATATTTGCAAAGTAATTAGTAGGGTTAGAAATTTAATATGTTTGTAAAAGGCAACAAATAATTATAATGGATAGGTTTACGATTTTTGGGGGATATAAATATCTGAATAGAATTATACTACTAAAGTTATGAAAAGGGGACGGTTAAGAAGAACATAAATCACGAAATTATTGTAAGAAATGAGACTTTCTTAAATTATAATTGACATGATAAAAGTAAGGGGTTCAGACAAGACTATAAATGTTGAAAAAGGGGAGGATAATGTTAAATGAAGGTTTCCTCAACTTCTATACATCTCCATCGTCATTTAAGTTTTAAAGTCAAAAAAGTTCGGTCTCAAATTTAAAAACTGTAAGTCGTACGAATTTATAGAGAAACTCAGATTTGTTTGAATGTAAAATTAAAACATAGACAGCAATAAAATAGAAAAATAATACTTCAAATTAGTTAAATAATTGCATTATATCAAAAAATTAGAAAAACATATTACATTTTGATAAACATTACTTTAGTCCTCAACTCACTAGTAGACAGGAAATCAATTGCGTTGAAAAATGACGATAAGGAGATTGACAGAACCACTGTTTGCTTATGCCATCTTAAAATAGGAAGTTGGTCAGTAAATATAAGTCAATTGCTACAGTCAGCAGTTGAAAACAATTTTGCACTGACTTCAGTCAATTTCTCAACCATTGATTGATCAAGTGAAAAATGGAACACGGAAGGAGGAGGATATGTAAGATGGCAGATTAAAAGAATGTCAATTTCACACCTTACGTGAGAGATTTTATACATTCTAACAGAAAGTTAAATATGTCACCTGACATAGTACGGCAAAAAGGAGCAGATTTGCCTATAAAAAGTACACTATGCAATGCAAAGGGAAGACACTCAATCGATGGTATTAACACACTGAACCTAAATCCTTCATGTCAATGAGCAAAAGGTGAAACAAGCTGCAAGAGGAAACGTTTCGTCTGGGACCAGATGCGAGTGGCGACGTCATGGCACAAGTACAATGGAATGCTTCTTTACTTAAGCATATGTTATAATGACAAGACTGCCAGATGTACTGGATGGACCTGGTTTAGCTTGTTACCAGAATTCCTCGTTGCACAAGACAAGGACATAGTGTAGCAGAACAAAGTAGCCAAACTACATTTCTCGGAAGTTAAAATGTCTTAGAAAAGGGATGCATTGCACGACTTTTCTCATTTGTCACCGATTATGAACTGCGTCTTTCATCACATCATATGTTGATCTAAAAAGATCGTGATGCCGCGTTTATATAGATAGGTTTAGAAAAAATATTTGTTGTCTCTATCAACAGATTTCGTTAAATAAGTACCAAACTTTTTAATCACATTAAGAGGCAGGGAACTTTTTCCCACTATAATTAAGTTGCAGATATCCTTACTCGAAGCGTGTTGTCAAAATATATTCAAAATTAAATGTTATCACGATGTGAATGTCCGTCCACAAAGATCGTTCCGTGGGTTTGACTTACGTCTTTTAAACTGTTAAGCCATTACATTATATGCACGTCAAATAATTTCTGAGAGATCTATAGACTGGATATTAACCAAGCACAGATCTTTAAAGTTTCCCTCGTCAACCGCGTTATGCTTGTTTCTGATGATCATGGTCGTCCTGGACGTGAGGCACGTACTGGAATGCTGGAGATAATCTGTGTGGAGGACACGATAACCGTACAGCCGTTTTAACGCCAGCACTGACTGGTAGACCGCGCTATCACTCGTTTCCGATTATTGGATTCCGAACGAGGCTGCCACACTGCTCCTCGCTACTAACCGGTATTCAGAGCATTTGACGTATGGTGGCGGTAAAACATATTGTCAGCAATATCGTTTATTTTGGCACAGCGATTACGGGCGCATTCCAATGCAACAACAGCGACGATTCAAAACGCAATCGACATTTTCTGGACACAGGGTGTCTCCCTCACAATGTTACGAGCTGCGTAGGTGCCATGGCTCTGAACAGGAACAACACATTGTCTCTCAGTTTCTGAGAAAGCAGCCTGCGTTACATCAGTGTAAATCACCATAAAAGTATCAGCAACACCATCGTCGGTTTTTCTATGCAGATGGGAACTCTTTTAAATAATGTACTTAGAAACTCCCGCATATGTTACACCACACTGAACTTTTTATAGTTCTTGTAATTCTCTCCGCAATACAGCTGTTGCAGTTGCAACACTACTCTGAATTTATGTTGATTTGAATGGCAGTCTTCCGCAGTAGCTGTCATGTATCAGTTACTATCTCTTCTTTAGGTCTTAAGTATATTGCAATTCAAGAGATTGTTATACCATATGGTTTTCAGTTTTATTTATAAGGCTTCACTGGTAGTGCATCAGGCATATTACTCGGCCTTAAGGAGGGTAGGATGTCAAACTGACCGACTTTGAGCAGGAGAGATACCACAGGACATTTTAATTTCCACTGTCTATACTTTTACAAAAACAAAAAAAATTCATAAAACTTTGTCAGCATGATCAGGAAGGATTCAGAATTCACACTCATAGCAGTGGAAGTTCGAAAACATAACGAAATAATTTTTTTACATGTGAAATTTCAACATTTTTTTCACTTACTAATGGCAGTAATTGTTGCTATAGGTACAGTTGTCTTCATAAGTAAGAGAGATTCTTCGATGAATTGTGCACAGCATACAAACTATACTTAAAGGTGTATGAAATTCTAGAATTTTCGAAATCTATTAAAAACTGTGGTAAAAATTGAGGTAATTAACTATAAAATTTGTGTTTTTCCTAAACATGAAGTTCAAAATAAAACAGTTCATTCGTTTTTTCATAAATTAAATAGATTCTGGAGTTTCATACACCTGTGCGTATGGTATGTATAATGTGCAAAATTCATAGAAAAATCTCTCTAACTTATGAAGAAAAGTGTACTTATAGCAACAAATGCAGCCATTAGTAAGTGAAAAAATGATGAACTTTCACACGCGAAAAAAATTTATTTTGTTATGTTTTCGAACTTCCACTGCAATGAGTGTGAATCCTGAATTCTGAGTCCTTCCTGGTGATGCTGACAAAGTATTATGAATTTATTTGTAAAAATATAGACTCTGGAAATTAAAATGTCCTGAGATGCCTCTCCTGCCCCAAGTCGGCCCGTTTGACGTCCTACCCCCCTTAAATGTTTTTAAGACGACATTTCATTCCCTCGTTGCTAACAAAGTCTGTAGTCGAAAAATCTTCGTTGGATTTCCACTCTCCGTGATTTTTCAACTTTTAGGCACCCGCATTTTCTTTTCCTGCATTTTCATTCTTTGCACTTCACTTCACTTTTGAAGAACTTAGCCCAAGTTGTCATCACACAAATTTTACTGTGGATTCACTTTCTTGTATTCAAGTATGGCTTCGGTTTCTATGGGAGACAAAATGTGCAGTACCTAATCTTTTAACCTCTTCGCTTCCCATGTCACAAACAATAAACGGAGCTCGTGACTTTATCTACATAAGGAAGCCATTCAAAACCAAAGATACATGCACAATCACAGTTCTACCTTGAGCGCCATGTGCTCGCTTTGCTGCACGCACGTCAACGAGTGCCACCACCCTCCCCCACCCCATCCACCATCACTGCAATGTGTCAGCCACAAAACTGTTTATTGGAGTTATAGGCGATCGGTAGTATCCTGCTGCCATCTTACTCCATCATGACATTTTTTTTTCACCACACAAAATCAGTCAAATATGTTGCACTCTATAACACAGGATTCAGAATACGTGATTTCCACACAAGTCTGTAAGCAAGTTGCTCACTCATAATAAACGCCTTAAGTATTACGCTTGTAGGTTGATGCCGCTACTGACTCACAATGAATTCAAAGTACGCATTGCGTAAGCGCCCACGAGACTAATACATTCCCAGTTTAAGGTGCTCATTGTGGATCACGTCCAAGGAATCAGTCATCAGCTAGGCACCTAAAGAAAATTACTCTCCAAGAGGTACAGATTATCTAAATTGTAAGTGATATATATAGTTTATTCATTAATACCCAGGCACTTAAATCTTATGGGTAATGTATTAGAATAGAGTGCTACTTTATTGACGTTTCCCACTTACTTTCAGTTAGTTAAATGTAATTCAGTACAATCTTTGGGAGGCAGTTATAACTATATCCTACTTCTACACACAAAAGTAACAACACATTTAATTTTAAATTTTCAACAATGAATGAAAAAGAGAAGGCCGGTGGCAAGTTTCGCAGACTCCAAGTGCCAGCAGCACATAATGAGGGGACGTCGGACCTAATCCAGTGGCCAGGACAGACGTGGATATTGGAACACCCTGGAGCCATGTGGGGTGCAAGCTTGCGGATGTCCTCAGCTTGCTTAAAGAATGGCCACACCTTGTGAATGGCCCGGCGGACAACGGAAAATGTGCAGGCGAGTTGTGGACCCATGCAGGTACTAAGATAGAGCGTAAACAGGAAAGCATCAAGAATGCACACGTAGCAGCGATTGAAATTTCTGGTTGGCACCAACAATGTAGGACTGCCTTAAAAAAGAGAGGAAAGTGCCATGGACATCTGTAGGCACTGAGACGAAGCGTAGACACTAAACGCCGAGAATTCACACAGGGAGGCGTGTGAAAGTATGGAACTTTGGAAGAAATCAGCTAGCTTGACAATAAGTTTCGCCGTATGGCAAGAAGGTTACTTATAAATCGTGAACGTCAGTACATTCATAGATGAAGCTCAAACATTAGACTATCTAGGCTTCAGGCAAAGACAACCATTATAAATAAGATTCGAGCCGTTGTTATCAATGCAACTGAGGAATGCGAAAAAACATCGGAAGAATGTGCAACAAGCGCTGGGAACAGCCTCGACAGTGAACACGTGAGAAAGACGCCAGTTCTCAAGTCATGGTCTAGTTCATGCAAGATATCCAATTCGCTCTGGGAGGCATGGCCACGAGACGACGATCAATCACTGAATGGATTTGCAAATTTAGTCCGCCAATGACAACGTCGAGAGAAGGAACAATTCGAGAAGTCTGTGAGCGAAACAGAGTGATGAGAAGTGGAGAGTCGGTGAGACAGCGCGAAAGCAAAAAGATATGGAGGCTCGGTCACCCATCACCTTCTTAGTCTGTTGACTTTGATTCCGATCCTTACTCCCATTCTAATGTTCTCAGTCATTTTATGACTTATTCTTCTCCTGTTCCATGTTAAATGGACGAATGGACGAATTCTTAGGGTCCAGTGCTTGGGAGCGAAACACTCGACTGAGGATTGCTATTCTTTGCCTGACATCTGCCCCCTGTCACTGCGACCTCACTGCTTTGGCTATGGCAACGCAGGGGGAGCAGTCAACGCGGAGACCGTAATTGGGTCTCGCCTTAAAGAGGCTGCCAGACTCGCCCCACACTTAGTCGCGTCGAAGCCCACTCAAATAGGCTTTGAGATGTGTAATTTTATGTAGAAAAGGTAGTATAATTAAAGCCAACACTCCGTGTTTTTAATCATCTAATCAGTCTGTTACATTCGCTTTCGAACTCCAATCCTGTGCCAACCCCTTCTACAAAGGTACCTCTTCAATCTTCACCTTATCAGTCCTCAATTTTCAACATTTTTCTGTAGCACCACATCGCAATGCTTCGATTCCCCATCTTTTCCGGTTTTTCCACAGTCCACGTTTCACTGCCATACAGTGCTGCCCTCCAAGTGTAGATTCTCAGAAATTTCTTTCTCAAGTTAAGGTCTACGTTTAATGCTAGTAGACTTTTCTTGGCCATGACTGCCCTTTTTCCCAGTGCTAGTCTGCCTTTTACGTCCGTCTTGCTCCTGACGTTGTGGGTTATTTTGCTGCCTAGGTAGCAGAATTCCTTTAATTCATCTACTTCCTGATCGGCACTGCAGGTATTACGTTTCCCGCTGTTCTCACTTCTACTAATTCTTGTTACTGTCGTCTTCCTTCGATTTACTAATTCATGTTCTACACTTCTTAGACTGTTCATTCCACTTAACAGATGTAATTATTCTTCACTTTTACTGCGGACAACAATTTTATCTTTGATATCCTTTCAAAGTGAATGTAATTCTACCCTTGAACTTATATTTTCGTCATTGCTTCTTCTATGTTCTGATTGAACAATAGGAGCGAAAGACTACGCCCCTCACTTACACACTTTTTAATCCGAGCACTTTGTTCTTGGCCATCTATTCTTATTATTCTTCCCTCGTGTCTTTTGCACATACTGTATATTACCCGTCTCTGCCTATAGTTTACGTCAATTTTTCTCAGAATTTCCAACATCTTGAACCGCCTCACACTGTCTAGCACTTCTTCCAGATCGACAAACCCAATGAACGTGCCTTGACTTTTCTTCAACCAACTGCAACGTCAGAATTGCCTCTGTGATGCCCTTACCTTTTCTGAAGCCGCGCGGGGTAGCCCCGTGGTCTTAGGCGCCTTGCCACGGTTTGCGCGGCCGCCCCCGTCGGAGGTTCGAGTCCTCCCTCGTACTTGTGTGTGTGTAGTCCTTAGCATAAGTTAGTTTTAGTTAGATTAATTAGTGCTCAAGCGTAGGGACCGATGACCTCAGCAGTTTGGTCCCACTGGAAATTACCACAAAAATTGCTACCGTAACCACATAAATGGCAAGTCCAAACACCCCTAGACCCATAAATTCTATAAACCAACGTGGATAAACGTTTTGTTGCTACTTTCCTCAACGATTTTAGAAATTCTGATGAAGTGACATCCAACTCTACTGCCTTATTAGATCTAAAGTTTCCCAAATCTCTTTTAAATTCTGATTCTAATTCTGGATCCCATATCTCTTCTATACCGGCTTCTGTTTCTTCTTCTGTCACGTCACCAGCTCCATCTCCCCCCTCATAGAAGCCTTCAATATACTCTTTCCACCTATCCGCTCTCTCCCCTGCAGTTCACAGTGAGACTCCCATTGCGCTCTTAGTATTACACCCTTTCTTTTAATTTCACCGAAGTTTGTTTTGACTTTTCTGTATCCTGAGTTACTACTTTGGACATTCAATTCTTTTTCGATTTCCTCGCATTTTTCATATAGCCATTTCATCTTAGCTTCGCTGCACTTACTATTTATTTCATTCCAAAGATACTTGTATTTCCATATATTTCTATACTTCACTGAACGTGTGTGTACTTCCTTCTTTCATCAATCAACTGAAGTATTTCTTCTGTTTCCAATAGTTTCCTCCCATTTTCCTTCTTTGTGCATACGTGTTTCTGTCCAACTTTCGTGATTTCCCTTTTTAGAGATGTCCGTTTCTCTTGACTGAGCTGTCCCTTATGGCAGTAACTTCAGCCTCAGAGAACTTCAAATGGATCTATTCTTTCCTTAGTACTTCTTTACAACACTGATTCTTCTTGACTAGTCTCTTAAACTTCATCATGCTCTTCATCACTACTAAATTGTGATCTGAGACTAGGTCTGCTCCTCGGTAGGCCTTAGACTCCAGTATCTGATTTCATACTCTCTGTCTGACAAATGATGTTATGTAAGTGATATCTTTCTGTATCTGCTGACCTTTACCAAGTGTACCTCATCCTCTTGTAATTCTCAAGTAGATTATTCACAATTACTTGCTGAAATTTATTGCAGAACTCAATTAGTCTTTCTCCTTTCTCATTCCTAGTACCAAGCCCATATGTTCCTGCAATCCTTTCTTCTACTCCTTCATCTACAACCGCGTTGCAAACCACCACGACATTTAAAATTTTATCTTCTTTTACGTACTGAGTTACCCGTTCAATATACTCATATACTCTCTATCTCTTCATCTTCGGCTTATGACGTCGACTTGTATACCTGATCTATGGTTGTCAGTGCTGGTTTTCTGATGAGAACGAACCATTCACTGAATTGTTCACAGCAACTCACCCTGTACCCTACTTCCAAAACAGTGGTTAGCACACTGGAATCGCATTTGGGAGGACGAAGGTTCAAACCTGCGTCTGGGCATCCTGATTTAGGTTTTCCGTGATTTGGGAATCGCTCCAGGGATATATCGGATGGTTCTTTTGCAATGGCACGGCCGATTTCCTTCCCCATCCTAGACAGAATCTGAGCTTGTACTCCATCTCTAATGACCTCGATACTGACATGACATTAAACCGAACCTGCCTTCCTTCCTTCCTATTCACAATAAATGCTAGTCCTATTATACCCACTTCCGTTGCCGGCCGGAGTGGCCGAGCGGTTCTAGGCGCTCCAGTCTGGAACCGCGAGACCGCTACGGTCGCAGGTTCGAATCCTGAATCGGGCATGGATGTGTGTAATGTCCTTAGGTTACTTAGGTTTTAGTAGTTCTAAGTTCTAGGGGACTGATGACCTCAGATGTTAAGTCGCATAGTGCTCAGAGCCATTTGAACCACTTCCGTTGCTGTTGTATCGCCCTGTACTCACGCGACCAGATATTCTCGACTTCTTTCCATTTCCCTTCACTGGCGCCCATTATATTTAGACTGAGCATTAGCAAATTCCATTTCGTATTTTATAGCTTCCCTATCATGTTCAAAATTTCGGCACTCCATGCCAAGACTCGCAGAACGTTGTCCGCTAGTTATTCATTTTTTTGGTCATGGTCACCTCCCTCTTGGCAGTCCCCAGCAGCAGGCTACAGCCGGTTCTGGGACACTTCTGGTATCACATTGACATGAAAATTAAATAAATTGTGACAGCTGATTGATGTATGACCCCAAACTACCGTTCTCCTAATTGGTTATTCACTTAACACTTCCCCCTCCCCCTCTGTTAAACCATTTGTTCTGTTAATTGATTTATGACCCCCTGGGGGTATTCTGTACTAGCATCACCATGGATACTTTTGACAACTAAATATAAAGTACAGAAACTATATGGATATTTGTTAGAAGTGAAATATTATTCTGATACTAGAAACAGTGATGAAATCTGTAATTTAGTAAATATTTCGCCAGTGAATGCTAGAGACTGTGACAAGGATCTGTATAGAAGAACCCAACATGTAATCGCTGGCTGCTATCATTTAGTATACATAATCGTACGATAAGATTACCGCCCGGGGTACTATTTGTTTACTCTCTCTTGTTATTGTCTTGATGTTTTGTTCACTTGCTACTGATTCGAAGTACTCGATGAGAAGAATGGCGAATTGCTGTACTCAGGTCTGTTATTTCCTTATATTCGATTTATTGTGAAATAGAGTGAATGAATTAGTAGTAAACGTGGTTACGTTTTCATTTACAGAAACGTAATTCCGTCTTACCACATTCTTGAGTATTAAGCATTTTTAGCACACGCTGCTGCGGAGACGAACATAACATCGCTGGTATCGTTGTTGTCCACCATTAAGCGGAAATTTTAGTTTTCAGTAATTATTTATGAGATAGCTCAACCTACAGCGCACGGACTGTTATATTTTGATTCCATAGGAGATCCGAAGTCTGACTCTCACAAATATATTTCTACAAATGCTATAGAACTGATGCAAGTGAGAAGTTAAAGAGTCGGTAACGGCTTGGATCAAGACTTACGGTAAAATAATTAATTGCCAGTTTATGCTGGTGTAAAGATGAAAGGTATTCTACCTTAACGACATTACTAATTTATGGAGGAAATTTTGCAGTTCTGAAACTGTGTTTTTTGGGGTGACTAATTCATACTCTATGTGCACATAGATAGAGATACTTAAGCCACGAAATTGATTTTCTTGCATAGACATGCTGAAATGCTTTCACTTGTATCGGAAAAAAGAGTTAAGCTCTAAGTACTTTCAATAAATTAAGTACTGAGTACAAAAGTGGACAGATTTTATTTCTGCGGCCTACGTGTAATGCAAAAGTGTGCTAACATAAACCCACGGAATTACTTTTTAACGTTTGCAGATGAAGTATTAAACTTTGTGATTTTAAAAAGTGTACGGTCTTTAAACATTTGTAATGTATACCACTTGCAAAAAACATTTAGTGTCCATGACAACCGTAATTTCTCCTACTAAAAGACACCAACTAACAGAACAAAATAGTAATATTTTCCAGTTTGAGCGTGCAAAACTCGAGCCTCTGAAAGGAGTAATTTTATTTGTATACATTTGTTGTATGCTGTACTTGAGAAAGAGATCAGTCCTGACATGAGGAAAAAGCCAGCTCGAAGTTTAGGACTGTACGCCACAAACAAGATGTTCAAGGTAGAGGTAAGGTCGGCAGTGTATAATTTCACACTGTCGAGAAATAACTGATTGTGGATGGACGGCAGAACTACGGTAAGGGTAGTGACATATTTCAGTCAATAGCACTGAATCATTTATATGTGTTTTTCTGTGACATTTTTTTGTATAAGGTTTTATTCCATTTTTTGTTTGTTTATGTATTGCGAAGACTTGCTGTGGCCTGTGTAACTAAAATGGTAGGATTAAGAAAAGAAGTAGAACAGCAAGCTGGCCAAGGCTTATCTGATACTGAAACTGTGCCACCAACAGAGCACGAATCTGAAAATTTTGAAGAATTTACCTATGCCGGTAATCTGCCAGAATCCGAAATGCTAAGTGAAATAGGTGAACCGTCTTTTACCAGTGGCAGTACGACGGAAATCAGTAGTGATACTGCATCTATAAAGCAAAGTGATCATAGGGAGACTGACAGATTATCGAATGTGGCTCTTGGTTCGCCCATAGCTGATCCTTTCGCTGAGCTCTTATGTAAATTACAAGAGAGAGACGAAGAATACGAACGGTTACATGTCGAAAGACACAAACAACGTGACCGATTACTGAAAGAACGCAAAAGTAAAATCCTATAGGAAATTAAAGAAAATAGAGAAGCACACAAAGATTTGCCGGAACTTGTGCTAACTCTGTCAGCAAAAATAACTGCACAGCAGGATGAGCAATTAAAGGTAAAGGAGAATGTAGCATAAATCACCGAAAGGTTTTATAATTTAGCTACTGAAGCTAATGAAAGCGTAGAACGTAAAAATGAGGAAGAAGTTTAAGGAACATGGTGATAGCTCTAACCAATTGTTTCAGGCTAAGATAACAAAATAGCTGATCACGTTGAAACCCAAGTCAGAAATGCGATCCTACGCATAACGGGTGAAAACATAGATGATCACATTGTAAATCTGAGGTCTGTAACACTTGTGTCGGATGACACAGTGATGAGAGACAAAATTAACACAACAGTTTGGCAGCGGAATGCTCCAGAGCGTGTAGATACAGATAATTGTGCTAGGAAAGATAAGTGCGAACGTTCGTTAGGCATGCACAGACACAGATATGATAACGCATGCACTTCCCCGAGCGAACTAAGACAACAAAACATACGCAGCTATCCGTGCGGACAAATGCAGCAGAACACCTGTAACTTTCCGTGTTGGCGGATGCAACAAAATGCCTGTCATTCGAGCAGCTATAGTCACTGTCCGATGCAACACAATTCGGTTGCGGAGACAGTGCCTCCAATGTCAGATTTGGCGCTTGGAGAAAGTCTGATAAAGAGGACTCAGTTTCAGCCATTTATGGATGACGAAAATCTGTACTCCCTGTAGTTTTCATTAGTAGTTTTAAAAATATCTTGCCCAAAACATGGAATGAGATGCAAGAAATACATTTAACTTCGATTAATATATCAATAAGACTTGCTATTGGCATGAGCCAATATCCAACAGAGATATAATTAGATTTTCGAAGGTAAGACAGCCTCACAAAATAAAGGAGAAACTGATAAACGTGTCTGGGAGTGACACAAAACTGTTTGCCTGTGCTCGACTCTATGGATTTAATACAAGACGATTTAAAGCATTGTTGTAGGCACAGTAATGAAAATCTGCCTCCATCTAAGCGTGGAAAAAGGAACCATCGCCGCGTAACATCGGCAATGGTAACTGAAAAAATTTTTACAGTAATAATAATAATAATAGATCACATAATGACGTAGTACTAATGGAAACAACCACTTATTTAACAGGAAGAGGACACATGGGTAGGAATCACTCAAGTCCAAATAAGAAACCAAAAATGGAAAAACTCGAAGCATGGAGGCTATTCTGCTCCATGGAGTGAGTAACAGTCAGGCTTTAGACTTCAGTAGTAAGAATAGTGTGAATGGATTAAATCCGCAAGCACCTCAGTGGAACAACAACAACAGCAGTGAAAATGTGCGAACTGTGCAAGTAGCAGATATGCAGCAACATAGTCGGCCGCAATTTGATCTCCGTTGTTGGTCGTATGTAACAGTGAGAACAAAACGCCTCACGAAATTAGCAATGACGTTCATATGTTAAGGTAAAATGATGGCCTTGACGTACAAGAGTTAATAGGTAAACAACGATCCTGTCAAAAGGCAGACAAAGAATTAGTTCAAGCCAAAGTAGAAGGTAATATTAGAAGAGTACCTTTTAATATTATCATATACACAGGTGTTTCCACAAATGTGATGTGTGTGGATTTCAAAAAAGATTGTCCCAGATAGAGGTGCTGCCGGCAGTTGGTGAACAACTGAATGTGCTTTTGGCTACGGTCAGTCACCTTCAGGCTGCTGCCTCGAGATGCGACGGTGGTGTAGAATCTGGCGCGTCGCATGAGATACCTCAGTTGTCACTTGGTTTCCCAAAGGGCCCTACTTCCGTGGTACCTCCTAGTGCACCCGACGAGGTGGATCCGCCTTCACAGCAGGGTGAGTGCTGAGTGGTAACGCGTAAGCTTCGCTCGAGGCGGAAGGCCACTGTGGACACTGGTCGGCTGGCCTCGCCCATTAACCCTGTGAGCGGACAGCTGCCCGCTCCTTCAGCAGCGTCCCAGCGGGCACACTGGGGGAAGAGTTTACTCGTTATTGGGAGCTCCAATGTCACGCGCGATATGGGGCCCCTTAGGCAGATATCGTTCAGGTCTGGAAGGAAAGCCAGTGTGCACCCGGTACGTCTGCCGGTGGGCCTCATCCGAGATGTGGAGGCGGCCTTGTCTATGGCTACCCAGCGTGCAGCGTGCAGTCGTCTGCATGTTGCTGCTCACGTCGGTACCAACGACGCCTGTCGCAAGGGTCCTAAGACGATCCTCAGTTTGTACAGGTGGCTGGTAGAGCTCGCAGTTTTCAGCATTGTTCCCAGAGTTGATCGGAGTCCTTTGGTTTGGACCCGAGTGGAGGGTCTCAACCAAAGACTTCATCAATTCTGAGACTGTCTTAGCTACAGATTTACAGATCTGCGTTAACGCGTGGGGAGTTGTAGGACTTCCCTTGATGGTCAGGTGTGCACTACACAAAGGAAGCAGCTACTCGGGTAGCAGAATACTTGTGGAGTGCACATGACGGTTTTTAGGGTAGGAAATAGCTCGAGGTGCTGTGATGAACACTCGCCAATCGATAGGCAGCAACGGGAGTCAAAATGCGTTCTGAATAAAGACACTTAGACTGTCACCATTTTATCAGTAAACCGTCGAAATATTCGTAATAAAGGTCCCGAATTTACTGCCCTCCAGGGAATTTCTGAGATATTTAACCAGTCGTGGAATGTACACCGTAAAGCCAGATCAAAGGCCATAAGAGGAGAAGTGTGAGTTGCAGTTGACAAAAATATTGTTTATATTGCGGTCGAAGTTTAGTTTGACAGTGAAGCCATCTGGTCGTTGTAACAGGTCTAGGTGAAACCAAGTTAATTGTTGGATGTTTTTATCGGCCACCCGATTCTACCCGATTCTACTGTGACAGTTCTAGAGTCATTCAAAGGAAGTCTACGGTCAATAGCGCGTAAATACCCAGATCATTCAATATTGGTTTGAGGTGACTTTAACATGTCGAGTATAGGCTGGGATGTCTATGGATTCATGGCAGGTTTTACAGACAGACAGTATTGCGAAATACTTTTGAACACATTTTCTGAAAATTGTCTTCGGCAGCTAGCTCGGCAGCCCACACGCAATGGAAATATCTTACATCTTGTAGTTACAAATAGGCCGGACCATATCGACAATTTCAGTATAGCAAACACGGATTAGCAATCATGATGACATTATAGCAACGATGACTACAAAAGTTAATAAATCAGACAAGAAGGCTAAGGAAGTGTTTCTGTTAGACAGAGCAGATAAGCAGCTATTAACATCTCACTCAGACAGTGAACTGGAATCACTTAGTTCCAGTAAGATGGACGTAGAGGAATTATGGACAAAGTTTAAGCAGATTGTAAATCGAGATCTGAACAGTTATGTGCCTAGTGAGTGGATGATGGATGGAAAACACCAAGCACAGTTTAATAATGAAATTAGGAAAGCGCCGAGGAAGCACAGGCTGTTACACTCTCGGTTCAAAAGGGAATCGATTAATGACGACAAACGAAGGCTGGTAGAGATTCCTGCTGTGTGAAAAGGTCTATGCGCGAAGCATACAACAACTACCGCCGTCACACCTTAGCAAAAGATCTGGCAGAGAATCCGAGAAAATTCTGGTCGTATGAAAACCGGTAAGCGGGTCTAAGGATTCCATTCAGTCCCTTGTTGACCAGTCTGGTGTCTCAGTTCAAAATAACAAAACGAAAGCTGAAGTTTTAAATTTCATATTCAAGAAATCGTTCATACAGAAGAATCGCACTGTCATTTTGGCCATCGGACAGACTCCCGTATGGACAACATAGTAATAAGTATACCTGACGTTGAGAAACAGGTGAAGGAATTGAAAGCAAATAAATTAATAGGTCCTGCTGGGATCCAAGTTAAATTTTACATAGAGTACTGTATGGCATTAGCCCCTCACCTCACTTGCATTTATAGAGAATTCCTCGTCCAGAGCAAAGTCCCAGGTGACTTCAAAAAGCGCAGTTGACTGCAGAATATAAGGAAGGTAAAATAACGGACCCCCAAAATTACAGAGCAATATCTCTAACTTCTGTCTGCTCCAGAATCTGTTACCATATTCTCAGTTCGGATGTGATAAACTTTCTTGAGACTGAGACGCTTATGTGCACGAATCAGCATGGTTTTGGAAAGCATTGCTCATGGGAAACACAGCTTGCCCTTTTTCCCCGTGATGTGTGGAGAGCTATGGATGAGGAGCAACAGGCAGAGTCCATATTTACAGATTTCCGATAATCATTTGACACGGAACCCTATTGCAGGCTGTTAACGAAAGTACGAGCACATGGAATAAGTTCACAGATATATGACTGGCTTAGAAGACTCCTTAAATAATAGAACCCGGTATGTTATTCACGACAGCGAGTGTTCATTAGAGACAAGGATATCGTCAGGAGTGACCCAGGAAAGTGTGATAGAAACGCTGTTGTTCTCTATATACATAAATGACTTGGCTGACAGGGTGAACAGTAATCGGGGGTTGTTTGCTGATGATGCCGTGGTGTACGGCAATGTGTCGAAGTTGAGTGACTGTAGGAAAATATAGGACGACGCCGAAAAAATTTCCAGTAGGTGTGATGAATGGCAGCTAGCCCTAAATGTGGAAAAGTGCAGGAGAATGTGGATGATTAGGAAGATCAAACCTGTAATGTTCGGATACAGCACTGCTTGTGTGCTGCTTGATATAGTCAAGCCGTTTAAATATCTGGGCATAAAGTTGCAAAGCAATATGAAATGGAACGATCATGTGAGAACTGTGGTGGGGAAGGTGAATGGCCGACTTCAGTTTACTGGGAGAATTTTAGTAAAGAGTTGTTCACCTTTAAAGGAGACCGCATGTAGGACTTTGGTGCGACCTATTCTTGAGTGCTGCTCGAGTGTTCGCGATCCGTACCAGGTCGCATTGAAAGAAGACATCGAAGCAATTCAGGGGTGGGTTGCTAGATTTGTTACAGCTAGGTTCGAACAACACGTTAGTGTAACGGAGGTGCATCGGGAACACAAATAGGAATTCCTAGAAGGAAGGGGACGTTCTTTTCGAGAAACACTATTGACAAAATATAGAGAGCCGAGATTTGAAGCCGACTGCCCAACGCTTCTGCTGCCGCTAACATACATTGAGCGTAACGACCACGGAGATAAGATACAAGAAATTAGGGCTCATAGGGAGGCGTACAGACAGTCGATTTTCTCTCGTTCTGGTCACGATTGGAACAGGAAAGGAAATGAAAAGTAGTGGTACAGTGTATCCTCCACCATGCACCGTACGTAGGCTTGCAAGTTATCTATGTAGATGCAGATGTAGATACAAAAGTTAGCAACTTTACCAGTTAAGAACTGCCATGTAACGGCTGCTATCGGTGCCCAATCACAGCTGATGTGATATCAGGCACAAGTTCGAATTTAGGTGGGCGAGGAATTTATACAAAGTACCTTTCTCGTAAACCGGGGACTCTGGGTCCTTTGTATACTGGGCTGTGAATGTCTCATAGACAGAGCGGAACTTTGATCTCGCTCGTAGAGAGATCACTATAATCAACCGAGGCAAAAGAGTACCACTGGCATTAGTTAGGACGAAAGAAAAGCATGGTAGATACTGTCGAAATGTTAAGATTTTATGTAGGAGGTCTAGTGCACTGCATATTTGCAACACTACTCACACGATGGGAAAGCAAGGCGTCCCAGATTTGGGAAGCTGTCGAGATAAAGACTCGTGAATCAGATTACCCATCCACTACCCAAAAAAATGATTTGAAACACCTTCTATAGGAATTCTGAGGAACACGCTATCATCAAAGGGCAGGAGTAACAAACTGAAGTGGTGCCACACGATACATATTCTCATGCTAATTATTCAGTTCTGTGGGCCAATAGAGAGGATGTTACCAAAGAAATCCGAAAGATTTATGAGGGGGTGTCATCGAGCCTTCGCTACCACCATGTAGGAACCCTTCAGTTGCCGAGGCAAGGGCTGGTGGAAAGTTACGTTTAGTTCCGGACGCCAGAGAGATAAACGAAATAAACTTGACTGTACTTACCAGACCAGAGGATCTAGAAGAACAAATACAGAAGTTCTTTGGTGTTAAATTCCTCACCTCGGTGAACTTAAACCCTTGTACTGCAAATCTTATTGGCAAAAGAATATAGGAAGTATGTTTCGTTTAAATTTTGTTGGTGAAATTATCAGTTTCGGGTTTCGCAGTTCGGACCGAAAGTAAGTTCCGGAGTCTTTATAACCGTACTTGATACAGTAATAGGACCAGAACTACTTGATTATGTGACATTTTAAGTAGATGATCTGCTGACTGCAGCGTCCACGTAGGAGGAACACCTTGAGATCCTATAAAAGGTACTGCGAAAGTGTAATGACGGGCCTTGAAAAAATTCAGCCGACAGCAGACGAAGTTTCTACGATACACAATGTCACCTACAGGTACTCGTAATAGTGTCTGATTCTAAGAAGCTAAAAGCGATTGAGGAATTTCCAAGACCTCAGACAAACAAACAATTATGAGCATTCATCGGAACTATGTCGTTCTTTCAATAGGTTTTTGTTCAGGTCAGGTATCTATAGACTTGGAGAACTTTAACCGTGTCTCGTCATTCCTTAGTACTTTCGTATCCAACTTCTTTGCGTATTGATTCCTCTGATTAAAGTCTTGAACTTAAGCCCACTCTTCATCACTACTATATTGTGATCTGAGTCTATGTCTGCTCTTGGGTATGCCTTACAATCCTGTATCTGATCTCGAATCTCTGTCTGACAATGATGTAATCTAAGTGAAATCTTCACGTACAACCCTGCCTTTTCGAAGTATACATCCTCCTCTTGTGATTCTTGAAGAGAATATTCGTTATTACTAGCTAAAACTTGTTACAGAACTCAATTATTCTTTCCCCTCTGTCATTCCTTGTCCTAAACCCATATTCTCCTGTAAACGTTCCTTCTACTCTTTCCCCTACATCTGCATTCCAGTCTTCCATGACAATTGGATTTCGTCTCCCTTAACGTACTCTATTACCTTTTCAGTATGCTCATACACTTTCTCTATCTCGTCACCTTCAGCTTGCGACGTCGGCATGTATAACTGAGCCATAGTTGTCGGTGTTGGTTTCCAGTCGGTTCTGATAAGAACAACTCTATCAATGAACTGTTCACAGTAACACACTCTCAGCCCTACCTGAATATTCATAAAGAATTCTACTCCCGTTATACCATTTTCTGCTGCTGTTGATATTACCCTGTACTCACCTGCCCAGAAATCCTTGTCTTTTTTCCACTTCACTTCACTGACCTCTACTATTGAGCTTTTGCATTTCCGTTTTCAGATTTTCTAGTTACCCTGTCACGTTCAAGTTTCTGACATTCCACGACCACTAGTCGTAGAACGTTGTAATTCCATTAATTATTCAGTCTTTTCCTCATGGTAACCTCCTCCTTGGCTGTCCCCTCCCGTAGATCTGAATGCGGTACTATTCCGGAATCTTTTGCCAATTGGGAGATCACATGACACTTCTTCAACTACAGGCCACATGTCCTGTGGATACACGTTACGTGTCTTTAATGCAGTGGCTTCCATTGCATTCCGCATCCTCATGCCGTTGATCTTTGCTGGTTCTTCCACCTTTAGGGGCAGTTTCCCATCCCTAGGACAAGAGAGTGCCCTGAACCTATGTCCGCTCCTCCATCCTCTTCGACAAGGCCTTTGACAGTCTTCGGCCGCCAATGCGGATTATTAATCAAAATTAAGCAGCGAAGGGATTCGAACATTTTCTGATTATGAATCGAAGATGCTACCCCCAGACCACGGGCGCAAATCCAAACACGTCTATGATCCGGTAAATAGAACCACCTAGGACCTTGTGACTAATATGGGGATTTTCCCATTTGACTATACAGATAGTACAGCAAAACTCAACGAAACCTGGCTACCAGACATAACTGCATTCTCCAGAAACCTAGCAGGCGATGCCATATCGGACGCAAGGTATGAACATGACATGAATGTCTGGCGGGAATTCAGTATCTCCACTTTAGCAGAATACACACACGATAAATTGTGGATTTTATGCATTACCACATATTTTCTTTTATTGCATGGCACCTGGGTTGTTTTGGGATCCAATGCTCAAGAAAACAAAGCACAGCGTCGAACTATTGACGATTGCTGAGATTCTTTTTTTCTTTGAGTGAGGGTTCCTTGGGGGACTTTGTCAATGTGTCCATAGGCACATCAAGACAAATAACCCACGGTTGCGTGATAGGTTCAACACATCCCTTGATTCGGGTTACATCACGTACCTGGATGTAAATAACTTATACAGGCACTCACCGCACTGATAACTGCCGATTGGCGAGTTTAGACGGATGCCCAAAAACGAATGCAAGAGATTAGATGTAAACATCAAAGGGGTTATGGCGACTAATTCAGATGTAGAGCATGTGGTGGACACAGAACACACATACGGTATTAGCTTGCATGATACACACACCAATATCCCCGCTGTGTTCGGAGCAACTAGTTCCACGAGAAGCCTCCACCGCAAAACTGATGCAATGCTTGGGCTTAAGCAGAGATATATTATTCATTATCGTAATCTCCAGCAATGTCTCAGCTTGGAGATAGAGATGGTTAGAATCACCCAGGCTATTTCTTTGAGCACCCCCCTGATTGAAGGAGTATATTGCTTTGAATATGAGACAGTGAGTTTCTGCAATGTGTGACTTTGAGAAAGATTTTTTAAGTTAATGAATAATGAAATATTCGACGAACCAATGGGAAATTTGAGGGAACGACGTGAAATTAAAACATAACTCAATGGAACGGGCTTTGGAGTGTAAGAAAGTCTCAGACAAAATATTAAATGGGTCACCATATTTAATAAGAACTTCGTTGCTGTGGAGATGACAAAGACAGCTGTAGTATTTATGAAGCCTATTTATGTGGGCATGTGAATACTAGACTTATCCAAACCCCACATGTACTGCTTTCATTATGATTTTGCGAAAAATCATTTCACAGATCCTAAATTGCTTTATATGGATGAAGATATCTTCATCTGTTGTGTGAAGAACTGCAATACATTTGACGAAATGAGGTAGCACGGTAATGAATTCGACATGTCCTCATACATGACAAATAATCCTTATGGTGCTATTGCATGGAGCAAGAAGGTTATCAGCCTTGTGAAAGACGAGGCGAATGGATTGCTGATTGTGGAATCTGTACACCTGCGATAAAAAGGTAAGCCTGTCGCATATTGGAAGGTGTCAGCCAGAGGTAGGCTAAGGTTGTGCATCATGTGGTATCGAGTGCCTGTCAGAGACTATTTGCAGTGGCTGTAGAGCAGTGTTCAAGGTGCTGCACTGCAACCGCCGTATAAAGTACAGCGAAGAAGTATTCAGTCGAGAGGATAAGAAGTGTACACTGTGCTGCAGTCAAAAATCGGTCTTTCGTCTCATGACGATAAAAGGGTCATTTGTACTCACACAGTTCACGTGTAGCGAGAGAATGGGTGGGCTACTCTGATTGAGTGAGAGGGAGAGATTGAGTGAGAGAGAGAGAGAGAGAGAGAGAGTGCGTGCGTGAGTGTGTGCGTGTGGAATAGTGTAAGTAACTGCATGTGTGTATGTGTGTGTGTGTGTGTGTTTTGTGTAAATATTTGTATATTTATGTGAGGAATATGTACTGTGTTCACACACTTGTAAATAAATATGTGTGTGTGTGTGTGTGTGTTTGTGTGTGCTGTGAAAAGTATTAAAGAAGTAAAAAAAAAAGTTTAAAGAATGTAAAAAGGAAATAAACAAACGTACATCATCTAAATATTTATTTATTCAAACATGGCATATGTGTATTGAATACATACATGTGAATAAATCTACGCACCATGTGTATCATGTAAACAGAATAGTTTTTTGAGTTGTTAGCTGCCACCATCTTTCCAAGACTGATCAGTTTTTAAATGTATGTAGCTCACAGTCAACTAGAATTATTGTTCAACCTACTGGGACTGTGGAATTTAATTGTAGTAGCAAAGCATCTTCATATTAGTTTTTAGCATAGATTTACAAAAAAAAAAAAAAAAATTAAATATTCTCATCCAGTGCTACTGGAAAACAATATAAAAATATCCTCAACATGTCTTACTGTTGAGTTGTTTTTACCTAGTTATTAGTAACAGCATGTAAGTTAAAACTTAAGAACAGAACTGTGCCTCGAGAATAGGTCTATGCCTCAAGAACTGAATTGTATCTCAAGAACTGAACTGTATCTCAAAAATCAAATTGTATATAGGCGAATTAAATAAATAAATAAATAAATCGTTACCATAAATCTTTCTTGTTGTTACTTAAAAAATATCAATCACCTATTCCATATTATATGTAGGAGATGTACATGATACAAATGACGTTAGTTTTCTGAAAATGATTGCTGTTAATGTGATCAATTTTAAGATGTAAGATAACAAGATACATAAATGGTTGCATGGGATTACGCCTATCACGCTACGCATATTGGCTTATGGAAATAAGAGGCACAAGACCATGTCCGCTTTCAAAGACACATAGGTAACATGTCTAAAGTTAAATCCCCCGGCCTTGGAGAAAACCACGGACTTTGGACGAAACGGTATACTATCAAAGTGGAAGTAGGGTGAATTTAGCAAAAAAAAGTACACACAGTGTGTGGAGTAAAAAATAATTTATTTCTTATCCAACTTAAAAGTAATTTTACAATTTCATAAGCAGACACTATTGTCACACATATTCTTGAGTCGATGGAGAGCAATAGAATTCCAGGTCTCGTATGGAAGGAAGCTTGTAGATTCGACACATCCATGAGACCTTCTCTCCTTCCCCTTTGTGTAGATGATGGTATCTGTGTGTTCGAATAATCGAAGCGACGTCACCATACCTTTATAGGGTATGCGAGGATAATCCAAGTAATTCGGTGGTAGAAATGTGTTAACCACTTTGCAGACATCCACGTTGTAGCGCCCTTCACATCCTTGAAAGGCATCGGTGATGCAATGTTTACTGAGAATGTCTCTATAATTCGTCATCTTCTGTATATGCAACGAATCCAACGTCTTCAAATATAAACAGTCTACCTTCATAGAAACCCTGGACGTTTACAGTGATGTTCGCACCTTGAGATACTATCGTAGTTTGCTCTGGGTTTGGCACAGCACGTGTTCATTTACACAGCTCTACGCACAGTACCAGTGTAAGCGGGCAGTAGTTACCCAGACGGTCATGTAGAACTAGAACATACTTTGCAGTGTGTTCTGGGAAATATGCCGAAGACTCAAATTCAATTCGCACATCTATAGGTCCACTTTTAATTATCTTCTCCTGTTTCGACCGGTGTATTACGATAGTTCGCCCCAGATACTTCAGTTTCCGCGGACTGAGCAGACATCCATCCTTTTCATAGTATGAAGCACGGGACCTCGCATATATGTCAAATACTAGACGGTGTACATTTTTATCCCACTGCAAGTGCAAATTATCATATGGGTAGAATTCCGAGTTCAGGTAGACTCCGAAATTAGATAACTTGCAATTATCAAATTTGATGGAATTATTTGCGGTATTCCCTATTCTATTGGTCTGAAACACAAGTATGATGAATGTGGAGGTATCCCGCTCAGTGGCGGATGGTTTATCTGCTTGTAGTCGGTAGCACATGGTACTTGAAAATCTCACATGAATTGAAACATAACTGTAGTAATACACCAGCATTCAGAACTTTTAAAAGCTTAAAACGCAGCTCACTTAACACTGTTATGTGGGGTTTTCGATATTATTTTATTGGTAGTGATCTCGTTCTCCTCTTGAGCCCCTTGAATAGATGAGTTGTTGTCCACTGTACTCACCACCAGAATAAGTTCCTGTTTAGTATTCAGAACAATTCGCCGCATGTCCCCAAAATATCCCATAAGCAATTTTAAAGATATACAGGCAGTAAATCTCATATGCTCTTCCACTGTAATATCCACTGGCTGGTCAATGAACCATCCAGCTTGTCCTAAATCGTTCAGATCTGAGGGAGAAGCAGAGCCACGCATTTTAAAAGTTGATGTTGTCCCTACACTGCGTGTATGGTCAATCTCGACCTCGATAACTTCATATACTATCTCGAGAAACAGGAAAGTTAAAGCATTAGTTGTATGGTTTGATGCCACTGCAACAGTGTCATCCATTTTCGTAAACGATCGATCAAGATATATGAAATTCTTAAACGGGAGGGTTAAAGCGTCTTGGAGTCGGATGGCAATCCTAATTTCATCGTTCTTGATGCATAAGATTTATACGAGACGTATTCCTGGCGTATAATACGTTCGTCATATGCCACTGGGCTAGTTATATCAACTGACGTCATTGTATGGCTTCAAACCCACTGATTTAAGAAACTAGTAGCTTGCATATGCTTAGAACTTGTTGTTCTGTTGTGAAGTGCCTCAGTGCACATTGTGCAGTTTAGTTTTATACCCTACGCCCATCCTGTTTTCGCTGACGCTATGGGGATGCTGCGATCCTTGACTGCTTGAAGGTAGTCGATTCTGCGTCCAACAGGTCCCGTCTGGCTGGAGGCAACCACCGCTTCTGGGGCACTGCACGTTCAAGGTCGCTGCTGGTTCCGCTTTAGATAGCCCTACAATGATTTCCTCATCGCGAAAATCAACAAGTTAATTACCCAGGTCAACAAGAAGTAGCTCCAAATAATACAGAGCCTCAACTGTTAATGGGAAGTAAATAGCATTTGTAAGGGTCGCAACCATCTTATACCCATAAATTGTATGAATCAGACTGTTGTTGAGATAAGTTTGTTGTAATGTTACGCTAGACACGGACTGTAGTGACAGGGAGGATACCCACTGACTCGTCGGATCTGCGGAATTTATTAGAAACCTTCTTCGAAACCTGGTCTTTTGTGAAACCCAGTAGCTGTTCTATTGATCCTTTCTCGTCAAAGTCAATCGTTGCTCTTGTTGTCTTTATTTCATATTGAAGTTTACTGATGTTTGCAAGTAGCGCAATTCCTTTCTCAGACAGTTTTAAAACTTCATATCAATCGTCAATATCTTTTGTATCAGGTTCTATTTCCATAATTTCTTATGTACCATTAATTTTTATATGACGCTTTTTGTTAGCCTCTGTGATATTCAGAATGCTGTTGTAACTCTCCAGTGCACTCAGCCCAATACTCCACTCCCCGTCGCTTAAACCAATGTTGGGAGAAGCAATTCGCGCGTTATACTGTTTTTAAAGTCAGAATATACATCACATCTGAACCTCGACTGACGGGTGAATGCTTAATACATGTCTTGCATGCTTCTCCGTAAACATTAGGAGGAACATGATGCGCAGAAGCCCACAGAAGTTGGTATTAAAGTCATGGTAACGATGAAATTTGTAGAATACACTTCTTCTGTCGGTGAAGTATTGCTGTAACACTTCTAGCTTCTTCAAATCTCGAAATGAATAGAAATAGTACGTGTTATACACTATGTGATCAAATGTATCCGGACACACCTGAAAACATACGTTTTTCATATTAGGTGCATTCTTCTGCCACCTACTGCTAGGTACTCCATATCAGCGACCTCAGTAGTCATTTGACATCGTGAGTGAGCAGAATGTGGCGCTCTGCGGAACTCACGGTCTTCGAACTTGGTCGGGTGATTGGGGGTCACTTGAGTCATACGTCTTTGCGCGAGATTTCCACACCTCTTAACATCTCTAGGTCCACTGTTTCCGATGTGATAGCGAATTGGAAACGTGAAGGGACACGTACAGCACAAAAGCGTACAGGCTGACCTCGTCTGTTGACTGACCGAGACCACCGACACTTGATGAGGGTCGTCATGTGTAATGGACAGACATCTATCCAGACCATCACACAGGAATTAGAAACTGCATCAGGATTCACTGCAATTACTATGACAGTTAGGCGGGAGGTGATAAAACTTGGATTTCATGGTCGAGCGGCCGCTCATAAGCCACACATCACATCAGATAATGCCAAACGATGCCCCGCTTGGTGTAAGGAGCGTAAACATTGGACGATTGATCAGTGGAAAAACGTTGTGTGGAGTGACGAATCACGGTACAAAATGTGGCGATCCGATGACAGGGAGGCCGGCCGGTGTGGCCGTGCGGTTCTAGGCGCTTCAGTCTGGAACCGCGCGACCGCTACGGTCGAAGGTTCAAATCCTGCCTTGGGCATGGATGTGTGGGGAGTCCTTAGGTTAGTTAGGTTTAAGTAGTTTCAAGTTCTAGGGCTCTGATAACCTCAGAAGGTAAGTCCCATAGTACTCAGAGCCATTTGAACCATTTTTGATGGCATGGTGTGGGTATGGCGAATTCCCAGTGAACATCATCTGCCAGCGTGTGTAGTGCCAACAGTAAAATTCGTAGGCGGTGGTGTTACGGTGTGGTCGTGTTTGTCATGCAGGGAGCATACACCCCTTGTCGTTTTGCGTGGCACTATCACAGCACAGGTCTACATTGATGTTTTAAGCACCTTCTTGCTTCCCACTGTTGAAGAGCGATTCAGGGATGACGACTGCATCTTTCAATACGATCGAGCACCTGTTCATAATGCACGACTTGTGGCGGAGTGGTTACACGACAATAACATCCCTGTGATGGACTGGCCTGCATTGAGTTCTGACCTGAATCCTATAGAACACCTTTGGGATGTTTTGGAATGCCGAATTCGAGCCAGCCCTCACCGACCGACATCGATACCTCTCCTCAGTGGAGCATTCCGTGAAGAATGTGCTGACATTCCCCAAGAAACGTTCCAGCATCTGATTTAAGGTATGCATGCGAGAGTGGAAACTGTCATCAAGGGTAAGGATGGGCGAACACCATATTGAATTCCAGCGTTACCGATAGAGGACGCTATGAACTTTTAAGTCACTTTCAACCAGGAGTTCGGATACTTTCGATCACATAGTGAATGTATTTTTTCCTGGCCACCAGATAAATCTAAATTCGCAGTTCCACATCCTCTGGATTTACACATAATCTTCGGTAATGGATACCTCATAAACACTCGTCAAAATCTTTGAATGCTGAATTTTTTCCTGACGAACTTGGGCAGATCTGTATTTGTAAGTGCTGAGTCTGATAGGGAAGCTAACGGCCTTTTGTTTTATTTGTTAAGAGACAGTAATTTCTTGTGCGGGTGTAGGTATAGTCCTTTTCCAGTGGCTACTGCTTTCATGATGCGGTTATGTCACCTTGTTTCCTGTAGCTGCTATTGGGAGTTCTGTGCGTTCTTCATTCTTCTGGCAACAGCCGCAGCACCACCAGCTAGCGAGCCCACTGCTGAGATACCTGCGGGGGCAGAAATGAAGAAGGGGGTACTTGCACCTGATGTCTTGGGTATCGACCGAATTATGGGTGCTTTAACCGGTTATTTATGCTTCAGGATACTTTTCGCTGCACACATCGCTGTCAAGATACAGTTTTTTAAACACCCCGGCACTGACTCCGTCATCTTCTATTTCTTCAGTGCACGACTTGTAGCGTTCTTAACTTACTTGAAATTCACACCCAAGCACAACTTAAATTTATCACGCTTAGTTTAATCAACTACAAATGCTGCGATGCGCAGTACTATAACAATATCCTTTCTCGCACGCATTTCCTTGGCTTTATCAGCTAAAATTCGAATTGTAGCGTGATATACGGGGAGATCTTTAGGTTCTGCATACGCATTGTAGTGTTCCGAACACGCCTCCCAAACGTTTTTGAAGCTTGTACCAGGTCCACGGTAGTTGTACCCCTGAATGAGCAATTCTACGGGACGTTTGTCGATAATACCACTTTCTCCCATAATGCTTCCCTTATCAAGCACGTTACGCTACTGTGCTGGTTGTGCACTGTGCACCTCATTAGATAGCAATTTGTCACCGTCAATCAAGCTGTTCTGTGTTGCTGAAAAACCAAGCCATTTAACTAGTGCTCTATTTCCTTGATGTCTTATGACAAGCTCTACGTGAAATACGTTTAGTTCTGAGCTCTTCCGCATTTCCTCGGTGTAAAATCATCCTGAAATTTCAGTGCCACTGCTGTCTTTTACGATGTAGCTTCTGGGATTCGTTTCCTGTACCTTGGATACTGTGACTATCTCACTCGACCAGTTTGGGAGATATGTCTTCTCAAACTCTTTCTTAGCTTTCTGTTTATTTGGATCCAGCATTTTAATACGATAGTACACTGTATCCACGAGTGCATTATCACGTACATCAATTGGCCTCATATTACTGTGATCTGTTTGGTTAAATAATACTGTGCAATTATTTCTGGGAGGATACCTGTCTATTTGTTTGAGCCACGAAGATTAAAACGATCAACATTTGACCTTTTATGGTTCTGTTAGACGTTCCACGATCTACATATACATCTACATCCATACTCCGCAAGCCACCTGACGGTGTGTGGCGGAGGTTACCTTGAGTACCTCTATCGGTTCTCCCTTCTATTCCAGTCTCGAATTGTTCGTGGAAAGAAGGATTGTCGGTATGCCTCTGTGTGGGCTCTAATCTCTCTGATTTTATCCTCATGGTCTCTTCGCGAGATATACGTAGGAGGGAGCAATATACTGCTTGACTCTTCGGTGAAGATGTGTTCTCGAAACTTTGACAAAAGCCCGTACCGAGCTACTGAGCGTCTCTCCTGCAGAATCTTCCACTGGAGTTTATCTATCACCTCCGTAAAGCTTTCGCGATTACTAAATGATCCTGTAACGAAGCGCGCTGCTCTCCGTTGGATCTTCTATATATCTTCTATCAATCCTATCTGGTACGGATCCCACACTGCTGAGCAGTATTCAAGCAGTGGGCGAACAAGCGTACTGTAACCTACTTCCTTTGTTTTTGGATTGCATTTCCTTAGGATTCTTCCAATGAATCTCAGTCTGGCAACTGCTTTACCGACGATCAACATTATATGATCATTCCATTTTAAATCACTCCTAATGCGTACTCCCAGATAATTTATGGTATTAACCGCTTCCAGTTGCTGACCTGCTATTATGTAGCTAAGTGATGAAGGATCTATCTTTCTGTGTATTCGCAGCACATTACACTTCTCTATATTGAGATTCAATTACCATTCCCTGCACCATGCGTCAATTCGCTGCAGATCCTCCTGCATTTCAGTACAATTTTCCATTGTTACAACCTCTCGATACACCACAGCATCATCTGCAAAAAGCCTCAGTGAAGTTCCGATGTCATCCACCAGGTCATTTATGTATATTGTGAATAGCAACGGTCCTATGACACTCCCCTGCGGCACACCTAAAATCGCTCTTACTTCGGAAGACTTATCTCCATTGAGAATGACAAGCTGCGTCCTGTTATCTAGGAACTCCTCAATCCAATCACACAATTGGTGTGATAGTCCATATGCTCTTACTTTGTTCATTAAACGACAGTGGGGAACTGTACCGAACGCCTTGCGGAAGTCAAGAAACACGGCATCTACCTGTGAACCCGTGTCTATGGCCCTCTGAGTCTCGTGGACGAATAGCGCGAGCTGGGTTTCACATGACCGTCTTTTTCGAAACCCATCTACAGAGTAGATTTCTAGTCTCCAGAAAAGTCATTATACTCAAACACAATACGTGTTCCAAAATTCTGCAACTGATCGACGTTAGAGAGATAGGTCTATAGTTCTGCACATCTGTGCGACGTCCCATCTTAAAAACGATGATGACCTGTGCCCTTTTCCAATCCTTTGGAACGCTACGGTCTTCTAGAGACCTACGGTACACCGCTGCAAGAAGGGGGGCAAGTTCCTTAGCGTACTCTGTGTAAAGTCGAACTGGTATCCCATCAGGTCCAGAGGCCTTTCCTCTTTTGAGCGATTTTAATTGTTTCTCTATCCCTCTGTCGTCTATTTCGATATCTACCATTTTGTCATCTGTGCGACAATCTAGAGAAGGAACTACAGTGCAGTCTTCCTCTGTGAAACAACTTTGGAAAAAGACATTTAGTATTTCGGCCTTTAGTCTGTCATCCTCTGTTTCAGTACCATTTTGGGCACAGAGTGTCTGAACATTTTGTTTTGATCAACCTACCGCTTTGACATAAGACCAAAATTTCTTAGGATTTTCTGCCAAGTCAGTACATAGAACTTTACTTTCGAATTCATTGAACGCCTCTCGCATAGCCCTCCTCACAGTACATTTCGCTTCGCGTAATTTTTGTTTGTCTGCAAGGCTTTGGCTATGTTTATGTTTGCTGTGAAGTTCCCTTTGCTTCCGCAGCAGTTTTCTAACTCGGTTGTTGTACCACGGTGGCTCTTTTCCATCTCTTACGATCTTGCTTGGCACATACTCATCTAACGCATAATGTACGATGGTTTTGAACTTTGTCAACTGATCCTCAACACTATCTGTACTTGAGACAAAACTTTTGTGTTGAGCCAACAGGTACTCTGAAATCTGCTTTTTGTAACTTTTTCTAAACCGAAAAATCTTCCTACCCTTTTTAATATTTCTATTTACCCTTCAATAAAATTCTTCAGGGTATCAGACCGCATCGTCATAATTTAAAATGCGCCAACGTTTCGGCCAGCGTTGCAGCTAGCCTTCATCAGGGCCTTACGTTAAACTGCTAAATGAAACACACTTGGTTCCTTAAATAGCTGCACGAGAAAACCGTGTCGTTACTTGATTGGCTGTAAAAGGAGGAGGAGTTGACAAACTACACACAGCTGGCGTGTATGAAATTGGTTGTGCGTGTGGATTAGTCTACATAGGTGAGACGGGACGTCCGATTAGCACAAGGCTCTCAGAACATGAAAGATATATCCGCCTGAAACAACACACTAAGTCAGCAGTGGCGGAACACCGAGACGAGTGCGGGAAACCAATATTTTTTCAAGAAGCCCGCGTCTTGGCGAAACAGCCTCTCACTTTCTAAAGAAAGATTAGAGAGGCGATAGAAATAGCCAAAAGATCCACCAACATGAATAGAGAGGACGGGTACAAGCTTCGAGGTCCTGGCTGCCTGCAATAGCAGGGCTACGGAGCGGCGGCAGAGCCGTGGCGGCCCATGCAGACACGCGGAGAGCCGCAGTAGTGATCGCGAGCACACAAAGTAATGGCACGCCGCAGCCGGCTTCTGGACAGCATGTAAACAGTGTGACGTCACAGCCATCACCTGTTCGCTATTCGTCCGTCTCCTCCAATGGGGTGGATTAATATAAAGACCAATAGAAAACAGCTATTTCAGCAAATGACAGTTAATAAAGGAAACACCAATAAAGCATACCTTTCACCCCTCCTCCTCCTCCTTTTACAGCCAATCAAGTAACGACACGGTTTTCTCGTGCAGCTATTTAAGGAACCAAGTGTGTTTCATTTAGCAGTTTAACGTAAGACCCTGATGAAGGCTAGCTGCAACGCTGGCCGAAACGTTGGCGCATTTTAAATTATCACGATGCGGTCTGATACTCTGAAGAATTTTATTGAAGATGACAACGGCCGCTGAAGCCTACGCTTATATTTCTATTTACGTCTGAAATCATCGATGCCGTAACCGCTTTATGATCGCTGATTCCCTGTTCTGCGTTAACTTTTTCAAATAGTTCGGGTCTGTTCGTCACTAGAAGGTCTAATATGTTATCGCCACGAGTCGGTTCTCTGTTTAACTGCTCAAGGTAGTTTTCAGATAAAGCACTTTAAAAAATTTCACTGGATTCTTTGTCCCTGCCACCCGTTATGAACGTTTGAGTCTCCCAGTCTATATCCGGCAAATTAAAATCTCCACCCAGAACTATAACGTGGTGGGGAAATCTACTCGAAATATTTTCCAAATTTTTCTTCAGGTGCTCAGCCACAACAGCTGCTGAGCCAGGGGGCCTATAGAGACATCCAATTACCATGTCTGAGCCTGCTTTAACCGTGACCTTCACCCAAATCATTACACATTTCGGATCTCCGTCAATTTCCTTCAATACTATTGCACTCCTTATCGCTATAAACATGCCTCCACCTTCACTGTCCAGCCTGTCTCTGCAGTATACATTCCAATCTGAGTTTAGGATTTCATTACTGTTTACGTCTGGTTTCAGCCGACTTTCTGTCCCTAGTTGTGACCGTTTATTAATGAGAGCAGTTCTGGGACCTTTCTATAGACGCTCCTGCAGTTTACTATCAGTACATGAATACTGTTATTCCCTGTTGCATTTTGCCCACTCCTACCTTGCCGCGTCTCAGGAGGCGTCTTATCGGGCCTACGGAGGGAATTCTCTAAGCTAAAAAACCCCCATGGGCACTCCACACGTACTCCGCTACCCTTGTAGCCGCTTCCGGCGTGTAGTGCACGCCTGACCTATTCAGGGGAACCCTACATTTCGCCACCCGATAGCAGAGGTCGAGAAATTTGCACCCCAGATCTCCGCAGAATCGTCTGAGCCTCTGGTTTAAGCCTTCCACTCGGCTCCAAACCAGAGGACCGCGATCAGTTCTGAGATCGATACTACAAATAGTTAGCTCTGATTCCACCCCGCGAGCGAGGCTTTCCGCCTTCACCAATTCCGCCAACCGCCCTTACGAACTGAGGATGACCTCTGAACCCAGACGGCAGGAGTCATTGGTGCCGACATGAGCAACAATTTGCAGTCTGGTGCACCCAGTGCTCTCTATCGCCGCCGGTAGGGCCTCCTCCACATCTCGGATGAGACCTCCCGGCAAGCAGACAGAGTGAACACTGGACTTCTTCCCCGACCTTCCCGCTATTTACCTAAGGGGCTCCATCACCCGCCTAACGTTGGAGCTCCCAATAACTAATAAACCCCTCCCCCCGTGTGCCTGCTCGGACCTTGTTGACGGAGCAGCCACATGTCCACTCACAGGCAGAGCGGGCGATACCACACGGCAGCCTCCACATTGACCCTCCGCCTCGTGCGCCGCGAACGCCGCTGAACCCGCCACTCCCCTTGTGGACAGGGTGGCCCAACCGCGCCCGGTACCCGCGAAGATGTCTTGACAGCAGGGACAGTGGGTGAAGCATGTAACACCTGGGGTGTACCTGGCGACGCACCAGACTCCCCACTGCCGCTACACTTCGAGGCAGCAGCCTGAAGACGGCTGACCGCGGCTATCAACACGCTCAGCTGTTCGCGAACAGTGGCCAGCTCCTCCTGCGTCCGTACACAGCAGTCACACATCCTATCCATCCTAAGGAATCAATTTACTGAAGAGAGTTAATCAACCGTTAACTAGACTGCTAATTCACTAAAGGCGGCTGTTTAGTCAATAAACTGTGGTTGCTAGCCACTTCTTGTAGAAAACAATGAAAATAGCACTACCTGTCTCTGGACTGTATTGAAAACAAACACTAGCACTACTGGCACTATGGTTGACTAAAGGGACTCTGACTGTATTCAAAACAAACACAAAATCTATGGAACTATTAATAGCACTCGGCAATTAAAGCTTCCTAAAAGCAAAAACACACGGGAGAAGAAGTGACAAGTAAGAAAAATACAGTTAATACTTAAATTAAGGTAGCTCGCTGCACAGCAGACGTGAAGCAGACGGCAGTTACGAAGACACGATACTTGCCTTCAGGTGGGTGAATGCTGAGTAGTGATGTATTCCATATAGCTGCATCACGTTCTTGAAATACCTGTTGTAAAACTCTCCACCATGACCGGTTTGTTGGTCCGGGCATTGATTCGTCCCTGTTTGTCACAAACGCTCAGATCATCCGCTTCACTTCTCCCCATTCTCGTTCAAGCGGGTAATGTGCAGGTAAATCTGAAGTGTGTATCAATGACCATGAAAACGTATTTGAATCTATTATTCTCTTGTGAATATTCCCTCATATCTACGCAATCTGCCAGCAATAAGCAAACGAAACCTTTAATCATAACATGCCTCGAGGATACGTTTTTTGTGTTGGTTTGTGCAGTTCTTGAACTTCTGTCAACATACTCGTTGGACTATACCTCTTTCTCTAAGGTCTGAAATGACTGAGACAAGCTCATTCGAATGAGCGGTACTGCGTGCAGCAACTTATGCCATGAGCAGTTGTAGTAGTCCATCTGTTAACTCGTCGGGGTCGTCCTTTTATATATACTGAGGGAGCTGATGATAACACTTCTATGCTGAATGTCAATACCATCACCACTGCTACACCAATCACCCAATAATCGTCGTTCCATAATTTCTCTGTATTTCGCACTGCGTTGGTTTCCAGCTTTACTATGTACACCGGACAGTTCAAGTATTTCACCACACACTCCAGATCTTTGGGTAAAAATTTTACTGTTTTTGAAGGATTCGGAAAAATATAGTTCAGTACACCTGGTGCTGTTAGAAATTTTCCATCCCCTTTCTGTACTGTTTCCTCATTTAAAGTTATAGGTTGTATACGTAACAAGTGTAGTTTCTCACCACTGACACCAAAAGTTTTATCTATCCTAGCATCGCTGTGACAGTTAATGAAACCGGTAATAGCATCATAATTGTCGTTGTGTAATTCCGCTGAGAGTTCATCGAGAGATTCAGTAACTAGTTTAAATGTTTCTTGCAGTGTCTTCTCTCAATGTAAATGTCCTAATCTCAGCAATCGGAACTTCTGTCGAACAGGCTTCCACGCAGTTACTCCTTATATACATTTTGCTCAACCTCTACAGTTATGTCATGTAATTTCTTTTGAATACCATTACCCTTTACAGCTAAGTTGTGTACTTTCTCAGAATGATGCGAATGTACGTCTAGTTCCATAACCCTAGCATCTAATGCGTTGACCAGTCTCAAAAGGTTCTGAATATACGTCTGTAGCTACTTTATTTTCGTGAGACTGAAATTCTCCGTCTATGTACAAACGTATTCTCTGTCTAAGCACACCCGTCGTATAGGGCTGAGTGCCTGATATATGTACCAACTTGTCCATGGTTTGATGCATACTGACATACTCATAATGTTTTTATATATTACTCCGCAAGCCACCTAATGGTGTATGGCGGAGGGTACTTTCGGTATCACTATCTGATCCCTCCAACCCTGTTCCATTCGCGAATAGTTCGTGGGAAGAATGATTGTTGGTAAACCTCTGTACTGGCACTAATTTCTCTAATTTTCTCCTCCTTATCAATACGTGAGATGTATTTGGGGGGATGTAATATGTTGTCCGACACCTACTGAAATGTGCTGTCCCGAAATTTTAATAGTAAATCTCTGCGTGATGCACAACGCTTCTCTTGTAACGTCTGGCAGTGGAGTTTGTTTAGCATCTACGTAACGCTCTCTCGCCAGCTAAACGATCCCGTGCCGAAACGCGCCGCTCTTCGTTGAATCTTCTCTACCTCCTCAATAAGTCCTACCTGATAGGGATCCCAGCTAGATGAACAATACTTAAGAATCGGGAGAACAATCGCTTTATAAACCACTTCTTTCGTGTATGAGTTACATTTCCTTAACATTCTTCCGATGATATATGAAGACAGTAACTGTTCTCGAAAGAACAGAATACTGTTCATGACCGTGCAGCTTTTCCCTGGAATAAATGATGACTAACTGAAACCCTCAGCTCCCGACAGGTGTTATTGATATTCCTCGATGTGGACAGCTGAAAATGTGTGCCCCGACCGGGACCCGAACCCGGGATCTCCTGCTTACATGGCAGACGCTCTATCCATCTGAGCCACCAAGGACACAGATGAATAGCGCCACTGCAGGGACTTATCCCTTGCACACACCAGATGCGTGAATGGGCGAATGTCTATAAGGTACATTACATATGTAGAATTGTGAACAGTTGGGAATGTGAGTCTCACTGGAAGCGTGCAAGGGATAAGTCCCTGCAGTCGCGCTATTCATCTGTGTCCTCGGTGTCTCAGATGGATAGAGCGTCGGCCATGTAAGCAGGAGATCCCGGGTTCGGGTCCCGGTCGGGGCACACATTTTCAGCTGTCCACATCGAGGTTAATCGACAACACCTGACAGCAGCTGAGGGTTTCAGTTAGTCATCATTTATTCTTCCGATGAATCTGAGTCTGGTGTCTGCTTTTCCCATTATCTATTTTATCTGGTCATTCCACTTAAGGTCGCTCTGAATAGTTTTGCCTAGATATTTTACGGCAGATGCTACCTCCAGCTGTTTGTCATCAATAGTTTATCTGTACAGTAGTTAACTTATGTTCCTATGTATGCACAATTCTAACATTTATTTACATTTAGAGTCACCTGCCAGAGCCTACACCATTCATCAATCCTCTGCAGGTCGTTCTTTCTATATATGCCGTCATCGGTTTTTTTTGATTTATCAACAACAAGAATCCGGTACTGTGTGTGATTCTAACATTCTACATATGTTGTTGTTGTTATGGTATTCAGTCCAGAGACTGGTTTGATGCAGCTCTCCATACTGCTCTATCCTGTGCAAGCTTCTTCATCTCCGAGTAACTACTGCAACCTACATCCTTCTGAATCTGCTTAGTGTACTCATCTCTTAGTCTGCCTCTACGATTTTTACCCTCCACGCTGCCCTCCAATACTAAATTCGTGATCCTTCGATGCCTCAGAACATGTCCTATCAACCGATCCCTTCTTCTAGTCACGTTGTGCCACAAATTTCTCTTCTCCCCATTTCTATTCAGTACCTCCTCATTAGTTACATGATCTAACCATCTAATCTTCAGCATTCTTGTGTAGCACCACATTTCCAAAGCCTCTATTCTCTTCTCGTCTAAAGTTTTTATCGTCCATGTTTCACTTCCATACATGGCTACACTCCATACAATTACTTTCAGAAACGACTTCCTGACACTTAAATGTGCACTCAATGTTAACAAATTTCTCTTCTTTAGAAACGCTTTCCCTGCCATTGCCAGTCTACATTTTATCCCCTTTCTACTTCGACCATCATCAGTTACTTTGCTCCTCAAATAGCAAAACACATTTACTATTTTAAGTGTCTCATTTCCTAATCTAATTCCCTCAGCGTCACCCGACTTAGACTACAGTTCATTATCCTCGTTTTGCTTTTGTTGATGTTCATCTTATATGCTCCTTTCAAGACACTGGCCGTTCCGTTCAACTGCTCTTCCAGGTCCTTCGCTCTCTCTGACAGAATTACAATGTTATCGGCGAACCACTAAGATTTTATTTCTTCTCCATGGATTTTAATTCCTACTCCGAAGTTTTCTTTTATTTCCTTTACTGCTTGCTCAATATAGAGATAGAATAACATCGGAGATAGGTTACAATCCTGTCTCACTCCCTTCCCAACCGCTGCTTCCCTCTCATGCCCCTCGACTCTTGTAACTGCCATCTGGTTTCTGTACAAACTGTAAATAGCCTTCGGCTCCCTGTATTATACCCCTGCCACCTTCAGAATTTGAAAGAGTGTACCTGCATATATGTTTACAGAATCATTGAATGACATGTTGTTTCCTACATGTGCCTGGTAAATGTAAGTTAGATTCGAATTGTCTTGTGTGAAGGCTATAATGAGGTTTGCATTATCCCTCAGCAACTAGTTTTGGCTTCTGGGATGTGTCTGACTCAAATGAAATACATCAATACCTATATGACGACCACAGGTGAAATATAATAGAATTTTATCTTAGTTTTCCACAGAAACATTATCAAATACAAAGTGTTTGCCTTTACTTATTGTGGTGGAGGAATTTGACTACTTTGACCGAGTATCATGAAAGTTGAAAGCGGATTTCATCACGGTGTGTTAGTAGTGATATGAGAACATTTGCCATGCCACAGTTAGATGGACCCACAATTATCACTCTTATGCTGTCAGGTAGGAGAACCCAGTCTTCTTCTTCTTCTTCTTCTTATTATTATTATTATTATTCTGGTCTTCTTCTATACCGTCACAGGACCATTCACTTACAACGAAGTCCTGACGCATCACTCACACTGCTATGACACCGAATGCATCATGATTTGGTGTGCAATGGGCTTTTATAGAAATAAAAACGCATGTAATAGTAATATATGTAGCTACAAGAGCACAGTTGTGTTACTGACTGAGCTGCAATGGCTACACTTTACATTATATATTGACTGGTTAGATAAGTAAGAAAAACAACGGAGATTTACGGTTCTACATATACACTTTAGAGCCAAATAAACCTGGTACACCTTCCAAATAACGTGTAGGTCCCCCGCGAGCACGTAAAAGTGACGCATCACGACGTGACATGGACTCGACTAATGTCTCAAGTAATACGTGAGGAACTTGACACCGTGAATTTTGCAGGGCAATTCATTAATCCGTAAGAGTATGTGCGGGGGGGGGGGGGTTGGAGATCTCTTCTTAACAGCACCTTGGAAGGCATCCCAGCAGTGTCCTGCTGGAATTGCCCAGGTTCGCCGGAATTCACAATGGACATTAATCGATGAAGATGATCAGACGGGTTGCTTATGTACGTTTCACCTATCAGAGTCGTATCTAGACGTATCAGGGGTAACGTATCAATCCAATTGCATACACCGCACACCATTACAGTCCCTTGCTGACATGCAGGGCCCATGTATTCATGGGCTTGTCCATCTGCTCGGTAGTGTTTGAAACGAGACCCCTGAGACCAGAACATGTTTCCAGTTATCAACAGTCCAATGTCAGTGCTGACAGGCCCAGGCGAGGTGCAAACTTTGCTTCATGCAGTCATCAATGATACACAAGCATGCCTTCGGCTGGGAAAGCCCATATCGATGATGTTTCGTTGAACGGTTTGCAAACTGACATTTATTGATGGTCCTGAAATGAAATCTGCAGTAATTTACGGAAATGCTTCAGGAACTAGGGTGGGAGTCTCTGGAGGAAAGGAGGCGTTCTTTTCGTGAATCGCTACTGAGAAAATTTAGAGAACCAGCATTTGAGGCTGACTGCAGTATAATTTTATTGCCGCCAACTTATATTCAGCGGAAAGATCAGAAAGATAAGAGATATTAGGGCTAGTATAGAGGCATATAGGTAGTCATTTTTCCCTCGTTCTGTTTGGGAGTGGAACAGGGAGAGAAGATGCTACTTGTGGTACGAGGTACCCTCCGCCACGCACCGTATGCTGGATTGCGGAGTGTGTATGTAGATGTAGATGTAGATGTAGATGCAGAGTTGCACTTTTGACACTTTGAACGATTCTCTTTAGTTGTTCCGTGCCCTGTTCTTGCAGGATCTTTTTCCGGCCAGGCCGACGTCAGATATTTGATGTTTAACCAGATTCCCGATACTCACAGTACATTCGTAAAATGGTCGTACGGCAAAATCCCCACTTCATCTCTAACTCAGAGATGCTGTGTGTCCCATCGCTCATGCGCCAACTATAACACTACGTTCAATCTCACTTAAATCTCGATAACCTGCCATTGTAGCAGCAGTAACCGATCTCACAACTGCGTCAGACATTTTTTTGTCTTCTATAAGCGTTGCCGACCACAGTGCCGTTTTCAGCCTGTTTATATATCTCTGTATTTGAATATGTATGACCCTATCAGTTTTTTTGGCGCTTCAGGGTATGTTTTGTTTTCATTTCAGCATTGACAGAGAGACTGAATTACATCAACAACAAAAACAACTGAATCATTTTCTAAATAACTGCTTCCTGTAAACAGTAAATTCCAAGAGTATTTCTTCCAAAATGATGGGTATTTCTTTTGATTCTTCTTTTGACATTGCTGAGATCCCCTGCTATACCTGTGGGACAGGACCGATAGTTTAGTTTGTGGAAAGGGGATAAAATGAGTGGCTGTCAGCTGCACTCGAACATACTACCTTATTCATTTGACAAACATTACAAGAGTAAAGAAAACATTAAGAACAGAGAAAGCCAAACATTACTTTAAGAACTTAATTCCTGGCTAAGTGTGCAATTCAATCTCACGCCTCAAGGGCAAAACAACTTTAATTAAACCGGCTGAAGGCCAATTACTTAAGCCTCAAAAACAAGAACATGAATTTTAAAAGGCAGAAGGCCTCATCTTAAAACGTTTCTCTAAATTAGGCTGAAGGCCCAAACAATCTCACGTCATAAGGGCTAAACAACTTTAACGCTAATCGGCTGAAGGCCAATAACATAAGGCTCAAAACAGCAATTTGAATTTTAAAATGCAGAAGGCCCTATCCTAAAATTTCTTTAAATCAGGATGACGCCCGAACAATCTCATGACTTAAGGGCAAACAACTTTAGTTTAAAATCGGCTAGAAGCCATACATAAAAAAACAACATAGACAAATAATAAAATGCAGCACATCAAACGGCGCTCAGAAGTTTCAAAGAGTCGGCCTGGCACTAAAGCACTAACGCTCGCGTAAGTGAGACAGGCAGTCGATTCAACAATTCTCAATCCGACGGCAACCCAACCGACAGATTGTCAACGGACCAAGCGACGGGATAACTTCCGCACCACCCGACCAGAGCACAACAGGGAGTTCAATGGAACAACACAGAAGGTATCGGCGCCCACAACGAATTATACATTCAGCTGTCAAACTACACACCGTGCTTTACTGCCACAACACAATGAGGAAAATACACTGCCTTAATTTACATCAACGCCCAGGGCAGGTAACCGGAACGTTAACGGCCACAAGATTCCGCTGATGTATTTCAATTCAGAAATAATCAAGTTAAACTCTTCAGGAGAGCGGCTAGAATTTCGCCAACTTCAAAAGGCACGTTGTTTCTCGCCGGAATGTCGTAACAGACCAGAATGAAATTCAAACAACACAGTGTTAACAGATGGGGCTGGCTGTTAGAAAAAGTAAAGACTCAACTTTCGTGTCCGGGATCGGTGAGCCACGGACCTTAGCAACGGGAACAGCCCCTCACATTCCGACGGCGCGTGGACGCCGCCAGCGGCATCGGCCAGAAACGCGCCACAATCTTCCTCACTGCTCCACACCACGTGACCAACTGTCCGCACATGGCACAGCAGAAAACTATAAGCGCGACGCCAAAGATAGTACAAGGGTGCGAACATCGATACACGCTGCTGCTGCGACTCGTGGAGAGAGAGGATAACAGCATAATCGCGATAACCGCGAGATTAATCACAGAATAGCAGTCGTGGTTTAATGCATAGCAGAACACGAACCAGCCATGGCTCAGTTGCATTGATATGGTTCAAATGGCTCTAAGCACTATGGTACTTAACAGCTGAGGTCATCAGTCCCCTAAACTTAGAACTACTTAAACCTAACTAACCTAAGGACATCACACACATCCATGCCCGAGGCAGGATTCGAACTTGCGACCGTACGGTCGCGTCGTCCTAGACTGTAGTGCCTAGAACCGCATGGCAATTGCATTGATACACTGTTCAAAATCATCTGCATGCACACTATATACAGAGACAGTTTACAGTGTGTTCATACACAATTTGAACACAATGCAGCCGCCCGGAGTGGCCGTGCGGTTCTAGGAGCTACAGTCTGGAGCCGAGCGACCGCTACGGTCGCAGGTTCGAATCCTGCCTCGGGCATGGATGTTTGTGATGTCCTTAGGTTAGTTAGGTTTAATTATATCTAAGTTCTAGGCGACTGATGACCTCAGAAGTTAAGTCTCATAGTGCTCAGAGCCATTTGAACCATTTTTTGAACACAATGCAGCTCCTGGTTCAGTCTTTCCAGCACAAGTGATAGCACCGTCCATAGACCAAACAAATTTTTAATTGCTGGGTGTTGCAGATAAATGGATCGAGCTCCAGATCTCACTATGGGTATCACGCCGTCGTACAATGATGTTAGAGATAGCACCAGACCAGCACTATAAATGTCTGGGGATGGAGAATATTGGGAGTCATCTGCTGGTTGATGTAGTGTTCTACATGACACAGTTCTTCCCATTCAAACTCTGTGAACCACACTTCACCGCTTCTCGAGGCTTTTTCGAACTCTAACACAGCACTCCAGTCAGTGTCCACTGATGCTTCTATACCAATATTTAAGTGTTTTGAATTGATAGCTGCTGACTTATAAGTTGGAGTGAAAGCAATACCGCATTGGGAGAAATCGGCAGCTTCTCATTCTCAATATCAACACCCTGTCTTCGAAGAAACACCAGAATGTTCTGGGATGGTGCGTATATTGGTGACCAGTAACGTTGTGCACCTTACGTATAGGGCCCCAAGCACGGTTATTATGAGAGCCAAGGACTTGCTAGGTGTCTTCATTACAAAAATCAATGAGCAGGAGGGATAATAGCAGATCGTTGTCCTGTTCCACCATGCTGGCCATGTGCTCTACGGGAGCCCATTGTGCAGCTACTGCTACTGGACCCGACAGTCACAAGTTCGTTGCACGTCCTGATGAGTCGAAGGCAGCGGCTGCTGGTCCAGACATGCTGGATGTCACTGCCAGTCCAGACATACCAGAAGCCACTGAACAAAGACAAGGAACAATAAGCATCCACAGACTATGACATGAAGTTAAACAAGGAAGGGAAACTTGACAAAGATGAGGAGGAGGAATTCTATATGCGGTAACAGTAGCAATGACATGTAAAGAGTAATTACTCTTATGCTAGAATGAAATTTTCACTCTACAGCGGAGTGTGCGCTGATATGAAAACTCCTGGCAGATTAAAACTGTGTGCCGGACCGAGAGTCGAACTCGGGACCTTTGCCTTTCGCGGGAAAGCGCTCTACCAACTGAGCTACCCAAGCACAACTCACGCCCCGTCCTCACAGCTTTACTTCTGCCAGTACCTCGTCTCCTACCTTCCAAACTTTACAGAAGCTCTCCTGCGAACGTTGCAGAACTAGCACTCCTGAAAGAAAGGATATTGCGGAGACTTGGCTTAGCCACAGCCTGGGGGATGTTTCTAGAATGAAATTTTCACTCTACAGCGGAGTGTGCGCTGATATGAAAATTCCTGGCAGATTAAAACTGTGTGCCCGACCGAGAGTCGAACTCGGGACCGTTGCCTTTCGCGGGCAAGCGCTCTACCAACTGAGATACCCAAGCACGACTCACATCCCGTCCTCACAGCTTTACTTCTGCTAGTACCTCGTCTCCTACCTTCCAAACTTTACAGAAGCTCTCCTGCGAAGGAGTGCTAGTTGTGCAAGGTTCGCAGGAGAGCTGTAAAGTTTGGAAGGTAGGAGACGAGGTACTGGCAGAAGTAAAGCTGTGAGGACGGGGCGTGAGTCGCGCTTGGGTAGCTCAGTTGGTAGAGCGCTTGCCCGCGAAAGGCAACGGTCCCGAGTTCGACTCTCGGTCCGGCACACAGTTTTAATCCACCAGGAAGTTTCAATTACTTTTATGCTATCTCTGCGTTGGAGAAGCAGATGAGTATTTCATTTGCTATTGATGCTTCGTGGTTCTTCTTCTTCCAGAGACTGACTGTTACTGAGACTATAGAGCTAGAGTGTCTGCCTTATAGCCCTTACATCATCATCACATGCCCAGGAATTGATTAGTCGATCAATTTATTGAGTTCAGTAGTATTTATGGTTCGATTCCCAGTCAGGCGTTTGCATATACTTTGGTATCCTGCAGGGGTAGGCTTGTGGGTTTCCCGGGCAAATGCTGCTTTGTTTGCACGCCATCCAGTCTGTGTACTGCATGAGCCGACACTGTATGCTTGCAAATACATGTGGCGGCTGGCACATAGGCACACAATGTCCTGGCTGGTGTGACTCCCAGCACATCTGCCACGCGGTCAGTACGGAGACGCGATCGAAAGATTTTTAACACTGTAGTTAAGTGTGGTGAGTTGTGTTGACACCGATTTCGTGATGGTATTCCTTGCACAGCACATTACATCTTTTCAATGTACTTTACAAGACCTGCATCTTCCAAAACAGCAAAGAATGATGAGCTTTTCCCACCAGATAAAAGAGAGATCCAACTCTTGCAAATTGGATTTCATTAATAAACAGTATATTCTTTGCAATGGTATTGACATTGATTTGGGTATCTGTCTTGAGATCCTTCCTATCCAGCACAGACTGCGACTTTTCCTCGCTAACATCCAGGTAGGGCAGGGGAGGTGACTGGGGCATTGACCAGAGGGGAGGGGTTAATTAATTTATTGATTTAATTAATTAGTGAATGAAACTTAAGGGGTAGGATGGAGCTATTCTAGTAACTAAGGCCTGAGATTGTGCTTCTATTAGGGAGGGGGGATGATTGGATGTTTCCAGAGGGGTGGCGGAAGTGGAGTGGGAGAGGGAGGGGTGGGATCCCAGAAACGTGGATTATCTCCAGAGAATCAAAAATCAACAGAACAATTGGTTAAGGGGAGGGGGAAGGGGAGGAGTTGCATGAAAAACCACTTATCAGGTAAGGTCATAAATCAATCGGTTGTCACAGTTTGATTAATTTTAATGTGAAATTGATATCAAAAGTGTTCCAGAACTGGCTGTACACTATTACTGCCCCCTCCCACAGATCCAAATGGGTAGTAGTATAGAATCTTTTGCTAATGGAGACATCATCATGATGCCTTTTCAATAACAGGTCACATGTCCTGTGGATACACAGTGGTTTTCATTGTCTTCTGCATCCTCACGCCATTGATCATTGCTTATTCTTCCACCTTTAGGGAGTTTCCCACTCCAAGCACAAGAGGTTGCCTCCATCCTCTTTGAGAGAGCCATTGGCTCAGTGAGGGTAGGTTCTTATACCGGAAGTCTTCGGCCACCATTGCCCATTAGTTTTATTCAAAGTTCAAGCGGTATCGGGGTTCGGACCTGGGACTGAGAACGTTTTGATTACTAATCAAAGACTATGACCTCAGACCATGGGCCCTCTTTATTCGCTTATCATTTACCTATTTTCATTAACTTTTGCTCTTTGATTAAATTTTCTCGTTTTGAGAAGACTGAATCAGCACTCTGTTTATGTTACTAAAAACGTTCGACAGCCTAGATCGAATAAATTTTTGTTTATTTAAGACAACAGGTTTCGATAGCCTTTGCTGTTATCTTCAGGTCTTAAGAAATCTTCTTGTTACGAAGAGTGTTCATTGCACGTTGGACTTCATGTCAACATGCCATGTGCGTAACAGGCAGCACATTATAAAAGGTTCGTATAACTACCTTGTGCAAATGACCATGTCCACATACATATATACATATCGCTCACAGATGCTTGTTACATCGCAATATCAAATTTATTTAAATAAGCTGTACATAATCTACATCTAACATCTGCATCTACATCTACATATATACTCCGCTAGCAACCAAGCGATCTGTGGCGGAGGGCACAATTCGTGCAAAAGCCATAGTCCCCCCCCCTCCCCCCCCCCCTCTGTTCCACTCGCGGATCGTGCGAGGGAAAAAAGACTGTCTGAACGTCTTAGTACGAGATCTAATTTCCCTTATCTTTAAATGGTGATCACTGGGCGATTTGAAAGTTGGTCGTAATAATATATGCTCTACATCATCGGTGAAGATCGGATTTCTGAATTTAGTTCAAAATGGTTCAAATGGCTCTGAGCACTGTGGGACTTAACTTCTGAGGTCATCAGTCCCCTAGAACTACTTAAACCTAACTAACCTAAGGACATCACGCACACCCATGTCAGAGGCCGGATTCGAACCTGCGACCGTAGAGGTCACGCGGTCCCAGACTGAAGCGCCTAGAACTGCTCGGCCACCCTGGCCGGCGCTCGGAATTTAGTGAGCAGCTCCTTCCGTTTAGCGCGCCGTCTATCTGCAAGTGTGTCCCACTTCAAACTTTCTACGAGATTTGTAACGCTCTCGCGATGGCTAAATGTACCAGTCATGAATTTTGCCGCTCTTCTTTGGACCTTCTCAGTCTCTTGAATCAGACCCGCTGGTAAGGGTCCCATACAGACGAACAATACTCTAAGATTGGACGTACTAACGTATTGTAAGAAATTTCCTCTGTTGAAGGACTGTATTGCTTCAGGATTCTTGCAATAAACCGCAATCAAGAGTTCGCCTTACCCGTTACTTATGTAATCTGATCTTTCCAATTGAGATCATTTCGAATAGTCACACCCAGATTCTTGACGGATGTTACCGCTTCCAAAGACTGGGCATTTCTTTTGTACTTGTACGTTAATGGGGATTTTCGCCTTGTTATACGCAGTAGGTTACACTGACTAATATTGAGAGATAACTGCCAATCATTACACCACGCATTTATTTTCTGCAAATCCTCATTGATTTGTTCACAACTTTCGTGTGATACTACTTTGCTGTAGACTACAGCTTCATCGGCAAACCGTCTAATGCCACTGTCAGTACCATCAACCAGATCGTTTATGTAAATCGTAAAAAGCTGAGGACCTATTACGCTGCCCTGGGGCACACCTGAAGTTACTCTTGTTTCTGTTGAAGTTACCCCGTTCAGGACGACTTACTGATCTCTGTCTGTTAGAAAACATTCTATGCAACCACATATATTATCGGATAGACAGTAAGCGAGCACTTTATGGAGCAAGCTATGGTGCGGAACAGATTCAAACGCCTTTCGAAAGTAGAGAAATATGGCATCAACCTGGGAGCCGCTATCTAGAGCCTGTTAGATGTCATCCACAAAGAGGGCCAGCTGTGTCTCGCATTACCGCAGTTTCTTAAAACCGTGCTGCTTTGTGCATATGAGGTTCTCAGAGTCTAGAAAGCTCATTATGTCTGAACACAAAATATGTTTCATGATTCTACAACAAATCGATGTCGGTGAAATTCGCCGGTAATTATCTGAGACTTTTTACTTGGAGAGAAGGCAGAATTCGCTGTGGACGGGGCCTACTCACTTACCATTGGTTGCTCAGTTCATTGTTTTTAAATCACGCACGCTTTATTTGGAGCCAATTGCATATAAGGTTGACAATAAAGAATAATTATCAAATTTGACTGTTAAGAGACAATATCGAATTAAAATTTCTTATGACAAATTGCATTGACGGCTGAAGGTTGATCAGAATTCATATTATTTGTCAGCTGAAGGCCCCAATAGTAATTACTGAAATCAATTTGACAGCTGAAGGCCTAGATAGCAAATTATTACTAAAATATTATAAAAATAATCATATTAAGAGGCAATATCTATTTAAAAATTCTTAAGACAAATACGCCACTATCCCTATTACACGATGCCAACCTACCAACGGCACCAACGCGAGCCGCAGCACGGCTCATATGTGCATCCGAATTTCGTCCCCTTTTTATAGACAGCTATGAAAATCCATTTGAAAAGACGTGCATGTATAAGGTACAACTGTTTTGCTGTTTGATTGCATTTAATTATTTCTGTCACTAAAATACTGGCACCCAACGTGGGGCGATATTGGTAATGAGCATGATAAATGATATCACAGAAAATTTTGAAGAACCCACTATAACATTATATAACTCCTATAATGAAGTGTCAAATAAAAATTTTTTTGACTCAAGCTTTAAAATATCACAGCAAGAAAGACTGATAAAATAAAATACGAGTAGGGGCAATGTGCCGCATCTCGAAGTGTCAGGTTTCAAATCATTATTGGCCACTGCCCAAAACAATTTGTAAAGTTTTTTGTGGGGAGCATGGGGGCTATGTAAGTAGGCTGTTTATGTTTTCTTTATGTAAGTAGGCTGTTTATGTTTTCTTATTGGTAACGTTACGTAGCGCTCTATATGAAAATCACTGGCTGTGCTGTGTGCAGTCTGTGGCTAGTTTGCATTGTTGTCTGCCATTGTAGTGTTGGGCAGCGGCAGCTGGATGTGAACAGCACGTAGCGTTGCGCAGTTGGAGGTTAGCCGCCAGCAGTGGTGGATGTGGGGAGAGAAATGGCGGAGTTTTGAATTTTGTTAGACTGGATGTTATGAACTGCTATATATATTATGACTATTAAAGTAAATACACTGTTTGTTCTCTATTAAAATCTTTCATTTGCTAACTATGCCTATCAGTAGTTAGCGCCTTCTGTAGTTTGAATCTTTTATTTAGCTGGCAGTAGTGGCACTCGCTGTATTGCAGTAGTTCGAGTAATGAAGATTTTTGTGAGGTAAGTGATTTCTGAAAGGTATAGTTTAATGTTACTCAGGGCCATTCTTTTGCAGGGATCTTTGATAGTCAGATTGCGTTGCGCTAAAAATATTGTGTGTCAGTTTAAGAACAGTCGTGTATAATTGTTGAAAGGGGACGTTTCAAGGTTAACAATTATCCTACCCAAGTAACGTGTTCAGCTGACCTTTGGACAAGATTATGAGTATATGTATCGAAATGAGCTTATCTGAGAAAGCTGGGACATGACTTCTGTTACTTAACGACGAATTAGTGACATGATGGTGAAAAAGTCTCTGAAAAAACTCAGCGAAACCAAAACGTGTGCATAAATTACTTGGAAACAAACGCAGACATATTTCCCTATCTGTATCCTAAACCAATAGCAAATATTGTATTAGTAAACTTTGTGTTCGCCAGCACTACAGATCACAACTACATTTTGTGGGTTTTCTCATGCAAGTATAACGCTCCCTTATTATTTTCACAACTGAATCGACTTGTGACGGAAATGCTGCGCCATTTTCCTCACCAAATACAAGCGATTTGATATTTAACAGCAATTTAGTTCAAATGGCTCTGAGCACTATGGGACTTAACATCTATGGTCATAAGTCCCCTAGAACTTAGAACTACTTAAACCTAACTAACCTAAGGACAGCACACAACACCCAGCCATCACGAGGCAGAGAAAATCCCTGACCCCGCCGGGAATCGAACCCGGGAACCCGGGCGTGGGAAGCGAGAACGCTACCGCACGACCACGAGATGCGGGCAGCAATTTAGTCAGAGAAGCTGAGCGTGGATCGGCACACTGTACATAACTGAGATGAGCGGTTTACCAGTGCCACATTTGTATAGATGTATGCGTGAATGAAATGAGTGAATGAAATCTGTTGTCAGCATGTAGCCTGCTCCCTGGGAAAAACAAAGTGGCACGCCGAAAGTAATGCATGCGTGTGACTCAATAATCACTACCCACTATGACAAATATTCTCACTCCATAAGACAGCGAAATGATTTGGCATCCAACTCAGGATATTTATACAACACTTTGTAATAGAGACTTCTACGCTGTCATGTGTGTTCCACATTCCTCCACCACGAGGAGTTAAACCTGGTGCCGAATATCACCACTCTAGTGCGTACTGACAGCCACGGTTATGAAGACGAACGTAGAGTATGTCCTGTTTACGTTGTTGGTACCAATCAATGTATTCTCTACACCTCATTGACGATGAAAACTACGCAGCTTATATTCTTAGTAGCCGGTTCTATGATCTTCCAATCTTTCAATATTTTATTACATCTCTTTTAATGCCGTCTGTAAACATGACGATCTAGAAGTGTCAGAAAGACTCTTAAATTAACAGTTCTCACAAATAACCACAAACGTAGTCTGTAACAAAATATTCAGCATTCGGTAACATTGCCTAAAATACAAGGTAATTCAGAATGAAAATAATACAAAAGGAAAGTATTCCTTCGACTGCAGTAATGACTTCATTTCAAAAATAGACGTGTAGACTAAAAGATTAACTCTCATAGTTCTTATGGATATTCACAGATGTGGGCTCCATTTGTAATACGGTAGATGTCTATCCGGTCTGCATTTCCTGTCAGACCTGTTCCAACGTATCCCGATCAGTGGAGTTAATCGTGCTGATTATCCGGTGCCTTAACGGCCGTAAGTCCTGCAGAAATGGGGGACGTAAGCCACGACTTTCACACGTCCCCAAAGAAAAAATCCATTGGCGTAGGGACAGTCGACCTGTTGAGCCACAAGATGAAAGGTGCAGCATCGGAACCAGCACGATCAATATAGAGCCGTTCTTTGAGGGTGCGGTAGCGTTCTCGCTTCCCACACCCGGGTTCCCGGGTTCGATTCCCGGCGGGGTCAGGGATTTTCTCTGCCTCGTGATGGCTGGGTGTTGTGTGCTGTCCGTAGGTTAGTTAGGTTTAAGTAGTTCTAAGTTCTAGGGGACTGATGACCGTAGCAGTTAAGTCCCATAGTGCTCAGAGCCATTTGAACCATCGTTCGTTGAGGTGCCTACGTGTGAGATTATGTGAATGTGGCGGGGCTTCATCCTGGTGCAAAATGAAGTCGGTACCACTTCTGCCATGTCAAGACCAACCCTAGAGAAAGCATATCGTGGTACATTATGACTGTGACGACAGATTCTGCGAAGAAGAAAGGACCAAAGACACTGAGTTTAATTATGGCGCAGAAAACATTATGTTTCGGAGTATAACTTTCATGTTCCAGAGCGGCATGTGGGACTTGTGTACCCCATACTGTCAGATTATGCTTCCTCCATTTACCTCTTATGTGAAATGTGGCTTCGTCAGAGAACACAGTTCTCTCCGTGAAAACATCCACCTCCATCCGTGCTTTAAAATCAATGCATAACTGATGAAATGTTCTCGGGTGACCAGCCGTGTGTTGGCACTGTCTTGTCGCAACGTTTCAATAAGCTTCGTACCTATCATCTTCAAGCGAAGATGAAGAGTACGAAACTCATGGAAAAGTTGTAACAAGACGACGCCACCACGCGGCTGATCACCCGAGAACATTTCGTCATTGGAATACGCCGAGAAATCCTGCAACCACACACAATGCATAATTGCCTCTGTTTCGGTTTATCGACTGGTTTTACCGCCTGTAACGTCTGAATTCTGTGAACCTTGAACTGCAGGATGCTTGCAAGACAAACGCCACACTGTTGACTGTGACACATTCATTTCTCTGCTGGCACGTTGGGTGAATTTTCTGGTGTTTCCTTCGTTGATCGTATAAATGTTTTTGGCCACTTCATTCTTAACGGATAGCTTTCCTGGGGTTTCCTTCCTGTATATACTTCTTGCCTCCTCGAACTGCTTTGTCCACCTAGAAGGTTTGTGACGGTGTTGTTCCTCTTTAGCAAGTTTGGTCCAACAATATCTCTGAACAAGAATGTTTTCGCGAATTCCATGACGCAATATGCCTTTTATGTCGCGGATGCTAACGTCAGTGACTAACAACACTGCCGACTTTCCATTCTTTCATAGTCGCCAACGTACGCTGTGCGAGCTAGACTTTCAGTCTGTACGTGTATTTCTGAAACAAAGTTATTACTCTAGCAGCAGGAATACTTTATTTTTGTCCTATTTATTTTGAATCAACCCTTATTGTGGCCAATGTTACCGTTAGAAGTCTGTAATGTGACGGTTCACTTTTCAAACTAATCTATTCCACCTCAGAAATATACTGTGGCATACTCTGAGCCCCTGCCATTAGACCACATTCATACTTTAAAAATTCTCCAGTGCTGTAACAACTACAATCTGCATTCAACTGTTCGCTACGTGCATCAGCGACTGTTAATAGCAACATTTGGTTTGTGTGATGTAACACAGTACAGTTAAAGTTGTAGAAATGACTGATACCGTTGTCGAGGATGTGGGCATCGGAATTTTCAAATGAGAAAGTTAGTCGAAATTCACAAAATCAACGTATTTAATGTACGGAATACAGACGCATGTTCCCAGCTCGGCTTGTGAGGTCTTCAGACAGTCTTTACAGGACTTAGAAAGGTGTGAATTTTCATGTGGGAAATATGTCCTAAAAACAATGTAGAAAAGGATTCACGTCATTGCTAGCTGAAGGGCAGTATCCGTCCGGATAGCCTACCGCGGTTGTTCGCCGGTTCCGGGATTTGGGAAAACGCGTCCGTTCCGTATCGAATCCGTCCGATGGGTTAACATCGAGGACCGGTGTCCTGTCCGGCTTGAATGTGGATTCTCACATCCTACAAAGTAAATGCCGGGCTGGTACCCACGTCTCGCCCCATTTGCAAACATTTCGAATATGTGCTGAGCAGCAGACGCAGAGAGATGGGAGATGGGAGACATCACAGGCCACTGAATACAATTATGACGCCATTTAGAGACACAGGCATATGATACTAGTTGTCCTCTTATGAAAATGAAGATGACGGATGGTGTGGTGCGCTGCTGAGGGTCCTGGAGATCTTGACGCAGTCACTTCTGTCCCCTCCTTTGAACAAACTGGTGGATCCAACTCAAGAGTCCTGACATTTGCATAGGTATGGGTTGTAATCCTGGATAGTGAAATTTTCGTAAATTTCCATAATTTTCCTCAGATCTGCCTGAGTATGGGTTCGAATCCTGGAGAGCGCAATGTTCGTAAATCTCTACCTTTTTGAATCGAATTTCTTTACCCTCGCCAAGACGGTTAATAGGATTGTCCAATTGATCTTGCACCAAGTTGAAGGTTCTGTATTCAGGGGAAACCTTCCCTCAGGCAAGCTACAACGATGACAGCGGTGCAACGGGGATGCCGCGACATAGGTGCCACCAAGAAGATGGGCGGAGAGAAGAGGAGGAGGAGGAGGAGGAGGAGGAGGACGTGGAGAGTGGTATTGTAAAGCGAACGGGCAACAAGCAGCGGGCAGACACAATAGAGGAAGCGGCCTTTGGATCTGACTGCACGCCGTGGCTGCCGTAGAAGGACAGCTGCCACAAGAAGCAGCGAGCTGTCCGAATGCTTGCTGTATGGCGAGATAAGCCGCAGTTTGCTTCGCGGCTAGCTGGGTAGTTTTTTCTGTAAACAGGACCTGAAGGCAGCAAATTCGCCTGTGTGAGTGTGTTATAAAAAGTGCTCTTCTCTAATGGTTGGGATCTACTGATTTTATAATACACTCCTGGAAATTGAAATAAGAACACCGTGAATTCATTGTCCCAGGAAGGGGAAACTTTATTGACACATTCCTGGGGTCAGATACATCACATGATCACACTGACAGAACCACAGGCACATAGACACAGGCAACAGAGCATGCACAATGTCGGCACTAGTACAGTGTATATCCACCTTTCGCAGCAATGCAGGCTGCTATTCTCCCATGGAGACGATCGTAGAGATGCTGGATGTAGTCCTGTGGAACGGCTTGCCATGCCATTTCCACCTGGCGCCTCAGTTGGACCAGCGTTCGTGCTGGACGTGCAGACCGCGTGAGACGACGCTTCATCCAGTCCCAAACATGCTCAATGGGGGACAGATCCGGAGATCTTGCTGGCCAGGGTAGTTGACTTACACCTTCTAGAGGACGTTGGGTGGCACGGGATACATGCGGACGTGCATTGTCCTGTTGGAACAGCAAGTTCCCTTGCCGGTCTAGGAATGGTAGAACGATGGGTTCGATGACGGTTTGGATGTACCGTGCACTATTCAGTGTCCCCTCGACGATCACCAGTGGTGTACGGCCAGTGTAGGAGATCGCTCCCCACACCATGATGCCGGGTGTTGGCCCTGTGTGCCTCGGGCGTATGCAGTCCTGATTGTGGCGCTCACCTGCACGGCGCCAAACACGCATACGACCATCATTGGCACCAAGGCAGAAGCGACTCTCATCGCTGAAGACGACACGTCTCCATTCGTCCCTTCGTTCACGCCTGTCGCGACACCACTGGAGGCGGGCTGCACGATGTTGGGGCGTGAGCGGAAGACGGCCTAACGGTGTGCGGGACCGTAGCCCAGCTTCATGGAGACGGTTGCGAATGGTCCTCGCCGATACCCCAGGAGCAACAGTGTCCCTAATTTGCTGGGAAGTGGCGGTGCGGTCCCCTACGGCACTGCGTAGGATCCTACGGTCTTGGCGTGCATCCGTGCGTCGCTGCGGTCCGGTCCCAGGTCGACGGGCACGTGCACCTTCCGCCGACCACTGGCGACAACATCGATGTACTGTGGAGACCTCACGCCCCACGTGTTGAGCAATTCGGCGGTACGTCCACCCGGCCTCCCGCATGCCCACTATACGCCCTCGCTCAAAGTCCGTCAACTGCACATACGGTTCACGTCCACGCTGTCGCGGCATGCTACCAGTGTTAAAGACTGCGATGGAGCTCCGTATGCCACGGCAAACTGGCTGACACTGACGGCGGCGGTGCACAAATGCTGCGCAGCTAGCGGCATTCGACGGCCAACACCGCGGTTCCTGGTGTGTCCGCTGTGCCGTGCGTGTGATCATTGCTTGTACAGCCCTCTCGCAGTGTCCGGAGCAAGTATGGTGGGTCTGACACACCGGTGTCAATGTGTTCTTTTTTCCATTTCCAGGAGTGTATTTGAGTTGTTGGCTATTGTATGTACTGAGTATAGTTCAGACTGATCAACACACGTTATATTAATAACATTCGGTGTCTGATTTATGTACAGGTGTCTGAATTGTCCAGACTCAGTATCGAAGTTTGTCAATTGCCGATTCATTTGGTCTCCTTTCAGTTTGATGTAATTTGAGCTTTCATTCACATTTTCTCTAACCAACCTGCACTGTATTTAAGTGCCAGACTTCACCTGCGTTTTGCGGAATGTTTTCTAGCACCACGGCTGTACTGCACACTTCTCCCAGGACTCCATTTTATAAGTTATTGTGTAGGCATAATGGTTTGTCTAAAATATGCTGTATTTACTTTTAATATTATTGTGTTTCTCATTTTAAAGTTTTAAGTAGAATTTACTCCTTGGACAAGTCTTTTTGTGTCTGATGAAAATTATTGGCACGTTTGTGACCAAGTTATTTCGGAATATTAAACCGTTTTGTGTTTGGTTTAGCACTTGCTATTCTTTTGGTAGCATTTTGTAAATACCTTTCGCAGACACATTCACTTGCACCTCTTAAATTTGCTTTCATAAATTATTTTGTCAAACTTGAAATAAATTTCTGTGTTATCTGTAGCTGTAGTTTAATTTTAAGTGATTTTAATGGTGAATCACCATTGCTATTTCTGAAAGAAGGATTGCAGGGCACAGGTCTTCTAGAGTGGAAGAGTCCCATTTGAGCACGCAAAGAATTATTATTTCTTTATTTACATAATGAAATGAGACAATCCACCACTGATAACAGTTCAGACATATTCTGATTTCCAACTTCAGTTTTATAAGAAAAATACATTTAAAATGTTCCGACTCCCTGCAGTTAAAGTTAAAGTTAAGATACAACGAAATGTCAGCTAAGAAAATAACCTTACAACAAAATCAGCAAGTTTAATTTAAATTCATCATCATCATCATCATCATCATCATTTAAGACTGATTATGCCTTTCAGAGTTCAGTCTGGAGCATAGCCCCCCTTATACAGTTCCTCCATGATCCCCTATTCAATGCTAACATTGGTGCCTCTTCATTTAAATTTTGTTAGCAAAATCCGTTAAAAAGTGACAGGCATCGAACTTCAGCAGCATGAAAATTTAACTTCAAATATTTTATATTAATTCATTTAACAAGTCAGCTAAAAACCCTTAAGCCTTCCTTCATATTTACTGCAATCGTCGAGACTTATTGGCAACATCCTAGTTAAAGAATTTACATAGATACAAAGTGGACTACAGAGTGGCGTGAGCTTGGCAGAACACAACACAAACAGCGCAGGCCGCTCAGTTAACTCGGTCATGCGACCCGACATAACGCCATAGGCAAAAAACGGTTCAAATGGCTCTGAGCACTATGAGACTTAGCTGTTAAGTCCCCTAGAACTTAGAAGTACTTTAACTTAACTAACCTAAGCACATCACAGACATCCATGCCCGAGGCTGGACTCGAACCTACGACCGTAGCTGTCGCGCGGTTCCAGACTGTAGCGCCTAGGAACGCTTGGCCACACCCGCCAGCACGCCATAGGCAGCAGTGCCAGACTTACAACAGCTTGATCTAAAACACGGGAAAATGATATTAGCACAAGGCTCACTTTCAGCAGCTACCAGAGCAGACGTACATTATCGTATAACACAAGTAACAGGCATTTGGACACAAGCTTTAGTAACTGTCATGAAGAGAGTGTCTATAAACAAATTCCGTTATTTAAGTCATCCACATAAATACAATCAGCAGTATATCTTCAGACTCACCCTTAAGTGAACAACGAACCCTAACTTAAGACACGATTTCAAAATTATAACTACTAAACGTATAGAAAATTACAAAGGATATTATATTAGTACTGTTTTCTGACAGCAGTGCTGTTCACCTTACTTCGAGCAATCACTAGTAATACATATATTCAAAAAGAACTCCGAATCTTCATTTCATATCATAATTTTTTCCCTCTAAAATGTTAAACTCAGATACTTATGCTATAACTGCTTGTAGGGCGTCCACTTAATTAACTTCATGGAGATCTCACAACCAAAGAAGTACGTGACTTTACACATTATTAAAAGCATTGAAGATGACTGACAGATCTCTATCACATACCACAGTCAAGATTTTTGAACCATGCAAGCACAACGTTCAAATAACTACCAGGGCACTGCCAGGGCAATTCAATCAGCCCGGATGAGGCACTGTGCTGGCAAGACAACTATTACCGGGCAAAACGATTTCAATGCCATAAACAGCGAGGAGCACGAACTCCGATTGAAGGTCAGATCTGCAATAGCAACGATTTAACACGATCTCCAGCCGACTACAGCGGAGGCACGTATGGTAGCAAGCACCGCACCATCCCCAGGCAGGACGCGGTGGGCGCAGGCATAGCCCACGGACAGCGACAGCGCATGCTGCGTGACCACTGCCAGTTCCGCCAGAAGGAGGATGCACGCTGCGCAGTCCAGTACCGGCGCACCGCCACTGTTCTTCCGCTACGCCAACCCTCTGCAGCGATGCTGCGTACCAGCTCTTCCCTCCTCCCCTCAACCCCCGCCCCCCGGGTCCATCACGACCTCTCTTTAAGCAGTGGCCAACCAACACCAGCACTCCTCGCCAGCTCTCAATGCTCGGGCAAATAAACACGAGACGAGACAAGACCATCGCAGGGTGTTGCAGAACAACTTCCTGTATCATCTGTCGTAAAGGTTTTAAACTATTTCTCCGGCATCTGGTTGGTTTGGCAAATTGTTGTATCAGTTACTTAATTTGTTATTTAATAATAATGTAGTTGTTCTTGCGCCAAGTATGACTGCCTTAAAATTCGCTTAAATTTACTGTATGTATCGGCAGATAAATGTTGAAAGCTTGTTTATACAAAATAAAATTTTAGCAAGGGGCGTAAACCACTCACAGCTCAATCAGTCTTACTACTCCCTCTATCGGCACATTTGTAAACCTTATTGAATGAATGAAAAGAAAAATACACACATCTCACATTTCTATATAGTCTCTGATACGCCCTGCTAAACCCGCAGGACAGGACAGGTACTTGGAATTGTGGAAAGGGGCCAAAATGAGCGGCTGCCAGTTACACTCGAACACATATAACATTATTTATTTGACCAAACATTACAGTACAAATTCTTGAACTTAGTTATCGGCTGAATACGCCAAATTATCTAATGCCTTAAGGACAAAACACTTTAATTTTTTTTAAAAAAGCTAAAAGCCATTAACCGAAAATTCAGCCCCCAAAAAGAATATTCAGAAGGCAGAAGGCCGCACGTTAAGTAAGTTCTATAATTTGGCTGAAGGCTCAAAAAATCTAACACTTGAAAAACAACTACCTTAATTTAAAGACGGCTGAAGGCCGATGATTTATGACTCAGGGTAAACACAAGGCAGGAGGCCTTCAATTAGGGTGAAGGCCCCAAACAGACTCATGCTCGAAAGACAAAGACCCTTAAATTCAAAAATTGTTGAAGGCCCCATGACTTAAAATTCAAGGTAAAATAAATTTAACAGCAAAGCCTTATCTTAAATTACGCTGAAGGCACCAAACAATCTAACGCTTGACAAGCATGAAACATTAATTTGAAAATGACTGAAGGCCCAAAACTTAAAACAAAACTAAAATAATTTTAAGTAGGCAGAAGCCCCAAGCCTTTATCTTTAAACAATATTTTAATCAGGCTGAAGGCCCAAACAATCCACACTTCAAAAGCAAGGAACTTTAATGTTAAAGCGGCTGATGGCCCATGACTTAGAACACCCCTAAAAACTAGTCAACTTTACTTCAAAACGACTGGCTATGAACCATACAAATACACACAACAGGGAATAAGAAAATGCTGTGCAGCTAATGGCGCTCGGAAGTTTTGGGGGTCGGTCAGCACTTGATATACTAACGTCCATTTAGGTGAGGCACCCCACCTCCAGACAATCCAAGCCAAGGCACGCTCCCGCCTCAGTCTCTTCAAGCTCCTCTCCAGCCTTACGTGGGGTCTGGACCCCTCCACCATCCTCCACACCTATAAATCCCTCATCCGCCCTATCCTTTGTTATGCCCATCCGGCTTGGATCTCCGCCCCCCCCCCTCCCTTTTACAAATCCCTCCAAATCCTTGAACGTCATGCTCTCCGCCTCGCCTATCGCATCCGTCTCCCCTCCCCCACGCGGATCCTCTACGATCTTCTCCTCTTCCTTGAAAGGATACAGATCCTGTACACCTCCCGCAAACTCGATCCTCTTCACCCGCTCGTCTCCCCACTCCTCTCCCACCCCCGCCCGCTGCCGCGCCTGTATTCCCACGTCCCACCCGGTCTCCATCTCTCCACCCTCCTTACCCTCTCCCGCGGTGGCTTCCGCCAGCTCCCCCTCCCTGATGATGTCCTCCTCCCTTCCATTTACCCCTCCTACCAGCTTTGATCCTCCCCCCCACTCCCTGTTTCCTTTCCTTTAGGCACCCTCCCTCCCTTCTCTATCGTTTTTCCCCCGTCCCCCGTCCTCCACCCCTCTTCCCCCGGGCTTCCCCTCCCCACTCCCCCCTCCCCCAATCTCCCCTGCCCATGGCATCTCTGCTCTCCCCTCTCCCTCTCCCACTCCCCCTCCTCCTCCTCCTCCTCTCTTGGCAGGTCCCTGGACTCGCACACGCTCTGTGAACATTCGCGCGCCGGAGATCGTCGCCATCAGTGTCTCGTGTGTGTGCCTTCGTCTGTGTTTAGTGTTCTTTCGTCGTCACGCCTCCTCTGTTCACGTGTTCCGTCGCAGCCGTCCGTGTTTTGTGCGCCGTGTCAACTAGTGTCAGTGATGTTTTTTCGTCAGGCGTGAACGACTCTGTTTTTTTTTTTTTTGTCTTTTGGTCTCTACATTGTTATGCCCACCATTTTTGATTGTATTCTCTGTGTCCCCTCTATTTTATTGTAAATCTCAAGGCTGAAGAGCGGCGTACTCAGCTGCTGACAGCCCACCTTATGTAAGGTGTTAAAAATTACAATAAAGAAAAAAAAATTAGGTGAGGCAGGCAGTCCGCCCAACCGTTCTCGAGCCGATGACAGCCCAGCCAACATACAGTCAACGGACCCACCGACGAGGTAACTCGCGTTCCACTCGACCAGCACACAACGGGGAGTTAAATGCAAACATAAAAGGCATGGACGACCACAACCAAGCGTACATCAAGCTGTCAAAATACACACCGTGCTGGACAGCGACAACACAGTGAGGAAAGGCCACTGTCTAAATTTACGTCAGTGGCCTGGGCAGGTAACTGGAACGTTAACGGCCATAAGGCAGAAAATTCCGCTGGTGCATTTCAGTTGCAAACAACCAAATACAGTTAGACTCCACTGGACGGTGGCTAAACCCTTGCCAACTCGAACACACACATTGTTGCTTGCGAGAACGACCCAACAGCCAACAACGAGAACCAAACGGCACAATGTGAACAGTCTTGACTTGCTGGTAAATTGAATCCTAACTCAACTTTCGTGTCCAGGATCAGTGAACCACGGACCTCGTAGCAATGGGAACAGCCCCACACAGTCCGACACTGTGTAGAGACTGCCAGCAGGCCCGGCCTAACTACGCCCTGCGGAGATTTCCTCGCTGCTCCACCCCAACCGACCGACTGCCACACATCAGCACGGAGACAGCACTAAAATAACTGAGCAGCCGACATCACAAACTACACACAGTTTCAGGAGCACCTGCATGAAGGACTAGGCAATACTAACGGTAGCGACTGTGCAATAACAAGGACGAATCACGAGTCGGCACACGCAGGCAACCCATAAGCGATCGCCGGCCAGCATACACATCGTCCAACAAGACGACCGACCGACGACCAACCAAGGTGGTCTGCACTCAGGTGATATGTATCGAAAACCGTCGGGCGAGTCATGGCTGTCCGGACCTCACTGCAGCCGTGCCCCGAGTGAACTTCTGCTGCGTCCTAAGTCAAACACTGCCACGTCCGAACTGCACTGCTAGCGCCTCCCAACTCACTGACGGATCCGAACGAACTCCGAACACACGACAACAGGGAAATAATAACAGTCAGCAAAGATAATACGCCAGGGCTTATATCGATAAGCGCCGTTGCTGCCGCTCACGGGCAGGCAAGGCGGCAACTCAGTGACACCAGTAATTGAAATTAAAGTAACGAGGTGGTAGTACAGTAAAAGCAGGATGTGAAATGAGATATGGCACGAACACGAGCCACGCACGCCTCAGTCTCCTGTTTTTAATACTTAATTTCCCCCTCGAATTGGCAACTTTTGGCACGATCCTCGAAGAAAGAAAAGGGAAGTGTGCGCACCCACATGCGCAAGAACTCCTCTACCGTTGCATCGTTTTCGATCCGGTATCCTCCAACTTCTACTTGCAACGGTTCAAAGCTGTGGTATTCGCAGGGTGAGAAATCTGGACTGCAAAGAGGAAGTTCCAGAGTTGCCCAACGAGTTTCCTTCAGTTCTCTTCTCATTAAAACAGCAGAGTGCGGCCTCGCATTATTGCGTAGAATAATCTCATCAGTAATGATGACAAGGGCATTGCCATAGCTTATTCCTGCTGCCGAATATCTTTCCTGAAGGTTTAAGCGAATATCTTCTGCAGTAACATCCAGTACTCTACGAATGTTGTCAGGTGAGATGCTTGTCCGTAGTCGTCTTTCGTGTCGTTCGTTTCTCTCAGCTAGCTGTAACGTCACAAATGTTTTGTGCCATTTATACACCTGGGTCTGCGAAAGGGTTTCTTTCGCAAACTGTGCACGGAATCTCCTCAAAACTTCCACTGTTCTTGTGCCTTCTTTCCCGAGAAATTTGATGATAATGCGGAGCGCAACAGACTCGTGTAGCTGTCGCTCGTACGTGTTGCCAGATTAGAGTGGTCGCGTAACCATAACTACGGCATCACTGTGCTATTTCAGACATCCCTGGCAACATCCTGTCAATGCCACGCCCATTTCCGTCCGCTACCACACCCACCGGACTTAATTTTCTGCTCAGATTTGATATGCTATGGTTATTACATACATTTTATTTCCAAAAAATTATTTTAATGAACAATCTGTGCAGAAGTGTATGCTTCCATAAAAGGCAGACAGTGATATTATACGCTAAAAATAGATTATTTACTTTTCAAAACAATTTTTTGTTGTTGAGCATATACGGGTTGGTGGAAGATACACGTTGTTCAAGCAATTTCTGACAAGTAAATATAGTTTTTTGGGAACGAGACTTTGGACGAAAAATGTGTTCTAGGTGAAACGTTAACATCAGTTAAGGGGACATCTGTCTGCACTACAGCTGGCTACCTTCCACCAACCCCTTTGTATTTTCAAATGGTTAGCCCCCCCCCCCACCACACACACACACACACACACACACACACACACACACACACACACACACATTTTTATTGCGTGTTCGAATTCTGTAACGAAAAATACATTCGGTTTACACAAACGATGTTTTCGATTGGTGTTATATGGCACTGTTGTAATCGGTAAATATCAAGTGTGCCCGTTCTTGAAGTTAAGGAACGACGCACTTGATTCTGCATTCCATTTAGGATAAAACATAGATCTTTATGTTCTAAATGTTCATATTGCTTCGAAATTTACTTTAGTGTTGCTAATTTCATTGTACAACACAATATGGTTAGCTGTTTCAATGTCTGGTCCCAGACTACGTTTAGCGTGATCCAGGAATAATGGCGTGGATGTAACAGTTTTCTGTTTCCGTCGGGATGCTTTATTTCGGTGAGTCCGCTTGCCTCTCATCATTCGGGTGCTAGATTTTGGTGAGTCGTCTTTCCTTTTACCATGCAGGCGCTCGATTTCGTGACTATCCATGGCAGCTGCGCATGTCACTATCACTTCATGAACATTTTACCTTATTACCAAGACTGTGGTTTGTTCTCCGCCAGGGGCCGCGTGGTGGGCAACGGGAGAGTTACGGCCGTTACATGGAAAAATACTCTGGAATCAATCAACCCGATGGCGGCGTTTGAGAGCGGACCCCGAAATCAGTCATGCCGAATATCTGACACTTCACCACTGTCAACCCCGTATGGAATAGAAAATTATGAGAGCGTAACAATAGCTTATTTTCCAGGAGATGAGAATGTCTGGCCACAAATAATTATGTAAATTAAAGGCAGAGTGGGGAGAAAGAAAAGGAACTAATGATATCAGCTGCGTCGGGACTTTATGCGGCATCAGCGGTGACGAATAACAATGTGTACCAGACCGGGACAAGGAACCCGGAATCTCCTGCTTACTGGGCAGTTTTGTTAACCATTGCGCTACCGAGACACGGGTGCAGAGCATCTCGACACGCTCCCTTGCCGACTCACACTCTCACCTTGCACCACCTATCCACTGTCACCACTCATGTCCGAAAGACAGACACGACGCATTCATGTATAATTGATTCATCTCGATGGACAATGAATCCACAACCTTCAGTGCGCATGCGCATATACATTCGACTCCCAGTAGGAATCTAAAACCGAGCGAGGTGGCGCAGTGGTTAGCACACTGGACTCGTGTTCGGGAGGACGACGGTTCAATCCCGCGTCCGACCATCCTGATTTAGGTTTTCCGTAATTCCCCTAAATCGCTACAGGCAAATGCCGGGATGATTCCTTTGAAAGGGCACGGCCGACTTCCTTCCCCGTCCTTCTCTAATCTGATGAGACCGATGACCTCGCTGTTTGGGCTCTTCCCCCCAAACAACAAAACCCAAGGAATCTAAAATTAGTGAGCATGGAGGACATGGACAGAGACTGCCGATAGCCGGCGCTAGATGGGAGTGTCAGTCGGCTGAGGAACATGCCGAGATAGTCCCGAATACGTAATATAAGTTTTAGATTAGTACCCCCTTCATTAACACTTCTTCTTACATCTTTTATAGCAGATAATGGTGCTGGTACAAGGTGGACAGTTTATCCTCCATCTGCGATAAACACAGCGTTCGCCTTTCACGATCGCTAACGCAAATGCCTGCTAAGCAGTGTGTCCCTAATCCTGGTCCAACACACATTGTCACTTTTCTCTACTGATTCCACATAAAGAACTTACGCAACTAATGTAGTCAGTTCTTCTCCTTTCCTGCCCTTTCCTTGCTCCCTCCTCCACCTTCAGATTACATAATATGCATCACAGCTGCTTGTCCGAAAGAACAGACATCATGTATTCGTATATTATATATTATTTCTAATATACAATCACATTCACAACACTCACGTAACGTTTGAACATCAGTATCAACCGTTGGAACACAAAGGCTTACATTTACATTGAAGAGCCAAAGAACTGGTATACCTACCTAATATCGTGTAGGGGCCCTCGATCTCGCCAAAGTGCAGCAGTACGACGTGGAATGGCCTCCACTAACGTTTGAAGCAGTGCTGGAGGGAACAGCCACCACGAATCCTTCAGGACTGTCCGCAAATCCGTGAGAGCACGAGGCGGTGGAAATCTCTACTGAACAGTACGTTGCATGATATCCCAGATATGCTTGATAATGTTCATTTCTGGGGAGTTTGGTGGCCAGCGGAAATGTTTAAACTCGGAAGAGTGTTTCTGGAGCCACTCTGTAGCGATTCAGAAAGTGTGGGGTGTGACATCGTACTGCTGGAATTGTCGGAATGCACAATGGACGTGAATGGAGGAAGGTAATCAGGCAGGATGCTTACGTACGTGTCACCTGTCAGAGTCGTATCTAGACGTAGCGAGGGTAGCATATCACTCCAGATGTACACGCCCCACACCATTTCAAAGCCCCCACCAGCTTGAACAGTCCACTGCTGGCATGTAGGTTCCACGGATTCGTGAGGTTTACTCCGTACCCGTACACGTCTTTTCGGTTCGATACGATTTGAAACGAGACTCGTTCTACCAGGCAACATGTTTCCAGTGATCAACAGTCCAATGTCGGTGTTCACGGGCTCAGGTGAAGCGTAAACCTTCGTGTCATGCAGTCATCAAGGAAACACGAGAGGGCCCTCGGCTCCAAAAATCCATACCGATCTCGCTTCATTTTAACGGATCGCACGCTGACAATTGTTGATGGCCCAGTACTAAAATCTGCAGCAGTCTGCAGAAGGCTTGCACTTCTGTCACGTTGAACGATTCTCTTCAGTCGTTGTGTAGGGAAGCAGCCAACTCACGCCTTATAAAATTCACATCAGTCTTTCCACTGTGTGCCAGCCAGTCTGCTGTAACTAGCTCTGACGTCACAAATGCTGCACAATACTTTAAAAATCAAGTAAATAACCTGAAGCGTTTCTAGCATGTCAGGAGTAATACTAAATCGATACGTGGTGAATATCAGTTCAATAACTTTAACCATTTTCGAAATTTGGACGTTTTTCTGTAAAAATCATTGGCGCAACAGAAAAGAGCTAGAAACTTAAAAATTTATATTTAGATTCCTTTTGCATAATAATTTAGTAGAAACAGTATTCTGGATCTCAAAAATTAAAATTTTAGTTGAAATTCATGATTTTCTGGTTTTTGTCTCAGAAATTAAGGAAGCAAGATAGATTAAGTAGGCGAATAAACAAAGCTAGGATGTTTAAATTTAAGTAGAAGGGGGATCCACTATAATCATAAAGATGTGAGAAGTTTCAATTGAATAACTATAAAACTATAGCGATAGCGTATCTCCAAAGGGCAAGTCCAGACCTCGTCTACTGTGTGTAGTGTAATTAAATTAATTATCTCGCCCAAAATATTTGACTTAGCCATGTCAGACTTTTATTATGATTACTTACCTGCGTGCTGATTGCACATTTAAATTGAGAGTTTCATCGGCCATCAGCAAAGGAAGTAATGATTTATTCGATAACTTAAAGTGGTGCATTACTAGCCCAGCAGCTAGTCGGGAGAGCAGATTTGATCAGGCTTTCCCTTAGCCGTCCGCTCCGCGGCTTTATATTTAAGAACGCTGCGCGAGAAGAGGAGGGCCCCACTTCTCTCCAGACGCTGATTAGAGCACCACCTGTGCCGGGAGTCGCGTCGCGCCGGTATCGTTGATATAAACAGCCTCCGATGCAGTTATAAGTTACTCGGGATACGCGTAACCATGAAGTCGTTTTCGAGTGAAGTGTTAATTCTGGGATGACGTTAATGATCTATCTTTAGTTTGCATATGTCGTATTTTCACGTGCCGCCACAGGACAGACATTCTACCATTATTAGCATGGCGTTTCATGAACATTATCATCAAATTTTGGCGAGCATTCACTTAAACATTTAATTTGAACAATTATAGTTGCGTCAGCGCATTAGACTCTGAACTGCTCTGGTAGTTGGATTGTGTGGATTCTTTTTGGTCTGTGACTTTCAGAATGTGGTGACCATTTTAGAGAGAATGATTCTTGATTATGAATCCGAGACAATCTCCTAATTCCTCAGAGCTATAAGCTGTAGCTACAAATGTACACTCCTGGAAATTGAAATAAGAACACGTGAATTCATTGTCCCAGGAAGGGGAAACTTTATTGACACATTCCTGGGGTCAGATACATCACATGATCACACTGACAGAACCACAGGCACTTAGACACAGGCAACAGAGCATGCACAATGTCGGCACTAGTACAGTGTATATCCACCTTTCGCAGCAATGCAGGCTGCTATTCTCCCATGGAGACGGTCGTAGAGATGCTGGATGTAGTCCTGTGGAACGGCTTGCCATGCCATTTCCACCTGGCGCCTCAGTTGGACCAGCGTTCGTGCTGGATCGGCAAACAACAGCATTAAATAAATAATAGGAACATTAACAATTATTCCACCCGCCACCCCACAGTTGGTCCCGTTCTTACAGGATCTCTTTGTGGACATTTGGTGTTTTACTGGATTCCTGATGTTTTACGGTACACTCGTGAAATGGTCGTATGGGATAATCGCCACCTCATCGCTACCTCGGACATTGTGTGTCCCATCGATCGTGCGCCTACTATAACACCACGCTAAAACTCACTTAAGTCTTGATAACATGCCAATGCAGCAGCAATAACCGATCTAACAACTGCGTCAGACACTTGTCCAAATAAGGCGTTGCCGATCCCAGCGCCGCATTCTGCCTGTTTACATACTCGTGTATTTGGATACGAATGCCTACCGGTGTCTTTGGCGCTCCAGTGTGCGTCGTAAAGGAAAAGTATAATCAAATACGTCGATTCCAATTGGAAAAATAGGTATGCTTGATATCTGATGATTACTGCTCCATCTACCACCAATGGCAAACGATGATTTGTGTAATCCGTATATACTGGAATAAAAATTGGTGTTTCCACTTGAAAATACAAAGTTGACACCGCCTACGCAGCAGGGGTGGTTAAGTGACGACCAGTTGCAGGATAGAGGGATGTGCCGTGCAATTTAATAATATTAACTTTTCACATAGAACATTTTTTTCGTACAGTGCGTTGGTTTCGAGATATTTAGTTGTCTCAAGTTAAAGCAGAGACCCTGCATATTTAACATACACGAAACTGCAGACATAACGAAAGAACAGTCTCTACCTTTCTGTAAGTCATTCAGGAACGAATTAATTAAAATAACTGGGTAAATAATTACCAGGACTGCCACAAAATCTGGCACGCCCTAGAGAAACTCCATGCTCCATGAGATCACTATCAAAAGAAGAGTCCAAATCTGTGATAAGACACCGTACCCGGACCCATAAAACGCTGGCCAAGTCACACAAAGAGATATGACAATATTACTCAGGTTCAGCACTGATAGTACGTAGCTGCAACTATCAGAAACACTGGCAGTGACGTAATAAGCAGGTTTCTGTAATATTGCAATCAGCGTGGTAAGGTATTTGAGGTATCTAGTTACAGTGGCATATTAATATGGACAATGTATCGTTAAGGAGTTTCATACACAACATGTCCTGTCAACAAACTAGCAACTGCGAGAAGAAAGTCCATTGTTAACAGCTACCAGATATGGCAGAATCGGACAGACCTTTCTGAAGACTACAGAATGGTGGGTTAAAAAGGCACTCCGCCGCTTTTACTACTTCACTCTGGAATCTAATATGGTTCGTAACCTGCTGAAGTGTTTTCAAATGGAGGAGAAAATCTGCAAGATAAATCTACCTACTTAACAAACGAAGTGTTACACATTTAATCTTCCGAAGTGTATTGTATTTGCTATGACTGAGTCAGCATCACACTATGTTTCGTTCGAATTCGCCGTGACTTTGAAGCAAACGAAAGAAATCATACATGTTGAAATCTTTATAAAAGTGGAAAGGTGACTCTAGTCATAGAAACACAAAAAATTCATGTGTGACCGTGGGTAGCATGTTCATACATATTTCAAGGCGAGTTAAGCAAAGCAAATGCTTCTTTATCATAAAATTACGTTGATAGAAATGCACATTATTTGGTTCAATAAATATTTATTTTAATAATACTACAAACAGAACCGAATAAATGGTTCAAATGGCTCTGAGCACTATGGGACTTAACATCTGAGGTCATCAGTTCCCTAGAACTTAGAACTACTTAAACCTAACTAACCTAAGGACATCACACACTTCCATGCCCGAGGCAGGATTCGAACCTGCGACCGTAGCGGTCGCGCGGTTCCAGACTGAAGCGCCTAGAACCGCTCGATCACACCGGCCTGCAGAACCGAATACCTAGGACTGATGATCTTCTACTAGTTTTCCTGCTAGAGGATTATATTTTCACAACGTAACCTTAGGCCTACAATTAAGGTAACGCTTAAAAATGCCATGATGCAAGAGGGAGAGCACGAAATGTGGGAGATGTCAAAATTACTACAAAATGACCCTGCGTACAGTTCAACAGAGAAGGTTACATATTTGTGATCATGTTCAAATGATAACTGATACTAAGTGGGTGTATAACTATTATTTTTTTCCATCGCTAGATGTTTCATTTACTTAGAACGTTCGATGGATATTCTGACGTCGACAGTGGAGAAAATAATTATATACATCAGAGATAGCCAGCGTAGTCAGCAACTTGGGAAAGAAGACTTTCGACATCAGTTGGTGCTCCGGACAAAATGACAAGCCGCAGTGAATATCCAGAAAACTATCAGAACGCGCCAGCTCCACCTGAGCGACATGAAAGACTTTTAAGAATCATTGACAAATTTGGATCATCGATTTCTTCGCGAACCAACCGTTGGAAACTTTCAACAGATAGAAACTTTTGTATCACTAGCCCCTATACGTTTTTAACAACCAAATGCAGGACGTATCTCGAAACAATGGATGCTTTATACATCCATATTATTCATGAGTTATTTGCCTTAACGTGTCTATGAAGACACTGTCCACAGCCGGAATTGATGATACACATCCCCAACGTCTCGTAAATGTTTTAATGTGATGCAACTTTTTGTGTTAAATTTGTACCTCATCAAGCTACACATGCTCGTGTTTCAAGTCCGTTAAGCCACAGCCCGTAAATTTTCTAGATACACAACGTGATCAAAACTATCCAAAGACCTGGCTGAAAATGACCTACAATTTCGTGGCGCCCTCCATGGTAAGGCGGGAATTCAGTATGGTGTTGGCCCACCCTTAGCCTTGATGACAGCTTCCACTCTTGCAGGCATACGTTCAATCAGGTGCTGGACAGTTTGTTGGGGAATGGCAGCCCAGTCCTTACGTAGTTCTGCACTGACAGGAGGTATCGATGTCGGTCGGTGAGGCTTGGCACGAAGTCGGCTTTCCTAAATATCCCAAAGCTGTTCTACAGGATTCAGCTCAGGCCCCTGTGCAGGCCAGTCTATTACTGCGTTGTTATTTTCATGTAACCCCTCCGCAACAGGCCGTGCATTATGAACAGGTGCTCGATCGTGATGAAAGATGCTATCGTAATCCCCGAACTGTTCTTCAACAGTGGGAGCAAGAAGGTGCTTAAAACACGAACTGTCCAAATGTGATTTAATTCCTAAGATACCAAACTCCTGTGGTCATCTGTCCCTAGACTTACCCACTACTTAAACTAACTTACGCTTAGAGCAACACATACACCCACGCTCGAGGGAGGACTCGAACCTCCGGCGGGAGGGTACGGGAAATCCGTGAAATTGCGCCTCTAACCGCGCGGCAACACCGCGCGGCTTAAAACATGAATGTAGGCCTGTGCTGTGTTAGTGTCACGCAAAACAGGTGGTGCAAGCCCCCTCCATGAAAAACGCGACCACACCATAATACCACCGCCTCCGGGTTTTACTGTTGGCACTATACACACTGGGAGATGATGTTCACCGGGCATTCGCTATACCCACACCCAGCCTTCGAATCGCCACATTGTCTCCGTGATTCTTCACTCCATACAACGTTTTTCCACTGTTAAATCGTCCAACGTTTACGCTCCTTAGGTCAAGCGAAGCGTCGTTTGGCATTTACCAGCGTGATGTGTGGCAAATGAGCAGCTGGTCGACCATGGAATCCATGTTTTCTCACCTCCCGCCTAAATGTCGTAGTACTTGCAGAGGATCCTGATGCAGTTTGGAATTCCTGTATGATGGTCTGGATAGATGTCTATCACACAGTAAGACCCTCTTGAACTGTCGGCGGTCTATGTCAGTCAACAGATGAGGTCGGCCTGTACGCTTTTGTGCTGTACGTGTCCCTACACGTTTCCACTTCACTATCACATCTGAAACAGTGGACCTAGGGATGTTCAGGAGTGTGGAAATTTCGAGAACAGACGCGTGACACAAGTGACACCCTTATCACATGACCATGTTCGAAGTCCGTGAGTTCCGCAGAGCACCCCATTCTGCCCTCTCAGGATGTCTAATGACTATTGAAGTCGCTGATATCTAGGACCTGCCGGTAGGTGGCAGCAGTATGCACCTAAAATAAAAAACGTATGTTTTTGGGGATGTCCGAATACTTTTGATCGCGTAGTGTATGCAGAAATATCGGGGTTGGCAGTTTAGAGGAGCTTATGTTACTAATCTAGACATTCACATGGGAAAACACAGATACTTGTAACTATCTGAAAGTTTGCAGTATCGGTACATAGAGTCTGAGAGTCAGTCAGGCAGCTGCTACTTTCGTCCCTGCACCAACATAGCAGCAGAGTAGGCCACAGCGTTTCATTTGTGAATTGTTTTAGGAGTTTCTAACTGAGAGACATAGTTCTGATTTACCTGTGTATCCTTAAATCTCTTGTGTGTCCTACATCTACATACACACTCCCCAAGATAGCGTTTGGTGAGTGACAGAGGTAACCTTGTACCACTACTAGACCTACCATCCTTACTTGGGCATACCTGACGATACCTTTGTCTCTGACGAACATTTGTCGTCCAGGACAACGTACTGGGTTCTATTACTTAAGATGTCTTCGGGCCACCCACATATCTGGGAACCTAATCCATACGCTCGTACCTTCGTTAACAGTCTGTAGTAGGGCATTGGGTCAAACGCTTTTCGGAAATCGAGTCATATGAATCTACCTGTCGCCCTTCGTCTATGATTTTAAGGGTATCATGTCAGAAAAGGGCAAGCTGGGTTTCGCGTGAGCGGTGCTTTCTAACACATACTGATTTGTGGTCGAAATCTTTGCTGTCGCAAGTAACTATATTATATTCTAACTTAGGATATGTTCAATAACTCTGCAGCAAAACAATATTAAGCATACTGGCCTGTAATTTTGGAGGCCCAATCTTTTACCCATCTTTCATGCAAGAGTCACCTGCGCTTATTTACAGTCGCTTGGGGCATCGTGCTGATCGAGAGATCCGTTACAAATGCAAGCTTAGTAAGGGGCCATAGCCATAGAGTACTCTTTGTTATATCGATTTAGGTTCAAAATGGTTCTAATGGCTCTGAGCATTATGGGACTTAACATTAGAGGTCATCAGTCCGCTAGACTTAGAACTACTTAAACCTAACTAACCAAGGACATCACACACATCCATGCCCGAGGCAGGATTCGAACCTGCGACTGTAGCAGGAGCGCGGTTACGGACTGAAGCGCCTAGAACCGCTCGGTCAGAATGGTCGGCCGGTATCGAATTCGGATGCCATGCGGACCTAGCATCTTGCTTGTTTTCACCTCTTTCAATTGCTTGTCTGCACTAGGGATGCCTGTTACTATGACCCTTACATGGAAATCTCTACGATTATCAGTCGGCTTTTTTTTTTTGTACGATCCTTTTGCGTGAACAATTTATTAAAAGCGAAAATCAATACTTGGCCATTCCTTTTGCTATTTTCGATTGCTTCAGCAGACTAGCCAACGACTGACTGGATAGAAGCCTTCGACCAACTTAGCGATTTTACGTAGGACTAGAATTTTCTTGGGTTCCCTGCAAGTTCGTTTGCTACGGTACGGCATTCGTAATTGTTGTATGCTTCGTGCCTCGATCATTTTACAGACGCACGAAGTCTACTAACCTTTGCGTGCGTCGTTTGCGCCTTCTCTTTCGAACCGAGAATCCTCAGCATTTACCGCATTTTATTATTACACTACGGTGGGTCTTCTCCATCCTTAATCCACTTACTGGGCACATACTTCTCCAGAGTGCGATTTACAATCCGTTTAGTTACTATGCACGTTCGCACGATTTAGTAACTGCGCAGTAAGTATTTCCGCTGTCTGTATCGTGACGGGCGTTTCGGTTTCTCTGAACAATCGTTTAGGCAACAGCTTTCGTACCTGCAGCAGCACAGGAGCTCAGTAGAGAAGAACATTGCACTTGTGGATGGGTACGGTACTTGCTGCGTTCGGATCGGAGCTGAATTGATAATTTAAGACACTTCACTCGCAGCACCACTGAAGTGCTGGTTTCGGTCACGCAATGCCGATGTGCATCATTCCGACTAGGGTGGTGGGAGAGCGGGGGCGGGGAAGGGAGGGGGTGCCAGACGTGGGGACGTGGGGATCCAATGGACGTCCACAGCACGTCCATTACTTTGGCCACCCAGGCTGCTGCCTGCGGTGTCGTTGACCGCACCACGACAGTCGAGTGTGAGGTTGTTACGACGTGTGGCAAGCAGTGAATGACTTTCAGGAGCCCAATCCAAAGGCTTCCTCGCTTCGTCTGACAAACAAGTTTCATGCCCTATCTGTGGCCGATAAAGATCTTGAACCAGATGCAGTCACTTTTGCTGTTTCAGCCTGCAAGATCTTGACATTCGGTGAGAGAGGGGTTACTGGTAGATTGAGGGGGGGGGGGGGAGCTCTTAAGTCTTAGAGGTGTAATAGGGCCTCTCAGGAATGTGACTGCCAAGAAGGGGAAGAAATACAGTGTTCAGTCTGTGTGCATACCGGTGGGAGTCTTCCAAGGTGTTGAACGGATGCTTCAAGGTGGCATGAAGAGCACAGTGTGCTCCCAACTGCTGGTGGTGCCCCATGTCGGTAGTGGCTCACGTTACAGGTTCTAAAAATCTGCACCGTTTGTCACACTGCATACGTCAATACGTGAATTCTGTTCGTTTAAGTCGGTGCCGCTGTTACTCACGAACGTGCAAGTTACAGCTGCCTGCTTTGGAAATCTGTTCATTGAAAAGCCCATCTGCAGGCGAGAATTAATTCGATGCGACAATACGGAGCAGATAACTTGTTTACAAATTCTGGCACACCTGCTCCTAGTGGCATGCTCTGCAATTACACAGAGCGCGCATTACGTACCGAAACTTGCAGAACTGGTGTATTGACTGAAATATGTTATTTTTCTGTATGTAATGTAGTTTTAGCATACCTGCTTCTCAAAACTTAATTTCTTATGAAGAACTAAATGCACCAATCCTGTTGCAAATACTCCCTACGTAAGGCAAAAAGGCCGTAGACTTCGGTGCCACCTCGGTATTATCATCATTCATCCGGTGCCCAGAAGGTCGATAACGCAACGTGTGTCTCATCTGTCTTTCAGTAAAACCATTCTGACGAAAGGTGCCTTCGAAATGGGGTAACTCACTGACAAAGTCTCAGGGTCCCTGCTAACATGGGCTCTGTAAACCAAGGTGTGCTATTTCACGTTGAGCCGGATGAACAATACTAGTTGGGTCAAATGGTTCAAATGGCTCTGAGCACTATGGGACTTAACATCTTAGGTCATCAGTACCCTAGAACTTAGAACTACTTAAACCTAACTAACCTAAGGACACCACACACATCCATGGCCGAGGCAGGATTCGAACCTGCGACCGTAGCGAACAATACTAGTCAATGTCAGTACGCTTTCTATAAACGGCATAACCCAGCATACCACCAAACTTCCTCCTGAGGCTATCGACGAAATGCGAGACGGGTAACTGATGCTAATAGCGAGATGATATGAAGTCTGCTGCCTTTTTGCCTTACGCAGGTAGCATTTCGAACAAGATTGGTCGCGTTTTGCGGAAATATAATGTGAAATGTGTTTTTGGCCACATTTAAAAGATCCGGGTCCTTTTAGGTTCCGTAAAGGATTATCTTCGTTTACGTAAGGCGGGTGTCTACTGTATTCCTTGTAGTTGTGGCATCTCACATGTCGATCGTACTATCAGCTCTGTGGAGAACCGGAGTACTTACAGGGTGTTTCAAAAACGACCGGTATATTTGAAACGGCAATAAAAACTAAACGAGCAGCGACCGGTATATTTGAAACGGCAATAAAAACTAAACGAGCAGCGATAGAAATACACCGTTTGTTGCAATATGCTTGGGACAACAGTACATTTTCAGGCAGACAAACTTTCGAAATTACAGTAGTTACAATTTTCAACAACAGATGGCGCTGCAAGTGATGTGAAAGATATAGAAGACAACGCAGTCTGTGGGTGCGCCATTCTGTACGTCGTCTTTCTGCTGTAAGCGTGTGCTGTTCACAACGTGCAAGTGTGCTGTAGACAACATGATTAATTCCTTAGAACAGAGGATTTTTCTGGTGTTGGAATCCACCGCCTAGAACACAGTGTTGTTGCAACAAGACGAAGTTTTCAACGGAGGTTTAATGTAACCAAAGGACCGAAAAGCGATACAATAAAGGATCTGTTTGAAAAATTTCACGGGACTGGGAACGTGACGGATGAACGTGCTGGAAAGGTAGGGCGACCGCGTACGGCAACCACAGAGGGCAACGCGCAGCTAGTGCAGCAGGTGATCCAACAGCGGCCTCGGGTTTCCGTTCGCCGTGTTGCAGCTGCGGTCCAAATGACGCCAACGTCCACGTATCGTCTCATGCGCCAGAGTTTACACCTCTATCCATACAAAATTCAAACGCGGCAACGCCTCAGCGCCGCTACCATTGCTGCATTCGCTAACGATATAGTGCACAGGATTGATGACGGCGATATGCATGTGGGCAGCATTTGGTTTACTGACGAAGCTTATTTTTACATGGACGGCTTCGTCAATAAACACAACTGGCGCATATGGGGAACCGAAAAGCCCCATGTTGCAGTCCCATCGTCCCTGCATCCTCAAAAAGTACTGGTCTGGGCCGCCATTTCTTCCAAAGGAATCATTGGCCCATTTTTCAGAGCCGAAACGATTACTGCATCACGCTATCTGGACATTATTCGTGAATTTGTGGCGGTACAAACTGCCTTAGACGACACTGCGAACACCTCGTGGTTTATGCAAGATGGTGCCCGGCCACATCGCACGGCCGACGTCTTTAATTTCCTGAATGAATATTTCGATGATCGTGTGATTGCTTTGGGCTATCCGAAACATACAGGAGGCGGCGTGGATTAGCCTCCCTATTCGCCAGACATGAACCCCTGTGACTTCTTTCTGTGGGGACACTTGAAAGACCAGGTGTACCGCCAGAATCCAGAAACAATTGAACAGCTGAAGCAGTACATCTCATCTGCATGTGAAGCCATTCCGCCAGACACGTTGTCAAAGGTTTCGGGTAATTTCATTCAGAGACTACGCCATATTATTGCTACGCATGGTGGATATGTGGAAAATATCGTACTATAGAGTTTTCCAGACCGCAGCGCCATCTGTTGTTGAAAATTGTAACTACTGTAATTTCGAAAGTTTGTCTGCCTGAAAATGTACTGTTGTCGCAAGCATATTGCAACAAACGGTGTATTTCTATCGCTGCTCGTTTAGTTTTTATTGCCGTTTCAAATATACCGGTCATTTTTGAAACACCCTGTAGCATCAGCGGCACACACGCTTACAACAGCCATTGCGGAACAGTGTGTTGGCCCCGGTCATCATATGGAATATAACAACACGGAGATTCTGGCACGCAGTGCCAGCTACCGCAATATCGTCATTGCGGAAGCTATTGGAATTAAATTAGCAGGTTGTGATGTTGTCAGTCCTTTGACCACACCGCCGCCTGAGAGATCGATCCGCCGGATGTGATTCTCTCGATAAACGGAACAGAAGAACGGATGTGCTATCCAAAGAGTACACAGCCAGCCACAGTACATATGCTCGCCGCGAGGCGCCGCTAGGCCACTTCGTGTGCAGCAGGAGAGAAGTGCAGTTGTGCCAGTCCACAGTTCGCAGCCGCGCTCAGTGGTCAGCCAGCGCCGATGTTAGTCATCGTCTGCAGCTCAGTCATTGCTGCCATCAAGTCTTTGTAGCTCCGTTCCAAGTTAGTATTCTAATTCACCGGATTCGACATTCAAGATTACGAGAGATTAATTCGTCACTGCAAGATTTGTGACTTGTAAATTATGTCATTCTACAGACGCTTAGTCTAGTCGCGTCTTCTATAGTTGTCAGCCAGCTGATCATGGACTACAGCAAAGTTAAGTAATAAATACTTTCTTAATTTGTACTCATGGTAATTAATTGTGTTTTCCTGCTGTAGCTACCAAGCAATCTTAGCATAATAGAGCCCACGTTTCCACCTCCTTGCTTACCTCATATTTGCCACCTCATGTTAATGGACTCGATTATGGTGGAAGATCGAGAGCCATCACAATTAATCTTATCAACAGAGACGTAGTTTTTCAAATTCTGCGTGGAATTGGGCCCTCTCCCTTGCCAGAAAACTCAGAGGCAGAGTTAATGCGACCTCACTCGTTGATTATTAATTTCACCATCTACGACATGAAAGTGAAGCAGTGGTTGTATATCAATCTGTATATTGAGCAAGCAGTAAAGGAAACAAAAGAAAAATTCGGAGTAGGTATTAAAACCCACGGAGAAGAAATAAAAACTTCAAGGTTCCCCGATGGAATTGTAATTCTGTCAGAGACAGCAAGGGACCTGAAAGAGCAGTTGAAAGGAATGGACAGTGTGTTGAAAGGAGGATATAAGATGAACATCAACAAAAGCAAAAAGAGGATAATGGAATGTAGTTGAGTTAAGTCGAGTGATGCTGAAGGAATTAGATTAGGAAATGAGACACTTGAAGTAGTAAAGGAGTTTTGCTATTTACGGAGCAAAATAAGTGATGACGGTCGAAGTAGAGAGGATATTAAATGTAGACTGGCAATGGCAAGGAAAGCGTTTCTGAAGAAGAGAAATTTGTTAACATCGAGTATAGATTTAAGTGTCAGGAAGTCGTCTCTGAAAGTATTTGTATGGAGTGTAGCCATGTATGGAAGTGAAACATGGACGATAAATAGTTTGGACAAGAAGAGAATAGAAGCTTTAGAAATGTGGTGCTACAGAAGAATGCTGAAGATTAGATTGGTAGATCACATAACTAATGAGGAGGTATTGAATAGAATTGGGGAGAAGAGGAGGTTGTGGTACAACTTGACTAGAAGAAGGGATCGGTTGGTAGTACATGTTATGAGGCATCAAGGGATCACCAATTTAGTATTGGAGGGCAGCGTGGAGGGTAACCATCGTAGAGGGAGACAAAGAGATGAACACAGTAAGCAGATTCAGAAGGATGCAGGCTGCAGTACCCACTGGGAGATGAAGCAGCTTGTACACGATAGAGTAGGACGGACAGCTGCATCAAACCAGTCTCAGGACTGAAGACCACAGCAACAACAACAACAACTACCTTTGACATCGGTTATCTCCAGTTTTTGATGGCACAAGTGTTTGCAGTGTATGTGAGTGTTACCTTTCCGGTGTTTCTCGGGAAACAAAAGTTTTAAATACCCCAGCACAGCGCTCACTTGCTACAATTATGCCTTGAAAATGGTAGGGTGTGCTCCTGTGGAAATATCGGTGGTTGTCGACGACGTCACCCAGCTGCTTTCCCGTACGTTATTTGAACATTGTAGAAGCCGGGAGAAACTCAGCTCTCACACTGAAGTATGTCGTCTTGTCTAGATTACATTTAATTCAAGGGCAGCCGTATACTAGCACACATTACCAGCAGCTAATAGCGTGCCTGGCAGCCTTTCAGGCGTTGCTTCTGCTGCAGGGCTACAAAGAGACGCCTCGTGTTGGTGAACTGCGAGAGGCAGCGGAGCATTGCTCCCATCGTGCGAACGGGACGCGCTCCGCTGGTCTGGCAGGCAGCCTCCTCGTTACGGGCTCGTTAGCTCGCCTCGTGTGTCACAGGTAGGGGCGTGCCTGCTATGTGACGCCTCACATGTGGCCACCACCCACGCAATGCTACGTTACGTCACATCAAGTCAGTCTCAATAGGCTGCTTCCGGTATCGTCCAGCCTACCACGAACCTCTGAAACTGCCCTTCTGGATGGCACGTCGACATTTCCTAAAAACCATCCACCGGATTTGAAGTCACTCATTCGCCATTCTCTAAACTAACAGTCGGCACGGAAATCCATCTGAGACACATCTGTGACGACAGTCTAATCGAAAATTGAATTGACAACTTAGAAATTTATATTATTTATCATGTAATCGTAAATTTGTCAGAGCTCTCTAAATCTACTGTATCAGGAGTCATGATAGCATTCGCTTCCTAAGTACGGTAGTGGTAGAAAAATTAACCTTACAGGTTGAGACAACATTTAAAGACTGTTGTGATCCCTGTAACTTCTGCCACGAAAGTATCTATTAAGCTTAATTTACGTTTTACTGATGGAGAACCCGCTCAGGACGAAGCAATACGATGGAAACTACATGTCAGCGTGTAAAACAATTCATAGTAAAAATATGTGACCAGATTTCCAGAATGAGATTTTCACTCTGCAGCGGAGTGTGCGCTGATATGAAACTTCCTGGCAGATTAAAACTGTGTGCCCGACCGAGACTCGAATTCGGGACCTTTCCTGAAAGAAAGGATATAGCGGAGACATGGCTTAGCCACGGCCAGGCTGTGGCTAAGCCATGTCTCCGCTATATCCTTTCTTTCAGGAGTGCTAGTTCTGCTAGGTTCGCAGGAGAGCTTCTGTAAAGTTTGGAAGGTAGGAGACGAGATACTGGCAGAAGTAAAGCTGTGAGTACCGGGCGTGAGTCGTGCTTCGGTAGCTCAGTTGGTAGAGCGCTTGCCCGCGAAAGGCAAAGGTCCCGAGTTCGAGTCTCGGTCGGGCACACAGTTTTAATCTGCCAGGAAGTTTCATGTGACCAGATTGTTCGTAGCTTTTGTAGGCCATACACAACTTAATTCTCGTTGGATGCAAGTCGAGCTATTCTACAAGCCGCGGCCACCGACGATCGACGTTACCTAACGGTTTGTTGCAGATCATTCTAGCAGAACTCCACCTTTTCCACCCAGAGAGTGAAGCATGGTGGTAAATGTCATACTCACACCCAGGAACGCACCTTCCTTTACACTAAGCTCCACCTTTCACTTCTTTGTGTAACTTTTCCTGTACTCCACTTCTACCAGCACTGCTTTGCATCTGCTGTTAGGACAGGCCAACGCTTCTATTGTCATCTCTGTTTATAACAGCAGAACTTGATTGGCGACTCAGAAAGCAATCCACATAGAATTTACACGTGTACCATGCCACTGCTGCCTGCATGGTAATCTTATGTAGCTTATCTAGAGCATTTGGTGAATCTCCACTCCAAAGATCAACTCTTGCGGTTATCTGTGGTGCTTATACCACTATACACTTCATGATAATGAACGTTACCAGCACACAGTGCTCAATATTCCGAATTATGCTTGCGTAACTCTAACTACAATAAGACAAGTGCGACGTGTTAATTAATTAAGTTAACATACTTGTTACAAAAGAAGGAAGAGTAGGGTTAACTCCCCGTCGGCATCGAGGTCACCAGAGTCAAGGGAAAATCTGGTATCCGGGAATGATAGGTGAAGAAGATCGGCCGTGCCCTTTCAAAGGAACCATTCCAGCATTCACCTTAAGTATTTTAGGGAAATCACGGAAAACATAAATCTCAGCGTCACGTCCCACGTGCGTCGTCAATAGTCCTGTCGTACTATACAGTTCCCAAAAGCAATAGAAGCTTCTCTTCGATCGAACAGTGCCATTTTCAGTGGCATCACAAAATTTACAAACGTAACTCCTTCTCACGATATTTATCAGTTGTCTGCGTTTGAGCACATTAAGGCGGCTATAGCCAGTCCTCCAGTTATCAGAGTGCCTGGTTTTATTAAGAATTTTATTGTCAAAAGCGACGCACCTATTGCATGATTTTCGGCAGTCCTTCTGCAGGAGTTCGAAGATCAAAGGCAGCCATTAGCATACGCGTCTCGTCGGTTAACGAGCGCCGAGCTTAAATATTCTTTTTACGAATGTGAGGCATTGGCCGTCTTGTTCGCGCTGGATCAGTACAGGTTTTATCTCGATCATAGAGTATTTCAGCTACAGACTGACAATCAAGCCTTAAGCTGGGTGCTTGCCAGGCCGCGTAGAACTGGCCATATCGCGAGGTGGGCGGTAAGCATTTCGGCGTTTCAGTTCGAGGTTAAGCATATTAGAGGCACTGAGAATGTGCTCGCGGACGTCCTCACAAGGGAACCTCCCCATCGCACCCCCTTCAGATTTAGTTATAAGTTGGCACAATGGGTAGTCCTTGAAAAACTGAACATAGGTCAGTCGTGAAAACAGGAAGAAGTTGTGTGGAACTATGAAAAAATAAGCAAAATATACAAACTGAGTAGTCCATGCGCAAGATAGGCAACATCAAGGATAGCGTGAGCTCAGGAGCGCATGGTCCTGTGATTAGCGTGAGCAGCTGTGGAACTGGAGGTACTTGGCTCAAGTCTTCCCTCTTTTGAAAAGTTTATTTTCTTTATTTTTGCAAAGTTATGATCTGTCCGTTCGTTCATTGACGTCTCTGTTCATTGCAATAAGTTTAGTGTCTGTATTTTGCGACCGCACCGCAAAAACGATTTGTAGACGAAAGGACGTGCCTCTCCAATGGGAACCGGAAACATTTTATCGGAAGGTCATAAGTCAACCGATTCCTCCACAGGAAAACACGTCTGATATACTTTATAAGACACTGGCGACGGCATGTGCGTCACATGACAGGAATATGTTGTCGACCCACCAAACTTGTACACTTGGCGAATGGGTAAAAAGATTCTTCTACCTTGCCCGATTTAGGTTTTCTTGTGGATGCGATAATCACTCCCAGAAAGTGATGAAAACATAAGAGTTTGTCACATAAACTGAAAATAAAAATTTACACTTTTCACACGAGGGAAGCCTTGAACCGAGGATCTCTCGTTTCGCAGCTGCTCACGCTAACCACGGAACCACGTCGCTCCTGACCTCCCACTATCCTTGATGTTGCCTATCTTGCGCATGGACTACTCAGTTTGTATATTTTGCTTATTTTTTCATAGTTCCACACAACTTCTTCCTGTTTGCTCGACTGATCTGTGTTCTGTTTTTCAAGGCCTATCCACTGTGCCAACTTATAACTAAATCCGATGGGGAGGTTCCCTTGTCAGCCGTATGTTTACCGAGCAACCATCTAGTGATGGCGCCCAACAAGTTTCGGAAGGCAGTCTTTGTTGTGTCGTGTTAGGCGGTTTTCCTCATTTGTTTAGTGATATTGCCGCCCATCAGTCTCAGGGCCTCATTTGGGGATCCGTTACGAAACGGCTGTCGGCGGGGGAGCGTTTGGATATATACGTTATCAGGAAAGGCATTTTGTGTAAAAGGGTGGACGTACCAACGAGATTAAGATCTGTCTACCAGGCACCCTAGTACGCCCCGTTTTCCATTATTTTCACAACTCGTTCATTGGCGGGCATTTAGGTACCTATCAGACATTGCAGAAGGTTAAGGAGCACCTGTCTTGGCCGTCTATTGACCGAGACGTTAGGGAAACGGTTTCTCGGTGTCAGTTGTGCCGTGTGGCCAAACCGAAAAACGCTCTTCAACAGGGGTTCCTTAGTGAACCTTGCCCCATGGACAAACTCTATATCGATTGTGTGGGGCCCTTATCTCGCACCAAAAGAGGCCATCGGTATGTATTAGTTATCATTGACGAGTTTTCGAGGTTTACCTGGCTTCTTCCGAATCGTAATGTGACTGCTGCCACCACCATTGGGCATTAGAGTTTAACATCCTTTTGACGGCACGCTAGTTGTCTACAACATTAGTAGATACTTATGGATAGCCGGCCGTGGTGGACGAGCGGTTCTAGGCACTACAGTCTGGAACCGCGCGACCGTTACGGTCGCAGGTTCGAATCCTGCCTTGGGCATGGATGTGAGTGATGTCGTTAGGTTAGTTAGGTTTAAGTAGTTCTAAGTTCTAGGGGACTGATGACCTTACAAGTTAAGTCCCATAGTCCTCAGAGCCATTTGAACCATTTGAACTTATGGATATAGGAATAAGTGGGACTGACTTACGTTACGGAAGCCACTACTCTCTCTAGTTTCCTCATGCTGCAATAATGCCAAGTCTACAAACACATACTGGAATAAAGGAAAACGATTGTATAAATATTTCTTATGTAACAATTTTCTTCACGTAATTGATTGTTGATCCCCTTGGAGAACACAGTCAGCCTATTCATCAAGTGTTTTTGAAGCATGTGGAATGAAATGATCGCTGCGGATGTCATGGAGAGTTTAATGTTTGACACTAAAAAAATATCCAAGGTCTTACGCTAACTGTTCGTGAAAGCTTGGGCCAGCTGTAGCGAGGACATGTTGGTAATCAATAATGTGTTACACTCTGTCATGGTTCTATTAGGGGTTACAGTTAAGGAATATAGCAACATCACACGAAATACAATGTAATGTTTACATTCATCAGCCAATTGAAAATTAACTGGAATCACTCAAATGAGGAAAATGACAGGATTTACAATTCCACATAGACCGTGAGAAAGAAATACTGCTCTTCACAAAGAGGCGGTATACTGTAGTTCATAATAAGGGCAAAGCATACACATTGCGATGAACAGAAATGACGCTCTTATTCGAAGACAATAATTGTACTGACGTCAGCGCAATTTATGGTGGCACACGGGACATTACAAAATGCGGCACATGGTTCAAAAGAAGTTGTGTGATCACACATCTGCAATGTGCTTACATTCTGCTGGCAAGGGGTGTAAAAATTTATAGTTACTGGGCTTACCGTTCCTCCACCAGCGCGGTTCAGAACTGCTGTGCGCTCGTTGGAGCACGCGGACGCCGCAGTACCTCTCTCCAACGCGTTCCACACGTGTTCGATGGGATCCAAACCGAGGAAACAGGCAGACCAGTCCATTCGCCGAACATCCTCGAGTCCAAAGAGCTCCTCCACCTGCGCTCTTCGATACCGTCTCGCCCCGAGTAATATTGTAACTTACACTACTGGCCATTAAAATTGCTACACCACGAAGATGACGTGATACAGACGCGAAATTTAACCGACAGGACGAAGATGCTGTGAAATGCAAATGATTAGCTTTTCAGAGCATTCGCACAAGGTTGGCGCCGGTGGCGACACCTACATCGTGCTGACATGAGGAACGTTTCCAACCGATTTCTCATACACAAACAGCAATTGACCGGCGTTACCTGGTGAAACTTTGTTGTGATGCCTCGTGTAAGGAGAAGAAATGAATACCATCACGTTTCCGACTTTGATAAAGGTCGGATTGTAGCCTATCGCGATTGCGGTTTATCGTATCGCGACATTGCTGCTCGAGCTGGTCGAGATCCAATGACTGTTAGCAGAATATGGAATCGGTGGGTTCAGGAGGGTAATACGGAACGCTGTGCTGGATCCCAATGGCCTCGTATCACTAGCAGTCGAGATGTCAAGCATCTTATCCGCATGGCTGTAACGAATCGTGCAGCCACGTCTCGATCACTGAGTCAACAGATTGGGACGTTTGCAAGACAACAACCATCTGCACGAACAGTTCGACGTTTGCAGCAGCATGGACTATCAGCTCGGAGACCATGGCTGCGGTTACCCTTGACGCTGAATCACAGACAGGAGTGCCTGCGATGGTGTACTCAACGACGAACCTGGGTGCACGAATGGCAAAACGTCATTTTTTCGGATGAATCCAGGTTCTGTTTACAGCATCATGATGTTCGCATCCGTGTTTGGTGACATCGCGGTGAACGCACACTGGAAGCGTGTATTCGTCATCGCCATACTGGCGTATCACTCGGCGTGACTGTAAGGGGTGCCATTGGTTACACGTCTCGGTCACCCCTTGTTCGCATTGACGGCAGTGGAGGTTACATTTTAGGTGTGCTACCGTGGCTCTACCCTTAATTCGATCCCTGCGAAACCCTACATTTCAGCAGGATAATGCACGACCGCATGCTGCATGTACTGTACAGGCCTTTCTGGATACAGAAAATGTTCGACTGCTGCCCTGGCCAGCACATTCTCCAGATCTCTCCCCAATTGAAAACGTCTGGTCAATGGTGGCCGAGCAACTGGCTTGTCACAATACGCCATTCACCACCCTTTATGAACTGTGGTATCGTGTTGAAGCTGCAGAGGCAGCTGTACATGTACACGCCATCCAAGCTCTGTTTGACTCAATGCCCAGGCGTATCAAGGCCGTTATTAGGGCCAGAGGTGGTTACTCTGGGTACTGATTTCTCAGGATCTATGCGCCCAAATTGCGTGAAAATGTAATCACATGTCTGTTCTAATATAATATATTTGTCCAATGAATACCCGTTTATCATCTGCATTTCTTATTGATGTAGCAATTTTAATGGCCAGTAATATATTACATACTGAATTCACAGATACTTTTATGTAATTAAATATTTTTGCATTGTAACTGGAATCGTACCACGAATACAGCCTCTAATTGTATTTATTCTTAATTGCAGAATTACATAACGTAAGCAATATAGAAGTGCTTAGCGAAGGATGGTTTACAGGAAAAAATTTGGGCGTAGAATTTTACTTTTTCATATTCCAATCGAATATATCAGCCTCTATATAGAAGCTGCTAAACATGACCGATTTATGATGCAACTTGATAAAAAAGCTTGTTTAACTCAGATATATAATAAAACGATTATCTAGCTTGGGTAACCAAAGATGAGCACGTAGGCACGTCTATACTCTGTCATGGCTAAAACCGGAGCAATTACATGAACTAGCTGTGCACTACCTGCACGAGTATTAGATGAGCGTCGAACATTTGAAATAAGACAATGTTTGTATCTCTTTACTTGTGGCACATTAAATATTGTCTTTAGCCACTACTAGATGTAGTTTAGTCAAGTCAGTGTTACAAGCGAAGAGGATTCTACATTGCCCCATACTTTTTAAACTTTTTTCGTGTATACTTTAATTTTTTTTAATAAAATACGACTTGCACAATCTTCAGCATTAGTCAGTTATATCGTTAAGTGTTTCTCACTGAATCTGACCACAAAAACACAAATATATCGCTGAATTTGTCAGTCTTCTCCGCTATAAAACTTCAATAATTCATCACGACTAGTAGGGATAAAACATGAGCAACTAATTTAATAACTGAAGACAACTGAGTCTTTTGAAGGAGAAAATATTCGAACATAATGTGATTAATTAATTAATTAATTAATCTATTGGTTCAGTCAGTTAAGATCTGTGACAAAGGCCTGAAAAAGTTGCCCACTGGGCATGATAGCAATATGAATGTTTACAATAAGTATAGTTATTACAGAATTCTTTCAAGACTTCAATACGATTTTACAGGATTCATTCCCTGTGAGGTGCTGTGAACTTCACATAGTGTTTGGTGACTGTTTGCTCAGCCAACATTTATGCTCATGAGAGTTCATGTATCTCCAATGTCTTCCAGCATAAACGCTCTAGCGCGAATTGCTTTTCATATTGGGAGAGGGATGGGCATATCTCGGCTTTCACTCGCCGTATCGAAGCAAACCTACTTTAACTTCGACCGAAATGTTCCTCATTCTCACAATGCTGGTTACGTTACATAGGACGATATGGTAGACTATACAATGGTCATGAAGCCAGTCGGATATTTGCTTTAAAGGACGCAGTCCTCTAGCATCAGTTTGATGGCGAGGGGAGCCTCCAGAACCATGTTAACTCGGGAAGGTGAACATGAAATTGTTGAATACAGGTCGTATGACGGGCATTAGTAAAGAAAGTATACTGCGCTTCCTGGAAGAGAGTGGAATTGGTAGAAATTTGTAACTGAGAGCGTGGTGTGGGCAGAGGTATCGAGAGGTACAAAGTCAGTATAATCGCGTCCTTGGGAAAATCAAACACTAACCTCGGTAAACATTTTTAATTCAAGTTCATGGTTAAATTACTATAATTCACGAATTCACATAGTCAGAAACTGACTCCTGTGCCTTCCAGTCGTTGCGTGCACTCTATTTTGAAATGGTGTCATCATTCATTTCGTGATGATACCGGTTCATATCACTTGAAATTCCTCTGCGGTGCACGTACTCGTCTCTTGTACATGTGATGGCAGCCGCCTGGCATGATGATACAAACGTTCATTTGTCTTCAGCAGAAGACAAAAGACATCTTCTAAATTATGGACAAACCCACTGGCAGCAATATGAAGTCCACGCGGCTCACGCTAGACATCACATGATGGACACTCTCCCCGAACCAGTATTTTATCAAGGTAGCAGAATGACCAACCTACCGGGTAGTTTAGGTAACATGCACTGGGCACACTCATGTTGTAATGTTCACATGTTCCATAGCCCTCACACAGCGAGAACAGCATTCACTAAGAACGGCACCCTGAGACCAACTGTGTGACGTCTACAGTGGTTCATTTGCTGTACAACTTCCAGTCGGCGGTGTGTTCACTGTTTTTGGTTCGCAGTTATTAATACTTGCTTCCACTCAAATGAAACAGTTTCATATGCTCAATGGGGAATGTTCCACATCTTTTTCGTTTAACGTTACTTCTTTCTTCATGTATCGGTACCATCGTCTGAGTATATGTTTATCGACAACATATTTTACATTATGTAAGTCACTCAACATCGAAGTTTCTCAAGTGTTGACTCTTGATGACAGTCCATACATACTAATGTTAACGCAATCATTCATTCTTGAGCATAGCACTCGCTCCATCATTCAATAAAATTATCTCATGTTCAAAAAATAACAGAAAAGCATAGTAACTGAATTTCTCAAGGACATAATTCGTAAAACTAGGTTAATGGACTAACACATCAAGAAACTAAGTGAAATTATCCTAACTATTGAATGGAATATACCTCTGTCCAGAAACAAATACACACACACAGACACACAAACACATACACACATTAGAAAGTATTATTTTGTGCAAACACACACTTCCTTGAGTGGAAAAATGCCTATCGGCATTAACAATAACAAAAAGAAAGTAGGGTAAATAATAATGTCAGTGATGTGTGTTGCAGGATTCTCGTGCGAGTCGTTTGCGAGGTATATTACTTTGAAAAACTTCTACACCAACAACTGTTTGTGTCATTCGACCTGCGTAGTTGCTTGGTACGATGTTGCTATGTTTGCTTACAGTGTGCTCGTGTGTTGTTCCCTCAGTGCACTACGACTTGGTAGTCAGTCATTCTGTGACGATCCACGCAACAGGTTATGAGTGGACAATAGGATTTACCAGTGCAATAAAGGCCGACATGCTCGTGGTATATGGAGAGTGTGGGAAGAATGCAGTTCGTTCTTGAATATTGTATGCAGCAAGATATTCCAATAGACGTCGACCATTTCGGCAGTTATTTAACAACTTCTTCAACATATTGCGTGGATGTGCTAGTGTAACAGCTAGAAAACGTAACAGAAGGAGACAAGTGACCACATTATGAGGGGGAAATCAACGTTATTGCTGCTGTTGTAGTTAACCCGCACATTAGCTCTGGCGCAATTGCACGAGGAAGTAACATGAGTAAGGCAAGTGCCATATGCGTTACCCAGCGACATAGGTTCCATCCCTGTCACATCTCTCTCCATCAAGAGTCATCATAGTCTGTTAGCTTCTCTACATGGACATTAACGCAGGATACTCCACATGTATCACGCATCATGTTTAATGACGAAGCCACATTTACTAATAATGGCCAAGTAAAGCCCAAACACATTCACAATTGGCCCGTTGACAATCCCTGTTGGCTTCGTCAGGTGGAACGTCAGAGTCCATGGAGTGTAAACGTGTGGTGTACGATACTGAACCATCAGCATACAGGCCTGGTTGCCATAGATGAAGCACTGAATGTGTGCAAGTATCTGAATCTCTTAAAGGACCATCTTCCAGGGATGCTGTGAGACATTCCTTTGCAGACTAGGAGGAACGTGTGGTACCAACATGATGTCTTTCCAGCCCATAGTACACGAGGTACTACAGTATGTCTCGTGAATACTTTGAAAATCGTTGCACTGAACATCGTTGGCTGGTTCATTCCTCGAATTTGTCGCCTGTAGACGTTTTTATGTGTGGAAAGCTAACAGACACTTCCTGCAAGGATATACCAGTTACACCTGATGATATCCAATAACGTATTACTGCAACCTGCTTGGAGATCTCCAATGAAATGGTAGCACATGTACAGGAATCATTCCATGACTGACTAGAAGTGTGTATGGCTGCTGACCACAACCTGTAGTGTTCAACTGTTTTGCTACTGGTCAGAATCCACATGATTAGAGTATGCACTTGTGTTGTCCTTTAGTACGTGCTTCCACAGATATTTTATAAGTGTCAGTGTGAGAACTTTTCAGAATATGACATCTCGTAAACGGCTTGCACTAAAGCCCTGTAATGTCAATAGCCGTTGTTCCCTTAAAAAACACATGTTTGCACACAAAATACACTTTATAATTATTCTTAAAATCTTTTTGTTGTCTAGAAACATGATCCCCTGTCTACCAATCAATTCTGTGAAAACTGCACATCAGTAGCACTTTCCATGGCTGCAGTAATACAAGTGTCACATTACTTTTCATGTATCTATAGATGCAACTGAAGTGGAAAAATAAGGGAAGCTGACAGTCACACTAATACAGGGTGAGCAATTCTTGGTTGCTTTATTTCAATAATAATCAAAAAACCGAACGCCTGTAAGTGTTGAAGACACTCAAGTCTACCCAAAAGATGATTGAAATAATGTAGTATCTCATAAGTAGTCAAGATAAATTAATTATGAAATATTTAGCAACATATGAGTTTAAAATCATGTGCACTGTGAAATACAAGCGAGAAAATTATGCACATACTCTACCACCACACTAATTAATAGTGAGCACATGTAGTAAAAAATATTATTTTCGTACACCTAAGGTTTATCTTGTCATTGTACCGTATCTTAAGGAATAGATGCTAAATTTTGTTGTCTTAGGTTCAACCTAAGCATAAATGAAGAATCACAAATAAAAGGGTACAATGATACACATACTTAAAATCGAAGTCTACATTCACATATATATAAACACAACGAAACATTAAAAGCAACCATACCCAAACATAAATAAAATTTGTACACATACACTAATCCTAATATAAACCACTCATTATTTGACGCAAATGACATACTGCATGACAGTTCATTGCTTAATTCTAATCGTGAAACACTTTCACATCCTGATGAGGACATAGGCCTTTAGTTGTACCCGAGTCTCGATGCGCCAACAGATAGCATTCAGGTTTCTGCATTCTGGCAATTACAAATGCATCTGTGTAAATACACTTCCTGTTTAAATGGCATCTATGCTTTTGTGCTTTGTCAGGAAGTGTAACTCTCGCTTGCCTAACTTTTCCCTCCCAGGAGACTTTTCCTAGATATCTTTGTTACGGGTTTTGTCCATACAATGTTTTCTGGTACTCCAAGCATAAGTTCATGTGATGTTCAGCTAGTAAATGTGTTTTGTAAGTTATTCATAACCTCATAGGTCTAAATGAAGTTAGTGAATTCACAGACGATCCACGCATCTATATTTGTTTTTGGATGATATTTTTAAATTAATAGGTTTAATACCTTGTCTTTTCAAGAACTGCTTCCATTCGCAACTTGTAAAAATACTTCCATAGTCAGACAAAATGCATTCACATTTACCGAACTGGGGTATAAAATCGTTCAGTATGTGTCTGATAATTATCTCTTTAGAGGCCTTACTTTATGAACTTGTAAAATACATTATAAAGAATTACTACATATTTCGTACCTCTTTTACTTTTTGACATCAACTGATGTGAACTGTATCGGCTTGTTTAGTATAATTTTGTGTTACTTGTCTCTAGTTAAGATATTCGATGTCTTGACCTTCTGACACAAGAGATATGTACACAAGAGTCTTTGTACTTTCACGCTCATCTATGGAAGGTAACAATACTCTCCGAGTTTCTTTGCACATTTTACTGTACCAAAGTGTCCATAGGCATTGTGGGTACAACAGATTAGACATTCTTCAGCTACATCCAGATTGAACACACATCATGTATCTGATTCCAGATTGGAAGAATAATACACCAGTGTGTATTTGGTAGCGCACAGTTAGATAACCAGGTGGACTGTGTAGCAATTGTTCCTTTATTTCCTGTCAACGTTCATCAGTATCTTGCACATCTGCCACGCCCTTGCACATGTTCAGGAAATATCCCCAGTTAAACCTATCCTTCATAAGGCATATTTTGATTTCACCTTTGTGATCAAATCACAAAGGAACTTGATCAAGGTTCTGAAGCAGATGTGAATGTGAGTCAATTACAACATTGTATTTGCCTGCAGTATGTATAATTTCGAAGTTGTATTCCTATAACATTAACCACCAACATGCTAAATGTAGCTTTTCGCTTCTTCCCGAACTAAAGGAAATTTTGGCTGGAAAACATTTTGCAGACAACAAAGAGCTCAAGCAAGCAGGTACCTTGACGTTAGACGACTGTGTAAAATGGGAACTGTAAAACTGGTCCCACATTACGATAACTGCCTTGACAGCTAAAATTACTGCAAGGAAAAACAGAGTAAGGCACTATAACTCTGTAAATAAAGTTTTGTGTTGGTATCTTCAGCTTGATTTAGTTATGCCAAAGCTTACTTTAATTCTGGAAGACCCTTGTGTACATATATCGACAATGTAACCAAAACTTCTGTACAGAGAAAAAATATTTTAAAATTAATAGTGCCGTTTTTAGGGCACTGATTTTTGCTGTTGACTAAGTATATGTCATTCAGAATGAAAATTACCTACAAGAAGCTCTTTTTCATTTAATAAAATGGCTAGAGAATACAATCTGAAAATCCACATCGCGAAGACTAAATCAGTGGCATTTTTATGAAACCAGCCCACGAAAGTTACAATGTAAAAGTGTTAATCTCCCTATACGACTTGTTTCGCCGAGATCTGATTTTTTTATTTAATGATTCTACAAATGTTTAATTAGAATGGGAAATGTATAGTTATTTTATTATCTGTTATAAGGAATGAAAAATAATCATTTTCATATGGTCTGAGCTCCTTCTTCACTTGGTTTTAATTTTTATTATGAAAAAGGTAGATTCTGCAAAAGAAAGGAAGAGGCCATTAGATCTGAGAAAGGGCTTTTTCCCTTGGCTTCGGTGAACGCCTTTTCTACAATGGAAAAGGAACACTAGACAGACCTGTCAGACAGCGTTCAGACAGGGCTAACACGTGGCCTCTTTGCGTTCCAGTTCGGGGAGCACCTTTTATGTGGAAAAACGACGGACTTAGGAGTTGAGTGGCCAGCCAGCAGTAACAGTGAGAGGTCATGTCTTGGTACACACTGCAACCATTTGTGCTAACACATGCAAATATTATTGGAAGAACCCTTTTATTAATACTTCTGTTGTAGCACCACATTTCGAAGGTTCTATTCTCTTCTTGTCCAAACTAATTATCGTCCATGTTTCACTTCCATACATGGCTACATTCCATAAAAATACTTTCAGAAACGTCTTCCTGACTCTTGAATCTATACTCGATGTTAATAAATTTCTCTTCTTCAAAAACACTTTCCTTGCCATTCAAAATGGTTCAAATGGCTGTGAGCACTATGGGACTTAACTTCTGAAAGCATCAGTCCCCTAGAACTTATAACTACTGAAACCTAACTAACCTAAGGACATCACACACATCCATGCCCGAGGCAGGTTTCGAACCTGCGACCGTAGCGCTCGTGCGGTTCGAGACTGTAGCGCCTAGAACCGCTCGGCCACTCCGGCCGGCGATGAAACAAATTTCGGTCTTTCTGACTGTCGTTGCTTGACGAACGCCTACAAGCCGAAAATTTGTTTCAACACGATATCAAATTGTAGCCAAAGGGTACAGTATAATTTAACAAAAAATGTTCAATGTGTTACTGTTGTTGCTTGTATTCGCGAGTCCGAAATTAGATGCTATGTAAGATAGAAAAAGTTCAAGCAAGTTCACACTGCATCACAGACGGAACCAAACTCTCGTAATTACGGAAATAAATACAGCACCATATTTAAGAATAGGAAAGAGGGCAACAGCATCGTTATAGAGTTAATAAATCATCGAATTTTGTCAAATCTTTACCATTTGTTTTCTGTATATGTTCATCATATCTACCTATTTCCTTCCCATACGGATAATTTCTTTTCTTCCCCTTTGAATGTATTTGTTCCGGTATGTCGAAATTTTTATTAACATTACTTGACACATTCAACATCATATTTTAGGACGGTACGGGACTTTAGAAGCCCAAGGTAACAAAACGTTGATGGTTTGGAGGCGCAAGTAAGCTTTACAGAAATTTGCATTGCAATTCTTCGGATATTTATTAGTGGTAATGAACAAATTTCACGTTAAGCACACTGTCTCAGGCTGCCACGCTACAATATTGTAGGTGACTACATTCAGGGTACTTCGAGGTACATGAGTCCAAAACACTAAGCATCAGCGGAAGGTAGTCTGACAATGCGATTAACACAAGAAAATATTGCTATTGCTTCATACCAGCCCTCGTTTGGTAAGCCACGTGGTCCATTCACTGGAAAGCCTTAGGAACTCCATAACAGTGAATCACTGTGCCAGGACCGCCCTGGTCATTGCGTCACGTTAGCGTAACGATAGGAGCGCTCCGTGCCTCTGCCCGTAATGAGGCCATTAGCGCGCCTGGGGGGGTCACACGTACCGGCACGCAACGACCCCCGTGCAGAGCAGAAGGATGGGCAGGACCCTGCTGCGAATACGTACCATTGCCCTCGATTCACAAGCACAATACGACGTACGTGTGCGTAGTTACGATATAATGTGGCAAACATACCGGAATGCTGTCGTACAGTCACGTCTCGCTGCATTCATAAAGCGACATAGAACAAAGAATAAACTAATATGCGCGTAGTTATGAAGTGCAATATTGCAGAAGAATAAAGTACCATCTTCCACCATTTGTGGATAGTGTAGTATAGCTATGAACTGTATTTTGAGTAAGCCCCAAGTTTCTGCAGAAATTACCTTAAGATATTATTTGAAAAGCGATGTCTGGAATCGTTAGCATAATCCGTATATTTTTTGTATACTGTTATCGCTTTTATTGGGGAAACGCTGATCATCACATCCTCAATAAAGAAAGTTATCCAGGTGAACGAGAGACAATATTAGTTTAATGCAACTGTGAACTGTCATGCTGTAAAGAGAGACAATTGAGTATGCAGTATCTCCCGGTAAAAGAGTACGGGGCTTCATTTACGTAGGCTACCAGCCCTGAACGTATTGAAGTGTCGTACCATCGCACCAAACACATAATTTTTATATTTTATTTTGAAGTTCGTTACTTGTAGACTGAAAATTATACATCACTTAATGACCTGGAATTTCACAGAGTACCTTTACTTTTATCACAAAATTTTATAATTAGTTTAAAAATAAATGTATTTTGTCCATAACTGTTCTTTCGCCGTTTTGCAATAGGCGGCAATAGCTGCAGGTGGCGGTCCAGGTGGCAGGTCGTAAGCGTTACACATAAACTGCTGCATTTCTAAACATAGCGCCATCAAAATATTAGTCAGTTTGTGACGGCATCATAAAGTTATTCCTGATTGAAAATGTCAGCTTATGAACCCAATTCTCGTCTTCATTGAAATGCAATACCCGGACATCTTATACCTGGAAAAAATCAGCACGGGTCAAGAGACATGATCGTTACGTACCTACCACAAAACGACAAAGTGCAGAAATACACGTGAAAGGTCAACACTTCGACGAATTTTCAACCGACATTCAAGCCAAAGCGATGGGCGAGTTGAGCGACATCCGGATGAAGGACTAATCCGAAACTGCAGCATCGTTCTATGAACGTTCTGTGCGCTGTACTATGCGTGGTTGTGGAGGGGGGGGGGGTAGGTAGGCGGAACTATGAGGAACACCAGAAACGTTAAGACCTCTGCTTCAATGTTTGTCTATTTTTTACTAATCCGGTCCCTAAAGTTTTTGGACTAAATACGGGAAGGACAGCAAACCCAAATCGTAGTTTAGTAACGTTGTAGAAGTCACTTCGCTATTGAGAACGCAACTGCAGTCATCTCACCCACGCAACAACAGTGACACAACTCAAAAATGCAGAGCTACACGTCCATGTATGAAATATCATGGAAATTACTACCAAAAATACTTACTTATACTTATTTGAATTTTAGAGGAAGCTTGTACACTCCTGGAAATTGAAATAAGAACACCGTGAATTCATTGTCCCAGGAAGGGGAAACTTTATTGACACATTCCTGGTGTCAGATACATCACATGATCACACTGACAGAACCACAGGCACATAGACACAGGCAACAGAGCATGCACAATGTCGGCACTAGTACAGTGTATATCCACCTTTCGCAGCAATGCAGGCTGCTATTCTCCCATGGAGACGATCGTAGAGATGCTGGATGTAGTCCTGTGGAACGGCTTGCCATGCCATTTCCACCTGGCGCCTCAGTTGGACCAGCGTTCGTGCTGGACGTGCAGACCGCGTGAGACGCCGCTTCATCCAGTCCCAAACATGCTCAATGGGGGACAGATCCGGAGATCTTGCTGGCCAGGGTAGTTGACTTACACCTTCTAGAGCACGTTGGGTGGCACGGGATACATGCGGACGTGCATTGTCCTGTTGGAACAGCAAGTTCCCTTGCCGGTCTAGGAATGGTAGAACGATGGGTTCGATGACGGTTTGGATGTACCGTGCACTATTCAGTGTCCCCTCGACGATCACCAATGGTGTACGGCCAGTGTAGGAGATCGCTCCCCACACCATGATGCCGGGTGTTGGCCCTGTGTGCCTCGGTCGTATGCAGTCCTGATTGTGGCGCTCACCTGCACGGCGCCAAACACGCATACGACCATCATTGGCACCAAGGCAGAAGCGACTCTCATCGCTGAAGACGACACGTCTCCATTCGTCCCTCCATTCACGCCTGTCGCGACACCACTGGAGGCGGGCTGCACGATGTTGGGGCGTGAGCGGAAGACGGCCTAACGGTGTGCGGGACCGTAGCCCAGCTTCATGGAGACGGTTGCGAATGGTCGTCGCCGATACCCCAGGAGCAACAGTGTCCCTAATTTGCTGGGAAGTGGCGGTGCGGTCCCCTACGGCACTGCGTAGGATCCTACGGTCTTGGCGTGCATCCGTGCGTCGCTGCGGTCCGGTCCCAGATCGACGGGCACGTGCACCTTCCGCCGACCACTGGCGACAACATCGATGTACTGTGGAGACCTCACGCCCCACGTGTTGAGCAATTCGGCGGTACGTCCACCCGGCCTCCCGCATGCCCACTATACGCCCTCGCTCAAAGTCCGTCAACTGCACATACGGTTCACGTCCACGCTGTCGCGGCATGCTACCAGTGTTAAAGACTGCGATGGAGCTCCGTATGCCACGGCAAACTGGCTGACACTGACGGCGGCGGTGCACAAATGCTGCGCAGCTAGCGCCATTCGACGGCCAACACCGCGGTTCCTGGTGTGTCCGCTGTGCCGTGCGTGTGATCATTGCTTGTACAGCCCTCTCGCAGTGTCCGGAGCAAGTATGGTGGGTCTGACACACCGGTGTCAATGTGTTCTTTTTTCCATTTCCAGGAGTGTATTATTTATGTATTAAGTTGAATGGAATTCTTTAAGTCGATTTTTCGCAAGTATTGAATTTCTGAGTTCGTCACTCTTCTTACCGAGGTCCTACGTGTATATTTTGCAGGAGAATTCTAAATTAGATGGGATGCGATATTAGAAGAAACAAACGGCATCGTGTCTCCCTCGTCACATCGAGCAGTGTAGCCGCTTCAGGCACTGCCAGATTCAGCATTTCCAAAATAGTTTCAAGCAAATAACGGACGACATCACTAGACCTGGCGCTGTCGCTTCTTTCACTTTCTTTTACAAGTAATTCAGTGGTCCGTCTTCAATTATCTTGACCATTATCATCATCATCATCATCATCATCATTTAAGTGCGATTATGCCTTTCAGCGTTCAGTCTGGAGCATAGTCCCACTTACAAAATTCCTCCATGATCCCCTATTCACTGCTAACATTGGTGCCACTTCTGACGTTACGTCTATTACTTCAAAATCATTCTTAACCGAATCCAGGTACCTTCTCCTTGGTCTACCCCGTCTCCTCCTACCCTCTACTGCTGAACCCGTGAGTCTCTTGGGTAACCATGCTTCTCCCATGCGTGTAACATGACCCCACCATTTAAGCCTGTTCACCCTGACTGCTACATCTATAGAGTTCATTCCCAGTATTTCATTGATTTCCTCATTGTGGACACCCTCCTGCCATTGTTCCCAACTACTAGTACCTGCAGTCATCCTAGCTACTTTCATATCCTTAACCTCAACCTTATTGATAAGGTAACATGAATCCACCCAGCTTTCGCTCCCATGAAACGAAGTTGGTCGAAAGGTTGAACGGTGCACAGATAACTTAGTCTTGGTACTGACTTCCTTCTTGCAGAAGAGAGTAGATCGTAGCTGAGCTCTCACTGCATTAGCTTTGCTATATCTCGCTTCCAGTTCTTTCACTATGTTGCCATCCTGTGAGAATATGCATCCTAAGTACTTGAAACCGTCCACCTGTTCTAACTTTGTTCCTTCTATTTTGTACTCAATCCTTTTATATCTCTTTCCCACTGATATTACTTTCGTATTGGAGATGCTAATTTTCATACGATAGTGCTTACATTTCTGATCCAGCTCTGAACTATTACTTTGCAAACTTTCAGTCGGATCTGCCATCACAACTAAGTCATCCGCATATGCGAGACTGCTTATTTTGTGTTCACGTATCTTAATCTCACCCAGCCAGTCTATTGTTTTCAAGATATGATCCATAAATAATATGAACAACAGGGGAGACAGGTTGCAGCCTTGTCTTAACCCTGAAACTACTCTGAACCATGAACTCAATTTACCGTCAACTCTAACAGCTGCTTGACTATCTATGTAAAGACCTTTAATTGCTTGCAAAAGTTTGCCTCCTATTCCATAATCTCGTAGAACAGACGATAACTTCCTCCTAGGAAATCGGTTATATGCCTTTTCTAGATCTATAAAGCATAGATACAATTCCCTGTTCCAATAGTAACACTTCTCCATTATTTGCCGTAAGCTAAAGATCTGGTCCTGACAACGTCTAAGAGGCTTAAACCCACACTGATTTTCATCCAATTTGTCCTCAACTAGTACTCGCACTTTCATCTCAACAATACCTGAGAAGTTTTTACCCATAACGCTGATTAAAGAGATACCAATGGAGTTTTTACAATCTTTTCTGTTTCCATGTTTAAAGATTGGTGTGATTACTGCTTTCGTCCAGCCTGATGGAACCTGTGCCAACTCCCACGCTATTTCAATTATCCTGTGTAGCCATTTAAGACCTGACATTTCACTGTATTTGATGAGTTCCGACTTAATTTTATCCACCCCAGCCGCTTTATTGCACTGCAGTCTATTGACCATTTTCTCTCCTTCCTCAAATGTGATCCTATTTCTGTCGTCATTCCTATCGCATTGTACATCGAAATCTGAAACATTACTGATCGTATTTTCACCTACATTGAGCAACTCTTCAAAATATTCCGTCCATCTGCCCAATGCATCAACAGGATTCACCAGCAGTTTTCCTGACCTGTCCAAAATTATCTTGACGTCGACAGTAATTTAAAGTATGTTCACTGTTAGTTCCTCATTTTCTTTGCCTTTAGAATATAAAATTGTCGTAACTATGGTAACAGATTTTAACCATAGTTGTTAAACCTCTTAATGATAGCTATAACTAAATGGAATTGTCAGGAGTTTCATGAACAAACCTATAATAGTCCAGTATTAATGTTGGCTGCGCTCCTCAAGCAGCTTTAAAGTTCGATAATTTCAAGATTTAATGGGCGGCTCTGAGTGGGCACATCATCACTTCTGTCCTTGCAAGAGGAAGCCGTCTATCACTCCACAGAAAGTTAAACATACAAGTTTGAACTGCGGTGCGCCCGTCACAGTCCCCTTGCGAGTTCGTTGCCTTTCAGGACGTGGCTACCTGATAAGGTGAAAATTAGTTCCAATTACGCTAAGTGCGCGCGTTTACCGCGCATGCAATTCACTTTCGATGCCATGATGTAACTATTTAATGGTACTGAAAAATTTAATAGCAACCCAACGTGCTGCAGGTATTGACCCTTTAATAATTAGGTGACTGGAACAATTTAGTTTTCATTAGAACGCCACACAGTAACCAATTTTCACAAAATAAGCCTTTAACGGCTGAAGGCTAACTAAATTATAATTTTCTTGACCGAAGTGCCTTTTTATTGATTGCGCTTAACACTCTTTGTGCTAACAACATGTCAACGACGGTGCCAAATGTGAGGTCACGGCACGTACCGATTTCATTACAGTTGCTTTGTTTTATGTTGTACCACACATGTTTCATTTTCTTTGTATCAGATGTTGATACTGGTCTGTAGTCAATCAGATTTGCAATTCTTAACTGGTTGTAGATCTAAAATCAGTTAATTTGATAAGCTATTTAGTGTGACCGTTTTATTTAGTGTGACTGTTTTACTTACTGGATTTATATCTGTTTCCTGCTTACATCTGGAAGTGTGGTGTGAATGCACATTTCCAACGACTCTCACGTTTGGCACTGGTATAGTGGCCTATATCACTTTCACTTGCAGCAGTAGACATTGTTTGATGTAAATCAGCGACTAAATGCTACAATATACATAACTGCATGTAATTCTGTAACGTTTCTCAGACTAAACATATGTCTGTCTATTTTTTGTGTGTAATGTTGTCAATGTACGTGCTAGATTTGACGTTAACTTTATCTGACAACGTTCTCTTGCTCTATATCCTGAGAAGAGGCACACAGTACTTACCACAATAAAGCCCAGTCAGGTGCATGGACTGTGACAAGTTTTAAGCTAGACGATTGGCATGGTTTTTAACACAAGGTACGACGACCGCTTCTGGGAATGGAAAAGTAATGGAAGCCACTCAAAATTTTACAGACCCCCTAAAACCGAAATATCGCAGCCCAAGCACAATGGAGAAGGATATGAACGCCATAAATGTAAAATTATTCAAAGCTTCATTTAAGTAAGATAATGGTAAAAATGAAAACGTAACTTCTTCGGCCTTCAGAGGTTGCATATCTGAGAGAAAGAGTGTGGTCTAAGATTCTCTGCCTCTCTCTCGCTGTCGCTCTCTCTCTCTCTCTCTCTCTCTCTCTCTCTCTCTATCTCTCTCTCTCTCTCTCTTTTCTCTTCCTCCTCCTCCTACTCTGTTTCTGTTACGTCATTTCGTCTCTACCTCGATCTTCCAGATCTCGTAACACTCTCTCTTTCCCTAATTTGGTGTAATTGTGCACCACTTTGTATTTGTCTCTAAAATGGTCCACTACCAAACTATGAATGTCGATCAGTAACACTCTAGGCACCTCCCATCCAAGGTTCACAACTACATAAATTCATTCCAACATAAATCAAAACGATATGGTACGAATGTATGAAGCGTATAGCAAGAGAGCGTTTGTAAATAAAGTGAACACCAAATTTAGCAGCTAAGTTTGCAAGAATAGGCACGCAACATTCGCGGACATTGGTTTAACCGGTGCAAGGTAGACAACCATTTATGTGCAGTAGAGGCCAAATATTTAATGCTGTCTTACATAAAGAAATGTATAGAGCAGCAACTGAAAGAGAAAGCAGGCCCGAAGGACCAATGTTAAAGGAAGTAATACCTGAATAATACGCATAAGAGGACATTTCCGGATGTAAGCAAGAGACAGACAAAAATACCTACGCCACAAATCACTCTTCAATAGCCATGCACGAATGGAGACAACTGACGAAGTTTCTGACGACTAAAGCGAAACGTGTATTGTAAGTTCTATACGTAGAACTAATAGATGCAGAGATTCATTAGAAAAATCTCTTGCAATTTGCTCTCTCATTCATATAGATACAGGTTGTTTAAAAAACTCTGCAACAAATGTCTAAGGGTGGAAGATAACGTGATTTGGAACCATTTTTATGCGCTTCCCCGTGATGAATGGTGCCTTTCAAAGTTCTTTGTAGCATCTGTGGTCTACAGGTAGCGTCTTTTATTAGTAATCAAAACGTCCGCGGTCCCGAGTTCGCAACACACCACAGCTAAAATTTGATTCATAATCATCATCCGCGGCTAAAGACTCTCTGCATAGGAAGTCATCGACATTCTGCAACCATCCTTGTCAAAGAAAGAGGAGGAGCAGGCGGAGGTTCAGGGCGCTGTACATGAGGTGTACTGCCCTTAAGGTGGAAGACGATGCAGAAGGCTATGGAAACCACTGCATTAAAGACGCATAACGCGTATCCACAGGGCATGTGACCTCTAATTCAAAACGTGAAATGATCTCTCCACTGGCAAAAGATTCCGAAATATCCCCCATTCGAGTCTTTGGAGGGGACTGCCAAAGGGGAGGTAACCATGAGAAAAAGACTGAATAACCTACCAAAGGCTAGCGTTCTACGAGTCGGGGGGTGTAATGTCAGAAACTTGAACCTGGTAGGAAAGCTATAAAATCTGAAAAGGGAAATGCAAAGGCATAGTCTAGATACAGTAGGTGTTAACAAAGTGAAAGGGAAAGAAGACAAGGATTTCTGGTCAGATGAGTATAGGATAACATCAACAGCAGCAGAAAATGGTATAACAAGAGGAGGATTAGTTATGAATAGGAAGGTAGGGTAGAGAGTGCGTTACTGTGAACAGCTCAGTGATAGGGTTGTTTTTATCAGAATCGATACCAAACCGACACCGACAACGTTAGTTCCGATACACATGCCGACGTCGCAAGCTGAAGGTGAAGAGATAAAGCAAGCATGTCAAGATATTGAAAGGGTAATGCAATACGTAAAGGGAAATAGCCATGGGCACTGGAATACTGGTGTAGGGAAAGGAGTAGAAGAAAAGATTACAGGATAATATGGGCTTGGGATAAGGAATGAGAGCAGAGAAAGACTAATTGAGTTCAGTAATAGGTTTATGCGAGCAACAGCGAATACTCTGTTCAATAATCACAAGAGAAGTAGATATACTTGGAAAATTCCGGGTGATACGGGAAGATTTCAGTTATATTCCTTCATGGTCAGACAGGAATTCTGAAATCAGATACTGAATTGTAAGGCGTATCCATGAGCAGGTATAGAATCAGGCCACAATGTAGTAGTGATGAACAATAGGTTGAAGGTTAAGAGATTGGTCAGGAAAAATCAACACGCAAAGAAATGGGAGACGGAAATACTAAGGAGTGACGAGATAAGCTTGAAGTTCACTAAGGCTATAGATACAGTAATAAAGAATAGTCCAGTATGCATTACAGTTAAAGAGGAATGGACATGTCTAAAAAGGCTACTACAAAAACTGAAAAAAAACATACGCACAAAGAAGGTAACTGTAAAGAAACCATATGTAAAAGAAGAAATACTTCAACTGATCTACATCTACATCTACATCCATACTCCGCAAGCCACCTGACGATGTGTGGCGGGGGGTACCTTGAGTACGTCAATCGGTTCTCCCTTCTATTCCAGTCTCGTATTGTTCGTGGAAAGAAGGATTGTCGGTATGCCTCTGTGTGGGCTCTAATCTCTCTGATTTTATCTTCATGGTCTCTTCGCGAGATATACGTAGGAGGGAGCAATATACTGCTTGACTCTTCGGTGTAGATATGTTCTCGAAACTTTGACAAAAGCTCGTACCGAGCTACTGAGCGTCTCTCCTGCAGAGTCTTCCACTGGAGTTTATCTATCATCTCCGTAACGCTTTGGCGATTACTAAATGATCCTGTAACGAAGCGCGCTGCTCTCCGTTGGATCTTCTCTATATCTTCTATCAACCCTATCTGGTACGGATCCCACACTGCTGAGCAGTATTCAAGCAGTGGTCGAACAAGCGTACTGTAACCTACTTCCTTTGTTTTCGGATTGCATTTCCTTACGATTCTTCCAAAGAATCTCAGTCTGGCATCTGCTTTACCGACGATCAACATTATATGATCATTCCATTTTAAATCACTCCTAATGCGTACTCCCAGATAATTTATGGTATTAACTGCTTCCAGTTGCTGACCTGCTATTTTGTAGCTAAATGATAAAAGATCTATCTTTCTGTGTATTCGCAGCACATTGCACTTGTCTACATTGAGATTCAATTGCCATTCCCTGCACAATGCGTCAATTCGCTGCAGATCCTCCTGCATTTCAGTACAATTTTCCATTGTTACAACCTCTCGATATACCACAGCATCATCTCCAAAAAGCCTCAGTGAACTTCCGATGTCATCCACCAGGTCATTGATTTATATTGCGAATAGCAACGGTCCTATGACACTCCCCTGCGGCGCCGGCCGGTGTGGCCGTGCGGTTCTAAGCACTTCAGTTTGGAACCGCGTGACCGCTACGGTCGCAGGTTCGAATCCTGCCTCGGGCATGGATGTGTGTGATGTCCTTAGGTTAGTTAGGTTTAAGTAGTTCTAAGTTCTAGGGGACTGATGACCTCAGAAGTTAAGTGCCATAGTGCTCAGAGCCATTTGAACCAACTCCCCTGCGGCACACCTGATATCACTCTTACTTCGGAAGACTTCTCTCCATTGAGAATGCGTCCTGTTATCTAGGAAGTCCTCAATCCAATCACAAAATTGGTCTAATAGTCCATATGTTCTTACTTTGTTCATTAAACGACTGTGGGGAATTGTATCGAAAGCCTTGCGGAAGTCAAGAAACACGGCAACTACCTGTGAACCCGTGTCTATGGCCCTCTGAGTCTCGTGGACGAATAGCGCGAGCTGGGTTTCACATGACCGTCTTTTTCGAAACCCATGCTGATTCCTACAGAGTAGATTTCTAGTCTCCAGAAAAGTCATTATACTCGAACAAAATACGTGTTCCAAAATTCTACAACTGATAGACGTTAGAGATATAGGTCTATAGTTCTGCACATGTTCGACGTCCCTTCTTGAAAACGGGGATGACCTGTGCCCTTTTCCAATCCTTTGGAACGCTACGCTCTTCTAGAGACCTACGGTACACCGCTGCAAGAAGGGGGGCAAGTTCATTCGCGTACTCTGTGTAAAATTGAACTGGTATCCCATCAGGTCCAGACGCCTTCCCTCTTTTGAGCGATTTTAATTGTTTCTCTATCCCTCTGTCGTCTATTTCGATATCTACCATTTTGTCATCTGTGCGACAATCTAGAGAAGGAACTACAGTGCAATCTCCCTCTGTGAAACAACTTTGGAAAAAGACATTTAGTATTTCAGCCTTTAGTCTGTCATCCTCTGTTTCAGTACCATTTTGGTCACAGAGTGTCTGGACATTTTGTTTTGATCCACCTACCGCTTTGACATGAGACCAAAATTTCTTAGGATTTTCTGCCAAGTCAGTACATAGAACTTTACTTTCGAATTCATTGAACGCCTCTCGCTTAGCCCTCCTCACACTACATTTCGCTTCGCGTAATTTTTGTTTGTCTGCAAGGCTTTGGCTATGTTTATGTTTGCTGTGAAGTTCCCTTTGCTTCCGCAGCAGTTTTCTAACTCGGTTGTTGTACCACGGTGGCTCTTCTCCATCTCTTACGATCTTGCTTGGCACATACTCATCTAACGCATATTGTACGACGGTTTTGAACTTTGTCCACTGATCCTCAACACTATCTGTACTTGAGACAAAACTTTTGTGTTGAGCCAACAGGTACTCTGAAATCTGCTTTTTGTCACTTTTTCTAAACAGAAAAATCTTCCTACCCTTTTTAATATTCCTATATACGGCAGAAATCATCGATGCCGTAACCGCTTTATGATCGCTGATTCCCTGTTCTGCGTTAACTTTTTCAAATAGTTCGGGTCTGTTTGTCACCAGAAGGTCAAATATGTTATCGCCACGAGTCGGTTCTCTGTTTAACTGCTCAAGGTAGTTTTCAGATAAAGCACTTAAAAAAATTCACTGGATTCTTTGTCCCTGCCACCCGTTATGAGCGTCTGAGTCTCCCAGTCTATATCCGGCAAATTAAAATCTCCACCCAGAACTATAACATGATGGGGAAATCTACTCGAAATATTTTTCAAATTATCCTTCAGGTGCTCAGCCACAACAGCTGCTGAGCCAGGAGGCCTATAGAGACATCCAATTACCATGTCTGAGCCTGCTTTAACCGTGACCTTCACCCAAAACATTTCACATTTCGGAACTCCGTCAATTTCCTTCGATACTATTGCACTTCTTATCGCTATAAAAACGCCTCCCCCTTCACTGTCCAGCCTGTCTCTGCGGTATACATTCCAATCTGAGTTTAGGATTTCATTACTGTTTACGTCTGGTTTCAGCCAACTTTCTGTCCCTAGTACTATATGGGCGTTGTGACCGTTTATTAATGAGAGCAGTTCTGGGACCTTTCCGTAGCGCTACTGCAGTTTACTATTAGCACATTAATATTGTTATTCCCTGTTGCATTTTGCCTACTCCTACCTTGCCTCGTCTCAGGAGGCGTCTTGTTTGGCCTAGGGAGGGGATTCTCTAACCTAAAAAAACCCCATGTGCACTCCACACGTACTCCGCAACCCTTGTAGCCGCTTACGGCGTGTAGTGCACGCCTGACCTATTCAGGGGGACCCTACATTTCTCCACCCGATAGCGGAGGTCGAGTCATTTGCACCCCAGATCTCCGCAGAATCGTCTGAGACTCTGGTTTAAGCATTCCACTCGGCTCCAAACCAGAGGACCGCGATCGGTTCTGCGAACGATATTACAAATAGTTAGCTCTGAATTCACCCCGAGAGCGAGGCTTTCCGCCTTCACCAATTCCGCCAACCGCCTGTACGAACTGAGGATGACCTCTGAACCCAGACGGCAGGAGTCATTGGTGCCAACATGAGCAACAATTTGCAGTCGGGTGCACCCAGTGCTCTCTATCGCCGCCGGTAGGGTCTCCTCCACATCTCGGATGAGACCCCCCGGCAAGCAGACAGAGTGAACACTGGCCTTCTTCCCCGACCTTCCCGCTATTTCCCTAAGGGGCTCCATCACCCGACTAACGTTGGAGCTCCCAACAAATAATAAATCCCTCCCCCTGTGTGCCTGCTCGGACCTTGCTGAAGGAGCAGCCACATGTCCACTCACAGGCAGAGCGGGCGATGCCACACGGCCAACCTCCACATTGACCCTCCGCCTCGTGCGCAGCGAACGCCGCTGAACCCGCCACTCCCCTTGGGGAGAGGGTGGCCCAACCGCGCCCAGTACCCGCGAAGATGTCTCGACAGCAGGGACAGTGGGTGAAGCATGTAACACCTGGGGTGTACCTTGCGACGCACCAAACTCCCCACTGCCGCTACACTCCGAGGCAGCAGCCTGAAGACGGCAAACCGCGGCCATCAACACGCTCAGCTGTTCGCGAACAGTGGCCAGCTCCTCCTGCGTCCGTACACAGCAGTTACACATCCTATCCATCCTAAGGAATCAATTTACTGAAGATAGTTAATCAACCTTTAACTAGACTGCTAATTCACTAAAGGCGGCTGTTTATTCACTAAACTGTGGTTGCTAGCCACTTCTTGTAGAAAACAATGAAAAATAGCACTACCTGTCTCTGGACTGTATTGAAAACAAACACTAGCACTACTGGCACTATGGTTGACTAAAGGGACTCTCTCTGACTGTATTCATAACAAACACGAAATCTATGGAACTATTAATAGTACTCGACAATTAAAGCTTCCTAAAAGCAAAAACACACGGCAGAAGAAGTGACAAGTAAGAAAAATAAAGTTAATACTTAAATTATGGTAGCTCGCTGCACAGCAGACGTGAATCAGACGGCAATTACGACGACACTGACTCTACTGATCGATGAAAGAAGAAAGTACAAAATTGTTCAAGTAAGTTCAGGAATACAGTAATACAAGTCGCTGGGGCATGAAATAAATAGGAGGTGCAGGGAAACTAGGACGAAATGGTTGCATGAAAAATGGGAAGAAATCAGAAAGGAATGATAGTCGGAAAAATTGACTCAGCGTATAGGAAAGTCAAAACAACCTTCGGTGACATTAAATGTTAAATGAAGAGGAGAGAGCCGATCTGTGGAAAGAGTACATTGAAGGCCTCTAAGAGGGAGAAGATTTGTCTAATGTGATAGTCGATTTAGAAGAGATAGAGGATCCAGTATTGGAATCACAATTTAAGAGATCTTTCGAAGACTTAAGATCAAATAAGGAAAAAGGGATAGACAATATTCCATTAGAATTTCCAAAATTATAAGGGAAAGTGGCAACACGTTGGTGCGTGGAATATATGAGCCTGGCGACATACCATCTGACTTTAGGAAAAATATAATCCTCACAAATCAGCAGACTGCAAGATCTGACAAGTGCGAGAATTATCGCATAATCAGCTTAACAGCTCATGCATCCACGCTGCGGGCAAGAATAATATACAGAAGAATGGAAAAGAAAATGGAGGATGTATTAGATGACAGTCAGTTTGCTTTTAGGCAGGCTAAAGACATCTCAGAGGCAATTCTGAGGTTGCTATCTGATAATGGAACAAGACTAAAGAAAAAAATGAAAGCTTGTGTATAGTATTTGTCGATCGGGAAAAAGTGTTCGACAATGTAAAATGGTGCAAGCCATTCGAAATTCTGAGAAAAATGCGGAAAAACTATGGGCAGTCACGTCTACGAGAGCGAAGAGTGAATAATAAATGTGGACGACCAAGAATAAAGTGCTAGGGTTGAAAATGGTGTATGACCGAGATATAGTCTTTCGTCCCTACTGTTCTGTCTTTACATGAAAGTAGCAGAAATGGAAATAAAGGAAGGGTTCAGGAGTGGAATTAAAATTCAAGGTGAAAGGATATCGTTGATGACATTGCTATCCTGAGTCAAACTGAAGAAGGATTACATGATCTGCTGAATGGAATGAACAGTCTAATGTGTACAGAATATAAACTGAGAGTAAATCGAAGAAAGGCAAAAGTAATGATAAGTAGCAGAAATGAGAGCAGCGAGAAACTTAACATCAGGGCTGATGGTCACGATGTAGACGAAGCCAGGGAATTCTACTACCTAAGCAGAAAAATAAATGTGGATGGAGTAAGGAGGACATCAAAAGCAGACTAGCGCTCGAAAAATGGGCTTTCCTGGCCAAGAGAAATCTATTATCATGAAACAAATGCATTGACCATGAAATTTCTGATTGTATGGAAGTGAAGCGTGGACTGTGGGAAAATCGGAACTGAAGATAATAGAAGCATTTGGGATGTGGTGCTACAGACGAATGTTAAAAATTAGGTGGACTGATAGGTAAGGAAAGAGGAGGTTCTGCGCAGAATTGGAGAAGAAAAGAATATGTGGAAAACACTGAAAATGAGAAGGGACAGGATGATAGAACATCTGTTAAGACATTAGAGAATAGCTACTAGAGGGAGCTATAGAGGGGAGAAACAGTAGAGGAAGATAGAGATTGGAATTCATCCAGCAAATAATTGAGGACGTAACTTGCAAATGCTACTCTGAGAAGAAGAGGTTTTCACAGGAGACAAATTCGTGGTGTGCCGCATCAAACCAGTCAAAAGAGTGATAACTAAAAAAAAATTATCAAATAATTACGAATAAAATTCTGATGTACTCTACAATATTTACAACCTTCGAGTTTTTTGTTGTCGCATTTTTGCAGGAACCATGTTTGTTTTATTTCAGGTTTTAGTGACCTCAAATGTAGTAGTTCCGCTCCATACATATGGACGGGAGACTACGTAAATAGTTGGTTCTATGCTAAGCCTCAACCTCAGAGGTATGTGACGTTCAGAAAAAGCAGGAAGGTGAACTTTATCGATAGTTTAGGAGGGATGTAAGAGGAAGAACGTTATTTGTCTGCTACACAATAATGCCACTTTAGTTATCCATGTGCGTTAATAATCAGCATCTAAGGTGTAAATTACACACGGAAGTAATACAGTTCAGTTAATGAGCATCTTCAATGTATCCCATATACAATCAAACACACTCTTCACGTTTTCGCTGCGTTAGTATAGTGCTGTAGCTGTTATATCACTGAAGGTGCCAGCATTCGGAAACATTTTTTTTTTTTTTTTTGGTCATCAGTCTGATAACTGGTTTGATGCGGCCCGCCACGAATTCCTTTCCTGTGCTAACCTCTTCATCTCAGCGTAGCACTTACAACCTACGTCCTCAATTATTTGCTTGACGTATTCCAATCTCTGTCTTCCTCTACAGTTTTTGCCCTCTACAGCTCCCTCTAGTACCATGGAACTCATTCCCTCATGTCTTAGCAGATGTCCTATCATCCTGTCCCTTCTCCTTATCAGTGTTTTCCACATATTCCTTTCCTCTCCGATTCTGCGTAGAACCTCCTCATTCCTTACCTTATCAGTCCACCTAATTTCCAACATTCGTCTATAGCACCACATCTCAAATGCTTCGATTCTCTTCTGTTCCGGTTTTCCCACAGTCCATGTTTCACTACCATACTATGCTGTTCTCCAGACGTACATCCTCAGAAATTTCTTCCTCAAATTAAGGCCGGTATTTGATATTAGTAGACTTCTATTGGCCAGAAATGCCTTTTTTGCCATAGCGAGTCTGCTTTTGATGTCCTCCTTGCTCCGTCCGTCATTGGTTATTTTACTGCCTAGGTAGCAGACTTCCTTAACTTCATTGACTTTGTGACCATCAATCCTGATGTTAAGTTTCTCGCTGTTCTCATTTCTACTACTTTTCATTACCTTCGTCTTTCTCCGATCTACTCTCAAACCATACTGTGTACTCATTAGACTGTTCGTTCCGTTCAGCAGATCATTTAATTCTTCCTCACCTTCACTCAGGATAGCAATGTCATCAGCGAATCGTATCATTGCTATCCTTTCACCTTGTATTTTAATTCCACTCCTGAACCTTTCTTTTACTTCCATCATTGCTTCCTCGATGTACAGATTGAATAGTAGGGGCGAAAGGCTATAGCCTTGTCTTACACCCTTCTTAATACGAGCACTTCGTTCTTGATCGTCCACTCTTATTATTCCCTCTTGGTTGTTGTACATATTGTATATGACCCGTCTCTCCCTATAGCTTACGCCTACTTTTTTCAGAATCTCTAACAGCTTGCACCATTTTATATTGTCGAACGTTTTTTCCAGTTCGACAAATCCTATGAAAGTGTCTTGATTTTTCCTTAGCCTTGCTTCCATTATTAGCCGTAACGTCAGAATTGCCTCTCTCGTCCATTTACTTTTCCTAAAGCAAAACTGATCGTCACCTAGCGCATTCTCAATTTTCTTTTCCATTCTTCTGTATATTATTCTTGTAAGCAGCTTCGATGCATGAGCTGTTAAGCTGATTGTGCGATAAATCTCGCACTTGTCAGCTCTTGCCGTCTTCGGAATTGTGTGGATGATGCTTTTCCGAAAGTCAGATGGTATATCGCCAGACTCATATATTCTTCACACCAACGTGAATAGTCGTTTGGTTGCCACTTCCCCCAATGAGTTTAGAAATTCTGATGGAATGTTATCTATCTCTTCTGCCTTGTTTGACCGTAAGTCCTCCAAAGCTCTTTTAAATTCCGATTCTAATACTGGATCCCCTATCTCTTCTAAATCGACTCCTGTTTCTTCTTCTATCACATTAGACAAATGTTCACCCTCATAGAGGCTTTCAATGTATTCTTTCCACCTATGTGCTCTCTCCTCTGCATTTAACAGTGGAATTCCCGTTGCACTCTTGATGTTACCACCGTTGCTTTTAATGTCACCAAAGGTTGTTTTGACTTTCCTGTATGCTGAGTCTGTCCTTCCGACAATCATATCTTTCTCGATGTCTTCACATTTTCCCTGCAGCCATTTCGTCTTATCTTCCCTGCACTTCCTATTTATTTCATTCCTCAGCGACTTGTATTTCTGTATTCCTGATTTTCCCGGAACATGTTTATACTTCCTCCTTTCATCAATCAACTGAAGTATTTCTTCTGTTACCCATGGTTTCTTCGCAGCTACCTTCTTTGTACCTACGTTTTCCTTCCCAACTTCTGTGATGGCCCTTTTTCAAGATGTCCATTCCTCTTCAACTGTACTGCCTACTGCGCTATTCCTTATTGCTGTATCTATAGCGTTAGAGAACTTCAAACGCATCTCGTCATTCCTTACAAGGGAAGCTCCCCATCGCACCCCCCTCAGATTTAGTTATAAGTTGGCACATTCGATAGGCCTTGAAAAACTAAACACAGATCAATCGAGAAAGCAGGAAGAAATTGTGTGGAACTATGAAAAAATAAGCAAAATATACAAACTGAGTAGTCCATGTGCAATATAGGCAACATCAAGGAGAATGTAAGCATAGGAGTGCCGTGGTCTCGTGGTTAGCGTGAGCAGCTCCGGAAGGAGAGGTCCATGGCTCAAGTCCTCCCTCGGGTAAAAATTTTACTTTCTTTATTTTCGCAAAGTTATAATCTGTCCGTTCGTTCATTAACGCCTCTGTTCACTGTAATAAGTTTAGTGTCATGTTTTGCGACCGCACCGCAAAACCGTGTGATTAGTAGACGAAAGGACGTGCCTCTCCAATGGAAACCGAAAACATTTGATCGCAAGGTCATAGGTCAACCGATTCCTCCACAGGAAAACACGTCTGATATATTCTATACGACACTGGTGACGGCATGAGCGTCACATGACAGGAATATGTTGTCGACTCACGTAACTTGTACACTTGGCGAATGGGTAAAAAGGTTCTTCTACCTTGCCCGATTTAGGTTTTCTTGTGGATGTAATAATCACTCCTAAAAAGTGATGAAAACATAAGCGTATGTCACATAAACTGAAAATAAAATGTTAAAAATTTTCACCCAAGCGAAGGCCTCTAGTTCCGCAACTGCGCACGCTAACCACGGGACCATGGCAACCGTGTGCTTACTGATTCCTTGTTGTTGCCTATCTTTCCCATGGACTACTCAGTTTGTATATTTTGCTTATTTTTTCACAGTACCACACAACTTCTTCCTATTTTATCGATTGATCTGTGTTCAGTTTTTCAAGGCCTATCCACTGTGCCAACTTATAACTAAATCTGAAGAGGGTGCGATGGGGAGGTTCCCTTGTTAGTACTTCCGTAACCCACTACTTTGCGTATTGATTCTTCCTGACTAATATCTTGAACTTCAGCCTACTCTTCATCCACATACGTGGAATGAAAGAAAACTGCATGGTTCCTTAGCGGGGGTTTGAATCTGTACCAACCCGCCCACCCCCCTCCGCCGCCGCGTCACACCAACCAACCATCCCCCACTCCCGTATCTACGTGGCCATCTAAAAGAAATTAAAATTAAATACGTTATTAAAAATATTTATGTACATTATAACAGCGATTTTCTCACATGAAATGTCTGACAACTAGTTTTACCTTTGGTTGCTCAGGGGAAAAAGGCGTAGCGTCAAGCACAATTTTCTGTGACATTATGCCCCGTATGTTACTGATCGGTCATGTATTTTAAAAAGTAAATGAATATTAATTTTAAATCATTATTTATTAATCATGTGGTACTGAAAAATGGAACAGATGGCAGTGCCACGGTTGATATGTGAAAATGCTTCTAACACGTATCATTAGGTTTATTACATGTGAAGCATAGGACTAATAATGAATTCTGTATCACGAGCGGTTCAGATAAGTAAAAGATACTACTGAAAACAAATTATCCCTGATGAAGAGGGGAAAGCACAAGGTATTCTGATTTGAACGTTATTGCACTGAAGGCTAACAATGGAAAAATCAGAATAGTGTATTTGCAGTATCTTATTACTCATTAAACCGATAAGGATTTGATTAGATTCTAACATAAAAGACCTGAGTTTTCTTCTAAATATTCCAGAAAGGTGATTTATTTGTCAAGCATGGATGATCGGACTGAACTAGAACGAATTAAGTACTCTCAACAAAACAATGTACATGTTTAGTCTCCACTTCACATGAAAAATTAATTTACGAATTTCGTAGCTATTCTGTGGAAAATACATACTATCTAAACAAGTAATGTAGTCGGGTAAAGCTTGGATATGTACACAAATGAATATGGAGTTTAGGGTAGAAAATAATATACTCGCAGACTCGTTTACTCAATGAAGAAACGGGAATGAGGGTGACACTCTGCTTCTGAGAACCGCTACCACGCCTGTTGCATACTCACCATAGAAGTCATACGTCATCCCTTAGCAAGTTCCAAGCCGTCAAAAATACAATAAATTACACATCACAAAAAACAAGATAAATAACGCACATGTGGAGGTGTTCATTCTATTCTGCACGTTTATAAATATTCAATGATTAGAAAAGAACTAAAGTCCGATTTCTGGATAATACGTGGATTAATGTCCTATATACACTCCTGGAAATTGAAATAAGAACACCGTGAATTCATTGTCCCAGGAAGGGGAAACTTTATTGACACATTCCTGGGGTCAGATACATCACATGATCACACTGACAGAACCACAGGCACATAGACACAGGCAACAGAGCATGCACAATGTCGGCACTAGTACAGTGTATATCCACCTTTCGCAGCAATGCAGGCTGCTATTCTCCCATGGAGACGATCGTAGAGATGCTGGATGTAGTCCTGTGGAACGGCTTGCCATGCCATTTCCACCTGGCGCCTCAGTTGGACCAGCGTTCGTGCTGGACGTGCAGACCGCGTGAGACGACGCTTCATCCAGTCCCAAACATGCTCAATGGGGGACAGATCCGGAGATCTTGCTGGCCAGGGTAGTTGACTTACACCTTCTAGAGCACGTTGGGTGGCACGGGAGACATGCGGACGTGCATTGTCCTGTTGGAACAGCAAGTTCCCTTGCCGGTCTAGGAATGGTAGAACGATGGGTTCGATGACGGTTTGGATGTACCGTGCACTATTCAGTGTCCCCTCGACGATCACCAGTGGTGTACGGCCAGTGTAGGAGATCGCTCCCCACACCATGATGCCGGGTGTTGGCCCTGTGTGCCTCGGTCGTATGCAGTCCTGATTGTGGCGCTCACCTGCACGGCGTCAAACACGCATACGACCATCATTGGCACCAAGGCAGAAGCGAATCTCATCTCTGAAGACGACACGTCTCCATTCGTCCCTCCATTCACGCCTGTCGCGACACCACTGGAGGCGGGCTGCACGATGTTGGGGCGTGAGCGGAAGACGGCCTAACGGTGTGCGGGACCGTAGCCCAGCTTCATGGAGACGGTTGCGAATGGTCCTCGCCGATACCCCAGGAGCAACAGTGTCCCTAATTTGCTGGGAAGTGGCGGTGCGGTCCCCTACGGCACTGCGTAGGATCCTACGGTCTTGGCGTGCATCCGTGCGTCGCTGCGGTCTGGTCCCAGGTCGACGGGCACGTGCACCTTCCGCCGACCACTGGCGACAACATCGATGTACTGTGGAGACCTCACGCCCCACGTGTTGAGCAATTCGGCGGTACGTCCACCCGGCCTCCCGCATGCCCACTATACGCCCTCGCTCAAAGTCCGTCAACTGCACATACGGTTCACGTCCACGCTGTCGCGGCATGCTACCAGTGTTAAAGACTGCGATGGAGCTCCGTATGCCACGGCAAACTGGCTGACACTGACGGCGGCGGTGCACAAATGCTGCGCAGCTAGCGCCATTCGACGGCCAACACCGCGGTTCCTGGTGTGTCCGCTGTGCCGTGCGTGTGATCATTGCTTGTACAGCCCTCTCGCAGTGTCCGGAGCAAGTATGGTGGGTCTGACACACCGGTGTCAATGTGTTCTTTTTTCCATTTCCAGGAGTGTATACGTTCAAAAAGTTGTTTTTTTTTTTTAAGATTATGAATATTTACTTTTGCGCTTCGAGGAACTCAAGCTCGAAATGTCTGAAGCCTGTGCTAAAGCTAAACGTTTCATAACTTTTTTATACTCTTTTGAGTTTATCTTTTTCGCTACACTTCTTATAAAAATTTTAGAACTAGTTGAAATTTTTCATGCTTTTCTGGAAAGCTTCTTTCTAATCTTCAAAAAGCAAAGGACAATATTGATAGTGTCCGTCATGTTGTGAAGTTACCTCGAACTGACGAAATTTTCGTTGACGTATGGAGCTCTTGCTTTTAATTGACCTAAAAATTTTGTCTAAGATCCTAAGCTCCTAAAAGTTCGAAACATTCCTCGAAAACATGATGACGGCGTTCTCCCCTGAGCTTTTGCCAGCCTCCGTGATTATTGTCAGAGAATTTATTTTGATGTTTTTGATTTTGTGGTTCAGTGTTTCGAGGGTCGATTTTCTGAAGCATCTCTGACTCACTTGAAAGAAATAGAGACATTTCTTCTTTCTGAAATTAAGGACTGCAGTTACGTAATAGATGACTTTGACAGAGAAAGACTGACTTAGCACAGATAAATTATGTTAGACATGTGTAAATCTGAAAATTATTTCGTTGTATTGCGGAAGACTTTGTGCGCTTATTTTCCTCAAATATGAAAGTTGGTGAATTGATAGCAGAGGTGATGAACTTGATATAGATCGCTGTAACTATATCAATTTCTACATATACAGCAGAACTTCCTTTTCCGCCCTTAGATATTTATAAACTTACCTGTGTACTGCCGTGGGCCAAGAGAAATTGAACTTCGTTATCATGCATGTCCACTGAAACGTCCCCTTAGAACAGTTATACACTACTGTGCTTAAACTGACACACAATATTTTTTTAGCGCAACGCAATCTGACTTTCAAAAATCCCTACAAAAGAATGGCCCTGACTAACACTAAGCTATACCTTTCACAAATCACTTACCTCAGAAAAATCTTCGTTACTCGAACTACTGCAATACAGCGAGCACCACTACTGCCAGCTAAATAAAAGATCCAAACTACTGAAGGCACTAACTACTGATAGGCATAGTTAGCAAATGAAAGATTTTTGTAGAGAACATACATTGTATTTACCTTAATAGTCATAATATATATATCAGTTCATAACATCCGTTCTTACAAATATCAAAACTCCGCCATTTCTCTCCCCACATCCACCACTGCTGGCGGCTCACCTCCAACTGCGCAACGCTACGCGCTGTTCACATCCAGCTGCCGCTGCTCAACACTACAATGGCAGACAACAATGCAAACTAGCCACAGACTGCACACAGCACGGCCAGTGATTTTCATACAGAGTGCTACGTAACGTTGCCAATAAGAAAATATATACAGAGCGCTACGTAACGTTGCCAATAAGAAAGTATAAACAGCCTACTTACATAGCCCCCATGCTCCCCACAAAAAATTTTACAAATTGTTTTGGGCAGTGGCCAATAATGATTTGATAAAAATTTTCATAATTACAATAACAAAGATATCCAATGCACACACTTATTGATAAAATGTTGGTCAAAAGCTAAAATTTTCTCACAGTCCATAAAGACAGTCCAGATTGGTCACGACAGTAAAATTGCAGTGTTTTTCCCAAAGTCTGAGCAGTAAAAGAAAATGCACACGGAAGTAGTGGATTTCCATGCAGTCTTGAAGAAGTAGTGTTGTCCTTCCAACAGAAAGACAATGCTGACTCTTGACATGCTGACAGGTAATGGGCTACAACAGAGCAAACCCACAGCTGAGTCATTCGAAGTTTTGAAGAATATTGGTAGGTAGGTCATCACAGAGTAGACCCACTGTAGTCCTGGTAGAGATTACGGTATTGGTGGGCCACCAGAGGACCAGACCCACTGTAGTCCTTGTAGAAATAATGGTATTGGTGAGTCAGCAAAGGTGTAGATCCACTGTAGTCCTTGTAGAAATCATGGTATTGGTGGGCCATCAAAGATGCAGACCCACTGTAGTCCATGTAGAGACGGCCAGCAGCCATCTGTTGCGACTGTGCAGGTGCACATTCACCATCGAAGAGTCTTGCGGAGAATATAGGAAGTCCATAAACCACCACTTGGGCACCCACAATGTTTTTTTTTTTTTTTGTCCTTAGAACTAGCAATGCTGTTATCCAGTCCCTTGCTGAATTATTAACACACGTGCAAACACTAACAGTCCCTACTTCTCGCATATTGTGCATTACTATGACCAACAGAAATGTGTGCAGTGAAATGAATGCTTACAAGTTACTTAATTTGATAAACTGGTGTCAATTACAATATTATAATATAAGAATACAATAAGAAAGGTACAAAATACATTATTAAAAACATAACAATACAGATAACATTTGTAGTACAGGCTTTCCAACAGCATAGAAATAAACTTATACATCAGTGTTAAAGGAATTATGACATAAGTAAATACATATAAGATCATAATAACTTTTGAAACATCAACTTTACACATAAGCATTAAAACAAAACAGAATAAATAATGTCTAAGCATATTTACAAGGTAAATAACATATTGTTAATGCCAATTATATTTGAGGACAACAGTATTCCTCAAATTAGTGAATGTAGCTTAGTATTAGAAGAAGAAAAAGTCCTGTGAAACTACACAGAGACAGGAAGAAAACAAATCCACAAGGGTACACAAACACATAGTGGGATAACACAAAAGGAAAGGACAGGGTTCGTTTTCAGTGTAACATTTGGTACTGCACTCGAACCCAAAACTTCATTCCATAGATCGTTCGTCTTATTTCAACCTTTGCTTCCACCAAAAAAATCCTATCCAAGCATACTTTCTGTATTTTTCTCGTATAACCTCTCAGTGCATTGCTTCAAATTCATCGCAACTCATTCTCTTGAAGTCTACCCCTACTTAAGCTAACTTAAATCTACTGAGCTCAGATGCTAAACTAAGGGACGAGGCAATGCAGCAGCACAAAACAATTAACACAAACATCAATGAAAAAAAAATTAAATAGGCAAAGTAATTGCAATATTACAACTAATATAAGGCAATGTGCAGCAAACAATAAAAATAAATCCGTAGTAAAACTGGCTTAACAGCATAATACAAAGTCAAATTCAGTTACATTATGCCTGGCAAACAGCAGCAGCAAATGCACTTATATCTAAACATGACAAAGCTCAAGCAGAAAAAATATTACAGTACAAATGGCCATGTTTAATACCTATGTCACATCTTAACACTAGAGTGATGCATCACAAAAACTTACTCTACCAAAAAAAAATTACCAAGTAGTTGAAAAGAAAATTATGTATGCAGTTCCTGTGAAATGTCTTTGTGCTCCCCCATTTTTGGGAAATGTATTACAAAATTAGTATTTACTGGATCTGTAGACAGAAAATATTTATATTAGTACATCTATAAAATTCTATTTTAACCAATGCTGCAGTGCAGCTAGAAACTTGATATTAAACAAAATGTGTAAATAAATACATAAAGCAAGCCATATGGCATTTTTCTCAACTAGCAAGACAATAGCCGTGAAATGTTTCTCATCGTTTCATTAGGCATTTCAGTAAATATCATAAATTATGAGCTCCACAGTATGCTTTCAACAAGGAAATGTCAATAGCGAGGATAATGGCCTCCCTTTTTTTTTCTACCTGTGCTTCCGAAAAGGCACACCCTAATGGCTTGTTCTCCAGGCGTCTGACACAGCTGGGTGCCCACGACGCATTACGTGCAGGTGGTCACTTAACTTTCTTACGGAAATATTTACGACAGCAGTTTCCGCTACAGAGACAGTCTCATATACAAAATTTCACGGGTCGAGAATTTGCGTTGCAAATGTGTAGAAACAAAATCTTATGAATATAACAGTGTCCAAAAAATTTTCGTCGGCATTGTAATACATTCACGCATTCACATACATTTCATAACTCTTAAATTACGATTCTTGGTTTCCAACATCCTTATTCACAAACCAGAGTCCCTAAACACTACTCATTATTCCTTGCCTCATTATACATATACATATTCGTCGACACTTCTTCAATATTTCATCATAACAGATATGTAGCATAATCAAATAACTCATATAGCATCAGCTTATTAATCATAAACATATGTCGGCAGCGTAATACACATCGTCGTCGTAATAATAACATCATAACACCTCAGTCAAATCTCAAAATCGTCGTAGCTTCCTCCAATAATTTCAAAACCTAAAAAATTCTCTGCTCATTTCAACAGTGTCATCTACCTCAAACATACTTTAAAAATCGTGATCCCATACCAAATATATCATTCAAAGCTCTCATAATATCATAATGGGACTGAAAAATTATGAACAGTTCACAAAGTACAGACAAAATACAATTTCGTAAGTGTGAAGTAATCCAACTCTGTAATTGCGTAAACATCTGTCACTGACGTAGTAAAAAAGTTTATCTCTCAGTTAAATGATCAGGTGGCTGTGTAATTCTGTGTTGGATAAATATGGTACCGATGTGTTAAATTGTATAAGCAAATACCATATTAGCTAGGGCTCCTTGTGCTTTCCAAACACATGATACACAAAGTAAGCGTGTACCCCCCTGAGGATTATTGTAATTATACCCTCAGGTGTTACAGATTACAGCAATGGAATGAAATGTATCACGGAAAACTTTCTTTGTGATTCAAAAATCTTTAAAAATAAATGTTTTAAGTACAAAATTAATCACTCAAATACGTGTCCTGTAGCGCTAAATGTGCGTCTTGCTGCAAGATAATCTCTATGGAAGTGTTGTAGTTATTGTCCTTCGAAAGCTAAGTTCTGCAGAAGTCAATGTACTTACCTCATGATAAACAAAAGTGAAATGCTTTGCATATAGATATCTTAGTTATTACGCTTATTGTTGTGATGAAGAAATTACTGTGCTGTAACGTATTGTTGTCCTACGGAAAAGGCTGTGTCCTTGTAGCTATAGCACAAAAGTTACTATTAAAACATGTTTTACTTTTCAGAATAATACAGAAAAACTGTGCAGATATAAAACAGATACACCGCAAGAGCAACATTGTAAATTGTCACTCATTAGTAGCATCGTGATAAAATTGTGTAGCTGTCACATAAACTAAACACTGTGTCATCTGGTATCTCACAGAAAGTACTTTAAATCCAGAATGTACTTTCAAGTAAACCAAAATGTTGCATTAGAATCTCATTAGCAGTAGCAGTATATGTTCTAAGTATGTGAGCCTTATAGTCATTACGTAATCGTGCAACTAACAAGCAAGAATGTACACACACAATAACACTGTGTCGTCTGTTCGCAATAACAATGCATTCGTATTTTCTGTTTAAATAAGTTCCCTAGGTTCTAGACTGGATATTTAACTTCAAACATTGTTGCATGGTAACAGTTTTTAAAGCATACTAGTAATGTGAAGTGAAGAGTTTTATCACAAAGACAAAGTTAAAAATCAGATTATCTTTCAATAAACGGTTTTGCATGTGAAATGTGGTGTAAACCTTTACTCTTCCTAGTACGCAGAGTTTCAACTTTAACGCAATTATCATGTGGTATACGTCGGTAAGGAATCTCGGAATTTTTCTCAAGGTTAGCGTCTATGTTATTTTTCTCTGAGCCAGCCGGCGCACGCGGCAGCCTGCGGTGCGAGTCACTGTCTGTTTCTTTGTTGGCGCGCATTGTTATTGGGATTTGGAGACCTAACTTCTACATATTCACCGTGACGAGAGGGTCCTGCTCTGTTTAAATCCTGCCAGTTCTGATGCAGTTCAGGTCTGTCGTTACGATCATATCGTCTGTCGTCATGTCGGTAGATTCCATAGTTTCTTTCTTGTCGGTCACGTGGTGGAGAATTTCTCCCTGAATCGTAACTGCGAGGAGGACCGTTGCGTCTAAAGTTATTCTGTCTCCCTTGATAATAATTATTTTGGTTCCCATATTGCCTGTTTCTCTGATTGTCTCTGAGATAGTCACTACCGCGGAGAGGTGATCTTTCCCTGTAATTATTACTGCCCTGCCTATGGTTGTCATACGGGTGGTATCTGTTTTGGTCACGATTTGTGTTGTGAGAGTAGCCTTGTCGTGTCCAGTTATTATTTCTTTCATCGCGGAATTGCGACGGATGTGACCTGTAGTTGTTGTGTTCCTGTTTTCGCGTTATGCGATTGTCAGTGTCAATTTCTAGTTCTTGTAACAGTCCCTGAAAAGCTTCAATGTCGTCTTTGCAACGTCCTGCTAAAATAATATGTCGTAAATGTTCAGGCAGTTTGATTAAGCAAATGCGGATGAGTTCTGAGGGGCTGTATGGGTTTGACAGGTACTGATTCTTTAGCAACATGTCTTCAAAATATTTCACAAGACTGGAAAATTCAGATTGTTCGAAATGTTTCATCATTATGATGCTATGTTTTACTCGGTCTTGTGTAGCTTGAGACCAATATGCTGAGAGTAAGGCATGATAAAAATCTCCTTCACTGTGACAATCGTGAATGACCGATCGCATTCTTACAGCTGGTTCATTCTCCAAGTAGCCACACATAAATTCTAACCTGTGCTCCAATGACCAGTTGGGAGGAAAACAATGAGAAAATTGATGGAGCCACGCTTGTGGATGAATGTCGTTGGCAGAATTCTTAAACGTTTTGAATTTACGTGTAGTAATGAACAGCTTATAGTGAAAATCATCGTGTCGGCGAGCAGCATATCGGTCATTGTTACTTTGTGTCGGCGGTTCCATCTCAAAATTCGGTGTACCTTGCCAATTTCATTCATAATTTCCGAAATGCCCTGTGTTATTATTTTGTGGTTGCTCCGTATTTCTATGTCCCTCTTCCCGTATTGGGGCGCGAGTGTCCTCTGAAATACGTAATTCTTGTATTACCTGTGTCAGCTGATCTTGTACTTCCCGGATTTCTCTTTGGTGTTGCGTATTTATTTGATTCTGATTTTGTTTGAATTTCCTAATTTGTTCGCACTCTTCTGTGTCATTAAAGACTACCGGTTTTGTGTCATTCAGATTATCAACTACCTTCGTAGATAAATTATTTAGCTGATCCGAAAGTTCAACTACTTTCCCTGATAATGAACTAATTTCCTCCATGTGTCTTTCTGAACCAGTTTTCAGGGTATCTACTGTGTCCTTTAAGTTTTCCTGAGTTTTTGCAAGTTGTGTAACCGAATCGGTAGATGCAACTGAGTAAATTTTAGACCACAAGGTCTCATGATTTTCATGAACAATAGTTTGCAGTTCTTTTATGGCTGCTTCGTGATTCTGTAATGCATTTTCATGACGCGAAAAAATAGGTTGGAAATGCTCACAAATTTGTGTTTTTACGTCATTACAGACCTTTTGACATTTAGATTCGATGTTATGTAAGTCAGTGGTTAAATCTTCACGTGTTTGTTCAAGTGTGGTGTCTAACTTTTGAAGATTTTGTTCCATTGTGTCTAACTTTTGAAGATTTTGTTCCATTGTGTCTAACTTTTGCTGTGTTTGTCTCTGATTTTGTTCCATTGTGTCTAACTTTTGTAGATTTTGTCCCATTTGTTTCTGATTTTGTTCAAGCATTGTGTCTAACTTTTGTTGCCTTTCTCCCATTTGTTGCATTAACTGTAACAACAGTGCACTGGTATCTGAAACATGTTCCTCAGTGCTATTCGGAAGTGCATTTGAACCGGCAATATTCGCAGTTTGAATAGCAGAAAATGTGTCTTGACTTATATGAGAAAAGGGTGAGGACGCAAAACCCGAATTTACAGTATTTTCAAGATTGTGTCCTGTCATTTCGGATTCCTGAGGCAAGCTGTTGCCGACACTCTGCTTTCGTCTTCACTGTCATTTCTCAGTTTCCTTTGGAGCCTAGTATTACGTTTTTCACACGCCATTATTGTCGCAATATTTCACACGACAACACAAAAAAAACACAATTTGAAGAGCAAAAATAAGAGAACACATTAACATAGAACTGAAAATAATATCTAGTTAATTGCAAGCGCAGCTGCGAAATACTTGGTGCAAATCTACATGCATGCCACAACTGTTTTACTGTGCAACAATGAAAAACCACTACTACCAAGGAAATTCTCTCTATAATTACGCACTAGCAATAAACAAAAGCTACACTAAATACACAAACTACAAGAAAAAATCAGAAGATTCCAGTGAGGTATCCTAGGCTAAGGGTCGACATATGAAACGTCCCCTTAGAACAAGTATACACTACTGTGCTTAAACTGACACACAATATATTTTTAGCGCAACGCAATCTGACTTTCAAAAATCCCTACAAAAGAATGGCCCTGACTAACATTAAGCTATACCTTTCACAAATCACTTACCTCAGAAAAATCTTTGTTACTCGAACTACTGCAATACAGCGAGCACCACTACTGCCAGCTAAATAAAAGATCCAAACTACTGAAGGCACTAACTACTGATAGGCATAGTTAGCAAATGAAAGATTTTTGTAGAGAACAATCATTGTATTTACCTTAATAGTCATAATATATATATCAGTTCATAACATCCATTCTTACAAATATCAAAACTCCGCCATTTCTCTCCCCACATCCACCACTGCTGGCGGCTCACCTCCAACTGCGCAACGCTCCGCGCTGTTCACATCCAGCTGCCGCTGCCCAACACTGCAATGGCAGACAACAATGCAAACTAGCCACAGACTGCACACAGAACAGCCAGTGATTTTCATACAGAGCGCTACGTAACGTTGCCAATAAGAAAATATATACAGAGCGCTACGTAACGTTGCCAATAAGAAAATATAAACAGCCTACTTACACCATGAGCAAGAAGCAAAAAGTTGAGCATTGACATTGAATTAAACGATTCACTGCTCGAAGGAACATTATCTTTATGAGTAAGAATTAGATATTACTCAGCTACTTGAAAAAGAAAAGGAAGAATTTTAAGCGGATTATGGATTGCATTTTATATTAACTAATTAGTGTGGAAAGAGAATGTAAAAAACAATAGTTCGTTTCCCTTGATCAACTGTTGCTCATTCAAACTCACCTGAAATTGGATTTTAAGGAGAGTTAATTTTCAACATCTGCGAACAGTATTTAAGGTACCCACGTTGATTTGCGAAAGCTGGCGCCCCAGCATAGCAATGAAATTTACTTGTAAATGCAAGTAACATTTTGGCTTATATTATGTAGTATACCGTAAGACCTGTTAACAGTTATTTCAGATTTCGTTTAGAATTTAGAAGGTCTTGGATAGACGAGTCTTTCGTGCAAGTAAGAATTGAAGAATTATCAGGATCATGACGAATACGCTAGAATAACAGTATCAACAAATATACAGTGTCGCCCAGTAAATAGCGTCTACAGAAGCTGCAGCACACGCGACTACTACCGTTAACTCCCATGCTATCAAGTCTATGACTATCGATACACAAAAACGACGAAAGTTGATGGGCGAGTCACCATTTAACCACTAATTATTAGAGAGGCAAAAATGAGAGTAATCGTATTAGAGCGAAATATCTCTCCCACTGATCACTGCGCTGCATGAGTAATTCTGTGGACTGTGGACAATTGTATGATATAACAGTAACAACGTCATATTAGGTATTTAGTAAACGGAAGAGAAACATAAATAGCATTATAGATTGTAACTACTGACAATAACGTTATCTCTCCACCTCTTACATAGCTGCTACTAATTGTTTTAGACAAGAATAAATTATGTTGCCAAACGAGCTAGACATATGCTTTTTAGTGATACGAGTATTTGACTCGCCGCTACAAAACTGCACGTGTAGGACTGAGACAATGTTATGCACTTTTAGACGCAGATATACTTCTCAAACTAATTAGTGGCTTATGATGCAGGAACAGCATAGCGGATATTTGCGACACATGGTTCTTGTTCACGTGCTGAGGCGACTGATTTACAATGGCTGCTTTTCGGATGAGGAATTGCATACGAGAACATAACTTCACAGAGGCACGTTCTGCTGTCAGTCCTGTTGGAAAGCCAAGTCTTTAATACCAGCTGCACTGTCGACAGTGATGAAGCCCATGCAGGTGGTTCTCTGAAGGCAAGCGCCGAAGAAACTGCAGCACTTTTCTGGGCGAAACACGATATCACTTGCAGATGGGCAATGTTAAAGAGGAACCGGCTGTTGCAGCCGTTACGATGAAAATTGTGTCTCTGTTACCGACACCGGGTCCGTACGCCGTTGAAGGCACTGCCGTCTTGCAAAAGGTCAATGCAGGTAAATTTTCCATGTGAAGCAAAGCCGTGGCACATTCATTCTCCTGATTTCTTCGGCAGGCAAGAAAATTCTGTACATTATTGTATCATGGCTTGTGAATTAAAAGTTATTAAGAATAAATATAATTTCTAAAAGAGTTCCAATGTTTATGAATTCTTTTGCTCGACCAAACCAAATAAAGATTCATCGTGTTCCTATCCCCTAACACTCCACCTCTGGAATCAGTCCACGGTCAATTAGTTTCCGTGTAAGTGGATTTCAGTAACATGTATCTTTTATTTTTCTAGAAGCCATTTTTTTCTTCAATGAGGAAAGCCGGCCGGAGTGGCCGTGCGGTTCTAGGCGCAACAGTCTGGAGCCCAGCGACCGCTACGGTCGCAGGCTCGAATCTTGCCTCGGGCATGGATGTATGTGATGTCCTTAGGTTAGTTAGGTTTAATTAGTTCTAAGTTCTAGGCGACTGGTGACCTCAGAAGTTAAGTCGCATAGTGCTCAAAGCCATCTGAACCTAGTACATTTTTTCCTTTACTGACCACAACTGGGGTCATATGGAAACCAAGTAAGCTGCACAGGATATATTGGCACTATACTAATGATCTAAAATAAAGACATATCTTACAGTTATCCAATGTAACAGTAATTCTTCTGTTTTCACAAATATTGAGTTCAAGAAAGAAAAAAAATTTAGACTTGGACTTATTGACCCTATGGCACTCAGTGCAAAACATCTTGAATAAATTACACTGAAGAACCAAAGAAACAGGTAGACCTGGCTATTATCGTGCAGGGCACCCGCGAGCACGCGCAAGAGCCGGAACACGATGTGGCATGGACCACACTAATGTCTGAAGCAGTGCTGGATGGAACAGACATCATGAATCTTGAAGGGCTGTCCATAAATACAGGGCTATTACAAATGATTGAAGCGATTTCATAAATTCACTGTAGCTCCATTCATTGACATATGGTCACGACACACTACAGATACGTAGAAAAACTCATAAAGTTTTGTTCGGCTGAAGCCGCACTTCAGGTTTCTGCCGCCAGAGCGCTCGAGAGCGCAGTTAGACAAAATGGCCACAGGAGCCGAGAAAGCGTATGTCGTGCTTGAAATGCACTCACATCAGTCAGTCATAACAGTGCAACGACACTTCAGGACGAAGTTCAACAAAAATCCACCAACTGCTAACTCCATTCGGCGATTGTACGCGCAGTTTAAAGCTTCTGGATGCCTCTGTAAGGGGAAATCAACGGGTCGGCCTGCAGTGAACGAAGAAACGGTTGAACACGTGTATCTGGACATGCTGGAAAATTGGCTCATGCCACAACTGGAGACCGACAGCGCCGACTTCATCTTTCAACAGGATGGTGCTTCACCGCACTTCCATCATGATGTTCGGCATTTCTTAAACAGGAGATTGGAAAACCGATGGATCGGTCGTGGTGGAGATCATGATCAGCAATTCATGTCATGGCCTCCACGCTCTCCCGACTTAACCCATGCGATTTCTTTCTGTGGGGTTATGTGAAAGATTCAGTGTTTAAACCTCCTCTACCAACAAACGTGCCAGAACTGTGAGCTCGCATCAACGATGCTTTCGAACTCATTGATGGGGACATGCTGCGCCGAGTGTGGGAGGAACTTGATTATCGGCTTGATGTCTGCCGAATCACTAAAGGGGCACATATCGAACATTTGTGAATGCCTAAAAAAACTTTTTGAGTTTTTGTATGTGTGTGCAAAGCATTTTGAAAATATCTCAAATAATAAAGTTATTGTAGAGCTGTGAAATCGCTTCAATCATTTGTAATAACCCTGTACGTAAGAGTACGAGAGGGTGGAGATCTCTCCTGAGCAGTACGTTGCAGAGCATACCAAATATGATCAATAATGCTCGTATCTGGAGGGTATGGTAGCCAGCGAAAATCTTTAAGCTCAGAAGAGTGTTCCTGGAGCCATTCGTTAGCAATTCTGGAAGTATGGGGTGACACATCGTCCTGCTGGAGCATGCTCTAGTCCCTCGGAATGCTCAGTGGAGATGAATGGATCCAGGTAAACAGACAGGATATTTACGTACGTGTTACATGTCAGGGTCGCATCTAAACGTATAAGAGGTCCCATACCACTCCAACTGCACACGTCCCACACCAGTACATATCCTCCGCCAGCTTGAACAGTCCCTTGCTCACATGCAAAGTCCATGGATTCGTAAGCTTGTTTCCATATTCGTACACGTCCATCCGCTCGATACAATTTGAAATGAGACTCGTCTTACCAGGCAAAATGTTTCCAGCAGTTAACAGTCCAGAGTACGTATTGATGGGCCCAGACGAGGCGTAAAGCTTTGTGTCGTGCAGTCATTAAGGGTAGACGAGTCGTCCTTGGGTTCCGAAAGCCGATTTCGGTGATGTTTCATTGAATGGTTCGCACGCTGACACTTGCTGATGGTCCGGCATTGAAATCTGCAGCAATTTGCGGCAGCCTTGTAATTCGGTCACATTGAACGATTCTCTTCAGTCGGCCTTGGTCCCATTTTTGCGGGATCTTTTTCCGGCCGCAGCGATGTATATTCACGATACCCTCGTGAAATGGTCGTACGGGAAAATCCCCACTTTATCGCTACCTCGGAGATGCTGTGTCCCATGGCTCGTGCGCCGACTATAGTACCACGTTCAAACGCACTTAAATCTTGATAACCTGCTATTGTAGAGTAGTGACCGACCCAACAACTGTACCAGACGCATGATGTCTTATATAGGCGTTGCCGACCGCAGCGCCGTATTCTCTCTCCTTACATACCTCTGTTAAAAAATGTTTCAAACGGCTATGAGCACTATGGGACTTAACATCTGAAGTCATCAGTCCCCTAGACTTAGAACTACTTAAACCAAACTGCCCGAGGCAGGACTCTAACCTGCGACCGTAGCAGCCGCGTGGTTCCGGACTGAAGCGCCTAGGACCGCTCTGCCAAAGCGGCCAGCCATACCTCTGTATTTGAATGCGCATGACTACAGCAGTTTCTTTCGCGCTTCACTGTATAATGTGTTGTAAATATAAAACTTAACAAAACACAGCTTCATACGATTGACTCAAGTAGAATAAGTCCAATTTTTTTTAAAAAAAACTTGCTTAGTAAACAACTGTTACGCGTCTTTCCAAAGTAGTCTAAGGGACTCCTGTGTTAATAGGAAGGGTACAGCGACAGATAACTCAAGAAACCCTAACAGTGACTACAACAATAAGCAGGTAATAATGTTTTCATTGTTGTAGGCGTTTCGTGTAACAGCTGTTCACCATAACATTCATCACTCTACTTTCATAGTCGTATTATTCAACAAACAAACAAATAATAATTTAATCTGGAGATATACTGACCCCAGTGGCACTCGGTGTAAAAACTATGAATAAATTTTAATGTGATGTAAAAGTAAAAATGAATTAAACACTAATGGATACAACTGATATTGATAGAAACGTCATATATTATGTAAAACAATTGTGTATAAACGAATACAAAGTCCTTAAGCGCTCATATTGACCCCTGTGGTACTAGGAGGGTCAGTTTCATTATTTCATGAAAATAATGTATCCTCTTGCTTTTCTTTTGGTGATTTCTTCATATTTATGACGCGTTAAGTTCAGAACTCAACTATCAATCACCCGAAGCTGTCGGACGCCAGTCCCAAAAATTTTCGAGAAAACTGACTCTCCAGTTCTCTGCGTGTCGTTAATTCACTAAATGTCGGAAGATTTACAGCCGCGTGTTTGGGTCTGTTGATAGATTCCGAGAGATGTAACCACGTTATTGCTGATTCGAATCTCACTTTTTTTGTTATGTCGTTCACTTCGAATATCTTTCATTTAAATATAAAATTCGTCAAATATATGACTCTCAGCAGTATTCACCCCGTATAATGTATGTCTGATAATAGGAGACGATCTCAATGTCATGCAGAACCGACAAGAAATGGGTATGACCAACGTCACGGTGGAAATTGATATGGACTGTCAAGGAGGATGGGATATGGATTCTGGAGTTAGCCCAAGTGCATGAGCTTGTGCCTCAAGAAGAGGCATGGACATCTGATAACCTGTACAAGTGGTGGGCACAAGAATCAAATTGACTATCTGTTTACAAGAAGGCGCAACCTGAAGCTGGAAACTGATGTAAGAGCCATCTCTCAGAATCAATCGCTCGCCAGCAACGGCCTCTTCCCATGCATCTCAAGTTGAACATTCACAAGCGAAACCGTCCCTAAATCACTTGAATGCAGATAGTCAAATGGTGAATATGTCAGAACCCAAAGTTAACTCACCCCTGCTCTTAAGGCCACTACCATTGTCACAGACTGGCCAGTATCAGGCGTATGGGAGAGCATTTCAAGCCAAGCCCACTGTGCAACGAATAAAATTATTGGCAGGATGAAACCAGGCTAACGAGCAATCAGTAAATAAGTCTGGTGGTGGAACGAAAATGTGCAAACAGCTGATAGAGAGATGAAGAAGGCTTAAGTTTGGTTACAGTCCCACACTAATGAAGATCTGAGGCAAAATGAAGAGGCAAAAATTGGCTGCGAAGAGAGCAGTTGCAGCAGCCAAATCTTCTAACTATGACCATGTGTATAATGAACTAGCCGCACTTGAAGGAGTAAGTAAAATTTATCGCCTCGCCACGCCACCGAACTACCAAGGACACTGGTCATTTCAGTCACATACAGGACGAAAAAATACCATCGACTCCTTCTAGACCTCTCACCATTCTCCCCAAATGGAGTGATTACGTCTCCAAAATGAGCAATGAGGAATTCGACCATCTTCGAATACTGTGTGCTGATCATGCTGGAACTGTACCACCAATTACCATCCAGGAGGTTAAGGAAGCGGCCAAGAATATGAAAAATGGGTAGGCTTCTGGCCTCGATAATATCCCAGCTAAAGTATGGAAGATTCTTGGCCACGAAGCTACCACAGTTCTTACTACCCTCTTCAACAGAATCACTAATGCAGGTATAGTCCCAGCATCCTGCACAACTAGTCTCACACGTCCAATGTACAAGGGAGAAGATGACTGACAGAATGCTCGCAGAATCTACCACTTCGACTTCTTGGTCATATCATGAAGATCTTTGAGCGGATTATAGACTACAGATCCGCGCAATTGTTTCTGTCACGCCAAATCAATGCCGATTTATCAAAGGAAGTTGAACAACAGATGCCATTCATGTTGCTCGGTTGCTTACTGAGGAACACCTTGTGAAGAACATGGATATTCCTATGTCATTCCTAGATCTGGAAAAGGGCTTCGACCGTATCCCACATCAGCTAATTTGACATGAATTACGATTTCACAATGTCCCTGAAGCCTCCGTCCGACGGGTCCCACTGTTGTATCAAAACGTCTACAACAATATCCGATGTGCATTGAGAACGTCACCCCCCTTTCTGTTAGTGTCGGAGTACATTAAGCTCCTGAACTGTCACCTCTACTGTTTATCCTCAGTATGGACACGGTGACATAGATCTACGTCACCCCACCCTTGGAGACTCCTATATGATGATGACACTTCACTGACAAACAAACACCGTGAAGACCTCCAGGAACAGACGCAGCATTGAAATCAACGTTTTGGTAAATCTGGCCTCCGACTGAATATCAAGAAGACAGAATATATGAAGTGTGGTGTTAAAACCGGTGGGATCAAAGCTGGTAGAGAAGGGAGAAATTCGTACGGAGCAATTCGTATGTCTTGGCTCACTCATATACAGTGAACGTGAAAACTAACGGACGTCCCTGACCGTGTTAACACAGCCTGGATGAAATGGCGACAGGTGACTGGCGTCCAGTATGATCGCCGTATACCTTGACGCCTTAAATCGAAGGTTTATGGGACTATAGGTAGCCCAGTCGCAATTTGTGGGTCGTACTGTTGGCCAACGACAACGAAGCACGAGCAGCGTCTCCAAGTGATGGAAATGCGTATGCTCCAATGTTTGGGAGGAGGGGGGGGGGCTTTGGGGAAGGAGACCAGACAGTGAGGTCATCGGTCTCATCAGATAAAGGAAGGAGGGGAAAGGAAGTCGGCCGTGCACTTTCAAAGGAACCATCCCGGCATTTGTCTGGAGCGATTTAGGGAAATCACGGAAAACCTGAATCAAGATGACCGGACGCAGGGTTGAATCGTCATGCTCCCGAATGCGAGTCCAGTGTTGCTCCAATGGTCCCTCGGGCTTACCCGATTTTACCATGCAATAACGTCGACTTTCGATGGCGACCTGGAGTTGCAACCATCTCAGACAAACTACCGGAAAGTGGCTTCTGATGGTATGGACACGTCATGCGCAGTAAAGCAGACTCAGTGGCAAGAACAGCTGTTCCTAAAGATTGGAAGTTGCACTGATCACACCAATATTCAAGATAGGAAGTGGGAGTAACCATATCACTGACCTCAATTTGTAGTAGGATTCTGGAGCATATACTGTACTCGAACATTATGAATCACCTTGAAGGACTTATTGATGCATATCGATCACGGATTCAGAAAATATCATTCTTGTGCAGCACAGCTAGGTCTTTATTCCCATGAAGTAATGAGTGCTGTCGACAAGGGATCTCAGATCGATTCCATATTCCTAGATTTCCAGAAGGCTTTTGATACCGTTCCTCACAAGCGACTATTAATCAAATTGCGTGCATCTGGAGTATCGTCTCAGTTGTGTGACTGGATTCGTGATTTCCTCTCAGAGAGGTCATAGTTCGTAGTGATAGACGGTAAATCACCGAGTAGAGCAGAAGTGATATCTGGCATTCCCCAAGGTAGTGTCATAGGCCCTGTGCTGTTCCTGATTTATATAAATGATTTACGAGATAATCAGAGCAGCCCCCTCAAATCGTTTGCAGATGACGTTGTAATTTACCATCTAGTAAAATCATCAGACGATCAACTCTTATTACAAAATGATCTAGAGTTAATTTCTGTATGGTGCGATAAGTGGCAATTAGCACTATACAAAGAAAAGTGCGAGGTCATCCACATGGGTATTAAAAGAAATCCGATAGATTTTGGGTGTACGATAAATCGCACAAATCTAAGGGTTGTCAATTCGACTGAATACCTAGGTATTACAATTACAAGCAACTTAAATTGGAAAGACTACATAGATAATATTGTGAAGAAGACAAAACAAAGACTGCGTTTTGTTGGCAGAACACTTAGAAGATGCGACAAAATCAGTAAAGTAACAGCCTACATTACACTTGTCCTTCCTCTGCTGGAATATTGCTGCGCGGTATGGGATCCTTATCAGGTAGAATTGACGGAGGCCATCGAAAAGGTGCAAAGGAGGACAGCTCGTTTCGTGTTATCGCACAGTAGGGGTGAGAGTGTCACTGATATGACACGCTAGTTGGAGTGGCGATCACTGAAACAAAGGCGGTTTTCTTTCCGGCGAGATCTATTTACGAAATGTCAATCACCAACTTTATCTTGCGAAAATATTTTGTTGACACCCACCTACGTAGGGAGAAATGACCATCATAATAAAATAAGACAAATCAGAGCTCGAACGGAAAGATTTAGGTGTTCCTTTTTCCCACGCGCCATTCGAGAGCGGAATGGTATAGAAGTATGAAAATGGTTCGATGAACCCTTGGCCGGCCGGAGAGGCCGAGCGGTTCTAGGCGCTACAGTCTGGAACAGCGCGACCGCTACGGTCACAGGTTCGAATCCTGCCTCGGGCATGGATGTGTGTGATGTCCTTAGGTTAGTTAGGTTTAAGTAGTTCTAAGTTCTAGGGGACTGATGACCAAAGAAGTTAAGTCCCATAGTGCTCAGAGCCATTTGAACCATTTGATGAACCCTTTGCTATGCACTTAAGTGTTAATTGCAGAGTAGCCATGTAGATGTAGATTTTGATTTAGAAGCCCATGGATATAAATGGCTTACGGCTCGCGTCAGATCCGAGACACAATGGACAGACCGTATCACGGAAGATGTGGAATTCATCAATGCCACCTATAAAAGTGCCCTTGACAGTCCCAAATGGTGGCAGAGTGTCAACACACGGACCCTGCTAGCCTGGCGTAAACATTAAGAACAAAAAGAAAAATACGATTCTTAGCACATGTCTAATTACAGTTTTTTCAAAAAACTTCATGTGAGATGAGGCGAAACATAATGCTAGTGAACCTCTGTATAGATAGAATTAATAGTAATTGTTATCTGCATCTGTTTGTAAGCTTCGCATTTCAAACTGGAAACAAGGCACCAGACTCAAAAAAGTTTGTAACAAGTGAATATTTAATGACGTTTTCGTAATAAATGATAAATAGGCGTTAAATAATATATTCTGTATAATTTTACATGTACATTACGTTAGTATACGAATGAAAGAAATTTGTTAACATCGAGTATAGATTTAAGTGTCAGGAAGTCATTTTTGAAAGTATTTGTATGGAGTGTAGCCATGTATGGAAGTGAAACATGGACGGTAAATAGTTTGGACAAGAAGAGAATAGAAGCTTTCGAAATGTGGTGCTACAGAAGAATGCTGAAGATTAGATGGGTAGATCACATAACTAATGAGGAAGTATTGAATAGGATTGGGGAGAAGAGAAGTTTGTGGCACAACTTGACCAGAAGAAGGGATCGGTTGGTAGGACATGTTCTGAGGCATCAAGGGATCACCAATTTAATATTGTAGGGCAGCGTGGAGGGTAAAAATCGTAGGGGGAGACCAAGAGATGAATACACTAAGCAGATTCAGAAGGATGTAGGTTGCAGTAGGTACTGGGAGATGAAGAAGCTTGCACAGGATAGAGTAGCATGGAGAACTGCATCAAACCAGTCTCAGGACTGAAGACCACAACAACAACACGAATGAAAGGAAATAATTTAAAAGAAAATGACCGAAGTGAGACTCTACCAAGATATTTAGTCATTGTCACTCTCCAGCGCTACAGACAGATCGCACTGCCTGTCTAAAATCGTACTACATTCAGTAAATTAATCTCTCTCAGAGAACTTCAAATTCGATATTATTTAGATGTTTTGAGATTCCATTGACGTTCATTGAGTGATTAGTATTTGAGTTTTGAACTTTATATACAACAAATTTAAAAAAAAATTATAAAAATGTGATTGCCATATAGTCTGTTGTAAATGAAAATGATGCATAAGTTATTTAATGTGTCCATTACAGTCCACTGGCTTCACAATTCGTGGCAGTCAGTGTATACTCGTGCTAAGTGACAAATTTTGTACCTGTCACAAAGATATCATTCATATCAATAAATTTTAATTGTGTTGCAGCGTATCATGTGTGAGGGGCGTTCAGTTAGTACTGCAACACATATTTTTGTGAAATAAAGTTAATTCTATTCAGGGTTCCAATACATCGTATTATTTCCCTCTCTCTTGGCTACAAAACCCGTTCAATGCGACGGCGCTCAGTCCGGAACCGCGCGACTACTACGGTCGCAGGTTCGAATCCTGCCTCGGGCGTGGATGTGTGTGATGTCCTTAGGTTAGTTAGGTTCAAGTAGTTCTAAGTTCTAGGGGACTGATGACCACAGATGTTAAGTCCCATTGTGCTCAGAGCCATTAGAACCAATGCGACGGCTTCACAGCACCTTACTGGGAGGGCCTCTATGGCCGCATGGTACCACTCTAATTTGTGACGTCGGAGACAACGTCTTGCAGCATCAAAATATCCCCATCATCCACCTACTGCTTACCGTGGAGAGCATCCTTCATTGGGCCAAGCAAATGGAAGGAAGTCTGAGGGGTGAATGGGAAACAACAGTCCCGTGACGTTTCGTGAGCTCCTCTCGGGTGCGGAGAATTGTGTCAGGCCTTGCATTGTCATGCAGAAGGAGAAAATTGTTTGCAGTTTTGTGGCGACGACCACGCTGAAGTCGTTCCTTCAATTTCCTGAGGATAGCACAGTGCACTTCAGAGGTGATCACTACACCATGAGGAAGAACAGCAAACAGGATAAGCCTTCAGAGTACCAGGAGATCATCGACATGACTTTACCGGCTCAGGGTCTGACTTCCAACATTTTCTTCAGATGGGTGGCGATATGGCGCCCCCCATGGATTGCCGGTTCATCTCCGATATGAAGTGATGAAACCATGTTTGACAGCCTTTGACGATGTTCGAAAAAAAATTTTACGGTCAGTGTCGTAATGAGCTAACAATTCCACCTAGATGGTCTTTCGTTGCTCCTTATAGTCTCGCGTTAGGTAGCGTGGAACCCAGCGGGCACACACCTTGAAGTATCCCAATTGGTGGACGAATGCGTCAGCACTACCATCAGATACGCCCAGTTGAACAGCGCTCACTTCGAATGAGGGTGTCCGCACATTCCAACACTACAGCACTCACAGCTGTTTTGAGGCCGTTCGTAGCATGGGAGATCGGACAGGCTTGCGTAACCTTATTGTGATGATGACAACGCCTTGCCCTACGACTCATCGTGCTTTTGTACACTGACAGATCTCCATAGACATTCTGCAAGCACTTATTACTTCTGAAGTCCTCTGGTTTTCTGCCGAAAGAAACTCAATGCCAGATCTCTGTTTGGAACGGACGTCCGTTATAGACGCCATTTTGAAGGCCATGAAGTATCGGAAGTTCATGAAACTACAGAGGCTGAAGAGGGAATATTGCACTACGTCCCACTACAATTTCACACGAAACTGGCCGGGAAAAAGAAGTGCTGCGTTACTTATCGAACGCCCCTCTAGTAAAGTAAGGCATGGGTCCCGTTACAGTACAAAGTGGAAAAGGGAAGAAATTCATAATTTTCTTAAGGGGACACGTCCCTGAACGGGCTGCATTTTTAGCTTTATCTTCACCCCCACAGTGAAACTGATCTATAAATGAGGTATAGCTAAAAATTCTTACACACAATTAAGATCAATAGTCAGAGCATTTCCAACAAAATAACTGAGATGTTTCTTATATTTGGGTACTGACAACCATATTTATAACAGTACAAAAACGGAACACTATTTCACTGCAGTACCATTTTCATTGGAACCACTGACTGCACAGCTTGGAAAGAGTCATAGTACAGACAACATTCACATAAGTGTTTTATGCCTCCAGTTTCCTTTCCTGATGCTGATCTGAGAAAAAGGCAAGTAATTTATTTTACTGTAACAAAAATATTTAAAAATATAACTCAAATATCACCGACATCATCATCATGTTATAAACTTTTCAGGAAATAGTAGGCAAGGGGGTAGAGGAAGTCATTCTAAATAGCTGTACCAATTTTTGTGAATTTGACTTCAGTCATTTAGGAGAAAAGTGTACCTGAATGATGAAAATTCAAGTTTTCGGTAAGTCGTAAAAGAAGATTTACCACTATGCTCGTTTAGATCATTCCAGTTGCATACTCCAGTTGTCCTCCTCTTTACTTATCCTCCATACTCTTTCTCTTCATTTTTTTCTTTATCCTTGAGGCCTTGGTAGCAGCTTCTGCTACAGTTTCTGCTCCGGTTACCCGCCGCTTATCAATAGCAGTTAGAGCTGAAGCCATATTCCTTCCGTCTGGATGTTCAATTTCTTCATGAAATGGATCCTTGGAATTGCACCATCATTGAATGTTATTATTGCATCTATTGCACCAATCATCAGCACTGTCAGCCCAACAAATACAGTTCTGGGTGTTCTCTCCCGTATACAGCTGTTGAAGCTTTCATTTGAGAGAGACCATGCATACATTTCCTAAGTAGATTTTTATTGCCAGATCCCTATATATAGACCTAATTGCCTCCGTTACAGGAAGTGGTAAGTAAATCTTGTAGGTATACTGTAGGCCTGTAGCATTGCTCAACCAATACTTGCACCACGAATCTTCCTCTTTTGGACACAAACCATGCTGTGAGGTTTTATTTGTTGGCACTCTGTGAAACCATGTTGCCCAAACAGCTCGTTTCATGTTCTCCAAATCTCCTGCATTTCTCTTCATTGCTAGTCCATAATATTGAGTCAAAGAATCAATTTCACTTTTGTAAGACGACCTTGGCCACCTATGTGTTTCTATTCCACTGAAGTCTTAAAATAATTTTCTCAGCCGAGCTCCCACTCGTTTTTGTACATGCCCAACACATTCAAGCTTTTCTATCAGAGCGTCACCATATGATATGTCATTAACAACAGTAGTGTGTCCTTTACAGTCTCCATCCCCAAGGTAGCCTACATACCTCACTCCATGACTGACCTCTGATCTTCTAAAAATGTTTAGATCTCCTTCCGTTTCCATGTTTCAACTTGGGCCATCAAAGTTCTTTACACAAACATGGTTGACAATAAATTTACTTGAACAACACTGGAATTCATAATCTAGTATCTTAACAGAGTCAAATGTGGCAGTTACAACCCCATTGAGAGATGTATGACCTCTCTTTTGCCAAGATCCATCAGATGCTGCTACAATGTCTATTTCTCAGAAGAGGCTACTGCTTGTTCTGCTGCTCGTTTCATTGAATGTTCACTTACACCACATAAAGCTTATGTATTAATTTATTGTATCTGTCAAACGTCAGTGGGTGGAGGCCAATCCATGACTGCACAAAATGTCTCTGCACCTCTCCTTCCCCTTGCAATACATCGCATTGCATGCGCGAGCTGAATATTTACATTGTAATGTCGACTATCAGTTTCTGGCGAAGTCATAGTATCATTGTGCATGTTACACGAGTTACAGGCAATCAATAACCGGCTTGAAAGACCCTTCCTTTCTGAAATGTCCTCTGAAACGTCAGTACTATCTTCATAATTGCATCACTTACATTACACAGCACTCTTCAAAAGTCTTAACAGCGTATTTAGGTTCACAACAACATTTCCGTCATTATTGCTACTCACAACACTACGAGGCTTGTTGTTATTACATCCAGAAAGCGAAAGCTTACGTCTAGAAGGACTCCCTGTAAACATAGTATACGGGGCCGAATTCTGAAGCAACTGATGTGTATTATTCGGTTGTGTTTGGAACTGGTTGCCGCGAAACTTTCGTTTGGAGCTAAATTTCTTTACTATCGGCATTTATAGTACAGGAAACGCACACACAGAAACAAAATAACACTCAAGAACTACAAAACCACATGCGTATGAAATTCCGAAATCATATATTCTCAGATCTTTGTTCACATTCGAACCTTAGCCTTCTATACATGCGTGTAGTTTGGTTCCGGGAGTCGGTGCCATCTAGAATACAAGGGTGTTAACGATCCTTAACTAAAGACGGAAAAAAACGGAAGAACAAAATAATGCATCATGTATTCTGATGCACTTCAAACTGACAGATGAACGTATTCCCTGTGCAACATTACGTTCAACATCAATTTTAGGACGATCGGAACATGATAATGCCCATAAACTACACATTTTTGATATCAGCATGAAATGCTCTTTTCTATAGACACAGAATTTTTTTTCAAATTTTTGGTCATTTTCACGAGCCTGCCCCCTCAAGTTTACGCCTGCACAGCAACCGGTGACACCAGCCAGAGTTGGTGACATAGGTATGCAGCAGAAAGAAACAATCAACATTGTTAAGTGAGTCACGTACATGAGCACACATTGGTTCATCGGCACCAATGGCCCATCACAAGTTACATTTTCAGCAGAACGTCCACTGAGAGACAGATGCAGAATTATATTCTTTGGCTCTTGTTACATGGACCAATATGCTATTCTTCAGACGCAGTAACACCCATCAGAGACTTGACAGTGCAGTAACAAATTGTTATGCTAACATAGCGGAATGAGGATTACTGACCACTAGTAAAGGAGCGGGCCACGTTCGGTCATACTGAAAAGAGCCTCACGTCATTGTCTCCCGCCGTCTTCATAAATACCACTGCTCTCCAGCTCTGAATTCAATTGGTCATTTGGATCTATGGCGTTCGTACTGAAGCACTCGATACAGTGATTTTTACGTTCTGGTGACGCCCATGCTTCCAGCACTTCTCGTGAATACGCTACTTGTCGTTCCAGAGATTTCAGTATCCAACTAAACATGCCCTGTCGCTCATGGGACTTCACTCTGGCTGCCTTAACTTAGACTCTTCCAACACCAGAACATTTTGCAGTGCTTATGAAGCTAACATCATCGTCACTGCAGGGTGAGAAGACCATCTGGTGTCTTTTTTCTCGACTGGCCTCCACGCATTATCTACATCTCGGAGTGGGATGAGGGATGCACTAAGGCAGTGTGGGGTGAATAGCCTCATGCTATGACTTCGCCTGCCAAACAGCAGCCCGCAAGACGTCGGCTGAATTGCTGGTGTAGCGGACTTGGCTACAAGAGCAGCAGGGCCGACAACTGCAGTTAGCGGCATTCCTCCGTGTCACTGTGAAGGCGTCACCCGAGGCTGACGAGAAGAACTATAAATCTGAATGAACAAATTTTCGCTTGCTACTTACGTTTAATCGGCGCCGTAAGATGCTCAACAGTTTGCACTATACCATCCTCAAAACGTAGCGGTGTCTCTGCTCGACACCCTTCAGTCCACTTGATAAGGGGGAATAGTTTCGTTACAACTCGTGTAGCGAGTGACACTATCAAATTGATGTACGGAACTTCGTTACCGTGTTTAACTCGTTTCCTCGGAGGATTTGCCGCCAACGAGATTTAACGCTGCAGGTTATAGAGGAACAGATGAGAAGCTGCTCTTTTCGTGGGTGCATTTTCTTCTAAGATTTTTAAGTGACTGGGCGTCCCAAAACAGAAACTACAGCTGAAAATAGAATAAAACTGATAATATGATATTGGACAATAAGCTATTAAAGCTGCGTGACAGGGTTGCTACTAGAGGCATATCGGAAGAGTACGTGCGGAATATGATTTTTGTGGACTAAAGAAAATTTCACCAAATGTTTAACAATCTTACAAGCAATCCAACTAATTTAATACATAAGTAGCAAAGTGATTCCACAGTTTTCTTGTGTATAACCTCTGTAACTAATTGGACAAGGAAATTCACTGTTTACTGGTGACCATATTTAGGAAACTGCTCAGTTGACTGATATATTTATGTACAGATGCAGATGTAATTTCGCCTTAGCGCTCTTTCGTGAGTTATCTGTAAATGCTACTCACTTTAAAATGTTCACAGAGCCCTAAATTGGCTGATTGTGTGACACTTGTAGAGTTTTGCCCAATCATTATAGCCAAACAAATAAAAAATAACGAGAGTTAAATATTTCATGCAACAGTCTGTCACTACGAATGTCACATGGATCGACTACGTCGTCGTGTGAAGTGCGCAGCCGCTTACTGACCTCTGGTAAACTTTGGGTACCTGTGTGACTGATGATGCGTCGCAGAAAACTGGCAGATGTCGTATCGCCTATACTACGTGGACACCGGTCTCACCTCACTAGCGCTTACCAGGCACCGCCAGTTAACCGTAAAGCCATCTCGTCTACTGACAATGAATTCTAACAAAAGGGGGCAGTGCAATGAGGAGAATGTGTAATACAATTAGGTATTGTTTGGAACCTTTCATTTATTTCATACGACTATTCTTCCTTAAGAGTAAAGCTGGACCAATCTCCAAATATCGCCTTTTAAATGTCGCACCTTATAGACCGAAGTGATAAGAATTCTTTTTTGAAAGTATTTGTTTGGAGAGTAGGATTCTACGGAAGTGAAGGGTGGACGATAAACAAAACATAGGAAAAGAAAATAGAGTCTTTGAATACGTGGTACTATAGAAGATGGGTCGATCACATAACTAATAAAGAGGTGATGAATCGAATTAGGGAAAAAAGGACTTTGTAACACAATTTCCAGAAGGAAAGATTAATTATTATACAGATGTTAAGGCTTAATGCGTTCGTCAATTTGATAACTGACAAAGGTGTTCGGGAAGATTGCAGACAGAAACCAAGGCTAGGTTTCGGTAAGTGGCTTGAAGTAGTTATACAGAGATGATTAGGCCCGCACTGGATAGCCTAGCGTGCAGAACTGCATCAAATCATACTTCAAACTGAAGACATCAATAATAACATCACCGATAAATGAAAAGGAAATTAACAGAGTTGTTTGAAGGCTGTCTAGTACGAACTCAATGGTTACTGACAAGAAAGCTCAAGCCATCGTGATCCGAAAGAAAGAGCTCTTGCGGTACGACAGTATATTCTCCAACCGAGTCACTAACACGAGAACTTGTATGAATATTACATCGCGTAAAAGCATCAAAGATGGGAAATTTGTTTTGTATTATGACAGAACAGGGAAGAGGGTATTACAGACATGATAAGCGAGTTGGGGTGACAATTATTAAAACAAAGGTGCTATTTCGTTACGTCAAGGTCTTCACGATATTTAAATCACCAACGTCCCCTCCTAATGCAAAAATAATTTGCTGACTCCCACCTACACAGAGAGAAATGACCGTCGTGATAAAATAAGAGAAAGCAGTGTTCGCACGTAAATATTTAGGTTTTCATTTCCCCGCATGGAATTCAAGAGTGGAAGGGTAAAGAAATTCTCTGAAAATGGCTGTATGAACGTTCTGACAAACACGTAAGTGTGAACTGCAGAGTAATCACGTAGACGTAGATAAAGAAACGCTAGCCTCACCAAGACTGCAAGTAGTTGCACAGCAATTCAAGATCCTTCGTCCTAGCCATTCAGCTAACAAGTTACTATGGGAAACGTAACCCGTAGGGGATACGAGCACAAAAGCAGTTTGTCGCTTGTTGGAAGCAAAGTCAGCAACTGCGACCACCTCTTCAATGTTCTGCCCGCGCCGTTCCGCTCTGCACGGCCTCGGGTGGCGACAGCACAGTGGGGCGTCCACTATCAGCTTGCCAGCTCCGTTCCACTCCTCTTACTGGGTGGCTAGTGGCTTACTATAGCCTTCTTGTTAGTTCATTATCGCATTCTCATTAATTTTATGGGCTCTTGCTTTCTACTAATGTAGTTAACAACACATCAAAAATCAACTCCTTGTTGATCTTTCACGTGTTCAAATCCCAAGACAATTATCGGTAATAAAAACGACCAGGGCTATTTCTGGACCCGGGTGGCCTCAACTATTGCAATACATAACCTAGCAAAGAAACTCTTAAGATTTTGTCCTCCTCCTTGGGTTCTCGGAAAATGATCCAGGGCACTAAATGTGTCTTCATATATATCTTTGTTTCCTCGGCCTGCTACTCTGTATTCGGGAATGAAACTGACATCAATAAATACACTCACGAACAGTTTCCAGTCTGTGCTTTGGAAGGGTTTTCTTCAGAGGGATACCCAGTACAAATTACAGTATAGATCTCATATTGTAATATTCACTGTTTGAACAAAAGTATGCGACCAACGATTAGTGGGCATTAATACGGAGTATGTCAGTCCTTCGCTTTTGTGATGCGTCCATCCTCAACCTTTATGGCAGCTTGAAGCTTGGACTCTATCGGGGACACTTTCAGTGAGGTGTCTTAATAAATGTGGAGGACTGACAGCTCACGTTCAAGTGCTGAAACCAGACAATGTGATGATGTTCAGTGCTAGGGTCTGAAGCGCATTCGACGTTCTCGCTCGTCTCAGAAGTGTTCAGTTGGGTCCTGATAGGGATTCGTGGTTGACCAACCCCTTCCAGGAATGCTTTTTCCGCGTACCTTTGCCCCATATGCTGCTTTACGACAGAGTGCACTGTCATGCTAATCATCGTCTACTGTACACAGTACACATTGCTGTAAAATGTGTTAATATCCTTCCACATTTAGCGATTTCTTAAGCACAATAAGGGGATCACTGTCTATACAAGTGAAACACCCCCATAGCACAGCTCTACCTCATCTACACTTCACCGTTTGCACTGCACATGATGGCAGGCAACGTTCGACAGGGATTCACCAAAGCCACCCAGTGGCGTTGGTCTTTATACCAACTCAAGCCCCGCTTAGCATTCTCAACAAAAACATGTGGCGTGTGAAGACCTGCTCGACCATGGTACCTTATTCACTTTAATGCCCTATGCACAGATATTGCCTTGCTAGATAGATTATAGCGCTTTGGAATTCACGAGTTACTCATTCCCTTAATTTCATGCGCAGTGCCCAATGGTTCTCGTCCGTCAGGAAATGGGGTCTGCCTGATCTTGGTTTAGGTGTGGTTCTTCTTTTGCGTTTCCTTTTGACAGTATTCCCAGCAGTCGACTTGGGCAACTTTAGACGAGTAGAAATATCCCTGATGGACGTCACTCATGTGACATCCAATGACTATCCCACGTTCTAAATCACTGAGCTCTCTTTACCGACCCATTCTGCTTTTACTGCTTCTTTCTGAGAGCACAATACTCCCCGGCTCCGTTTTTTACTAGTTGGTTAAATAGCGGTGCCCTAATACTCTTCACCAGAGACTGATTTCGTAAGATAAACATGTTAAAAATTTGTTAAAGATTACGGCTATTATAGTACATGGTTCAAAGGCAATAATCTTAAGTTTTACACAATAAAATAATCATAACGCCAATCAGAGCAGCAGATGGCTTTCAAAAATTTTGAAGTCGAGGTCGTTCATTGAAATGTTATGGTCAGAGTTTTCTGCGGGGCGAAAGTGCTAGTTCTGCAAGGTTCGCAGAAGAGCTTCTGTAAAGTTTGGAAGGTAGGAGACGAGATACTGGCAGAAGTAAAGCTGTGAGTACCGGGCGTGAGTCGTGCTTTGGTAGCTCAGATGGTAGAGCACTTACCCGTGAAGAGGCAAAGGTCCCGAGTGCGAGTCTCGATCGGGCACACAGTTTTAATCTGCCAGGAAGTTTCAGGATTATATTTACTTTGTCGAAGTGCGTTGCCAATGACAAAAGCCACTTATTAATGATTATTTCAATAAGCTTAGTATTGGAAGAGAGGTGCTGTAAAATCAGTATATAAGTATTTAGTAATTTTCAGTTGAATATTATATTACATACTTAAGCATGCATGTATTTCAAACAGTCATATTTCTGAACATCTGTTCTCATCCTGAGAACAAACAGGAGGTTGATATTTAACAACTAAAATAGGAAAACTATTTTGTTTGTTAACCACCATGCTTTTCCCCCTGTCGTTTCTGATTCTGGGATGCCCATTCCACAGAGAAAGCCAGAGATTTAGCACCTATAGAATTTATAAAAAATTGAGAGACTGTGTTACCAAACGACGTGAGTGACGAGGAAAAAACCTCTGGCTGCTGATGCAGATTAAACTCAGATGTACTGAACACGAAATTTTATGAATTTAAAGGTCAGCTCTTACAATAATTTTGGCCACAAGAGAAACAAGGCAGTTTGAGGTCTGAGTTAGTCGTCATATGAATTTTAACTGTACAGACAAAACGTTCCTTGAAGTAATATGGCAAAATTTGGTTCACCAAATTAGATTATTTAAAGTGAAGAAAGTCAAAACCTGAAATTTTATGGGAATTGTGGGAAAATGTTGCGGGACGATTCCAGAAATTATGATGACTGTGACTTGAGGAATAATACAAATGGCGTAGAACATGTAAATGTACTCAAAATAGTTCAGAGAAATCATAAATGTCAGGAGATGATGTAGTTGAGATAATTGTTGAGGTGTTAGACATTGCAGATAGGGTAAGTGTGAAGTGAAGAATGATTCAGAAAACTGGGTCTGTCAAGTATGGGAAGAAATAAGTAGTGTGACGAAAGTAAAATACCTACGTAGGACATGGGACAAGGATCCGAAGAATGAATAACAGTTCTCGTAGTAATAATTCGCAAAAGATGAAAGGACGCAGCAGTGAGACAGAGGAGAAAATGTAGTCTAAGTATGGTTTCCACTGCATAGAATGATAAGAAAGAAAAAGATTCTCAGTTGGAACTGGAGGGAATGGCGTTACTGGAAGAAAAATTAAAGAAATATGTGGAAGTATGTCGAACTTACCAAGGGAGGCCTACGATGTACTGTAGATTGTAGTGGCAGTAGAATGGATAGGGTGGATTGGTTTAGAAATGGTTAAGTTCTTATTGAGACATTTGGCCAGATGTGCGGTGGTTTCAGGGAGTGGGATAAAAGAGATGAAACAGAAAACAAATATTGGAGGCAGAAGCCTGATACAGGTGTGAATTGAGCAAGTAATTGTTAGATGACACTCTCATTGTCACCTGGAGAGTAAAATTAGACGGCAAGACAACAGTAGATTTGTTTAATTAACTTCTTTTTTGTGACCTTCGGCCATAGCACATCAGGAGCAGCTTGGTGGAGGCATCCAGTTACCTCTAGTGCGAAACAGCATTCTTCCGGCACTGCTGACAGTAGAAAAGTGGGGTCGAGCGTGGCATCACTAAAAAGCTGCTGCCAGCGACGCATCCAGCCGAGACCGTGATGACAGCGTGGCAGCGTGGCTGACGATACCAGAGAGAAGGCCGTGACCTCCCGCCAGCGAGTGGTCGGCTCTCTGCTCCAGTGACGCGTCTCTCGTGACTCAGGAGAGGCTGCCTTGTCCTCTGGCTGGACAGGGGACCGGATGCTGCATTCCAGGACGTCACTCCATGTGTCACAGTCTCGTGGCGTAGGCTGTGATACTGAGACAACAATATTCTAGTACATGAATGGCTGAGTACGGATAAGCTCTATACTACGTTCGCTAAGGTCTTAAGACACGTTCTCTGAAAACTTATGTGGTGGGAAGTGAGGAAAGGCTTCCGTCCTTCCACTAGCGTATTCTAGTGTTGGCTGTTGTACTTCACCCAGCTCGCTCTGCTTCGCAATGACTGTCGGCCATGTTCTGCTTCACAATGCGTAGCACGCCTGCCTGTGGCTGGCTCGGTCGCAGTTCACTTACGCTGTGAGATACTTTTTGACCGAATACAGTCGATACGCTACATTGCCCTCCTTTTTATCAAGACCTGGTCCCTCGGATCGACCAAACTAGACTATCCCTTACACTAGAGTGTCTGGCAAACGACCATTCTGGCCTTGTTTCGCCTCTTAAGAATTATTCTATCAGCTAGTTCCCACAACCTTATCATTCAATCCTACACGTTTCTGCCGAGCCCCTAGTAATACTCCTTCACTGAAACGCTGTGAAACTTATTTCATAACTAGGCTAATGGCACAATAACTTCTAACTCTCTATTCCTAAATTACAAGCTAACATGATTCAACTAACCTTAGTACTACCCCCTTGTGCAGTCTTCTTCCTTCTGCCGCTTTTACGTTCAGGGTATTCTATCCACTGAACTCTGAACAACGACTGTGTCTGAACTCCGTCTCGTGCTTCGTCTTCTACTTACCAAAAGAAGGACTACGCTCAGTAGAACCAGTGCTGCTGTTATGGGTGGTGTTTTGACGTCTCCTGGCAAGACATTCACAAAATCTTTGTAATATAAGTGAAAAAAGAAACATTTATCGGTATTATTATTACTATTTCATTTCTGTATGAACGGTTGTCGACTGTGTAGACTCTGCAACAAAAGAAATAATTTTTCTTTCACTTTTATGTTTGTTTAGTAGTTATGTATCTATATTTTGCAAATAACGTCTGTGGTCTGCGGGTGTAGAAATCAAAGTAGACAATGATAATTAGATAACGAATATGCATATTAAAGTGCCTGCAAATAGTGGAGGTTAAAACATTACTCTGTCTGTCTTCTTGTAGTCGTCCAAGTTGTAAGAGCCTTAACGCTACATTGAATGCTTGATTAGCTTTCTTTTGTTCCTTGTTCGAGAAAGACACCATTGGAGGCTGATGAATGTAAAAGGTGTGTACTTTAAATTTGTGTTGATTACTGAAAATAGAGATTGTTAAAAATACTTGTAATAATTCATTGCTAGCTTCCCAGTATTTCATTCAACATTGTTAGCCGTTTTCAGTATATTTAGGATTTTTCATGACGCAGAGCTGTGCAGGGATCGCCGGAGCCGCTAAAGCGGCAAATTCAAATTAAATTGAATGAAAGCAGTTTTCCCACAATTAAGCGGGCAGGTAACAGTGCATTAAAATTGATATGTTGGCAGAAGTGCCAACACCTTGTATTTACAGGAGGCCGAAATGCACGCTAAGCTTACGCAGGATGGCGTGAGGTCTGGAACAGGTCAATGTAATTTAATGTAGCAAATAAAGTACGGAGCTGAAGTAATACTTAACTTTATTACATAATTGGAATACATCGGTCTGATTGTTCATGCTTCCTTAGATACATAGCAAAGGATAAATGGCGCCTTGCTAGGTCGTAGCAATTGACGTAGCTGAAGGCTATGGTAACTATCGTCTCGGCAATTGAGAGCGTCTTTGTCAGTGAACCATTGCTCGCTAAGTCGGCTATACAACTGGGGCGAGTGCTAGTACGTCTCTCTAGACCTACCGTGTGGCGGCGCTCGGTCTGCAATTACTGACAGTGGCGACACGCGGGTCCGACGTATACTACCGGACCGCGGCCGATTTAAAAGCTACCACCTAGCAAGTGTGGTGTCTGGCGGTGACATCACAAAAATTATTTCTTTCAGCTTCCCAGAGACCTCAGAGGTGAATGGTGGATTTTATTATGTCATTTTCAGGTGGACATGGCCAACTGCTATTACAATATCACTGACGTAAATAATATAAGTAAATCAGAGCAAGAAAATTTTACTTGCGTGATATCAAGGACTGCTGTGATGAAACCTGTTCTGGCTAGTAATACAGAAAACAAATTTCATTTTTAGTTTCATGCTCTTGTGTTAGTCGTTGTTATCAATAGTGTTGATATATTAAAAAATCCACTGCAGCTTTTACGTTTAGCGAATATAGCATTCTGTACGTGTAATAAGAGTAATTTTCAGTGCATTTCAGAGATGAAAGTAGCGAAGAACATGTTTAATTTCATAATTAGTTACAGTAATGATACCGTGTTCCATTTCTGACAAGCCAGATCAGGATTACATAAAAATAGCTGGCAAATTAAAGATCATACGTGCACAGCAAGAAATCTTTTAGTGTTGTGCGAATCCCCACGTAAGAGATCAAGGTGCACGAAGTTAAAATATTTTCAACTGCAGAAACTAATAGTGGGAATCACATTTTATCTGTCGTGCTCACAACAATAAGCAATATACAGTTAAATAAAATATTGTGCCTTATAAACTGCATATAAAGTCAAAAGCGCGGTGGGGATTACGCGACAGTGTGACAATAGTCAATTCTGTCTCTTTCCCATACTGATTTACCCGATATAGCTGTACATGCTGCAATAAGGTTTCCAGGAGACTCGTTCTCCCTGGTAGTTGAGAAGCGTTTTTATAGGCTGCTTTAAGTACAGTCCTAGAGTTTGATCTAAGCTGTTAGATCTGAAGCAGGTAGCACTCCGATTGGCTCCTCTGGCCAATACAAACGAGGCTGCGATATATCTACGTGATGTATGTCTGAAATCACTGCGGGAAGGTGGAATGTAGGCTCCATCGTCTCACACGCTGTGCCTTTTGTTCAAACCACTTCTTTTTAATTCTATCCTCTTTACTGTTGTAAGCTTCCCCTGCTCGGAACAACTAGCCACTACTACCATTCTGTCATGTCAGAAGTGGAGAGCAACCAAAGCGCCTGAATCTGCTGTAAGTGTAGTTCCGGCTCGATCACTTCTCCACTTCTTTACTGATTCTATAACCTTCTTTTGTCCCATCAGCAATTTCCTTGCACAGCAGTCATGCCCCTCTCTTACTATCATATTCGGAAAGACCGTGATTTTCCCTCAGTAGCATTTGTGTAACTTTGCTTCCTCCATTTCTACATATCCTCCCTTGTATTTTCCAGTTAATAATAGTAGCTTCGTTTTTAATCTTACAAATTTCTTAAATATCCCCCAGTTGACAGTATATGCATGAACTATGTAGCACTCGTAACATAGCCCTGCTACTAGCACATGAGCAGAAATGTATACTTTCGCTCCACCAGTTCTCACTGATACTGTTGCTACCTTGATACAAGAAGGTAAGTTTTTGTGGTTAGGTCCTAAAACTAACTCCAACTCCGTCGGTAGTTCTTTTTGTACTTTCCTTAGACCCTCTAAATATTGCTCCAGGGACAACAAGCATAGCCTTCGGTAGTTCTGTTACTTTCCCACATGCTTATCAAACACTATTCCTCTGCCAGGTGCTGGTTCCGTAATGCTTCCATCCTGACGACGATCAGTAGTCTCGCTACGAAACGCATCATCTCGCATTCCCCGCACCTCACCCACGGGCAGCAATATGTATTACTTACCGCCCCAATAAATTCATTCCTGCTCCACGGCTGCTTACACTAATTACATCAAATCTATATCTAACATAAAAAAAATGTTGGATGACTACCTCCTAGCCCTTAATCCACACGAGGTCATTACCGTTTCCTTCACAAACTCTTGTTTGTACGCCGACACCTTTCTCCTCATTCGCCCCTTTCTGTCGCACCTTCTATACCTGGAATAGCTTCTGGAATCCCTCGAAAAGGTTTCAGCCGCCCTACATGCTCAATTGTCATTATCTCCGGCCACTGAGTCTTTACATTTACTGGCAACGTAGTCACTACCTCTTCGTACGGTCCCTGATAGTGTGCAAAAAAACTTCTTTGTCTTTCTCTTCGGTGTATATGAAGTTGATAGCATCACCAACTTACCAACCTTACACCGTGGCATTCTTGCCGTACGGCCCACTGGTTTTTCCTGTTTCTCAAATGGTTCAAATGGCTCTGAGCACTATGGGACTTAACATCTATGGTCATCAGTCCCCTAGAACTTAGAACTACTTAAACCTAACTAACCTAAGGACAGCACACAACACCCAGTCATCACGAGGCAGAGAAAATCCCTGACCCCGCCGGGAATCGAACCCGGGCGTGGGAAGCGAGAGCGCTACCACACGACCACGAGCTGCGGACTCCTGTTTCTCCATTGCTCGTTTATTTGCCCTCCCTACTCTATTCAAAGTTTCCCTTATCACGCTGGCAAATTTCTTAAAAGACTCTCCAGTCTTCCATTTCTTCGTTTCGAATATGCCGAAAGGTGATGGCATTTTACGACCATATACTACTTCATATGGTAATAATCCTGTATTCGTAACCTGTTTTAAGTTTTAGGCAGATACGATGTACTTCAAATTGACATCCAAGTTGGTGTGATGTGAATCAACGTAGTATTCAGACATGTTCCCCATTGATTCTTTCCATTGCCTTTCGATGGAGATGACTCTTCCTAAACTTCTTGACATTCAATAACCCACACAATTCCTTGAATAGATCTGACATGAAGTTTGTAGCTTTGTCTGTTACTGTTGTTTTATGCACTCCAAACTTCAATATCCAATTATTCACAGGTGCTTGCGCCACTGTTACTGTCTCCTGATTTGGCATCGCCGATGTTTCTACGTATCTTGAAAAATGATCTACGATTGTATGTACTGATTCCTTGCAGGTGTTTTACTGAATGGACCTGAAACATCAATCCTCAGGAATTGGAATGGTAGTAACGCTTCAGGTAACCTCTGTAATGCTACTCCTGTTAGACACAAATCCGCCGGCTGTGAGCACTGTAGGCAATTCCACACATACTGGTTTACATCTGTCTGCCTATTCCTCCACCAGTAGCTTTCTGCTACTCTTCTGTTGGTAGATCTGTAACCTGCACGACCGGCTAATATAGGATTATGAGCTTCTTGTTCCACCCTGTTCCTTAGCTTTGCTGCTACCATAACCTGCGGTTACAACTTGGTTTCTCTGCATAGCAATCCATCCTGCATACAAAACTGTGACTGCTGAAAATACTGCTTACATTCGTCATCCACTCTCTGTGTGCAGTTCATAGTTCCTAATGCTCATTACCTCCAACATATAATACTGATACTTTCCTACTTAAGCCAACTGCTTTCCCATGCTTCTTCCCAGGTTGACGCGTAACATAGAAACCATATCCACTTAGTCTTACTGCCCATAGCGTCAACCTACTACATGGATTGTTTAACCCCAAAAACACTTTTTATGCTACAAGATCTGTTATTACACTACACTTTTTACGATAAAGATAACACTTGAAATACGTGATTCCATAAATAAGGCTTAACATCTCTTTTTCCGATGTGGAATAATTTCTTTCTCCATAATTTAGAATTTAGTTACCTCGACGTATAACCTACCGGATATTCTATAGCTTCCACTTCTTGTTACAACTCGCAGCCAAGTGCATGGCTTGATGCATCACATTATAACATAAATTCTCAATTAAAATCCGAAAATACCAATATCAGACTCTTCATTAAAGCTTCTTTTAGCTCCTCAAAAGCGTTCTGGTACTCTTCCGACCACACAGATTTTTTAGCCCTTTTTAGAAACTGTTTTAACGTTCTGGAAATATCCGTATATCCTTTTACGAACCGGCGGTAACAGTTCCTGTCTCTTAAGAACGACTGCAACTCGTTCACAGATTCTGGTACAGGAAATTCATGTACCGCTCTAATTAATCTTGGGTCTGCCTTAAACACATCTTTACTTACGATATTACCTAGGTACGGTACCACTTTCATCGCAAAGTTACACTTTTCTTTTGCTCAATGTTAACTTCGCTGCTTTTAACCTTAGGAATACCTCGCTCAGTCGCAGCATACGATGTTCCGTATCACTCCCATAGACGATTATGTCACACAGATATTCTTTGCAACAATCTCTCAAACGTTGCTGGTGCACTTTTTAATCCGAATGGCATACAGCTGAATTCGTAGTGGCCCAGGGTGCCGGAAACGCTGTTTTGTGTCGATCGTGCGGTACAATCTCTGTCTGATCATTTGATCACCGTCAGGTATAGCTGTGGAGAGAACAGAAGACACATTACCAGTGTAATTATTCATGCAACGATACGTCGACCGCATTCTCACAAAATGTCTCATAGTACAATGCAACGCACTCACATAAATATACACTCCTGGAAATTGAAATAAGAACACCGTGAATTCATTGTCCCAGGAAGGGGAAACTTTATTGACACATTCCTGGGGTCAGATACATCACATGATCACACTGACAGAACCACAGGCACATACACACAGGCAACAGAGCATGCACAATGTCGGCACTAGTACAGTGTATATCCACTTTTCGCAGCAATGCAGGCTGCTATTATCCCATGGAGACGATCGTAGAGATGCTGGATGTAGTCCTGTGGAACGGCTTGCCATGCCATTTCCACCTGGCGCCTCAGTTGGACCAGCGTTCGTGCTGGACGTGCAGACCGCGTGAGACGACGGTTCATCCAGTCCCAAACATGCTCAATGGGGGACAGATCCGGAGATCTTGCTGGCCAGGGTAGTTGACTTACACCTTCTAGAGCACGTTGGGTGGCACGGGATACATGCGGACGTGCATTGTCCTGTTGGAACAGCAAGTTCCCTTGCCGGTCTAGGAATGGTAGAACGATGGATTCGATGACGGTTTGGATGTACCGTGCACTATTCAGTGTCCCCTCGACGATCACCAGTGGTGTACGGCCAGTGTAGGAGATCGCTCCCCACACCATGATGCCGGGTGTTGGCCCTGTGTGCCTCGGTCGTATGCAGTACTGATTGTGGCGCTCACCTGCACGGCGCCAAACACGCATACGACCATCATTGGCACCAAGGCAGAAGCGACTCTCATCGCTGAAGACGACACGTCTCCATTCGTCCCTCCATTCACGCCTGTCGCGACACCACTGGAGGCGGGCTGCACGATGTTGGGGCGTGAGCGGAAGACGGCCTAACGGTGTGCGGGACCGTAGCCCAGCTTCATGGAGACGGTTGCGAATGGTCCTCGCCGATACCCCAGGAGCAACAGTGTCCCTAATTTGCTGGGAAGTGGCGGTGCGGTCCCCTACGGCACTGCGTAGGATCCTACGGTCTTGGCGTGCATCCGTGCGTCACTGCGGTCCGGTCCCAGGTCGACGGGCACGTGCACCTTCCGCCGACCACTGGCGACAACATCGATGTACTGTGGAGACCTCACGCCCCACGTGTTGAGCAATTCGGCGGTACGTCCACCCGGCCTCCCGCGTGCCCACTATACGCCCTCGCTCAAAGTCCGTCAACTGCACATACGGTTCACGTCCACGCTGTCGCGGCATGCTACCAGTGTTAAAGACTGCGATGGAGCTCCGTATGCCACGGCAAACTGGCTGACACTGACGGCGGCGGTGCACAAATGCTGCGCAGCTAGCGCCATTCGACGGCCAACACAGCGGTTCCTGGTGTGTCCGCTGTGCCGTGCGTGTGATCATTGCTTGTACAGCCCTCTCGCAGTGTCCGGAGCAAGTATGGTGGGTCTGACACACCGGTGTCAATGTGTTCTTTTTTCCATTTCCAGGAGTGTATTTTCGGTAGCCTGTATGGCAACATAGTTACTGTGGCGTGAAATAAAAAACACTTTGTGCCAATGAAACTATACAAAGTTTAAAGTGTGCTGATTACGACAAATTTAAATTCCCACCCACTGTTGTAACGTGTCGAGCATTATTTGTCAGTGGCTTGCACAGTGGAAGACCACAGGACGGCGACAGACAGCGATCCCAACTACTGGGTAGCGTTGGAGTCTTGTCACAGCCGACCGAGCGAGGTGGCGCAGTGGTTAGCACACTGGACTCGCATTCGGGAGGACGACGGTTCAATCCCGTCTCCGGCCATCCTGATTTAGGTTTTCCGTGATTTCCCTAAATCGTTTCAGGCAAATGCCGGGATGGTTCCTTTGAAAGGGCACGGCCGATTTCCTTCCCCATCCTTCCCTAACCCGAGCTTGCGCTCCGTCTCTAATGACCTCGTCGACGGGACGTTAAACACCACTAACCTAACCCTTGTCACAGCCAGTCAGCAAGAAGTAAAGACGGGTAGTAACCTACTAAGAGAGCAGGTGAATGGACGAGGCGAAGCAAGAAGCCTTGTAGCAGAGCAGCTGGGCTGCCTGATTGACTAGCGTTCTACGCTTTTGGAGGCTTGCTGTTAACAGGGACCATCGACTGCAGTGGAGCAGCGGACTGTGCATGGCTTCACAGATCCAGGGAACACGGTGAGGCCAGGATTCGAGGAATGCTGCCGACGGGGTGCGTGTTTAGCAACGACTGTTGGAGGAGGTTTTGCTGGTTGTGATCAGTGAAAATCTTCTAATGCCTTTGATTGTGTCTGACTTGATCAGTTTAAGGTATACAAGTAATCAGATTGTACCTACCCGAGGGAGTAGTGGAGCTTTCTGCATAGAATTTCAGCATTTGTATTTTAGCACGAGTTATGTTCAGTGAAATTTTGACCTGTCCCTGAACCTGACTTTCACTGTCTTGCTTCAGAGGCTAGCCTGGACTGTCAACATAACTATCGGTCTTCACCGCTATTGATATTTCTATTTTTTTAAAATGATACACCCTAACGCGTTTCGGCCAACATCTACTAACAGACTCCATCGGATGAACGGAACCACTTAGAAGTAATATTTCTACCAGAAATACAATAACACATTGAATAAAACGAAACGAAGACATACAACATTTAAAACATCGATATAACTTATCTCGCTAATTGACTTGTACACTTGTACAACGTCTAGTGCTGTTTAGTGAGTCAGCCTACTTAATATAACAATTTGTAGTTGATGCATTGCGTTAAGTGCTACAGTACTTGTCAACTAAAATTAAAATCAATGTCTACATAATAAGCATGCAAATATTTAAAAAATCTATAAACATAACGAGTTGCCACGGTCATGCTAAAATTCAAGGTAACGTATACAAATTAAACATAAACTTATTACATTAAATAAAAAGTATGCAATGGTTTGACAAAAATAGCACACAATCATTTCATAAAGGCAATCTATTAAAATAAAATAGGCAATTGTATTGTCAAACAGTTTAACGTACGAATTTATTATTTTTACACGTTATATAAAGGTGTAAGGCAAGCTGTTTTCCTTTGCGTATGCTGAGGATACAAAATACAATGACTTCACAGTTACAATATATAGCATGGTCATTAACATCTTAAGAGAGACACAGCTGTCGAGTTAGGGACTGTCGCCATCTCGCTACTGTTGTGTTTACCTATTATGCTGACACTGCGAAACGAGGCCATACCTGCCGCGATCCGCGACAGACACATACACACATACACACACAGTGGACGGCAGGCGAACATCATTTTCACCGCAGCCAGCCCCAGTCGCCGCACTTCTGCATCAGTAAATCTCGGAAGAAGTTAAAGCGCCAATTTAATGAAATAATTTCATTCGATAAGCAGGCGCTGTTATTCTCTTTTGAACTGAATAAATATTTACGTTTTTTCCTATACGTTTAGGTCCAGTTTGTAAGTTCCTTTCGTGAAATTTCTAAATTATCTTGCGTGTGGCATATTTTAGTTTTATCTAAGCTTCTAATGTGCACACCGTATGCACGCTCCCTTAATGTAAGTGTTAAGTTTATGCCGGTGTGACTAACAAAAAATTTATTGCCATTGCCGTCTTCATAGTTTATTTTGTAAATACACCAATTCATCAATTTATCACGTTTCTCGCCTATTTCGTGGCGCCGTTGGTGTGTTTTTACTTTTAATTCCCTTATTAATTGCTTTTTTAGAAGTAATTAAGGCATCAGATTTTGGTTCGATATATTTCAAGATTTTGTGTTCTGGGACAAGACTGATTATTGTCTGTTTGTCTTCTCCTTTGTACTTGTTATTATTTGTGGTATATTATTTCGTGCTTTTGAATTGTAAAGGTAAAGAAAACCAGAGGGGCAGATTATTTTATCGTGCAGTTTATTGTGTTAAATGTAAGTTTTGCCATCTTGCTAAACTGAGCGTTGGAAACATTGCCGGGTGCATCCTGTGCATGCACTCGAAGTTATGAAATCGGTTAATCAGTATTTAATAACATTGTCAAGTATTTACGCCCACACAGAACCCACCCACTTTCCTCTTCCACCGTCCCCTTTGCCACAAATATGGAAGAACAGGCAGTCTTTATACACATAAATCATACCCTTGAATGAGCCACATCCGCAGAGTGTTACCTGTCGCAAATTGTAAAGCACATTGCACTGATAACAGAAAATTGCAACAAAAATAACGCAGTCATCTAAATGCAGAGTTCACTCTATGATTATCAGAATCTGATAATGAGAGCAAACGATGATTAATTAACTATATCGATACATTTTTCTATTGACGTTATATTGCGTTTTACCATTAACGGCAAGTAACATACTACAAATATACAAGGTGCTTTTTTTTTTAAACTTGAGACATCTAAAAGTCTCGAAAACGGCGCTTAGTGCGAATAAAACATTCAACATGAAATTTAACATTAGTAAAGGGGACATAGGTCTGTTCTACCACTCGGCACTTTCTAACCACCCCACCTGCGTGGCTGGCGTTAAATTCTCATTTATAAATGTGGAACCTACCAATTTTATTACATCTTAGGATTCCCTGCCAGAAAATACGAATAGTATACTTAAACCATTCTGTCCCATTACCAGTAGATGGCGTTGTAAGTTACAAATGTATGTGGTTGTTTAGCAATTAAGAACAGAAGCATCTGAGTTAAAATTTCATTTACGACATAAACATAAACCTTTGTGGCATAACGGTTGATATTCGTATCCAAAATTTACTGTAATGTTGCAAATGTTGTTGTACATCATAAATAATGGGGCTACACATTGACATTTCTGCCAAATAGGCTATTTGTATGATAACATAGTTTTATGTTCTTTACAGGGTTTATTCTCGTGAGTCCTCAAACCATCAGAATGCTTCATTTCGGTGGCCGCCCTCGAACTCCATCATCAGGGTGAAAATTTTCGGTGTGTGTTTCTATCAAGCACTGTAACTCTAGCGCTGGCCGCTTCACATTGAATAGGAACCACAGGCAATGTAATCAGGTAAAATCTCCATGAAGTGACAGTGACAGGTGTATCTGCCATTGATACCAACCGAAATCAAGCACTGCAATGGTGTGGCGTGGGGACTCACGGAAATGAAGCACCCCAATGGTGAGAGGCATGAGGACTCACCGAAGTGAAGCACCTCAACGGTGAGAGGAATGGGACTCACCAAAATGAAGCATCCCAATTGTGAAAGGCAAGGGAACTCACCGAAATGAAGCATCCCAGTAGTGAGAAGCAGGGGGAAGAGGACTCACTTAAATGAAGCACCCCAATGGTGAAAGGCATGGGGATTCATCGTAATCGAGAATTCCAATGGTGAGAGGCGGGGGCACTCACCGAAGTGAAGGACCCCAATGGTGAGAGGCACGCAGTTTCACCGATAGAAAGCGTCCCAATCGTGAGAGGCAAGGGGACTCACCAAAATGAAACACCCCAATGGTGCGACGCAAGTGGGCTCTCCAAAATGAAGCACCTCAATGGTGAGAGGCATGGGAAGTCTCCAGAATTAAGTACCTCAATGGTGAGAGGCAGGGGGCTCACCAAAATGAAGCACCCAAATGGTGAGACGCAAGGGGACTCGCCGAAATGAACCAACCTAATGGTGAGAGATAAGTACACTCATCAAAATCCAGCATCTCATTGATGAGAAGCAAGGGGACTTACTGATCTCAAGTTTCCATATGAGAGCAGAGAACTATTTACATCCACGTCGCCGTCCTGCAACCACGCTAAACGTAGTCTCTAATCATCCATTGAAACTGCTCATCTTACTGCACTGCATAATCAAATTTGCAACACTGAAGTAAATTTCGAGCATAAACGTAAACAATTAGATCACGAACGTTTAGATTTACATATTAAATGAAATTTAGAATCAAATGCGTTGGTTCTTACTTGCAAGAAAGGCACACATTATAATATTCACTTTTCAATTACAACATCTTTTCGCACGGTGCGTGATTTTCGAGATACTTACTTACCTAAAGTTAAAACTAAAACCTTGCATAGTATTCAAATATTTTTCTTACATATATGAAGAGTTTCAGTATCACTAGTTTAAAATTTTAGTCTTAATTTTGTCGACACATGGTGATTTCTGTATTTGATCCCACGTAATAATGTTGCCACACAAACTGACGTAAATAATTTTATGTGTGATGTATTGTATTATGACAGATTTCGTGAGAATGTTTTGACATATAGTTGCATCGATAGTTAAGTAGTTTCTGCAGCTCTGTCTGTGGCTATCTCAGATGATCGAGACCAGCGGTTAAGAAAGTTTCTTGCTCGGAAGTTATTAACGATTGTGAAATATGACACATTTAAAACTACATAAGCTGGACAGCACTAGCGTCGACCCACCATTCCGGCCATGTGTTAAGCTTCAATCCACCCACGGTGACTAGGTGCATCCGGCCTGCACTCTGTGTGGCTGCGTGTGGTCGTTGTCTACGTATTTACCAAAAACTAATCAATTTGATCATTTACGAACTCACACGCTGATACTGCGTCCTTTGATGCTTATGATGAACACGTGAAACTTTTCTTAACCAGAAGATTGGCTTGTACCCCGCAGTGGCTTGCTTGGCAGGGTCTTATAGGAATTAGAAAGACCTTGCGCTGAAAGTGACACTGAGAACGAATTGCAGGAACTATTATATGCAACTAACAATCTACTGCAAACAAAAAATTGATGGAAAGTAAAGTATACACGTTGAAAGTAATCACCAGGAGCGAAAATGATATTTGTGATGAAATTAACAGTAGAACTGGGGATTGTAATCTAGACGAAGTAAAAAAAAAAAATCTGCTGCCCCTGGAAACAAAATATCACATGCTGTGTAAGAAGCAAGGAATGCATTTGAAGTAGATTTACTCAGATGAAGACAGTATTACTCGGGAAAAAAACTATAGTAGTATCAAACACAGGCCTTGTGAGAGATTTCTAATTATGTACGACTAGAGTACAGCACTGTACGTAAGTGAAACATAAATTGATGCAAAACGGACAAAGAAGAAAATCGAAGTGTTTGAGATATATTGCACAAGGATGCTGGAAAGGAAATTAACTGAAAAGATAACAAATGGGGAGAGTCTCCGCAGAATCGGTGAGCAAAGGTATATGTGGAAAATAGCAACTACAAGGTAGTACACGATTACAGGATGTGTCTCAAGAGATCGGGGAATATCTGTCATGGTACTAGCGGGAGTCTAAATGGGGCAAAGTTCAGCGGAAGACGCAGATGTAATTTGGACTTTATACGCAGTTTCCTGAGATATCTCCACATTTTCATCACTTGAAAATATTCCAGGAGACAGACGTCAGGTTTTTGGTATGTGATGCATAGCTACATTTTCCTTACTCCAACCTACGGACCGATTTACTCAGCCGTTACAGGATAACGTCCAACTTCTGATTGTCACGTAAAAAATCATTGCTGATGCTGAACAGAGCTATAAGTGGCAGAAAAAATAAATAAAATCCTGCGACCTACTAGCGATTGCACTCTAACTTACTTCATCTCTATTTAACACATTTCAGACTCTTACAGGAATACAGCTGTTAAATACGGGATGAACGTTAGGGAGCTTCTGCACATTTGTTTTACACGAGGCGGAGCAGGTAGAAGTACGGTGTAAACTTTTCTGCGCTCGCTGTACACACAGGTTTAGCAGAAACTACCTTGTTTCTGGTGGGAAGTAGTAGTATTCTTTCACAGCATCGACCGTATAAGAGAGTTTCTACCTGCAACGACTGTAATTGTAATACCTGACCTGAAATAAAACGAAATAATACAAGTTACAAGAAATGATTTCTCTGGATGGAGCTAAACTAAAAGTTTCTTGTTTAGTGTTTGATAAGTCAGTGCATAAATGAACACGAAATTAGAGAAAAAAGAATGTAAACGCAAGGACAACATTCCAGTGGGAACGAAATTTTTTGAGGTCGAAAATCAGAAAAACAGCGTTTCTGATTTCCAGATATTTGTTTGTTGGGAACGAGTTTTCGGCTTAATGGAAAAAAGTCAGAAAACAACTGACTAATACACAAAAGAGAGATTGATTTGTAGGAAACCTAGCATTATCAACTGAGATACTATAAGCATACACAGAGTCTTTCATCATCACATTATGTGAGAATTGTCAAATCGTGCTCTCTTCTTTCGTGTCACGTATCAAACATAATAGATTATGGAGTTAAACTATAAGTGGAGGCATAATTACAAAAACCAGTACGTTAGATGTATGTTAGAAGTATTGACCCTGGCTGTTGAGACACTTGTCCCACTGTGAGAGAAGCAGTGACTGGCTGTCACATAAAATTCTCGGGGCTGCGATGTACATCAGTTCCTCACGTAGAGCTGGGCGTCGTCGTCCGAGGTGATTAGTTTGCCCCTCACAGCCTTTTCAGGGGGACCAAAAACGGCATAGTCACGGGGAGAGAGGTCCGGACTGTACGGAGGGTGGCCGAGAACGTACGATTTGAATTCCTGCACGGCTGCGCTACTGTGTTGGGCGTATGAGACATTGCATTGTCGTGGAGCAGAATGACCCCACGGGTGAGACTGTCTGGTCGCTTTGATTCGATAGCTTGGAAAAGGGTGGTCAAGGTTTGCGGGTAACGATGGGCATTCACTGTTGTCCGGTGCTGCAGGAAGTGAATCACAAGATAAAGCTATTTTTGGTACCCCTAAAAAGGCTCGGAGTGGCAAAGATTCACCTCGGACAACGACGTCTACCTGTACGTGCGGAACTGGTTAACATCACAGCCCCGAGAATTATATGCCATTATGCCTCCGGCTCGTTTCTCTCTGAACCCAATTTACACGTTGGATAGTATAAATACAGTAAAGATCGAAAACGGGCAATATTAAAATATACAAGCAGTAAGTTGGCAATAAAACAGTTGTACAAAATGGCAAAGTAGTGTGTAATAACAATTATATTGTGGCAAAGTTTTGTGGAGATGAATGAAATAATTAGAACTGAGGTCAGGAAACGTGTGGCTAACTGGATCATGTAAAGCTTAAGAGTGAGGACGTCTTCATGTGTTATTGGTCTTTAAGACGATGTGTCCTTTTCCTGAGTACTTACAGGGTGTTTCAAAAATGACCGGTATATTTGAAACGGCAGTAAAAACTAAACGAGCAGCGATAGAAATACACCGTTTGTTGCAATATGCTTGGGACAACAGTACATTTTCAGGCGGACAAACTTTCGAAATTACAGTAGTTACAATTTTCAACAACAGATGGCGCTGCAAGTGATGTGAAAGATATAGAAGACAACGCAGTCTGTGGGTGCGCCATTCTGTACGTCATCTTTCTGCTGTAAACGTGTGCTGTTCACAACGTGCAAGTGTGCTGTGGACAACATGGTTTATTCCTTAGAACAGAGGATTTTTCTGGTTTTGGAATTCCACCGCCTAGAACACAGTGTTGTTGCAACAAGACGAAGTTTTCAACGGAGGTTTAATGTAACCAAAGGACCGAAAAGCGATACAATAAAGCATCTGTTTGAAAAATTTCAACGGACTGGGAACGTGACGGATGAACGTGCTGGAAAGGTAGGGCGACCGCGTACGGCAACCACAGAGGGCAACGCGCAGCTAGTGCAGCAGGTGATCCAACAGCAGCCTCGGGTTTCCGTTCGCCGTGTCGCAGCTGCGGTCCAAATGACGCCAACGTCCACGTATCGTCTCATGCGCCAGAGTTTACACCTCTATCCTTACAAAATTCAATCACGGCAACCCCTCAGCGCCGCTACCATTGCTGCACGAGAGACATTCGCTAACGATATAGTGCACAGGATTGATGACGGCGATATGCATGTGGGCAGCATTTGGTTTACTGACGAAGCTAATTTTTTTCTGGACGGCTTCGTCAATAAACAGAACTGGCGCATATGGGGAACCGAAAAGCCCCATGTTGCAGTCCCATCGTCCCTGCATCCTCAAAAAGTACTGGTCTGGGCCGCCATTTCTTACAAAGGAATCATTGGCCCATTTTTCAGATCCGAAACGATTACTGCATCTCGCTATCTGGACATTCTTCGTGAATTTGTGGCGGTACAAACTGACTTAGACGACACTGCGAACACCTCGTGGTTTATGCAAGATGGTGCCCGGCCACATCGCACGGCCGACGTCTTTAATTTCCTGAATGAATATTTCGATGATCGTGTGATTGCTTTGGGCTATCCGAAACATACAGGAGGCGGCGTGGATTGGCCTCCATATTCGCCAGACAAGAACCCCTGTGACTTCTTTCTGTGGGGACACGTGAAAGACCAGGTGTACCGCCAGAATCCACAAACAACTGAACAGCTGAAGCAGCACATCTCATCTGCATGTGAAGCCATTCCGCCAGACACGTTGTCAAAGGTTTCGGGTAATTTCATTCAGAGACTACGCCATATTATTGCTACGCATGGTGGATATGTGGAAAATATCGTACTATAGAGTTTCCCAGACCGCAGCGCCATCTTTTGTTGACAATTGTAACTACAGTAATTTCGAAAGTTTGTCTGCCTGAAAATGTACTGTTGTCCCAAGCATATTGCAACAAACGGTGTATTTCTATCGCTGCTCGTTTAGTTTGTATTGCCGTTTCAAATATACCGGTCATTTTTGAAACACCCTGTATTTACCTCAAGTGCTTCTGATATTTTTTGCGTACATGTATCACATCTGTACTTTTTGTCTATTACCTTCCATCAGCACATGTGCAGAAAAGCGTTGTCTGACTTGTGTAATCCCAAGCTACATTCACGCTCAGTCATTTTAGTGGCAACAGACGTGCCTCTTTGAATAACATACAGTTTGTTACTGTCAATGTAATCGATTGTATGAAGAGCACTAGAAATTCAATTTTATCTTCTTTTTGGTATGGATAGCTACTGCGTTAGAGATTAGCAGTTTCCAAATGTGTAGGTTGGTACAGCAGGCTGCACAGTTCTACCTTCTCGCGCAGTGAGGAAGTGCGCTGTATCGAAGGAAATCACCGAGTTTGAAAGCAAGTCTGTAGTATGTGAAGAATTATATACTCCTAATCTGTTGCTGCTTGCATTATAGAAGAGATGAATTCCTTTTAAATGCGGAATCTTTGTGTTATAGTGCAATCTGTAATGTTGCAATCTATTTCAACATTGTGCATATTTGTAAGCCGTATGCTAACTTTAACTTTTTAGTTGCGACCAATGGCAATTGTACTTAATTCAGACCTACACTTTGCCCTGTTGTCTTCACTAATCAAAGTACTAAAGAAATTAGAAAATTTTACAAGTTTCTTACTTTGCATGTATTTGGAAAGCTAAATACATATTAGTAAGAGCAAGTAAAAGTATAACAGTTAAAGTTCGATGTTTCTACGTAAGTTTGCGCAGATATATGTTGAAATTCTTATTTGGCTGTTCATCCAATTGCTATACTGCTTTGCTCACACTGATTACGTTCGGGATGGTACGGGATACTGCCTGCTGCGAGAGCTTCGGGTTTTTGCCTGGAAAATTGCGCACTACTGAAGCAGGTTACTGTTTTCATCTCAACATTTTAACGAATGTGAAATCCTTCACTACACATCAGTCAGAGTACTTTTTCAAGCGAATGTTTATCGGAGACAGGGGTAACATCAGGAGTACCCCCAGGGAAGTGTGATAGGACCGTGGCTATTTTCTGTATACATAAATTATCTGGCAGACAGGGTGGGCAACAATGTGCTGCACTTCTCTGATAATGCTGTGGTGTATGGTAAGGTTTCGAAGACATGTGACTGCAGGTTGATACAGGGTGACCAACTCAAAGTTTCTAGTTAGTGTGATGAAAGGCAGCTGACACTTACGGTAGCAAAAGTAAGTCAATGCGGATAGGTAGGAGAAACAAACCCGTAATTTTCGGGTACAGCATTAATAGCGTCCTGCTTGAGACAGTCACTTCTTTTCAAAATCTGGGCGTAACGTTGCGAAGCTATATGATGTAGAATGAGCATATGAGATTGTGGAAAACTGAGAAAGTTTAGAAGAACGGCAACTGAAGATGACTACAGAACGGTCCTTCTGTCGCCAAAACACATATCGCATAGCGACCACGAAGATAAGATACGAGAAATTAGGGCTCATAACGAGGCCCGGCAATGAAATCTGCAGTAATTTGCGGAAGGGCTGCACTTCTGTCACGTTGAACGATTCTCTTTATTCGTCGTTGACCCCGTTATTGCAGGATGTTTTTCCGGCCGCTGTGATACCGGAGATTTGGTGTTTTATTGCACTCGTTAAATGGTCGTACAGGAAAAATCCCCACTTCATCGCTACCTCGGAGATGCTATATCCTAGCGCTCGTGCGCCGACTATAGGACCACGTTCAGACTCACTTAAGATTGATAACCGGCCATTGTAGCAGCAGTAACCGATCTTAGAACTGGGCCGACCGCAGCGCCGTATTCTGCCTATTTACATATCTATGTATTTAAATACGCACGCCCCCAGCAGTTTCTTTGGCGCTTCATTGTAGATGTAGATGAAGAATTAATTATTACAAGATACAAATGTATTTTGTGTCGAAATTTTTTTCACAGGAATTATTTAATTCATAAACCTATTTCTACGTGGCACAGAATGCCTCATTGCACACTCTTATTATTTCTATTTGTTACAACAACGGATAAGAATGTGTATAATGTCGTCTATTTTACTTTTAAAAAATGGTACGAACACCAAACTTTTCTTCAGTTCCCTTCATCTGTACCGCATCCTTGGTATTACATCAGTATTACATGGAATGTAATGCTTTTTAGATTTTTACTTGGTAGATTTTTCTTTACAGCACTGTAATGACAACGACAACAAAATACCACAAATTATTTACTGATGATGTTGTCGTTATAAACCGGTAAAAGGCTTTGAGATTCTAACAACTTGGACTTTTTGGGAAAAATAATCAAAAGTGAAGTTTTTTCACAGTAAGACGTACTACCAGAAAGAACAGGCCAAAGGTGAAATTGCAGATGATATAAGTATTTATACTATACTTAAAATATGATACAAGATTAAAGCGATAATACCATTACTGAAACATAAGCATAGAAACAATTTTATTACTTATTTACTATTTATTATTTTCAGATTCAGTTCTGGCTTATATATCACTATGTGTTTAAAGAGTGTATTGTGAGTAAATGTCAAGAACAGTTAAAGAAATTTAACTTTTTGTATTTTTCTTCTTTTTTGCAATTAGAGTAAAGTAGCAAAATTCATTGAAGGTGCACTGATATTGTTAACAGCGTGCTAAAAGATACTTAAGTTTCTGAACCCTATTACACCCCAGTATCCTTTTAAAAAGTATTTCGTTAACGTAAGTCTAACACATCCAAACAATTTTGTTTTCTTAATTTTTTCTAGGGTTGCCATAAATAACAGTCCCTCTGGTAAGATGAGTTCTGGAAAACGCGTTGGTATTGCTAAAGCTGGTTTGCAATATGTTATTGACATACTTCAATTATTGATAAACACCAGTGTGAAACTAAATTATTTACAAGACAAAAATTTGTTTGTAAATAAGTCACATAAAACAGCAACCAGTCAATGTTTCAATAATTACGTTTTATTCCTTGAACCGGTTTTTGAACCTTTTCAGGTTCATTTGTTCATTTGCAGATGGATTTTAGAGGTTACATCATTACTTCTAGCGTAATGCTGGGTGCTGGCTGTGTGACAAGAAGATGGAACACGCTTTAATGTATCGTCATACTTATTATTTATCTGTCGATAGGGATGTAAATTTAGTCTCTTACTTACTGTGACAGTATGAGCGCCTTTTTTCCGTTACTGTCCAACTGTCTGCTTCCATATTGATGGCCAGTTGGTATATCACTCCATACACTTTTATAACAAAATCATTGTTCATTCAAATGGACGAGATACAATAAAAAAGAGATATGGATAAAATTTATAGATTTAAAGATAGAGCAAAACTGGATATAGCATAGACAATGCTACAACAGTGTGCAAGCCTGTGCTCACTAAGCACTTTATGTACAACATGAGTGAGTGTTCACTTGGTGGACTCATTTTTATCATAATAGCAACTACATGTATGTACACAAATCTCATAATTCGTAAATCTGATTTTCAATATTGAATTAGTACAAGGAAATTCTCAGTTCCTTTTCCAGTAAAAATTCTGTTCCTTTTAATTTCCTTCTAATTTCAAATTCAAATTCAAATTCAAACTTCGCATCTTTACACTTCTCCATTTTAGCAAATAATCTGTCTTATCAGTGAGATGGCACAAATATGACTGAGTATTTTATACTATTGCAATTATTTTCCTAGATTTATCACCTCCAAATTTATTTAATGCAATTAGTAATTTTCTTACAGATATTAGAATGGCAGCAAGTGCATTATAAAGTATCAACTCATTGCCTGATAGAAATACTTCTTTGTTATTACAACTGACAATACTACACTACAAATCAGAATACAGTTCTCTAGCTATAACTTCACCATCATACCACAAAATATACATTTTATTTACTTTCATCATCAGTTCAGTATAACATCACCTTATTTCTCAAAAAACATGGACACCTTACAATAAAAATCTTTGCCACAATGCAATGAAAAATATAAATATTGTGACCATAGCATACATACATATTATTCAAATAATAATAATACAGCATCTGTTCATAGCCTTCCTCATTTCATCTGTTGACATAAATTTAAAATCTGCCTATGTGGTCTGAAAATTAATCCTATCTTTCTAACCATAATGTTCTCATCAAAAACATGGTTGGGATAAGATAAAAAGATTAGGTAACATGATCCCAGGTTAGTGTGCTATATATTTAATGCAAAATACTGTTTGTTGATAACGTTTTTCACAACCATTCGGTTCAAATTCTGACAGCAAATAGTAAAAGCTCAAGTGTGACATATATATTATTCTAAATGTATCCAGCTAAATTAACAAACATGTTCACGAAACTGAATGGCAAAGAAACATGAAAGATATTAACTCACATTACTTCCCCAAATGTGTTTTAATATATATAAAGTAACAACGATCCAGATAGTCCTAGATATTATCTAAACCATGACAAATGTTAGAGCATATCAGATGAAAAATTCTACCGTTTCCAAAACACTAGTTACTCAACTATATGACCAATATAATATTGCTTTAAATAGTGGCAAAAGATAATCTCTCAAAGCTTTCTCAGGAATTAGAGAGAAAAAAAAGTTAACATAGTACAACATATCTGATTTTTTATGCAAATCACTAAAATAATAATACGGTTAATTTTCAAGAATTAATCGTCCTACAACATAGTTAATGTAAATTATAGAAACGATGAGGTAGAAGTATTAGGTAATCATTGAACAATAGCAGTCTTACAGTTATTAGATTCAGATACTGGATCTTCTGCTTGCACCAATGAGTCATTCACAAAGTGCAGCTGAATGTCCATTACACAAAAAAAAGAAAAAAGAAATAAATGAAAAAAGAAAATAGCACATTCTGTAAGAGAAAATAGTTTTTTAATCATCACTGTTGTTCATGTGAAATACATTCTTATCTTGTGGCTCTTTAGTCTTTCTTGTAGTGGTTTTTTAATTATGAAGTTATATTAAAGAACAGTCTTACTGTTACAATTTCCAAACGGTCTCAAAACAATCTAACAGTCACTCCAAGGCAGTGTAGGCCTACTTCTTTAAAAAGTACATGCAGAACATTACACTGATAAACTTCAGTCTTCAGTTATCTTTTACCATAGTTTTACTACAAAGGTCTGATCAGTTATTCCTGGAATAAAGAGAAATATTTTAAATATATCATCACAGCTTACCACATTAACGCTACAAATTTTCTCAAAGTGACAAAACTTTTGTTCCACAGCGCTTCCTGCATCTGATATTGAAGATATCTTTTTCAAAAAGAGTAGGGATCAGCCTCAGTAATAAGATGATCTATATATATTCGACTTCACTCAAAAGACCAAAATCTTACATAATACTGTCACTAAAAGCATACATATTTACTAATCTACCATCAACAGTATTTCTGGTTTATACAGATAAGGCTGTTGTTGCGATTCTTACAGTTTTTTTCATAATTTACTGAACTTCACTAAATAATATTGTAACGTATTGTTCAAAATTTGCAAAATTTTGTCTATTTTAGTCCTCAAAAGTTTCATATTTTGTGTCAAGTTGTTGCTTACTTTGTTCAACTGCCTTTGGTTCCTAATTAAAGAATTCCTCGTTTATTATTATTTTGATCCACCAATTCAGTAATTGCTTGTATTAGCCTTTTTAAATCTTAATATTTCTGTTTCTTAATCATTTCTGAACTTTTAATCACACACAAATACAATAAAGACAATAAACACTTCATATTTAACTTTCACAAGTCAATCTACTGCAATAATTGGGCAGGCCAATTCCTTTGTTTTCAGTCACCATTGTCGTCCTTTTTCTGGAAAAATTTTCTTTCGCTTCAACCAACAGTATTACTATTTTCCCTGATTTCCTGTAACATGTATAGCATTTCAGTACATATCTATGTTTACTTCTATCCTGGACATAGAGACCCCTTTGATCAGCTGACTTCAATAACCAAAGCACTAAAGAAATTAGTAAATTACGCAGATTTCCCACTTTGCATGCATTTGTAAATTAAAAACATATTAGTAAGAGCAACTTAATGCAGAATACTTAAGTTTCATTTTTTCTAATTAATTTTGTGCTCTCTGACGTCGAAATATTTCTTTGTCCTTTCATCTAGATGGTAGGTTCTGTTTTGTACAAGACATTTCAGTTATGGCTGGGAATATGTACACTAAAGTAATGGAATAACGTAGGCTACTTTCCTCAAGTCAAGTTTTTAACGGACATCAAATGCTTCTTTGTACAATGGTGAAAGCACTTGCTCACAATTCAATAAAATCTTTAGCAAAACGAATTTACAGTTCAGCACCTCATGCCAACTTCCATGCCGCTGCTTCATAACGAAAAACTTGTTCATTGTTCACATACAAAGATATTCATTACTATAATGGACGTTTCTTAACTATGGAGATAAAGACAGTTAATATTTCAAAAAATAAATATTTTTTCAATTTTGTTTTTTAAAATGATTATGGAAAACATTAAGTGTGATATAAATACTTAATCACAAAATTCATAACTTCAGCTTATTGTGTCTCCCGTTCGATACTTTGCGAATAAAGAGGTATGGTGAGCAGGTCCATTACACTCAGCAACAGTGCTATTTTATATGCCATTTCTAAAAAGCATTTTGTGCATATATTTCTTGAGTACTTTGGGTATTGCTTTTCAGTAAGCTTTCGGCAAAAAAAAATTAGTTTATGAACTTAATGTTTTCGAAACCAAGTTGAAAGCCTACCTTATTGTACATTGTTTTTCCTGTATAGAAGGTAGTTGTACTACGTACAACCTTGGATTATAGCATATTGTTCGTTGTATATATTGTTGCAAATACTCGTTTAATAGTGTTTTACTAAGGTTTATATATAGTCTTGTCAGGTTTTTAAGTTTGTTTGTCAGCCTTGTATAAATTTTGTAGTGGCTCTTTCCATGGCCGAGTACCTCTATCTCATATTGTTCTATGAAATCCAATGGAAAGATGGAAATAAATAAAATAAGACGCGCAGTATTAAAACAGTGTTAGATTAGTTGCATACGTGATACTTCATTATTTAAATTCTGTCCCTGTTACAGTGTAACACAACTCTTGAACTATCTGGAGGCAAAGTACGTTATCAAGTGATAAATTGCTCTTGGACAGTTACATCTGACAAGGACGGGCTTTTATAGACCCTCGCACTACTACAGCTATACCTTGGCATATGTCTATTTCACCTGCCACTTTTCATTATCTGAGCATATCATAGCACATATGCAATTGTAGTCTGATGTTTACTGGTCCTCAGGAGACATGAAATAGGCCACCGACGGCAGTGAAACGTGTTCAAAACACAATGGAGATTGATTAACAAAATTGTAATCACTGAAACTACGTATACTATGGTTACTGAGTTGAAATACATACGATTACTGTTCAAATAAGGCAGCATCTACGCTGTGACGCTGACTACTAAACACAAGAAAACGAAAGACAAAAGCGAACCACATGAAGGTGATTTCATTAACAAAGTAGTCAAATGATACCAAACCAATACAAATGGTGACGTGACCGCAACAGATATAAACCGAGGAAATGCAACGTTACGTCCGACTGATATAATTTCGTTACTTGAGCGATATTACGTTATTTGCACTAACAGACAATAACGTAACACTAAACGTCTTTTTCTCAAGCTGACTCGCTGATGAAGTTCGCACTGTAGTTCCTCCTTTACATCCCCGCGCAAACGACAAAGTAACAGGTGTCGTAATTAGTGATCATGGGAAATAAAAGCCACTGAAATAGCTCCGAAGAGGAAAGATCACAGGATCTTGGGGGATAGAAGTTCTATTTCTTACAGAGAATGTGAAACAACTCTACCTTCTTTTAGCAGCAATGTACCATTCGTATTTGGAGGAGCGTATCGTTTCTAATAATTAGAAAAAGGCACAGGTGACCCCCGTTTCCAACAAGAGTCGTTGAAAAGTTGCAAGAAACTACAAGCCTTTGTCTCTGACGCTGGTCGGTTGTAGAAATTTGGAACATGTTCTTTGGTCGCGTATTACATTTCTGGAGACTAAAACTTTCCTCCGGAGTAATGAACGCCGGTTGCGAAAACGGCGATCGTGTGAAACCCATCTCGCCCTGTTCGTCTATAAGCAGTGGATACACGCGCCAGGGTAGAAGCCGTGTTACTTGGCTTCTGTAAGCAGTTCTATGCACTTCCGCACTGCCGCCTAATGAATAAAATACGAGCGTACGGAATATCAGACCAGCTCAATGACTGAAGTGAACAGTTTATAGCAAACAGAACGCAGTATATCATTCTTAAAGTAGAGAAGTCTTGAGACATTAAAGCAACTTCGGGCGTACGCCAAGAAAGTGTTGCAGAACCATTACTTTCCGTAATATACAGGCTGGTCCATTGCCCGTGACCGGGCCAAATATCTCACGAAATACGCGTCAAACGAAAAAACTACAAAGAACGAAACTTTTCTAACTTCAAGGGGGAAACCAAATGGCGCTATGGTTGGTGCGCTAGATGGCACTGCCATAAGTGAAACGGATATCGACTGCGTTTTTTTTAAAATAGGAACCCCATTTTTATTCTATATTCGTGTAGTACTAAGGAAATATGAATGTTTAAGTTGGACCACTTTTTTTGCTTTGTGATAGAGGGCGCTGTAATTGTCAGAAATATATGTCTCACATTTTTAGACGAACAGTTGGTAACATATAGGTTTTTTAAATTAAAATACAGAACGTAGGTACGTTTGAACATTTTATTTCGGTTGTTCCAATATGTACCTTTGTGAACTTATATTTCTGAGAATGCATGCTGTTACAGCGTGATTACCTGTAAATACCACATTAATGCAATAAATGCATTTGGCAATACATGTAACGACATTCCTCCCAACAGCGAGTAGTTCGCCTTCCGTAATGTTCGCACATGCATTGACAATGCGTTGACGCATGTTGTCGGGCGTTGTCGGTGGATCTCGGTAGGAAATATCCTTCAACTTTCCCCACAGAAAGAAATGCGGGGACGTCAGATCCGGTGAACGTGCTGGTCATGGTATGGTGCTTCGACAACCAATCCACCGGTCATTAAATATGCTATTCAATACCGCTTCAACCGCACGCGAGCGATGTGCCAGATATCCACCATGTTGGAAGTACATCGCCATTCTGTCATGCAGTGAAGCATCTTGTAGTAACATCGGTATAACATTAAGTAGGAAATCTGCATACATAGCACCATTTAGATTGCCATCGATAAAAATGGGGGCCACTTATCCTTCCTCCCATAATGCCGCACCATACATTAAGACGCCAAGGTCGCTGATGTTCGACTCGTCGCAGCCATGTTGGATTTTCCGTTGCCCAATAGCGCATATCATGCCGGTTTACGTTACCGCTGTTGGTGAATGACGCTTCGTCGCTAAATACAACGCGTGGAAAAAATTTGTCATCGTACCGTAATTTCTCTTGTGCCCAGTTCCAGAACTGTACACGACGTACAGAGAAATATGCTACGGGTGCAATCGATGTTGATGTAGCTTTGTCAACACCGACGTTTTTGAGATTCTCGATTCTTGCGCAATTTGTCTGCTACTGACGTGCAGATTAGCCGCGACAGCAGCTAAAACACCTACTTGGGCATCAAAATTTGTTGCAGGTCGCGGTTGACGCTTCACATGTGGCTAAACACTTCCTGTTTCCTTAAATAACGTAACTATCCGGCGAACGGTCCGGACACTTGGATGATGTCGTCCAGGATACCGAGCAGCATACATAGCACACGCCCGTTGGGCATTTTGATCACAATAGCCATACATCAACACGATATCGACCTTTGCCGCAATTGGTAAACGGTCCATTTTAACACGGGTAATGTATCACGAAGCAAATACCGTCCGATCGGGCCGAATGTTACGTGATACCACGTACTTATACGTTTGTGACTATTACAGCGCCATCTGTCACAAAGCGAAAACAGTGGCCCAACAAAAACATTCACATTTATTTATGTACTACACGAATATGTAATAAAAATGGGGGTTCCTATTTAAAAAAAACGCAGTTGATAACCGTTTGACCCATGGCAGCTCCATCTAGCGGGCCAACCATAGCGCCATCTGGTTTCCCCCTTCAAGCTAGACGAGTTTCGTTGTTTGTAGTTTTTTCGTTTAATGCTTATTTCGTGAGAGATTTGGCCCGGTCAGTATCAATGGATCACCCTGTATATAAATGACCTCGCAGATAAAGACGGAAGTCGCATGGGGCTTTCGCGGATGACGCTGTTGTATTGAGAGAAGCTGCAACGCTAAAAATTTGAAGCGAAATGCGGGAAGACCTGCAAAGGATCGACTCTCGGTGTAGAGAGTGGCAATTGTCCGTCAGCATAAACTAGTGTAACGTAAGTGTATAGAGACAGAAAGACCTTTTATTGTATGGTTACACGATAGCAGAACAATCGCTAAAAGTGGTTAATGCCATAAGGTATCTAGGATAATGTGTACGGAGCGACTTCAAACGGAACTAGGACATAATATTAATCACAAGTAAGACAGATTGAGACTAGATTCACTGGACGAATCCTCAGGAAATATAATCCACCAACAAAGGGAAAAGCTTACAAAACATCCGTTTAACCAGTACTTCAGTATCGCTCGGCAGTGTGGAATCCGTACCGCATAGGCGTGGTAGAGAAAACGGAGAAGATCCCGAGAAGAGCACCGCATTTCGTGACAGGTTCATTTAGCAATCACGAAGGACTCACAGAGATGGTCAAACAACTCCAGTGGCAAACGCTGCAAGACAGACGCTCTGAATCACGTTATGGGCTACTGTCAAAGTCGAAGAGGGTACGTTGCTGCTACGTACGTTTTGCTAAAAGACCATGAAGACGAAATTAGATAGTTTGGAGCACACTTGGAAGCTTACAGGCAGTCGCTCTTCCCACGAAGGATTCTCGACTGGGAAAGAGAAAGGAGGACGAAACACCAGAGTGCAAAGTACGCTACGCCACACACCGTAAAGTAACTTGCTGGATATAGATGTAGATGAAATAACATCAGCCTGTTGCAGTTACTTGGCGGAGACGGCTGAGGCTGGTGCGTATGTCTCAAGTTGTGGGAAGTAGGTGCGCTGTGGTCCGTGGCGAGAGCTCGTGTCGCGCACGCTTCTGGGGCTGCCCGCAGCGCCAGGCCCGCCCGCACGCCTGTCTGGGATGCGCTGGCGCCGCGCCCAGGCGTCTGCTGCGTGACGCCCGCCGGCTTTGTGCCCCAGGGGTCAGGGCGGGAGCTGCGGGCAGGCCGGGGGCCCTAGGGCGCCGCCGGGAACGGTGCGCTGCGCGCCACGCTAAAGCTGTCCTCACACGGGACGTGTTTCTCATCGTGAAGCACGTCAGACGGGGTGTCCGCCGTGGTTGCAGGAAGTCAGAAACGGCCTTCTGCATCTCACGGAACATAGAGTGGTCTCCATCGTGATTTGCGACCACTGCGCTCTCCAGAAGCAATCTGCGACACGTGATGTGGCACATGGCGAATAAATCACAGTTTTGAGATCCGCTGCTATACCCACAGGACAAGACACATGGTTTAATTTGTGAGAGGTCAAAATTTGTGGCTGTCAGTTGTACTAGAACATACTACTTGATTCATTTCACAAACATTACAAGAGTAACGAAAACATTAGAAACAGAGCATGACGAACATTAATTGTAGAACTTAATTCCCGGCTAAATGCGCCATTCAGTCTCACGCCTCAAGTGCAAAACTACCTTAATTTAAAACCGGCTGAAGGCCAATCACTTAAGACTCAAAAGCAAGATTTTGAATTTGAAAGGCAGAAAGTCTCATCTTAAAACATTTCTCTAAATTAGGCTGAAGCCTAAACAATCTCACGTCTTAATGGCAGAACAACTTTAATTTAAAATCGGCTACAAGCCATACATAAACTAACAACAAGGACCAATGAGAAAAAGCTGCACATCAAACGGCGCTCAGAAGTTTCCAAGGGTCGGCCTGGAATTAGAAAACTAACGCTCGCTTAGGTGGCTCAGGCAGTCGGCGCAACAATTTTCAATCCGACGGCAATCCAACCGACAGATCGCCAACGGACCAAGCGAAACGATAGCTTCCGCTCCACCTGACCAGCACACTACAGGGAGGTCAACGGAAAAACGTAAAAGGTAACGGCGCATACAACGAATTACACATTCGGTTGTCAAACTACACGCCTTGCTGGACAGCCACAACACGACGAGGAAAATACACTGCCTGAATTTACGTCAGCGGCCAGGGCAGGTAACCGGAACGTTAACGGCCACAAGGCAGTAGATTCCGCTGATGCACTTCAATTCAAAATAATCAAGTGAAGTTAAACTCCACGGGATGGCGACTAGAATTTCGCCAACTTGAAAACACACGTTTTGCTCGCGGTAATGTCCCAACATCCCACAACGGAATGCAAACGACACAAGGTGAACAGTTGGGGCTGGCTGGTAGACTAAGTAAAGACTCAACTTTCGTGTCCTGAATGGGTGAGCCACGGACCTCGTAGCAACAGACACGCGTCACAGACTTTCTCTCTGCTCCACGCCAACCGACCAACTCCCGCACACGGCACAGCCGGAAACTATAAGCGCGACGCCAAAGACAGTACAAGCGTGCGAATATCGATATACGCTGCTGCCGCGACTCTCGGAGAGAGGGGATAAAAGCATAACCGCTGGAGACTCATCACAGAATAGCAACCAAGCATCAAAGCAAAGTATAACACGAGCCCGCAATGGCTCAAGTTTCTTTACGAAATTGGGCACGCCTACAATAGCAGCGTCAGCTCTGTTAGCGGTTGTCGAAGAAAGCCGGAGGAAACTGACAAACACTACGGAAATATATAAGGATCAATTTTCGAAATACTGTAATTTTTCCCCATTACGACGCATAAGAATGACATTTGGCTCAAAGGTAACTATAGCCCCTGCAACACCAATTTTCGACTTATTTTGTATCTGTATCGATATTTCTCTGTCACTTTGTACTTTTGCTTATGTAGAGTGTTGTACCTGTCATGGAAATTCTTTGACTATGTATACATATTGTAGTTATATGATCTTCTGAATATGTTTCTGGATTTAAATAACTACTGGAATGATTGTTATATAATGTACTGTAAATTACTTTGTCCATATTTAGGGAGCGTAGGATTTAATGCAGAAGATGTGGGAAACCCCGCAGCTGCGGAAGTAGCCTGGCGGAGTGGGAAAGGCGTGGTTGGCGCGCAAGTGTCAACTCGTCCTCTGTGACGGGAAGGTAGACTGGGCTCAGCACTGCTGTGGTTAACACCTCGCTAGCAGGCGCGGATCATTGTGGCTCATATTCTTGGAGTTTTGAGGCCAGATGAGCTTAAGAGCAGCATTTTTGCTCCTGGGATGCTGCATTTGATGATACTATTATCATGGCATGGTTTTTGGCCGCATAAAAATGTAATTCCGACGCCAAGAAGATCTGTAACAGGGCAAGCCCAACATTACTGCCGTGACCGCATCGCCACCATGTTAACAGCCAATGAAAATTACGTCATCAGTACCACCAGCCTTGCACTTAATTTTTTATATTTGGGACTCTGTAAATGGATCAGGTATTTGTGAAATTTGCTTGATTTTAATGATAATCATGGTGTTGCTAAAAACTCTGTCTTACACCCATGATTATCCCAAATCACAAACCTGGACAGGAATCCTACCCCAGCGAATTTAATTCCGAGTGCCCTAATTTACTATGGAAAGACTGTAAAAATTGTAGTGATTGCTTTCTAATGTGTGGAGTTATAGTGTGTGAAGTTCACTTTCAGTCTTATACTCCACTACCATTGCATTTTTAAAACAATCTGCAGTCATTTTCTTCAATAATTTGCCTTACTTGAAAAACTGCCTGAAAATAGTAAAGTTGATCCGAAGTGAAAAAGATTATTAACTGTTGCATTTACGCACTTTGATCAGAATTACAAAGTTTATCAGTGTCCACTTCATGAGAAAGGGTTTGAATTAAATGTTGTGTTTGCATTTGCACAGCCAAATATGTTTTGAGTAGGTTGAAAGACCGTTTATCATAGAAGTTTGTTATTTAAGGAGTTATAGTTTGTTGTGCTTTACTTAATTAATAATTATTGATGAGGATGCTTGTCATTTCTCATACGTATTTGTGTACTTTTGTTAATGAGCACTGTTCTTCAAACCATGAGAGTTTAAGGGCCCCGTGTTCTAGAGTACTTAGTTAATGAAACAAAGCAAAGGCTTCTTCAGAGCCAGTGTAGTCAGATTTGCGTTCTGTTTAGTTGCTTCAAACCGACTTTAAGAAAGACATATTTACTGTATTAGCTATCCTAATGCAAGTTGATTAATGTACAGGCATACAGAACCCAACACTAAGCAAGGTTTTATAGAGTATGATCATTAACACACCCCTGATTTAGATTAGAATGATTTCATGCTCTTTCCCGTTTAATATTGCTGCTAGTTTCATGTGTGTTGGTGTTTAGTTCTATAAACTGCTGCATCTAGTTCATTCAAGTACTTGTTGTTTTTTTGACTTCCCAGTTAGAAGCACATTTATCTGCAAGTTTAGGTCAATGAGTTGTAGTGCGAACATATATAAAGAAAGATTTCAGTGTGTGTGTGTCAAGGAAGGTTAGGTTAGGTTAGCCTTAACACTGACTTCTGATTTATTATATTGTTTGACACTAGGATGCCTAATTAGGTTGGCTACTGATATTAATACGTAATGTTACAATTTGCATTTGTGCTAGGAGAACGGTCTGTTCATCTACATCTACATTTACATTTACACTCCGCAAGCCACCCAACGGTGAGTGGTGGAGGGCACTTTGTGTGCCACTGTCATTACCTCCATTTCCTGTTCCTGACCCACCTGTTTACTGTTGGCTATACGCTACTGGAGTGTTTCGGAAATGAACCCCAGTATGACTGTTCTGTTCCCATTAGGTTAGCTCACGGTCACAATCTCCTCAAAAATTCCTCACAGCGGTTTAACATTAGCATCGATTGCGCCGTTTCAGGTGGTAGGTGATGCCGTTACACCCTCCATTGTAATGGCGCAAAAGCATGCTGTCCTGCGACGTGACCCTCTGGTTCGGCACCGCTTCAAATGGCAAAGTATTGACCCATGGAAAAAAATGTGACAATGCAGAAGTTCATATGGCACGAAACTTCACCACAGTTCTGTTCAACGCCACCATGCACATGTCGCACGATGGGAAGGGAATCACACCCCATCTTCCCATATTTCTTCCCATCCTTTGAAGCCTCAGCGACGGAGGTAAGAATCGGCGATAACCAGCGTCGAAATCACGCCGTTTTCTTAAGGGTGGCCAAGGAAAACGCGACAGACCCGCCGCAACCCAGAATTGACATGAAGAGGCCTTGGAGGTGGCTAAAGAGTGCCAGTGTTAGCAGCGCTTCACGGTTGAAAACAGCAGTTCGCAGTGCGATGAGAGACAGAACTACGTTCTTCACAGCATTCGATCCTGCTACTATCGGTTGGACGTTTAAACCTTCCTTTAAGGAAATAGTGGCACTGTAGTTCCAATGACTGTTATCTGACCCCTCTGGGGTGTAACACAAGCGCAATTTTTGTTCTGCTGTACAGCTTGTAATCACTAGGGTCTGTTGAAAACCAAGCAGCGATACTTGAACGTGATCCAAGCAGGATGGAAAGCAGGATAGTAAGTGAGGTGAGGCCTGGAACAAGCCGCTGCCTCACAGTATCATATGAAAATTACATTTAATTTAACACACTTTGGACTGACAGAATAGTGGTGAATGTAGACACTTAGCAAAATTATCTTGAAACTCGTTTCGTATTAAGGAAAGGGACCGAATCAGTAGCAGATACAGGGAGAAATGCAGTCATTAACGGCAAATAGTATCTATTATCGGTATTCGTAGCAATTTACTAGTCACATTATAGAAACTTGTCAAGCACTTAAACTTTGCACAATTTTTTTATTTACTGACAATATGTGACCTCAGTAATCATTCGATTACACTGATGCGTTTGGCACAGGACAGCACAAGGGTCTACTTCATAATGGAATTCGTGCACTGAAATCGTTTATGTGTGTCGATTATTTCACTGCTCCATGCCACTGCACTAACGAAAGGAACAATCCATGCCACCCCGTATTTGATTGAAAGAGCTGGATATGATTTTTCATTTGAAAATTTTGTATCGTACAACCGAATGGAACATGTAGGCTTGTGCATATTTTCCAAGAAACTGGTGTCTAGAGATTCTGCATTCCTTGTTTCTCAAGTGCTGCCAGCACAGAATTTATTGGGACAGAGGAGAATGATTCCTCATTGCGTATAACTCTCGTAAAAGTTGGTAACTAACACTCTTAAACTCAGTCTATAACATCGGAGATAAGCTTTCGATCGTCCAGTGTGGCAATTCCACCGCTGAAGCAAAGTTTTACTCTTTTCTGTTTAGTTTTTTTTTTAACTATTGGACTGCAGTAGTCTATGAGAAAATGTAGTTTTACATGCTGCACATAATATTTAGATTATTTTGTTTTAGCGTCCAGGTGCCATTCACTTCTTTAACGAGGCATCTTCAGTATATGTTCAAGAAGATTGCAAGACTTTTTCGTTTTTACAAATTGCTTCTAGATTTAAAAGTGCTCAAGGAATTTTTTATAATAAAATGGGAAGGTGCTTACTGTAGAGCATGTACACCATTATTTCAAAACCACGCAGTTTTTCCCCATGTGAAAAACCACATGAGGTTCTGGGAGCATATGGAAAATTATTTTTTAAAAAATTGTGCGCAACATGCAAAACAGCTCTTTCTTTCAAATTATTGCAGCATATATACAGTTGTTACTAAAAGATGGCACTTGAATATTTTAATTAGCAATAATTATTATACATAACTCGAGAACAATGACATTCTGTAGTACTTCGCGCCTTCGTTGTCTCCTCTCTTGTCGACTACAAGGACTACACCATTGTTGCACTTATCTTGTATCTATCTCCTACACTAGAATTTTGTTAAGGCCTACATGGCTGAATGGAATTAGGGGCTTGGCACTCCTAGTAGTAGAACGGTGCAGAGATAGTAGAGTTTTAAATATGTAGCTGTCCGTATAATGGTGCCAGAAAAAACTTCGTATTGTAGTCAGCGTGAAATTGGGAAAAGTGGGAGCTTCGAAACAGACACAACGAACCCTACATACCTCTTTGTTAATAAGCGCCTACTGAAGTGTTGCCTGAAGTTGCCACAGAGTAGAGCGCTCCAGCACAGGTGTCTGGTTTGTGCAGCCCGGACTGCTGAAGCCGTCCTCTAACGGGACTTGAAAACGCACGTGGACGAGGTGCTGGTGACGTTACAGCGTGGAATTCTGAGCCCACGAGAAAAGCGGTCTCCACAAGGAACTTGTGAGGTCACACTAGTCATCTTGTCGGCCATACTTCGCGAACGCTCGGCTCCATGCATATCCCCAGGGAAATAAATATGTAAATGAAAATGTACCCACTGAAGGTTTTAACTTCTTCATGTGATAGTATGCATTTAAACGCACGTGTTAGAATTATGAAGCTCCTCTAAAATAGCTACTCGCTCCCTACCCTGGGCGGCTGCTGGAACTCGTAAGACCTGAATTGTGACGACGTGTGACGTACGCACTGCGTTCGATATCTTTCGTCAGCCTCGATGAAGTTCCTCGTACGACTACATCGCGAAGCGTGAAATTTCACATTTTTGCCTCGTGGAGAGAAACGTGGCCAATGAGCTGCGACATCGACTGACGTCACAAGTAGAACTTAAGAGCCGCCATAATGTGTTGGGTTAGGTTATGTATTTGGTGGGTCTTTTTCTTCATCACAGAGAAAGTGGTGTGAATATAAGCTGTCTCAAAGCATCAGAAAATATCAGAGCTCTCGAAAACGCGTCATTTTAGCTACGATTTTTGACAGTAAAATGACAGGAAACTAAATATCGGTAAGTAAATGCTTCCTGTGCTTGATTATTTTTACTGATATACTGTGTGTGTAAAGAAAGTGCAACGGCGCAATGATCTGTCAAAAGCGCTTCGTTTTGATACAATTTACCTCAGTTAAATATCAAATAATATGTATAGGTATAGTCTTTAAGCTGCGTATACTGTATACGGAGGCTTACATTCCCCACTGAAGTCATAGGAAGACTGAGAGCATTGTAAGCTATCAAGCTAAAGGAAGCAGGTTCGCGTCCACCACTTTCTCAAAACAGTATTGTTTTTCATTCCAACGGGTTGTGGGTATTTCTCATTACTTTAATAGCGGTACTTCCTCAGCAGTCGATATTATTTATTATAAAATAATGTATGGGCTGCAGTCATTGTCCCAAAACCAGTGACTGGGATGTTTCTGCAGTGGCCAGAAATCTTAATATAACTGGCAGTCTATGTCACAAAGTAAGTAAACATGAATTGTATATTCCGACGAAATTGTAGTAAAGGAGTGTGACTATAATAGAAGTTAAATGTGTGTTTGACATTACAATAGTGGAGCCATAGTCACAATACATCAAATTTTTCTTTAAAAAAAGGGATTACATTACCGGTTTCGACGGACTACGTCCTCATTTTCAAATGTGTATATTCTCCAACTGATGTTTTATATTTTGAAAGGTCTCTGTTAGATTCATGGTATTTTCCTGGACTTATTGTTGTTTACGTCATACATTTGCACCTCTAAATTTACTGTGGTACTTCTAAATTTATCAGGAGGAGACTGCGTAGTGGAATATGTTATATTGACATGCAAACACGAACAACTTCTCATACAACATTTTCAAACACAATTTTATATGTAATTCTTATAATACAGTTTCCTATGAAACCCACATCCGCCTCCTTTACGTAGTGTATATGATGTCTTAAGATATTGTCGTCTCCTTCTCTTCTGGTGTGAAAGGATGAATGAGTGAAAGTATTTGCAGTTGCATGCACGGTGATAGCAGATAAGTTCTGTCTGCTAGAGACCAGTAGTGTCAACGTCTGAGTAGGCAGATAAGATTTCTAAGGCAAAGAGGTTGTCTCCTTGTTGTCCTTCTGTCCGTCCCTTGTCAGGTTGGTAAAGGAAGCTACCTCTTTGGTCACTTCCTGTTGTATCTGTGGGACGCCCTGGGACGGGGCCCACGCTGTCAGTCTGCGGGCAGTTCCCGGAGTGATAACCTCTCCGGGTAAGCGCGTGTCTGGTGAGCCCGAAGGACAATGAAATTCTTAAGTTTTCAGCCTAGCTGAAATATTAATTACTTTCCTTACAGATCCACCTCGAAAATCTTTTATATATTATTTTAAATCGGGATACAGTGCGATTTCAGTGTTGGTTTCGGAATGTATTGCAGTACCCACTCCAATAAACGAAAGTGTAAGAACGTTGTCGTGAGGCATAATTCTGATTAAAATCATAGCTCTTTATTGTGAATGTGTGTGTAAGTGTTTTCTCTGGTTGACACTCCTGAAATTAATAATTTCTTTTTGTGTCCAACCCACGTGGTGTGTGCTTGGTAGTAGCAGTACCACGTGCACGTAAAATTGAGTCATCAGGTCAATACTATGCCGTTATTAACGCAGTACGGAAGTTTCTTTTGTAACTAATGTGTTTGGATTTGATTTCGTCATTAAAATCTTTGTGGTATTACACATGTTCTGTAAATGTACTTGCGCACTTGGAACAAGTGCTGTAGTAACAAAACTAGCCCTCAGCTACTCTTTTGCATATTATTTTGTGTATACAAACTTAATTACTCGCTATCGCGAGCAGTTTTCCTATTTCACTATTTCTAGAAAGATTTTTATAGAAAACGTTTGTAAGACTGCGGGTATATCGAAACACGTGATCTTTGTCTTAACTCCCAGTATCAGTTTGTGGTTATCCAATGGGAACGCGACTACGCCAAGAGCGGAATTTCTTTACTTAAATAGAGTGGATTGGTGATGGTTGTTTCATTTTTTTCTATACCCTTGAACTATCTTTGTGAGCTTGTTTGAATGCGGTATCCCATCCTGTTTCCTATTCTTTGTTTCCTATTCTTAGAAAATCACGTTTTATGCTAATTCAACTCCCTCTGAGTAACACTTTTCTTGATAAATTCGCAACAGTAAATATGGCACCAGCTTGGAGACAGACATAGCATGAGTTATACGTTTTATTGAACACTGATGAATTTTAAAATAAATGTAAAAGTTTGAACTTACTTTACTTTTCTTTGGTTTATTTTTCCCCATCATGTGTTTACTTAAAATAATAAAATTATAAAATAAATGAGCTGATAGTGTGAGTGACTATTCCACAGATTTCAAAATTCATAACAGTAGTAAAAATTTCTTAGTCACGCATACTTTCCACCCTAGGTTCGGAAGGTTTTCAAAACACTAGGCTCATGATAATTTGAAAATGACGACTTAGTTCTCTGAAACCAGTAACGTAACTTCTTTTTTAAAAGAAAAAGTTTATGTACTGTGACTATGGCACCACTATTGTTGTATCAAATAAACATTTAAACACAAATTATACACTGGTACTTTTTGCTGTTATCATGCTTTGTGTAGAATATGTGTATCTACCTCCTGGTTTTATAGGCTGACTCAGGTTTGTATCTTGTCGGAAAATATGTTTTCCATTGGTGATGAACAGCGTCCAAGAAGTCCACTCTTCCATTCAAGTGATATTACGTAACGAACCTCGATCTTGAAATCTATGTGATGAACTTCAGAGCGATGGTAGTCGATGTAACATCGAGAATATGGATACCGTCCATGGGCAGAGTGACATTAGACGCTATAATTACACTGCGCAACGAAATTAAAGGATCACTTTTTCGATACCCCGTAATTTTCTCCCATTCCCATGCATAATTATGCAATTTGGCGCAAATATGTCTACGATATTCCTCTGTATTGGTGCAAAAGCATGGCGCACTGCAACGTCGCCGTCGGGCCCGGCGACTCTTCAAACAGCAAGCTGTCGACACTTTAAAGGGAAGTGACGACTCAGTTCAGGTGAGCTGCAAGGTGGGTTAATGATGTCACCTTGGCACCAAATTTCACCATAATTCTGCCCAACGCCACCATGTACGATTCACATGATGGGAAGGTCGTCACAGCCCCGCTTTCCTACGTTTAAATCATAATTTAGACGCCTCAGGGACTGCGACAACCAGCGTGGAAGTAAAGCGGTTTTCTTATCGATGACCGAGGAAACTATTTCAGACACACTGCCGCTCAGGATCGGCATGTAAAGGTCAAAATGGTCAAATGGCTCTAAGCGCTATGGGACTTAACATCTGCGGTCATCAGTCCCCCAGACTTAGAACTATCTAAACCTAACTAACCTAAGGACATCACATACACCCATGTCCGAGGCAGGATTCGAACCTGCGACTGTAGCAGCAGCTCGATTCCAGACAGAAGAGCATAGAACCGCTCGGCCACAGCGGCCAGCGGCATGTAAAGGTCTCGGGGGTGATATAAAGAGTGTCAATCAAGTCACCCCTTTCCTTGGGGCCTTGATTCCCTGTCGGAAACGGTAGGTCACAGTGCGACAAGCAGCAGCACTACGTTCTTCACAACATTTGACGCTGCAGCCATCGTCTGGGCATTTCACCTCCACTCAGAGGACATCGTTGGGCTGAAACTCCACTGAACGTGATCTGACCCTTTTGGAGAGTAACGTGACCGCAGTTTTGCCCCGCTGTACAGCTTGAAATCACTAGGGAATGTTCAAAACCATTAGACGAAAACTGGAAATGATCCAGAGCAGCCTTGTGTTCGTATACTTTATCATTCGTGCTCTTCTATGGCGATATTCGCATGAGTAAAACGGAAAAGGGCTCTTTCAATTCCTCCATTTCCGCAATAGCTTCGGCGCCACCCACGCAACATATTACCCATGTTCCTCTCAGAAACTTCCGCACACTATCTGCCTTGCGACTGCTCTAGCGCCTGATTAGAGGCAAACGCCACCTGAGGGATATCGTGGGAAGTTGCCAATCCTCAGGCTCTACAGCAGCCACGAGATCGGTGTTGTCTCGAAGTTTCTGACAGGTGTAGTGTAACGTGCTCAACTAAGGTGCGTGGGTTGCACCGAAGATGTTACCAGACTGGGATATTTCGGTGGAACACTACTCTGTTTTATTCAAGCACATCTTAATTTTCACCTGCAATGCCCCTAGAAGAGCGCGAAAAAGGAGGGATGAAAAAGCATATGAACACTTCGCTACTTTGATTACCATATGCAACTTTCATTTCAGCATTTTGCTTCCCAAATTGTTCTGTGTTTAGCGTATATTGCTCGCAACTGTACAGATGTAACTCTTGAGTGGTTAGGAAGTAGTTGCTTGTAATGTAGACGAGTGATCGTACTGGATGTTGGCATTAAGCTCATTCTGGTGACATTAAGATTTCTATGTTCACGTCTTGGCTCAGCATGTAGGATGTCCTCTGACAGTGGAATGGAAACTTACTCATACTCTGCAGAGTGACAGGTTCGTCAAGCCTCTTTTCTCCTAGTGTCTGGGTTCCCGAGAAGTGTCTCTGCGGTGACCAGCGGTGGTCTGGTCATTGGGAGACGGACACAAAAGCGCTCAGGCGAGCTTTGCGGACAGTAGCATTCGGTGCCTCAAGGGTGGTCAGACCTGGCGCACGTTAAAAGCCGTCTACAGAAAAACTACCTGCTATTTTTACTTTCGTGGCGCCGTCTTGGTGAACCAGGAAATATTGCCACACGTGCATTTCGAAAACCCCCCGAGAACTCCTTCCGTGAGATCGAGGCAGGTAGCCTTACTAAGATTTGCAGAATTTCCCATCGTGGAGAACCGGCCGAAGGGAATCTTCGGCCGGTACCTGCCGGCTAGTGAAACTACTATTTTCGTTGGCTGATGCCTGTGAAACTGTGTGGTGGGAGGCACGGATTTCCGGTTTGGAAATGGCGCTTCACTTCGTTCCTTTTGTTGATTGGTCACGGAGGGGTTTTTCATAAGTGCTGTTCCGAGGTGAGGAGGACGGTCTTGGACGCTTGAGTGAGAGAAGTTAAGTCGGTGAAAAGTTAATTGACGGGAGGTTTGGACTACGGCCTTCTGGCAAGTCATTCCGGAGTTACACTTTAACATTTTCGCGACTTTCAGATTCAGACGCGTAGGTATCGACAAGATTATGTTTTCGGCTTCACGCATTCAACCCGCTATCACCAGCGGCATCCTCCATCATCAATCAGAAGCCCTCACGCCTCGGAGTGATGACTACTGATCACGGTGAGACTGCAAATTGCAATTATATATATATATATATATATATATATATATATATATATATAATTTCGGAACAGGACGTACTACGTGAATCCACTTCACCCGTCTTTCCAAACACATGTTGTTCAGATTCATGGAGTGGAGTTCTATTGTCGTTCTGTGCCATGAAACTGTCCAGGATGTGCTTGCGTAAGCCACACGGGGTAGTCGCGTGGTCTTAGGCGCCTAGCCACGGTTCGCACAGCTCCCCCCGTCGGAGGTGTTTGAGTCTTCCCGCGGGCATGGGTGTGTGTGTTGTCCTTATCGTAAATTAGTTCAAGTTGAATTAAGTAGTGTGTAAGCCTAGGGACTATGATGTTAGCAGTTTTGTCCCATAGGAACTTAAGACAAAAATTGTTAGCGTAACCACATAAATGGCATGTCAAAACAATTGTACCGTGATTTCATAGCCAACGGGTAATCGTTATACAAAGTACTTATCTTTTCTTTTGTATTTCGGTCTCCATTTCGGTCGACTTGTACAGTTTAATCCTGGTGGCGGTCTTTTGTAGTCAGTTACTGAATATAGGTGTTGTTAAAGAAATCCCCATTTGAATGGCCCTTGTCTTCCAATCTGTTCCTGAAGCTTTTCGATTTCCCTAGTTTCTTCATCAATAAAAATACATTGTTATCTGATCCAACTCTTTCATTCAGTAGTTATTAGATTACCATATATGTCGATTGCTCGCCGGTTGGTTTCAGCGTTTCTTACGCGAAACAGTCCGTATATCTGCGTGATCCATATGCATCATGGGGGTATTTTATCATCTTTCGGTAACACGTATGATAAATTAGCAAGATTTAATCACTTGCATGCGCATGAAGAATTCTTTGACGATTGTGTTTACGGACGACCAACTTTTTTGGCAGTACGTAGGCAATAAATAACTTAAGCCATGGGAGTCACTGCGAACCAAGTATTTCCTTTCTGTGACAAATGTGGAACATTTTTAAGAATTTTTGGGACATTGAGTAAAAAAATGTCTAAAATTACGATCAACGCCCACTGTTATAGTCTATCGAAGCTGCAGCATAGAACTCATTGATTAGTAACGGGCCTCACATACTTGTAGATCACACTTGTCAGTAACAGTTATAATCTGCCCTAAAAAATATGATCGTGTCTACTCTTTGAACTAGAATTGCAAACCATCAACTTGAGGAACATTTGAAATAATTTCCCTGAATTATTGAATTTATTTTGAAAACGCATGTTAGTTTCTGTCAGGTCACACACACATTAACTTAAGAAGTCACAATCCGCCCCTTTTCATGAATACATTCATTACAAGAGACATGAGTTTATTCGCTCCCTCAAAATAACGTTAATTCGATATCCCGAAGAAATTTCACGTGGTCGCAAAGTTTTGTAGAAAAGATCCAAACCTTGCTTAACAGTCACTTTAGTTTTTGACAGGGACACGAACCTAGACTATTCTTAAGTTAATGCCTACAAATTTACTCTGTCCGTAGTAATTCCCGATTCTCTCGAAGTAGCTGACATCACCGAAAAAACAAAAATTCATCAAAAATTAACTTTTATGGAATATTAACTACTGTATTACGCATCTGGGCGTACTACATCAGTACACTTCAAGAAAATCCTACAACGCGAGTATACGTGTGAATTTACAAACACGTATTATCCACGTTGATGGAGTAGAGCTCTGTTGTTCTGCACCGCAACAATGTCCATGATGTGCTAGCATAGTCACATAAATGGCAATTCCAAAGAATTGTACCGTGACGTTATAGGCAACCGGTAATCGATATACAAATAAGCCTACATCATAAACTTCTGTGGGACTTAAAACTGGCAACTTACTAGCTATACACTTTAAGACGGAAAAACGTCGTACCATGAATGAATTGTCCGAATGGGACGAAAATCGGTTGATGTGATGTACGGGTATAGGCACTTTCAGAATAAAATGGATGATTTATTCAAGAAGAAAATCCTCACAAACAGGGCAAGTCAATAACACATAGGTTCACCTCTGGCCCTTAAGCAAACAGTCATTCTGTTTAGCACTAATTGATTGACTTGTTGAATGTCGTCCTGAGGGATATCGCACCAAATTCTGCACAGTTTGTGCATTAGATTGACAAAATCCCGAGCTGGTTGGAGGGCCCAGCCCATAGCGCTCCAGATGTTCACAGTTTTAGAGAGATCTGGCAAATTTTCCGCTCAAGGTAGAGTTTGTCAAGCTTGAAGACAAACAGCCGTTGTGCGGGCGTACATTATGTCGCTGAAGTCGCTGAAAGCCAGGGTGGCTTGCCATGAATGGCAAAAAAGAGGGGCGTAGAATAACGTCGATGTACCGCTATACTCTAAGGTAACAGAACGGGTTCTGCTATGAAATGAAATGGCACCACAAATCCTAACTCCTGATTGTCAGCCTGTACAGTGAATGACACTCAGATTGGTATCCCGCTTGCTGTCTGGAGAATCTCCGTCTTCGCCGGTAATCGGGGTCAGTTCGAAGCGGGATGCATCACTGAAGACCATTCTACACCAGTCAATGAGATTCCAGGTCTAATGCCAAATAGGGGAACGAATCCAGTTTGCACTCCGTGTGTATATCCGGGGAAGTCATTCTGGATGTGGAGAGGGTGCTTCCGGATGCTATGAAGAGAACAGAGTGCAGCCAACTACAGGTGGTGGCCCATGCCGGTACCAATGGCGTCTGTAGCTTTGGATAGGAGGAGATTCTCTCTGGTTTCGGGCGGCTAGCGGAAATGGTAAAGACTGCCAGTCTTGCTTGCGAGATTAAGGCGGAGCTCACAATCTGCAGCATCATCGACAGAAGCGACTGTGTTCCTTTGGTGTAGAGCCGAGTGGAGGGTCTGAATCAGAGGCTCAGGCGGTTCTGTGACAGTGCAGGCTGCAGATTCCTTGACTTGCGACATAGGGTGGTGGGTTTCCGGGTTCCGCTTACTAGGTCAGGAGTCCATTACACACAGGAAGCAGCTACACGGGTAGCGGGGATGTGTGGAAAGGACTGGGCGGTTTCCTAGGTTAGAGGGTCTCAGGTAACCACAGAAAGGGCGCCCGACTTAAATGCGGCAGGTAAAACACTGTAAGGTAGTTGTAGAAAAGGTCAGTATTGTTGTTGTAAACTGCCGTAGCTGTGTTTGGAAAGAACCAGAGCTCCAAGCCCTAATAGAAAGCACTGAAACACAAATAGTTATAGGTAAGGAAAGCTGGCTAAAGCCGAAAATAAGTTCAGTTGAAATTTTTTGAAACGACCTCAGAGTGTTCAGAGAGGATTGATTAAATACGGTTGGTGGTGCACTATGTATTGCTGTCAGAAGTAGTTTACCGTGTAGTGAAATTGAATTAGATAGTTCCAGCAAAATAGTATGGGTAGAGGTTATACTTGACAATCGGGCTAAACTATTAATTGGATCGTTATACCGACCCCCCGACTCAGAAGATGTAGTTGCTAAACAGTTCAAAGAAAATTTGCGTCATGCAATTATAGTCGGTGGCGACTTGAATCTACCCTCGATAAGCGGGAAAGATTATACGTTTAAAGCCAGCGGCAGGCATAAAACGTCATCCGAAATTGTAGTGAATGCTTTCTCAGAAAATTATTTTGAACAATTACTTCATGAGCCCACTCGAAGCGTAAATGGTTGCGAAAGCACACTTGGCCTCTCAGCAACAAATAATCATGGACAAATAGAGAGTATCGTGACGAATACAGGGTTAGCGACAACAAGGCAGTTGCTGCTAGGCTGAATACCGTAACACCCACAACCATAAAAAAGAAACAAAAAGGACATCTATTTTAAAAAGCTGATAAAAAATCCCTTAACGCATTTTTAAGAGACACTCTCCACTCCTTCCGATCTGATCGCGTAAGCGTAGAAAAGACGTGGAATGATTTCAAAGAGATAGTATCGACGGCAATTGAGATATATATACCGCAAAAATTAATAAGTGATGGTACTGATCCCACATGGTACACAAAACGGGTCTGATCGCTGTTGCAGACGCAACGAAAAAAGCATGCCAAATTGAAAAGAACGCAAAATCCCTTATATTGGCAAAGTTTGGCGGATGTTCGAAATATAGCGCGTGCTTATAAGTGAGACGCTTTTAATAATTTCCACATCAAAACTATGTCTCGTAATCTGGCAGAAAACCCAAAGAGATTATATTCATATAGAAAGCACACCAGAGCCAAGACGCAATCAATACCTTCACTGCGCAATAACAACGGTGAAGTCACTGTTGACAGTGCCTCTACAGCAGAGTTATTAAGCACGATTTTCCGAAGCTCATTCACAAAATAAGACAAAGTAAATATTCAAGAATTGCAATCAAGAACAACTGCCAAGATGAGAAACGTAGAAGTAGATATCATCGGCGTAGGAAAACAGCTTAAATCACTTAATAAAAGCAAGGCCTCCGGTCCAGATTGTATACCAGTCAGGTTCCTCATTGAGTGTGCTGAAAAAATAGTTGCATATTTAGCAATTATATACAACCGCTCGCTCACAGAAAGATCCTTACCTAAACACTGGAAAGTTGCTCAAGCCACGCCAATACCAAAAAAGGGAAGTAGGAGTAATCCGCTGAATTATAGGCCCGTATCACTAACGTCGATTTGCAGTAGGATTTTGGAACATTATGAAGTACCTCGAAGAAAACGATTTATTGACACATAGTGAGCACAGAACCAGAAAACATCGTTCTTGCGGAACACAACTAGCTCTTTATATTCATGAAGTAATGAATACTATCATCAGGGGATGTCAAATTGATCCCATAATTCTAGATTTCCAAAAGGCTTTCGAAACCGTTCCTCAAAAGCGTCTTGTAATCAAATTGCGTGCCAATCGAATATCATCTTAGTTGAGCGACTGGATTCGAGATTTCCTGCCAGGTAGGTCACACTTCGTAGGAATAGACGGAAAGTCATCGAGTAAAACAGAAGCAATATTCGGCGTTCCCCAAGGAAGTGTTATAGGCCCTATATTGTGTCTGATCTATATTAACGACATTGGCGACAATCTGAGTAGCTCTTTAGATCATTTGCAGATGATGGTGTCATTTCCCGTCTTGTAAAGTCATCAGAGGACCAAAACGAATTGCAAAACGATTTCGATAAAATATCTGTATGGTGCGAAAAGTGGCAGTTGACCCTGAATAAAGAAAAGTGTGAAGTTTTTCACATGAGTACTAAAAGAAATCAGCTAAATTTCGATTACGTGATAAGTCACAAAAATCTAAAGGCTGTAAATTCAACTAAATATTTAGGGACTACAATTACAAATAACCTAAATTGGATCGGTCACATAGATAATGTTGTGGGTAGAGCAAACCAACGAGTGCGATTCATTGCAGAACACTTATAACGTGCAACAGGTCTACTAAAGAGACTGCTTACACTAAGCTTGTCCACCTTATTCTGGAGTATTGCTGTTCAGTGTGGGATCTGCTTCAGGTGAGACTGACGGATGACATCGAATAAGTTCAAAGAAGGGCGGCTCGTTTTGTATAACAGAGAAATAGGGGAGATGGAGCCACAGACATTATACGTGAATTGGAGTGGCAATCATTAAAACAAAGGCGTTTTTCCTTGCTACGGGATGTTGTAATGAAACTTTAATCACCAGTTTTCTCCTCCGACTGCGAAAATATTCTTTTGGTACCCACCTACATAGGGAAAAATGATCATCACGACAAAATAATAGAAACCAGGGCTGACACATAAAAATGTAAGTGCTCGTTTCCCCGCACACCGTTAGAGAGTGGAACGGTAGAGAGACAGCTTGAAGGTGGTTCATTGAACCCTCTGCCAAGAACTTAATTGTGAATAGCAGAGTAATCACGAGGATGTAGATGTAGATACATCCGAGATCCCTGCAAACGGGTATGGTGGTGTGTAGAGGTCAGGGGTAGTCACATCAAGTGGCGCAGTGCGCTCAGCCCCCTTTTTGTGAGTTATTAATGGTCCTTGTGGTCACAGAAGTATCAGTTGCACGTCGGATCCATTATAATGGTGAATCCCCGGCTGTGAGTGCCCCTCTGACAATTTTCGGTGGCCAAGTTCCGTCATCTCTCTAGCTCGACCGCTATCTTCATGACGCTTCGTTCGCCCATGGCTCACGCACTCCTGCCAACATCGCGGAATAGTGGCGTCGCTCCTATTCAAATGTCGAGCGATTCGCCGATCACTACTAGCGGCTTCCTTGGGTCCAACAACACGCCCTCTCTCAAATTCAGACTTCTGCGTATGTTGTGACATAGTTACTGTCCATGTGAGTGCACGGAATGAAATTCGGAACAATTTTATGCCCTATTATCGACTTGTCCCCTGTTTACTATCTTCGTCAGCAAGGAAATTGCGCTACAGCGTCACACATTCGTTATCGGCAGCTAAAGTTTACAATTTTGCATTTACCGTCGGTGCCTGTTTGAACACCAATTTGTGACCAATTTGCGTCGCTCCTTCTTAGTGTATCCTTTTTTTCCGCTTGGAGTGTACTTAAAACGACCTTAGTCAACAGAGAAGAAGCTCTACAAAATTTGTCCACAACGTCCTGACCGAGTCTCCCTAGTTCTGGTTCGGCTGAAGCCGATGTAAGTCGGTCGGTTTCAGGCAATGAGTGTTACGTAATCAGCTGCTGCATACACTGGCAATGTAAGAGCACTGACTTGCATGCCGTAGCCATTACCTGGTGGCAGACCATGTGCTGGGTTTCGGTAGGTGGAATATGCTTCCTCCGCTCCCTGCATCCACTAAAATCTCATTCACGGCGTTGTGAACAAACTGTAGCTCCTTAAGCAAAAATTAAATAAAAACAAGCAAGAAAGCGCAAATGCAGTGAGATTTATTCAGTACATATTACATTCAACATAACAGACATATTTCTCAAAACAAATTCATTTTTATTTGAAAAAAGAAAGAATGGTCTTTGTAGTCCTGAACTGTTAGGAATGTCTTTAGCTTTTTTTTTTAATTCACAGTAGTTATGTTTTAAAATAATCACATAATATTTTTATGTAAAGACACTGGGACGTAAACATCACACTCTTTTCTGTTCACGCGATATTATTACCAGTACAAGTTCAGTAACAAATTTATTGACGTATTATTGGTGGTTACTTAAACTCTTTACTCAAGTTTAAACATTTTCCTTAAAATGGCACAAACATTTGTCACCAAAAGTAGTGGTATCTCAGCCGGGTATTTCAGGCTGTTTCTACTTGGGTTTTAAATTATACAGTCAAAAATACAACCCAAATGTGGAGTTAACATATTATCTCTAAGTAAAATTTACTTGCAATCTTGACATTTTTATTTTGTAAGCAATGAAAACAACAGTAGCATATAATGTGCCTCAGTGTTGTACAGCTGGGAGTAGCAGTATCGAGCACTGTTTAAGTTGCATTAAATGCTTCACGTAACCTTACTGTGGGGGACCCCCAAGCGGCCGTTATTGGTGGTGATGCATCCTGTAAAGAAATCTTACAGCTGTAGCGAGTAAGGTGCCCCTCTAAACTTGGTATCCCAAGCGACTGCTTGTGTCGCTTCTGCCTTAAACTGGCCCAGGTAACATTTATGGTCAATGGCACCTGTATCGTCTGGTATATTTTTAATAATGGTTTTGCAGCTCAATGGAAAGCAATAACCTAATTTTCTATTCTATTTAAAAAGCCTGCAGCACAGGAATATGACACTGTCGACGCAAATGTACACCGTGTCACAAGAAACAGGTTCCAGAACACTCTGTGAAATTTTTAATCCGACAACTAATACAATTTTATTTCTTTAATGCAATAATGTACAACCTAAAGTACGCCTTTGGTGGTATGTCTCACAGGAATACAAGTCTGTGAAAACAATTACCGTCACCCGGCTCTTACGTTTCTTTCATAGTGCTCCGAAGAAACTACAAAATCAGTGGCAAACATTTTTTGTTTGTCTAAAAATTTATTTATGAGGGGATGTTCGATTCTGTTGTTGAGCCTAATATCTTTGGAGTTGGTTTTCATATTAATGACACTCCATCGCGAAATGATTTGCTAGTATTTAGCTGTCCTTTTTCATATCTTCAATGGTGCTGGTTAGTTAACATTACAAGACTATTTTCTACATTATCACTAAATATTTTGCACACATTCTGAACATTCTATGTCTCAAAACGTCTGCACCAGAGAGCTTTCGCTAACAAACTACAAAAATAGCTTTGAAATTTTGAAAGAAGCAGAAGAAGGATAAATATGAGGTAATTCGTTGAAACTGGGGTATACAGAATCTATTCCTTCATAACTTTCGCTAAACAGACGAAGGTAATTACAAATGTGTTGTGGAGTTTCGGTATTACATGATGAATAATAATATCGAGTCATTGTGTCTCTACTTGAAGCAGAGTTACAAAAATAAGCATTTTTAACCATTCACGCCATTGTTATCAGTAATTATACTGACACTGTCAAATTAATTGTATGTAACCCGACAATGACACGTTTAATGACCTATTAACAGATCAACATCTGTTATGGTATTGAAATGAAATTTATGTGCAACTACTTCCTTGGCTGGTAAAGAACTCAGGACCACAATCACATGAGCTGATGCAGTTGGTGAACTATAACCTGAAGATGGATCAAAAATGTTACCCATTTTATAATAGACGTATGGTTTCATATTATCTGAAGTTAATGAGACAAGCCTTTCATGCTCTTAAAAAACACACATTATGTTCTTAAAGTATATGAAAGTATTCTAGAATTTTGTTCTACAATTGGACTTCAGTTTGAGGTAGAACATAACATTACACAGCATCTTTTAAAACATAATATCACTGTATTTTATGTTATGATGATATCGTACCTGCAAAGAAAACTTTCTCTCTCTCTCTCTCTCTCTCTCTATCTCTCTCCCTCTGCCTGTACCCGGTCTCTTACTCCCATAGGGTAGAAAGCTAGAAAACTCTTTACTACACTGGTAATATCGGTATTTATACAGTAGCTCCAAACCTCACTAGCTTTGCAGCGAAGTAATACATCCTTACGTAGTGTAAAAATATATGTATTTGTGTCCTAAACAACCTAACTGATATTAACGAAATTTGGAACACATATATTTACTGTGAGGAAAGAATCGCTCTAAGGTAAGAGCCATAATCCTATCAAAGGGGTGGCGGTAAATAGTCAGCGTAGCCCACGACACGTGAATACACTTATTTTCTTCATCCAGCATTTGAGAGTGAGGGCACTTAGTGACCGGCAACAAACTTTACAGATAATTTTAAACATTTACGAGACTTCTTCTCGCTGCCTACAGCCACAAAATGATAAAAGCGGAAAGGATTAATCGCTTACTGCATTTTCACTGTTAATGCAGTAACATTGCTATATGAAGCATGAAGATTTATTACTTCTTTGCTACTAAATGTATTTCAGATAGTATTCACATATATCACTGAGTGTATAACTAAAATTGTAACATTATACCTCACATAGTTCAGCAGATGCGACGTCATAAACACTGAGATGAGTGACAAACTGGCGCATGATGCACAAAGTTTAAATTTGTTACTTATTTGCTACTATATTCGTAACACGTTTGACAGATAGTAGCCTGATACGTCGCTAAATGTATCTACAAATATACACCATTGTATGACAAATGTTCAGGAGATACAACGTCACAGACGCTGAAATGCGTGAAAATGAATGTTAGTGCGAAATTCGCTACGGACACAGGTGAAATATGCGTACAAATACGTTAATATATGTTAATTATACGTGAAATTTATTTGTCATGTGCACACGTAGGCAAAGCCATGTGTTAAAAGCTAATGCTTAATCCTCGACTGATTTCAATCAAATTTGGTGCACATGTTAGTTACTATCGGGAAAGAAATTTATGTTGGGGTGAGAATCACCAGCGTCCTATTGGGATTATAATGAATTCTACTTTAATTGATGAAAGTATGTGAATGCAGCTTGCCGCTAACTTGGTGTAATGTTTTGTCTGTACAGAGGTGTATCTGTCGCCTTTATTACCCCTTCACTCTCACCCATAAATCGGTACAACACAGTTAGGGCCTCCTGTTTTATCTTTTGGGCTTATCCGTGATAAGACAGGCAAACAATTATGCTAATTGAGATTCTGAGTATTTTCTCGAGTTTCATTCGCTCTTTCTCTCTCTCTCTCTCTCTCTCTCTCTCTCTCTCTCTCTGTCCTTTATCTGTGTACAGTTTTAAATATATTATTTTATTTACGTGGAATCAGCCCAATAGAATCTCTGGTGGAGCCCTTCGTCTTAAAATTCAGCGGCTGGTTTGCTGGAAAAGATCTTTACATTTGTTATTATTGTTAAGCGCTGCATTCAGTTGGGAAAAGTCGATCGTTTGAACAATACGTTCATTTTACGACAGATTTAGAATTTCAGATGTGGACGAAGCCTTTTTGGACGATTTTATCAAAACTCGGAGACTGCAGGCTCTCTTCGTCACAGCTGAAACTTCCCCACTAATTACAGGGCCAAGACAATCATCAATGATTCAGACAGAGAACTCATTCGTCATTCACTCTAGAATAAAAGGGTCACAAACCTTATTTCTGAGGAAAATAGTATATTCAATCCATCTTCATTACATGTTCCGTTTTCTGTTGATTCCAAGTCTTACGTAATTTTCGTTTACCGTTTTTCTCTATCCACCAATAACACGCTAGTGGCACAAACTTTACTAGCTCGTTTTAGCGAGAAGAAGAGCAAATATCTCTTTCAGCAACACGACAATCTTCCGACAGATACTTCCGAAGCTGTACTCACTCTCTCTCTGTCTCTATAATAACCATGGAGAATACATCTATGTATCTCTGTTATTCCAAAGAATAATCTTACTAGAAAAATACCTTGGCGTCGACGAGCTGTCGGCGCATATATTACTAGAAATCTGATCAGATACTTTCTAAAAGTGAATAAATGTGGATGATTTGATTGACCATTATTAATTATTGCGTGGTAGAGGGTAAATTTCCGTGGGGAGATTACAGGATGTGGGTGATAATGTGGCGAGAGAAGGTGGAAGGAGTATACCGTAGTGAGGACTGTGGAAGTAGCACGTGGACAGAAAAAGGGGGAAGGAACAGACACCGAGAGATGAGTAGGAGGACAGAGAGAGGAGCAGGAGGAGATGAACAGAGAGGTTTGAGGGACAAAATGGATTGACAGAAGGGATAGGAGGAGATGGACTAATAGAAGACTCGAATAAATACTTACCGGGGCAAGAAAATATTTAATAAACGAAAGACGGTCAACAGCGAGAACAGCAAGGGAGATTCCTGTACTTCGAAACAATTTTCAGACTTTGGCCTCTAAACAGACCTGTGTAAAACTTTAATATATTTTATTACTTCATTTGGAAGTGACAGCATTCACTTTTTGTGTTTTGTACTGTTTTTTCTGAAATTACAGTAATTATTTCGAAAAAGTAACGATTTTACGAATATGAAAAGTTGTTAGAAGGAGCAAATTGATCATGTACCTAGGGACTAATATTTCGTTCAATTTTCAAAGCGCTGCTATCGAGAAAATCTTGTAAGCACCTTATTTATCAGTCTATGGATTACATCACCACTCTCCCACAAATCAATAATCAGTAAGTGAAATGGAATTAGTAAAAACTGTTTTCAAACACCAGCTATAAGTTAAAATATTTTGAAATAGAACCTACTGGCAAACTTCCATTTTCAAGATAGAGACAACTGCTAAGACGTTAAAGAGACTGAGATAATTTGTAAATGTAATGTGTTGCGTTATAGAAGACCTTCTTCTGTTTCAATGTGCCTGACCGAGAAATCATGCATTAACGTTATGTAACTGTTTTGAAAAATTCCTAGAATTTTACTTACCAAAAAGCGCTGCAACTAAAAAACAAACAATATCCCCTAATAACTTTAATATATTATAGAGAACTTATATACATACATAATTACTAATAATTATAAACACTGCACAAACTACAGTATAATGTCCCATCTACATCTACATCTATATGGATACTCTGCAAATCACATTTATGTGCCTGGCAGATTGTTCATCGCACCACCTTCACAATTCTCTATTATTCCAATCTCGTATAGCGTGCGGAAAGAACGAACACCTATTTCTTTCCGTACGAGCTCTGATTTCCCTTATTTCAACGTGGTGATGGTTTCTCCCAGTATAGGTCGGTGTCAACAAAATATTTTCGCGTTCGGAGGAGAAAGTTGGTGATACGAATTTCGTGAGAAGATTCCGTCGCAACGAAAAACGCCTTTCTTCTAATGAAGTTCAGGCCAAATCCTGTATGATTTCTGTGACACTCTCTCCCATATTTCGCGATAATACAAAAAGTGCTGCCCTTCTTTGAACTTTTTCTATGTACTACGTCATACCTATCAGGTAAGGATCCCATACCGTGAAGCAGTATTCTAAAAGCGGACGGACAAGAGTAGTGTAGGCAGTCTTCTTAGTAGGTCTGTTACATTTTCTAAGTGTCCTACCAATACAACGCAGTCTTTGGTTAGCCTTCACCACAAAATTTTCTGTATGTTCCTTCCAATTTAAGTTGTTTGTAATCGTAATTCCTAGGTATGTAATTGAATTTACGGCCTTTATATTTGACTGATTTATCGTGTAACCGAAGCTTTACGGAATCCTTTTAGCACTCATGTGAATGATCTCACACTTTTCGTTATTTAAGGTCAACTGCCAATTTTCACACCATTTAGACATCTTTCCTAAATCATTTTTAATTTTTTTTATCTTCTGATGACTTTATTGGTCGATAAACGACAGAGTCATCTGCAGACAACCTAAGAAGGCTGCTCAGATTGTCTGCCAAATCGTATATATAGATAAGGAACAGCAAAGGGCCTATAACACTACCTTGAGGAACGCCAGAAACCACTTCTGTTTTACTCGATGACTTTCCTTCAATTACTATGGACTATGACCTCTCTGAAAGGAAGTCACCAATCCAGTCATAACTGAGACGACATTCCATAAGCACGCAATTTCACTATAAGCCGCTTGTGTGGTACAGTGTCAAAAGCCTTCCGGAAACCCCGAAATGCGGAATCGATATGGAATTCCTTGTCAATAGCATTCAATACTTCATGCGAATAAAGAGCTAGTTGTGTTTTACAAGAACGATGTTTTCTAAACTCATGTTGACTGTGTGACAATAGACCGTCTTCTTCGAGGTAATTCATAACGTTCGAACACAATATATGTTCAAGAATTCTGTTGCATATCGATGTTAATGATATGGGCCAGTAATTTAGTGGATTACTCCTACTACCTTTCTTGAATATTGGTGTGACCTGTGTAACTTTCCAGTCTCTGCGTACGAATCTTTCGTCGAGCGGACGGTTGTATCTGATTGTCCAGTATGGAGCTAATGCATCAGCATACCCTGAATGGAGTCTGGACCAGAAGACTTCCTTTTATTAAGTGATTTGCTTCACTACTCCGAGGATATTTACTTCTATGTTACTCATTATGGCAGCTGTTCTTGAATCGAATTCTGGAATATTTACTTGGTCTTCTCTTGTGGAAGCATTTAGGAAGGCTGTGTTTAGTAACTCTGGTTTGGCAGCACTGTCTTCGATAGTATCTCCATTGCTATCGCGCAAAGAAGGCATTGATTGTTTCTTGCCGCTAACATACTTCGCATACGACCAGAATATCTTTGGATTTTCTGCTAGGTTTCGAGACAAAGTTTCGTTGTGGAAACTGTTATAAGCATCTCTCATTGAAGTTCGCGGTAAATTTCGAGCTTCTCTAAAAGATCGCCAAACTTGGAGATTTTTCGTCTGTTTAAATATGGCATGTTTGTTTCATTGTTTCTGCAACAGTGTTCTGACCCGTTTTGTGTACCAAGGAGGATCAGCTCCGTCGTTTGTTAATTTATTTGCTACAAATCTCTCAACTGCTGCCGATACTATTTCTCTGAATTCAAGCCTCATCCGGTCTACACTTACATCATTAATTTGGAAGGAGTGGAGATTGTCTCTCAGGAAGGCGTCAAGTGAATTTTTATCTGCTTTTTTGGATAGGTATATTCTTCGTTTATTTTTGGAAGATTTGGGGGTTAAAATATTCAGTCTCTCTACGACAACCCGGTGTTCACTAATCCTTTTATCCGTTTTGATGCTTGTTATTAACTCAGAATTATTTGTTGCTAAGACGTCAAGTGTATTTTCACAACTGTTTATCATTTGCGTAGGCTCATGATCTAACTGCTCCAAACAATTTTCAGAGAAAGTGTTTAGCACAGTTTCGGATGATGTTTTATTCCTACCTCCGGAATAAAACATGTATTTTCGCCAACATATCGAGGGTAAATTAAAAAGTCAACACCAGCTATAATCGTATGAGTTGGGTACCTGTTTGAAATCAAATTTAAGTTTTCTTTGAACCTTTCAGCAACTGTATCATCTGAATTGGGAGGTCGGTCAAAGGATCCAATTAATATTTTATTCCGGTTTCCAACAATGACCTCAGCCCATACTAACTGACAGGATCTATCTACTTCAATTTCGCGATAAGACGAACTACTTCTAACAGCAACAAACACACCACCGCCAATCGCATTTAGCGTATCCTTTCGGAACACCGTTAGGTTCTTCGCAGAAATTTCGGGTGACCTTATCACCGGCTTTAGCCAGTTTTCAGTGCCTATAACGATTTGAGCATCAGTGCTTTCTATTAGCGCTTGGAGCTCTGGTACTTTCCCAATGCTGCTACGATTATTTACAACTGTTGTACCAATGATCCTTTTATCTACGTTCTTCCTGTGTTCAGTCTGCACCCTTTGTCGCTGAAGCCCTTTTTGTGTTTTCCCGAGGCCCTGTGACCTAAAAAACTTCTCAGTCCACGCCACACAGCCCCAGATGCCCGTGTAGCCGCCTTCTGTGTTTAGTGGACACCTAACCTATTCAGTGGAACCCGAAAGCCAACCATACTTTTGCGCAAGTCGAGGAAACTGCAGCCTACACGTCGCAGAACGGTGTCAGGCTGTGATTCAGACCCTGCACTCGGCTGTGTACCACAGATCCGCAATCTGTCTTGTCGACTATGTTGCAAATGGTCAGCTCTGCTTTCAAGCAACCCAGCCAGCCTTTACCGCTTCTGTTAGCCTCTCGAAACCAGAGAAAATCTCTTGTGATCCAATGTGACACACATCGTCGGTACCGACGTGAGCAACCACTTGCAATTGGCTGCACCGTGTGCTCTTCATGGCACATCTGGAAAGACTCCATCCGGGATGCACACTGAGTGCACATTGGTTTTCTTTCTCTTCTTGGCAGCTGTTTCCCTAAGAGGCCCCATAACGCGCCTAACGTTGAAGCTCCCAACTATCAATAATCCCACCCTCTGTGATTGTCCGGATCTTGCTGGCTGCCTGAGAGGTTTCCTCTGAAACAGGACAGGCGACGCCATCTGGCTCAGCGTCTGCGTCAGCCACAGACAGCACCTGGAACGTGTTCCACAGAAAAACCGTAGAGGCCTTACGTGCGGCGGCCTGGAAAGCCTTTCAGCGCCTGCAACACCCGGGGGCCTCCTCCCACTCGACCACAGGTGAAGGATCAACCTCAGTGCGAGCAGTAACTGGGCTGTCCACCGGTGAGGACTGATCGGAGGACACGGCCGCGCTGGACGTCCGTTGGATCCCCACGGCCGGCCCACAACAGTGGTGCCCATCCACTGCAGCCTCGAGCTATGTAACCGAAGCTTTCACAGCCTGAAGCTGAGAACGAAGTGTCACCAGCTCCGCTGGCATCCGCACACAACAATCGAGTCCCTGTCCATTCTGAAGACCGTGGAAAACTAAACTACGCAGGTAAACGGACTACCGGCACGTGCTGCCCAACTCTACTGCAGACCCTGACGAAAAAGTAGGAAGTGTATCTAATAAATTAGATTAACGCGCAGAGATACAAAAACCTAACTACTGAAGCACTCAGGTGAAAGTAAATAATTCGTCCCTGATTAGGAACTTGTAATATGTTACAAAATCGATACGGCGCAAACGAATACGTGGGAACTGTGGCTATTAGATATTAAATAAACACGCAGAAACACAAGAAACTAAACTATTAAAGCACACAGATGATATCATAAAATTCACTCCTGGTTAGGAACTCGTAAAACGCACAAAATCGGTAACATCCCCGTTGCTGTTGCGTCGCGGCCATGTACTGCTGCTCCGGCCGCGGTGGTCTTGCGGTTCTAGGCGCTGCAGTCCGGAACCGCGGGACTGCTACGGTCGCAGGTTCGAATCCTGCCTCGGGCATGAATGTGTGTGATGTCCTTAGGTTAGTTAGGTTTAAGTATTTCTAAGTTCTAGGGGACTGATGACCTAAGATGTTAAGTCCGATAGTGCTCAGAGCCATTTGAACCAGGTACTGCTGCCTGCCTCACAACGACGAAAGTAGTAGAGAAAGCCAGAAACTGTTAATGACGGTTTCTAGTGCGTATTATTTAAGCTGACTGAAACTCAAACCAGAAATCACCATGTCTTCTTATGTACAATATCCACCAGGTACAATATTTTTCCCTGTTTATTACAGAGAGAATGTAAAGACAAAAAATAAAAGGAGATTTAGACTACAGCAGTGATTCAGAATCGGGAACAGTACAAAAGTGATCCATAGTAGATCTACACCAGTAAGTTCAAGGGAAATGAAAAAATACATTTTCTACAGCAAGGACACACCACACATATTTCATACGGCCTGAAATAGAACATTCCATTTTTCAGACGGCAGAAACGGCGCAGACAAATTCGAAATTGAAACAGCTGACGATGCTCCCACACGCCAGAGCCCCGCTGTCCCCTACCGTCGGCTCGCTTCGCTACCCGCTGACGCTTCCCGCTCGCCATTTGCGGGCGCCCAGCAGGCTTTGCGCCCCGACAGCCGGCGTCGCCTGCGGACGTCCGTGAGCGATGCCGCGGCCGGCCCTTCCGTTCTGTCGCGCCGCAACCGGACGAGCGGCCGCCGTGGTGGGTCCTTCTGTCGGTCTCAGATCGACCCGACACCATTGCGCGTGTCTGCTATTTCTGTCTCACTGTGCGAGGAAAACGGTCTGCGACCAAGGCACTGAAAACGAGAAGTATCTTTGCTAATTGCTCGAGAAAACCAAATGATTTGACTTATTATATGCAGAATATAAGAGACTGTATAAAAACTATGTAACTGCTTCATCAGAATGTGTATTTCTAATCTATGCAGGACAATACAAAGAACCGTTGTTACCATTCTTCGCGGCTCTTGAGCGGAAAAAGAAGATATTACATTGCACGTACTTTATGCGAGTACATATAATTCCTGCTGCGTAGGATCTCAGGGTATATGCTTTTCGCAAGGGTTGTCAACTATATACTCTATTAAACTAGCTGAGTACCCGACGTTGCCTGGGTATATGTTCATCCCATTCTTCTATTAGTCCATTTCTTCCTTCCTCATCTGTCTGTCCATCTCCTCCATCCTCCTTCCCTCTAAATACAGCTCCTCTCCTTGTCCATCTCATCCTGCCTCTCTCTCTGGCAGGCTCTTCCCATGCATCTCTATGTCCATCTGTTCATCCCCCGTTCCTCTGCCGATCTACTCCTCTACCCTGTCCATCTCTTCCCGTAGCCACTGTGAATCTACTCTTTCCCCCTCTATCCATCTGCTTCTTAATTGCATTTCCTCCACCCACCTCTTTCTGTCCATCTTCTCCTCTCCCTCTCTCTGTCTAAGTCCTCCTGACCCCTTTTTCTGCATATTTTCTCTTCTCCCCTCTCACTATTCATCTCTTACTCCTCCCCTACTGTCAATCTCATCCTCTTTGCTTTCCCTATCCATACCCTCCTACTGCTGTCTCTGACCATTTCCTTATCTCTGTCCATTTCCTCTTCAACCTTCTATCAGCCCACCTCTTCGTCATCCCTTTATCTGACTGTTTCTTTCCCCCTTTACGCCCATCCCCTCCTTCCCCCCTATCTGGGTCCATCTCCTCCTTTCCCCTCGCTATCTCTCCAAATCCTCCTCCCCATCCTCTCTCAACTTTACCACACTACCCCAGTAGGAGGCTGGTGGTTCTTACCCCAACATAGATTTATTTCCAGGTTGGAGGTAATATGTGTACCTAATTTGACTGAAATCGTTCGAGGAGTTTAGGATCAGCTTTTCTCCCATGGCCTTGCCGCGTACAAAAATGTCACATATATTTCATATATATTTAACGTATTATACGCATATTTGTACACGTATTTCGCCTGCATCTTCAGCGAATTTCGCCCCGGAGTTTCGTTTTAGGCACGACAGTGTTTATGACATTGTATACCCTGAACTAAGTTCCGTACAGTGATGTATTTTTCTAGGTACATTCAGCGGGATATGTGGGTACTGTCTGCGAAGAGAATTTGTATTAAGGAAGCAAGAAACTTATACGTCATGCACAATACGGCAGTTTTCCATATATCTCAGTTTTTGGCGTCGTATTTCCAGAACAATGCGTCGTATGACGACATTATTTTGCTGTGTACTTTCAGTAGCACACGTGAATACTGACTACAAAATGTTTCGCGAACACAGTAAGTGGTGAAGAACTAACAAATTAAATGTCATGCTTCATGCGACAGTTTTACTTCATGAACAGAGAAAAACTAGTAATCGATGACTTTTTTTTGTTTTCATCGTTCTGTGGCTGTTGCCAGCGACAAGAAGTTTCATGAAGGTTTCCAATTAGGTATAATGTTTTGGCAAGTCACAAAGTGCTCTCATTCTTAAATAGTGGATGGTAAATGTAACGTTATATGTGAACCAAGTCGGGTTGAAATCGGACAGTGAGTTAGGACAAGACTTGGACCACAAATATATACATATACACGTTCATTTATGTTTATAACATGTGAGGACTGTGGCCTATTATCTATCTCTTACAACAAGTGCATCGTTTCGTACTCTCCTCTATGAACCCATACTGGTGTCCAAAATTAAAGCAACAAGCAGCTGTTTCCATGTCCTGTGCCTAATTCACGATATAATCATACAAACTGTCAACAGAGGTCACTTCGATCTGTTTTTCACGGAATATGGCATTCCGGTCAACAGACAACCATGCCAACGATAACGTCAGGGCATCTATCAAAGAGGGTAGTGTTTGCTGGGCAGTCCCACATCCGCAATAGTTGTGTGTATAGTCACAGACGGTGCAGTATGACACAGAGAAGGCGTGTACTAGACATTCTGCAGTGGAAGGTCGTAGAAGGAATGGAAACCCGACAGTCGTAAACTTTTATGGCCTGATGGCTTAATGTGAATCATTTTGTTGTTTCTCGTGTGTGGCGAAATTTTGTAGAGACCGAAGCTGTATACCGAAGACGTGTAACATCACAAAGATAAGACCGTTTTTAGCCGTAAGACTACGATGGTACCGCCTTAATACTGCAAAGCGAGTATCAACTGACTGCAGTATCCTCTGTAAGTTTGTATCGAGGCAAATGGTGTACAGTAGGCTTCGGCAAAGTGGCCTTTATTGTCGGAGACCTGCTGTATGTGTACCTCTCACGCGTCTTCACAGAAGGGCACGTCTAGAGTGGAGTCGTCATTATTCCTCCAGGACGGTCGAACATTGGGCCAATGTTCTTCTCACAGATGAGTTCCGATTACTTCTGGAGAGTGAGTGTCGACGGATTCACATCTGAAGGAAGAAGTTCCCGGAACCCAAACAATGTGGAAAGAGACCGATGTGCAGGGGGATCCATAATGACGTGGGCAGGGATTATGTTGAAAGCTTGAACACCTCTTCGTGAAATTGTACAGGTGAATCGGAAAGATTTAACTGCTGTCAAGTATTGCGAAGAGATCTTCAGATCTCATATGCGGTTGCCACGAGGTGCTGTGGGCTCAGATTTCATACGGATGGACGATAATATTCGACCTCATAGAGCACGGGTGCTTGATGTTTTTTTCTTGAAAGCGGAAGATGCTGAACGTATGGCGCGGCTTACTCGCCCTTCTAATTTGAATCCGATAGAGCATGTCTGAGGTATACTAGGGAGACGGGTTCTATCACGTTATATTCACCAATCATTCTCTAAGACTTGCGAGCAGTTCTGGAAGAAGAATGGGCGTTATTGCCCCAACATGAGATTGATGATATAATTCACAGTATGTCTCGTCGTTGTCAAGCCTGTATTGCTGCCACAGGTCATCACAGCCTACACTGAGCACGTTACCATCTATCAAAATTTGTGTACAAATCAGTTAAGTTGGAGAAAAACGAAAAACGTTTGTCTGCCGTTATTACTGTTCCAGTTGCTTATAATCTGTATTCTTTAATTTGTTTCTACTTTATTATCACATGTTTATTCTGTTTTTTCGTGCCGGTCTGTGTGGCCGAGCGGTTTTAGGCACTTCAGTCTGGAACCGCGCGACCGCTACGGTCGCAGGTTCCTATCCTGCTTCGGGCATGGGTGTGTGTGATGTCCTTAGGTTAGTTAGGTTTAAGTAGTTCTGAGTTCTAGGTGACTAATGACCTCAGATGTTAAGTCTCATAGTGCTCAGAGCCATTTCTGAAACATTTGTTTTGTCGCAAAATAAACGGAGCCTTGCAAAATTTCCTATTGTTGCTCTAATTTTGGACACCAATGTACATGACGCAGTCCAAGCGTCAGCCATAAAACACTGCCTCACAAAAAGGTACAGCATACATATGGCTTGGCCGGATCGCGGCGTACCGTTGTACACGTGGCTATGTAAATGAGTTGTAGTTCTCCGTGACGGGAAGGACGGCCACCAGAGTGTTTTAGCGTTGTATGTGTTTAGTGTTGTTATCAGGTCTGGTAGGATATAAACTGTCCAGTCACAGTACTGTGTCCCTGTCATAAGCCTGAAGAGCCTCATTTTGCAGCAAGAAGAGAGTCGATGTAGTCCTGGAAGGAACCAACAGGGATGTGGAGCCCTGCAGACTCCAGTACCGGGACGAACTGCTCTAAGATTCTTGCTTGAGGCTCTATGGTACGAATGTCACGATCGAAGTGTTCGTATGGATTCTTGATTGAGTGTTGTAGCCAGGTGAGAATGGTAAACTCATCATCGTGCACTTCGAACCACGTATGTACTCTGCAAGCTGTGTGATACGTTGCGTTGTCCTGCTGGTAGTTGTCATTGTACTAAGGAAAAATAAAATGCATGTAAGGGTATACATTGTCCCCAAGGATAGACGCATACTTGTGGTGATCCATTGTGTCTTCCAGGACACTGAAACATCCCCCTTCCATCGGTTGTTGCAGAGAGTTTGCTTTCACATGTTTCACGTCGTACACGCCCACAGCCATATGATGTAGTAAAAAATTTGACTCCTCAGAAAGGGCATCTGTCGGCACTCAGTTGCAGTATGGGTGTGAAAATTGCAGCCTCCGTCGTCGATGAACAGTGGCCACCGTGGGTGCGTGAGCCAAGCGCCAGCTGCAGCGCAGTTGCACGTTATTCGCCGTACACATCTCCACCGCTGTGGTGCACCACACTTTCCATAGTCCTCTATTGGGTAGGGGAATTTTGCTGTAGAGTAAGCACGTTTCAGCGAAAGTCGATTTCAAAGCTGCGACTAGCTGCTACAGAATACTCGTATCTAATTTAGACAACTGTACCAGTGTATGTCATATGATCCAAATCACTGTGACCAAGTAACCAACACGATAACAAGTCCAACAGCGTACATAATATCCAAAATATGACAACAGGCTACGTCAAAGGAACGCTACAACACAAAATATTATGGATCCATGAAGGTAGTCAAAGTAAAAACTAAAAGCATATGCAGGAAAAATTTAATAGAGGCTGTAAGCATATTTATTTACAGTCATGGATGTTCTCTTAAATAATACAAAATAGGGGCACAAATTATCAGATGTACGGAAGTATAGCTTACATCAGTAGAATACTACTTCAGAAAACATCATGCTCCCATCAAGGTAGTCATAAATGTGAAATAAAAACTCGTAAGTAGTCACGATCTAAAAGATGCTATGAATACAGTTGTAGGCTGTACTTTTCTTGCGAACATAAATTTCTGTAACTTACAGTGTACGAAGCAGAAATGATTTACGTTCGTTGTGAAGAGCTTTCAAGTTATTCGTAACAGATCCTTCTGAGTTGTTATAATGGTTCAAATGGCTCTGAGCACTATGGGACGTAACATCTGTGGTCCTCACACCTAAGGACATCACACACATCCATACCCGAGGCAGGATTCGAACCTGCGACCGTAGCAGTCGCGCGGTTCCGGACAGTTGTTATAATGTGTCTGGTATTGGGCAAATATCGATTTATTACGAGACGTATCTGAAGTGAGTTCATTGTAAAGAATAGTGAAGTTTCGACCTGTTTGGCCACTGTACTGTTGTCGCAGTCTTCACACAATAATTAATAAACGTACGAATTAACATAGACATTATTACAATTATCAGTAGTACGTTTCAACTTATTCTACAAAAGATTATTAGTAGTAAAGGATACTATCGAATCAGTATTCTTGAACAGTTTAGTAATGTTGTCAGATCCTCGTCATATTGTTGCCACTTACGAAATAAATAATCAACTACATTTGGGTTGGAAGAGTTACCTTTGGTAGTTTGCTTTCAGATGTTTGGTTCTGTTTGGATTGCACCTGGTTCCAGAGGGAATCCAAGTATATTGTGGATCACAGATTTGTAAAAGACTTTTTTGTGTTTGGAAGTACGATATGAAGCTGCATTAAGCAGTTGTGTCTTAAAAAAAATGTATTCACCTTGATTTACCAAACTTGTCGGTATACTTGATCTGATACAGGTATCATTTCATCCCCATCTCCGACGCGCAAGTCGCCTAATGTAGCGTCGAATGTCACAAGTACTTGCCCTCGGCTGCTGAACTTCCCCTAATGGGGGATTCCCGGCCCACAATGCCGTACGCTCATTCCCATTTACGTGGATGTCTGGGTTTTGAAATATATGATAGAGCTCATGGAGATGAGCTGGCAGGCACTAGACATTTGCGTGTGCAATATGAAGCTTAATCAACATCTTCTAAAAAAAAGAAAGCATTTACACCAATCTGTGACGTCACTGTACGTATTTCGAGCCGTTCGCAGAGCAGTCCGTTCGGTAAAGGGACCCGGAAGTCTAATATTTGTTAAGAAATTGGTTTGAACTCGCTGATGCCTCATGCAACGACAACTTTTCCTCTGTGAAACGACATAATTGTTTCATTTACAAGTTATTTTTGATTTCTCTTAAATGGTTTCAAAGCCAAAGCATGTAATACGTTAATTTACATAACCATCTGCTTATTATTAACCTTTATTATTATTATTAATCTTTAGCTTACAGCAATTTTAGAGAAAGTTTTCTCTGGATGTGTTTTACTTTTATTTAAAAATTTACTTGTACTGTTTTTCACATCGTAGGTTCACTGCAATTTAAAATACGTTTGCACCAGAGGCGTTTCGCATATATAATAAATTACGTTCTGTGGTTATTAGTGTCTATTCCTCTCTTTCTTCCTTAGTTTTAGCGGACGTTGTAGACGGAGAAAAACATGTTTACGCAGGTGGTGAATGGGGAACAGGTGAAACCACAGTTCGATTTTTATGACAACAACGTCTGTGAAGTTTAAAAATGTGAAATCCAGTTAAAAAATGTCACAAAAGAAATAGCGTGTTTCTAAAAGACTATACATCACGAAAGGCAAATGTTCAACCATGTTTTTGTCGACCTATACCTCCGTTAACAATGTTGGAAAAAGCAGCGGGCTTCAAAACATGTATACAAGAGGAAGACACACCAGTGAATAGAGCAGATGCTTTGTAAATATGTGTGAAACGCGTCTGGTGAAAACTCCTTTTCGATTGCAGCAAGCGTAAGACACGCTAAAAGTAATAATTGCAAATGACTGAATGATTATTTCTCACATCACGTATAGCCCATCTGCTTACATGTCCCACTTGTTCAAGATGAGGATTTTCGTTGTTACCAGAAAGTTGCAACAGGCCTACTTTATAAATCTTGTGGAATTCACTTTGGCTGTAAGCTAACCATTTCAGTTAACACTTTCATATGTTATCATGCATCAAATTCTGTATTATCAGTAAAACTTTCATTGCTCCAGCTGACATAGCTAGGAAGAGAATGTTTTCTTCCACTTAATGCTCACATTTTGAAAAATAAAAGAAATAAAGTGTTGACCTATATGCTAAATTTAACTGTAATGTATATTTTACTCACATGTAATATCTGAAGCAGACAACTTTCATTCAATAATTTCAACATTTTTGAAACACCTTTCACACTAGGGCCAACGGCCTTGCCGCAGTGGTATTACCGGTTCGCCTAAGGTCACCGAAGTTCAGCGCTGTCGGGCTGTTCTCGAACCCGGTCTGCCGAGCACAGATGGCACGCAGGGTACACTCAGCCCTTGTGAGGCAAATTGAGGAGCTACGTGATTGAGAAGTAGCGGCTCCCGTCCAGGAAACTGACATACGGCCGGGAGAGCATTGTGCTGACAACATGTCCTTCCATATCCGCATGCGGTGACACCTATGGACTGGGGATGACACGGCGGCCGGTCGGTACCACTGAGTCCGCCAGGGTCTATGGAAGGAGTTTACGTCTACGTTTCATACTACGGGTGGACAATGAATCATGTATTTGTTACAAATCAATGATTGAGAAGTTGCAGTTTTCACAATAAAATCCTTTAAAGCATCTGGCTACGATTTCAGTCATAACTATGTCTATCGTATCAACCAGAAGTAACGTTTAGCTTAGAATATTCAACGCCATGTGCCATTTGTTGACATGCGTTCGTTCGTATCTCATTCGATGAACTTCGTGTCTCACACTATGAATGCACACCCTGCCTATGGTTGAAGAAATAATGTAAGAGTCTAATTTGTTCTGAGAAAAGCTTCACACTTGATGTTTTTCTTGGCAGCAGCAGTAATATCTTTGGCTAGAGCGTAACGTGGGATATTGGACAGCGGTCTCCACCCGCCCCCCCCCCCCCTCCGCCCCTTATCGGCACCGGAAAATTTGGTTGTTTAGTGTAGGTCTATGTTAGGTGGGAATAAGGTAAAGGTAATTCGGTTGTGACTTGGTGAGGCCACAGAATTTGAATGCGATACAAAGGTAATAGATTTACCCGTAACTTAGCCTAATATTTATGGTTCAAATGGCTCTGAGCACTATGGGACTTAACTTCTAAGGTCATCAGTCCCCTAGAACTTAGAACTACTTAAACCTAAGTTACCTAAGGACATCACACACGTCCATGCCTGAGGCAGGATTCGAACCTGCGACCGTAGCGGTCGCGCGGTTCCAGACTGTAGTGCCTAGAACCGCTCGGCCACCACTGCCGGTGCTAATATTTATGTTTGCACTAAATTTAAGCATACTTTTCACCATAAAAACTGAAAGTGCTAGCTATCCAGACAAAGAGAATCAAGTCTGTCTTCCTCTACGAATAAAGCCAAAGTGATGTTTACTACAATAATGCCATCTACAGATTGTAAAAGTCGGCTACTGATGTGTTCAGGCAGAAATTGTGTACCATCTCAGGGCAATTTTGAGAAAAACATCGACTGGTGTGTGAGAAACCCCAGTACCCTGCCGAAGGGTTAACAAAATGATGGTGAGAAAACTAATACTTACCCACATATTGCATCTCACTTGGACTGTTAGTCATTTAAGCGAAATGTAAAAATATCCAACTCCTGAAAACAAGCTCAGGAAAGAGTGGGGAAAAACAGACCTTTTAACTTTATATCTAACGAAAATTGACGTATACTAAAAATATATTGTTAAATGAGTTTATTAATATTATGTGAACATTAAAGATGTATGATATTCGTTTATAGTGCGTTAATGGCTAACGATTTTATTTTTGTGAATTTTTTTCTGATGTAGACGAAACGCCAGTTTTGCCCCATAGCTGGGGCGAAACAGACAACCATAAGGTTTAATTTTAAAAAAATTTATTCCAAAAATAGCAAAATGTTGTACTATACAAATGCATTTTTTAAAAGTAAAGAGTCATTTATCAGCATATGCAGTTAGATTCAAGTTTTAAGGACAACTGCTGCACATTCTTCTTCTCAGTTTGTACGTGCTTCGTGGGCTCATACTTTACAGTTCAGGCACTGAATCCATTCCCCCCCCCCCCCCCCCCTATTCTTTGAGCTAGAACGTGATTCAATGCAGAATACGCAAGCCTCTTCATCTTCATCATAACCAACATTATTTTTCATTTTCTTTTGCTTTACATTGCTGTTTCCACATTTGGTTTGGAACTTAGACTGAAAAGAAAGCTCGCTCTTTGGACACCTTTTATTATTAGTGTCTTTGTCCTATGTTCCATTGTTTTTAGTTTTCAATCTTTCCTCTTCAATTTGTTTTTCTTCTCCCCTGCCTCCATTTCCGATTTTTTCCATTTTTCTTGTAAACTCTCTCCTTTTCTTGTGCGGGTACATCAGTAATTCAGGTGATATTAGAAATTCACTTGTTTCCAATGATAATGTTTGTATCTCTACTGGATTTGGCCTCAACGACATATGTGGTGAAGTTTCTGCTCCCAAAACGGAAGGCCTGCTCCCTTATTCCTTTTGTGCTTCGGAAACTGAGGGCTGGAAACACGTAACATCAGGTATTATGGACGTACAAGGCTGAGGATGCTTGTCACCAGGTCTTCTAGAATTTAGACTCAGGAGGGTTGCAGAACCCTGAGACTATACAGCTACAGTAGTTAACTTCTGATATTGTGCAGTATCTCATTCTTCTGGTGCAGTAGTACTTTCAGATGGAGCATACAAGAAATCAGCGAACATGTTATATTTTAGCAGGTCGCGAAACGTAACTGCTTCTTTCAAGGAAAGCACTAACAATAAGCAAGAAACCTTTCAACACGCCGGCCGTTGTGGCCGAGCGGTTCTAGGCGCTTCAGTCCGGAACCGCGCGACTCCTACGGTCGCAGGTTCGAATCCTGCCCCGGGCATGGATATGTTTGATGTCCTTAGGTTAGTTAGGTTTAAGTAGTTCTAAGTTCTAGGGGACTGATGACCTCAGATGTTAAGTCCCATAGTTCTCAGAGCCATTTGAACCATTTGAACATTTCAATACAATTTCTAACATGACAAAGGCAATGGTGGTTGTTGACTTTTGGGCTTTTTGTAGAGAATCCACGTGACTAATTTACCGAGAACAGATTGTAGAAAAATACAGCCACTTCTCTCTCTCGTTTGTTTACCAGGGAACCACTTTCCTGTGTAGAAATACTACGTCTCTCTTTCTTTGTCACATAGAAAATCGATAAATGGATGCTACATAAAGTGAATGTAGGGCAGTTTTATAAACTGTATCAATAAGCGCTAAAGAAGTGGCGAATCGAGGCAGAGTTTACACTTGATCAGGCTTTGAACTTCTCCGGACAGAAGGGCCCGTGACAGGGCATAAGACGACCGCAAGGTCTGAGATGGTCTGACAGAGCCCCCTGCAATAAAATAGGAGCGCCAAGTTCGTGGCTCGCAGCCTGTTACCGAGAACGAGGACCTGGAGACAGAATGACTTCCAGGATAAGGAATCCCCCTCCGTGTGCCAAGGGTCGGCTAACAAGAGAGCGGAGGGGCGCCGGTCTACGGCCGCTCCCTGCTCAAGGCCCCCGAAAAGCAGGTGTACCAGCAATCGAAAGAGTGCCGATTCACAATGTAACTCACTCAGACAGCTGCAGTAAGACTGAAAAACATCATCGTTGTAAAGAATTCATTTGAAATTTGTTTGTCGATTTCCTTATAAACCTTCAAGGAAGACCACTGTGTATAAATCCATTAGTTGTGGCAATAAATACGACCAAAATGTAAAAACGTTTAAAATAACTGAGGTAACTGCTGTAGCATAAAGGCGTATTTCGAAAGATTGGAAACCGTTCGCATTATTGTGAGTAATACGTCGATGAGTAGTTGTATGTGATAGGCACCCCTACACAGTAGCGGCTGCATCCGTTTTTCGCTCCGATGACGGAGGCGAAGTGCCGTGACGTACTATCCACGGGAAACCGAAGGAGAGCCACTCCCATCTGTTGACAAACTTTTAGCCGCCTGGGTTAGCCGCGTTGTCTGAGGCGCCTTGTCACGGTTCGTGCGGCTCCCCTAGTCAGAGGTTCGAATCCTCCCTCGGGCATGGGTGTGTGTGTTGTCCATAGCGTAAGTCAGTTTGAGTTAGATTAAGTAGTGTGTAGGCTTAGAGACCCATTACCTCTGCAGTTTGGTCCCGTAAGACCTTACATTACCACAACACCAAAAAACTTTTCATCCTTTTGGACCACAGTCATTCAATAATATTTCGACCATTTGGGCCGGCCGAATTGGCCGTGCGGTTAAAGGCGCTGCAGTCTGGAACCGCAAGACCGCTACGGTCGCAGGTTCGAATCCTGCCTCGGGCATGGATGTTTGTGACGTTCTTAGGTTAGTTAGGTTTAACTAGTTCTAAGTTCTAGGGGACTACTGACCTCAGCAGTTGAGTCCCATAGCGCTCAGAGCCATTTGAACCATTTTTCGACCATTTGGCTATATAATTTTGAAACGTCCCCTTAGAACAATTTATACACGACTGTGCTTAACCTGACACACAATATTATTTAGCGCAACGCAATCTGACTTTCAAAAATCCCTACAAAAGAATGGCCCTGACTAACATTAACATATACCTTTCACAAATCACTTACCTCATAAAAATCTCCGTTACTCGAACTACTGCAATACGGCGAGCGCCACTACTGCCAGCTAAATAAAAGATTCAAACTACTGAAGGCACTAACTACTGATAGGGATAGTTAGCAAATGAAAGATTTTAATAGAGAACAAACACTGTATTTATCTTAATATCATCAAAAGTCATAAAATACACTCCTGGAAATGGAAAAAAGAACACATTGACACCGGTGTGTCAGACCCACCATACTTGCTCCGCACACTGCGAGAGAGCTGTACAAGCAATGATCACACGCACGGCACAGCGGACACACCAGGAACCGCGGTGTTGGCCGTCGAATGGCGCTAGCTGCGCAGCATTTGTGCACCGCCGCCGTCAGTGTCAGCCAGTTTGCCGTGGCATACGGAGCTCCATCGCAGTCTTTAACACTGGTAGCATGCCGCGACAGCGTGGACGTGAACCGTATGTGCAGTTGACGGACTTTGAGCGAGGGCGTATAGTGGGCATGCGGGAGGCCGGGTGGACGTACCGCCGAATTGCTCAACACGTGGGGCGTGAGGTCTCCACAGTACATCGATGTTGTCGCCAGTGGACGGCGGAAGGTGCACGTGCCCGTCGACCTGGGACCGGACCGCAGCGACGCACGGATGCACGCCAAGACCGTAGGATCCTACGCAGTGCCGTAGGGGACCGCACCGCCACTTCCCAGCAAATTAGGGACACTGTTGCTCCTGGGGTATCGGCGAGGACCATTCGCAACCGTCTCCATGAAGCTGGGCTACGGTCCCGCACACCGTTAGGCCGTCTTCCGCTCACGCCCCAACATCGTGCAGCCCGCCTCCAGTGGTGTCGCGACAGGCGTGAATACAGGGACGAATGGAGACGTGTCGTCTTCAGCGATGAGAGTCGCTTCTGCCTTGGTGCCAATGATGGTCGTATGCGTGTTTGGCGCCGTGCAGGTGAGCGCCACAATCAGGACTGCATACGACCGAGGCACACAGGGCCAACACCCGGCATCATGGTGTGGGGAGCGATCTCCTACACTGGCCGTACACCACTGGTGATCGTCGAGGGGACACTGAATAGTGCACGGTACATCCAAACCGTCATCGAACCCATCGTTCTACCATTCCTAGACCGGCAAGGGAACTTGCTGTTCCAACAGGACAATGCACGTCCGCATGTATCCCGTGCCACCCAACGTGCTCTAGAAGGTGTAAGTAAACTACCCTGGCCAGCAAGATCTCCGGATATGTCCCCCATTGAGCATGTTTGGGACTGGATGAAGCATCGTCTCACGCGGTCTGCACGTCCAGCACGAACGCTGGTCCAACGAGGCGCCAGGTGGAAATGGCATGGCAAGCTGTTCCACAGGACTACATCCAGCATCTCTACGATCGTTTCCATGGGAGAATAGCAGCCTGCATTGCTGCGAAAGGTGGATATACACTGTACTAGTGCCGACATTGTGCATGCTCTGTTGCCTGTGTCTATGTGCCTGTCGTTCTGTCAGTGTGATCATGTGATGTATCTGACCCCAGGAATGTGTCAATAAAGTTTCCCCTTCCTGGGACAATGAATTCACGGTGTTCTTATTTCAATTTCCAGGAGTGTATATAGCAGTTCATGACAAATTACAAAACTCCGCCATCTCTCTCCCCACATCCACCACTGCTGACGGCTCACCTCCAACTGCGCAACGCTACGCTCTGTTCACATCCAGCTGCCGCTGCCCAACACTACAATGGCAGACAACAATGCAAACTAGCCACAAGTTGCACACAGCACAGCCAGTGATTTTCATACAGAGAGCGCTACGTGGCGGCGGCGTTACCAATATAAGAACCTAAACAGCCTACTTACATAAAGAAAACATAAACAGCCTACTTACAATTTCTCTATTTTATATCACAATCATGATTCCGACCTTAAGCAATGTTGGGTATAATTAGACTTTGTTACACCTAGTTCAATAGATTTTGATTATGGCTTTGTAACACCATCACACAGTGGATTTTCGATTTTTTTTCCTTTAACGCATGCCTAGTGTTGAACATATTTTTTCTTTAATATTTATGTTGCGAATATTCTTACTATTGATATTTAATTCAGTGATCTATATGTCAATACATTAATATTAAATGTTTAAAGTACTGTATGTACTCTGGAATTGGTAAAGGGTTAACATTATCTGCAAATTTATCGATCAGTAGGCTTCATTAATGTCTTCGCGAGTGCCTGCGCGCGAAATATTTGTTGGACGGGCAGTGATTGCACTGCGTTACTGAACTGTTTCTGGTTCAGATGTAGACTCTATTACAGCCAAAGTGTGCTGAAATTTGTGTGTCTTTGTGGTTAGTCGTCATGCTGCAGTGAGAAGATTTTGTATGGACAGTCAATGTTTGGAATTATGTGGGTACAGTAAAAACTTGAAGAACTTAACTGGCAATAAAACTAACTGTAGGCCCAATGCTGTATATTGTAAATTGACGCCATGAAGAGCCTGTACCATTTATTGCTACATCATGTTATCAGCCAAAACACATAAGAAGATTCAGGACAAAGTAAGGCGCAAGCACTTTATCGCACGAGCTTGTACAGACATTCCGGATACTGATAGTGTTCAAATCATAATTTTTTATTGTGATAGTGAATGTTATGTTTCAACCCAAACATTTTCCACTATACGATTCTTTCTTTCCGCAAAATTGCGAGTCGTATTACGAGACAGGAACTTATTTCAATAAGTGAACATTAATCTAAAACCTATTTGTTATCGGTTTGAACAGTCGAGCTTTCAGGCTTTTTCTATTAAACATTGCGTCTTAAAAAAGGGAATTACGTTTCAACTGTCGAAACAATAAAGTCAGTTTTCGATTTTCCATTTTTTGTTGGTGATTAACGAAATTAACGTGCTAAGTATTGCAGTGAGCATTGGGCTACATGTATTACTAAAATCACTTCATCAGAAAATATATTCAAAAACTGCTCCATTTTCGAAGCTAATAAGTAAGAGCAAATGGTAGCTATTCCCGTACAACATTGAGCATTAAGGTAAGTAACGTTGTAACATACGGCTGGAGCGCTCCTTCTGCTAAAGGTAATTTGACAGGCAGTGCCAGTACTCTGAGCAGCTTCTCTGTTTAACAGCCAGAAAAGAAACATTCCTTTCGCTGTAGCATTTCTATTTCATACCTATGTCAGTGTATTTTGAGAAGTCGAGTAGTGTCGTATGCTAATAAGTAAACGAGCTGAGTCACGTTGCTGTTGTCATTATTTCAATTTTCAGTATACTAGAGTTGCTCGTGCTGCGATCTGGCGACCATATAAGTTTGTTTCTGTTAGCTGTGGATATTAATGAACAGGAAGTTACAACAACTAACTATTCAGATTTTCTAATTGACAACGGAATAATGTTTCACTAACCGGGACTTTGTTTATCGTCATTAGTAGAAAGTTGGTTAATGACGAATGTATTATAACACCCGCTACGTTAATACAGGATAATTTTACTTTGGATCAGATGCCTTAGACCATATTGTAGGGATCCTTACGAACATAAGAATACGTGGTATTACATAGTACGGGACTGGGGGTGTTTTTACTTCATAACTAACAACGCTGTTCCTAATAAAAGCTTAAGGGCAAAATGAGGATAGCAAAAAACAAGTTGTACAGTCAAATGGCGAAAATACAATCAGACAGTCTCATCGATGACAGTCAAACAGTCGCCGACAGTCACAGAGGTTGCCCTGAGCTGGATACGAAAAGCACACCACTTGCTTGTTGGCGTCCAAGATGAGTTCAGTAAGACTGACATTAGACAGCTAGGAAAGGCGCACAAGCCTCCTTATTTCCGTGGAGTGTCCCTCAACGAAATCTCTTACAAGTGCATCGTTATGTCATGCTGTTCTTGTTTTAGCCGGATTTGCAGATATAATTACTCGGCATAAGATCTGCCTGTTATGTAAAACTGTTCTTTCATATGTACCCCAACGGCTTTCACGATCTTTGTGCCTTCGTCCTTGGACTTTCCTTACTAAAATCAGTAAAATGTATGGTGTTTTAAGTGATAACTTATCTACGAACGTTAGGTCTAAAACACTTGTAGTTTTTTTGTCATTATCTTATTTTACAATATAAGGTTGTGGAGAACACTCTGTACTTTATCGGTTATTCGTAGCTTGTCATTTTCAACTAAATGACATTAATGTGAATTTGGTTGGTGAGTTAACTCATCACATAAAACGTAAACGTAATTTTATTGTACTAAGATACATATATTACAAATACGTTTAAAGATGTGCTAACTCGCTAACCAAATTCACATTAACGTCATTTAGTCACAGATGACAAGCTACCAACGTTCGGTAACGTGTAGAGTGTCCTGCTTAATTCTAGAATGTAAAATGAAGGTGATAATAACAACAAACAAGAATTGCCTTTACAGTTAACTTTCGCAGATTACCACTTAAAACGTGTTCACATTTTACAAATCTGAATAACGAAAGCAAACTGATTATGGCACAGAGACCCTTAAGCATGGATCTTCCTTGCAGATTAAAATTGTGTGCTGGTCAGAGACTCGAACTCAGTACTCTTGCCTTTTCCGGGCAAGTGCTTTACCGAGTGAGTCACCCAAACGCAACGTAGGATCCAGCCTCACAGCTATACCTCCGCCAGTACCTCGTCTCCTACCCTCCCATCTTCACAAAAGTTTTCCTGTGAACCTTACAAGACTAGCACCCCTTGAAGAAAGGATATTGTTGAGACATAGCTTAGCCGCTGCCGTGGGGATCTTTTCAGAATTAAATTTTCACTCTGCAACGGAATGTGCGCCAATATGAAACTTCTTGCTAGATGAAAATTATGTGCCAGGATGAGACTCGAACTCGGGGCCTTTGTCTTTCACAAGCCAGCATTTTACCGACTAAGCTACCCAAGCACGACTGCGTGGTCAGTTATTTTGTGGTGTGTACGGTAACTCACTCAGCCCAGTACTGCAGCAACTCGGAAGTGGAGAGCAATGTGTGGGCCCTCTTCTGGTGCTACCAGAAATATCTCCTATACTCTCAGACGCACCAGTTTCCTCAAGGCTCCCCTCGTCACTAGGTAGGACTGAATTAAGCCATTCGAACCAACAATCCTTGCATCTGAGCGCCTCGTGAAGGTAAATGCAAGTAAAAATGAGCACTTCTTAAAAGTAGGGTCGAATTGCTCTTTTCAGTAGCAGATCCTAAGTGATCATCTGTACCTGCCACGACAAAGATCACCTCAGTAGCATACACTGTTTAGAACTGCAAGAACAGGGATTGTTTGTCAATGGCATCACTTACGATATTTCTAGACCTGACTTTCCTTTTCACAGCATCATCTCCAGACCTAAAGGGTCCACGAGTGGGCTTCTTCTTCACCTGGGAGGTCCACCACCCAATTGTGAATTCACGATGTCAGGAAAGATTCATGATATTGTTTCAAGATTTAGGCCTGCCAGTCAGTGTAAGGAGCTGAATAAACGAATTTGCATTGGGCATTTCTGGCTCTGGCGACCATATCAGCTTAGAAGACGATCTTTGAATGCGTACAGAAATGATGCGTTACAGCATGTCGTTGAACAAAGTTCCAAAGTACAATCATTTACATACCTGATGAAATCAGGCAAGAATGACAACTAAAATAAAGAGCTGCGTGTTTAATTTATTGAAAAAATAAAAAAGAAATACACTGCAATCCAAATCTCCTTAACTGCCCAAGTGATACGTGTTCAAAGCAGCAAATTCAAACAATGAATAATTGTTTCCATAAAACAAAACAATACGCTTAATACTGAGCAGAATCGTCGTCCATGAAGATGTCTACGTCCATTGCACGTTTTGTGTAACTGTAGTGCCTCATCGTTGTAAGTGTGGAGCTAACCTAATATTGTTGAGGCTTTCGTGGCCACTTGTTGACAAACTGCCTATTGGCTTCCGTCTCGGGTTCTTCGGCCGACGTTCATCTAATGATTTTTCTGACGTTTCGCCAGCACGAGTGGCTGGCATTGTCAAAGCTTCACCCTCCATTGCCGGTGGTGAACTGGAGGCGAGCTCGCGGCCGCAGACTATATGTACCTGGCGCGCCAACGTCCGAGGGCTTCTCCACGGTCATTTCCGGTGCGGTTCTCCTCTTGCTACCTGCGACGGTCGTTCGCTGCAGTACGGGAAGCCAGGATCCGTTTACCTTAAGGCTTTCCTCCTTCTTGTTGAAACTGTTCGCGTGTTTATGGATTTCTACAGCTTCTCTGAACAAGCGCGTGTGATAGTGCTTCTCTACAGCCAGAACTTCCGTGTCGGCGAATTTTATTGCGTGGTCGGTCTCATTCAGTGCGTGCTCTGCCACGGCCGATTTCTCCACCTGCCCCAACCTGCAATGTCGCTTATGCTCTTTGATCCTGGTGTTAATGGATCGTCCAGTCATTCCGACATAAACTTTTCCGCATGTGCAAGGTATACGGTATATTCCCGACATTGCAAGTGGGTCTCTTTTCTCCTTCGCCGATCTAAGACACTCTTTGATCTTCCTTGTCGGTTTGAAAATCGTCTTTACGCCGTGTTTGCGCAATATACGGCCGATTCTGTCCGTCACTCTGGGAATGTATGGCAGAAAGGCCGTACCCGACATTTCTTTTTCTGGTTCCTTACTTCGCCGAGTGTTTGGCTCTGTTACACTTCTAATGTAATTTGTGGAGTACCCATTGCTCCTCAGAACAGTTTCCAGGTGTTGCATTTCTCGTTTGAGGTGTTGAGGCTCACATATTCGTCCTGCTCTCTTTACGAGCGTACTAATCATGCCTCTTTTCTGGCTCGGGTGGTGGTTTGACAGTTTGTGCAGGTATCGGTCCGTATGTGTCGGTTTTCGATACACGCTGTGTCCCAGGTTTTCGCCGTCCCTTGTGACCAGCACATCTAGAAATGGCAGTTTCTTGTCCTTTTCTACTTCCATGGTAAATGTTATGTTGGCATGGAGGCTGTTCAAGTGTCTCAGGAATTCACCGAGCTGTTCTTCACCATGGCTCCACACCACGAAAGTATCATCGACGTACCTGTACCACACCTTAGGTTTGCAAGTCGCCGAGTCCAGTGCCTGTGCTTCGAATTGTTCCATGAAGAAGTTGGCCACCACTGGACTGAGAGGACTACCCATGGCGACGCCTTCCAGCTGTTCGTAGAAATCGCCATTCCACGTGAAATAGCTCGTGGTGAGACATGCATGGAAGAGCTTTTTGATGTCTTGCGGGAACATGGAACCGATGTGCTCCAGAGCGTCGCTGAGTGGCACTTTCGTAAATAACGAAACAACATCAAAACTGACCAGGATGTCGTTTGGCGCAAGTTTCAGTTTCTTCAGCTTCTCAATGAAGTGTCCTGAGTCCTTAATGTATGTGTCGGTCTTTCCCACGTGTGGCTGGAGCAGAGAGGCCAAGTGTTTCGCCAGTTTATACGTTGGTGAGCCAGGAGCGCTAACGATCGGTCTCAGTGGAACGTTGTTCTTATGGATCTTGGGTAATCCATACAGCCGAGGTGGTAGGGCTTCTGTGTTGCGCAGGTTTCTCTGTATGTCCGCCGGCAGAGAAGACGCCTTGATTAATCGATTCGTATTCCGAGTGATACGCTGCGTCGGATCTGCGCTTAGTTTTCGGTACGTCGTCGGATCTAATAGGTCTCGGATCTTTTGCTCATAATCTTCGGTCTTCATTACGACGGTCGCATTCCCCTTATCGGCAGGCAGTACCAATATACTCTTGTCGGCGTTGAGCTTCTTAATGGCTTGTACCTCTTCTTTCTTCAGGTTGCAAGCTGGTGGTTTTGCTCGGCGCAGTATCCTGGATGTTTCAGTGCGTATTTCCTCTGCCCTTTCACAAGGAAGGGTCCGAATGGCTGCTTCGGTGTTGGCAATGATGTCCTCCATAGGTATAGTTCTCGGAATGATAGCGAAATTCCCTCCTTTTTGAAGAACAGACACTTCCTCTTCGGTCAGTTGTCGTTCAGTGAGGTTGACCACTGTGTGTGACATGTCGGGAATCGCCTTGTCGGTCTGCTTCCGGCATCTTTCAAACTTTTTCTTTTGCCGCTCGGTGCAGCGCTCGAGTTCGTTCTGCATGCTCCTGTGAGTGATGCTGTCGATCTTGTCCCAGTCGTCTCGATGCATTCTGCTACTTAGTTGATAGAAAATGTCCAGAAGTTCCTGATCCGTTCTTGCCAAGTCTCTCCGTGTTGTATGTATTCGCTCACGAAGAAAAGCTCGTTCCATTCTGTCGTAGATACGATGTGCTTGGGCGGTGGTGAATAGGCGCTTGCATCTCAAGAACTTCGGTGTAGCACATTCATCTCGGCACCGTGACAGAAAGGCGAGAGAGGATATCAGTCGCGCTTTCTTCTTCCGTCGTTGGTCAAGGCGTCGGTACAATCTGCAAATCTCCTCCCCGTAGAGGCGTAATACAAAATTGTTGAGGCTTTCGTGGCCACTTGTTGACAAACTGCCTATTGGCTTTTGTATTACGCCTCTACGGGGAGGAGATTTGCAGATTGTACCGACGCCTTGACCAACGACGGAAGAAGAAAGCGCGACTGATATCCTCTCTCGCCTTTCTGTCACGGTGCCGAGATGAATGTGCTACACCGAAGTTCTTGAGATGCAAGCGCCTATTCACCACCGCCCAAGCACATCGTATCTACGACAGAATGGAACGAGCTTTTCTTCGTGAGCGAATACATACAACACGGAGAGACTTGGCAAGAACGGATCAGGAACTTCTGGACATTTTCTATCAACTAAGTAGCAGAATGCATCGAGACGACTGGGACAAGATCGACAGCATCACTCACAGGAGCATGCAGAACGAACTCGAGCGCTGCACCGAGCGGCAAAAGAAAAAGTTTGAAAGATGCCGGAAGCAGACCGACAAGGCGATTCCCGACATGTCACACACAGTGGTCAACCTCACTGAACGACAACTGACCGAAGAGGAAGTGTCTGTTCTTCAAAAAGGAGGGAATTTCGCTATCATTCCGAGAACTATACCTATGGAGGACATCATTGCCAACACCGAAGCAGCCATTCGGACCCTTCCTTGTGAAAGGGCAGAGGAAATACGCACTGAAACATCCAGGATACTGCGCCGAGCAAAACCACCAGCTTGCAACCTGAAGAAAGAAGAGGTACAAGCCATTAAGAAGCTCAACGCCGACAAGAGTATATTGGTACTGCCTGCCGATAAGGGGAATGCGACCGTCGTAATGAAGACCGAAGATTATGAGCAAAAGATCCGAGACCTATTAGATCCGACGACGTACCGAAAACTAAGCGCAGATCCGACGCAGCGTATCACTCGGAATACGAATCGATTAATCAAGGCGTCTTCTCTGCCGGCGGACATACAGAGAAACCTGCGCAACACAGAAGCCCTACCACCTCGGCTGTATGGATTACCCAAGATCCATAAGAACAACGTTCCACTGAGACCGATCGTTAGCGCTCCTGGCTCACCAACGTATAAACTGGCGAAACACTTGGCCTCTCTGCTCCAGCCACACGTGGGAAAGACCGACACATACATTAAGGACTCAGGACACTTCATTGAGAAGCTGAAGAAACTGAAACTTGCGCCAAACGACATCCTGGTCAGTTTTGATGTTGTTTCGTTATTTACGAAAGTGCCACTCAGCGACGCTCTGGAGCACATCGGTTCCATGTTCCCGCAAGACATCAAAAAGCTCTTCCATGCATGTCTCACCACGAGCTATTTCACGTGGAATGGCGATTTCTACGAACAGCTGGAAGGCGTCGCCATGGGTAGTCCTCTCAGTCCAGTGGTGGCCAACTTCTTCATGGAACAATTCGAAGCACAGGCACTGGACTCGGCGACTTGCAAACCTAAGGTGTGGTACAGGTACGTCGATGATACTTTCGTGGTGTGGAGCCATGGTGAAGAACAGCTCGGTGAATTCCTGAGACACTTGAACAGCCTCCATGCCAACATAACATTTACCATGGAAGTAGAAAAGGACAAGAAACTGCCATTTCTAGATGTGCTGGTCACAAGGGACGGCGAAAACCTGGGACACAGCGTGTATCGAAAACCGACACATACGGACCGATACCTGCACAAACTGTCAAACCACCACCCGAGCCAGAAAAGAGGCATGATTAGTACGCTCGTAAAGAGAGCAGGACGAATATGTGAGCCTCAACACCTCAAACGAGAAATGCAACACCTGGAAACTGTTCTGAGGAGCAATGGGTACTCCACAAATTACATTAGAAGTGTAACAGAGCCAAACACTCGGCGAAGTAAGGAACCAGAAAAAGAAATGTCGGGTACGGCCTTTCTGCCATACATTCCCAGAGTGACGGACAGAATCGGCCGTATATTGCGCAAACACGGCGTAAAGACGATTTTCAAACCGACAAGGAAGATCAAAGAGTGTCTTAGATCGGCGAAGGAGAAAAGAGACCCACTTGCAATGTCGGGAATATACCGTATACCTTGCACATGCGGAAAAGTTTATGTCGGAATGACTGGACGATCCATTAACACCAGGATCAAAGAGCATAAGCGACATTGCAGGTTGGGGCAGGTGGAGAAATCGGCCGTGGCAGAGCACGCACTGAATGAGACCGACCACGCAATAAAATTCGCCGACACGGAAGTTCTGGCTGTAGAGAAGCACTATCACACGCGCTTGTTCAGAGAAGCTGTAGAAATCCATAAACACGCGAACAGTTTCAACAAGAAGGAGGAAAGCCTTAAGGTAAACGGATCCTGGCTTCCCGTACTGCAGCGAACGACCGTCGCAGGTAGCAAGAGGAGAACCGCACCGGAAATGACCGTGGAGAAGCCCTCGGACGTTGGCGCGCCAGGTACATATAGTCTGCGGCCGCGAGCTCGCCTCCAGTTCACCACTGGCAATGGAGGGTGAAGCTTTGACAATGCCAGCCACTCGTGCTGGCGAAACGTCAGAAAAATCATTAGATGAACGTCGGCCGAAGAACCCGAGACGGAAGCCAATAGGCAGTTTGTCTAACCTAATATGTATGAAACTCCCTAACCATGTTCAATGTAATTCTTCGTCATACCACGTCCCATCATCCACCAAAACAGTTTTCATTCAAAGTTTTCATGTGATTGTACTGGTAATCTCTCTCAATTCAGATGACTGTCCCTACTGACTCAGATGACGCAGTGACTAGATCTCTGTAGTCTCATTTGAGAGCAGTGAGGTTTTCTGTCTCTTCCTACAAATGGCGCAAATATTCGACGAGAAGGAGATTCTCCCCCACCACTCTCTAATCTCAAAGAAGTAAAGAAATTAATGAAATGAAATCGTCTTCTTACAAGAAAATTTTCTAAAATTCAGTTTTACGCAGGTTTTTAACTGGGTTTTTTAACAGGGTCGGAGGTGGAACTCTTCAATAACTACTTACAGGTCAGCAATCGTCTTCCAGAATATTCATAATATTCCATACTCCCAGGTCAATCTACCCCCCATCCCCCCTCCCCCGCTTCAAACAATCATATGGATGCCCTTAAGTAGAACCATCCAGATTTAGGTATTCTGTGGCTTCGCCAATTCGATTAAGACGAAATAACTGTTTTAAAAAATACGTGGAAGATTACTTTTTTAATAGTGCTTGTGCTCCGTCTCCTACTGCCTCGTGGCCAACGAAACGTCAGACCCCTGTCATACTCGCTTACGAAGGCGCTGCATCATTTTGCGAACATAAGCGATACGTTACAACAATGAGTATATGTATTTCTCCATTCATTCAGGGTCCAAATATATGACTCCACGATAAAAGAGATCAACTTGCATTGCCTTGAACGGAGTCATACCGCCGGACATCTTGCATACAGGCAAAACTGCTGTGAACTTTCGGCAGAAAATTACTGCGAAAACTAACTTCCGAGCCATCAGAAGGGAATTTGAGCAACAGTGTAGCAGTTTTAGATGGATTTATTTCCTCATCCGGTGAAATTCAAAGCATCATCTACCGTGCACTGATTGCCTTTGGTCGACTATATTGAGGCCAACGAAGTACATTTTCTCTTTCTCAAAACCACCGAGAATATCGTGAAATGACTCTTTGCGAAATGTTCGAAGTAACTAAATATCCGATCTGCGTCTTACCCGCTTTATGGTTCTCCAGGATTCTAACCCACTAAACGAGTTCAAATGTCATGAAGTGCAGACGCAACTGAAGCAATATGAACCGAAGTCATTACCTTGTAAAGCAATTCCGTTTTGTGGAGAATCTGAGTCATTTACAATGATAGTTCTTTTCCTTACTCCAGTTCCCTCATTTATCTATTTCGTATTACGTGTATATTTTCTGAAGACATCACGCCAAGACTCTCTGATTTTCATCAGTAAAAATTATCCTTTGTTGCTAGAGTTTATTGTACACAGTTGTTCTTTTTACGGTTTTTAGATGTTGAGTATAATTTACTACACTTGTCCCTTTACCGTCACACTGGGATTGTTCTGATCGCAACGAAATAAGTAGGCTTAGTGCGTTGTAGAGCAAAGTCACCAGAATTCCCCAAATCGGTTAAAGGGCCACACTGTGAGCACTCCTTTAAGTGAGCGAGCAAGTATCTGCTTTAACACACTAATGGAGGTTCTAGATCTGAACGTTCTAAAGTACAAAGCAACAGTTTTGTCGAGAGACACGATGAGTCGCTGGAGGTTACCCTGTGCTAACGGTGTGCATACGTTGTAATCCATGGATAACTCACGCCGCAGCCAGCTTTAAGCAGGCTTACGTAAATGGATGTTTGCGTGACATTAGCATACCGACCTGTTATCTAGAGATTAGCCTTTCGCAGAAAATTTCACTGATATGGATCGAGAGAAAGGGCGAGTTTAGCATCTCATAGCTAGCTTCCTTATGGAAGTAAAGTGTGTGGAGAGAAATGTTAGTGACCTTGTCGAAGAAAGTATCGCTAGACTATTTTCTCTTTGGAAACTATGTAATTCGGGAGTCAAGTGGGAAGGTTGTAATTTTGCTTCTTAAGAGTGCTAAATCAGTGCCTTAATCCCTGTGTCATCTCTCTTGGCCTGCCGGTGTGGCCAAGCGGTTCTAGGCGCTTCAGTCTGGAACCACGCGACCGCTACGGTCGCAGGTTCGAAACCTTCCTCGGGCATGGATGTGTTTGATGTCATTAGGTTAGTTAGGTTTAAGTAGTTCTAAGTTCTAGGGTACTGATGACCTCAGATGTTAAGTGTCATAGTGCTAAGAGCCATTTGAACCATTTCATCTCTCTTGGAACATCATAATTGTTTGGGTCCTATTCGATTAAAAATAGTGTAAAATAGCTTCTCGAGAAGAAAAATTCAGGGAATCAGAATTTCAAGAAAGAATGATAAGAGTTGTGTTTTACTAAGACTGAAGTGGACTAGCGCTTAATTTCTTCACATTAACGAACAGACATCTTGAGGATTGGACCAGACATGGATTACCTTCCTTGAGCAGATATTATTCTTTCTGGCACTCCAACCGTCAATACCCGTCTGTTCATCAACGCTTACGTCACTGTGATCGGCTGCTGGTCTGGCATCGGTTTCATGTCGGTATAATAAGGGAAATGGTCTGTGATGATTAACACAAAACTATTTTCTACTGGTGTTGGGTTGAACGGTCCTAACTCATCCACCCCAACAAAACTAAAAGGTTCCATTGCTTCTGGGAACTTTGGCACTACTCCTATACCTGCATCAAAAAATACATGCATCGCAAATTGCACACAATTCCTAAACTACTGACCGATCTCATTCTTTCGTTTTCTCCACCAGTACTTTTTTGCCACCCTCCAGTTCGTCGTTCTGCACCCTCCATAGTCATATAAAACATGAACAAGCATTTCCCTCAGTAATTCTTCCCACGACTTTCCTGCTACAACTACTCATGGTCCTAGTTTCGTCTCCATACACAATAATCTAGGGTGTGCAACGGTACTTTCGCGTTCTCGTAAATATGGTACCAGAACGTTTAAGTTCTACCACTGTGAAGACGCAAGATCCGCGATTCGGAATGTCAGAACTGTGCAGTAAGTAGCGGCAGGGACACCACCACAAAATCACGCAGCACTTACACTCCAACCATCGACTCTCGAAGAGAGATTTTAACCGTGTTCAACCCAATGGTAAAGTATCGAACTATTTTTCTCCGAATCATTCAGTTTGTGGGAAAAGCAGTGAGAATATTACTTCTGAAAACCTTTTATCAGACAAAACGTGTTATAACAATAAACTGTTTCGCTTAATAAAACGGCACCCAGCCCAAATCGGGCACAGTGTCTACCCACAAAGATGAAGTCAATTTTCGACACTGAATAAATAACTACTTTCACTTACTACGTAATTTAAACACAACCACTTAATTTCCATTTACTACGGTCACTTGGCAGTAAGTGCTATTAATTCCGCTTTCTGTTACTTATGGAATTTATCACTATACTTCAGTAATTATTTACAGAAGATACATATATATTTCAACAAGGATACAAAAAAATATTAAATATTCAGCTATCATTCATATGACCAAAACTATTATTTAACACGACTAAATTTCATTTCTTTAGGGCTGTTATTTGTTAATGTTTTACTAACGCCAATATTTGTCTGGTTTTCTTTGACATGGAGAAGCAACACGAACAATTACTGTTAAGATTGTTGCAGTTAAACAATTATGTTACTTTTTCTTTCAGAAATCCTATTAAAAACTTATCCTCATGGTCACACAAAGCGGTGGCCCTTAAACTGATACGTGCAAACTTTAGTATTTAATAATGATTTTCAGAATTTACTACCAAAACAGTACTATTTCCAGTAATTTACTATTATTCAGGCTTAAATAGACATCAGGATACTCGGAATAAATTCGTTTAAGTAAGGACCCTACTGAGGTAAATGAAATAGGAAAAGTACGGTTAAACACAAAGGTACATTTAAAACTTATATTCCACTATTGAAGATGGATGGTTCATACTGTGATACACTTCTAAATAAAGTACTTGGCCTGTTACTGATGTCGAAGGTGGCGTGAGGCAGTGCTGCCTAGTAACATTGCGCAGGTACGGCTCTTGATGTACATAGCTCTGTCTTCCTTTTGGTGGCGACGATAAAATTACAAATTTCTGAGCTATTAATTTATTACCGTACTGCGCCAATCATGTAGAACACGTTCGAGGCCAAAACACAGTCTTGCAGGTAATTTCGGGGCCTCTAGTGCTTGACCAACGTAATGCGTGTTCACCACTTGCAGGGCAGCTACCGACTGACTGAGCCACTTGCGCGCCAATTCTAACTCACGCGCCCCACCACCTTCTCCATTCTACCACAGAACGGAGTTCCATTCTACCTATGATCCCCAATCCTTTTCAATTTACACTTCTGCTTACAAAAACTCAAAGTATGAACCTTCTACAATTGCATGACAGCATATACATACAAAACTGACATAATTAATTTCAGTTGTACTTGAAATATTACATAAATATTTACAAAATATATTTTAACACATTTATTCCACCTACGTCAAAGAGGTTATTTTAAAACAGATAAACTACACTTAACAAAAGCTTACTCCCGTTATAGTATTTGCTTAATTTTTCAAAATTATTATGGAACAAAAAGTTTTTAAAATATACAGATTAATGGCAGTATTATATTTACAATAGCATTACTGGTGCACGTTAACTGTTGCTGCCGTTTGCTATACTGCTTATACTCTCCATCAGTGTTCTGTGCTGCTTCCCACTCAGCAAGGTGTTGACCTGATGCTTGAATACGTGCTGTCTTTCTACTTAGTACGCCAACATTTCTAAGCGTCTTCCCCGCTTTTTGTGGATACTCCATACTCAAATTCACTGAGTTTTAATGCTCATGTCGTCCCCTCTCTTTACACCGCAGAATTATTTCTCTGCGCTCTATTTAGTTGTCTTCCAAAAACAATAGGATTTAGCTCTCCACCGTCGTCCTGTCTCAAAACGCCTCTGTGAGCATGATTTTATGTATCACATTATAATATAAACTCCTTACGAAAATCTGGGAACAACGTCACTGGACATGACGTTAACGTCTGCTTGATTTCGACGAACTTCTTGTGACACTACTCAGACCACACCAACTTCATATATTTCTTTAATGACTGCATATGTGGCTGTGCTATACCTGCACATCCTCTCGTAAATTTTCTATCATAATTTACGAAGCTTAGAAAAGGCTTTAACTCCTTGCTCTTTCCAAGCTGTGAAAATCTTTTACTATCTATATCAATCTTGGATCAATTCTCACCTCATCCTTACTAATTATGTGATCCAGATAATTCACTTCTTGCAATGCGAATTGATATTTTTTCGTACACGGATGTGCAGCTTGAAACCTCTTCAACACCTTGCTTAGTCTATGTCCATGTTCCTCCATGTCCCATGGACACTGACAAGGCAATACCCCATTCTATAACATCTGGAGTGTTTCTGGTGCACTCTTTACACGAAACGGCATGAACCTATACTGTTAATAGCCCCAAGGTGCCGAAAACACTGTCTGCACTCTATCCTCTAGAACCACTTGTATTTGGCAGTAGTCTTTCTTCAAGTGCGTTGAAGTACCAGCACTGTCCAAGATTATCAATCGTCTGTGTGATGTTTGGAGATGGGTAAGCATGTCTTCAAGATGGCTGCTACACTTGACGTTCGTCATAAGCAACGTGCTGTCATAGAATTCATGTGATGTGAAAATGAGACAGTGGGAAACAACCACAAGAGGTTTGAAAAAGGTGTATCGAAATGTTGCTGTCGATCGCAGTACAGTTAGTCGGTGGGCAAGCAGGTTACGTGATAAAAGCAGGCACGGCAATATTGAGGATTGTCCTCGCAGCAGCAGGCCTCGTACTGCACACATTCCAGAAAATGAGCAGAGAGTTAACGACTTGGTGACTGCTGACAGACACATCACACTGAACGAATTGTCACGCTACGTTGGGATAGGGGAAGAAAGTGTTTGCAGAATACTGAAAGTGTTGGCGTTAAAAAAGGTTTGTGCCAGGTGGGTTCCCAGGATGTTGACAGTGGCTCACAAAGAAACAAGAAAAACGGTATGCAGTCAACTTTTGGAACAGTATGAGAATGGTTGAGATGAATTTCTTGGAAGAATTGTGACAGGTGATGAAACATGGCTCCATCATTTTTAATCAGAGACGAAGAGGCAATCAATGGAGTGGCATCATGCAAATTCACCCAAGAAAAATAATTCAAAACCACACCTTCTGCTGGAAAAGTTACGGCTATGGTGTTTTTCGATTCAGAAGGACTCTTGCTTGTGGACATCATGCCAAGTGGAACCACCATAAATTCTGATGAATATTTGATGTCACTGAAGAAACTTCAAGCTCGACGGAGTCGTGTTCGACACGATCGGCAAAATCAGGATGTTTTGCTGTTGCATGACAATGCACGGGCACATGTCAGTCAAAAAACCATGGAAGCGATCACAAAACTCGGATGGACAACACTGCAACACCCGCCTTACAGTCCTGACCTGGCTCCATGTGACTACCATCTCTTTGGGAAACTGAAAGACTCTCTTCCTAGAACAAGGTTTATAGATGGTGACTCCCTTGTGCACGCTGCCAAACAGTGGCTCCAACATGTTGGTCCAGAATTTTACCTTGCGCGTATATAGGCGGTGGTTCCAAGATGGCGTAAGGCAGTTGAGAGGGATGGAAATTATGTGGAGAAATGAAAATATTGTTACTACAGGATGTATCTACACACTGTAAAACTTTCAAACATGTAGAATAAAACATGGATTAAAAAAAAACAATGTGCATTTCTTTTGGAGTGACCCTCGTAATTGATAGGATGCATGTAGGGCGATCTGGGAGGTCAAATAATTCGCTAGAATTGTTCAGGGTGTTCTTCAAACCAGCCGTGAACAACTGTGGCCCAGTGGCACAGCGTATCATTGTTTGGCAACAGGAAGTCCATGAACAACTGTAAATGGTCTCCAAGTAACCGAACATAAACATCTTTCCCCAATTATGGGTTCAGTTGGACCAAAGGACCCATTTCATTCCATGTAAACACAGGACATATCATTACGGAGCCACCACGAGCTTGCACAGTGACTTGTGGGCAGATTGGATGCATTGCTTCGTGGAGTCGCCGCCACACTCGAAACCTACCATCAAGTCTTACCATACGAAATCGGGACTCATCTGATCATTCCACGAATTTGCAGTCGTCTAGGGCCCCACCAACGGGGTCAGGAGAGGTGCTGAAGACGATGTCGTGCTGTTGGCAAAGGCAGTCGCGTCGGTCGCCGGCTTTTATATGCCATTAACGCTAAATTTCGCGGCAGTATCCTAACGGATACGTTCGTCGTACATCCGACATAGATTTCTGCAGCTATATCACGCAGTACTTCTTTTCTGTTAGCATTGACAATTCAACGGATGCGCCGCTACTCTCGGTAGTTGAGTGATGGCCGTCGACCACTGCGTTATCCGTGGCGACAGGTAATGCCTCAGATTTGGTATTCTCGGCACACTTAGATACTGTGGGTCTCGGAATATTGAATTCCCTGAAGGTTTCCGAACTGGAATGTCCAATGCGTCTACCGTCAACCGCAATTCCGGCTGCAAAGTCTGTTAATTCTCGTCGTGCGGCCATAGGCGCGTCGGAAACCTTTTCATTCGAATCACCTGAGTACGCATGACAGCTCTATAAATGCATTGCCCTTTTATGCTTGTGAACGTGGCACTACCGCCGTCTGTATATGTACATATCGCTATGGCAAGACTGTTGTCGTCTCAGTGTAATAGCTCAGTACCTCCCGGAGGTTTGTCCATATCCAACATGCTTATAATGGCAGGGCAGCGAGTGAGTTGAGTGGTAAGGTGCTGGTACATACAACCAATTAATAAGATCACAACGAACGTTTATTTGGCCATAAGCCGTTATTTACAAAATGCAATCTGCAAAATACTTATGACGTTTATAAAAACTTATCAGAATTTTATGGATTTCGATGATATACAGGATGTAAATTTTTAGTTGACAAACCAGAATAACTCGAAAAATAAGCTTCACACGAAAAAATTTGTAGAATCCAAAGTCGATTATTTTCTAGAGGGACAGCTGCTGGTACCAAAATTAGACTGCCACCCCAGCCCCCTGGGATGGGGTGGGAGGTAACTTTAAAATTTCAAATGGGAACCCCCATTTTTTATTCCAGAATCAGATTCTACATTAAAAAACTACATCCATTTTGTCATAAACATTTGTTTTGATTCTCGGTAGTTGGCGCTGTAATTCAAGAAAATCCATGTTCTCATTTTTGTGTGAAAAATGGTTACAGATAAATAAAAAGTGCTTATTTACTTTGGAAATTTTGATTTTGTAAAACTAAAACTCTCCCTCTCTCCCCATAGGGTGGGGTTTGAAAGAGAGGAATTAGAGCTTTACAGATGTTGATCAAAATATTAATTTTTTCCGCAGATTAGGATAAGTTTTGTTTCTTTCGTGGTCATGAGGCCACACAACTTTTAATTATCAAACTAATCATCTGACTAGCTAACTCATTAACCGAATATCCTACTTACTAACCAGTCAACTCACTAACTAAAATACTAACTGACTCATGAACCTAATTTTTTATTAGATTCGGAGTAATCACTCTTGTTTGTCGAGAAGTCTCAGAACTGCAGTGCTTGCTTAGTTTGAGTCTTTTAGTTTCGGGTAGGAAAACGTCGTAAACGACATTCGTAAATTTATTGACTTAAATGACATTGTACACACCTTTATGAGGACATGGAGTTTCTTGAATTACCGCGCCAAATACCAAGAATCAAAACAAAAGTTTAAGACAAAATGAAGTAGTTTTTTATGTAGAATCTGATTCTGCAATAAAAAATGGGGGTTGCCATTTGAAATTTTAAAGTTGCCTTCCGCCCCAACCCAGGGAGCTGGGGTGGTGGGTCAATTTTAGCACCAGCAGATGTCCCCCTCGAAAATAATCAACTTCGGTTCCTACACATTTTTTCGTGTGAAGCTTATTTTTGGAGTTATTCTGGTTTTTCAAATTAAAATTTACACCCTGTATACAGCGCCAGATACCACTTTTCATTGACATTCATCTCTTTTTCCAACTAACTGCTTAGTACACAGTATCAATACTAGGAATAAGAACAATATACATGAAGACTTAAAATCACTTACTCTTGCCCAGAAAGGAGTCCAGTATTGAGCAACGCATATTTTCAATAAGTTACCAGCAATCATTAAGAGTTAAGTTTCAGAGAAGGCACAATTTCAACACAACTGAAAAGAATTTTTGGTGGCCAACTCCTTCTATTCCATCCATGAGTTCCTCAACAAGTGCAGTAGACCATTTTAATGAAAATTTATTATACTTTAATTTTTGACAATACTTGGTTCTAACAGCCATGTAACTACCTACTGTGTGAATGATGGATGTGTGGAAAGCAGATGTAAGTCTTAAGTCTGCAAATAGTGGAAGATTAATTTTAAATATTGTACATAATCTGACTGTTCTTAACTGACGATCACTGTAATGAATAATTTACTTTAATTTTTGACCATACTTGGTTGTAATAGCCAGGAAAGTAGCAAATGTCTGAATGATGGATTTAATGAAAGCAGATGTAAGTATTAAACCTGTAAATATTAGAAGAATAAATTTAATTCATGTACATAATTTTACTGTTTATTGACTGAGGATCATTAAAATTAATAAACTCAAGTTTTCCTAATTACATTTTTGTAATGTTTTCATCTGACATGTTCCACACCCAGGAGGATTCCCTCTTTTATGGGTCTATGGAATGAATAATTAATCTAATCTAATCTAACATTGGAGCTCGATCTCGGTACATTAAACTATCCGACAGTTTAATTTACAGTGTGATTAGCTTACAAGCGTAGGATTAGGTTCAAATGGTTCAAATGGCTCTGAGCACTATGCGACTTAACTTCTGAGGTCATCAGTCGTCTAGAACTTAGAACTAATTAAACCTAACTAACCTAAGGACATCACACACATCCATGCCCGAGGCAGGATTCGAACCTGCGACCGTAGCGGTCACACGGTTCCAGACTGAAGCGCCTAGAACCGCACGGCCACACCGGCCGGCTAGGATTAGGTTCCGAATTTGGATGGATCACGATGGAAGCGACGTGATTCGTGTTCGGAGATCGCCTTGCAAGAGAAAAACCATGGGCGTCGTTGGGAAAGAGTTAATGTTATGGAAATCGATCTTCAGCGAGTCAACTTCACAGTCTGACTGGTGTGTAGACGTAGGACAGTTCGGATCTAAGTTTGACATACATTCGGAAGATAGCTAGGCTTCAAAAATAGTTCAAATGGCTCTGAGCACTATGGGACTTAACATCTCAGATCATCAGTCCCCTAGAACTTAGAACTATCTAAACCTAACTAACCTAAGGACATCACACACATCCATGCCCGAGGCAGGATTCGAACCTGCGACCGTAGCGGTCGCGCGGTTCCAGACTGAAGCACGTAGAACCACTCGGCCACCAGCGGCCGGCAGATAGCTAGGAAAACTGTCGATATATCGTGACACATTACGATTAACTCGGCTGATAGATATAAATCCTGTATTCTAACTTCACTACACGGCGTATCGCGCATGTCGTTGCTGGACAGAACGGCAGCTATGACGGGCGCGGAGCAGGTGTGTGCGACGTGACGCGCTGCAGCGGGTGTGGCGGGCCGCGCCTTTATTACCTGCAGCGCCGCCGCCGCCGGCGCAGTTAATGGCCTCGCAGCGGGCGCAGGCACAGCCCGACGGCGCGCCGTCGTTATGCTGGCGTCGCGTCGACCGGCGGCAGAGGCGCGTGCTACCGCTGCTGCTGCCACTACTGCTGCTGCCTGTATTCTGTTTGCGACGCACTGAAATTCCCAGATATTGAAACATCCTGATAATGCGCTACGATACCCAGAACAGAGGAAGGCCGCGCGGGATTAGCCGAGTGGTCTAGGGCGCTGCAGTCATGGACTGTGCGGCAGATCCCGGTGGAGGTCCGAGTCCTCCCTCGGGCATGGCTGTGTGTGTTTGTCCTTCGGATAATTTAGGTTAAGTAGTGTGTAAGCTCAGGAACTGGTGACCTTAGCAGTTAAGGGGCGTAGGACGTCAAACAGGCCAACTTGGATCAGGAGAGTCCCAACAGGACATTTTAATTTCTGCTGTCTATACTTTTACAAATAAAATCATAAAAGTTTGTCACCGTGACCAGGAAGGATTGAGGATTCACACCCAACGCAGTGGGTAGCAAAATACCTTTTTTTATATGTGAAATTTCATCATTTTTTCGCTTATTATTGGCTGTATTTGTTGCTATAGGTACACTTTTCTTCCTAAATAAGAGAGATTCATCGATGAATTTTTCATAGCATACAAACAGTAGTTACAGGTGCAGGAAACTCTAGAATTTCCCAAATCTATTAAAAAACTGTGGAAAAAATTGAGATAATTAACTATAAAACTTGAATTTTTTCTAAACATGAAGCTGAAAATGTAACAGTTCATTCATTTTTTTCATAAATTAAATAACTTCTAGAGTTTCATACACCTGTAACTATGGTTTGTATGCTGTGCAAAAGTCATCGAAGAATCTCTCTTACTTAGGAAGAAAAGTATACCTATAGCAACGAATGCAGTCAGTAGTAAGTGAAAAAATGATGAAATTTCACATGTAAAAAAATTTGTTTTGTTACGTTTTTGAGCTTCCACTGTTACGAGTATGAATCTTGAATCCTTCCTAGTCATGCTGTTAAAGTTTTATGAATTTATTTGTAAAAGTACAGACAGTGGAAATTAAAATGTCCTTTGGTGCCTCTCCTGCTCCAAGTCGGCCCGTCTGACGTCCTACCCCCATTAAGTCCCATAAGATTTCACACACATTTCAACATTTTTGAACACAGGAAGCAGGTACAGGCAGTTGCCTCTGATCTGTCTGCGAAGGTGACATTCTTTTTAAAAATGTAGTCACGTTACGATGGACTATTTCTCTGGGAAGTGCTTCCCTTCACTAACAAGGGGAGGCCACGACGTTGAGATCACTGATTTACTTCAAACTTTGTAGACCTTTAGTAGCTCATTAAAACAACAGATTGTTCAAGTTGGAAGGTGTACTTCTCTGTCAATTCTGAGAAAATCTATGGGCCTGTTATGTAACTGATGTGTCTGTACGAAGGTGCTGACTATAAACAATCGTTGCGATCCTCATAGAAAAATGGTCGTAGATGAGACGACGGTTCGAATTCTTCTAACAAAAATTTTTTAATCTATATGTTTTCATCAATGGTCACATTATTTAATTTCTATGATATTTAAGAGATAAACCACGAGCATTTTGAAAGTTATGTTGTTGTTGGTGTCGTCTTCAGTCCTGAGACTGGTTTGATGCAGCTCTCCATGCTACTCTATCCTGTGCAAGCTTCTTCATCTCCCAGTACCTACTGCAGCCTACATCCTTCTGAATCTGCTTAGTGTATTCATCTCTTGGTCTCCCTCTACGATTTTTACCCTCCACGCTGCCCTCCAATACTAAATTGGTGATCCCTCGATGTCTCAGAACATGTCCTACCAAACGATACCTTCTTCTACTCAAGTTGTGCAACAAACTCCTCTTCTCCCCAATTCTATTCAATACCTCCACATTAGTTATGTGATCTACCCACCTAATCTTCAGCATTCTTCTGTAGCACCACATTTCGAAAGCTTCTATTCTCTTTTTGTCTAAACTATTTATCGTCCACGTTTCACTTCCATACATGGCTACACTCCATACAAATACGTTCAGAAACGACTTCCTGACATTTAAATCTATACTAGATGTTAACAAATTTCTCTTCTTCAGAAACGCTTTCCTTGCCATTGCCAGTCTACATTTTATATCCTCTCTACTTCGACCATCATCAGTTATTTTGCTCCCCAAATAGCAAAACTCCTTTACTACTTTAAGTGTCTCATTTCCTAATCTAATTCCCTCAGCGTCACCCGACTTAATTCGACTACATTCCATTATCCTCGTTTTGCTTTTGTTGATGTTCATCTTATATCCTCCTTTCAAGACACTGTCCATTCCATTCAACTGCTCTTCCAAGTCCTTTGCTGTCTCTGACAGAATTACAATGTCATCGGCGAACCTCAAAGTTTTTATTTCTTCTCCATGGATCTTAATACCTACTCCGAACTTTTCTTTTGTTTCCTTTATTGCTTGCTCAATATAAAGATTGAATAGCAACGGGGAGAGGCTACAACCCTGTCTCACTCCCTTCCCAACCACTGCATCCCTTTCATACCCCTCGACTGTTAATAACTGCCATCTCCTTTGTGTACAAATTGTAAATAGCCTTTCGCTCCCTGTATTTTACCCCTGCCAACTTCAGAATTTGAAAGAGAGTATTCCAATCAACATTGTCAAAAGCTTTCTCTAAGTCTACGAATGCTAGAAACGTAGGTTTGCCTTTCCTTAATCTTCCTTCTGAGATAAGTCGTAAGGTCAGTATTGCCTCACGTGTTCCAACATTTCTACGGAATCCAAACTGATCTTCCCCGAGGTCGGCTTCTATCAGTTTTTTCATTCGTCTGTAAAGAATTCGCGTTAGAATTTGGCAGCTGTGACTTATTAAACTGACAGTTCTGTAATTTTCACATCTGTCAATACCTGCTTTCTTTGGGATCGGAATTATTATATTCTTCTTGAAGTCTGAGGGTATTTGGCCTGTCTCATAAATCTTGCTCACCAGATGGTAGAGTTTAGTCAGGACTGGCTCTCCCAAGGCTGTCAGTAGTTCTAAAGGAATGTTATCTACTCCAGGGGCCTTATTTCGACTCAGGTCCTTCAGTGCTCTGTCAAACTCTTCACGCAGTATCATATCTCCCATTTCATCTTCATCTACATCCTCTTCCATTTCCATAATATTGTCCTCAAGTTCATCGCCCTTGTATAGACCCTCTATATACTCCTTCCACCTTTCTGATTTCCCTTATTTGCTTAGAAGTGGGTTTCCATCAGAGCTCTTGATACTCATGCAAGTGGATCTCCTTTCTACAAATGTAATTTTCCTGTGGGCAGTATCTATCTTACCCCTAGTGAGATAAGCCTCTACATCCTTACATTTGTCTTCTAGCCATCCCTGTTTAGCCATTTTGCACTTCCTGTCGATCTCATTTCTGAGACGTTTGTATTCCTTTTCGCGTGCTTCATTTAATGCATTTTCGTATTTTCTCCTTTCATCAATTAATTCAATATTTGTTCTGTTACCAAGGGTTTCTACTAGCCCTTGTCTTTTTACCTATTTGATCCTCTGCTGCCTTCACTATTTCATCCCTCAAAGCTACCCTTTCTCCTTCTACTGTATTTCTTTCCCCCATTCCTGTCAATTGTTCCCTTATGCTCTCCCTAAAACTCTGTACAACCTCTGGTGCTTCCAGTTTATCCACGTCCCATCTCCTTAATTTCCCACCTTTTTGCAGTTTCTTCAATTTTAATCTACAGTTCATAACCAATATATTGTGGTCAGAGTACACATCTGTCCCTGGAATTGTCTTACAATTTAAAACGTGGTTCCTAAATCTTTGTCTTACCATTATATAATATGTCTGATACCTTTTAGTATCTCCAGGATTCCTCCATGTACACAACCTTTTTTTATGATTCTTGAACCAAGTGTTAGCTATGATTAAGTTATGCTCTGCGCAAAATTCTACCAGGCGGCTTCCTCGTTCATTTCTTAGCCCCAATCCATATTCACCTACTATGTTTCCTTCTCTCCCTTTTCCTACTCTCGCATTCCAGTGACCCATGACTATTAAATTTTCGTCTCCCTTCACCATCTGAATAATTTCTTTATCTCACCATACATTTCATCAATTTCTTCGTCATCTGCAGAGTTAGTTGGCATATTAACTTGTACTACTGTAGTAGGCGTGGGCTTCGTGTCTATCTTGGCCACAATAATGCGTTCATTATGCTGTTTGTAGTAGCTTACCCGCACTCCTATTTTTTATTCATTATTAAACCTATTCCTGCATTACACCTATTTGATTTTGTATTTATAACCCTGTATTCACCTGACCAAAAGTCTTGTTCCTCCTGCCACCGAACTTCACTAATTCCCACTATATCTAAATTTAACCTATCCATTTCCCTTTTTAAATTTTCTAAGCTACCTGTCCGATTAAGGGATCTGACATTCCACGCTCCGATCCGTAGGATACCAGTTTTTTTCTCCTGATAACGACGTCCTCTGGAGTAGTCCCCGCCCGGAGTCCGAATGGGAGACAATTTTACCTCCGGAATATTTTACCCAAGAAGACGCCATAAAGCTGCATGCCCTCGGGAAAAATTACGGCTGTAGTTTCCCCTTGGTTTCAGCCGTTTGCATTACCAGAACAGCAAGGCCATTTTGGTTAGTGTTACAAGGCCAGATCAGTCAATCATCCAGACTGTTGCCCCTGCAACTACTGAAAAGGCTGCTGCCCCTCTTCAGGAAGCACACGTTTATCTGGCCTCTCAACAGATACCCCTCCGTTGTGGTTGCACCTACGGTACGGCTATCTGTATCGTTGACGCACGCAAGCCTCCCCACCAACGGCAAGGTCCATGGTTCATGGTGGGGGGGGTTGAAAGTTATAGCGAATGTCATACGTTATTTGTCTATTTACTATTTTTAATTAAATTTTCATGGACGAGGAACCGGCTAGGAAAGTCCAAGTGAAAGCTCGATAAATAATGCTGCAAATGACGTCGTCCAGTAAGTCAAAGTGTGCCAGACTGCAAGATTAACGTAGAATTGCTCTTCAGATGTGCTCTCGACGTCACACATTACAGGATGGTATTTGTCATACATAAATGAAAAAAATTGAAACGGCGTCTGCTACATCGAGAGAATAGAGTTTTCCCGCAATTACAGGGAATCTTCAAGAGTTTCTTTCTTCCGACAGTATAGATTGAAATTAAGTTCGAGCCGAACCGCACCCATATACTCGTTGGTCCTACGGCGCTCGAACGCTAACCAAATGACCGGCATGAACTCTAACGGCTGGCAGCTATTCACAGACACACAAGCCTCTAATGAGACGTGTTAAACATCGCTTGGGATATTTTCAGGATTTCCAGACTAGTGCACCTTACTAAGTGCGCATTATATTATTTTAATGTCCTACTAAAGGCGTACAAGGTCTGAAGAAAATCTGCGATTCCAGCGTCTTGGCCTCCCCTTGTAAGAACACCCTATATGTGCAGTGTGCGTAAAAAAAGTAAATAAATAAATGAATAAAAGTAAAAATAAAATAAAAAATAACAAATCCCCATTATCCTTGTGTTTCTTACTGATACAGTCTATGAGCAAAACAGGAATATGTATTATCACACACCTATATCTATAATAATAATCATCTGTCATGTACTATTCGCTTTTGCATAAAGGCTTTTCCGATGCATTATGACCTGCATCCTCAAAATGTTGTTCCTCCATGACATCCTCACTGAACATATCGATGAGATTCTTTGCTCAAAGGTTACAGGTACCGCTCATTTCTATCCCACTTTCCTTGCAGTCATTGCTGCGTCTTCCACTCCACCCCACTCCACTCCACTTCCACCTGTTCATTTTACTGTCTCTCCAAGTAATTCCCTATTCTGCAGGTATCTTTCCAATGGTTCTTAAGCAACTTTCAGATTTTGAATGGTTTTCAGATTAAAAGTCGACCTCTAGCTGGCGCGAGTCGTAACTGATAAAATACTGATCGTAAACTTTTTAGACACATCTAAAGTTTTGTTTTTGTAACCACATTTTCTTTACCAAAAGCAATGTAGGCAATTTCAAATCCTCTGTTTGTTTCCCCTCTCTTCATTTGCTTCCAGAATGTTTCCTTGGTTTCACTGTTTCCAAGATTTTGATTATACATCAATTACTTTTTAAGTGATTTCAATGCAACTTTCAAATTGGCTCCGTTGCATTTTCACATTTATTGTTAAACTGTATATGCACTGGAGCCAAATAGCACAGTCACCTCACCACAGCGGACGGTTTTCACTCGTTGACACACCTTTCCTGTCAGAACACTGAAGTCAGCACCGTCGGGTGTGGCCGATGGGAACTTCAGCCTCGGCGGTCCCCTTGATACTATTCCAGAGAAGTGTGCTGGCACGGTGTTTCGCCCTCTCTCTTCTGTCACCGTCACCCAACACGAACATCACACTCCACACTACACACCCACACACACACACGCACATACTTACATTAGACTCATCTACAGGTATCAGAAACACATTACACACGTCTCATGCGCTACGTGAAGGAAAGGCGACAATGTGCACGAAGAATACGAAAAAGCTTTCCGATGTCGTGGATAAACATGAAGATGGTGTAAGATTCCTCTTCCACTTTCACATATTGCAATAACAGCAATTGATTTCTTCTTTGTAAATCAGTTTGGTGATCTGCTTTGGTGTCGGACAATGACTGGATCAAGGTGGAGAAAGAAAATTTTAACGGAAAGACTTTTTATTAATGAACTCCTCAGGGGACTCCGCCTTAACGTACACTGCCCGTGCGGGTGAGGAGGTTTGCGTGTTCTGTATTCGGAGGGCTATGCCGGCAGTAGCTTAGGTACCAGAAGGGGAGGTCAAAGGGGAGGATCCAGAAAAAGTGCATCCTGTGGGAAGACCTATCGATATCCTGTATCCTATCCTATCCTAAGCCAATCCTTTTTTCTCATCATTCTCAATCAAAATTGCAACGGCTTCAGGGGCGGAAGTCATTTCCAAAGAAGATTTGGTGAATCCCAACGGTCATCAAGGCTGATAAACCTTCTCACAACAGAGTGGCGTGTAGTTTCTGTTCAACTTGTAAAGAGCCTTTCGCTCCCTGCCTTTTACCGCTGTCACCTATGGAATTTCAAAGACAGTATTCCAGTCTACATTGTCAAAAGCTTTCACTAAATCAACAAATGCTATAGGCGTTGGTTTGCCGTTGCTTAACCTATCTTCTATGAGGAGTCGTAGGAGCAGTATTGCCGCACATGTTCCTACATTTCTCGGGAATCCAAACTGATTTTTCACAATTTCGGCTTCTACGAGATTTTCTATTCTTCTGTAAGAATTCATGTTAGTGTTTTGAAACCGTGACTAATTAAACAGATAGTTCGGCAATTTTCACACCTGTTAGCATCTGATTTCTTTGGAACTGGAATTATTACGTTCTTCTTGAAGTCTGAGAGTATTTCGCCTTCACTCCTACATCTTGCTCACCAGATGGAAGAGTTGTGTCATGGCTAGCTCTCCCAAGGCTAACATCAGTAGATGTAACAGTATGTTGTCCACTTTCGGGGCGTTCTTTCGACTGAAGTCCTCCAGTTTTTCTCACATCTACGTTCTCTTCCTTTTCCATAATATTGCCCCGAAGTACATCTCTCTTGTATAGACCCTCTATATACTCCTTCCACCTTTCTGCTTTCCTTTCTTTTCTTAGGACTGGTTTTCCATCTGAGCTCTTGATATTCATACAAGTGGTCTTCCTTTCTCCAAAGGCATCTTTAATTTTCCTGTAGGCGACAACTATCTTTTCCCTAGTGATATATGATTGTAAATCCTTAGATATGTACTTTAGTGATTCTTGCTTAGCCTTTTGTACTTCCTGTGAATCTCATTTTTAGACGTTTGTATTGCCTTTCGCCTGCTTCGTTTACTGCATTTTTCTATTTTCTCCATTCATCGAATCAATTCAATATCTCCTTGTCTTACACAAAGATTTCTACTAGCCCTCGTCTTTTTGCCTATTTGCACCTGTACTGCCTCCACTATTTCATCTCTCAAAGCCACCCATTCCTTTTCTTCTCTGTTCCTTTCCCCTGTTCTTGTCAATTGTTCCCTAATACACCCTCTGTCTACCATCTCTGGTTCTTTCAGGTTATCCAGTCCCATCTCTTTAAATTTCTACTGTTTGTAGTTTCTTCAGTTTTAACCCACAGTTGATAACCAATAAATTGTGGTCATTGTCCACATGTGCCCCTGGAAATGCTTTACAATTTAAAATCTGCTTCCGAAATCTCAGCCTTACAATTAATAATCAGTCTGAAACCTTCCGGTGTTTCCAGGTCGCTTCCATGTATACACCTTCTGTCACGATTCCTAAACAAAGTGTTAGCAATGATTAAATTATGTGCAATATTCTACCAGATGACTACCTCTTTCATTCCTTTCCCCCAGTCCATATTCATCTAGTATTTTATCCTCTCCTCCTTTTTCTACTACGGAATTCCAGTCCCCCGTGACTATTAATTTTCGTCTCTCTTCACTATCTGAATATGTTCTTTTATCTGATCATACATTTGTTCTGTCTCTTCTCTATCTGCAGAGCTAGTCGGCATATAAACTGACGCTATTGTCGTGGGTCTGTGCTTCCTGTCTAACTTGGATAGAATAATAACTTTATTGTGCTATTTATAGTAGCTTATCCGCATTCCTATTTCTTATTCATTATTAAACCTACTCCTGCATTATCGCTATTAGATTTTGTATTTATAACCATGTATTCACCTGACCAGAAGTCCTGTTATCCTACCACTGAACTTTACTTACTCCCACTATATCTATCTTTAACCTATCCTTTTCCCTTCTTAAATTTGCTAACCTACTTGCACGATTACGAGAGCTGACATTCCATGCTCCGATCTGTAGAACACCAGTTTTGTTTATTCTGACAACGACGTCCTCCTGAGTAGTCTCCGTCCGGAGATCGGAATGGGGGACTATTTTATCTCTGGAATATTTTACTCAAAAGCATGCCATCATCACTTAACCAAACAGTACACCACCATGGCGTCAGGAAAAATTACGCATCTAGTTTCCCCTTACTTTCATCCGTTCGCAGTACCAGCAAAGCAAGACCGCTTTGGTTGATGTAACAAGGCCACATTAGTCAATCACCCAGAGAGATTCGAGCGCGCACGGAGGCTTTCCGACAGTCGTTCTTCCCGCGAACCATACGCGACTGGAACAGGAAAGGGAGGTAATGACAGTGGCACGTAAAGTGCCCTCCGCCACACACCGTTGGGTGACTTGAGGAGTATAAATGTAGATGTAGATGTAGACTGTTCCTCTTGGAAATCCAGAAAAGGCTATTGCTCCTCTTCAGAACCACACGTTTGTCTGGCCTCTCAGCAGATACCTCTCTGTTGTGGTTACACCTACGGTACGGCTATCTGTATCGCTGAGGCACGCAAGCCTCCCCACCCATGGCTAGGTCCATGGTTCATAAATGGGGGCGGCATACATTACGTGTAGGAAACGCTAGTATGTCAAAAAAATTGTTCTAAATAAATATCATACGTACTCTAATAATGTATGAGCAATAAGACACGTTTCACTGGCAAGCATATTTATGTAAATAGCACCAACTTAAATTACTATTGTAGCACTCACAAAGAGTTGAATGTTTGCTTGAAATTCAAGCGAAAAGTTAACTAATTTGTATATATTTCTGATTCTACTTAAACAGTAACATTTATTATTTTTAATATGCAGGAGTGATCCAGATACATATACGCGGAAAAATATCGCGGACGAATAATATTTACAGCAGTTTCTGATGTTCCACCAAGAGAAACAAGCGTCATATAACGCCTAGCAAAGACGTGGGGCACGCTATGCATATGTTAATTAAAATCACGAATTAGTCAACATTTGTGCTGATTCACCTGAAGATGGGACCGTTATCCAGGAACCGACTTGTGCTTTCCGTTCCTGGAAAATAAAAGTTCGTTGGAACTGTAGCGGATGTTTTTGATAACTAAAATAATAAATGACTCATCAAGAGGAGGATCTCCAGTTGATCTACTTTTAGTATACTGTCTACATATTGCGTTCTACGTCATATGAAGCTGCTCAGTGGCTTGGGGCGTGACGTCGACATCGCTGTGGGTTAAGGTAAGCGTTTTGGGGTCGTGGTAGCTTGTGATGCACTCTGCTTGCGAATTCTGGGACTATGATGCTTTCATGATGAAGTACTGAGAGCGGCCTCAATTTTTCGACATCTGTGGTGAGTGACAACAGGCAATGACATCAGCTTAGCGTGGCTCCTTGCGATTAACCACTGTATTTCACTTGATGTCTCGACAGTTCGATGTCAGGATATCATGCACACACATAGAAACAGTACGAAAACACTATAAACAATATCTTTTCATGGTGTGCACACTTCATATCGCATCCTGGCTTCCTGTTTGGAAGCTGGAAAGAGACCGCCATGTGCACTGTCATTGTTTTCTACCATGACTTCTAAAATACAGTAATTTCTGAAAGTACTTGAACAGCGCATCAATGCACAGTAACATTTATCTGTAGCTCACTGCAGTTAACTACGGCACTTGGGTAAACTTTATATCACAGCTGCTAACTACTACTGTCGACAAACCCAAGCTTGCAATAGATACAGACTATTGTCTGTTAATCTAAGCTCACAGTAATTCGCGCATTCACTGAAATAAAACTGTTGTTCAATAATCCACCTTCTCTTCCAACATTTTTAAATGAAGGTACAGCTTTATTTTTTACGTGCTGGAGAACACAGTATATCCCAGGCTTCACCATTTCAACTTCAACTGGATTTGAATGAACAATCTTTTAATGTTAATCGCTCAAGAGTAATAGTAACTAAACCACTTCATTTCATCGCTCATTCTACTTTATTTAGTATGCATTTTGTTTGGGTCTCAGTTACCTAATTTCTACGTAATTGATTTTACATTTCTATCATATGCATTTTTCATTTCTTCTGTAGATTTGTCTGTAATAATATTATGTCTTTTATCTTATGTTACACCAAAAATACCATCAAGTTTTGTACCAAGGAGAACAGTAGATATTACAGTCGAGTGATACTAAAATGTATTGATAAATATTTCGAATTCACTTGATTTTACTATCTAGTTCTTGTGCTTTTCTCTATAGTGAGCAAGGAATAATTGTCCCAACTCATTCATTAATCATTGTGATGTATTTCAGTATGACCTGTAGGAAGATATTAAAATGTGCACAACTTCGTGTTCCTGGATAAAGTTTTCTCAAAAGATTTGAGCAAAACTGTTGATCGTGTGTGACTAATTTCCCTAGGGGGTGAGAGCATTTTAAAAGATCACACTATAATGCCAGTTCTGAAACTAGACCTATGAAAACTGATATTTAGTTTCTCGACCAGAAATGAAGAAATACGTCTTTCAGCAGTTTTGTAAAGTTAACCCTATGGGGAAGAAATAATAAGTGAAAGCTTTTTTGAAAATATGTCATTATTACTGAACTACTAAAGTAATTTTGAAGCTACATGTATGAAAAATGGTACTCGACTCTTCGGTTACAAATGAAAAAATACGTGTTTCAATGCTTTAGGAAAGTGAATTCCTGAAGGAGTCAAATAGGGGATGAGATTTCTGATTAAAATATTTTATTAAGAATGCATTTTAAAACTAAATCCATGAAAATTTAAATTTGGCTTCTCCATTAGAAACAAAGAAACACGTGTTTCACTGTTTTACGAAATTCAACCTGTGAGATGGTAAAACGGGGAGTGAAACTTTTATGAAAATATTTCATTGTGAAAGCATTTCTAGAGCAAAATTTTTGAAAATTGGTGTTTGGTTTCTCGGTTAGAGTGAAAAAATACGTGTTCCACTGGTTGTGGGAATTCAGCCCCTTAGGTGTGAAATAGGGTCAGACTGATCCACTGGCTCATCAGCGGCCTGTCAAAACTGCTAAGAGTAGAAACTTGAAGCATGGAGAGGGTGTGGATCTTATACTGCCGGCATCGTTTGAGAAGAGAATGGATGAAATTCTATGGGGGTGAAATGGGGGATGAAACGGGTTCTAAAAGTATGCCGGTACTAAGGGAATTATGAAACTAGAACTACGAATACTGGTATTTAGTTTCTCACTCAGAAAATAAAAAATATGTGTTCCATCATTTTTGGAAATTCAATCACTGAGGAGGTAAAAAAGTGGATGAAAGCTTTCGGAAAAAATATAATTACTAAAGAACTACTGAGGGATTTTTAAAGCTACACCTGTGAGAATTCGTATTTGACTTCTCGATTGGAAATGAAAACATATGTGTTTCCATGATTGTGGAAATTTAACCCCTAAGGGACTGCAACAGGGGATAAAAATTTTTAAGAAAATACTTCCTTATATTAAAAATGTTTTGAGGCTAAATATGTGAAATCTGGTATTTGTCAGGCGATGAAAGTTGCTATTGAAATATCTGCATAAAAACGCCAAAGGCGTTAATTAACAAAAAATTTCGACTACAGCTAGCATAATCGTTTTATGGTCAGAAGTACATTAGGAAAACACCATGCTTATATGGCATCAATCAGTGCGAAAAGCTTAGAAGATGTTAAAATTTGTGAAAAACATAAAATCCGATTAAATAAAAACAAAAAACAAAAAATAAAACCTCTGCAGATCATACAGTCTGTACGAGAAAGGAGTAGGTGCTTGTCATTCAGTTGGAGAAGCATTGCATCCAAATGAAGTATTCGCCATTAAAGAAATTTTACTGAAGTTAACTAATATTTGACGAGTGTTGCAGAACCCGCTCAACCTCCTCCTGAAGTAAGGCTAGGCCTGCAACGACACACAACAACAACCATCGTCGCCATGATGAGATCATGACTGTGTACTGACTCTGTCCATAAGGTCAGGCCTGTTGGGAGCTACAAGGTCTAAAATACAGATATACACTGCGTGTGGTTTCTCGAACTAGTTACTCAACACAGCTTCCGAAGAATGTGAAAGTTCCTGGCAGATTAAAAGTGTGTGCCGGACCGGAACTCGAACTTGGGACATCTGCCTTTCGCGGGCAAGTGCTCTACCATATGAGCTACCCAAGCACGATTCAGGCCGCGTCCTCACAGTCTTACTTCCGCCAGTACCTCGTCTCCTACCGTCCAAACTTCCGGAGAATATGTTCAGATCCTCTCTCCACACTGTCCGTACCACCTGCAATGGATGCGTAGACCTCCCGATCTGTAGTTGGTAGTTTACAAAACAAGTAAAGTGCCATATACTGCAAGAGATAAGAAAGAATGACGTAGCTGCTTGTCATTAATAAACGCTTTAAGGTATAGAAACATCTATTCAAATCAGGATGATGAAGTAGTGGCACCTGAAACATTTGTCTTTCAATTAATTCAGGTGTATCTTGAAGTTGCCGGCCGCTGTGGCCGAGCGTTTCTATGGACCTCAGTCCGGAACCGAGCTGTTGTTACGGTCGCATGTTCCAATCCTGCCTCGGACATGGATGTGTGTGATGTCCTTATATTAGTTAGGTTCAAGTAGTTCTAAGTCTAGGGGACTGATGACCTCAGATTTTAAGTCCCATAGTGCTTAGAGCCATTTGAACCATTTGTATCTTGATGTTCGTTACCCTATTTTCATAATGCGTCCTTCTTAAAAAGTTTCATGTGCTCAGATGATAATAGAACGGTATCCTACAGCAAATCGGTGATTCAAACCGCAGTATCCTACAAAAGTTTTGACTTGTTTATGGCTTTTCATACCTAGAAAACTTCTAACCGCTTTCGTTTTTATTGGCTCAGGTTCACTTTCCCGCATATAAAATATATGTACAGAGAATGTAAGCTGTAATTCAGCGATTTTAATTTGTCTACGTTGACCGTCATACCACCTCTTCTTGCGGCTTCTAGATGGAGCAGCCAAATTAAACGAGACAGGCGGGAAAGGAAAATATGTAGACAGTTTATTATTTCAAAAGTAATCGCTATAACTACTGATACATTTATCCTATGGTGAGACAAGACGGTCAATGCCTTCATGGAAGTATGTGTGCAGTTGCCTAGGAAACCAATACGGTGCCCAGGTGTGCACCTCTTCATGCATAGCAAATTGGCGGCCAAGAACGTCTTTCATCAGACCTCCAAAAATATGGAAATCATATGGGGGAGGGGGGAAACTGAAATGTATGGAAGATGTGTAAGGGCATCCCAGCAAAACTTCTGCAGCATAGCCTAAATGGCATCATTTTGTTGCCCACATAAAGTTATTTCGACCATAGAGCAGAAGTTTCGCTGCGGAGGCCTCACAGATCCTTCACACAGTACCGATTTCTGCTCATGCGATTTCCGTATATATGAAGCTCTGAAGAGACATTCGCGGCCGTCGATTTGCTACGGATGACAAGGTGCATGCATAGGTACAATCATGAAGAAATCTACTGGCTTGTCTCACAGTGAGATAATTTTATTAACAGTTATTGCAATAATTTTTGAAATATTACACAGGTTACTTACTTTTCTCTGTCTAACATTTTTATTCGTTGCTCCTTATAGTATTGGGCATAGAATTTATGTGTTCATCCCACGTACCAGTGCTGATTGTATCTGCGTAGATGATTACATGTTTCAATATATCCTCTCCCGGAACTTCATCGAATGCTCTCATAAATGCTGTTGAGTGGACTGAAAACCGATAGGCGTTCTCTCAAACTAGTAGTATCTTGCCTTACGTAACAAGGCTGTTTACTTACTACTCCCTGCGTCCAACAATAACTGCCAGTAACTACCCGTTATACCGAGGCTAGTTAAGTATATTATTCCTATAAACTTTTATCCAAGGCACCTTTATTTCTTTATTGACTGCTTGTCTCATGCAAAAAGATAAGATTTACTGCGAAATCTTTCACGATATTAGGCTCAAATTTCGTAAGTTCTAACCAAGCATTTTTCACCGGCGATCAGTGTAGCGCCGTAATTGATACGTTCGAACACACACGGCGCCACACAACATCGCTGGCGCGGCTATTGTGCTTCTTGTTGCCATGGCATCAGACGATTTGAAGGTGCTGGACGCGCGAGTACGGAGGAGGGACTGTCTCCTGGAGGCGGTCGCGCGAGAAAGACTGAAAGGAGCGGCGGTCACGTGAACGCTGCCACGCCCATGTTGATGTTGACGCGTGTGGACAGGCAGCGAGGCCAACAGTCTGGAACCGGCGAGACCTGGGAACAAGTTACACGGCAGAACGCAGCGTCCTGTTCAAATGGTTCAAATGGCTCTGAGCACTATGGGACTCAACTGCTGAGGTCATTAGTCCCCTAGAACTTAGAACTAGTTAAAACTAACTAACCTAAGGACATCACAAACATCCATGCCCGAGGCAGGATTCGAACCTGCGACCGTAGCGCAGCAGCGTCCTGTTGCTGGCCTGTAAGATCGTAGTGCGGGGTGTGGTGGCACCTCCATCCTTTCAATACGTTCGGGCAACTGGTGAGCTTCCATTTCTGTTTTAAACAGAGTTACGTAGCGATGATCTCAAAGGGGACTGACTGATCGTGCGTTTGGTTAGCAGCGACTGTTAATGGAAGATTATTCTTTAACTGGTGTACTGAATTTTAATGTCTCGTCGTTGGTATTGCCTTGCGGAATTGAGTGTTAATGTCTGTCCTGCTAATGAACAGATGTGTGGGTTTAAATGTGTGTACTGTGAATACTGAACATTAGGCATACGGGCTTTAGTGCGAGCAGGCCAAGATGGCTGCGTTTTCCGTTATTATTATTATTATTATTATTATTATTATTATTACTATTCTCGTGTCGGAGAAATACATAAAACACATTTTTTACAGTTTCTGACAGATCAACACAGTTTATACCATTTTTGACAAAATTTGGCCACTGTCAGGGCATTTTCGGTTTCCTGGTGAAGGTCTTCTTCAGTGCAGGTGGCTGCACAGAGTCGACACTGAAGTATTTGTTGAACAGTCTGTTCTTCCCAGCAGTCACATCGGGTTTTCTTTTCTTCAATGTATCCACATTTTTCCAGGTTATCCCGTTATCTGGCCACTCCTGACCTCAGCCTATTCAGACATCCAGACTGGCGAATTCTCACCATGATCAAGGGGTAAAGATACGGAGAGCCTTTTCCAACCAGGATGGTGGGATGTCTCAGCCCCCTGTAGCTGCAGTCTGGTTTCTTCGTCACTGGTTGTTACGCTATCCGATGTTCTGAGGAAATTTTTCCTTGACCTTAGTCGTTGTGAGTAGAGTTGTTGTCCATGCATTGAATGCATTTTTTCCTACTCCAGTATCGTTCTTTCCTTGTTTGCTGCTATTTCTCTTCGAACAGGAGATGGTGCAATTCTTGTAAGGAAGAGCCATCTGACACGACTTGAACGCACTCTGTCTTCAGGTCACGAGTGGCCTACCGGGACCATCCGACCGCCGTGTCATCCACAGAGGAGGATGCGGATAGGAGGGGCGTGGGGCCAGCACACCGATCTCCCGGTCGTTATGATGGTATTCTTGACCGAAGCCGCTACTATTCGGTCGAGTAGCTCCTCAATTGGCATCACGACGCTCAGTGCACCCCGAAAAATGGCAACAGCGCAAGGCGGCCTGGAGGATGACCCATCCAAATGCCGACCACGCCCAACAGCGCTTAACTTCGGTGATCGCACGGGAACCGGTGTATCCGTTGCGGCAAGGCCGTTGCCATTGACTTCAAGCAGCCTGTTATATTTCTGCATCTGTCATTTCAGGCAACATACCACCGGTTTCGCATGTGTTGGCTTATGCCAAACAGGACTGGCATAATCTGCAGTGGAGTAGCATTGCAGAAGTTCGGATGGTTTCGGCTTGGGTGCCCCACTGTGAGCCGTCCACTTTTCTCAGTAGGTTGTTCCTGATAGAGACTTTTGATTCGAAATCCATGCAGTGTTTTTTTAACGTTAGAAATCTTCCGAATGTTATTCTTCGGTAGTTTGGAGCGTCATAGTGTTCCAATTTAACCCATGACCATTCCATCTTTAACTTGCACACACTTGTGTCTTTGATGAGTGTGGTTTAAGCTGCTTTATTCTGTAGTATTTTGACAGATCTTCAAGAGCGCTCACTAGGGTGACTTCAGTTGAATCGAAGTTTGCGCTTTGGGTTGCTAGAGCGAGATCTTCAGTGTACAAGAAGCTCCTGCAGTTGGGGACTGTGTGCTGGTCGTTCGTGTACATAATGAACAGAACTGGTGGCAACACACTTCCCTGAGGAAAGCCATTTTTCTGTGGCCTCCATCAGCTGCGCTGTCCTTCGAGGTCAACGAAGAATCTTCGGTTTTGCAGAGGATTTATGATGAGGCTGAAATCCTTGGTTAGGTTGTAGACCTTGTTTAATAGTAATAGGTGGTTGACGGCGTCGTATGCTGCTGTCCATGAATACCATTCCTGTCACCTTACGGGCTTCAAAGCCATCTTATATGAACTGTATAAGACAGAGTAATTGTCCTGTGCAGCTTTTACCTGGGCGGAATATAACTTGCTGAGGTATAAGTAAGGGATCAATAACACGTGAGAGAAGGGTTAAAATCATTCTCTGTGGCAGTTTGTAAAGGTGACACAGTAGTGCGATAGGTCTAAGATTCTTTGGGCTGTTTCCTTCTTTACCAATTTCCAGCGTAGTAATTATTCGGTTATTCCGCCATATCTTTAAAATTTTGACATATCTTAATACATTTATTAAAGAGTTGGAGAAAACATTCGTTTGTTGCTAATCGAAAGTGCTTCATATGCTCCGGCGGCAGTTGACTCATCAGTTTTACTCTGTTCGATACCCTTCTGTAATTCATTCACCGTGAATGGGAGTGAAAAGTTATTTTCCTCTTGCTCAGTTTTTCATAGAATTCATTTTTTGGATTTATGGCTGGGTTTCCCATTTTGGCGATGATATTTTGGTGTGTAGTGGACTTCGATGAATCGTTGCACAGAAGTCGCAGAAGTCTCCAGATCTTATGACTGTCTGTCTTCAGATCCAAGTTTTCTGTTGTTTTCATCCATTTTTCCCTTTTTGACTCTCTTATAGAGGAAACGAGTTTGTTTCCTGATTCTTCTGTATAGTTGTTTCACTGAAAGGGTTTTCTCTAAATAAGTTGCTATATTCTGTGAATAAGGTTGCCTGATCTGATGCGAGCCCAAGGATGAAAGATGTTCGACAGCCACGTGGAATGGATATATTGTGGAACATCTCTTTACGGCCGTGGTGAATGTGCCGTACTGTTCTGGTGTTGGTTCTCTAGAAGATACTTCGCAATCAGTTAATTTGCAAATCTTGACCAGTCAGCCTTTCTTAAGTTAAATGTCTTTCAAAATGGGGTTTTTGATGTCTAACAGCAGCAAATATTTGGCAGATTATTGGTCTATGTTGTGACTTTTGTATTGGGGAAAAGACTTACTCTGCGCACTGTAGGCTAATGCTGTTGGTGATGAATATGAGGTCGGGATTGTACTCTGTCAAAGGCAAATCGTTCCCAAACCCACGCATAAGCAGTGGAATCTGACAGATACAACATTCTTGGCTGGTAGGTGGTACAAAATCCACTGGTCAACACAGGTTAAATGTTGCAGACAGTTTTGCTTCGTGGATTACGGTAAGACGACTTATTTCTGCATTTCTGCACACTCTCGTATTGCTACCCCATTTTCCTTATCATAGGCCAAAATGTTACTATGGCTGTTGAAATCGCCAGTCACAATCTGCACGTGTTTATTTTGGTATTTGTTGGTCTATTAACTGTGAATTCTTCACCAGGTGGTTTGTAGAGAGACCACATTGTGCCATTAGCTGTTTTTATAATAAGAATTTCGATGTTATTTTGTTCTGTGAGTGCTGTAGATAGAAATAGTACGTCTGTATGAACGAAGACAGCGCTTCCGTATTTATCATGTGGTCTATCTTCGGTCTACGCACGTCGCAGTTCCCGCGTGTTTCCTACCTGCACAGTACTTGACACTGATGCTATCTGCAAAGTTCTTGTAGCAGTTCTTGTTTGGTTGACGTTATTCTTTCCATGTTGATTGAGATAATGCTCAGCTGTGGCCCTAAAAGGGCTTGAATATGGATGTTTCTGGAGTGAAAGGATCAGTTGTCATTTCTTGACGCCCAGGGTACGCCCGATTGCTTTTCTCAGTCGTAATCTTTGGGGAGGCTCCTTTCATGTACCTCGCGTTTGTTGTTGAAAGATTATTATTCCACAGTCAGTGATGTGGAGTATAATAACGAGTCAGTTGATAGCAACTTCATTGGCAGTTAATCGTCACAATGATGCACCTGTTATAGCGTGTGTATTTATACTTTTTTGTCTTTTCTTGCTAATGTGGCAAGGGATATGAGTTGACCAGTGGTTTGTTGTACCAGCTACCATCCCAGAATGTTGTATCCGTCAGGTGTCACTGCTTATGCCCTGGTTTTGTAAAAAAGTTTCTGTGAAACGGTGTACCTTTGATAGGTGTTAAGAATCTGCTAGTATAAAAAAAGATTATAAAATAATATTTACGTGTTTTGATCCTGTTCTGATAGTAAATATCCCACTGCAGACTGCTGTGCGATTTTGAGTTTTTGTTCAGTTACCTGTTTGTATTTAAACTGTGAGCCCTGGTCAGTTTTAGTTAAAGTAATTTAGGCCACTGGCCGTGAAGTGTTGTTCTTGAATACCACGTAGGATTACATAGCAACCATTTCTCAAGTAAACTCACTTGTCAGTAATACACATCGATCTCCTTTGTTCACTGTAAATTTTCATGGGCCTTTTGCCGTAGTGAAGTTGTTTAATTAAGGAAACTGTTTATTCCTGTGAAACGTCCGTATGTTCAGCTGAGTGGTAACGTGCTCGGCTTTCATGCAGCGGGACCAGGTTCGATTCCCGACCGGGTTGGAGATTTCCTCTGCTCATGTACCGTGTGTTGTGTTGTCGTAGTCATCATCATTTCATCCTAGTCGCCTGCACGCAAGTCGCCCAATGAGGCGTCGACTGAAATAAGACTTGCAATTGGCAGCTGAACTTCCCCGAATGGGGCCTCCCGGCCAATGCTGCCACACCCTCATTTCCATTCTTATCCTGTGAAACACCTTTGGCCGCCATCAATGTTTCGATTCCTTAAGTAACTAGTGCTAATTTTGTTTTCTTTTGGATAAATAAGATTTTAGGAGCCTTTGGCTATTGTTCAAACCCATCGTTTTGGAACCCAGTGTGTGTGTAAACCCTTTCAGTCGGTGTTTAAATTGTATCTTTATAGCCAGGTCTTATGTTTGTGCTATATTTTTGAAGGCCAGTGGACGTTGCTGACTTCAATGTTTAAATAACAAAATATCAGTTTACAATGTTAGGTTCTATGTTCAAAGTACCAACGTGTGTTGTACGAGAAATCTTGATTAGCAAATAAAATTGTTTAGTGTTATTTGACAAGTCCGGCTCAGCGGCTTTCCACACAATGTTCCTTGGATCTTACCATTATGTATCACTGAAAAGGTCAAATATCTTAGCAGTACTTCCATCGTGATGGCTGGGTGTTGTGTGCTGTCCTTAGGTTAGTTAGGTTTAAGTAGTTCTAAGTTCTAGGGGACTGATGACCATAGATGTTAAGTCCCATAGTGCTCAGAGCCATTTTTTTGAGTACTTCCATCGATTCTTCCCATTTAGCTTCGGGCAGGTCTCCTAACGTCTGAACCTTGTTCTGAATACCTGCCAGAGCCTCGTCATCATTAGACTTTCGTAGTTCATTATCTTCCTTTGAATTATTAAAGCTGCAGTTCCATCTTCTCGAAAACGCAATAATCTCACGCCCACACATGTAGCGTCCATGACATTCTCGCAGAATTTCCTTCAAATATCTTTTTTCTTCATTATTTGTCTTCCTAAGCAGTCATCTCTCTTTGAAATCTACCTTACAGTTCATCCCTGTCAGCCATTCAGAGCGGAGAACTTAACTAGAGCTAAAATACACAACAGTCAACATGCTCTGCTCGTACTTGTCTTTCAGAATTCTGAATTTTAATAGTGCGTGAACTTTGATAGGATTGCTTTGATTACCCACAGCACTGAAAATGCTTACGACGGTTAACGTTGGGAATGCAAGCAGATGTTACAGTTTCGAAAATAAATTTTCTCAGAGAACACTCTTTTCACTTGCTAAATCGACTAATACTGTTATACGTATTCAGCGTAAAATGCTTATCAGCATCGTCTTCCTATCTGTCTACGTCTATTTCGCGTCTGTTTACGTTCGCATTTTGGCACCTGCGTCGTGATTCCTAATCTTGTTTCTGAAAATGTAAGTTCCGGAAACTTCAATTAATTTACCAGAGCACGGTTTCGTTGATTACGATTGCTACTCTGTGTACGTTCTGGCGATCAATTCCGTGCTCTGTATCCTGAGGGATGTTCCATCTGAGTAATGATTTGGATTAAATACGATCAGTGGCCTACGTGCTTCCCTCTCCTTGGCATGGCGTCTTCTACCCGGTCGAATCCACTTATCGTGAGAATCGACTGCGATCCATTCACAGATGTAGTGTGGAAGGCATCGGTGAGTCGTAGTGTACCACTGTGTTCGTCGCAGTACTTTTTTTTTTTTTTTGCAGCTTTACAGTCGAAGGTGATGCTCCTGGAGGTTGGTAGTGAAGCCGACAGTACCGTTGAAGATAGTTTCGTGGCTTGTCCCTACAGAAAACTGCGTTGATTTTTAGTCGACATTGCCACCGCGGACGATCTAACGCAAAATTTACTTCTTCCACTAGAAGAATGCACAAGTACCTGAAAACAGAGCTGCGTTGATAACGGATTCGGTCAGGATTTATAGCGAGAGAAGCTCTTCCCTTCAGAAGTATTTTGGTGGGGTTATGGGCGGCTATAACAAATTTACTATCTGTGCACCGCCGCTGTATCTGAACAAGCACTTCATTCGATTTCTCATCAAGTTCAGGCAAGGAGCCCGCAGACACAAACTACTTGGGCGTCATCCGTGTATGCTACGAGATCTTCAAAAGTATCTGCCCCGTGTTGCAGATGTAATAGGGACTGAGTATTAAGATTTCAGAATAAACAATCCTGTTGGATGAACATCCGCAACTGAGCGTTACACCAAAGGTTGCACCTCTTGTTCAGAATAATAGCCTACATATGGAGCCTTGTGGATAACCCTCTTCGGTTACCTTACCCGTTTCAGAAGTCTTTGTGACGCTACTCCCACTACAGTGGTCGATAGAGATCTTGTACAGGCATTTAGAGACGCGGAGCTCTCGCAAGTGTGCGAACATGACAGACCACCAACTAGTATCGAATTCGCCTGCGATCTTAATCATCCTTGCGACTGCATATTTTGTAGTCTAATTTTATACAATCTGAAGAGCTCTGTTAAAGGTATCATCTATAGATTTTTGAAACCATATTGGCATTGATCAAGACCCAAGATCACCCTGTGAATCTGTGGCCTGTCACAAAGCACATATTTCCGAAAGTCGTTCAAAATATTTAATAAGCGAATACGTCTGTAACTTTTCAGCGATGCGTGTCATTATTCATTCCGTTTTAATTAATACTGCCAGAGCTATTTTCCGAATCGCTGATATCCTGCCTATACACAATGTCTCGGTTAGTAACAATGTCAAATAATGCACTATCAACCGCTACGCCTTCAGGGTAGTCATCATTCGGACACAGTGGCAAAAGTTTTGATCTTGGAAATTTCTGTAGCAACTTCTTCTTCAGAAAAGGTAACACCAACATATCTTTACCATGTTCACTATGTAGTTCGCTTCGAACTTGCGAGCTGGTCGCTGTGACCGAGTCGTTCTACGCGCTTCAGTACGTAACCACGTGGTTTCTACAGTCGCAGGTTCGAATCATGTCTCGGGCATGTATGAGTGTGATGTCCTTAGGTTAGTTAGGTTCCTATAGTTCTAAGTCTAGGGGACTGATGACCTCAGATATTAAGTCCTATTGTGCTTAGAGCCATTTGAACTGTTTCGAACTTGTGCGACTACCTGTTTCCTGTCGTCATTGAGCCACCCTCTCCTCGAACTGTGGACATGACAGGACATCTCTCAACCTTTCCAGTCACCAAGATATACGGTCTTGCCCATATGTAGAATTACAGCTGCTTTCGAGGTAACTTCTTCAATTGTGTTCTTTTGGTTTCTTAAAGTGAAGCTTTGTAGCGCATCACAACAGCCCCCCTATTTATACAGCTCTGCATTGCACTGTGACGTACTTAAATGCGTGTTGATACGCTCTGCTTATAGATCATGCTCTTCATCTCAACAAGCAAAATTATGAGCTGAGTTGCAATGTCGATTGAATAATGTAGATGAGGTATCACTGTTAGAAAGTTATTCACTCTCAAGGTATCCTATTCGAAGCCCCAAGTGTGAAACCTAACACATTCCCTTAAACGTATCCTACCTGATGCCCCAAGTGTGAGATCGAACACATTCGCCTTTAGCAACCACAACTCTGGTACCATGTCTAACGGCAGCCTGCAGTCCACGGAGGTCCTTTATAGTCTCAAACACACTAAAATATGAAGTCTTATGAAGTTTATCAGGAAGTAAGTGATTACCATTTTAAATAGAGCATATTAAATATGTTCATATTAAACAAGAAGTAGTAATTGTCACTTAACTTCATTCTATTGCAATACTTGTATCCACCAGTTGGCAGAAACTCCATGTGGATATGGCATTTTAATGTATACTATACTAACGTCTTTCACTGTTCAGAGTTTTGATCACTACACCTAATATACATACTGAAACCGAGCATATTTCAGAAACTGAGCCCTCATATTTTGTTCTCTGTGGTCGCTTTTGCATCAACGTTTCTTTACTCTGAGCACACAATGACTGATCAGTAATAGTACGCGTAATACCGGAATACGGCAGAAAAGTGACATTTCTAGAAAGAGCTCGATTCCAAAGACGAGTGCAGCAGTTTTGGTATTCCGTGTATCTTGTTTACCACTTATTAAAAAGAAATTGCTACTAGGAAACGCCACAAGAGATTATCTCCGTTTGTGTGATCTACGAGTAAATGAACTTTCTGAAACCTCATTTTCCCTTCTAACGTTTTGTGTTCTCCAATTGTCCTAAATTTAGCACTTGATTCTATGGAAGCCTTTTTGACATTAAACATCACACTACTGTTACGTCTTATGCTAAAAATAGTTAGACCTTGAATAGATGAACTTTTGAGACATATACACAGGTAAAAGCAATTGTTTGAGAAATATTGCAGTTTTTTCGCAACTCAGCAATAACGTTTTTTAATTACCATGATTACAATTACACAGTTAAATATTAAGTACAAAATTTAACATCCCGGTAGTTAGTTTCGTACCCCATTTGTCTATTTTACACTCTTAAATCTGCTATGAAAATTCAGACAAAAACCCATTGCGTGATTCATAGGAACTGTTGTTTTCGTTCCGCTCAACCATTGGGCCGAAAAACAGAAGCACTGCACAGAGAATGGGAAACCATTCCTCTGGCAAAAAGAAGCGAAGTAGCGGCATTTGGCGCCCATGAAAGTTGAGCATACAGCGCACAAGCAGAGAGCTGGATAAGGTTTGCCGGGAGAAGGATATGTTACCTGAGCGCTTTCGTTGCACGGAGACGTCCCACTTCGATAAGAAATTCGATTTGGAGCCAACGGATATCGCCCTGGGAAAGTGCGCGTTTCTCTGCTGTGGGCGGGTAAGCGTGTGGCTTGCTGAGATGCGATACACGTTAGCACAACGTGTGGTGCCAAATCAGGTGAACGTGTCTGGGTGAATAAAAAGTAAGGAATGGAAAGAATCACTGCTTCACATAGATAATTGCCACTCTTGTTTTCACAGTTAATGGGCAATCTCGCATTTGCAGTGGAATACAAAACATACAGTGTAGCACACACAAATCTGTTCGTGTTAATATTCAGCTTTCTTCCAACTGAGGTATTATTAGCCAAGAGGATGCCGTCACATTTATCGGTATGAGGAGAAATGGAGCGCTATAATTATATTAAACGGAGATAAAGTGTTTAACTCCTTACGCCACTAACACGTTATAGGACATTTTTAGCCTATGGTCCTATGCTGGCACCCTAAACTTATTTTTATAGGCGTATTGTTTATATAATTACTTCGTGATATTCTTGAATCTGCCAAATATACTAACATTTTAGTGAAACTTCTCATGAAGTTCGCAAGCAATAAGTTGTTCAAAAGCTAAGCGATCTGCGATAACCACGAAAAAGCACTGTGTCATGAATACACAGTGGGGACTTCCCTGCCACAGTACAGCGCAGAGACACGTAGTAAACATGATACGCCAGTAGGACCCAACGTACAGCAGCTGAATCAGACTGCGTGTACAGGTATGTTGGAGATAATAGTGCTAAGAAAGTTTGTCACTCAGTATTAGTTTCAGTGGGAAGCAGAATGACAAATTCGAGTAAAACTCACTGGAAACAGATGGATACCACATTAGAGGTCGGCCTCACTCAGGAAGAGGTGTGTTTAAAGTTCGATTTCGCTTAAGCTGTTATTTCATGGTTGTGTAGAAGAACTGATAGAGGAAGCATCCACCAGTAGTAAAGCTAAGGTAGTACCGGACTTTCAGAAGAGTAACATCCACATAACTCCTAAGTTCGCAACGACAGATAACATACTGAACTATGCCACCGTCAACCTTACTTATCATAACTACAAGTCGACGATATGGAAAATATCAGAAGACTGCAAAACATAGTTGAAATCTGCTGGTCGACGATCAGTTTCACTTCATACAAAGTGAAAGCTAAATCGCGGCAGTTACGATGTTGCACTAAATAGCAGATGCATGACTTGAGAAATATTAAGACAGTCTTACAGGATTCGTCGACGCGGGAAAAGCATTTGGCACCATAAAGTGGTGAAAGATATTTCAAACTACACTGTTCAAAAATAATTCCGTTTGCCTCCGCCTATAAACGCGGGATTGTCATTGAAGGAAAGACGAAAAGCTCAACACCTTAATTTTCCATCTACGATTCCAGCTTCTCGGTATTCAGATAGTTTATCAGTTACTACTCTACCACAGAATTATGAGCTTGAAGTTGAAAGTAACGACAGTGTGGAAGAAGAAGAAACTGACAAGTCATGCACGTCCCATGACTTTGATTTTGACGAAAATGATAATATACAGCATATACTGAGTTAAGCGGAACTGAGTGATCTCATTCGAGATCTTTATCTTTCGAAAGAGAAGGCTGAACTTCTATAGTCAAGACTACAGCAACTGAATCTTCTCCAGCGTAATGACAGGAGTTTACAGTACAGATATAGTCATGGTCATCTGATCAATTTCTGTGTGAAGAGAAACAATCTTGTTGTAGGCCGCGACGTTAACGTCTTGATGAAACATTTTAATCTGAATCATGATCTGTGTTACTGAAGGCTATTCACAGTCCTCAAAGCTTAGTTTGAAAAGTGTGTTACTTTTCACTGACAAACGGCTTTCTTCTATTCTTCTTGGTCATGTAGTTCACATGAAAGAGACACCAACGTGACAGTCCTCTTCGACGCAGACAAATGTGCTGAACCCAAATCGAAAATCTGTGTCGATCTAAAAATTGTCCCCTTACTCCTAGGAATGCAACTAGCGTACACGAAGTATTGCTGCTCTTTATGGATGCGAGACAGTCGGAATAGCAAACGGTATTATATTCAAGATGACTGTTCTGCAATAAACTTAAATGCAGTAATAACAATGTCACCGTACCTCTCGTAGACCCGAAAGATTTGTTCTTCTAACCCTCGACATAAGGCCGTGTCTTATGAAATATTTTTTTCGAAAGTATGACTCTAGGTGGGCAGACCTTGAAGTACTTAAGCAAATTTCTAGCGTTAAGTGGTGACAAAGTTAAGGGAGATACTTCTTGTGGGGCCACAAATTCGATAGCTTGTGAAGGATCCGGTGTCTGTCCGACTTTTGGAGGGGAAAGAAAAAGAAGCTTGGGAAGCCTTATAGGGACTAACGTGGATTTTTAGACCTCAAAAGAGATGAAGAGTTGGTGACATTAGGTCTGCAATAATACCAACAACTCGGATCCAACATGTCCCTTAAAATCCACTTTGTTCACTCCGACCTAAACTTTTTCAGTCATAGTTATGGAGCTGTCAGTGATGAACACGGGAAAGATTCCATCTGGATGTGACGTCCTCTGGAATGAAGCAATGTTTGCGGATTACCGCCGATAAGTGTATAAGAATGCTCGGGAACTCACTTCGTAAACCCACGTCATGATTCTGCTCAGACCCAACAAACTGCCAGGACCTCTCCCATCAATTAAAAACTCTTACAATATAACTCTCATTAAAAATGTCAAATGGGCTTTGAATGTTCTCGGCATACATAATTAAAATGTATCTTTTCATCTTAATCCGTTAGAAAGAAATACTGCCCCTTTTTGTATAAGACAGAAACTAGAACTAGTAAAGCTTTCTCATATTGTTTTTTTTTTTTTTTTTTCAAGCCACACTTAATAAATTCGTCTCATACGGCGAAGGAAATATTTAATTTTTTTTGTTGGACAGTGTAATCAGAAGTAATGGAATAAGCCTTAAGGTAATGCGGGTGCAAAAAGAGGGCGCAATAAGAGTAGAAAAATTGAGAGAAACATTCTAATTAAAAGGTCCGTAAAGGAGGGATGCTATCTTTCTCTGTTATTGCTTGACCTCTACACAGAAGTATCAATGAAGTAAATTAAAGAAAGAAAATATTATGCGTGGAATTCAAAGTGAAAGAATATAAGTAGCATTCCCACATAGTTTGGTGTATGTCTGACCAAGACTAATAACAGTGGGACGAACTACGGAGCAGCCTGCTCATCTTGCTCGGAGATGACACGTTACAACCCTGCGTGTGTCGTGGCAAGGGTTTCGCTTAGCTTGACATTAGCTATCGTCTGGGACAGCTCCACGCTAGAAGCACGTACGTCATTGCGAATGCTTCATATGAGTCCTGCCACAAAAATTGAATCCAACCCAATGGGTAATAGCCGGCTGCGGTGGCCGAGCGGTTCTAGGCACTTCAATCCGGAACCATGCTGCTGCTACTGTCGCAGGTTCGAATCCTGCCTCGGGCATGGATGTGTGTGATGTCCTTAGGTTAGTTAGGTTTAAGTAGTTCTAAGTTTAGGGGACTGATGACCTCAGCTGTTAAGTACCATAGTGCTTAGGGCCATTTGAACCATTTTTGAACCAATTGGTGATAGCGTCCAGCCTCACAGGATAGCTTAGTGGACAAGTGCCTGCAGCATGTGATCATAGCCCGATTGATCAGCTACTGGACGTTCAGAACAGAGGGTTAGAAGGCTAGCAACACCGCGACGGACTACGGCCGAGATAAAAACAAGTTTTCAAGGACAATAAAGCTTTATTCGTGGAACTTAAATCTTGCTGCGCAAGTTATCAAGTATCCCGCACGAACGTATAGATGCTGCCTCCAAGCTCAAGTTATCCGGTCTTTGTTAGGTAGGTAATTAGTTGAATTTTCTTCAAAGCTGCTTTTTCCGGTGAACCAGTGTCTAGTAACGCAGAATGAATAGGACGAACAGAAAGAAACCTATCGGGGGTAGGGTGGCTAAACAGTTGTGGATCATAAGTTATAATCCACTCCGCCTCAGCTTGATGAAACATTTGTATCCGAACAGTGCTCCTACTGATTGGAGTGTATTCATGGACTCCTCCGAGCTTAGTTTGAGAGCTACTTTGGTTCACAATGGCAACCGTCCTTCTATATCTGTTGATCACGCAATTCACACGAGGAAGACTTACGCTAATGTAGCAGTCCTCCTCGACTCAGTCACATATGCGGAGCACATTTGAAAAACCTGTGACGATCTAAAATTGATCGCTGTATTCTTAGGAATGCAACTGGTGTACACAATGTATTACTGCTTTTGGTGTATGTTGGACAGTCGGGATAGGGAATGTCATTATACTCAAGAAGACTGACCTGCTAATTCTCCTGACTACAGCGGTGAAAACCTGCCACCTCTGGTGGGTCCAGAAGATGTCCACCACTTCATATAAAACTGGATTTGATGAAATATTTTGTGAAAAATATGAACCGAGAAAGTACTTAAGAGACAAATTTCCTACGTTAAGTAATGCTAAAGTCAGGGAAGATATTTTAGTCGGGCGACTAATGCGACATCTTGTAAAGCATCCTGCGTTTGAACGAATTTTTCAGGGTAATGAAATGGAAGCTTGGAAAGCCTTCAACCGAGTCATTCATGGATTTTTAGGCAACAAAACAGATGAAAACTACAACCAGTTACTCCAGTACATTTTCAAAAGCACCATCAACATGGATGCAACATGTCCCTCAACATCTATTTTCTTCTCTCACACCTAGATTTTTTGCTCATCTGTGTATAGAAATGCTCAGGAACCAGGCATCAAGTCACGAAGGTTTTGTAGGGTTCCGTCTAATGAGCTGGTGATTCTGAAACTGACATCGCAATACATCTAATAATTTATGAGATTTAGAGTGCCAACATGAGTTTTTAGAATAAAAAAGTTTCAATATTTTAGTGAATAATAAGACAGAGAAATGATCAATTTAGGAACATGATTGTAAATACTGTGAAAACCCGTGCATGGCACTAAGCGTCATACATTTTCAATAGGCTTCCACAATGCATAATGGCTGTTATAAAGTACAGGATGTCAAGTACATATTTGAAGGGTTTATTCCAGAAATATCTACTTGTTCTTTCCACTAATATATAAGCGCAATGTGATAGGTTTATGTATACACAGTTAACAAAAATAAATGGAACAGCAGACAATACTTTTGACATACGAACACTTTTTATGTTTGATATAATTGTAAATTGTAATACATGGACAGATACATGTAAATACCGTAATTATGAAGATTAAATGAATTTATTTACTCGATCCCGATGCCTTCAACAACCCAGTTTTCAGTAGGACTTTGGTTACAGAATTTGATTTTTTCATTATTCTGTTTTTCTTCTTCTAAAACCTGAATGGATCACCTATAAAGTAGTCTATGATCTCGGATACATCTTCAGTTGAAAAAAAAAGCATGCAAAACTGCATTGATTAACGAGCGATATTAGCAGTCATTTGTTCTTAGTGTGAGAGGCGATTGAACGACATAGGGCGAGAGAACACAGGAAAGTAGTCTTCTAACTGAATGTAGCCATAATGGTGGATTTAACTACACTATCCCGTTAAGTTACGCTTTCACTGCTCCATGCTGTTTAAGAGACCGCAGTTTCCGTAGGTGATACAAGAAACAGTGAAAATATAAGACAAAAATGAGATTTCCAAGAAGTGCACTCAAGAGAAACAAAGCCACGAGCTCCATCTGCTGATGATTCGGACGAATGTTGGTTTGTGTGTTTTCGTGTAGTACCATTTTCCATATTGCAATAGTCAGTATTCTAATCAAAGAATGAAAACAGTTCTCTTAGGATTTCATCCAACATTCATAATCTTCACTAAAACCAACAAGATGTTCCTCAGCATTGGAGACTAATTCGCAAGAAACTTAAAATACCCACATTCAGAATGGCTGGCAGACATCACAAAGAACGTGAAAACACTCATGCTCATGGAATAGTGAATCAGGATAAATAGCAAAGATGGAAACGCTACAGAAACAGAGATAAAGTGAAAACAAAACTGGAACATCACATATACAAGTTAATAACACAGAGTTGAGTGGTTGAATTTAAGAGCACGTAGAATTATTGATGTTGTCATTTCTAACAGATGAAAATATAGGATTAATAACTACACCAATTGTGGTAGTTACGGCAAATGTGAAATGAAGTGTAAGTTTCACGTGGGCAGTGAAAACACATTAAAAATTAAGAACCATGAAGCACCGTGATACCCCCCGAAGGCCGTGCTAGCTGCAAACTTGTCATCGTACTGACTGAGAAGATTTCAGTGCAAGAGTGTGTTAAAGTTTTAACGCTCTGAAATGGGTCAACTACATTCTTTTCACAACTGTCAGACATCTATCAAGTACAAGTGGGTTCATAATATCGAGTTCACACAGAGCAAAGTCCAACAAAACTGAAGCCTTTGTTGAAAGAATGAGTCAATTTGTTTATTTATATCATTTCTTTAATAACTGCCTGTTCCCTCTTTCCCTTCCGTGAATGAATGAATGATTGAAACAGGGATGAGTACTCCCCAAATGTCGCCACAGGCCAACATAGTCAGTAACGTAAAATATGTACGTTGGCAACCTAACTCGGTAGAAGGAGATAGCAGAGAGTAGGGATCGTTTGTCATTGTCAAAGATACCGGCTGATTCCGTACTATACAGAGGTACGGTGGGCTATGTGCTTCTTGATGGGACTTTCTCTCCCCCAACTGTCCGAGCGAGAGGCGGTTCGGACATCGGTTTTTCGAGTTACTCTGTTTCTGGCTACAAAGTTGTAAGAACACAGACGCTCTCTCACTGGCAGTCTGGTTAGGTTATAATGTAATTGATTTTATTCTAGTTCAGCTACGCTTGTTTATGGAAGTAATCAACAATATCCTGGTTTAGTTTATTATAGTGAATTTCGCTGCGCATAATTTGGTAGGAGGCGTTTTGTTCGTTAAGAATGAGTGATAGGAGTGAATTTTATTCGAAGTGAAAGGTAGCAATCACCCGCTTATTTGTTCATTTAATTTAGTAATCTTTCAGGGCCAGTATAATGAATCGTGTGCTGAATTATCATTATTTTAACTGGTTAGTCCTTGTGTGTGGCGTCTAAGCTTTTCCTTACCAAATCATCACGTGTTAGCGAAGATATACCGCCCACAGAACGATTAGGTGTCGTGTACATGTGTTTAAAGACAGTTGTTTTCTTTGAGGACTTACAGCAAGTGTGTGTGATTCATCCCACGTGTTCTCCAATTCACGCGTACCACATCGTACTGCTGAGCTCGTTTTAGACGCGAGACTCGCCACTAATAGATATCGATATGCTGGGAGTGTTTTCTTTAACTGTGGGATTTCTTGCTTTTAACGGAATTCTTGTAGGCTTGAGTCTCAGTACCGATGCTCAGACTTTATCTCTCAGTTTATCTGGCTGTTCCCAAAGAATATGCTTGTAGGAGTAGAGGCTGCCCGCTCCCTGTGCATGCGTGAGATTGGATTAAATCAGTCTGACCCTGTTCGTCGTGTCCTTGTCGCTTCACCTCCAGTAGAATAAATGTCTTCCCTATACCTTAATCTCATTCATTTTGAGAGACCCATATTTAATTCAGTGTCTCGTATGGGAATTTAATTATATGAATGATGTGTGCCCTGAAAAGATGTAAGTTTAAAATAAACGCCACCTTCTATGTTATGCATGATTACATCATAGTTATCGGTTCAACAAAACATTTCTACACTCCTGGAAATGGAAAAAAGAACACACTGACACCGCTGTGTCAGACCCACCATACTTGCTCCGGACACTGCGAGAGGGCTGTACAAGCAATGATCACACGCACGGCACAGCGGACACACCAGGAACCGCGGTGTTGGCCGTCGAATGGCGCTAGCTGCGCAGCATTTGTGCACCGCCGCCGTCAGTGTCAGTCAGTTTGCCGTGGCATACGGAGCTCCATCGCAGTCTTTAACACTGGTATCATGCCGTGACAGCGTGGACGTGAACCGTATGTGCAGTTGACGGACTTTGAGCGAGGGCGTATAGTGGGCATGCGGGAGGCCGGGTGGACGTACCGCCGAATTGCTCAACACGTGGGGCGTGAGGTCTCCACAGTACATCGATGTTGTCGCCAGTGGTCGGCGGAAGGTGCACGTGCCCGTCGACCTGGGACCGGACCGCAGCGACGCACGGATGCACGCCAAGACCGTAGGATCCTACGCAGTGCCGTAGGGGACCGCACCGCCACTTCCCAGCAAATTAGGGACACTGTTGCTCCTGAGGTATCGGCGAGGACCATTCGCAACGGTCTCCATAAAGCTGGGCTACGGTCCCGCACACCGTTAGGCCGTCTTCCGCTCACGCCCCAACATCGTGCAGCCCGCCTCCAGTGGTGTCGCGACAGGCGTGAATGGAGGGACGAATGGAGACGTGTCGTCTTCAGCGATGAGAGTCGCTTCTGCCTTGGTGCCAATGATGGTCGTATGCGTGTTTGGCGCCGTGCAGGTGAGCGCCACAATCAGGACTGCATACGACCGAGGCACACAGGGCCAACACCCGGCATCATGGTGTGGGGAGCGATCTCCTACACTGGCCGTACACCACTGGTGATCGTCGAGGGGACACTGAATGGTGCACGGTACATCCAAACCGTCATCGAACCCATCGTTCTACCATTCCTAGACCGGCAAGGGAACTTGCTGTTCCAACAGGACAATGCACGTCCGCATGTATCCCGTGCCACCCAACGTGCTCTAGAAGGTGTAAGTCAACTACCCTGGCCAGCAAGATCTCCGGATCTGTCCCCCATTGAGCATGTTTGGGACTGGATGAAGCGTCGTCTCACGCGGTCTGCACGTCCAGCACGAACGCTGGTCCAACTGAGGCGCCAGGTGGAAATGGCATGGCAAGCCGTTCCACAGGACTACATCCAGCATCTCTACGATCGTCTCCATGGGAGAATAGCAGCCTGCATTGCTGCGAAAGGTGGATATACACTGTACTAGTGCCGACATTGTGCATGCTCTGTTGCCTGTGTCTATGTGCCTGTGGTTCTGTCAGTGTGATCATGTGATGTATCTGATCCCAGGAATGTGTCAATAAAGTTTCCCCTTCCTGGGACAATGAATTCACCGTGTTCTTATTTCAATTTCCAGGAGTGTAACTGTATTAATGGACTTTATTTGGTATGAGTGTTTCCTCCAATCTCCAGCAATCGAATATCTTGAAACTTGGAAAGCGAAGAAACAATATGTGTTGAAGGTCGCGACTGAATGTACAGATGTACAGTAATTGCTGTTTTCGGTAAACGAAATATCGATTCAAACCGAAAATCTCATGAGCCTGAAATGATAGTTTTACAGTTGGAGTTCACCAGTTTTCACTTAGATACATTATGGACTACTAGGTGAAAAAACCATTAAATGAAAACACCATTTAAAAATCGAGGAGCTGCTCAGCATCGAATACAGTGATAAATGTTAGTGAGAATTACTAGGAAAGAACTGCTAACAAAGAAATGGGTCAGGGCAAAGCTTAGAGTAGCAGGCATAGTAGTAACAGTAATGAAAAAGAAATACAGTGAGTGGGATGTGTATCTACGATAGTATTCGGTATACGGAAGGAATAAGTTCTTTGACACATTCGACAGAAACACCAAATACTTAGACGGCAGTCTAATGGACGCTGAATTAAACGTGGAAACAATATAGATACATGCAGCTGAAGACCATACTAAATTTGTAACAAAACAGTAAACCCACAAATTAAGTTAAAAGAATATACAAACAACACTGTGAAAAACACAGCTAACAGATATCTATACACTCATAGAGAAAGTAGGTCATAGGTGCAAGAGTACTCAAAATTATTAATACGCATCTTTTTGTAGAGTAGAAAGGTAATAGATCAGGTGAAACAATGAAAAGCTGTATTGAGGAACACAGTTCTCTAGTGAATAATGAGGATAACGTGCGGACGATTGTACCAATGTTGACCGTATGAGGAAAAGGCGTGTAGACAATCAACGAGCGATATTAAAAACCATTAAACATTCGAAACAGAGAAAGTAAATTAGAATTACAAATTGGGTAGATATAGTATCTCATAAGAGAATTGTCTTGTGATTTCGATTTTCAGTGGGTTCTATAACTTGAAAGTTGTCTCTTATATTTATCAGCATCCAAGTATTTTGTTTTTTACATATCGTCTACTCCTGAGCAACCTTTGGTGTCATATCTGCATCCAGTTATCGACTTCCCTACATCCATTGTGGCGTCTGTTGCGCAAGTTTTTTGGTCAGATGTTTGAGACAATTACATCTTCGACCACTGGGAAGTGAAGGTGCTGAGACCCTCCACATGAGCTTGGGAATTCTGAAGGAAATCAACCGTTATTCTTCAGGTCTACTCTGTTCAGGACTGTTCTAGAATAAAGTTGTGCTTTGGCTCTGTGTGATGTGCTGTGCTAATCAGTGTGGCTGCATTGAATCACACTGAGAAAGAGAGAGGGACCTATGTATGAAACGACCTACAGGTTTGTATTGCTGACATTAGATTCAGAATTACATACAGCCACTTCTGTCCATCTACTCTTGAAAGCGATTAATGTTCTTCCACAACTGTATGCTTAACAAGCCATGTTGGAACACTAAGAATTCCTGGGCACCGACTGTGCCATGCGCACCTAATATCTTTGCTGGTGTCGACTGTGTCGACTAGATTTGCCTCTGGTCTTTTGCTAGGCAACTACAGGACGATGGGCCGTGAGAGTGGGCGCGTGAGCGGCTGCGAATGGCATATATGTCGGAGGTACGTCCCTGCTCGGCTTGCTATACGGTAGTGACTGGTTCTCAGCAATTTTGCTTGGAGGTCGATGTTGAGTGAGGACGTGTGAGCGCTCTGTGATGGTCGAACATTGGTAGAAGGCGGCGGTCTCTCTTGCGGAGAGATATTGGCGCCATCACACTGGCGGCGAAGTTCTGCCTGGTCGGTGAAGGAACCATGCATGGTTGGGACTCCGGTGAGATCCTTTGATAACAAACCTTAAATTGCTGGCCGGCCGGAGTGGCCGCGCTGTTCTAGGCGCTACAGTCTGGAACCGCACGATCGCTACGGTCGCAGGTTCGAATCCTGTCTCGGGCATGCATGTGTGTGGTGTCCTTACGTTAGTTAGGTTTAAGAAGTTCTAAGTTCTAGGGGACTGATGACTTCAGAAGTTAAGTCCCATAGTGCTCAGAGCCATTTGAAACTTAACTTGCTGCATCATGGTTCCTCTCGCACCTTGCTTACCCTTAACATACCAAGCGGCAACACTTGGAGAGTGTCTTTTGGATATGCTGCTGCAACTGTAAGAACTAATTTATCGTTGATTTTTATGTACGATTTGCATATGTTTCAGATATATACTACATGATCAGATCTGTGATTATTTCATTTAAAAATGTAAAAAATAAGAACACACTTGGGATCCTAACAGGACGGACCTTGGTATGCTACGTTAAATACGTTGACGGATGGCTTTTTTTTCGTTTTTCATCATGTAAACCCCATAAATTTTCATATATTTCCCGACAGATGCCAACATTGTTCGGTTGCTGGATGAATATGATTTCAGTGGCTTTGAAGATGTAATGAGGGAACATGATTAGGACTTTATTCCAGAACAAGACGCACCAGAATCGGAAGATAACCATAACGTATATCTAGAAGAAACTAACATAGATCGAATATAAATTTACAGCAAACAGGACGAAAAAGAAAATGATCAGTATACCCCGGGACTTGCTGTCGTCAGTATAACTTTGCCAAAGTGTGTGTGTGTGTGTGTGTGTGTGTGTGTGTGTGTGTGTTTGGAGCCGATGGGTGCTCAACGGCGAGATTGTCAGCTTTCTTACACACATCAGAAGAAACGAATGTGGATAAAATAATGAAATAGTGGTCATACACCGAGGAGGAAACTAGTAAAATGACACTCGTGCATTCGCTGCTACCTCACTCGCATTGACCACACAATCACTCTATCGCGCCCGTGCGAAGACAGCGGAGAAAGATTAAAATGTATTGTACATAGGATTAACATAGAAATAATCCGGCAGAGGAGCCAAAAGGACGGCATGGGGAAATGTAACTGACCGATCTTTTCCAGAAAACATGGGTGAGCCAGTCAGCCTGTCTTTTTTTATTTTTTATTTTTTTGGTCATGAATCTACTGACTGGTTTGATGCGGCCCGCCACGAATTCCTTTCCTGTGCTGACCTCTTTATCTCAGAGTAGCACTTTCAACCTACGTCCTCAATTATTTGCTTGACGTATTCCAATCTCTGTCTTCCTCTACAGTTTTTGCCCTCTACAGCTCCCTCTAGTACCATGGAAGTCATTCCCTCATGTCTTAGCAGATGTCCTATCATCCTATCCCTTCTCCTTATCAGTGTTTTCCACATATTCCTTTCCTCTCCGATTCTGCGTAGAACCTCCTCATTCCTTACCTTATCAGTCCACCTAATTTTCAACATTCGTCCATAGCACCACATCTCAAATGCTTCAATTCTCTTCTGTTCCGGTTTTCCCACAGTCCATGTTTAACTACCATACAATGCTGTACTCCAGACGCACATCCTCAGAAATTTCTTCCTCAAATTAAGGCCGGTATTTGATATTAGTAGACTTCTCTTGGCCTGAAATGCCTTTTTTGCCATAGCGAGTCTGCTAAGGCCGGTATTTGATATTAGTAGACTTCTCTTGGCCAGAAATGCCTTTTTTGCCATAGCGAGTCTGCTTTCGATGACCTCCTTGCTCCGTCCGTCATTGGTTATTTTACTGCCTAGGTAGCAGAATTCCTTAACTTCATTGACTTCGTGACCATCAATCCTGATGTTAAGTTTCTCGCTGTTCTCATTTCTACTATTTCTCATTACCTTCGTCTTTCTCCGTTTTACTCTCAAACCATACTGTGTACTCATTAGACTGTTCATTCCGTTCAGCAGATCATTTGATTGTTCTTCACTTTCACTCAGGATAACAATGTCATCAGCGAATCGTATCATTGATATCCTTTCCCCTTGTATTTTAATTCCACTCCTGAACCTTTCTTTTATTTCCATCATTACTTCCTCGATGTACAGATGGAAGAATAGGGGCGAAAGGCTACAGCCTTGTCTTACACCCTTCTTAATACGAGCACTTCGTTCTTGATCGTCCACTCTTATTATTCCCTCTTGTTTGTTGTACATATTGTATATGACCCGTCTCTTCCTATAGCTTACCCCTACTTTTTTCAGAATCTCGAACAGCTTGCACCATTTTATATTGTCGAACGCTTTTTCCAGGTCGACAAATCCTACGAAAGTGTATTGATTTTTCTTTAGCCTTGCTTCCATTATTAGCCGTAACGTCAGAATTGCCTCTCTCGTCCCTTTACTTTTCCTAAAGCCAAACTGATCGTCACCTAGCGTTTTCTCAATTTTCTTTTCCATTCTTCTGTATATTATTCTTGTAAGCAGCTTCGATGCATGAGCTGTTAAGCAGATTGTGCGATAATTCTCGCACTTGTCAGCTCTTGCCGTCTTCGGAATTGTGTGGATGATGCTTTTTCGAAAGTCAGACGGTATATCGCCAGACTCATATATTCTACACACCAACGTGAATAGTCGTTTTGTTGCCACTTCCCCCAATGATTTTAGAAATTCTGATGGAATGTTACCTATCCCTTCTGCTTTATTTGACCGTAAGTCCTCCAAAGCTCTTTTAAATTCCGATTCTAATACTGGATCCCCTATCTCTTCTAAATCGACTCCTGTTTCTTCTTCTATCACATCAGACAAATCTTCACCCTCATAGAGGCTTTCAATGTATTCTTTCCTCCTATCTACTCTCTCCTCTGCATTTAACAGTGGAATTCCTGTTGCACTCTTAATGTTACCACCGTTGCTTTTAATGTCACCAAAGGTTGTTTTGACTTTCCTGTATGCTGAGTCTGTCCTTCCGACAATCATATCTTTTTCGATGTCTTCACATTTTTCCTGCAGCCATTTCGTCTTAGCTTCCCTCCACTTCCTATTCATTTCATTCCTCAGCGACTTGTATTTCTGTATTCCTGATTTTCCCGGAACATGTTTGTACTTCCTCCTTTCATCAATCAACTGAAGTATTTCTTCTGTTACCCATGGTTTCTTCGCAGCTACCTTCTTTGTACCTATGTTTTCCTTCACAACTTCTCTGATGGCCCTTTTTAGAGATGTCCATTCCTCTTCAAATGTACTGCCTACTGCGCTATTCCTTATTGCTGTATCTATAGCGTTATGTTAACACACCAAAAACATCTTCCTAAAATTTTCATAAACTAGTTGGATACATCATGAAACCTAAAAATCCGCCCCACATTCGTTTGAACGTCACTTAAAATAGAGGGAAGATCCGCCGGAAAATCTGCCGCTGCCCTCTCGTCCGAAAATAAAACCCCGTCTAGTAAAATGTGGCGCACGTGATCCGTTCCTCACAAGCACCACACATTGGAGGGTCGTCGCGCCGGAGCAAGAAGTCATGCGCCAGAGGACTGTGGCCAATGTAAAGACGAGTAAGAGGGACCCAACTCCGTCTTCTTGGCTGAAAGGAGGTATGCCAAGGCCGCGTAGTGGGCTTTACGAGACGCACCCTATTGTCAGACACGTCGAGCCACTGCTCTTCCCATCGACTTACGACCCTGTACCTCAACAGCGAGGTGATAGCAGGCATGGGGATGGTACACTGAAATGACTCAGAAGCACGACACGCCTCCTTGGCCGCTACATCCGCTCTTTCATTCCCCGCAATACCTATGTGCCCTGGCACCTAGCAGAAAGACATCTCTTTCCCAAGGCGTTGTAGTTCTTTCATGACCACATTGTAGATACTATATGCACCTTCACCAGTGCTGAAGCTTCATATATTGTTCGGCATTACAAGGCAAATGCTTCTCTGAACAGAATAAGAACTGGGACATATACAGATACTGTCAAAATGAGGTGTGGTACTCAATGTTGCCACTCTTCTCTGCCGAAAGGTATCAATTTCATAAACGTGGACAACAGGGGAAAGAATTCATCGTTCAGTCTTTTACACGTGCGGAATAGATTGGCACATATTCTATAGTTTATCAGGTTGGACGCTAAAGCAACACGTAAACGTTTCCTGAACTTTTAGACATTCATAGAACCTAATCCGAGGAACTATCTGTACTATTGTGTAGAGAAAAAAAAGAAAAATTAGACTTATGGTCCCCAGAAAGCCCCAGCTTGGTAAATAGCGTTGACGACATCCGATACTGTGGATCAAAGCCCCTCGTTTGTATCTCATAAGCAAGCTCGTCCTAGGGGGCTTGAGGCAAACGGGCGTTAAATTTGCAAATTTCGTATGCACTAGCCACGTTATTCAGTAGTGTGCCTGTTTGTTGTGTGCATCAGAGGCGCTTTCGGTTTTATACGTGGGTAAATCACCTGAGCTGTTCTTTGTGTAACGTTTGCTAGTGCTTTGAGATGTTTTCTATTTTGGTAAAACAGTATTCGAGGCACCTACTGATAAACGCCTCTAATTTACCTGGCTCATCTGTTATCCAGTATTTGCTTTTTATGGAAGTATTGTTTATTTAACTTTGCTTTTAGTACTTGTTAAACTTACTTTAAGCATTGGCTTTAAATTTCATACTGTTCATTTCTATGTGTATGTTTCAGGACACATTAGCCGTTACTTAGGGCTTTATTATCAGGGACATCACTGTATCCCTCAGTTAGAACTGTGACAGCCACCAAATATTCGTTAAGATATCTGTTTTGGTAAGACAGCTGGTGAGATGACTACGTTAAATCCGTATTACTTGCGATCTTGCCATTTTTATCCAGCCCTCTAATTATTTTTCAGCTGCTTATTTTGGGATGCTACCTTCTGGGCCTTGTCCACTCTGTCTATTTGAGCACCTGCTATCGTTGTTAGCTGTCCCTGAAGTTAAGCGTTGGTCTCGCTAGGAATGTTTCAGTTATTCAATTTCTCTGTCATTTGTTACATACCGTGTGTTTAAACCATTTACGAATAGTAAACTAGGAAACACCGCCTGAAAATGTACATTACTATAAGTTCAGACCAAAGCTTTAGTTAGCCACTGTGCTGCAGGAATCTGTTGCGTTGTTCCATACGAGCTTCTTGTGTTTTCACCAAATATCAGGTAAACGTTAAAGCGCCTACATGAATTTTGAACTTGTCTGTGTGGCCACCGGCCATTTACTCAGTACAGCTGTACATGTTACTACTTACTTGGATACTACTAAGGTTCGTTGTTCGTGAAATTTGTAGGTCCTTGAAATTTTGTTTTATTCGGCTATATGTTGCTTGGTAAAACTGTAAACAATAATCATTACTTTCAGTATTTATGTTATTAATCTGCAAATGTTCCTTATATTTCCGTATCTTGTTGTCAGATGTTTCTATTATACGGCATTTAGCCTTTGGTGCAGTTGCTAAGAATAATTTTGTATTTGCCTTTCATTGTTGCCTTCTTAAGCGCAACGCTTTTTTTATTATTTCCTTTTCCACCTATGAGCAAAGCCACAAGGCGATAAACCAGTTAAGAGCAATTTGATTTGTGAACCTTTGGTTGTCGCAGCACCAATTCAAATCTTTAAGTTTAGAAACCAGATGGCAGTTATGAGTCTAGGGGCATGAAAGGGAAGCAGTGGTTGGGTAGGGACTGAGACAGGGCTATAGCCTCTCCCCGATGTTATTCAATCTGTATATTGAGCAAGCAGTAAAGGAAACAAAAGAATAATTTGGAGTAGGTATTAAAATCCACGGAGAAGAAATAAAAACTTTGATGTTCGCCGATGACATTGTAATTCTGTCAGAGACAGCAAAGGACTTGGCAGAGCAGTTGAACGGAATAGACAGTGTCTTGAAAGGAGGATGTAAGATGAACAACAACAAAAGCAAAACAAGGATAATGGAATGTAGTCGAATTAAGTCGGGTGATGCTGAGGGAATTAGATTAGGAAATGAGACACTTAAAGTAGTAAAGGAGTTTTGCTATTTGGGGAGCAAAATAACTGATGATGGTCGAAGTAGAGAGGATATAAAATGTAGACTGGCAATGGCAAGGAAAGCGTTTCTCAAGAAGAGAAATTTGTTAACATCGAGTATAGATTTAAGTGTCAGGAAGTGGTTTCTGAAAGTATTTGTATGGAGTGTAGCCATGTATGGAAGTGAAACATGGCCAATAAATAGTTTGGACAAGAGGAGAATAGAAGCTCTCGAAATGTGGTGCTACAGAAGAATGTTGAAGATTAGGTGGATAGATCACGTAACTATTGAGGAGGTATTGAATAGGATTGGGGAGAAGAGAAGATTGTGGCACAACTTGACTCTATGAAGGGATCGGTTGGTAGGACATGTTCTGAGGCATCAAGGGATCACAAATTTAGCATTGGAGGGCAGCGTGGAGGGTAAAAATCGTATAGGGAGACCAAGAAATGAATACACTAAGCAGATTCAGAAGGATGTTGGTTGCAGAAGGTACTGGGAGATGAAGAAGCTTCCACAGGATAGATTAGCATGGAGAGCTGCATCAAACAAGTCTCAGGACTGAAGACAACAACAACAACAACAACACGTTTAGTTGTGCAAGCCAGTTATTATTTGCCCTTAAGCCATTTATTGTACTGTTCTTGAGCTAATTCCTTGTTAACTATTTGCATTTCAGCTTTTGAAATTTTTAATTGCATACTGCAATTATTGGTTTATTTTCTCACTCGTAATCTCAAATCACGTTGGGTACGTTTGCCTCGAGAACTTAAGAGCAGCAGCTAGATTTTTCGGATTGATAATCTTTTCTGATAACGCTGCTCATCAGCTCACAACAACAAAGTGGCCATAGTCACAATGTGATATTTATTTTTTGCTGATTGGGTGAAATTTTCATTACTAAGAGGATCCAAAGTTCAGTATTAAGAAATTTAATCAATGATCGATAGTAAATCATTTCAGGTACCAAATTATATCCATTTTATGAATGTGTATGATTGTGACGATTTATAACTGAGGATAGTCAGATCATGAAGTAAAGTTATTTCGTTTTGGATCTCATTCACCTTATACAGAGGGAGTCTTTAATTAGGGCATTTTCAAATTGGGCTTTAACATCCATTACGACAACCAGTTTTCAATTTTTCACAAATCCCATACAAATTCACTTCACATGAATGCCGCAAAAGTTTGTTTTATAGCGTCACATCCGATTTCCTTCCCAATAATAGTTCACTCCCAGCATTAGTTTCACGTCTGTTGCCCTCAACCTCGTCGAACAGTTAGTCTTCTCCGGATATATCTTGCAAAGGAATAAGTTACTCTTAGAATACTGTTTGTGTTGTGAGTATATAACTGGGTCTCTTTGTGTTTAATGTTGCCCACCTCATCTCCATTCAGATCGTTGCGATTTGTTCTATCGCCTTTAGAGACAATTCCACAACAAATAGGCAATACGCTGCACTGAATCTTTATCACAGCCATTCCACTCTACCTTAACGAGCTGTTAGTAGAATGTGGATAATAATTGTAATTTTTATTCAGATTCTTAACAATTGATCTACTGCTATGATGAAACTTTGAATTAACACTTAAAAGAGGCTAATAGCTAAGCTTCGGTGACAAGAAGAAAACTGATTTCTGTATTCATAAGTAGACTCACGTAATTCAGTTGTAAATTGGGTGCTAATAAGTAGTCACGAATAATGATTGTCTGACTAAATTTGTTTTCCAGTACACAGTTATATACAGGACAGAAATCTTTTCATCCATCAGCCGTTTTAAAATGCACGAAACACAATTTTGGATGATGTTCACGATTTCACACTTTGCTTTTGAGGTATGCATTTATTTTATTTTCGACGAAGTTACTGTTAATGTTGGCGAGAGAAATACTTGTTTAGCCTTGATTAGCCCTAAGCAACTATGAATTTCCTTTCATACGAACTGGAAACTTTTTATTTCACCCTCAACTCTTTTGTCGACTGAAACACTTTCAATTTTTTTTAAGATCCTCCATTTCTGCTTTAGGCGTAAGTTTGATAATTGTATTCACCTCTATCTGGGTACATATTATGTGCAAAGCGTAGGTTGAGAACAACGTAGGAAATGGATAATTTGGAAGAAGTTATAAACACTGACGTGAGATTTTGTAGAGAACCCACTGCACTCAGTGCAATCAGATAACTTTACGTTGAGACTGGTGAACCAAGTAACATTTTGTACATAGTGTGCATATTTGGACAGTAAATAATCAAAGAACGTTGCTGTTTGATACTTCTCCGACGTAATAACTGCTTCAGTGGTTCATGGGCATGGCGTCGGATAACGTTGTGGAAGCTGCACAATATTCCAACGAGACAGCTTTCACAATATTACACGATCGACGCCTGTGAACGACTGAAGCAATCCAAGAGCTGCAAAACCTTAAGCTAATCCACCACGGTTCGCGATTGATGTGTGGCCTAGTATACCAAATGGCAGGTTAATACTACTCTCCTCTCCGCGTCAATGAGCAGAAACATTGTTTGCTTCTTGGAGCTTCTCTACCGGTGCTTACGGAACGACCTGGGCCTGGATATTCGACGAAGTGTGCTCAATGACAACCATCATCTTCAGAAAGATACCGTACTCTGAGTGGATTCATTTATTCGTTTGGGATCATAAAACAGATGTCGCAAATCTTATAGTCATAACCAGGAGAAGGCATGAATGTGAATAAATATGTATGATATTAGGGAAGTATGCCTCGCCTAGCGACGTGAACCTGGACTGACTAAATGTCACTCGTGACGTTTGAAAAAAGTACATTTAATTACTTGTTTTTGGCAATCGAGAAAATATTAAGTGTTAATGTTTTAACTGACCTGTGGCTCATACTATATTACAAAATGCTATGAAGCAGCCAGAATGAGATTTTCACTCTGCAGCAGAGTGTGCGCTGATATGAAACTTCCTGGCAGATGAAAGCTGTGTGTTGGACCGAGACTCAAACGCGGGACCTTCGCCTTCGGCGCGCAAGTGCTCTACCAACTGAGCTACCCAAGCACGACTCACGCCCCGTCATCACAGCTTTACTTCTGCCAGTGAAGTGCTATGAAGCAGTTATCTAAGAAGTCCAGCATTAAAATTTTGTCTTACGCAACCTACGGTTAAGATCGAAGAAACCACGAGGTCACCTACAAAATCTTGATTCTCTATATCCACCAGGTTTTACACAGAGCTTACACGTGACAAACCCTCCCACTCGGCGACTGTCTCATCTTCTGGAAGGATGAAACATTTCCGCATAAATTATGCAGTTATCGCAGTTATGTTCGCCCTACACGTTTGTTATCGTTGATACAAAATAAAAATATTTTGATGTTGAAGTGTTTCGACCTTCACCGTATTTATCGAATTTGGCACTCGACAATCGCTTGCCGTTTCCAAATGTGGGGGTTCGATGAACGAATATTTACAACAAATTATCAGGATGAACGTAACAGATGCTTTCTTGTACCACTGCTAAAAGGTTGAAAATTCATTTTGGTAGGAATTCACTAAGTTTAAGAAAAAGCGTAAATTCTACGTCCTAAACCTCACGTTTTGTTTATCATACGTGATCTCATTTAACGTCCCTCGTACCAACCAGCTCATGCGTGGAACCGTTTCTCAACGGGAACACATCGATGTCAAAACTGTTACCACCGTTGATAACATAGAGAAAATGAGGAGATTGGCCGATATAACTGCCAGCCCTCACCACGGTTATGCTACATTTAGTGAATCTGATAGTCACCTTTTTGTACAGCTGCTATGAAATAATTTTTTTTTGTCATCCGTCTTCTGACTGCTTTGACGTGGATCACCACGAATTCATCAGTGCCAAACTCTTCACCTTGGAGTAGCACTTGTAGCATACGTCCTACGTCCTCAATTATTTACTGAATGTATTCCAATCTCTGTTTCCCTGTACAGTTTTTACCGTCTGCAGTTCCTTCTAGTGCCATGGTAGTTATTCCGTCATGTCCCTTCTCCTTGTCAGTTGTTTTCCATATATCCTTTCCCTCGCCGATTATCCAGGTAACAACCTGTGCACCTAATTTTCCACATTCTTCTGTAACACCTCATCTCAAATGCTTCGATTCCCTTCTGTTCAGGTTATCCCACCGTCCATGTTTCATTGCCATATAATGCTGTGCTCCAAACGTACATTCTCAGAAACTTCCTCGTCTAATTAAGACGTCATGTTTGATACTAGTAGACATCTCTTGGCCAAGAGTGCTCCGTTTGCAAGTACTGGTCTACTTTTTGTAGACGCCTCGCTGCGTTCATCATTGGTCCTTTTGCTTCATACGGAGCAGAATTCGTCACCTTCATCTACTTCGTGATGAGCAATCCTGATGGTAAGTTTCTCGTTGCTCTCATTTCTGCTACTTCTCATTACTTTCGTCTTTCTTCGATTTACTCGTAATCCAAATTTTGTACTCATTAGATTGTTGCCGCGCGGGGTGGCCACGGTCTCAGGTGCCTTGCCACGGTTCGCGTGGCTCCACCCGACGTTGGTTCGAGTCTTCCATCGGGCATGGGTGTGTGTGTGTGTTGTCCTTAACGTAAGTTTAAGTTAGATTAAGTAGTGTGTAAGCCTAGGTACCGATGCCCTCAGCAGTTTGGTCCCACAGGAAATTATGACAAATTTCCAAGTTTTTCATTAGACTGTTCATCTATTCAGTAGATCCTGTAATTCATCTTCACTTTTACTGAGGATAGCAATCTCATCAGCGAATCATATCATTCATTTCCTTTCATCCTGAATTTAATTCCACTCTTTAAACTGTATTTAATTTCCTATTGTTACTTCGACGTACAGACTGAACAGTAGGAGCGAAAGGCTACATCCCTATCTTATACCCTTACAATACTGTACTTATAATGTTGAAGGACCTCTTTCCACAATTTTGCCAACATTTCCCGACGTCGTCATTTAATGTCAGCCCATCTCTAGCATTCCCTACCGGCATAATTTCACCACATAATTTGTTAACAAATGTACAAGTCGGTGAAATAGTCCATGCCTCTCACTGCGCTAAAGAAGTTAGGATAAACAGCATAATATTTTTCAGCTGTGTGAAGCGTGCTTGTCGTTTTCACTTACGTCAGATTTCTGTTCATAAAAACAATGCACTTCACTCGGGTACAGAGAACATTCGTTAATTTGATTCTGAATCGCGCTTATCATTTACACAGGCTATTTAAAGAACTTCGCCTCGTTCGTGGAATGAGAGTTGCACGTGCGTTGCCTTGTTGAAGTCTAACAGTGGACTATACATACTGATAGTATTTTTTTTTTTTTTTTTGGCTTCCTATCCAAATCGCATGGGTACACATTTGCAGGCTATAGCCATCAACCGAGAGCGGAATAGCATGAAAGCTCAAACATTAAGCGTCCACTCAGTAAATATCGTTTTATCCCTTGGAACTCTTTCGAGGCCCTTTCGTATTGACATTAACAGTAATTACACAGTGCTGTCATATATGCCGCTCTTAAATCTCAAACGACTGTACACTACCGTCAAATATTTACTGGCTGCAAATGTAACTACACAGTTGAAAATAAATTCTTGTGTCGGATCGTACGTCGCTATTCTCGATTAAGTAATTGGGTCCCTCTTCCCACTCCCAGTCAACTGAAATATTTGGCTGAACAGAACAAGAGCTGTTCTACAACATCTCGTGCAACTCACAAGAGAAGGCAATCTAAAACATAAATAAATACAGTTGTTACATTTTCACTCTTATCAGTGGTTTTATTCTCATGTTTGGTTGATTCGGTTTGTCACATTATGAGGTGACTGTCTCTTCCGTATTCTTTCCCCATCAGGAAGAGAACGATAATTACGTACGCTTGCCTTGCAGCAGGCTATGATCTCTGCATATACAGCATTTTGTCTGTCTCTTTACCTTGCTGCCGTTAATTATCACTGTTCACACAGGCCTAGCTGTGGCTATTGATCTATTCTTCTCTTTATATTATCGATGCCTGTTGTATCATTGTTGGCAGCAATGGGAAACTGCTAACGCCAAACACTTGGCTAGAATTTCCTTCGTTATTCTCCATAGGAGGCATGGCACAACGTCAGAGGACTTCCGACTCAGCTGCAGATTTGAAAACAAAGCATTCATCCCAGGCGTATCTGGTGAGAGTCCAAACCGGAACCGGTCATTGGTAGACACATGAAGTCAGCAACATGTGCTCCCTGGATCTGACCACAGGTTGGTCAGAAACAGTCTGAAGAATTTACAGGGTCTTGAAGGGTAGGCAGTGCTGAGGAATAACGGTAAAGAAAAAAATTCGATACGTTGCCCCTTTTCCGAGTAATTAGATTTGAAGTCAGCCAATCAGACCGTTGCTCGAAAATTGAAGGGGCTCGCAGGAGACGGTGTCAGTGGTCTTTGTTTTCCTGAAACGGAACAAGGGAGTAATACATAAATTGGACGTGGACTGCTAGTAAGTGTCGTACCGAGCCGAAGGCTGAGCAGTCTCGTGCGCTATCATCTACAATGTGAGGAAGACTGAGATTAATTCCACCTGGCTGGCAGCTTGCATCTGTACGCTCAGGCCCTGATTCGCTAACTTCATACTGGTTAGCCCGGAAACAGCGCAACGTATCCAGTTTTTTTACTTCAGTTATTTCTCAGGGCAACCACCCTGTCTCGACCTGCTGACATCATGTGCTTACAATAACCTTATAACAGAAATCGGCAGCTAATATGTCTATCGAAACTTGCAGCAATGACTGCCAGGCTGCAATAGTAATTTCAGATAGAACTTACCACGTAATTAAGGTAACACAGTTATGCAATCAACATTTAGTTACTAAAGAGATAGCCAGTGCGGACGTTACATAGGTGACTGCATCGTTGTACGTCTATTAAAGCCATCAAGTTGAACCTTACGCAGACCACATCAGAGATCTAGCAAAGAATGCCACAGGCAAAAAATTTCTGATAACTGCTGACTTTAATTCAAAATCCACCCTCAGGCACTCAGACAGAATAGATGACAGAGGACACATAATCACCGACCTAATACACGAAATACAATTACATGTAATGATCACAGAGGGACCTACACCACCATACCCAGGGACCGATGGTATGAGCAGTAATATCGACTTTACACTAAGAAATAATGCAGCAATGTCACGCCTTACAAATAGGTGCATGCACGACAATATAATCAGTTGTGACAACAATGTCGTAACATGCACACTAACACAAACTCAGGACGCAACTACCAAAACACACACAAGATACTTATTGTTCTACAAAGCAGAGTGGAACAAACTGACGAAAATTATCCAACAACACGATCTGGGAAACATCAATGGAGGTATCGAATTAGAGAGTTAACAAACTAACACAGGGAACACAACATACACAATACACATCAATACCGACAGCAAAGAACACAAAACGCTCACAAATATCATGATCCAACGTACTCATGATACTCAAACAACGTGCCAGACGCAGGAAAAAAAATTGTATCAAAGGGTAATATTAAATATAGACAGACTCATAAGGCTTGAAGCATATAGGCATGCACGAAACTTAACAGACAGACTCTATACAACACACGTAAACAACACTGGGAACGATTTGTAACAACACAAGTAAGGCAAAAGGTATGGGGGGAACCATACAAACTACCGACACAGAAGGTATAAACCCTACTAGTTCTGGGAGCGCTAAGCCAGGATGACGGCACGATGACGAGAGCATGGAGGAACACAGCGAAGTTTCTGCTATATAAAATCCTCCCTGACATCATCGATTCAGACACACAACACTAAAGGAAGACCAACAAACACACCATACAACACTTCAATTGTCACCTGTCCTCTTGCTCAAGGAGAGATTGCTCTAGCAATATCAGAGATTAAGACAGAACTTGAACCAGATGGAATCCACTCGCTTAAACACTGAAAAAACTAGCACAGCAGATTAATACTTTCCTAACAACGTTACTGAACTATGTGTTACGGCAGGGCAGATTACCTACGATTTGGGAAACCTCCAAAGCAGTCATTATTAAGAAACTGGCAGACAGGGACCTATCTGATTCTTAGAATAACTGGCTAATTTGCCCAATACGTAGCAAAGACTCAGGAGAAATTACTGTGTAGGCGCTTGCAAATTCACAGAGCTCTGAGGAGCATGAGCCAACACCAAATCGGCTTCAGAGCCGGCCGATCCATAGATGATGCCATGAACTATGCCTTACACATAGTTAATACTACAACACAGAAATGCGCTATGGCAATAATGATTGACATTGTGGGGCATTCGATAACTTGTAGTTACCCACATTATTTCAAAGGTCAGGACATCTGGGTATACTGCATTCAATATAGAACTGTTTTCTAGATAACTGTAAAGACAGAGTTGTCAAATGGCATGCGGACAGCCGGAAAGTAATTAAAATACTTACCAACCGCTATCCTCAAGTGTCCTTCAGCGGCCCCATTTTGTGAGACATAACAATCGAATTCACCCTGCAACTTGTAACTGGGTATAACAGGTCATACGGGATTTTCGGCTATGCAGATGACTTATTAGTTGCAGTTACCTGAAACAACACAACCCAGCCAAAAGACAAAAACGGTGGAATACAGCAAACAATTACACATTGGTGTCATAACAACAAACTCAGGATAGCCGCAAACAAAACAGCATACACATTAGTGAAAGGATCACTCCAAAGTTATCCTTCAGTTAATACAGGAACACAACCATCAAACGAGCGCATGTTTGACGCTATCTTGAGGTATGCATGGATGAGAAGTTGAATTTCCACACACACATAAAGCTAACAACAAAACAGAAGAAATACTACATAAACTGGTGAGGCTAAATTCAAAACAGTACAAACCACGTCTACCAGTCATAAGGACACACCACTGAGTGCTCTTTGAAGCAGTACTTAGCTTCGCGGCTAGCATGTGGACACACAGACTGAACCTGTTCACCAACAAAGCATCAGTCAGACAACGGCAAAGAAGTGTCCTACTTAGACTGTATGGAGTCTTCGGCATTACCTCAGTAGATGCACTATGTGTAGTGCTCGCAATACGTACCGTAGATATCACGACCAAATCTGCAAGTAACTGGTTAAAGTAGGGAGACCACATAACATACAAGGAGTAACTGGTGTACCGATACAGACGACACATCACCTTAAAAGTTGACATTTGGGTACATGGCAGGTTGACTGGTATGTACGTGACAGGGAATGTAGACTGCAAAACTTTCTCCGTGACATGAGGGAACGGTTGAGAATGAAACATATCGATCCCATACGCAGTATGGTGTATTTCTTAACTGGGCACAGACCTTATCCAATGGACTTAAAGCGCGTGTGTCTGAGACAGACATCCACATATACATGCGGGGAAGAAGATTCCCATAACACACTGTCTTCTTCTGCGTGAAATACGCAAACAATAGACATACACTACACTTAGACTACACAGAAACGGACATACATATATATCCAGCACTAAGATACGCAGTCCAATGGCAAATACATTAACAAACAGTACTTCAAAAACAGCTTATGAAGGGTACCTGCGGACACATCATAAGGGGAATTTCTATATGAAACGTAACAACAATCTCTCTGTGGAGGACTGCGACACCCACAGTGACAGCGAAAACCGTGGCACTGATGAAGAACACGAGTAGGGGGAACATGTGATGTAACAGTAAGAAAGACACCTAGAATCAAGCATCAAACATAACATGCAAAATTCACAGACGAACTGTAGATATCAGTACAGTCTTCAGATTTGCAATAACTATATAAGTAAGACAATAATAATACCCTTAGAAGATTTTCAGGCTGTTTCTTGTGTTGTGTTGTGGTCTTCAGTTCTGAGACTCGTTTGATGCAGCTCTCCATGCGACTCTATCCTGTGCAAGCTCCTTCATCTCCCAGTACGTACTGCAACCTACATCCTTCTGAATCTGCTTAGTCTATTCATCTCTTGGTCTCCCAGAATGAGATTTTCACTCTGCAGCGGAGTGTGCGCTGATATGAAACTTCCTGGCAGATTAAAACTGTGTGCCCGACCGAGACTCGAACTCGGGACCTTTGCCTTTCGCGGGCAAGTCCTCTACCAACTGGTCTCCCTCTACGATTTTTACCCTCCACGCTGCCCTCCAATACTAAATTGGTGATCCCTCGATGTCTCAGAACATGTCCTACCAACCGATCCCTTCTTCTAGTCAAGTTGTGCCACAAGCTCCTCTTCTCCTCAATTCTATTCAATACCACCTCATTAGTTATGTGATCTACCCATCTAACCTTCAGCATTCTTCTGTAGCACCACATTTCGAAAGCTTCTATTCTCTTCTTCTATAAACAATTTATCGACCACGTTTCACTTCCATACATGGCTACACTCCATACAAATACTTTCAGAAACGAATTCCTGACATTTAAATCTATACTCGATTTTAACAAATTTCTCTTCTTCAGAAACGCTTTCCTTGCCATTGCCAGTCTACATTTTATATCCTGTCTTCTTCGACTGTCATCAGTTATTTTGCTCCCCAAATAGCAAAATTCCTTTACTGCTTTAAGTGTCTCATTTCCTAATCTAATTCCCTCAGCATCACCCGACTTAATTCCACTACATTCCATTATCTTCGTTTTGCTTTTGTTTATCTTAATCTCATATCTTCCTTTCAAGATACTATCCATTCCGTTCAAATGCTCTTCCAAGTCCTTTGCTGTCTCTGACAGAATTACAATGTCATCGGCGAACCTCAAAGTTTTTATTTCTTCTCCATGGATGTTAATACCTACTCCGAAATTATCTTTTGTTTCCTTTATTGCTTGCTCAATATACAGATTGAATTACATCGGAGATAGGCTGCAACCCTGTCTCACTCCCTTCCCAACCACTGCATCCCTTTCATAACCCTCGACTCTTATAACTGCCATCTTCATTCTGTACAAATTGTAAATAGCCTTTCGCTACCAATACTTTACCCCTGCCACCTTTAGAATTTGAAAGAGGGTATTCCAGTCAACATTAACAAAAGCTTTCTCTAAGTCTACAAATGCTAGAAACGTAGGTTTGCCCTTCCTTAATCTTTCTTCTAGGATAAGTCGTAGGGTCAGTATTGCCATACGTGTTCCAACGTTTCTACGGAATCGAAACTGATCATCCCCGAGGTCGGCTTCTACCAGTTTTTCCATTTGTGTGTAAAGAATTTGCGTTAGTATTTTGCAGCTGTGACTTATTAAACTAATAGTACGTTAATTTTCACATATGTCAACACCTGCTTTCTTTGGGATTGAAATTATTATATTCTTCTTGAAGTCTGAGGGTATTTCGCCTGTCTCATACATCTTGCTCACCAGATGGTAGAGTTTTGTCAGGACTGGCTCTGCCAAGGCTGTCAGTAGTTCTAATGGAATGTTGTCTACTCCAGGGGCATTGTTTCGACTCAGGTCTTTCAGTGCTCTGTCTTTCAGTATCGTATCTCCCATTTCATCTTCATCTACATCCTCTTCCATTTCCATAATATTGCCCCCAAATACATCGCCCCTGTATAGAACCTCTACATACTCCTTCCACCTTTCTGCTTTCCCTTCTTTGCTTAGAACTGGGTTTCCACCTGAGCTCTTGATGTTCATACAAGTGGATCTCTTTTCTCCAAAGGTCTCTTTAATTCTCCTGTAGGCAGTATCTATCTTATTCCTAGTGAGATAAGCCTCTACATCGTTACATTTGTCCTCTAGCCATTACTGATTAGCCATTTTGCACTTCCTGTCGATATCATTTTTGAGACGTTTGTATTCCTTTTTTCCTGCTTCATTTACTGCATTTTTATATTTTTTCCTTTCATCAATTAAATTCAATATTTCTTCTGTTACCCAAGGATTTCTACTAGCCCTTGTCTCTTTACCTACTTCATCTTCTGCTGCCTTCACTATTTCATCCCTCAAAGCTACCCATTCTTATTCTACTGTATTTCTTTCCCCCATTTCTGTCAATTGTTCCCTTATGCTCTTCCTGAAACTCTGTACAACCTCTGGTTCTTTCAGATTATCCAGGTCCCATTTCCTCAAATTCCCACATTTTTGCAGTTTCTTCAGTTTTAACCTACAGTTCATAACCAATTGATTGTGGTCAGAGTCCACATCTGCCCCCGGAAATGTCTTACAATTTAAAACGTGGTTCCTAAATCTCTGTCTTACCATTATATAATCTCTCTGATACCTTTCAGAATCTCCAGGGTTCTTCCATGTATACAACCTTCTTTCATGGTTCTTATACCATGTGTTAGCTATGATTAAGTTATGCTCTGCGCAAAATTCTACCAGCCGCATCCTCTTTCATTTCTTAGCCCCAATCCATATTCACCTACTATGTTTCCTTGTCTCCCTTCTCCTACTCTTGAATCCCAGTCACCCATGACTATTGAATTTTCGTCTCCCTTCACTACCTGAATAATTTCTTTTATCTCATCATACATTTCATCAATTTCTTCGTCATCTGCAGAGCTAGTTGGCATATAAACTTGTACTACTGTAGTAGGCGTGGGCTTCGTGTCTATCTTGGCCACAATAATGCGTTCACTATGCTGTTTGTAGTAGCTTTCCCGTACTCCTTTTTTATTCATTATTAAACCTACTCCTGCTTTACCCCTATTTGATTTTGTATTTATCACCCTGTATTCACCTGACCAAAAGTCTTGTTCCTCCTGCCGCCCAACTTCACTAATTCCTTTTTATCTAATTTTAACCTATCCATTTCCCTTTTTAAATTTTCTAACCTTCCTGCCCGATTAAGGGATCTGACATTCCACGCTCCGATCCGCAGAATACCAGTTTTCTTTCTCCTGATAACGTCCTCTTGAGTAGTCCCCGCCTGGAGATCCGAATGGGGGACTATTTTACCTCCGGAATATTTTACCCAAGAGGACGCCATCATCATTTAATCATACAGTAAAGCTGCATGCCCTCGGGGAAAATTACTGCTATAGTTTCACCTGGCTTTCAGCCGTTCGCAGTACCAGAATAGCAAGGCCATTTTGGTTAGTGTTACAAGGCCAGATCAGTCAATCATCTAGACTGTTGCCCCTGCAACCACACCCCTCCGTAGTGGTTGCACCTACGGTATGGCTATCTGTATCGTTGAGACACGCAAGCCTCCCAACCAACAGAAAGGTCCATCGTTCAAGGGGGGGGGGGGGGGGAGCTGTTTCTTATCAAACTTTATATAAGTAAACGACTGCCCTGAAGCACAGACCCAAGCTGCTTTTGCAGGTTGCCTATATAACGGCTTCCAGGGGTACAAGAACACCATTTTCATCGATTCAGGTAACATTTGACGAAATTTAAAATCTGAAAATGTAGACACAATCTACTCGCTAAGAGATCCAATCTTACGTTAAAAGTTCAACACAATAAGGCATGTACTACAGTTAGAATCTCGGTTTCTCTTGATGCAATGTAACTGACGGTGCAGTAATAACTGAACTTCATTCATCGAATGTCTGATAATGAGAGTACTTAGGACTTCTAACATACTTTAAACCTTACGAAAGCAAAACTTTAATTCATTATGGATTTGGAACACTTCAATTGGGACGCATAAAGGTTTCCAGAAATCACTGCAGCCTTTGCGAAATATTTTCTTCCTGAAAATCCCCAAACATTGATGAATGGAAAAAACGTTTGTCGCTCATTACATTTTAGATGTTCGTGTAATAAAACATCAGCATCAGAAATGACTTCTTAATTCATTACTTCCTTACTACCGGCTCATTTAGCAACATAGTTTGCTGACAGTATCCACATACACTGATGAGCCAAAACATTATTGCCGCCTACTTAATGGCTTGTTTGGCCATCTCCGTAACGCAGTATTTTACCGATTCTGCCTGTCACCTATTCTACAGGCAGTAGGGAGATTTGTGCAGCTATATTGCACCAGGTACCTACGCACAAGTCAAGTAATTCCCGTAAATCACTGGTCGCTGATGTGTGTGCTCGGCGAGGGCCCTCGATAGCGACCCACAAGGGAACCATCGGATTCGCAGTAGGCGAATCACTGTTATTAACATTAACATTATCAATATTAATGTGATTTCAGTATCATGCTTCCCTAACCACAGCAGAACGATTCTGGCTTCGAGACACGAACAATTATACAGTTGAAAGATATCGTCTGAGGAAAGATATTAGGCTTGAAATGATAGTGGTCTGCAGCTGACTTGTTTCTTCGATTACTACCACAGGTCCCGTGGAAGCACGGGAGAATGCCTTATCATAGTAATACCTCTCTCACTAGCCTGCGTCCGTGGTGCGGTGAACGTTTCGATCAGTTGTTCTCCTGGATGAGAGCATTTGTGAGGACGCCCAGTGACCTGATGTAGCAAAAACGTGATTCATACACCGAGCTGATACGTTTCCAGTAATACAGGGTCCAATATCGATGATCCCGAACTCACTACAATCGTAACCGACAACGTAGTTGGGCCAACATGTGAACATGCAGGTGTCGTCTGCTACTGAGCGCCATGTTCAACAACGTACGCTGAATGCTGTGGTCTGAAACACATGTGCGTCCGTAGGGATTTTGCCGTGTTGCCAGAGGTGCCACAGATCTCCAACAACCCTACTTTATAGAGCAGACAACCCTCCAAACCCCATGTTCTGTGGAGAGTCAAGGACATCCAACCACTTAGCACCTCCGCCTTTTCGTAGATGCTCACCACGGTTGCATGTGAACATTGACCAGCTTCGCCATTTTCGAGATATTCGTTCACAGGCGCTGCGTAGTAATAATCTGTCTTTTGGCAAAGTCACCTATCTCAGTGGATTTCTCCGTTTGGAGTCCATACCTTCGCTCGGATAATCCACCATCCGTTTCTGCTAGGTTTAAATACCTTTTTTACCGCGTCACGTGCCAGCAACCCCATAAAGAGGCATCCAAGTTTGCAGCGGGCAGTGGTCACAATGTTTCGGCTTACCAATGTGTACCACTGAATGAACCAGCAACTTTATATATTAGTGTAAGGTATAGGTCAGGAAATATGACGCCGTAAACACTGAGATACGTGAAAAACTTGCTTTTGCATAAAATGGAGTGGAAATTACCCAGACTCTATTCATCCACTCTCTCGTAATTAGAGCTGTCAGTGACTTCCAGTAAACTTTAACAATAACTTCAAATCTTTTTCTAACTTTTCCTCGGTTACATGATTAACGTGAAGTATTTAACACAATACCGGCAACAGTCTCTATAGTAATTGCACGTTTGAAGCTTGTTTTGACAAGGGAGTTTGATATTATGAAGAATCGGGTGTTTAATGGCCTTTACCAGTGAGATTCTGTTACATAATTATTTGACCAGAGATCAGCTGATTTAGCACGGGAATTTAAGTAGCCTCATTTATCAAAATATGACTGTAATTAATAGACTTCCCAGCCAAACCTCCCCGTGGTTAGTGTACTTTCATCGTGTTGTCTCAAGAGAGGAAAGGTTGTTTGGAGTAATCTTTCAAATTCACTTGCAACGTTTTGCACTTAACAACAGTAAAAAGTAATGTTCATTCTACGTGTATTAGGCTGTGACATACTTTGTTTTTATTTCTACTGTTTTTGCTGTACTACATCATTGTTCTGCTCAGGACAGAACGACGTTTGTAACAGTTCAGTTACAGGTCTAAATTATTAAATTAATGCGATAAATGGAAAGAAATGAATCAAACAAGGTGATACATGGGAAAAAATTATTTTATTAATTTGTGCATAATGCTGGTGCATTTTACAAATAGCAAAGACTGTCCGGACCGCCACCCAACTGCGCCTTTTGTGGAATGCAGTACCTCGAGGAGAGATGCAGATGTGGCCTAGACTAGCAGCTGACTGTATGAAAATATTACTCCGCTACGGCGCCGCAAGGTAAACAGTTAAATGGAAAGGATAGTTTTGTGGGATAATTAATCACTATAGTTTCATGCAACGATTTAAAAACAGTACACTACTAATCTTTTAATTGGGCTTGGGTTTACTGAACGATACTGCCAACTGTTTCGTAAAAATTTAAGCTCATGTGTACAGTGAAATCGCAGTATAAATAGTTAGATCTAGTATTTTACATTATTTTAAAGTTTCCAGAATGGAAACTTGACCCCTCAACTGTGGGGAAAGTATGATATACGAAAGAGAATTCAACAGGCATTGGAGCGAATACGTCTGGAGATTACAGTGTTAATGCCACCATCGTTAGACCACTTAATTTCACATACCAACATTACACTCTTATAGAAAATAAAAAGGTGCTTTATATTTTTGGACTCTTCGTCACATACGAGGCATTGTTGGAAGGTGTACCATTAATTTCACTAGTCTTTTCACTGCTTTGAAGAAATTGCAGAAAACAGCAAGCCGCTGGCATCTCCTTTTTCTTATTCTTTAAGGAATGTCGCAGAAAGCATTATTATGCCTTATGTCTATGCAATACTAGTGGCAAGGTAGTGAACCATGGGTGATACGCAAACGTACTCTAGCGTCGCTACCCAGTTTTAAGTAAAACCTTGAGGAATTTGTAAGAAAGCCACCATGGAGCTTGGCGTTAGCCACCACTGGCTGGTAGGCAAGGTGCAGAGACTTACAGGTTGTAGTAACATGTACGCAAAAGTATTGTGACATGGGTTAGCCATACTCGACGAAACCTGCACAGTGCAGCGGTAATAACTGGAGTTCACAGATGGAAGAACTGCCGGAGGTGTCGGTAACGGCCGTAACGCAACAGTGGATTGCTATGGGGATAAAAACACCGTGCAGAATACCATAATCTCTCCAGCCGATTGTAGGAGAGTTTATCAAACTGGGTCAGCTGATGGCATAACAGATGAGAGTAGTAGTCCATGGGAGGGGCGGGGCGGGTTGGGGGGGGGGGGGGATCGGGGGTCATGAATTGTAATTTTACCTAATAACCCTACAGACGGTTCAAGAAAGACACGATTTCGTTGTGATTACAGCAATTTGAACCTTAACGTAGCAACAGATGATTACCATATTACAAACACCATGGAAATCGTGTGTGTGTGTGGGAGGGGGGCTCTGTATGAGCCTAGAAGGCGCTCAAGGTCGGGGTTATCAGCGCCCTTACCATTTCAAAAGAAACGAGTTTCACAAGGTGAGAAGGTAACCTAAAGAATGACACTCATTCACTCACACCCACCTCACTCGCGTTGACCCATACACTCACTCTATCTCTCTGGCCTTAATACAATGGAGAAGTGTGAAAGATTGTTTCCTTTTACAGGATTAACCCATAATTGAGTTTCTTTTCATTTCTTCTGATATGTACAGAAGTACTTTCCTCTCCTTGTATGCGGAGTTTTGGATTCTTCCACTTCGCGTAACACGGATTAGACGGAACAACAATGAAATAAGAAAATCCCAACGGGACTCGCGACACCCTGTTATGTTCTCAAATACGGGAGATGGTATCTCCAGTATAAGATAAAAACGGAAGACAGGAGTATGCTCAAAAATTCCGAAGAATATGAGAGATCCCGTATAATACGGGAGAGTTGGATACCCTATCCCGAGACCTGTGGCAAAGGCATTTTATAATATTCAGTGCCTTCTGCGTTCTGGCTTTCAGGTCTTCCTGATGTGGTAACCACGATATTCTGGAGCCAATAACTAAGTACAGAAACCCCACTGAGACCTTAAAATGTAGAATGGGTCCCTCAAATACAAGACAGGATAATTAAAAATATGATGAGAACGTTTATAATGAACACACACACTTATCTGCAGAAAATTGAAAATCAGTCTTTTCAGGCCACTCTTCTAACCTCCGCACTGTAAGTTGCAACTGACAGGTTAATCTTAAATTGGGGAAAACAGCAAAATGATCGACAAATAAGAAGCATTGTACGGAAATCCAGACAGTAGATGTGATGCTTTTGATGGCTATGACAAAGATGGTAATGTTTAAAACATTGCCTTTAGGGAAACAGTTCTCTTGCTCAAAACGACATGACAGCGTGACACCAATTAGAGACCTAAAAATAGCGCTGGAACAGAAAAGACCATATGAAGATTGTGAGGTAGCCATAAAAGGCCAACTGTTGCTGTTGTGCGAAAATATTTGTCTCCCCGTGGTATCATACAAAGAATATGTGTAGGAAAGATTGATGAATAACCGCCTTCAGCAGCATCAGAATGTCGACAGCGGACCGAAATCTTCTGAATCAACAATGAGAGCGACTATGTAGTTGCCTGGTCTCTAACAACAGCACTGGATGACTGTCAACCATTTCCTCCACGGTCTTTCCTACACAGCTCGTTAAGGGAATACTCCGGTAACTACTGGGACATGTGCGGTCCTTGAATGGTGTCAGAAGAGGTATCAAAATTTCATCTCCTCATGTGTTAGGGAAGTGACCTGTCTGACATATGAAACTAAAATCGTGGAGGAGTGTTTCCTTTGATAATGATAGCCAATGTCGAAGCATGCAGTAATGGATTTGATCGTGAACGGGTGCAGTATCACGAGTCTCAGACACCGCCGATTCCAGCTTCCACATGGAGAGAGAGAGTTGTTATAAGACTCAGGACTTTGGGATAGATTAGTCAGAAGCCGGATGGGTCAGTCACATAATGTGATCCACCTATTCTCGGACAGTGTCACGGTGTTCAAACACAGCCAGCTGGCTGGACAGCGTCCAGTTACCCCTGATGAATATCCGTTTTGAGGGTTTCTCTTCAGGGCATGCTCCATCCAGTAGGTGAATGCGGAGTGGGAAGTGGTCACTAGACTGAAGGTCGTCAATGACCTTCCATCGAACAGAGTCTGCTACGGCTGGAGAGCAGAAAGACAGGTCGATGGCTGAGAATGACCCAGTAGCAGTACAAAAACGAGTGTGAGTACCTGTGTGGAGAATGCACAGCTCGTGAGACGTCATGTGGCTCTCGAAAACCCGACCCAGAGAGCTAGTAGAGATCGAACCCCACAAGACATGATGATCGCCTAAGTCTCTCTGTAGGAAATATGGTCACAAGAGTTGTTCCACAAGATCTATGACAGCCTCAGAATCTTTTTTCGGAGGTATGTACCGTGAGAAAACAGTGATATTACAACACACATGAATTTCAACAGCAAATGTTTGCAGGTTAGTAGCCATGAGGAGAGGAGAGGATTGATGTGCCTTATTGACAAACACAGTAATCCATTCCTTGGCCCTATGCCCAGTCAGGTGATCCTTTCAATGAAGGGTATAACCCTGTAATACAGGGGCGTCACTGGCTTTAAAATGTGTTTCTTGTAAACACAGGCACAGGGGACATTCATGTGCCAGGAGTTTCATTTCCTCCACGTGTGTCCTGAACTCATTAATGTTGATTGTAATATGGAAGCCATCTATCACGGAGTTTGCACTTCCACCCAGTCTTTCAGTAAGGGAGGAGCGCCCATAATTGGTGGGTGCTCAGCTTTGGGGTGAGATGATTGCCTTAATTCGACATCAAGGTCCATTAGCTCTAGCGAATAGTCAAGAGAGATGCCATATAGGATTGCGTCGACATCGTCAAATCGTTATCATCTGGCCTATGTTGGTGGTGGACTTTTGATTTTTTGCCCTGAGTAGCCTTTGGAACTGCATCCGAAGTAGTGGTAGCGCTGGATGGTGGAACAGGCTGAACCTTTGGGGAGCAGGGAACTTCACAATGTTAGCAATGATGGCCTTTGCCGGTATTCTGTTAGGAAGTGTAGTCTTTGAAATAACTGCAGAAGCAAAAGCGCAGTAATAAACGCATGTTCGAGTGCTAGCACCAGCAATCTCTGCTTGTGTAGAGGCATCGGTCTCCACAACTGTCAGTTTGAGAACAGACGAAAAGAATGGGACCACATGGGCTTATCGATCGTTTTTGGCTCACCATACGAGATACGCTTAGTGGTTTTGTTATCCTGTATCTTTCTTTCTTCAAGGAAGAAACAGTAGTCCCTACCCAAAAGAGAGGGATCACAGAGCATTTTACACACTTTGGAGGAGATGAACAGCCGACTCCTACCTGTGAGGCCTTGCCACATTTGCCTCAAAGTGGCTTCTCCCTTACAACCTAAGGTGGTGTGCCCAAAGCGCTGGCATGTAAAACAGAGTACTGGGTTAGGAACATAAGGCTATATGCCGAGGTGAAGGAAACCAGACTTAACGTGCTCTGAAAATTTCATAGTACTGGAAGTTTGTACACGTGAGTCCGGGTTCATGAGAGTGCCATCCACCCATTTCATTGAGTGCATCAATGATGCCTTCCTGGGACTGTTGAGTTTTCACTTCTTCTCTGGTACCAGCGTATCACGCACGGATGATATCCTGGAGAAAAAGAAATAAAGTAATTGCATATGTATTGGCCGGACGAACCATTAAAGATGTTGCCTAATGAAAGCTTTATGTTCTTGAATGATGCCTGGGAACCAAGTCTAGTTGGGATGGTCGACGGTGGGTAACTGTGACCGTGAGTGTCACAATTCCTAGCACCATACTGACATCGCGTAGATCTTATATAAGTGTTACGATGACCAATTCAGCAACCCAGTCCACGGGTAGTCCAGGTCCCAGTGGACTGGATCCCTGAAGCGAGAGATTGGTAATGAATTTTGTAGAGCTGCAGCATGATTATTATAAGGAGGGAGCCATGTTCGAGCAAAGATTTGAAGTGTGCACAGAAACAATAGTCGATAGATGCTGTGAAGCATTTGAAAGCAAGCAGCAATAAAACTTAATGTAATAAGTGTGAAGTGTTTAGAATTTCCAGTCTAGATGACTTTGGGGATTTGCCACGTTTTTATAAATCGACGGTGGGGAACTGATTTTGAACAAGGTCGAAGGCGTCTTCCACGTGGAGAGGGGTAGATGTGGCGTCTCTATTTAGTGTTAAGTAAAACTTGCGTGAATTTGTAAGAAAACCGCAATGGAGCATGGTGATATATACTACTGGCAGGTGAGCACAAATGATGACTTAGGTTATAGCAACATGTACGTAGGATTGTAGGACGGTCTAGCCATGCTCATCTAAACCTGCACTGCGCAGCTATTATAGCTGGAGTGAGCAGGACGGTATAACCACAGCAGAGCAAGTAACACGTTATGAGCTACGCGACCACGGGCTGGGTAATAGTGCAACAAATGCCCCCTAGATCTATACAAATACCTGTGAATATTAAGGAAGATGCATTCCGAGTCCAGCAGGAGTATCACGATGTGGGGGATACGCTGGACGACGAGATGACTGGTCACTGCCAGATGCCGCCATGGGTTCGAGACAAGGTGGGAACTGTGTGAGGCACCGCTGCCTACCTGCAATCTGCGCCTGCCACCGCCAGACTCCTGCCAAGGGCGGCGGGTCGCATCCCACGCACGGCAGTCTTCCCTCGTCACCACGGTGGCTGACAACCGAGCCTGTGTCGCCTAAGCAGGGCCTTAAGCAGTGCAATGCCACCGGAGCACAAGAAGGAGAGCGCCATTGATGTCAGGGCCTTTGCCGAATGACGGGCCGTTGGGCTTCTGCCGTCCTGATGTCAACACCACTGGGCGCTGACACGTGTATCTCTTCACAAGGGTGGAAGCCAGCCGTCTACAAACAAACGCCGTCCCGCAAAGCCAGATTGGGACAAGTCTGCGTCACAGCGACAATGACTAGATGTGTGACTGAAGTATAATGAAGTACTTATTTCAATCCATCAGTCTGTCTCTGGGTGCCACATTCCCATCACTCCACCACTCATCTTACATGTTATTCACAGGTTCCAATTCGCTTGAAATTTTCGAAACAAGGGATGTTTTTGATAACAGTGTAGTATTTTCATTTATGGCACATTTACGGACATCAATTCTGTGGCCAGTCTCCTTCGGCCTTTTGCCACATACATAACACACAAGTCCATATTTGTTGCTTTATGGAATTAAACCATACATCACTGAAGGTGAAATGTAGCATCTTCTTTTAAAAGTATTAGAGGCACTCCATCTCTTAGAACTAATTTTGCTTAACCGCTTGCACAGCAGTCGTGATAACTGCAGTAACTCTCACATAGCGCAATCTTCAGAACGTCATTCCAGAATGAATACAACTAAAAGATCGATTGTTTTACATCGTCGCTTTCATTTATATTCTTGATGAAACAACAGTGCGTTTCTGATGTAGAGCTTCATTGTCTTAGGCTATCATTCCACATCTACGTCACTCCTCGAGGTACTGCATTCCCCAATATGCGCAGTTGGGTGGCGGTTCGGACAGTCTTTGCCATTTGTAAAATGCACCAGCATTATCCACAGATTAATAAAATAATTTTTTCCCATGTATCACCTTGTTTTATTCATTTCATTCCTTTTATCGCATTAATTTAATAATTTAGACCTGTAACTGAACTGTTACAAACGTCGTTATGTCCTGTGCAGAACAATGATGTGGTACAGCAAAAACAGTAGAAATAAAAACAAAGTATGTCACAGCCTAATACACGTAGAATGAACAGTACTTATTACTGTTGTTAAGTGCAAAACGTTGCAAGTGAATTTGAAAGATTACTTCAAACAACCTTTCCTCTTTTGAGACAACACGATGAAAGTACACTAACCACGACGAGGTTTGGGTGGGAAGTCAATTAATTACAGTCATATTTTGATAAATGGGGCTACTTCAATTCCCGTGCTAAATCAGCTGATCTGTGGTCAAACAATTGGGGAACAGAATCTCACTGGTAAAGACCATTAAACACCCGATTCTTCATAATATCGAACTCCTTTGTCGAAACAAGCTTCAAACGTGCAATTACTTTAGAGACTGTTGCCGGTATTGTGTTAAATACTTCACGTTAATCATGTAACCGAGGAAAAGTTAGAAAAAGATTTGAAGTTATTGTTAAAGTTTATTGGAAGTCACTAACAGCTCTAATTACGAAAGAGTGGATGAATAGAGTCTGGGTAATTTCCACTCAATTTTATGCAAAAGCAAGTTTTTCACGTATCTCAGTGTTTACGGCGTCATATTTCCTGACCTATGTCTTACACTATTATATAAATTTGGAGGTTCTTTCAGTGGCACACACTGGTAAGCCGAAACATTGTGACCACAGCCCGCTGCAAACTTGGATGCCTCTTTATGGGGTTGCTGGCACGTGACGCGGAAAAAAAGGTATTTAAACCTAGCAGAAACGGATGGTGGATTATCCGAGCGAAGGTATGGACTCCAAACAGAGAAATCCACTGAGATAGGTGACTTTGCCAAAAGACAGATTATTACTACGCAGCGCCTGTGAACGAATATCTCGAAAATGGCGAAGCTGGTGAATGTTCACATGCAACCGTTGTGAGCATCTACGAAAAGGCGGAGGCGCTAAGTGGTTGGATGTCCTAGACTCTCCACAGAACATGGGGTTTGGAGGGTTGTCTGCTCTGTAAAGTAGGGTTGTTGGAGATCTGTGGCACCTCTGGCAAAAGGGCAAAATCCCTACGGACGCACATGTGTTTCAGACCACAGCATTCAGCGTACGTTGTCGAACATGGCGCTCTGTAGCAGACGACCCCTGCGTGTTCACATGTTGGCCCAACTACGTTGTCGGTTACGATTGTAATGAGCTCGGGATCATCGATATTGGACCGTGTATTACTGGAAACGTGTCAGCTCGGGGTATGAATCACGTTTTTCCTACATCAGCTCACTGGGCGTCCTCACAAATGCTGTAATCCAGGAGAACAACTGATCGAAACGTTCACCGCACCACGGACGCAGGCTCGTGAGAGAGGTATTACTATGATAAGACATTCTCTCGTGCTTCCACGGGACCTGCAGTAGTAATCAAAGAAACAGGTCAGCTGCGGACCACTATCATTTCAAGCTTAATATCTTTCCTGAGACGATACCTTTCAACTGTATAATTGTTCGTGTCTCGAAGCCAGAATCGTGCTACAGTGGTTAGAGAAGCATGATACTGAAATCACATTAATATTGATAATGTTAATGATAGTAACAGTGATTCGCCTACTGCGAATCCGATGGTTCCCTTGTGGGTCGCTATCGAGCGCCCTAGCCGAGTACACAAATCAGCGGTCAGTGATTTACGGGAATTACATGACTTGTGCGTAGGTACCTGGTGCCATATAGCTGCACAAATCTCACAACTGCCTGTAGAATTGGTGACAGGCAGAATCGGTGAAATACTGCGTTACAGAGATGGCCAAACGAGCCATTAAGTAGGCGGCAATAACGTTTTGGCTCTTCAGTGTATGTGGATACTGTCAGCAAACTATGTTGCGAAATGAGCCGGTAGTAAGGAAGTAATGAATTATGAAGTCATTTCTGATGCTGAAGTTTTATTACACGAACATCTAAAATGTAACAAACGACAAACGTTTCTTCCTTTCAATTTGTGGGGATTTTCAGGAAGAAAATGTTTCGCAAAGGCTGCAGTGATTTTTGGAAACCTTTATCCCTCCCAATTGAAGTGTTCCAAATCCATAATGAATTAAAGTTTTGGTTTCGTAAGGTTTAAAGTTTGTTAGAAGTCCTAAGTGCTGTCATTATCAGACATTCGATGAATGAAGTTCAGTTATTACTGCACCGTCAATTAAATTGCATCAAGAGAAACAGAGATCCTAACTGTAGTACTTTCCTTATTGTGTTGAACTTTTAACGTAAGATTGTATCTCTTAGCGAATAGACTGTGTCAACATTTTAAGATTTTAAATTTCGTCAAATGTTACCTGAATCGATGAAAATGGTGGTCTTGTGCCCCTGGAAATCGTTATATAGGCAACCTGCAAAAGCAACTTGGGTCTGTGCTTCAGGGCAGTCGTTTAGTAATATAAAGTTTGATAAGACACAGCCTCCCCATGAACCATGGACCTTGCCGTTGGTGGGGAGGCTTGCGTGCCTCAACGATACAGATAGCCGTACCGTAGGAGCAACCACAACGGAGGGGTATAGTTGCAGGGGCAACAGTCTGGATGATTGACTGATCTGGCCTTGTAACACTAACCAAAATGGCCTTGCTGTTCTGGTACTGCGAATGGCTGAAAGCAAGGGGAAACTACAGCCGTAATTTTTCCCGAGGGCATCCAGCTTTGCTGTATGATTAAATGATGATGGCGTCCTCTTGGGTAAAATATTCCGGATGTAAAATAGTCCCCCATTCGGATCTCCGGGAAAGGAAATGGATAGATTAAAGTTTGATATAGTGGGAATTAGTGAAGTTCGGTGACAGGAGGAACAAGACTTTTGGTCAGGTGAATACAGGGTTATAAATACAAAATCTAATAGGGGCAATGCAGGTGTAGGTTTAATAATGAATAAAATATAGGAGTGCGGCTAAGCTACTACAAACAGCATAGAGAACGCATTATTGAGGCCAAGATAGACACGAAGCCCACGCCTAATACAGTAGTACAAGTTTATATGCCAACTAGCTCTGCAGATGACGAAGATTTTGATGAAATATATGATGAGATAAAAGAAATTAGTCAGATAGTGAAGCGAGACGAAAATTTAATAGTCATGGGTGACTGGAATTAAAGAGTAGGGAAAGGGAGAGAAGTAAAAATAGTAAGTGAATATGGATTGGGGCTAAGAAATGAAAGAGGAAATCGCCTGGTAGAATTTTGCGCAGAGCATAAATTAATCATAGCTAACACATGGTATAAGAAACATGAAAGAAGGTTGAATACATGGAAGAACCCAGGAGATACTAAAAGGTATCCGATAGATTATATAATGGTAAGACAGAGATTTAGGAACCAGGTTTTAAATTGTAAGACATTTCCTGGGGCAGATGTGGATTCTGACCACAATCTATTGGTTATGAACTGCAGGTTAAAACTAAAGAAACTGCAAAAAGGTGGGAATTTCAGGAGATGGGACCTGGATAAACTGAAAGAACTAGAGGTTGTACAGAGTTTTATGGACAGCATAAGGGAACAATTGACAGGAATGGGGGAAAGAAATACAGTAGAACAACAATGGGTAGCTTTGAGGGGTGAAATAGTGAAGGCAGCAGAGGATGAAGTAGGTAAAGAGAAAAGGGCTAGTAGCAATCCTTGGGTAACAGAAGAAATATTGAATTTAATTGATAAAAGGAGAAAATACAAAAATGCAGTAAATGAAGTAGGCAAAAAGGAATACAAACGTCTCATAAATGATATCGACAAGAAGTGCAAAATGGCTAAGCAGGGATGGCTAGAGGACAAATGTAAGGATGTAGAGGCTTATCTCACTAGGGATAAGATAGATACTGCCTACAGGTAAATTAAAGAGACCTTTGGAGGAAAGAGAGCCACTTGTATGAATATCAAGAGCTCAGGTGGAAACCCAGTTCTAAGCAAAGAAGGGAAAGCAGAAAGGTGGGAGGAGTATGTAGAGGGTCTATACAAGGGCGATGTACTTGAGGACAATATTATGGAAATGGAAGAGGATGTAGATGAAGATGAAATGGGAGATACGATGCTGCGTGAAGAGTTTGACAGAGCACTGAATGACCTAAGTCGAACCAAGGCCCCCGGAGTAGACAACATTCCATTAGAACTACCGACAGCCTTGGCAGAGCCAGTCCTGACAAAACTCTACCATCTGGTGAGCAAGATGTATGAGACTGGAGAAATACCCTCAGACTTCAAGAAGAATATAATAATTCCAATCCCAAAGAAAGCAGGTGTTGACAGATGTGAAAATTAACGAACTATCAGTTTAATAAGTCACGGCTGCAGAATACTAACGCGAATTCTTTACAGACGAATGGAAAAACTGGTAGAAGCCGACCTAGGGGATGATCAGTTTGGATTCCGTAGAGATGTTGGAACACGTGTGGCAATACTGACCCTACGACTTATCTTAGAAGAAAGATTAAGGAAAGGCAAACCTACGTTTCTAGCATTTGTAGACTTAGAGAAAGCTTTTGACAATGTTGACTGGAATACTCTCTTTAAAATTCTAAAGGTGGCAGGGGTAAAATATAGGGAGCGAATGGCTATTTACAATTTGTACAGAAAGCAGATGGCAGCTATAAGAGTCGAGGGCTATGAAAGGAAAGCAGTGGTTGGGAAGGGAGTGAAACAGGGTTGTAGCCTCTCCCCGATGTTATTCAATCCGTATATTGAGCAAGCAATAAAGGACACAAATGATAAGTTCGGAGTAGGTATTACAATCGATGGAGAAGAAATAAAAACTTTGAGGTTCGCCGATGAGATTGTAATTCTGTCAGAGACAGCAAAAGACTTGGAAGAGCAGTTGAACGGAATAGATAGTGTCTTGAAAGGAAGATATAAGATGAAGTTCAACAAAAGCAAAACGAGGATAATGGAATGTAGTGGATTTAAGTCGGGTGATGCTGAGGGAATTAGATTAGGAAATGAGACACTTAAAGTAGTATAGGAATTTTGCTATTTGGGGAGCAAAATAACTGATGACGGTCGAAGTAGAGGGGATATAAATTGTAGACTGGCAACGACAAGGAAAGCGTTTCTGAAGAAGAAATACTTGTTAACATCGAGTATAGATTTAAATGTCAGGAAGTCGTTTCTGAAAGTATTTGTATGGAGTGTAGCCATGTATGGAAGTGAAACGTGGACGATAAATAGTTTAGACAAGAATAGATGCTTTCGAAATGTGGTGCTACAGAAGAATGCTGAAGATTAGATGCGTAGATAACATAACTAATGAGGAGATGTTGAATAGGATTGGGGAGAAGAGAAGTTTGTGGCCTACCCTGACTAGAAGAAGGGATCGGTTGGAAGGACATATTCTGAGACATCGAGGGATCACCAATTTAGTATTGGAGGGCAGCGTGGGGTTTAAAATTCGTAGAGGGAGACCAAGAGATGAAAACACTAAGCAGATTTAGAAGGATGTAGGCTGCAGTAGGTACAGGGAGTTGAAGAAGCTTGCACAGGATAGAGTAGCATGGAGAGCTGCATCAAACCAGTCTCAGGACTGAAGACCACAACAAAACACAAGGAACAGCCTGAAAATCTTGTAAGGGTGTTATTATTCACTTATTTATATAGTTATTGCAAATCTGAAGACTGTACTGATATCTACAGTTCGTCTGTGAATTTCACATGTTATGTCTGATGCATGATTCTAGGTGTCTTCCTTACTGTTACATCACATGTTCCCCCTCGTCGTGTTCTTCATCAGTGCCACCTTTATTCCTGTCACTGTGGGTGTCGCTGTCCTCCACAGAGTTTCGTATAGGAATTCCTCTTATGTGTGTCCGCAGGTACCCTTCATGAGCTGTTTTTGAAGTACTCTTTGTTAATGTATTTTATCTATCTAGAAAACAGTTCTGTAGTGAATGCAGTATACCCAGATGTCCTGTCCTTTGAAACAATGCGGGCAACTACAAGTTATCGAATGCCCCACAATGTCAATCATTATTGCCATAGCGCATTTCTATGTTGTAGTATTAACTATGTGTAAGCCATGGTTCATGGCATCATCTATGGAGCTGCCGGCTCTGAAGCCGATTTGGTGTTGGCTCATGCCCCTCAGAGCTCTGTGAGTTTGCAAGCGCTTACACAGTAATTTCTCCTGAATCTTTGCTAGGATACTTATTGGGCAAATTAGCCAGTTATTCTAATAATCAGATAGGTCCCTGTCTGCCAGTTTCTTAATAATGACTGCTTTGGAGGTTTTCCAAATCGTAGGTAATCTGCCCTGCCGTAACACATAGTTCAGTAACCTTATTAGGAAAGTAGTAATCTGCTGTGCTAGTTTTTTCAATGGTTACGCGAGTGGATTCCATCTGGTTCAAGTGCTGTCTTAAGCTCTGATATTGCTAGAGCAATCTCTCCTTGAGCAAGAGGACAGGTGACAATTGAAGTGTTGTATGGTGTGTTTGTTGGTCTTCCCTTAGTGTTGTGTGTCTGAATCGATGATGTCAGGGAGCATTTTATAAAGCAGAAACTTCGCTGTGTTCCTCCATCCTCTCGTCATCGTGCCGTCATCCTGGCTTAGCGCTCCCAGAACTAGTAGGGTTTATACCTTCTGTGCCGGTAGTTTTTATGGTTGCCCCCATACTTTTTGCCTTACTTGTGTTGTTACAAATCGTTCCCAGTGTTGTTTACGTGTGTTGTATAGGGTCTGTCTGTTACGTTTTGTGCATGCCTATATGCTTCAAGCCTTATGAGTCTGTCTATATTTAATATTACCCCTTGATACAATTTTTTTTCTGCGTCTGGCATGTTGTTTGAGTATCATGAGTACGTTGGTTCATGATATTTGTGAGCGTTTTGTGTTCTTTGCTGTCGGTATTGATGTGTTTTGTGTATGTTGTGTTCCCTGTGTTAGTTTGTGTACTCTCTAATTCGATACCTCCATTGATGTTTCCCAGATCGTGTTGTTGGATAATTTTCGTTAGTTTGTTCCACTCTGCTTTGTGGAACGATAAGTATCTTGTGTGTGTTTTGGTAGTTGCGTCCTGAGTTTGTGTTAGTGTGCATGTTACGACATTGTTGTCACAACTGATTATATTGTCTTGTACGTTCCTGTTTGTAAGGCGTGTCATTGCTGCATTATTTCCTAGTGTAAAGTCGATATTACTGCTCATACCATCGGACCCTGGGTATGGTGGTGTAGGTCCATCTGTGATCATTACATGTAATTGTATTTCGTGTATGAGGTCGGTGATTATGTGTCCTCTGTCATCTATTCTGTCTGAGTGCCTGAGGGTGGATCATGAATTAAAGTTAGCAGTTATCAGAAATTTTTTACCTATGGCATTCTTTGCTAGATCTCTGATGTGGTCTGCGTAAGGGTCAATTTGATGGCTGTAATACACGTACAACGATGCAGTCACCTATGTAACGTCCGCACTGGCTATCTCTCTAGTAACTAAATATTGATTGCATAACTGTGTTACCTTAATTACGTGGTAAGTTCTATCTAAAATTAATGTTGCAGCTTGGCAGTCATTGCTGCTAATTTCGATAGACATATTAGTTGCCGATTTCTGTTATAAGTTTATTGTAAGCACATGATGTCTGCAGGTCGAGACAGGGTGGTTGCCCTGAGAAATAACTGAAGTAAAAAAACTGGATACGTTGCGCTGTTTCCGGGCTAACCAGTATGAAGTTAGCGAATCAGGGCCTGAGCGGGCAGATGCAAGCTGCCAGCCAGGTGGAATTAATCTCAGTCTTCCTCACAGTGTAGATGATAGCGCACGAGACTGCTCAGCCTTCGGCTCGGTACGACACTTACTAGCAGTCCACGTCCAATTTCTGTGTTACTCCCTTGTTCCGTTTCAGGAAAACAAAGACCACTGACACCGTCTCCTGCGAGCCCCTTGAATTTTCGAGCAACGGTCTGATTGGCTGACTTCAAATCTAATTACTCGGAAAAGGGGCAACGTATCGAATTATTTTCTTTACAGTTATTCCTCAGCACAGCCTACCCTTCAAGACCCTATTAATTCTTCAGACTGTTTCTGACCACCCTGTAGATTACCAATCTAGCGAGCACATATTGCTGACTTCATGTGTCTACCAATGATCGGTTCCGGCTTGGACTCTCACCAGATACGCCTGGGATGAACACTTTGTTTTCATATCTGCAGCTGAGTCGGAAATCCTCTGACGTTGTGCCATGCCTCCTATGGAGAATAACGAAGGAAATTCTAGCCAAGTCTTTGGCGTTAGCATTTTCCCATTGCTCCCAACAATGATACGACAGGCATCGATAATATAAAGAGAAGAATAGATAAATAGCCACAGCTCGGCCTGTGCGAACAGTGATAATTAGATTGTTTGCAGGTGATGCTGCCGTTTCCCGTCATGCATTAGAAGATCAAAAAGAAATGAAAAATATTTTTACCTGACATCTGACCCTAAATTAAGGAAAAGTATGTCATCACCATGAGTACTAAATGGAATATGTTAATTTTCATTTACAGGGCCAATTGCACTAATCTAAACGTCAATTCTGCTAAATACCTGGGGATTACAATCACGAACAACTAAAACTGGAAAGATCACATATATAATGTTATGGTAAGGCGAAACAAGCAGAAAGTTTGGACGATGAAAAAATTCCACTAATGAGACTGCCTACAGTTCGCTTGTCCTTACTCTTCTACAGTTTTGCTGTGCGGTATGCTATCCTTACGTGATGGGATTGACGGAGGATATCAAAATAGTTCAAAGAAATGTAACTCTTTTGATACTAAGGCGAAACAGGGCAGAGAATGTCATGCATATGATACGCGAGTTGGGACGGCATTCATTAAAATAAATTATTTCTTTCGTTGCGGCGAGACCTTTACACGAAATACCATTCAGCTTTCTTCTTCGAATGCGAAAATATTCTGTTGATATGCACCTACATGGCGAGAAATGATGATCGTAGTAAAATAAGCTAGAGCTAGAGAAATAGAGTGAACGTGATACGATGACCCTCTGCGAGGCCCTTAAGTAAACTGGAAATTTGTGGTAAGTTCCTACGGGGCCAAACTGCTGAGGTCATCGGTTCCTATGCTTACACACTACTTAATCTAACTTAAACTAACTTTCCCTAAGGACAACACACACACCCATTCCCGAGAGAGGACTCGAACGTGGCAAGGCGCCTTTGACCGCATGGCTACCCCGCGCGGTGCGAGGCCATTAAGTTCAAATGGTTCAAATGGCTCTGAGCACTATGGGACTTAACTGCTGTGGTCATCAGTACCCTAGAACTTAGAAATACTTAAACCTAACTAACCTAAGTACATCACACACATCCTTGGCCGAGGCAGGATTCGAACCTGCGACCGTGGCGGTCACGCGGTTCCAGACTGTAGCGCCTAGAACCGCTCGGACACTCCGGCCGGCTAGGCCATTAAGTGTCAACTGCAGAGTCGTCATGAATATGTCGATGTAGCAAACCATTAATTGGTTTTTGACAATACTTCTGCTTAATTTGATTGCACTAACTTTTATTGGTGTGTAATACAGTAATAATGTGTCAGACAGATGTCTGAATTGAGTACTGACAAGATTTTGTCTTTAGCATCGAATTGAAATCTGTATAGAGTATTTGTTCCTATGTACATGACCATATTGTACCCTGAAATATGTTTCGACCTTCGGAAAAACCTTAATTTTTCGGAGTAATTTTTGCAGTTTCAAAAAAACAATGTAGGACATGAAAAGTTAGCGCCATCATCTAAAAATGAAGTAATAAAAATTACAAATTTATATTACAGGCAGAACTCTCAAAAGTTTAACAAGATACATCTCTCCCACTACCTCATTTGCTTGCATTCGTTTGAAGATAGATTTGTTGTATTTTTGTATCACTTATCAGGCAGGCATATTGCAGCATGTTCTTGTTTGACGTACTCAAATTAGGGAAGAGCGATCTGGGTTTATTGAAACTTGTGGATTCAGAAAAAAATTCTTTATTAGTCAAGATCGTAAATATAAAATTTTATTGTTAATTAGCTTCGGATTAATTAGTTGTCTTCAGATCTATAACACACAGAAAATTGTATTGTAACAATAGTGTATAAACTGTTCATAAAAAGTACTTCTATACAGAGGCAAATACCACAAAGTTTTGTTGACTTCACCAATTAGTGTCATAATTTTTTTAAGGTGAACTGTTCATTACATAGCCCGAAGGAACAATGAGGTAAAATTGACTTAAAGACGTATTTAAATCATGATGATGTATAAAATACAATGCATGAATACATAACAAATAAATAAAAGTTGAGACTACAAGTCTTACCCAAGCTTAAGAGATCGTCGTGTGTCATGTATAGTAACAGAATCATTTTCCACGCGTGATTAGTGATAACATAACTGACACAGTATGTTATTCTAATGGCTTAACACCAGAAGAACGTTACGGATGACTTTCGTATTCACTGTGCAAGTCTATTACTAAGTAAGCTCCACATGTGAAACATAAACATCATAGGTTGCTCGTGCCAATAATTGAGATCGTGAGTAATGCTAGCCCAAGGCACAAGGAACGGGACGAACAGCAACTGCCAGAGTCTCCGACGAAACTTTCGATAAATTACTGTAGACGATTAGGCCCGCACAGGGTCAACTGACATAGCCTGCCCTATACTGAGGAAAATCGGCAACTAAGAGTGAGATTAATAAAGTGTTCATGCTGGCGCTTTCCGAGCGCTCGGCTGTGATGGGGGTAGCAGTGACATCAAGTGTACTGCTAATAGTTTTCTCGTGTGGTCAGCTCTCCTAGTGGCTTCAGACTTCCGTAACTTATTCCTTCAGGTGCACTATTGTGCTGAATCAGTGGCTGATTCGTTACCGTTGTGTTATACCTGCGCTTTTTTGTAATACAGTATTTTGTCACCAGTATGACGGTATCTGTCTGCTTCCATGCTGTCACTGTGCTTCACTTCCGAACTGGGGGCGTTCGGCCGGTCTTGCGTATTGCAGTCGCTTCGGTGTTCGCTTAGCATTTCGTTCTACTTGGCAGTTTTTCTGTCACTGACTGAAGTGGCTTACTTCTTAACAAATTTTTAGACTTCGCCTGCACTAATATTCCGTGGTGCATCTCCACCTGACTTCAAAAAATTCGCCTTGATTTTTTCGGCTCGAAGTGCTTCTGCAATAATTTCATCATCTACATTTTCCTTTAATATTTATACGTTGCTCAGTTTAATTATCCTCCTATCCCTACGGAACTGAATGGTACGATTTCTTGGACTGGCCCTTTCTTCTAAAGCATCATATTTTATGTCCGGCTCATCGAGCTAACTACCTTGGTCTTTATCGAAGCTATTTCGTACTCGCTAATGCAAATTCAGTGTAATTACAATTTTATTTAGCGGTTTACACGTTATTGCTTATTATTTCCTCGCTTTATTTAAAAACTAATTAACGGGTAATTGGTGCATAGGTAAATATGACATTAATTTGAAACAGAAGAAGATTTCACAAATCGCCGTCAGAACCATTACAACGCCAGACGACCACACGTTGTGATACTTTGAGGTTGCCTGTAGCGATATTCATGTACGTGCTGGAGCATTTTCTCTGCTGCAAGTCTCCCTTTCTTGGTTGCAGTTGCCTCATCGAGTGAGCGTAGGAGACCGGGTTCAGGGTATTTTTGGTAGGTATCAGCTTCTCGAGCCACTACATCATATGCTTTGTACACTTAAGTGTGGATATACCAGCGACCGTAGCTGGTAGAAGAAAGGCTTGCCTGCTACATCACAAGCGGTGACATTTATTAGTATTCAGCTGTTCCGTAACTCCGTTCTTGCCAAGCCCTTTTGTTTTTCGTGTTCGTAACAAATGGTCCTAGTACGTGCCTACTTTCGGAAAACGTGAACGTGGTGTTAACACTCCTATTTGACAATAATTCCCTTTATCTTTTCCCAGGTAGCACTTTCCGTAAGTCTTCCAACGATATCAGAGCGTAGCTGTTCCTTTGCTCCGAAATTATTAGTACTTCCTCGGTTTGTACCTGTACCCATTTCCCTGCAGTTTTGCACTTCACCCCTTTAGGATCCCTATTTCGTTTTACCACCTGAGAGAAAGGAACATTTATCACTACATCAGCATCAACATCTACATGATTGCTCTGCAGTTCACAATTAAGTGCCCAGTAGAGCGGTCGTCGAATCACCTTTAAGCTACTTCTCTACAGTACATACACACAGCATGTCAAAGCAATACTTCCAGCACGCAAACTGAAAGTTTTGTAGAAAGCAAACCTTAACAGATCTTTGTGTCAATTCACCATTTTAACCACAGGAAAACCACTGCAGTCTACTACAATGGAGGCGACAATAGACACGAATCGAACACAGCAGAAAAACACCCTTCCATCATGTTGAGCATGCCACTGGCAGCCCGGTACCTCCCTCGTAACCATCTCCACACCCCCTGAAGATGCCAAACGATGAATACAAGGTTGCTTCGGGCCACGATGTTGAGACCCTTTTTCCCGTATCGCCTGAACGGTCGCCTCCAGAAAGCTGGTTTCTAATTCCGCTCCACAGTCCACACTTGTACGATCAAAGACAACCAAACCTCCGGTTCGCCACAGTCCCGCCCCATTTTCACCCGCCCCCAGAAGGGGCCATACTTGTTTCAAAGCCCTGCGGTCAAAGACGGGAGTCGACTATCAAAATCGATATGCCGCCAAGGGTCACTCCTTAGTAAATATGTCACATTTTCTGTGTGTTCTGCCAGAAAATTCCAGTCTTCGGTTTGCTTTCCCCACAACATTATTTATGTGATCGCTCCAGTTTAAGTTACTCGTAATTGTAATATGTAAGTATTTAGTTCAGCTTAAATCCTTTAGATTTCTGTGATTTACCGTGTAACTGAAATTTAGTTGAGTCTTTCTAGTCTCATGTGGATGATTTTGTAACGCGCGCGTGGGGCACACAATACTCGTTAAAGCCTGTACTATGGTAATTGAGCGGGGTTCACCTTATGAGAAAGGATTTTCTTACAGATATCGACCGCGTGTACCTGAATGGTGGCAAATCAGACTTACACCCACTATGTAATAACAATGATCCGTCAAGCAAGTCCAAAATGCAACTACGCGTCAGGATGGACCAAAAGAAACACTGAAGATGCTACCAATTTAATAATAATACGGTCGCCAGCCTAATTAGGCATTAACTGAGCTTCTTCCCTATACTAGTTGGTATATATTCATGCAAAACAACAAGTAGTAACACTGCATAATATAGTATAATTTTAGAACCAGATAATCTATTGAACTGATAGTTTTTCGTTCTGTACTGATATAGAAAAACCACGAATACGTAACACCCCACTATAATGTATACTACAAAACTTTATACTGCCTATTAAACTTATTAAAATCGGGCATAGGTTACCCTAGAAATAACACTTTCGAGCCATACACAAAATGTCAATTTTGATACAGATAAAACACTGATAAATTTTGGCTTTTATGTTGACTTTAACTTTTGCTGGTCAAACCAATTTAGAACACTTCAGAATTCAAATGAATAAAAAGGAAGGGGGGGGGGGCTGAAACAGTTATGATCACTGTATAAAAAAAATTGATTACTGAGTTTATTATGCGTTCAAGATTTCCAGTATGTAAGTTACTACTCTTTTCATCTTATTTACTGCTCATTTAAATACCTTTATATCTGTCTCGAAATAATTAAACTTCATTACTATATCAATATTAAAGTTAGCTTTCAACTTCGTTAGACAGCTGAACTTCTAAGCTTCCGCTGGAAGAGCTGAATGTAGTGAACAGAAATAAAATCTTTTCGGTACGTTTGGCTTTCGATGAGCGCTGCGACTGCAAATACAAGTCCATTGGAACGCCACCTCCAATCAACAACTAACCAGAAAGACAGATTCAAACCACTGCGATAATATTCCCGCCCACATGCAAGAAACATTGAGTAAGTGGTCGAAGAAAGTCACGAAAATGTGCTGGAACTTCGTACAGAAATAGTGAACTGATAACAGTGGAATACGTTTTTCGGTGAAATAAGAGTGACACTTAGGTGACAAAACAATTCTCTCAAAATATCAATTGCACTATGTAAACATTCTTCTTACTACTATATGTCCGTGCTCCTTCGGCAGAAAAGGAGTAGACCGCTCGAAATTCCCGTACGATAACAGATGGCACCTGCTATGAGAGGTACAGTGGTTAGGGATTCGTCAAATTAATTAGCACTATTTTTCACAGATTCCACATCCACATTTGCACTGGAATACATTGTGGTGATATGAAAACGTCATCAGGTTGTAGAGCACTAGTACTGAAGAAGGAGAAAAAACTAAATGCACAGATAATGACAGTTCATTCTCCATTCTGGAAATCTGAGCATATCGATTGGTTTCGTCTGAAACCACGGCAGTAGTCTGCTGCGGTAAGTAATGCCGACACACTAACTGTGAAGTGCGCTCTGTACGTCTCATCTACTTATTTAATGTGCATCGTAAGGCCATCTTCCTTCAACGTGGGACTTTGGAATAAATAAACAATTACCTTTGGTATAACAAAAACAACACATACTACACATATATGTGATATACTATCATAGTACTTGTAATTAAATTTATTTGTTAACGTGATGTTCTACAGGTTTGTCACCGTTAACATTGATATCACTTATACAGTATTTCAGAAATCTCATGCAGATTCGTGTTCAACATGACTGAAGCACACTTGGGAAGGATTTTAATTCACGTATCTAAACTAAAAGTTAGGCTTGGCGCCCATTATAAACTGCTGGTTCCTGTTGTTCGGGACTTGCGCGCTCGTTAAATTCACGATAAAAAAAGAAAAAATATCTTGCTGACGTCAGAGCAACAAGGGAAAGGCACCGTAGTTGTCGGAGTGGATAGAAAAAAAAATTTTTTTTCGTGCAGCGTGCTGACTAGAAAGGAAAACCCTTTGTAAACTTTTAGCTGCTATGCTGAAACGGGATTGACAGGAGACGGAGGTATCGGTGCGGCAGTAATAGGATACCCCTCTCTACTAAAGCTGTCCATTTACGTATCGCTCTGGAACCAGCGCAGTAGTCACAATGGGTTAGGTGGGTTTCTGTTGGCTGTTAGAATACATCAGATCATCTTTGCGGTGTGGAAGTGTGTTTACCGAGGCAGTAAATGTTTCACCCCATGACAATGAGACAGGCAGTAAATGGGAAACTTTTGGTGGAGTACTATGGTAGTGCTGAAGATGTACCTACAGGAGATGAGCATGTTATTTATGCACAAATAAAGCAACTGTTGACACAAAAGTATGCTGCTGTAGTAGATGTTACAACACTTCTACTAGAGAAAGAGGAATCCGATGAAGAGGCATCAGTTGAACAAAATGGTAATGCAGTAGCGACGAGGGATGAAGCGAATGTCACCAGTCACCAATTTACAGGAAAGCAGTGGTTCGTCTTATCAGCCATGAGTTCCCAGAAAAGGAACGATGTTTCCAGAAAGATATCCCCTGATGGAAATGTTGATTCTCCCCGTCTATGTCGTCCTTGATATAACACTGTGCCTAAAAATTACGACTGTGTTCACACAGAAAAGTAAAATAATGACAAACACTGTGTTACAAAACTTTGAAAGCAGGCTAAAAACCTCATTTGTGAAACCCAAAAATTCTACAGGATATGATAGATTGTGAATTACGTGATCATTTTATGGCATAGAGACAGGAAAAAGCAACAATGCATGACCGCACATTGAGGCTTTGGGCACTGAAAGTAAAGAGAATACACCACAATTCGCTGCAGTTCTGAGCTTCTAGTTCATGGGTAAAAGAAATTGAAGTTAAGAATAAGATTGCCAGTTACAAAATAACCACAAAGCTGGCAAGCAGTTAGTTGAAGGGGATGGCGATATTCAACAAAAAGGTTACCTATTCTTGAGAGTCACTCATTGAAGAAAAACATTTGTTACCAGATCAAGTAATTAATGCCGACATATCAAGCTCTGATAAAGGACTTACAATCCGCCCAGACTCTGGCTGTGAAGAGAAATAGCATGATCAAAAATGGTTCACATGGCTCTAAGGACTATGTGACTTAATATCTGAGATCATCAGTCCCCAAGACTTAGAACTACTTAAACCTAACTAACCTGAGGATATCACACACATCCATGACCGAGGCGAGATTCGTACCTGCGACCGTAGCAGCAGCGTGGTTCCAGACTGAAGCGCCTAGAACCGCTCGGCCTCAGCAGCCGGTAGTAAGCATGTCTTTGATGCCCGTTAGATCCATTGCAGCAATCACACAATCTTCGATTGTATAATAGAGATCCATACATCCATGCAAATTTACCGCACATGAAGGCTTTTGCTAGCAAATCTGCTAATATGAGGTGGAGAGACTGAAAAGACTTCCTACAACAAGTAATGTGGGCAGATATACAAGAAGAAACTAAAGCCCTCCATTTGGTTCGCAGCTAGTCACCCAATACAGGTAACTAACTACACAACTCAACAGTTCCTGAGGGAGTAGACTTCATCATGAAGTTGATTCCCGCAAAGTGAATATTCCCTACATCCGGTAGTGTAGTCGAAGAAGTAAGCTCTATTGCAGAGTGTTTCATGTCATATTATTGTCAATTTGTGGATATAATCCATTTGAATAATAAACCAATTCATACTTAACAGTACTCTCATCGTAACTTCGATGACTGGAATATTTTAACCTACGCTTGCAAGAACATTATCGTAATGGTTCTCTATATAATTTTATGTTACCAGTTGATGATCAGGTCATCGAAACTGGTAGTGAATAAAAATATTTATTTCATCACTAGCTCGTGGAAGTTCTTAAATACCACTATTTTTTGCAAGGCACACTTATACAGTTATCACATCACTAACATGTCTCCGATCCATGTCATCTGTCAACGTCTTCAAGACAGTAATTTTTTCCGTTCTTTACCACTTAAATGTCGCTCTTTAATTCTATGTATTTTCACCCAGCCTTTCATGCTAATAAATCTTGGCTGCTCTTAATCTGACTGAAGACAAGTACTGCTATGGGCTTGTGTTTTTCCCACAGATTCGCCAGCAAGTACTCTGTTATTTGGAATATTTGCAGTGCACTTGACGTGCCTGCTATATGTAAATCAGCCACCCACGAACACTGCCGCTGTTCACTGGGAACAGGGAGCGCCGAGCGTGCAGGAAATACAACAGGACGGCAGTGACTGAAAGCTGCTGTGGCAGGGACATTGCGGCATCTGTATTAAATACTACTTGTCACTATTGAGAAGACAGGAAAGTTCCTATGCAGATGAGTACACAGGCTAGTACGGAAAAAGGAAAGTGAAACATTTCATTTTTCGCAAAGAATAGCTGCTAGACGTTACGCAGGGCCACATAGCCAGAACATACTCGTATGAAAATCATCATTTATTTGAGAACGTTCGTGACGTTACTGTACCGATGCCAGTTTCTGAAAGAAAACAAGTAATATTAAAAAGTTTCATAAATTGATTGATGGTCGTTAAACAGGGTGTTTTAATGTCTTTCAAACAGGTGTCTAGGAATGACAGATAACCTCATGGGGAAACAACTTTTGTTACAGACTAAATACTCTCTGAAGCTCCCCGCTGATATCTTCAAATATTTACCGGCCCTGTGACGACGAGATTTCACTATATAGCAAGGTCTTCAAATGGTTGAAATGGCCCTAAGCGCTATGGGACTTCACATCTGAGGTCGTCAGTCCCCTAGACGTAGAACTACTTAAACCTAACTAACCTACGGACATCACACACATTGATGCCCGAGGCGGGATACGAACCTGCGACCGTAGCAGCAGCACGGTTCCGGACTGAAGAGCCTAGAACCGCTCGGTCATAACGGCCGGCTAGCAAGGTGTACTAACCAGGTGGGCAACATACTGCACACCACTGCAAAGAAATCGAGTGACATTCTGCAAGGAAACCATATGGATGAGTGACTTCAAGCAGAGAAACATTTTCCACAGCTGAACCAGGAACTTTAATTTTGCGCGGCCTAATATCTTTCACTCAGAGCAGCATTAGACGACAGGAAACACACATTGCTTCTTAGTGACCTTACACTGTCTTTTCTCAAGAGCATAAACAATCTTAAAGGACGTCTAGAGCCACTCGGAAACGTCAGCGAACATTTTGTCTGTCTATAAGTTGTTTTCCCCACGTGGTCTATGACCATTACGCATTTCTCACAGAGACTTATAAATATCCTGCATATGTATCAATTGTTTGAAATGCTCACGAAACCTATATAATAATATTTTCCAGCAGCACTTCAGTTGGAAGTGGTCGTTTACTTAGTGATTTTCAGTTAAAAATAAAGGCTTCTTCAATGAGATACCGGAAAGCATAAATACTGTAAATGCTAAGTACTACAACTGAGTATGCAGTATTCGGTTCCAATAGCCTACAACTGAAAAATCACTAAACTACCTTATGTAATATTTTAACACTTATGTGACAGGCTCCATGAACATTTGATTAGTACACTGCACTACGTAACACTACAATGAGATTGTCCCACAGAAGGAAAGTCTTCGTAGAAAGTATAGTATCACCGCAAATCTTCTGAACACAAATAGACAACATGGTCGTTAAACAGGGTGTTTTAATGTCTTTCAAACAGGTGTCTAGGAATGACAGATAACCTCATGGGGAAACAACTTTTGTTACAGACTAAATACTCTCTGAAGCTCCCCGCTCTGAAGCTGAAAGTTTGGGCTGACAATGTTGTCGTGTACAACAGCAAGGAAATTCACCCTCGACGGCTCAGCCGCTTGGCTACGCAAGGCTAGGTGACGCCGGTGTTCCGAGCTGGGGACCAGTAAGCGCCCCAGTCTTCTTTCTACGGAAGTTCTGGGCATTCTTCAGCGACCACCGTAGGAGAGGCAGTGAAACGCTGTGCGCCACAGGGAAGGGAATCTTGCCTTGACAGTCCCTATAGTGGAGATGATACAAACCTCTATAAAAAATCCCTCAGTATAAGGTGTGCTGCGCACCATTCTGATGCGTGGCTGTTGAGCGGGACAGCCGTTAGCGGTCAAGCTCTATGAGACTGTTTTTCCTCGGTTGTATTAGGCTTACTCCGACAAGCAGAGCTCTGTCTGGGTGGACACTTAATTCCGTAGCTGCCCGTGGGTCTTCCAAGTAGCCAAAATATATTTCTTCTAGTCTCAGCATGTCGGATTGGCCACTATTAATACCCAAACCACCAAGAGACCTCGTGTGCCTAGTCCACCTCAGACGCCTCTGAATGCATTCATTCTTACTAACGTAACACATCCTGTGGTTGATAATGTGTCTCTTGTTGAAAAGCGTGTAGAAGGCCTCATTTGAAAAGTTGTCACTCTTATACTCTCTCTAAACTCTAGAGGGACTTATGGCCATCTTAAATCTATCAGGAAGCTTTGTAATAGCACACTCCCGATCGACACACTGCAGGCTAACCAAGTAAAAATGTTATTGAATGCTAAAGAACTTGGAGAATATCGCATCAACAGTGAGATCCACACTGAGCTCAACTGTTGTAAATGAGTTATGACGTGTAAGGACTAATGGTCACCCATACCAAAGAACTCAAAAGGAATGGGCAAGTGCGTATATTGCTGAAGTACAGCATGTTATAAAAAGGTTTATTTGTGAACCTCAAAATTCGTCATCTTTTATTCTGACTTTCAGTTTACCAAGCTGCCTGAGTATACTGCAGCTAGCTTTCTCCAGCTTGAAGTTAGACACCATGTACCTAATCTATGCGCTGCTGTGATCATGCCACCACTGGTAGCAATCGTCAGACTACATGTGGAAGATGTGGCGCCTCTGCCCACATAATCGGAATTAAATGTACCGCCCCACATATAGCGCGGATTTTGTGAAACCTTTATGGCAGACATTTCACAGTTCGTATAGAAATTAACAATAGCCATAGGAATCTTGGTACCTCAAACAGAGACATTACCATTACTTGCATGAGGATTGTGATGGAGTAAACAGAGCTTCAATGTGACTGTAAATTATGCAAGTAACACCCAGCAACGAATTTACAAAAGTAAATGCTTCATCCGATTTCTTCGATCGACGTGTCTTTAGGAAGCTATTAGTGTAAACCTAAATTGGTATGAATTATCGGCATGTAACTTGAATAGTACATGAGTTATTGAAGGTCAAATTTGTCGATTACTATCAATCGCGTCAGGCCTTAAGTACTCCCAGTTAGACGACGAAACGGTAGCAGAATGCTTATCAATATATTTATTTGTCTACGTCTTTGTTTCTATCCGATATATTCATGAAGAAATCGGTCAATTATTTACTGTGCTTTAGATAGCACAGAGACATTAGGCTACTGGCTTAATTTTGTTTCTAATCCTTTGATATATGTTTATTTAATTTGTTTATGTATTTAATAATGTGTGTTAGAGCGTGTTTATGGTCCAGCCGTAGGAATATTTATTTAATTTCAAGTTATTTAAATGTAAATCCAGTATTTCAAATGTGTTTCATTACGTTTGTGAATGTGCTATGGCTTGAAGACATGGCGGGAGTGCACTAGCCAATCACAGCGCTCGTGAAGGGGGAGTCTGGTTGAAGTGGGAGAAGGGCATCGTTTCGATAGTTCTGAATAAGTACGGCACAGGACACGGGGTACTGGACGCGACGGCGCGACGTACGCACAGTCAGCGGAAAGATTTGGACATTGGAGCAGTTTGCGCGTGGTCGCGGAGGATAGAAATATTTCGGAGTGCCGACCTTTGATCTTAAGTCATTTCCGTGGCTTCCGCAGTGAAGACGTAGTACTCGTTCAGAAGAGAATATCTCGCTAGCTATGTTGTTGTTCATAACCAATTAAGTGAAGTTGGACTCTATTGTTTCCCTGTTATTCAACTTATATTTTATTTAATTGCTGGACCATCGACACCAGTGCTTTGCAGAAATATACCGCACTCTAAAAAGTATTTCTGCTATCGTACTCATCATTTAAAGTCGTTAAGATACTACCCGAACATTTTATTTAATTACAATCATTCATTTATAGATTTATATGTTACTTTCATAATTCTCAATTGCCGAGTGATAGAAACCTTGAAATATTCGATTTATGTTTGTATCTTTATCGTATACTGTAGACTCAGCAGTATTTGGCCTGTAATGCAGTAACTACATATCCCAGACCCTAGACAACGAAACCAGCCAAAACTTTAAATGTTTAAACTCTGATTCGGAGGCATCGTAGTTGGAGGTCCATCACACCGTACACCATATCATTATTTATTTGAAAGCCCGCAATGTTTATTTCAGTTTCGCGCCAGACGCATAAGAATGGTGCCAGTAGCACTACTGTGAGGATGCAGATCAGGTTTGAATTAAATACATTTTGTAACAGTAATGAGCGTTAGTTACCTTTGAGATTGGATGTGATGAGTTGATGTTGATCTGGAATGCCGAGTTTTGACAAGGCCGTGTAATTGGGGTCCAAGAAGCTGAATGTTCCTCCTGCGGTACTGCAGGAAGACTTGACCGGAATGTAGCCATTGCACGTCATATCTGGCAATGGAGGTCATGAGAATCTACAGTCTCAATAAAGTCTCGCTCTCAACGGCCACGTGGCACTACCAGGATAGAAGGACGTCATGTTAGGCGTATTGCATCTGCAGCAGACGTTTTAACAACAGTTGTCAATACAGTGACACAACGAACTCTTACAAATCGTTTCCTTTAAGGACAGCTCCGAGCCAGAAGCACTTTAGAGAGCATACCACTGACCCCGAAACACCGCCGTTTGCGAGTTCAATAGTGCCAAGCGAGAGCTCATTGGAGGGCAGTCTAGAAGTCTTTTGTGTTTTCTGATGAATGCTGGTTCTGTCTCAGTGACAGCGATGACCATATGTTGGTTAGGAGGCCAGCTGACAGCCTCAAAACAACCTGTCTGCGTCCTAGACACACTGGACCTAAAGCTGGAGTTACGGTCCGGAGTAAGACAGCAAGAGCTCACTCGTGGTTATTCGAAGCATCCTGAGCGAAAAAGTGTACGTCAGTGTGGTTATTCGACCTGTTGCATTCATCAACAGCATTCCATAGAGTGTTTTCCAACAGGATAACGCTCGCACACATGTAGCTGTTGAAACCTAGCGTGCTCTGTAGTGTGTCGACATGTTGTCTTGACCTCATTCATCACCAGATATGTCTGCAAACGAACATATGTGGGACATCATCGGAGGACAGCTCCAGCGTCATCAGCAAATACCATTAACCGTACCTGTATTGACCGACCAAGTCTAACAGGCGTGAAACTCAGTCACACAAACAGAGATGAGGCACCTGTACAGCACAATGCATACACGTTTTTATGCTTGCATTCAATATCCAGCGGTCACTCCGGTTTTTAATGTACCAGCATTTCCCATTTGCATTGAGACCTGTGATCTCGCACTGTTAATCACTTCAACGTGTTACCAAGACAAAAGTATCACCGAAATTTCTTTACTCTGTGCTGTGTTTTTGGTGTTGAGGTTTCTTCCCATCCTCTCATCTAAGGAATAAGAGTGATACTGACACGCTTCCTTTAGGCACTACTGACGACATCCCTGACTCCGATGAGCAGTCGCCGTCGAGGACAACGTATTGGGCTCTTACTTACAACGTCTTCGAGTCACTCACATATCTGGTATCTGATCCTCGCACTAGGACGTTCCTCAACATATTACAGTAGGGCACCGAGTCAAATGCTTTCCGGAAAACTACGAATATGGTATCTGCCTGTTGCCCTCCATCCATGGTTTGTAGGACACCACGTGAGAAAAGGGGAAGCTGAGTTTCACACGAGCGATACTTCCTAAATGCCGGTTTATTGACAGGAGCTTCTCTGTAACAGAGAAATTTATTCGAACTCCTAATGTGTTTAAGAATTCTGTAGCAAAGTGAAATTAAGGATATTGGTCTGAAGTTATGCAGGTCTATTCGCTTACCTGTCATATTTCACCTGTACTTTTTCCAGTGGCTTGGGACTTTCAGGGCGAGAGATTCGCGATAAATGCAAGCTAAGTAAGGAGGCAATGCCGTAGAGTACTCTTCGTAATGCCAAATTAGGATTCCATCTGGCCCTGCCTAGTTATTTGTTTCCAACTCTTTCGGTTTTTTTCTCTACGAGAGGAGTGCTTATTTGTGTTTCCTCCATGTGTCATTCTGTGCGACAGTGAAACAAAAGTAAATTTGTACGGTCCTCCTACGTGAATGATATCTTTAACGTGAAATTTGAAACTTCAGCTTCTCTTTTGCCGTGTTCTGTGTCACCCCAGACTGGATAGAAGCCTTCGACTCGCTTAGTGATTTTATGTGTGACCATAATTTTACCAAATTTAATTCCCCTGGGCAGAAAGATCCTCAATTATGTCCTCACTGGAACACCTCTGGGCCCAGCTCTGGTGTCCACTCCGTCCCTGTGCGGGTAATCAGCGTTTCAAGGCTGAGTAACATTCCTCACGCGCCAGCTTGGCTCGGGACAGCATGCGACGGCTTTATGTCAGCCTTCCCAAACGAGTAAGTGCAGGTGCCCAGGACGGAGGGCTGCAACGTCTTGCTGGTAAGTGGGCTCATACAGCCAAGGTCTTGGTAAATTTCACTCTATTTTTCTGTCACCGAAATGACGACACATACCCTTTCAAGTCATGACGCTTCTTTCCTATTCCTCTTTCCCTTTTGGGTGCTACATCTTTTGTCAGGCAGTGTACTATAGAGACCATTTCTGATGTGGGGCTCGTTATTCAAGCCCGTGTATCAGAGTTATATGTTGATCTCGTGAATAGCTTTAACTCTTCATTATGCGGATACAACTATTGTCCATGTTACAATGTTCGCTGTTGCAGACTGATATTTAGGCAGAAACTGGCTGCTACGTCTACGCTAAGTGTGCTCCGAAATATCCTCTTCTGCAAGACAAAAGTCTTACACTGAATGTAGACTGGTTCCCGAAGAACAATTTATGCAGTCGGATGTATGTCAATTCCAGTAGTTGGAAAGGTCGGACGCTAGTAGGATACGAAAATGTGCTTTGAACGATTGCAAATATTTCCGTTCCCAATACATTTACAATTCAGTGTCAGAGAGGTACGTACAGAGTGCAATAGGACGCCATACACACAGGAATTTCCCCGTCGTATGTACAAGAAGTGATTGAGACAGAGAAGTATTATCTGTCGTGCTATGTACTATGTATCCTTCAAAGATTTAGGGTATGTGGCTTAGACGTTAAAAAAAATATACCTCGTGCTTCCAAGTGCTAGTATATGTAATCTCCTTGGGCATTAAGCACCATGTGAAAATTTTGTTTTACTGGTGCTAATCATATGCTTTATTAACTGCACATCGTATGACTCGAATGGAAAGTGGGTACCAGATATTCCTACGTTTCTACTTCGTTCTATTTCTTTACCTACAATTGTGAATATGAAACACTTTATAATCACTTAATTTGTTCCAGTGTCTGTAACTAACTTTCTTAAACTTCATTCGCAATGATTACGTAAACTCTACTAAATAACTCATTTCCCACGTTAATATGCACATCTGCTTCAAAGAGGACCACGGTCCGTGATTGTTTTTACGAGTGAGGTAACACGGTGAGAATGCGGTGTTCTCGTATTCGTGAAGACAGCAGTTCAGAAGCCGTATGCTCGAATCCATGTCATCCGTGCGGGGTAGCCGTGTGATCTAGGCATCTTGTCACGGTTCGTGCGGCTTCCCCGTCGGAGTTTCGAGTCTTCCCTCCGGCATGGGTGTGTGTGTTGTCCTTAGACTAAGCTAGTTTAAGTCAGATTAAGTAGTGCGTAAACCTAGGGACCGATGACCTCAGCAGTTTGGTCCCATAGTCCTTACCACAAATTTCAAAAAAATTTGAATCCATCTTAAGGTTTCCACAGATTTCGATAAAACAGTTCAAGGCAAATACCGGAATGGTTTTTATAAAAGCGTATTCCCATGTTTCTCCAATCCGATCTACTGTTCAGTATCTAGAAACCATAATCTCCGCTGCGTTTGTTATTACTTCCTTCAAATTTCGTAGCTGCCAGTTAAACTGCGAATAATACAAAGTGTTTTCGCAAATTATTACTACACTGTCCTTAAAGGTCTGAGAGCACATATTTAGAATATTTCTTACATGGTTGTGAATTTCATTAGTTTTATTTTCTTGAAATATTTTACTGTTGTCTAGCTATATGAACTACTGAAACCACTGACTCACTGACTCAGGGCGGATGAAAGCTAAGTGCCGGGCAGGAAACATCTGCTTCGTACAACCGCTGTTTAGCCTCAGCCATAACAACGTAACTTGGGTCATATTGCTGAGTTCATGTACACCAGCGCGCCGTATGGAAACACCGATCTTCAGAACTTCAACATCCAGTCTAGGAAACGTGCGCCCTACCTAAACCATGGAAAGAGCTAACTAGGGGGATTTTAGAGTCTCTTGGTTTTCGAAGAAATCCCGATTCAGTAATGTGGATTGGTTTGTGCTTACTTTGTGCACAATAAGGCAGAGGTACATGAGCAGAAAAAAAGACACACCCATACACGATGGGGCGTTTGTAGTAGGTGGTATTTCAACAAATGCGCACCTGTTGCCATGATTCTCATTGGCCGACTAAAGATTTATTCAACCCATTAGCAATGTAAATGGCAAAGGTCGCTGAATGTGACTTGATCTACTTAATAGTAACAACGTTAGTTTCTACTGATAGCTAAGTTGAACTTAAACAGTCACTGTTTGAACTGGAAAAGGGAAACGCTCGCTTTTACGTCCGTGAGTAAATTCGGTGAGAACGTCGAAATTGTTTTGAACACAACTAACATGAATTCATTAATTATGCAACGAACTATTACAGAACTCAATTACCAATGCCAATAAATGCCCCGTATCGACAACACATCGAAAAAGCTCACGGTTGGCTTAACAAAATCCTTATTACGATGTGTAACGTGCGCTGAGATAGGTACCAAACATTAATATTTGCAGAATGCTGCCACCTCCATTCGCTGCAGCTGACGTCGAAATAATCGAGTGAGATTTCTGTTCAGCAGAGCTGGTTCTAACATTCAGAGGGCTTCTTCATTATTGGAATTTGTACTGATAGTCTAGCTGCCTGTAGTCCTAAATTAATAATTACAAAAAACAACAAAGGAAACATTACAGGTGCCCAAGCTGGTTTCAGTAGTCTGAAGCAGTAGTCTTAAAACTGCTGCATTCGTACGACCCGCAGCTCTCACCCATATTTTATAACAAGAATGAAAAATGCTACTATCATAGCACAAAAAAGGTCAATACGTCTTGGTGAGAGTTAGGGACGTAAAAGAAGGGAACTAACTTTTCTACGTATCTGAAAGCTTCAAAGACATTTAACTGTAAAAATATTGATATATTCGTACTTTTTTAAGTGTTAGTATTAGTACATATGTCATGTAATACGATGCATCGTGTCAAATAAATAACATATTAGTGATGTCATGTCGTATGACATGACACATGCCATCATGTCATCCAACATGGCAACATACAACGTATCATTACAGTTTATGATGCATGCATTCCCACTCAGCGATGCTTCCTGTTATTGATGCACACCCATTCTCGTATACTTCTGATTGTAGATGCATTCCACTCTCTATAACCAGGCAGATATATTTATATTTGTTCTTATACCCATCACCATACTAGTAACAGAATGTGGTTTGGGGGAGAAATGATGCCCTCGGGAAGAAAGTCAACCTCCCACACCCAGAAATTAAAATTCATCCCTCAGAAATTTTATCCCCTAAGGAAAACTTTATTAAGTATGTTGTTGCGATGTTGTTGTTGTTGTGGTCTTCAGTCCTGAGACTGGTTTGATGCAGCTCTCCATGCTACTCTATCCTGTGCAAGCTTCTTCATCTCCCAGTATCTACTGCAACCTACATCCTTCTGAATCTGCTTAGTGTATTCATCTCTTGGTCTCCCTCTACGATTTTTACCCTCCACACTGCCCTCCAATGCTAAATTTGTGATCCCTTGATGCCTCAAAACATGTCCTACCAACCGATCCCTTCTAGTCAAGTTGTGCCACAAACTTCTCTTCTCCCCAATCCTATTCAATACCTCCTCATTAGCTACGTGATCTACCCACCTTATCTTCAGCATTCTTCTGTAGCACCACATTTCGAAAGCTTCTATTCTCTTCTTGTCCAAACTAGTTATCGTCCATGTTTCACTTCCATACATGGCTACACTCCATACAAATACTTTCAGAAACGACTTTCTGACACTTAAATCTACACTCGATGTTAACAAATTCCTCTTCTTGAGAAACGCTTTTCTTGCCATTGCCAGTCTACATTTTATATCCTCTCTACTTCGACCATCATCAGTTATTTTACTCCCTAAATAGCAAAACTCCTTTACTACTTTAAGTGTATCATTTCCTAATCTAATTCCCTCAGCATCACCCGACTTAATTTGACTACATTCCATTATCCTCGTTTTGCTTTTGTTGATGTTCATCTTATATCCTCCTTTCAAGACACTGTCCATTCCGTTCAACTGCTCTTCCAAGTCCTTTGCTGTCTCTGACAGAATTACAATGTCATCGGCGAACCTCAAAGTTTTTACTTCTTCTCCATGAATTTTAATACCTACTCCAAATTTTTCTTTTGTTTCCTTTACTGCTTGCTCAATATACAGATTGAATAACATCGGGGAGAGGCTACAACCCTGTCTTACTCCTTTCCCAACCACTGCTTCCCTTTCATGCCCCTCGACTCTTATAACTGCCATCTGGTTTCTGTACAAACTGTAAATAGCCTTTCGCTCCCTGTATTTTACCCCCGCCACCTTCAGAATTTGAAAGAGAGTATTCCAGTTAACACTGTCAAAAGCTTTCTCTAAGTCTACAAATGCTAGAAACGTAGGTTTGCCTTTTCTTAATCTTTCTTCTAAGATAAGTCGTAAGATCAGTATTGCCTCACGTGTTCCAACATTTCTACGGAATCCAAACTGATCTTCCCCGAGGTCGGCTTCTACCAGTTTTTCCATTCGTCTGTAAAGAATTCGCGTTAGTATTTTGCAGCTGTGACTTATTAAACTGATAGTTCGGTAATTTTCACATCTGTCAACACCTGCTTTCTTTGGGATTGGAATTATTATATTCTTCTTGAAGTCTGAGGGTATTTCGCCTGTCTCATACATCGAGCTCACCAGATGGTAGAGTTTTTTCATGACTGGCTCTCCCGAGGCCATCAGTAGTTCAAATGGAATGTTGTCTACTCCCGGGGCCTTGTTTCGACTCAGGTCTTTCAGTGCTCTGTCAAACTCTTCACGCAATATCTTATCTCCCATTTCGTCTTCATCTACATCCTCTTCCATTTCCATAATATTGTCCTCAAGTACATCGCCCTTGTATAAACCTTCTATATACTCCTTCCACCTTTCTGCTTTCCCTTCTTTGCTTCGAACTGGGTTTCCATCTGAGCTCTTGATGTTCATACAAGTGGTTCTCTTTTCTCCAAAGGTCTCTTTAATTTTCCTGTAGGCAGTATCTATCTTACCCCTAGTGAGACAAGCCTCTACATCCTTACATTTGTCCTCTAGCCATCCCTGCTTAGCCATTTTGCACTTCCTGTCGATATCATTTTTGAGACGTTTGTATTCCTTTTTGCCTGCTTCATTTACTGCATTTTTATATTTTCTCCTTTCATCAATTAAATTCAATATTTCTTCTGTTACCCAAGGATTTCTATTAGCCCTCGTCTTTTTACCTACTTGATCCTCTGCTGCCTTCACTACTTCATCCCTCAGAGCTACCCATTCTTCTTCTACTGTATTTCTTTCCCCTATTCCTGTCAATTGTTCCCTTATGCTCTCCCTGAAACTCTCTACAACCTCTGGTTCTTTCAGTTTATCCAGGTCCCATCTCCTTAAATTCCCACCTTTTTGCAGTTTCTTCAGTTTCAATCTGCAGTTCATAACCAATAGATTGTGGTCAGAATCCACATCTGCCCCAGGAAATGTCTTACAATTTAAAACCTGGTTCCTAAATCTATCTGATACCTTTTAGTATCTCCAGGATTCTTCCAGGTATACAACCTTCTTTTATGATTCTTGAACCAAGTGTTGGCTATGATTAAGTTATGCTCTGTGCAAAATTCTACAAGGCGGCTTCCTCTTTCATTCCTTCCCCCCAATCCATATTCACCTACTATGTTTCCGTCTCTCCCTTTTCCTACTGACGAATTCCAGTCACCCATGACTATTAAATTTTCGTCTCCCTTCACTACCTGAATAATTTCTTTTATCTCGTCATACATTTCATCTATTTCTTCATCTGCAGAGGTAGTTGGCATATAAACTTGTACTACTGTAGTAGGCATGGGCTTTGTGTCTATCTTGGCCACAATAATGCGTTCACTATGCTGTTTGTAGTAGCTAACCCGCACTCCTATTTTTTTATTCATTATTAAACCTACTCCTGCATTACCCCTATTTGATTTTGTATTTATAACCCTGTAATCACCTGACCAAAAGTCTTGTTCCTCCTGCCACCGAACTTCACTAATTCCCACTATATCTAAATTTAACCTATCCATTTCCCTTTTTAAATTTTCTAACCTACCTGCCCGATTAATGGATCTGACATTCCACGCTCCGATCCGTAGAACGCCAGTTTTCTTTCTCCTGATAACGACGCCCTCCTGAGTAGTCCCCGCCCGGAGATCCGAATGGGGGACTATTTTACCTCCGGAATATTTTACCCAAGAGGACGCCATCATCATTTAATCATACAGTAGAGCTGCATGCCCTCGGGAAGAATTACGGCCGTAGTTTCCCCTTGCTTTCAGCCGTTCGCAGTACCAGCACTGCAAGGCCGTTTTGGTTAATGTTACAAGGCCAGATCAGTCAATCATCCAGACTGTTGCCCCTGCAACTACTGAAAAGGCTGCTGCCCCTCTTCAGGAACCACATGTTTGTCTGGCCTCTCAACAGATACCCCTCCGTTGTGGTTGCACCTACGGTACGGCCATCTGTATCGCTGAGGCACGCAAGCCTCCCCACCAACGGCAAGGTCCATGGTTCATGGGGGGTGGCTCCCCGGCCGGGAATCGAACCCGGGTCTCCCGCGTGACAGGCGGGGATACTAACCACTATAGCGATAGGATATTCTATATTGTTTATTATCGCAGGCGAATCTTCTGGATGTTAGGCACAGGAGAAAGAATTTTTATCCTAAAACAGCACGATGGCGGGAAGTAGGGTTTGGAAGAAAGGTTTACTCTAAAAAGAGCGCGAATGTGTCAAGACACTGATTTAAATGTCTTTGAAGCCAAATAAGTCGAAAACATAGTTTACACCCAAAATCTGCCCACGATACATTCGCCTGTTTTGTGCTATGATACGAGCTATTTGCTTTCTGGTTCAAAACGTTTGCTCCACCATGGTTCTGACATTAGACCACTATAGCTTGGCAACCGATGTTGACCTTTTGTTTACTCGACCGACGACTGATCCGGTACTGATTTTTTTTACTGTTTTTCGAACCACGTTACTGAAATTGGGCACCTATAGCTTGGCTCCTCTACTGTTAAATGTCTCGTACAGCTGAACTATTCCAGTATACCACACAAGCTTCACAACCACGTCAAAGTCACATGCCCACAATAGGATCTTTGTTTGTTTTTTAACGCTTTCCGTATTCTTTTATTTTTATTTTGTTAGCTTCTATCATGTCTATTAATTTATTAATTTTTACTGTTTTTTTTAATTTTTTGTTGTATAGTTACACACGTCTTATTCATATCCGCATCAGACTTTATAAGCTAATTTTTATTGTGTGTTATTTTTCTATGTGGTTTCACACAGTTCATTCATACATGCATGAGAGTTTAGACGCAAACGTGTGAAAAGTAACCATAAACTGCATTTTACAAAATAACAAACACAAATACGATGTCGAACGAAATATTGAACACTACGCGGAGTTCGATAATCACGTATATAAATAATTTGTAATACTGAGTAAAACTCACGCTACGACGATATAGGCAAAACTTGCTTAAAAGCTTACTTCGTCCCAAGCTGAACCATTTGCGCAACAAATAATAAACTACAAAAATTATACGTATTGCTGTAATCTCTTATTTCAAAATTCTGGTTATTGTACTATTAAGTACACTATAACAAAACTTGGAAACTAAGAAAGAGCCACTAGAAAAGGTCAAGGAAATTATTTTGGAGCGAAATGTTGCAACAACCAATCCGAATTAAATATATGTATGATTGACTAGAACAAACAGAAGAACTACGAAATAATGTATGCAAACAGAATTCTACCACTTTTTCAGTCGTGTACGACAACTGACGAACCTAAAACTGTTTTTTCCGAAATTAAATTTTCTACAAGTTAGAGCAGTAGTTTTTGAAGAGAAGGCAATAAAAATTTTGTATTAGTTAGAATCAAGGAAACTCACAAAATACATGTTTTTATCGTATAAAAGGTGAATGAAGCTAGATTTTGAAACCGATTTTTTAGTAGTATCGTAATAATACATTTTTTTATTTTTTTATTCACTTTAAAATGTTTCCACGCATTCAGTCACGTAAGAAGGAATTTTACGTACTACGTTTAGCTGTTTTTCGGCAATGGATGACTGTAACTGGATTAAAAACTATGTTTTCCACTCCATCCATTTATCTACCTTCGTGAAAAGTTTGAACCGATTCGTACACGTCTAGCGTAGAGAAGTAGCACGCTTCAAAGACCTCCCAGCTCTGGTTCGCCGTTCAGACCTTACTCAAAATACTGTAACATAGCTACAGTAAGACAAATGTTCGAATGGCTGGTCCGGGCTAAACCACAAATTTTTAATCCCATGTTCATCGCTCAAATGCAGCAAGACGGTCCCATACCACGATTCAGCGCGCAGCCTTTACACACATTTGTTACAACACTTCCGCGCCGTAACAATAATACTCGTCTATCAACTAACAACCGAATACAAAAAGTCAACGAACTTTAAGAGCTTCTTAAGGAAGTAATTTTCCTGCTCAGAAACAAATAAAAATACTTAGAGGCAGTTTTATTTTAAGCTGTGCTTAATTTGAGTTGGTCGTGAATTGGGAGGAGGGGGAGATTAGTAAATAACGCACCGTCGAGAACGACGTTAATACAGACGGAGCACGAGCTCGGATTTTGGAGGGATGGAGAAGGAAATTTAAAGGAACCATACCAGCATTTGTCTGAAGCGATTTAGAGAAATCACAGAAAACCTAAATCAGGAATGTCGGACGCGGGTTTGAACCGTCGTCCTCCCGAATGCGCGTCCAGTGTGCTAACCACTGTGTCATCTCACTCGGCAATGGAGAATTTGGCCGTGAGCTAAGAGTTGCCCGTTTGCCTCAGGGTCAGAGGGGGAAGTAGCACGGCCACTGAAGGTTTAAAGCTTGTGAGACGAGGAACATCTTAATGTTTGTCTTCCACTAGTGATGACCCACGGGCGTACGCGACTCTTACCGGTCAGAGACTTGTTATAATTTTTGACAGAGGAGTAACGTGAAGATGTGAATGCGCATTGCAGAGATGGTCGTCTTCAGGTTCGGTAGACCTTCTCATTTGTAGCAAGGAATATTAAAATAAATTAAAAGTGTTTTAATACAACGCCGTGAACAGAAAGGACGTGACATTCAAAATATTTAGTAAAGATCTGTGATCGTGTCTCATGTTGTGCAACGCATTTAAATATAAGGACATTTGATTTTATTAACCAGTTAAACATGCGCTCATACAAATAACGCATTACTTCGTCGGGCAGTTACAGTGTTACAGCTCTGGGGTCACTGAGGCTGGTGCCGACTTTTAGCGATCAGAAGCTGGTGGCTGGTACTCAGTTTATTACGTCCTTACCATAGCTAGATTCTCAGCGGTCCATAACGTACCAACCTAAGTTACCAGCTAACATCATCATCGGCTGATATGAAGCGGGAGGTGGCGACCCACTGTGACCGTATTGGCTCTTCAGCAAAAAAATTTGACAACTGGGCCTTGAGAGATATGCCAAACTCCCGGCTGTGGCTGCAGCATGTATTGTTTGGTACAATCTGATCTACGTATCACTGCTTCACACGGATTATACAGGTAACTGTTTCCGATAACTCACGGAACACAAGGACAATGTTTTATAATACAGACTCCCTTATTTCTTGACGAGTGTATTTCAAAACGAGTTAGGAGGAAATAATGGTGTTTGGTTCTCTTACGGATCACCAATTTTGGATATCTCACGCTGAAATATACTAAGTGTATCAAGCTGAAATTTCTTACAGTAAAAGAACAACTCAAATCGTTGCTCATAGCCGGCCGCTGTGGCCGACCGGTTCTAGGTGCTTCAGTCCGGAACCACGCTGCTGCTACGGTCGCAGGTTCGAATCCTGCCTCGGGCATGGATGTGTGTGATGTCCTTAGGTTAGTTAGGTGTAAGCAGTTTTAAGTTCTATGGGACTTATGACCTCAGATGTTAAGTCCCATATTGCTTAGAGCCTTTGAACCATTTTTTTCGTTCTTCATAATATTCTTGCCGATGTGCAAAAGGAGATTTTTGGTAGGTACTGTGCGAAGGGTGCTCTCAGTTTCTTGCCGAATTCGTTCCAACAACTCCGTAGTTTCAACGAAGGCGTACTACGGTTGTGGCTTCTTAAAGCATGTATTTCATTTATCGAAGTGCCCAATAAAGGAAATACGAAATTTGCTTCAAGAACATGCACTCATTCGGACCCTGCGGCTTGTTGCACCGTCGTGTGCTTGAGATTTTTTAGGATTAATGCGGCGATCACAGATTCACTAATCCAGTCCTTCTAGCGACACCTAACCAGCTCTCAAATTTCTCAATGTTCCTGACGACCAATATAGCGCAGACACTGGGCCGGTTTTTCCGAGGATAGCAGGGCACATTCCCTGCCAGAAGTCGCTGACTTAGCCAATACCACCACTCAAAATCGGAAATATAAAAATATCCAACTACCGCTGTCAAAATTAAAGACTACATTGAATAGAAGAACAAGACGCTAATGCAAAGTCGTATATTAATTATCGAACGTAAAATATCAAAGGAAAACATTGTAAATCTAGCTATATATTTCCTCAACGCTATGGCTCTCCAATGGGTGAGGTTGCTTTATTTTAGGCCATATTTATTTGCCATATCTCGCATTACGCTAAGAGTTAGTGGACAAGTTGCTGTCGAAAGGAGTAATACGGAGCAGTACGGCAATGCATTGGGAGGCAAGTGCCACGATTGAGAAGCAGCCATGGATCACGGTGGTACCGTATGTCACCGTAGGTGGCCAGGTGATGTGAGGAATCGACCGATACACCAGAGCGTAGCTCACGGAGCAGCTCTGGACGTCGGTGACGACATCCAGGCGCGAAAGACCTTCTTTTTCTCTGTTAAATAATGATTATAATAATCCAATTTTAACGTAATGAATGCTAGGGGTAGTCTAGGAATCAACAAAACCTTGTCACTATTATTACTCCGTGCCCTAAATAAGAAACGATTAATGGTGGAGGCGCGTACCGACAAAACTGAAATCCGTCCGATGTCTCACGAAGTAAGTTAGTGGTTCTTCTTGGGCTCTAAGTAAGTCAGTCGGCATTAGGACCTACTTCTGGACTGAACTCAGTGTCTATTGCGATATGATTTTCAGTATTATCGGGAGACACGTTACTGCGAGAAGACTCTGACGTAGGAATGATACATGTAAGTCGAAACAAGGCTCCAGGAGCACGTCCTTGGGAGAGCCAGCCGTGATAAGTGATTTCCATCTGGCGTACAAGTCGTATGAGACACGCGAAATACCCTCAGACTTCAAGGAGAATGTAATAATTGCAATTCAAAAGAAAGCCATGCTGACAGGTATGAATATTATCCAGCGATTGGTTTAATAAGTTCTGGATGCAAAATGCTAACCCTAATTCTTTATAGTAGAATATAAAAACAGGTAGAAACTGATCTTGGGGAAGATCAGTTTGGATTCTGGTGACGTGTAGAAACACGTGAATACCATCTTTGAAATTCTGTAGTTAGCAGACGGCCGTTATAAGAGTCGAGGGATATGAGAGGGAAGCAGTGTTTGAGAAGGAGTAAACCAGGGTTGTACCTAATCGCCAATGTTATTCCAGATGTACACTGAGCAAGCAGTAAAGGAATCAAAAGAAGAATTCGCAGTAGAAATGAAAGATCAGGGAAAAGAAATAGAAAAAAAACCTCTTAAGTTTGTCGATGACATTGTAATTCTCTCAGAGACAGCAAAGGACTTGAAAGAACTGTGTCTTGAAAGGAGGATACAAGATGAACGTTAACAAAAGCAAAACCAGGATAATGGAATGTATTCGAATTAAATCAGGTGATGGCAAGGGAGTTAGATTAGGAAACGAGGCACATAAGGTAGTAGATGAGCTTTGGTATTTCGGCAGTAAAATAACTGACGATGGCCGAGGCAGGGAGGATATAAAATTTAAACTGACAGTGGCAAGGAAAGCATTTAGGAAGGGAAGGTTGTTAACACCAAATATAGATTAAGTGTTAGAAAGCATGTACTGAAAGTATTTGTATAGAGTGTAGCCATGTATGGAAGTGAAACATGGACTAAAGAAACTTTTGCAATGTGGCGCTACAAAAGAATTCTGATGACTAGATACATAATCACATAACTAATGCAGAGGAACTGAATAGAATTAGGCAGACAAGAAATATGTAGAGCAACCTGACAAAAAGAAGGGATCAGCTAATAGGACACATTCTGAGACATCAAGCAATCACCAATTTAGTATATATATATATATATATATATATATATATATATATATATATATATATATATATATATATATATATATACACACCGTGCGTGGCAAAATGACGTTTTCTGAACGCGGCGCAGAGGCAACTGTGGCGCCCTATGGGCTACAGATGACAGGAGCGAACGACGGCTGTGGAGATGTGTGCTGGCGAATAGACGTGCAACTGTTGACCAAGTGACCAAGCAGATGAACCAAGGGGCTACCAACACTGTCTACTTTATGACTGTTCAGTGAGCTTCACGGCGTATGGGCCTTAGCAGCAGGCGCCTGATTGATGCATCCATGCTGACTGCTGTTCATCGGCGACGGAGACTGGAATTTACACGCCAGTAATACAACTGGTCAGCCACTGAATGGCAACAGGTCGTGTTTACAGAGGAATCGCCTTTTATTCACCATCGGACAGATGACTGTAGGATCGTCTGAAGAATCCAGGCCGGAGGATGGAGTATAATGATCATGGGAAATGTTTTCGTGGCATTTCCTGGGTAATATCGCTATTCTGGAAGATACAATGAAGCAACAAAAGTTTGATTCTGTCGTTGGGGGTCATGTCCACCCTTCAACGCAATTCATTTATCCTTGGCACGATCACATCTACCAGAAGGACAATGCAACGCGTCACACAGCTTGCAGTGTACTTGCGTGGTTCGAGTAGTACCAATATGAGTTTACTGTACTCCTCTGACAACCAAAGTTCCCGGATTTAATCCCAATCGAGAATCTGTGGGACAGCTTCAACTGGGCTGTTGCCGCCATGCATCCTCAACTGATAAGTACGGCAGTGGAGTCAGCATGACTCTAAGTCCCTATTGGTATCATTTGTAAATTCATTAGCACTCTGCCTATAAATCTCGCAGCAGTGTGCGGTGTAAAATGTGGTTATTCAGACTTTTGGCAGGTTGTCGCATTACTGCACCTAGACAGGGTATTATAGTCAGCCATCTCCGGAGCAGCGGGCTTGCAGCGTCGTGTGCCTTCAGCATAAGCACTGCCGGTCTCGCAGAAGCCACTAATGTAATAATGTGGGTATGTGAGAAATACAGTTGAAGACAAATATGCTTATCTGTCTTACATATGATAACAAAAGAAGTACTAATGGTCCTAATGAGAAAAAAAGAACCTAAACCAGTAAACAACGCTTAACCTTCATACGAGCTAAAAACTGAGGCAGGGGCAATACCGACAGATGAAAACTTAAATCCACTTTCAGCATGTGGGCCACTAAGTTGCCTCTTAAGAAATGAGTATTGTCAGTGAAGCTCCATCTCACCATCTGTATCAGCTGTTAACAGATTTCAATGCATGTAGCATATTGCAGGATTCAAATACAACTTGTGTATACTGTAGCTGTCTCTGCCAAATGTAGAGGTTGGCATGCGATGGATAAATGTACGACATGGATGGAAACTGTCAGGATGCGCCATATCAAAACTTGGTAGTGATCTTCAATGGTTTTATTATTCCCAGTTACAGTGCTATATTCCTCTCTGTCTGTGTCTCAGGATCCCACAACGCCAAGGACGCCACTTTGCTGTCTGCAAAACAGCTTGGCATGGAACGGCTACCTCAACAATCCGTGCAATCTACTTTTGCGTGCCAGCCGTGTACAGCCGCAGGTGTTTTGATGACGTCAGAATACGGCGGCAGCTGACTCAGCAGCCTTCGCCCCGTTTCCTCAGGGCCGCTCACTGAGAGCCGCAGGGTGGCCCCGTGGGTGATTCCTCGCCGTCGTGGTTAAGGTCGCGGCGACAACAAGTGCCTGCGATCCGACGACCAAATCTGTGGCACTCGCCTCTGGATGCCTTGGGAGCCAACAAGACTGCCCGCAGTAGTGAGCCATCGAGTGGCCCACTACTGGCCGGTTACGCACCCCACATTGGCCTCAGAGGATCGAACCAGCAACCAGCCGTGGACTGGAACGCTGGTGTCTCATCTGCTTCTGCGTGTAGCCAGTGGTGTGACACGCCCTGCCACACTTAAATCTCCCCTCGTTAGAATACCGACAACTAGTTATAGGCGGCTGTGTGCCTATGTTTTGCTAATGCGCTGTTCCCAGTCATGTACTCATAACACCTAGATTGGGCCAATGGGCGCCTTCTCCCTGTAACTTGCACCATGCAAACCGTTGCATTTACTCTTTTCAGTAGTTCTACTGTCTTTTGGCCTCCATTCTACTTCGCACGCACTGGTAAGCGTAACCTACTGTCAACAGGCCCGCACCTGGCTGAAACTTGTGTGCTCGGAAATATTGCACTGATTCTCACTTTTTCCTATCTTAAACGGCGGTGCTGCTACAATACGGAATCGAAATACATACTCAGATGGAAGATTACAACTTCGTATTCGTAACAGCAGGACAGCATCATCTGTATCAACCCTAACTAAGCCAAGTCTTGTAAACATAGAAAATATCTTTCTGTTATGGTGACGGTCACTTCAATGTGACACGACCGCGTAATTCCAGACTGGACACCAATGGCACTGAAACTGCTCCAGGCTCTCCATCACTCGCCGCATGTGCGACTGGCTGCGCTACATATGGAGGTCGCTGCTAATGGCCACGACAAAAATGGAGCTGTCTGTATCTTCCCGAGCCACTTTGAGTGACAGAGAGATGCCTGGGGAGGAGAGGACTGTGAGAGAGGCAGGAGAAGTTGAACAGAGAGTGGGGTGTGGAATAATCAATATGTAAAGTGTACTTAGTGTATTTGTTTAGTAAAAAGTTGACTTAAATTACAATTTAGACAATGCCAAAACTTAAAACAGGACATCTTGCCAGTTCTGATGCAAAGTGGCAAAACCAAAAAGAACAGCCAAGAGGGAGAAGCAAGTTCCCGAAGAACGAGAATGAACACCGTGAGAAGCACAGAAACTGAGAAACAACGGAGTGAAGAATCAAGGATGCGACACAATCTGGTAAGAAAAGACTGCGAACTCAACCTAGCCATGAAAATATAACCCTGCGACAGGACAAGTAAGTAGTAGAGCCAGACAAATGAAGCATTACTCTACGACCCGACGAAAGACTAAAACGAACACAAACACGTCGTAATCGGAAAAATGGGCAATATCTGCCAATTTTGCAACGCGAAAAATTTCTGTAGAAAAACACCAGGATTCTGTTGCATGAATGGAAAAATTCGATTCCAACCAAAGGAAGCACCACTGCAGAAACTTTTAACCCTTATGATCGGGGGAAATCCAGAATCAAAACACTTTTCCCAAGCCAACACCAGCAGACCAGATCGACACGTGATTAAAAAAAAAAATCACATCTCTGGTCACACATGTAAATACTGTGACTATCAAAAAACATGAGAGTTGAACTACCGAAAGACTAAACAACAGCACATTGTGCTCAACAACTTTTACAAATACGGGAAGGCATAAATCCTACTGACCTCATGAAACTCAATAGTGATTTCTGCAACATCGCCACTTCTGGAAACGAACTCTTTGACCAAATGCATCCAAACGTTGTTCACAACTATACGAGTCAAGACTGGGTATTTGGAAATTCAGTGTTGGCAACTAAAAGTAATATTGTCAACGATATCAGCTTTAATGTTGAAAAGAAGATTCCCAGTGAAGAGACAATATACAAACCGATCAACACGATGGCAAACGTTGAAGACTGTGTGAAAATCCCTGCAGTATTTATAGACTCTTTACAAGTACTATGAAAGCCATTACAGTGCGTCCGACCTGAAATTAAATTTACGAACATACTACTCAGAAATCTCAACCCGCCAGAACTATGAAATGGGAGAAGGATGATAGTCAGACAGCTGTCTAATAACATCATCCAACACGAACTTACGACTGAAAAGTACAAAGGACACACCATTTGTCCTCGGAATAACAGTGATCTCTACTGAACTGCCCTTCCAATTTAAAAGACTGCACTTTCGAATGAAATTAGCCTGCAGTTTTACAATTAACAAAGCGCAAGGACAAACTTTAAAATACTGCGTCATCAACCTAAAAGATACCTGCTTCTCTCACGGTCAATTACACATAGCTTGCTGTCGAGTAGGAAATTCGAAAAATTTGCATATATAGACCTTGGATAACAAAATGAAAAAACGGTATTTATAATCAAATTTTATAAGTAGTTAAATATGTTTACAACACAAAATTTTAATCTCTTATACTTCAAAGTTTATCTTTTCATTCCGGATACCACACAGTCTCATATCGACGTCTTGAGCGAAGCCGCGTATCCCAGCTAATGTGTATATAAAACTTTCAGGCAGATTAAAACTGTGTGTCTACAAATTCGCACTAGTGACCTCTGCCTTCACCACCAAGTGTTCTACCGACTGAGTTACCCACGCTTGACTCACAATTTATTCCCTCACATTTACTTCCGACGTACCTCGTCTCCTACCTTCTAATCTTCGCAAAATATCTCCTGCGAAACTTCCAAGACTTGCACTCCTGGAACAAAGGATACTGCGGAAACATGGCTGGAATGTGGTATATGTTGCAAGTGTGTGTATGCGGTATTGAAGGAAGTAAAGTGTTGGAGGAGTATGCGGTGAGACTGCAAGCCTTAATCCATCCTGTAACTGAAAAACACGAGCAGTCTTGATGCATCTGTGAGTGGAATGTCGACAGGATATCTTTTACACTGTTGTAGACGGAGATACGTTCTACATTACCCGATTGCTCGTACATCGACAGGCAGTTTACTATCATAACTTGAAATATTAATTTCTCTTGTACGGAGTCGTCCACCATATTTCTTGTTTTTGCACTAAATTTGTGTGGATCATAGTCACCAAATCTCATTTTGCGTCGCAGTTTTATTGTGATCCCGCGATATTTACCACAAAAACCCTTAAACCATATCTTAAAAGTGTTGATGATAGCATATTTTGTGTTTTTAACTGAACCAAGATCTAGCTTTCAAATTAAGGAAGGATGGTTGTTTTTGTTGCTGTAAGAACACTATAAGAATTTGATGTTTTTCGCGTTGTAACTGCTGTTTGCGAAGCATCGTTTCCATTATCGCTTGCTGGTGACATTTGTAGTAAAGCTGTATCCAGCACGATTCAGTGACTATTACCATGTGTAAGGGTCTATCAGTTTGTACCATTTTCGACATCCCTTGTCATAAAAGGCAACGTAACCACTTGTAGCTATTCACACGGGCACCTAATGGCAGCTAATGCCACAACGCAGTCTTGTGGTCGACAGATCATGAAGTCTGGTGTTGAAAACGTTTATTTTTTCATCGATGTATAATGTAAACAACGTTACTTGTAAGCTGAAGATCTGCTTCCCCCTCCCTACCCCCTCCTCTCTCCCTCAGAAAAATTTCTCTCTTTAACTCTTGTGTAAATCACGTGCCTGTCTTTGCTTCTTAGCCTTACTCGTCCCACGACTGTTGAAGGCTTTATTCAGGAACTCATCTAGGAAGATCATCAACTATGCGCCACCTTCGGACGTCAGCTATAAGGTAATCGCTTATGGTCCATTTGACCATATTCAGATTGGCGTTCATAAAGAAGTGATATGATACAGTACACTTGGTGATGATGTTTGGTTTGTGGGCGCTCAACTGCTCGTTCATCAGCGCCCGTACTGAGTCCTAACTTTTAGACAGTCCATTTTATTTTTCAGAATCCAATCTAGTCACTCTCATAAATGATGATGATGGAATCATGAGGGCAGCGCAAACACGCAGTCCTCGGGCAGAGAAAATCCATAACCCGGCCGGGAATAGAACCCCGTGATCCAGAGGCAGCAGCGCTAGCCCATAGACCACGAGCTGCGGACAGTACACTTGGTGTGCAACCCTGATGGCAATTACACTGGTATAATCAATGGTTCCCTTTCGTTACACAAAAGATAGCAAGGAATTATTATTTATCCTTATTCTTATTCCCAATACTAAGTGCAAAGTAGAAATTGATATCTTTACCTTATCTGAAAACTAACTGCTCTTTTCTAATATCTATTTGTTCCTCTCTATTCTTCTGGCCATTATTCTGCTCATTAGTATATGAACACTGTGTCATACTCATCGTCGACAGATTTTATTTTCGTGAATTTGTGCTGTCTTCACTATTGTGACAATATCGCTCATCTATAAAATTCTTAGGTAGTATAACCTAACTCGCTAAAATTTCTTTTTAAATTCTCCTGATCTCCCACACCACTCGGGACTGTTATTCCCAATTCAGCTCCGTAGAATGTAATTCTTCATCGTGCTGCCTATGAACTTAACGATTTGATATCCGATGAGATATGTGAAATGAGATTACATGAATTTATCAGTGCTGTGGAACATCGATAATTTGTAGAATTTCGGTGACGAAAACAAAGTTTTCCTCCCAGGCAACAACAGAAGAATCAGCTAAAGAAACATGCTGCAGCTGACAGCAGTTATCCCCTTCAGTTTACACATCTGTATATTATTTATAACTTTGTTAGACTCAGATCATGTTTACAGAAATGCGAATAAAACTCATTGACTTATACCTTAGGCATTTCGCCTATCAGTCACTGTGGTGGCAGTCATCACTGCTGAGTCCCTGAAACACCATCTTCCAAAGTTCCAGACAGCTTAAGACACACATTGGCTGAATAAACGTGTTCTTTCTGTCACTAGTCTGGCGGAGAATTAGCAACACTGTAGTATAAGTTCAGTAACTATGTGACCGTCGATTTACATTCTGGAGTGGATTAGAACTATTCTGCTAAATTCACTCGATGTCTTCTTGTCATTTGGAATAAATAATGTTAGCTAAAATAAGGGTCATCAGATTTGTGGTTTGATACCAGGATGGTCGTTCGAAGCAGAATCTAAAACTGATCTCATATTTAATTACGTGAAATACCAGTGTTATAAATTACTGAGGGGTCCGCCCCTGGTAGCTGTGTGGTCAGGGTGAGGGAATGTCACACCTAACGGCCCGGGTTCGATTCCAGGCTGGGTCGGAGATTTTCTGCGCTCAGTGTATGGGTGTTGTTACTAATACATGAAGTTCTGTGCAGCTTCGCATTACAGACACACTTTCCTCTGCTAAATTAGATTTTCATAGTAAGGTTACCTTGGTAAGTATTAATTAATTTGTATTCTAATGGCTCAAATGGCTCTGAGCACTATGGGACTTAACATCTGTGGTCATCAGTCCCCTAGAACTTGGAACTACTTAAACCTAACTAACCTAAGGACATCACACACATCCATGCCCGAGGCAGGATTCGAACCTGCGACCGTAGCAGTCGCGCGGTTCCAGACTGCGCGCCTAGAACCGCTAGACCACCGCGGCCGGCAATTTATATTCTAACACGACATTTTTTATAGCGCTCCTCATTGGTTTGCTGAATATAATAGAAACCATTAGCGAGAAATTAATCATCAGTAATATATTCTCAGGTAGTTTTTCTATCTCACACCTGTCAACAACAATTTGTTTGGAGATAAAGTAGTTGTAAACTCAAGTTTAGAGTGCATTTTCGTCCACAGAGAAATTTCCGAGGTGGTAAGACGCAGAGCGAGAAATCTGAACGTTTGAGGGCTGAAGAATGAGTAAGATAGCGATTCCTTTCCAGCTAGACCTAAAGATGCATAAAATTACATTTTGTAGACTCACGCTGGACACCTTTTGGTCGGGCCAACAATTATTTTCTTTTTCTGAAATCAACTCACAGTGATTCAAGTCCCCGTATAGCCACTATGATTAAAATTTTCCATTATTTTCTTAAGCCGGTTAAGGCAGATGCTGGTATATTTCCTATGAAAGTCTGTATCTTTAATCATCCTTCCTAATCCTAGCTTCTCCTTCATCTGTACTGACACAGTCGTCGAAAAAATGTTTAACGCTAATCATGTTACCTTTCTTTTTTTCCCCAAGATTGCTCTCTGAGCGCAAGTGTTTCAAGAAAGTTAACTAGTCGAAGTTCATAACATTTGCCAATAACTGGATCAACCATAGTGGTAAACTGTAATATCATCATTCATCAAAACCTTTCGGAGTTCTTGAATGTAATTAAAATGCACGCGAGACGACTGTATCTGCAACGGAGAAAGTCATTTTCTGACCTCATTTCTTCAATTCATTTGTCATATACATGGCACAAATGCCCATAGCTGCATCTCCAGAATGCAACTCTACTAATCTTAAGAGAATAAAATGTCGCAGATGATACACATCATTCCGTCCTTCGCTCAGTTTTCTAACAAACGACATTGCTTATAACTTTCAACTATACCATATCCAGTAAATCACAACAAGAGCAAAGCTAGAACCACAAATAATGGAGATTTATAAATGTACTTACCGCATTCTGCGTGACAGCTCGCCAGACTCCGTCTGCACGAACTGTTGCAGAGACCTACTAATTTCAGGGAAATTTTGGCTGTAGTTGTAGGTTACATTCTACAATATTTTTCATGTCACTTGCTGCAAGAACAACGCTCTCAATATGTTGCTTAGACAATTATATCAGACGAAATGCGGCCTTAGAAGTCAAGATTTGAGTTTACACTGTGCAACGTTTCCCACGAGATCACTAATACGTGCACAAACACAGCAGATGAAACAGAAGCCAATAGTTCATGTAGCAGTTTTCCGCATTGTACCACGTCGCCAGCCTGTGCAGATGACCGTAATGCGATTTTACACACATAAAAAAGTGAAGGTAGACGTTGACTGTGAATATTGTCAAAGACACAGCCTCTTTGACTGTTCAGAGATGTCACTAAACTCGCCCAAAGATGTAAACAACCATGCATGAGCATGGATGGGGTGTGGCAGCCGATCAGTTCCAGTCATTTAACCAGAAAGGAGGTACACGGTTCGTCTGTAGTTCAACCTGCCTAGACGGTCAATACGCGGTTCGATGACGTCCGCATTGTTACGTTGTGCCAGGAAGGGCTCTCAACAAGGGAAGTGTCTAGGCGTCTCGAAGTGAACCAAAGCAATGTTGTTCGGACATGGAGGAGATACTGAGAGACCGTAACTGTTGACGACATGCCTCGCTCAGGCCGCCCAAGAGCTACTACTGAAGTGGATTACTGCTTCCTACGGATTATGGCTCGGAGGAAACCTGACAGCAACTCCACCATGTTGAATAATGCTTTTCGTGCAGCCACAGGACGCCGTCTCATGGCAAAAACTGTGCGCAATAGACTGCATGATGCGCAACTTCACTCCCGACATCCATGGCGAGGTCCATCTTTGCAACCACGACACCATGCAACTCGGTATAGATGGGCCCAGCAACATGCCGAATGAACCGCTCAGAATTAGCATCACGTTCTCTTCGCCGATAAGTGTCGCATATGCCTTCAACCAGACAATCGTCTTCGATGTGTTTGGAGGCAACCCGGTCAGGCTGAACGCACACACTGTCCGGCGAGCGCAGCAAGGTGGAGGTTCCCTGCTGTTTTGGGATGGCATTATGTGGGACCGACGTACGCCGCTGGTGGTCACGAAAGACGCCATAACGGATGTACGGTACGTGAATGCCATCCTCCGACCGATAGTTGCACTATATCGGCAGCATATTGGCGAGGCATTCGTCTTCATAGACGAAAATTCGTACCCCATCGTGCACAACTTGTGGATAACTTCTTTCAGGATAAAGACATTGTTCGACTAGAGTGTCTAGCATGTTGTCCAGACATGAAACCTATCAAATATGCCTGGGATGGATTGGAAAGGGCTGTTTATGGACGACGTGACCCACCAACCACTCTGAGGGATCTACGCCAAATCGCCATTGAGGAGTGGGACAATCGGGACCAACGGTGCCTTGATGAACTTGTGGATAGTACGCCACGACGAATGCAGGCATGCATCAATGTAAGAGGACGTGCTACTGGATATTACAGGTACCGGTGTGTACAGCAATCTGGACCGCCACCACCTCTGTAGTTATCGCTGTATGGTGGTACAACATGCAATGTGTGGTTTCATGAGCAATAAAAAGGACGGAAATGATGTTTATGTTATGTTGACCTGTATTCCCATTTTTTGTACAGTTTCCGGAACTCTCAAAACCGAGGGGATGCAAAACTTCTTTTGATGTGAGTATTTCAGCGATTAGACACCAAGTCGAGAGTACGCATTATGTAAGCAAGGCAGCTGGTACATGACGATATGGACGACCAACGATACTGATGTTTTAGAACAGGCTGTAACCCACCTCCAGGAAATCAGAATTCTGATCCAGCTGTTGGTAAGAAAGAACTGGACAGTTAACTTCTCCTTATCTTTAGTTAACAAGAGATGACATGTACGGTTTCGACTTCCAGTCAGCACAGAACTATTCGTCACGTTATTTGCAGTTCAAAGAAAGGATATCTCGCTACATGTGAAACAATCTTAGTTTAAGGTATGTTTGTACCAAGAAAACAACGGTGATAGGTACCGGATTCGACTTCCGGTAAGGCAAAAAGTTTTCGTCTCTCTATTTCTGTTTCAATAATTCCTAAATGAAGAAAAATTTTGAAACATAACATTTGATTGTGCATAGTTATCAGCAGATAGAGTGCTGGGTATGAAAGCCCGTCCAATTAACTTTACGAAGCATCATTTTAATTTTAAAGATGTGCACACTTTCTTCATTGTGACCGAAACCATATTTTAAATAAGAGTGAGTTACAGGACGAACAGTTGCTGGATAGGAGTTCAGGGTCTTGGTCCCACAGACGTATTATCGTCACGGAATTTCAAGTTCAAATTGTCTTTTGTATTTTTGTAATAAATTTGAGTTTATAAGTTTAAAAGGCTACACTACTTGCCATTAAAATTGCTACACCACGAAGATGACGTGTTACAGACGCGAAATTTAACTGACAGAAAGAAGATGCTGTGATATGCAAATGATTAGCTTTTCAATGCATTCACACAAGGTTGTCGCGGGTGGCGACACCTACAACGTGCTGACATGAGGAGGGTTTCCAATTGATTTCTCATACACACACAGCAATTGACCGGCATTGCCTGGTGAAACATTGTTCTGATGCCTCGTGTAAGGAGGAGAAATGCGTACCATCACGTTTCCGACTTTGATAAAGGTCAGATTGCAGACTATCACGATTGCGGTTTATCGTATCGCGACTTTGCTGCTCGCGTTGGTCGAGATCCAATGACTGTTAGCAGAATATGGAATTGGTTGGTTGAGGAGGGTAATACGGAACGTCGTGCTGGATCCCAACGGCCTCGAATCAGTAGCAGTCGAGATGACAGGCATCTTATCCGCATGGCTGTAACGGATCGTGCAGCCACGTCTCGATCCCTCAGTCAACAGATGGGGACGTTTGTAGGACAACAACCACCTGCACGAACAGTTCGACGACGTTTGCAGCAGCATGGACTATCAGCTCGGAGACCATGGCTGCGGTTACCGTTGACGCTGAATCACAGACGGGAGCGTCTGCGATGGTGTACTCAACGACGAACCTGGGTGCACGAATGGCAAGACGTCATTTTTTCGAATGAATCCAGGTTCTGTTTACAGCATCATGATGGTCGCATCCGTGTTTGGCGACATCGCGGTGAACGCACATTGGAAGCGTGTATTCGTCATCGCAGTACTTGTGTATCACCCGGCGTGATGGTATGGGATGCCATTGGTTATGCGTCACGGTCACCTCTTGTTCGCATTGACGGCACTTTGAACAGAGGACATTACATTTCCGATGTGTTACGACCCGTAGGTCTACCCTTCATTCGATCCCTGCGAAACCCCACATTTCAGCAGGATAATGCACGACCGCATGTTGCAGTTCCTGTACGGTCCTTTCTGGATACAGAAAATGTTCGACTGCTGCCCTGGTCAGCACATTCTCCAGATCTCTCACCAATTGAAAACGTCTAGTTAATGGTGGCCTAGCAACTGGCTCGTCACTGGCCAGTCACTACTCTTGATAAACTGTGGTATCGTGTTGAAGCTGAATGGGCACCTGTACCTGTACACGCCATCCAAGCTCTGTTTGACTGAATGTCCGGGCGTATCAAGGCCGTTATTACGGGCAGAGGTGGTCGTTCTGGGTACTGATTTCTCAGGATTTATGCACCCAGATTGCGTGAAAATGTAATCACATGTCAGTTCTAGTATAATATATTTGTCCAATTAATACCCGTTTATCATTTGCATCTCTTCTTGGTGTAGAAATTTTAATGGCCAGTAGTGTATATCGCCTCAGGGTGGTATTAATTTTTGTCTGGACTGATTGCCATACAACGCAGAGTTTTCTAGTGGTCTGCTGGAGTAACAGTTGTGTAATCAAACGACTGTACGGAAGAGAAACTGGAAGGCCTACTAGAGAGTTAAGTTATGGGGGTTGCATAAAAAGCAACAGTACGCATTTCAGGTCATTTGGATACTGTTGATCATGATAGTACTTGTTGTTCATATATCCCTTTGGTTTTCACCTCCGAGTGACTTCAGTATCTCTACAAGATTGTTACCAGTTCCTGGAGCTCAACAGTTTGTCATCCCCTTTAATGCTATGTCCGTCTTTCAGAGTGTTCGTATTGGAAGTACTGACTGTAAAATTACAGGGACGCAGGTGAAATTCAGGGTCCACATTTACAAGAACCTAGTAGTCGCACTGCTGACAAATATGGCACTCGTAAGAAGCCGAAATATACGGTTCCTTAAAGTACGGAAATTAGTTCTATTGTCACACGCTGTGTCTATGTTAACAAGTGTAGGTATTGCCACTATTTTGACTTGTGTTGGCAGTTTTATTGTGTATGAAAGTCATTGGGCTCGTGTACGATTCGCTGCTACAATATCTACGCATATATACTGTTCGTATCTCTCCACAATAAAGCGCAAAGTTTTTTTGTTGTCGCCAACGCCAACCGAGTGCCAGTCCAGACTGAATACATTAATATTCAGTGTTGTAATCGGGCTCTTTAACTCTGGATATTTGATTTGTCTTCGTTTCACTATCAGTTTATACGCAGTCCACAGTACTGATTTTAATCTCTCTAATTGTCACGAGAAGCAGTTTCACATCATACACGGTAGAATAACAGGAATGATTAACATCGTTGCTGATATATACGCTCCCTTTGTGTTATGCTGTTGATACTTGTTTTCAATCAATCATGCCACTCCTTTCTCTACGTCAGAATATTTCTATAAGGAATGTGTCATTGTATTATCGACTGTTCACGTAGAAACTATACGAATACACAAATTTCAGTCGATGAAAAGTATGAAATCCTGCGAACAACACAAGTCATTCTGTTCTGGACGCTACAGCTCTTCTCTGAACAGTATTACTTTCATCTACTTTTGTTGTTTTGACTATTTTAGGAGAGGAAAAAGAATGTTGTAGCAGCGTTGGCGCGTTCTTTGATTTTTTTTTATTTTCTCAAGGAAAGGACGACTTTTATCTTGGAGCAATTCAGTGCACCTTTTGCCCATATGGACACAAACTCTGATTCGCCTACTTTACGACTATTCCAAAGATTTATTTTTGCGAAATTTTTTATTCTAGAAAAACAGCGAATGGAATCACAATAATGAAGAATGCAGAAATGAAAGAATGCGAACGTTCGGATAGTTGTGTATCCGAGCGCCTCCAATTGCTGCTAGGAGGAGACTAATTACATTCCTCGAGTTCAATTTAACAGCCGGAAAAGTGATTCCAGAGGCATTTGCTGCGAGACCTCCCGTTTCGAGGGGTCGTTACGGACCTTAATTGTGTAGCAATGAAATGAGAAATATGGCCGAACCGTACAGTCCAAGACCAAACAAGATAGGCACACACTGTCGTTCAGAACTAACCGATGCTAGTTGTTTGACAGATCTTCTAGGCCATTAGCAGAGATTTTACTGTTCAATAGTTACGTAGTGAGTAGTGGACCGTGAAATGTAGAGATATGACGCAAGTCATATCACATAATTGGCTTACATAGCCTACAAATTCGTGGTGGAAAAAGCTTTTCGTTGAGATTAATATTTCCTCATGGCTGAAACATATCTTGGGAGAATATTTCGGATCAGTTCTCGATCCTTGAATGTGCCACATCTCAGGGCTCCAAAATAGTAAGTTCTTCTCACGAAAAGGTTTTCAGAAATTACTGCAACCAGTCGCCTTTTATGTAGATGTATTTTATTTAACCATGACCGGTTTCGAGCTGCCTAGCAACTCATCATCAGATGGTATATACATTTAGTGCTTTTTTGTACCCATTGTGTGGGTGGTTGAGTATCTGTGGCTAAACAGAAACGAGAACAAATAATCGCTACATGTGGTACAGTAACACGAAATATTTACAGAATAATTTATGTTTAACGTATAAGAGCAAATAATCACTACATGTGGTACAGTTACATGAAATATTTACAGTTTAATTTACGTTTTGAGGTGTTACTTACAGATAAATCTTTCTGCAGGTATATATATCTCTTTTAGGACGTATTTTTGAAACCATTGTGTCTTGTTTTTCACAATTACACAAGTTAAAACTTTCACTAGATGTATATTACTTTTATGAGGCACTGTTGGAAACATATATCTTGTTTTTCGTAAACATCGCTGAACACACTTAGCCACAGATACGAATACAGGATTTACACATTATAAACAAGCCAAAGATTGCAATATAACTACAGTATCAAAGATTTCAAGTTGACCAGAGGCATTATTAGTCATCGCACACTGACAAGAGATTTGTCTTTATTACATAGAAAATAAATGTAAATTAGCTTAAACTATTAAAATATTTATTTATAAATTAACTGTACAATTTTAACAGGTATATAAAACTAAATTTTTTACATAATATTTCAGTTACATTTAAGATTATTGGTATTGAAATAATAAGTAATGCTGGTACTTGAAAGGGTGTGGAAAAGGAGTTAGCGGGGGGGGGGGGTGTATAAGAAAAAGGAGAGGGGGGGGGCATATTGTTTCTGAATGACTGTTTAGTTTTTAAGTTCAAAGAATCCTTAAAATTCTGAAAGAAGGAGTTATTCGCCAATTCTGTCTGCTCATTTAAAATGGTATGTGGGGAATTATGTTTGTGGGTGAAAGTCTCTAATTGTTCGAGAAGATCCATCTTGAATCCCTTGTCTACAGTGTGTAGGATTTGAAGGTTAGTTTTAATGTCTGTTATGGAATGTTTATTATCTGCTAGATGGGTAGCAAAAGTGGATCTATTTAAGTTGTTTAGGCGAAGTGCATCAGTGTGCTCTTTGTATCGGATCTCAAAATTTCTACCTGTTTGCCCTATGTAGTAGCAGGAGCAGCTGTCACATCTTAATTTATATATACCAGATTTTTGGTAGGGTGTGCTGGCTATTTTGGTGTTGTGGACTATTTTGTTCTGTATTTTGTTGTTAGTGTGAAAACTTATTTTGACATTATGTGGTTTGAATAGCTTAGCAAGTTTGTATGAGATATTGCCGAGAAACGGCATACAAACGAATTTGGTTTCTTCTGCTACTGAGGTCTGGCTTGCTGGTTTTGCTTTGTTAGATATAATGTTTTTATCTAATTTTTCAATTATGCTTGGGTCATAAGCATTGTTTGATGCTATTGTTTTTAATATATTGATTTCATTAATTTTTGCAGTAGGATCAGCTTGAATCTTGTTGATACGGTTAAGTGCTGATTTGAAAAAAGCTAGTTTATGCTGATTTGGGTGGCATGATGTATTGTTTATTATGACATCTGAAGTGGTGGGTTTCCTATATATCTGAAATTTATGTTTGTTGTTGTGATGTGTTATGTTTAGGTCAAGAAAATAGATACCTTTTTGGGTTTGGTGTTCTACTGTGAACTGTATTTTGGGGTGAACATTATTAAGTTTACCAGCTAAGGCCTCAATTTCAGTGGCTGTCCCATCATATAACAACAGGGTGTCATCAACATATCGTTTATAATAAATGATTTTGTCTGTTTCTATTGGGTTTGCTTTAAAGAATTTAATTTCAAGATCATTAATGTAGATGTCAGCAAGAAGGCCAGCTAGACTACTGCCCATTGCTAGACCATCATGTTGAATATATATTTTGTTGTTGAAGGTGAAGTAATTGTGGGACAGCACTAATTCAAGTAAATCCATCAGCTCACAGATTTCCATGTCACTTAACTTTTTATGTTGTAATAAGTTATTTTTTATTATTCGAAGTGTGTCTATTATAGGTATGTTTGTGTACAGGTTGACAATATCAAGGGATGCAAAGTTAGCTGCATTGGGAATGGAAATTTCTCTGATACTGTCAATCAAATCATAGGTGTTTTTTATGGAATAATTGGTTGGGAATGTATAATATTTCTTGAGTATTTCATGCAGTTTTTTAGTCACTTTGTACCCTGGGCTATTTATGGAATTCACAATCGGGCGTATCGGGTGTCCATCTTTATGAATTTTAGGTTGTGATCTAAGCTTTGGTGCTGTAGGGTTCATTATAACACATTGTTTGGCTTCAATGGATGTCAGCAGAAAGTTACAATTTTTTAACATGTCTTTTATTTTAGCTTGGTATTTGGGAGTGGGGTCAGATTTCAACTCAGTTATGTTGTTATTCTTGAAAAATTCTAGGGTTTTCTTAATGTAATCAGACTCGTACATTATCACGGCTGTGCTGCCTTTGTCAGATTTAACAACAAGGGCACTACTGTTTGTTAGCTTTTTGTTAATTTGTTTCAGTGTTGCAGATTCATCTTGTTTATTACTATGGAGCCTTTGTACATCTATGGTTTTCTTTATTATTTTTTTGTTTGCATCATGGGCTAGAGCATTTTGATCATTCTGATCTAGTTTTGATGCTATACATGCTATTTTGGTGTTAGTTATTAGGTCTTTAACACTATTGTAATCAAGTTTTGTGGCAATATTATGTTTAAGTCCCTTATTTAACAAATTTAATTCTGTGCTATTGAAATTAATGCTTGTTGTGTTAACTACTCTCTCAAAGAATTTATGTTGCACGGGAGGGCATTCATTAGGTGGAATGGGGGATTTTTTGGCAATCAGGAATGATAGCTTTGCTTTTTGTTTATGTGCAATTTTCAACATCTCTTTATTCACATTTAGTTGGGTTAGATCTAAGAAATTGATGATTTGACTTAGAGTGAGATAGTTGCTTAACTCTAAGTGCAGCATGTAGATGTCCCTGTTTAACAAGTCTTTTCGTTTGTAATGTGATCTAATTTCATTTTTGATCCACAATGGATAAAAGTCTTCTCACGAAAGTTTTGAATTAGAATCATTCCCTGTACGATTATAAATAAGTGCATTGCACCTCCTTTTTTCTACTTGTATGTAAACTCTGTATATTAGTCCAAACAACAGCTAATGCATCAATAACCAAGTTTTTAAAATATACTCAAATATCATGATTCTTGTGTTACATTGTATTTTCTGTCAAATTAAATATCTTACTTAACGTACTTTAAGGTACTGTGACGTCATACTACCTTCGCCTCGCGTACGCTGCGCTGTAGCCACCAGATTCACTCTTCGCCCAGAAAGAACATCCGAACGATTCTTTCAAGATTACATACACGTATTGTCCATAGTTGCTCTGGCATAATGTTATGACCAGATGCTTTGTAACTGAACTACACGAAGAAAATAAAAATGAACTGAATCTGATAAGTCTTCTCCACTAAATGGCAAACGAAAGAAAAGGCGACACAGTTTTCAAAGGAAATCGTATGCTGCATCGTCAAGCAGCGGGTAACGGCGTAGTTTGGTGAAGCGCAAGAATAGTGTTGTTTCGTTAATTACAGGCATTCACATCATTTGGGTATTGGACGTAGCCAGAAATCTCGGATGTACAAACTTTACAACGTCACTGGAATTAATTACTAACTAGAAACAGGAATGTAGGATAACATCACGCCGTATAACTATGCTACAAGGACGAAAACATACGGACGAAGTAAATATGATTCAAAGAGCTTCAACATTTGTTGCTGAAGTTAATGCGTATACCACAACAGAAATCATTCAAATGGGCTATGCATAGAACTGTGAGCAGAGTCTGAACAAATGTGAGCTTTCTTCCGAAAGAATTCTATCTATCAAACGGGAAATACATACTGTCTCAAAGTTGCAATCATTTAAGAGTGCAACACACAGCTACACGACCAACGTTGCTCTATCAGTGGACGGACGATTGCCAGACAAACTCGATCTACGCTTCCCAGAAACAAATGGAAATTAGGACACCGTGTTTCAAGGGAAATAGATGCACTGTGCCATCCAAACAACTCTGTAGATGCAGGTATGAGGGGTAACGCTCGTTCCACAATTCCCGCAAATGTAACGCCATTTTGACGTCGCACACAGTATTGACGACAGCGTGATCGGCTATCGACTTTCGTTACCATTGGATCATTTTTGGAATGATTTATTGTAATTATTGCTGTAATAAAATGTCACGTAATGATTTAATGACGGTTAATGCCTGCGTATAAGAGTGCTCTCTTAGGGGTGAGTTGTTATCGTCATTAATTGACAAATTAACAATGAAAATTGCCGTTTCGATGTAACGAGGCAATATAAATTTATCACAAACAAATCACCATAATCGTTAAAATATCACTTAAAACGCATACGATACAAGCGTTCAAAATAGAACATGATAACGAAGACCGGAGCTAAACATCGATTAGGAAAGTGCTAGCGCGATGAATAACGTCGTGGTTTGTGGAGTCGAAAGTTATTGGTTTCTATCCTCAAAATGGTTCTAAGCACTATGGGAATTAACATCTGAGGTCATCAGTCCCCTATACTTAGAACTACTTAAACCTAACCTAAGGACATCACACACATCAATGCCCGAGGCAGGATACGAACCTGCGACCGTGGCTGCCGCGTGGTTCCCGGCTGAAGCGACTAGAACCGCTCGACCACAACCGCCGGCGGTTCGCATCCTGTTACATGCAATTTTTTCATGTTACTATTGTCATCACGTCTGTTACTTTCTTACGAATATAATACATGTATGTTATACAATTTTGGATGTTATTTAATTTCAGTCTGATCTGAGAACAAAGTTTCGAATATAAATTTAGCGTTTTCCGATTACGTGGTTAGACGGGAACCAAAGAGGAAAGTTGAAATTTATGCAACTGAAACGATCAATAATAAAACTCATATTCTTCCTTCTCACGAATGCTTGGCTCTTGTTTCCAAATCTGTGCCGCCTTTCGAATGTGTGGTTACGCAGGAACCTGAGAGGACAGTTTAAATTGCTGCGAGTGAGTCGAGGAGCAATAATATTCATTTTCTCCCTTGCCGCAAAGTCAATAGCCGATCGTGAGTTCGTCGATAATACCCGTGACGTGAAGATGACGTAACGTTTGCTCTGGAGAAAAACATGTTCTTCTAAAAGTTATTGTACCTAAAACAATAAAATATGCACAACGACTGGACATGTATTTCTTCAAGCAATACAAAACATTACCAAGATAATAACAGACTTTTTAAATTGCGTCCCACTAATATGCAGCCTAAATTGCCTGACAGATCGTTTGTCATAAATATTCATTCTCTTATTTATAATCAGATATCTGCGGAAATATATAGACCAGTTCTTCATTACGCGTGAACCAGCGGACGACCTCGGAAGTGTCATTGACGTGGTGTTCAGCAATAATATTACAGAATTTTAGTTATTACTTCTAATAAACTTGATTTTTGCACTGTGCGTTTTTTAGTCATTGGTATTGCTACGAACATTTTAATGGAAGTCCTCACCTGCGTTCATAGTTAAGATATTTGCGTTGCTTTTAGCTTTCACATTAACATCAGCGGCGACATCTAGAGCGCGTTTGCAGTCTTGCAGCAAAATGACACTGAGCGGCACACTGAAGTGTACGCAATGCTCTCGTAACCAAAAGTTCATACGGGTATTTTCGTTAGAAAGTAAATACTTAATTCTAAGATGATTAATGGTATAAAATAGACAAGATGTGTTATGAAACAAAAATGTTCTCCGTGGAGGTAGGTCTCAATAAGGCCATGGTTCTAATTACCCAGCGACCCGTGAAAGCTTTGGATGTCTGGAGGTGAAATGAACGCGCTATGCATTATGTATTTCGGATCCCACCAGCCAACCGTCAGCGGTGCCAGATGTATAATGCATGGAATGTAAAGGGCAAGCGGCGGCGCTGCTGTGGCGGCCCAGAGTGCGAACGACAATCATTCCAGCTGCAGTAAAAATTTCACTTTGGTTTGCCATTAATGGTCATGCTCCATCAAGGGTCTGCAGGGAACTTACCCAGTCACAACATCGGGCTCAGCACGAGAACGTCACCTGGTTGAAGTAGTTGGGGAGCACAGAATGGAGATGTGAAGGTCGGAAGTTTGGTAGCAAAAATAAATTGGGAGCACATAGTAGTTGCTCGTTTTCATTTTAGGTGGTGTTTCTATGCTGTCTTCGCCAGAGAATGCTACTGTTCCAGATTACGATCCATTTCTATAAGAACTACAACAAAGTCCGTCGGACTATTAACTGATAGATAAGTATTCACTATACTTGGACTTTTACGTGCTCGAATCCAGAAATGTACATAGATGAAAAGTTTGAATACGCATGTTATCCGTTTGTGTAGTGTTCTGTTTCATTTGAAGTTACATGTCAGTTAATTCTGTTCCATTTCCACCACTGGAAATTACATTCAGCAAATACTACACTGTGATACTCTAAGGGGAAATCTATTTCCAACAAGTTGTCTATAGTTAAAACTAACAGTTCATACCAGCAAAAATTCCAACGGCTTGTCAGAAACTACCTTTCCACACTACTTGTCGCTTCTAGCTTCATCAATTGCTCTGACATATACACTGTTCAATTCGCGCCAAAATTGTAGATGTACATTCTACATCTACCTACATCTTCATCTAAGTGATTACTCTGCTACTCACAATAAAGTGCCTGGCAGAGGGTTCAATGAACCACCTTCAAGGTGTCTCTCTACCGTTCCACTATCGAACGGCACGCGGGAGAAACGAGCACTTAAATTTTTCTGTGTGAGCCCTGATTTTTCTTATTTTATCATGATGATCATTTCTCCCTATGTAGGTGGGTGCCAACAGAATGTTTTCGCAATCGGAGGAGAAATGTGGTGATTGAAATTTCATGAGCAGATCCCGTCGCAACTAAAAACGCCTTTGTTTTAATGATTGCCACTCCAATTCACGTATAATGTCTGTGGCACTATCTCCCCTATTTCGCGATAATTCAGAACGAGCTGCCCTTCATAGTACGTTTTCTATGTCTTCCGTCAGTCCCACCAGATGCTGATCCCACACCGCACTCAATACTCCAGAACAGGGTGGACAAGCGTAGTGTAAGCAGTCTTTTTAGTGGACCTGTTGCACCTTCCAAGTGTTCTGCCAATGAATCACAGTCTTTGGTTTGCTCTACACACAATGTTATCTACGTGATCGTTCCAATTTTGGTTATTGGTAATTGTAACCCCTAAGTATTTAATTGAATTTACATCCCTCAGATTTTTGTGACTTATCGCGCAATCGTAATTTAGCTGATTTCTTTTAGTACTCATATGACTAACTTCACACTTTTCTTTATTCAGGGTCAATTTCCACTTTCCGCATCTTACAGATATCTTATCTAAATCATTTTGCAAGTCTTTTTGATCATCTGATGACTTTACCAGACGGTAAATGACAGGAACATCTGCAAACAATCTAAGACGGCTACTCAGATTGTCTCCTATGTCGTTAATATAGATCAGGAACAATAGAGGGCCTATAACAATTCGTTGGGGAACGCCGGATATTACTTCTGTTTTACTCGATGACTTTCCGTCTATTACTACGAACTGTGACCTTTCTGACAGGAAATAACGAGTCCAGTCGCACAACTGGGGCGATACTTCGTAGGCACGCAGTTTAGTTAGAAGACGCTTGTGTGGAACGGTGTCGAAAGCCTTCTGGAAATCTAAAAATATGGAATAAATTTGAAATCCCATGTCGATAGCACTTATTACTTCATGAATTACATTAGCACTCGTATTATTAAGGACGGCTATAAGTTCTGAAACTGTACTTATCAGATCAACGAGTTATTTATCGTAACCCCTAATTCCCCCTTACACCTCGACTATAGTGAGGAACGGAAAATCAATGGTGACTGGAAATTCTAACAGGATAATATATAACTTCGAGTCATACCGTAATCCGTATTATGAATACGTTATTTTAAGATAAAATAACATGAAATAATCCTTTTATAAGCAAAAGAAGCAGAACAAGAGCAATGAACAGAGTCCATTGTAAAGCAGCTTAAGACGACACAGATCAAGGTGACACAAATCACTGACGAACAATAATGCAACAACTAATCGCGCACTGCCTCGTTTAAATAAAAATGCGTCTGTACGCTCTTATAAGATCAAACACAAATAATAAAATAATTTTCAAGGAAAGTAGAAGATCAGAGGCCAGTATGCATTTTCCCTACCTAAAAATGCCTGGAAAACTGCTGTAGTTGACTGGCAGCGAGGTAAACTTTCAAAAATGTAGGTACTAAATTTTGTTGAAACACATAATTACTTCTAAATTATTAATGTGGAAATAGTGGAAGATAAATTGGGCATTGGATCACATATAGATATGCATTGAGACTAGATGGAGTAAATTAAATGTATAGTGGCGTTACATACATACACTACTCTCCATTAGAATTGCTACACAAAGAAGAAATGCAGATGATAAACGGGTATTCATTGGACAAATATATTATAATGGAAGAGAAATGTTATTACATTTTCTCGCAATTTGGGTGCATTTGACTCAGGGATCGAGACGTGGCTGCACAACCCGTTGCAGCCATGCGGATATGATGTCTGTCATCTCGACTGCTAGTGATACGAGACCATTGCGATCCAGTACGGCGTTCCGTATTACCCTCCTGAACCCACCGATTCCATATTCTGCTAACAGTCATTGGATCTCGACCAACGCGAGCAGCAACGTCGCGATACGATAAACCACAATTGCGATAGGCTACAATCCGACCTTTATCAAAGTCGGAAATGTGATGGTACGCATTTCTCCTCCTTACACGAGGCATCACAACAACGTTTCACCAGGCAACGCCGGTCAACTGTTGTTTGTGTATGAGAAATTGGTTGGAAACTTTCCTCACGTCAGCACGTTGTAGGTGTCGCGACCAGCGCCAACCTTGTGTGAATGCTTTGCATATCACAGCATCTTCTTCCTGTCGGTTAAATTTCGCGTATGTACCACGTCATCTTCGTGGTGTAGCAGTTTTAATGGCCAGTAGTGTAGAATGAGAAGACAAGTCATGGGATGCCTCCTTTTGCCAGGTGTAGTGCAACATCTGGTCCTGGGATGGACTGGTCCCTGAAAATCCACGTTTCGCCTCTATAGCCGTCCAAAATTGCGAAAGTGTTGCCGGTGGAAGTTTTAGTGCACGAAATGACGTCTCGATTAGATCATTCGGTCGAATTGTCGAGCAAATTAATTACACCAATCGCGAACATCTGTGGCCTGATGAGATGACATCGATGTTTGTGGACAAAGTCTATGAATGGCAGAAAATGGTCTCCATGTAGCCGAACCCACCCATTTCCTGTCAATCACCGGTTCACTCGGACCAGAGGACCCAGTTTGTTCCATACAAACACAGTGCACACCATTATGGGGCCACAACCAGCTTTCACAGTGCCTTGTAGACAACTTGTGCTCATGGCTTTGTAGGATATTCACCAGAAACCAACCCTGTCATCAGCTCTTAGAAACAGAAATCTGGGCTCATCGGACTACGCCATTGTCTTCCAGCCATCTAAGATCCAACCCTTACGGTCACGAGTCCTAGAGAGGCACGGCAGAGGATGTCGTGCTGCTAAAACAAAGAATCTTCCATTGATCCTCTGCTGCCACAGACCTTTAACTCCCACTTCCGCCTCACTGTCGTAACGGATACGTTCGTCGGACCTCGCACATTGGGTTCTGCTGTTATCTCACGTAGTGTTGTTTGTCTGCTAGCACCGACAACACTAAACTAACACTGTTGATCTCGGTCGTTAAGTGAAGACCGTCGACCACCGGATCGTCCATGTTGTGAGGCAATGCGTGAAATCTGGTACTCTTGGCACATAGATGACACTGTGTATGCCGGAATATTGAAATCCCCCGACGATTTCCCAATGGACTGTCCCATTCGTCTAGCTCCTCTCACCATTCCGATCTCAAAGTCTGTGGATTCGCATCGCGGAGACCTTTTCACGTGAATCACCTGAGTACCAACGACAGCTCATCCAATGAACTTGTCCCTTCATACCTCGCGTACGTGTTTCCGCCATCTGTACATATGCATGTCGCTATCCCATGACCTTAGGCACTTCACTGTAGATAGCCGAATGGTTAGCCACACGAGCATCGTCACAAAGCACCACAGCGACACACATGTTGTCATTTTGTGTGTAACTTGCTTCTTCCAGAGTTGGGTAGCATCTGCATTTATGTTCAAGCACGTACGTCTCGCTGTGTTCCCATATCTTTGTCCAACCCCTGTATAGACTGAATGTGTTCCTTCCTTGGAACAGAAGTAATTCGTAAATAGGTGTCATTGGTCGTCACTTACGTGCAACAGCAACACGTACCATTAGGCTTTATGATTGGTATAAAACTCTTGCCGAAATGTAATTCCATTTGTAGTCCAACGGAAATTACAAGAAAGATCTCATAAAATAACATTTATTTATCTGTTTTACAGATGTAACATGCAACATGGAAACAATCAGAAAATACACGAAAAACACGTAACCCTTAATAGCTTCAGTGCCCTATCACAATTAAAGACTAGGATTATTACAACTGCAATAAATTCGATTAAGAAACACTCACAATTAAATATATTTGCTTTAAAATTGCACTGAATAATATCTGTATGCATGAGGCTGGCGCCACAATAGCTTTAGAAATATATTAACTGCATTATTCGAAGGTGTCTGTGGTCGAAATTCTAGAAATATATACTAACGGCTACTGTCCCTATAATTTCTTATTTTGTAAGACCCTTTATGAAATGGATGACACTCTTGTCGATATTCTTAATGAACAGTATTGAAGAGAGCCGGCCGCGGTGGCTGTGCGGTTCTAAGCGCTCCAGTCGGGAGCCGCGCTGCTGCTACGGTCGCAGGTTCGAATCGTGCATCGGGCATGGGTGTTTGTGCTGTTCTTAGGTTAGTTAGGTTTAAGTAGTTCTAAGTTCTAGGGGACTGATGACCACAGCAGTTGAGTCCCATAGTGCTCTGAGCCAACCCAGTATTGAAGACTTTCACTAAGACAGTAAACGCAGAACGAACTCATCAGAAAAACATTAAGACTAGAGAACAGAAAAAAGAAAACAAATCTTAAAACAATTTGCCACTAACTGAAATTAATACACAGTTACAAATATTCGCTGACAGAAATCAACAGTTTTAGTCTGACGGAAAACAGTAATGGCTTACATTATTATATTAACAACAGTTTAAAAAATTCACTATCTCTCTGTTAACCTTCTTCTGGAAGAGTAGTTACTAATCACGGCCCAGAAATTGTTCAAACGGCTCTAAGCACTATGGAACTAAACATCAGACGCACGAACAATCATGCAACAATCTTACCATACCTTCTGAGCGTGGACCAATTACGTGTTAATACGAGCCGTGTTTGTTAAGCTCAGTACATTATGCTAATTTGCCAGGAATTACTTAGGAGGTTCCATGCAACATCGTACATCACAATCACAAAAGCAACTGGATCTGAAACGCAGAATATTGGAGTAACTTGCATAGTACGCGCCAAATAATTGGGAAAAGTAACCCTTCGATAGCACAGGGGACGAATCAAAATACTAATAACTTAATCGCTCTTGCAGAGATGCTTCTAAATACCAGCGAGACTCACTATTCTTGCATGTATTTTACGAATAGTTAGAATCCAGGACAGAACGTGGGCGGAAAGTGACAGAAAGAGCATGAGCAGTCACCACTTAATGGACAAAGTCTACAAAACTTCAACCCCACACAAACAGAATGGCGCAGTTGAAGCAAGAAATTGCTCACCATTACAGTCTGTTATTCTGCGGTGAAGTCGTTCCTGTGTCAGCTTTCTTGTGAAGCTCTGTCTGGCGCCATATTCCAGAATGTACAACCAGACGACAGGACGGTCGGCTGACAACACACACTGCTCCTTCCGTCGAGGCTCACGCCCGCAGCCGATAACAACAAGCCACGGAGAGCCAAGAGCCCCGCACAGCACGCCAGTTTCCTCGTCCAGACGACTCTACCCTGTATGTTTTCTTTTTTTTTTCCTTTATTATATATCAATGGCCCATCTGGGGCGGGCTGGCAGCAGCATATGCGCTGCTCTTCAGCCGAAAGACATTAATCATACAAAAGAAGACATTTTAAATAACACAAAGGAGAGAATTTGGTGTACACCGATATAAAAAGGGGGAACATCATGGAAGAGAACAAAGAAGGGGGACGAGTGTAAAATGGAGGTTGTTGTTTTTGTGGTCTTCAGTCCTGAGACTGGTTTGATGCAGCTCTCCTGCTACTCTATCCTGTGCAAGCTTCTTCATCTCCCAGTACCTACTGCAACCTACATCCTTCTGAATCTGCTTAGTGTATTCATCTCTTGGTCTCCCCCTACGATTTTTACCCTCCACGCTGCCTTCCAATACTAAATTCGTGATCCCTTGATGCCTCAGAACATGTCCTACCAAACGATCCCTTCTTCTGGTCAAGTTGTGCCACAAACTTCTCTTCTCCCCAATCCTATTCAGTACTTCCTCATTAGTTATGTGATCTACCCATCTAATCTTCAGCATTCTTCTGTAACACCACATTTCGAAAGCTTCTATTCTCTTCTTGTCCAAACTATTTACCGTCCATGTTTCACTTCCATACATGGCTACACTCCATACAAGTACTTTCAGAAATGACTTCCTGACTCTTAAATCTATACTCGATGTTAACAAATTTCTCTTCTTCACAAACGCTTTCCTTGCCATTGCCAGTCTACATTTTATATCCTCTCTACTTCGACCATCATCAGTTATTTTGCTCCCCAAATAGCAAAACTCCTTTACTACTTTAAGTGTCTCATTTCCTAATCTAATACCCTCAACATCACCCGACTTAATTCGACTACATTCCATTATTCTCGTTTTGTTTTTGTTGATGTTCATCTTATATACTCCCTTCAAGACACCATCCATTCCGTTCAACTGCTCTTCCAAGTCCTTTGGTGTCTCTGACAGAATTACAATGTCATCGGCGAACCTCAAAGTTTTTATTTCTTCTCCATGGAATATAATACCTACCCCGAATTTTTCTTTTGTTTCCTTTACTGCTTGCTCAATATACAGATTGAATAACATCGGGGAGAGGCTACAACCCTGTCTTACTCCCTTCCCAACCACTGCTTCCCTTTCATGTCCCTCGACTCTTATAACTGTCATCTGGTTTCTGTACAAATTGTAAATGGCCTTTCGCTCCCTGTATTTTACCCCTGCCACCTTTAGAATTTGAAAGAGAGTATTCCAGTCAACATTGTCAAAAGCTTTCTCTAAGTCTACAAATGCTACAAACGTAGGTTTGCCTTTCCTTAATCTTTCTTCTAAGATAACTCGTAAGGTCAGTATTGCCTCACGTGTTCCAGTATTTCTACGGAATCCAAACTGATCTTCCCCGAGGTCGGCTTCTACTAGTTTTTCCATTCGTCTGTAAAGAATTCGTGTTAGTATTTTGCAGCTGTGGCTTATTAAACTGATTGTTCGATAATTTTCACATCTGTCAACACCTGCTTTCTTTGGGATTGGAATTATTATATTCTTCTTGAAGTCTGAGGGTATTTCGCCTGTTTCATACATCTTGCCCACCGTAAAAAATTAGCGCACACAAAACAAAACCACGGACTGGATCATAAAAGTATCGACGGACGACGTAGTACAGAACAATCACTGACAATAACACCATGTACAAGTCCAGCACACAACTAAAATCACAGCTCTGGACGCACAGGAGAACAGCACCAAACACAACACTGATGACGATGAGCCAACAGAGAGGATCTGCCAAGGTCATACAGATGAGGGAGGAGGGAAGAAGGTGGAGAGGAGAGGGGGGGGGGAGGGAGGAAGGGAGGGAGGGGAGGAGAGGGGGACCCTGTAATTTCTGTACTGTTCCTTAAATTCCCGTTCCTCAGCTGGCACCACCCCTTAGGAACCCAGAAACTCATTCCGAGAGTAGCCGCCAAAAATACGAAGAGCGTAAGTTCAAAAGGATCGATACTAGAGAACCAATTGCAGGATTGCTTCCGCGCGACATCGTTTAGTAAATAAAAAAAAGTGTAAATTTAAACGTGCGGTGACTACGTATATTGAGTAGTATAGTGAGTTTGCCAGAGAGCAGGAAACAAATTTTCTCAATTTTATTGACTCCAGAATAACATTGAAAAGCTTATGCTTGATATTTAACTGAACAAAAGGACTTTCATTTTGAACACTACTCTGGAGGTGATTAGTGAGCAAGTTATTTTAGAAATGTTTGGCACGTCGAAACATATAGTGGAAGTTTCACCTGTTTGAGAAGTATCTGAATTAGCATTCAGGGAAATTAGAAAGAGTTGAAACCTAATTTCTTTAAAGCCATCTTAATAGTTTGGCTTCATTGCCTGAGTTGAAAATTGATTTTGATGGTAAGTAAACAGTTAATATCCGAACAATAAATTTACGCGAACTTCGTTTCAAATATTGTAATAGAATTCGTGGTGCTTTATCAATAGCAGTTTCAGATTACAAATGCTTTGGAAGTAGTACATAGCGAGTGGTGTATGTCATCGTGGCTAATATCGTAACTCGTCCCCTCACCCGAAAGGCCTATATATTGGGTTGGTGCTTAGGTTCGCACCGCTTTTCCATAAGTTTAATAAACACAGTAGCTGCACATGGCGGATTCCTTAGTAGTCAATATAGTCTCCTTCGCTATGTATAACAATCTGCTAATTCTGGCGTAATTTTTAGATTTCACGACTGCAGAAATCATGTGGTTTTGAGGCGAAGAACTCGTCGAGCCATGTTTGACACTACAATAGTGAAGCCATAGTCACAATACATAAAATTTTTCTTTAAAGAGGGGTTACGTTACCGATTTCAACGAACTACGTCGTCATTTTCTAATGTAAAAAAATCAGTCGGAAGATATATAATTAGAATTACGACTATACATCTTACAATAATTACGAGAGATAGTGAGACCAGGCGACCGAGGCGGTGGTGGTACAACCAAGTCACTACAAGCTATGCCCACGCTTCCCCAAACGCTCACTCCATGTCCTAAAGTAGCATAGATAAAAACTACGCCAGGACAAATGTTGCCAAGAATTCTTGGCAATATATGACTTCCCAACCCAAATCCTGCGTAGCGCTTTTTGTTAATCTAACAGGGTGCGGGCGAGTGTTATTATGGTTCAAATGGCTCTGAGCACTATGGGACTTAACTTCTAAGGTCATCAGTCCCCTAGAACTTAGAACCACTTAAACCTAACTAACCTAAGGACATCACACACACATCCATGCCCAAGGCAGGATTCGAACCTGCGACCGTAGCGGTCGCGTAGTTCCAGGCTGAAGCGCCTAGAACCGCTCGGCCACCCCGGGCGGCAGTGTTATCATGGAGTAGCATCACTCCGCACAGTCTTCCTGGCCGTTGTTCCAGGACTGCGTCGGCAAGACGTCTCAGCCGATGACAATAGAAAATGTCAGCTGTTATCGTTAAACGTCAGGGAAGCAATTCGTCGTACGCCACACCGTCGCTCTTTCACCAGATGTCTAACATTACCTTTTATGGATGGGCGCAGGTCTTTGTACGTTGAGTTGCTGCTTTTTTTGGGATCAACAATTCCTTTCTTTGTCTCATGTTAGCATAAAGGCAACATTTCTCTTTACCATTAGTGATACACTATAGGAATGGTCGGTGTTGTTCACGAGCTAATTGATGACCAATATGCAGAGGTGCATGTATGGCCACCCACTGATATTTGTGATTTTGGCTTGGATCATGCTGTACCCATAAACCCGATTTTTGAACGTCCCTCATAGCATGCAAACGTCACGCCATGGGAGGAATGACCACAGTTCGTTATACCGGGTGATCAAAAACTCAGTATAAATTTGAAAACTTAATAAACCACGGAATAATGTAGATAGAGAGGTAAAAATTGACACACATGCTTGGAATTACATGGGGTTTTATTAGAACAAAAAAGTTCACAAAATGTCCGACAGATGGCGCAGGGCAGCAAAACGTCAGTGACTGCGCATGAAAATCGTGTATAAAAGGAGCTGTAATGAGAGAGAGAATCAGCGCATACCGAGTTAGTATTCGCTGCTCGACTCGCTGCGACACATTGCTACTGTCACCGCGCACGTCACGCTATGGCTGTACAGCAGTTTGCCGCCGCACTGGAAGTTCTCCTCCACGCGTTGGGGTTCACCGGCCGCCGCCCACGTCCGCCACAGCGCAGGCGAACGCAGCAGCATCGGATGGGCCTCCAGTGCTACAATTGCCAGCAACTGGGGCATGCCGCGCGGGAGTGCACGAACGCCGTCGCGTGCTTGAAGTGCGCGGCGGCTCACGACACTCGCCGCTGTACGAAGCCTCGTGGTTCGGCCAGCAGGTGCGTGAACTGTGGCGGGTCGCACGCCGCAAATTCGCGTAGCTGCGGCTATCTTCGGGAGTTTCGCCGTCTGTCCGCCGCACCACGTCCTGCGGCGGTGTCCAACGCCACGTCGACCGCCCCGCCCCCCCGCTCCGGCGTGGGGTGCGAGCCGCGCCGTCTTGAAGCCGCTACCGACCACGCTATGGCCGGCTTCCAAGCCGCCTTTGCGGCCGAACGGGCCGCGCTGCATGAAGAACTCACGGCCGTCCATCGCCAGCTCCAGCAGCTGCGCGATGAGCTGCGAGCCGTCAAGAAATTGTCGGCGGTTTCCGCCGCCGCCCCCCCCCCCCCCGTGCCTCGGCCGGCGGGGGTAGATGCGGCCACGCAGGCAACCGCCGCCTCGTCCCCTGTCGCGACGCAAGTGGTTGCGCCTATGGACACCGACGACGTGCCGCCGCCGCCGTCCCACTCTGTTACGACGCCTGCCGGGCACCGTGCTGTGACGATGAACGACTCCTCCCCTGTGGAGCAGTCGCTCGTCAAGGGGTTGCAGCGCCCCAAGAAGACGTCGGCGGTTCCCGCCGCCGCCCCCGCCGTGAGCCGTCCGGTGAGGGTCGCCGCGACCACGCAAACATTCGCCGCTCCCCCTCCCGCAGCAATGCAGGAGGTGGCGCCCATGGAAACGGAGGATGTGCCGCCAGCGCTGCCCCCCTCCAGGGTGGCAGCCTCACGGAAGGGCGCCGAGACGCCTCCTGACTCCACGCTCGTCGGGAAGCCAGCGCAGAAGAGGAGGATTAGCCTCCCATTCCCCAACAGGTACAATGTTCAGGTCATCCTGAAGGACTTAGCCGCGGCTCTGAAGAACGGGTCCTACCTCTATCCCGACCAACCCTACCCCTTCACCCCGCCAGACCAACCCATACCACCCCTGCCCCATCGACCGCTCCACCTTCGCACGTACAGGTACCGCTGCATACTTCTGGAAGTGGTCACAAAGAAGGAACTCACCTTGATAAACTCCCACCCCATTTTCACGCCTTCCCAGTGGGACGAATTGGTGGCCGTTATGGACTTGTTCATAAGGGGAGTCGACCCCTGAAGACCTGGAAGCCATTGCAGACATCGACCGTCACCAGCGCCAGTTCCAGTAATGTAATGCGAGGCCGTCGCCAGTGTAGCGGGACCCCTGCAAACCCCACCGGTCAGTCATTTCGGCCGTTCGTTTTCCACTTCTCTTACTATCCCTCTCACTATCCTTTCATCTTTCTTTTATAAAAAAAAAAAAAAAATCCCAGCACAAGTCAAGTAGACGAAACACCCGCCATGTTATCCCTTAGCATCACCCCGCCATTTCAGAAGGAGAAGCGCGTAAGCGCTAGAACTTCGTTTCCTGAAGAGGGTCCATCCCTCAGCAATGTGCGAAGTGAGAGAATCAGATGCGCCAGCAGTCGCAGCATGTTGACATTACCTGAAAAGGCGCTTTTAGTGAAGCTGTAATATCAGAATGGGGAATGTGCTAGTTCAGCGTTATGATCCTACCGCCATAGGAAGGGGATTCGAACGGGTAAAGGTCCGTTGACAAATACAGCTGTGGCGAGAATGATTTCGAAGTTCGAAGCCACGGGTTGTTTAGACGATAGACCCCGTAGTGGCCGACCGAGCACAAGCCGTAATACTACTGAGACACTTAAGGAATAAATGGAGGCTGTAGCGGGTTCGTCTATGCACGGGAAAGTCAGCGCTCTTGCAGTCGCACGTCGCACCGGCATTCCATACACTACTGTTTGGTTGGCACTGAGGCGTACCCTCCGATGCTATCCGTACAAAATCCATCTGCATCATTAACTGTTATCTGGCGATTTAGTGAAGCGGAGGGCATTTGCGGTGTGGGCGTTTCAAATATAGCGGAAGATGACGATTGGTTGAGTAACGTGTTGTGGACCGATGAAGCTCATTTCAAGCTCCGAGGGTCTGTCAACGCCCACAACTGTAGAATTTAGGCTACCGAAAATCCTAGAACTGTCGTGGAAACTCCATTGCACGACGAGAAAGTCACGGTATGGGTTGGATTTACCACATCTACCGTTATCGGGCCTTTTTTCTTCGAGGAAATGCGTGATTCTGGTTTTGTAACTGCTACCGTGACGGGTGAGAGGAACGCCGATATGTTACGGAATCGCATCATCTCCAGCCTGGCTAATAAACACCTGCTGGAACGTACGATGTTTATGCAGGATGGCGCTCCACCCCATATTGCTAGACGCGTGAAAGATCTCTGGCACGCCTCGTTTGGTGATGATCCTGTGGTCAGCCGTCACTTCCGTCATGCTTAGCCTCCCACGTTCCTAGACCTCAGTCCGTGCGATTATTGGCTTTGGGGTTACCTGAAATGTTTCGTGATCGACCGACATCTCTAGGGATGCTGAAAGACATCATCCGACGCCAATGCCTCACCCTTACTCCGGACATGCTTTACAGTGCTGTTCACAACATTATTCCTCGACTACAGCTATTGTTGAGGAATGATGGTGGAAATATTGAGCATTTCCTGTAAAGAACATCATCTTTGCTTTGTCTTACTTTGTTATGCTTATTATTGCTATTCTGATCAGATGAAGCGCCATCTGTCGGACATTTTTTGAACTTTTGTATTTTTTTGGTTCTAATAAAACCCCATGTCATTCCTAGCATGTGTGTCAATTTGTACCTCTCTATCTACATCATTCCGTGATTTATTCAGTTTTCAAATTTATACTGACTTTTTGATCACCCGGTATTTGGTAGTACTCGAGCACAATGACGTGGATCCTTGTGAATTAATACGTTTAAACGATATTCGTGAAACCCCGAAGATCTTCAGAACACTGAGAGTCACATATGTCAAAGCGATCATTCTTAAAACGTGAAAGTTATTTTCTTTGCGTGCTCTGTTCAGTGCCACTATCCCGTATACGGGGCAAATGTTTCAGCCTCTCACCGCTGCTGTCACCCCTCAACAGAAGGATATGCCGTGAATGTTCAGATTTCTCCACTTGCCACTCCATTTTCTATGGTCCATAGCTCCACTCACGATCTCCAAATGACGGAATGATAACATATAAACTCCAATTGCAAAAGTGAACTACTATAAATAAAAAATGATAATCGATCAAAAAATCACAACCGGAATACCAACATAAAACGCAACGAACTTTTGCATCAATGTTATATTTACTCTTCTGGCAGCCATTAAAAAGTGTTAATAATAAATGTAGTACCACAAAATGTGAACAATGGCACTCATATTTCTCCTACTGCAACAACACGAGGTAATTAAAGCAAATATTATATACTTGTTTTTATTATCAAATACTGTAAAGCGTGTGAAATGATTTCTCGCTTTTTATGTTTCATCTCTGCTGAACTAGGTTGCGGTCGAACGAAATCAATCATGTTATATATTACAGAGTATTCGTGGAGCATGCCGTTACATGGGCGCGAGCTGGCAGTTTGCGACTCCGAACGACTGCGCAGACACTAATTAGTGTTATTATTATTACTATGATTATTATTCCAAATCACCCACTAAATGCGAATTTCGTGACACCAGCTGCAGTGGGATTAGATGTATTGTCCAGTTTTGACATACGAAAACTTGTGGCGGATAGAGATTGGAACCCGGATTTGCCATTTGTCGCGAGCAGTCACCTAAACCATTTTTCTTTATCTTGTGGTAGTGTCATTCCCTCTGAGCAGGAAACAAGTATTGCTGCGAGCTTAAAAGGAGACAAACATTAGATATAAGGAGGTGGACAGGTGGAGAGTGACGTTGAAGTTTTTGGTAGGGCCGGGAAGCGTGCGCTGATAGCCGAAAGAGTTAAGGCGGCTACTCGCGAGAAGCAGGAAATCTGTTTTCAGCGCCCGGTCCACCACAAATTCTCGTATGTTACAACTGGTTCATGCACCCGTATATATTGCAGCTGATTCACGAAATTTGTATTCAGCTAATAATTAGAAATTAGATTCCATACAGAAGCTGAACGTCAAATAATATGTAAATTACTATTTAATCGCTAGAGAAATACATTGTTTTTCTTCTTGTCTAGCTTAATAATCAGCTGCTGTTTGTTTTGGCTGGCGCAGGCTGTTGTATTGAGCTGTAGTTCACTTTTAATTGAAACTACGATATATTACCACCGCACCTACAACAGATGAATTCTGTTGAAGCGATCATTTACCTCGCGAAGTACGATCAGCTGAAAAAAGTGGGTGTGTCTGATGTCTGTTGAGGATTATAAGGTTTGGTTTTGTGATACCACATATTTTTTTAATTGTGATGCCGACATAATGTAAATTGTCGCTTATATTTAACCCCCAATAACTTCAAAATACTGATTTGACCAAAATACTTTCTGACGTCGCTCTGTACACTGTAGCAGCAATTCCAATATGTACAGACCAATTCAATAAAAATGACATTTTTTATTTATTAAAGATAAACTGCTATTAAAAATATAGCAAACTGGCATAGATGTATCAGCACCTACGAGGTTTCTCTGTTTCACAGAAAGTATTTCTAAAAAAAAATCCCAGCATAACGGCCGTGGAAACAGCAGCTGCCATAATTTTAATGTGAATTTTGTAATTCATGTTAATGACAGAACCAAAGGAATAAGTAACAATTTTCATACATTCAGTAAAAGTTTGATACGATTATGCGCCTAAAGCAGCTCCATAACTTTATTTTCTGTTATAACCGCTGAATAAGTATAAAACAAAGACATTTTATTTCGATTATTTTACTTCTCTATGCACGACAAAGCTGAGGTGAGCTTAATTCTTTGACTGTATTCTGAAATTACGACATCATACGAATACAGATTTTTGAAAAGGGGTGCTTAACATCTTCACATCGCATAGAGCACATTATGGGTAAGTGTTCACTGGAAATCACAGGGTGATCAAAATAAATAAATAAAAGTAAAAGATTTCATTCGTTATTACCAACTATGCAAGATAGCAACACATTGTTCATGTCGTCACCAGGTAGAGGGAGCTTCAAAGTTTTATGTTTGCACATACGGTAAACCATACACTCAACGTGAATACCATGATTTTCTCAAGAAACTTCTAAAGGGTAGTTCATTTCATTTAACTCACAAATTAACAAGTTCCCGTTTACTGAATTGACATCTTAAAAAAATCTCAGCTCTTTAGTTGTCCTAGGTGGGACATGGATTCCGTCTGCTATGTACCCCAACAGATAAAATTCGCAGGGTGTAACATCTGGTGGCCCACGAGGCCCAAAACCAGCGAGCAAGAACTTGTTGCCCTCCACTTCCAGTCCAGCTTTGTGGAGTGGTGTTGTTAAAATAACGCCTACCAGATGCTGAAGGTGAGGCGGGGCGTCGTCATCCATAAAAATGAATTCATTTAAATAGTCGTGAAGTTGTAGGAAACTGGTAATTTTGCAGAATGTCTAGATATGCCGTTCCTGTCGCTGATTGTAACCCAAAAAAAGAAAGGTCCGTAATCTTTGTGATCAGAAGTGGCACAAAACAACATTTAGTTTCGTCGAGTCTCTTTTACGTTCGACGACGACAGCAGGATTTTGTGACCTACATTCTTGCATTATGGCGGTTTATTTTACCCGATAAGTGAGACGTCGATTCGTCCGAAAAGATCAGTAGTTCGCAAAAATGTCCTGTGCCATATCCTTGAGACCTGAAAGGGTGTTGGATGCATTGATGTAAGCGCCTCTCGGTAATATCATGGACACCTCTTAACATTTCTGCATAAACTGAAGCGCAAGCGTGACGTATTCGTTCTTTTAAAACATCTAGATTTTCCAGGTCCGTTTCGTAAATCCTGGCTTTGATATGGCCCCATAAGAAAAAAAAATCCAATGGCGTTAAATTAGGTGACTCCAATTACCGCCGGCCGGAGTGGCCGTGCGGTTCTAGGCGCTACAGTCTGGAGTCGAGCGACCGCTACGGTCGCAGGTTCGAATCTTGCCTCGGGCATGGGTGTGTGTGATGTCCTTAGGTTAGTTAGGCTTAATTAGTTCTAAGTTCTAGGCGACTGATGACCTCAGAAGTTAGGTCGCACAGTGCTCAGAGCCATTTGACCCATTTGAACCACTCCTATTGCCACCGAATGCAACCACCACGACGTGTTCACCGTTCAGGGTACACACTGTTGAGATATCTCCTAATCCTTCAACAATAATGCGGTGACGCACCATCGTTCTGAAATCAGTGCCTCACAGCTAACTGAAGTGGAATGTCCTGTAAGATATGCCCAAATTTCAATTCATTTTGTAGGAATTGCAAGTACAGCCGGCCATTTAGTCTGGCAGCCAAATAAATTGGTCCAGTGATGTGATCTACCAGAACGACGCCCCATACATTAACACCCCTGTGCGCTTGGATCTGATGTGATCGTAACAAGCGACGATTTGCAGGATCCCAGTAACATAGATTGCGTCTATTAACAGTGGTGTCATTGACGAAATAGCATTACTTTCCCCATATAATCTGTCTGATGAAATCTGGATTTACAGCTACTCTATTTATGAAATGATACCCGATTCTGGAAATCGTTTCCATATAGCTCTGTAGTTGCAGCTTAAAGGGATGCCATTTTCGTTCTCCGTAATCCTTTGTACAGACGATCTCGATATTCCTAGGTCCACTGCAGCTTCTCTTTGACCTAATTACGATGAGACGTATATCTGTTGACTTCCATAATATAAATAAAAATGACCATAATGGTATTATTATTATTATTATTATAATTATTAAAGGCGCAAATAATGCAGCAAACTAAATGCGAATAGCACGATAACACTTAAATTGTACGTACGCGTTATTTTCATTTAAGCTATGCTTACTGTTTGTGGGATGTGCTACAAAATATTCATAACGTTCCGAGAAGCATCGGATTCGTCGCGGATTGGTCTCTCCACGACACGTTGTACCTGGAAATCTCCATCAGTTCATAAAGGCCTCTCCGTCTAAAAATATGCGCGGAAGGTAGACATCGCGTTACGTTGAGAATACAACCTTCAGGCCTCAGCTCCGCTGCAGTGTCTCTACCAATAGATAAGCATCATGTAGATGTAGTCTTCGCTGGAGTACGTTGCAGCTATTAGCTGTTAGTAATACCTGAGTCTAAATACAAACAGACGGCCGCGTGACCTTATCGCAGCGGAACCAGGAGATAAACGCACGCAGATGGCGGTATAGCTCGGTGGAGGTTCCCTAGTACGTGCACTTCCCCTTTGTACAGTGGTGACGAGGCAACCCTTCTTACAATAACGTATGCGGGAAGCAATAAACTATAGAGGACAGCATGCGCGGGCCACCTGGTGTATAGTTTAATATACAGTTACAGCATCTCTATTTAAAATATGTCACCAATTAACAAAATCGAGCTTCATATATGGCACGCATATACTATATGTTGTGGAGCCATGTATGAAAGTCATTTGTGTTCTTGTGTCTGTAACTCGATTGCCAATTTTCATCTTTGGCAAGAGGTGGCATTTCAGCTCCTGTGTCAAGTGCTATAGCTCAAATGGTATACTGGCATCTCCGTGACTGACACTATGGTTGGCTAGCATAAACGTGTCATGCGGTGATACGAGGAACTACCTCAGCCTCTTGTCTCCCCCCCCCCACCCCCAATCCCTCCACCACATATAATATGCCTCGCCAGCCAAGGCTTTCCACGTTCTTGCAGAATAAGCAACATACCGAGCACTCGGAGCTCGAGTGAAAGATGGGTTAAGCTATCGCTCGTCCTTAACACTCGACTCACGAAAACGTCAATTGCAATGTTATTTGAGGTTAGTAGATCACAACTACTGGGTTTTTTCGTATAGTGAATACAGTCACGCTTTCATTAAATACACGATTTAATACGCACGGCAGATGAGGTACTGAGTCAACAAGTTGCGAACTTGGCTATCCTGATAAGCCTCTCTTCACATAACACATGGATAGTGTTAGACCAAGAAGCACCACTGAGATGCATAATAAATTTTGTTGTGATTTAATCACATAGCATATATCCAATGATTAACCTCTCATCGTATTCCAGACTACATTTTACCACCAATATCAGTGTGAGAAGTGACCTCCAGATGAGAACACACTCTTGTATTTGTTGTGTCGTGAAAGCAAACAGCCACCGAATGTCGTCTTGAGTAATTTATTGCAACGTTTGATCCACATGATAATCATTATTGCTGGATGGAGCGTGGTATGAAAGTAAATGCCTGTCCAACACACCGCTGACGTGTTCTGCGGGTGACAGGTCACTGGACTGGGTAGGCCAGTCAAGCAGCGATACATTCTCGAAGTCGTTAATAGTGTAAACTTCTGTGCAGCGTCTTGCACTGTCTCGAGGGGACATATCATTTGGTATGCTTGTCCTGATCTTATGACACCTTAGTTTACTCTTTTTATCGCTTGCTCGTAAGCATTCGGTCTCTGTTCAATAGATACCAAACCAGTACTGTGAGACTTTGAGGTACATGGGCCTCAAGAATCTGCTTCTGGCGACCTACGAATACGTTGGCGTCGTTTTGACTGAAACAGAGAGAAAGGACACTCTTGACTGAGCTCCATAGAATGGTAGTCAATGTCCCAGCTGATTTTTGGCTCTGGACCATGCCACGCTCTACTGCCTATGGTACGATGTCAATGATAAATGTTCAATAACAGATCGAGATCTCATTCCACGTTACAGTAATATGATCCTTACGGTTCGGGATGAGATTCTGCAGTAATCTGTACCCTGACATCAGCCATCGTCACGCACTTCCATTCGTCGGAGCCAGTCAAAAATCCTTCAGTCTTCTCAACGTGCAGTCCTTCTGGAAACGTCTACGAATACTGCTTTTGTCACGCTGCTGTTCCGATTCCATCCTGACACCACTCGTTCTACAGTAGCTGCAGTACAAGAAACTATGCGTGCGATTTGTCAATTTTACGCTCCGTTCTCGCTCATGCCAATGCTTTGACCTTTCTGAAAGTCTGAAAGGAGACGATAAGCTGCACACGCGTGACCTGCAGACTTAGTGTCTCGGTATCTCCCCATGAAAAGTCCCAGTAATGTAAGGCACAAAATAGCTATCCACGCCATTTTCATACGTAGAAATGGACTTTTTGTTTATATTGATAATAAGCGCACATAAGGATGAAATTTTAATCACCGTATTTCGTACACAGAGTAATACTGGAGTATATGTTTGGTGGCTTTCGCTAAAGGTTTTTATAGAGTAACACTTTCCAGTTTCGTTAGTGTACGAGTACGATGGACTGTGGCACCTGTTGATGTCTGTAGTTATGAGAACAGTTTATTAGGAGAGATACACTGACACATTAGAAGCTGCGATTAATGCAATACATTGTCAGTTTCGTGTTGCACAAATAGAAGAAAGCTGGCCAGTATTAAAGCCCTTGTGTAATCCAAAATCAAAGCATGTGTCATCAACAGGTAGCAATCACTGAAGTGTATGTTCCATCAAGGGAGCACACGAGAGGATACTTGCTCTGAGCAGCAGGTCCACGATTACGGCAGGTCAGAGTATAACCCTACCACTACTATTGTCATTTAGTATGCTTTTACCTAAAAAACAAAAAATTCTGTTTCTATGTGGCCACGTATAACCCTCTTACTAAATTTAGTTTATTGTCCAAATAAAGTACACTATGGGAGGATAGTACTGTTAACAGGAAAAGCTAATCAGTAGAGTTATCCTTTCTACAGGATTTCCTAGTATATTGTGTTTAATGAATAAGTAAATCAGACTATTCAATCCATTTCCTAAGACCTCACCCAGCGGTTAGAAAAAAAATGCAGTATGAATAGTATTACGAGGGTTGTCCAGAAAGTAAGTTCCGATCGGTCGCGAAATGGACGCCAAAGTGAAAATCTAATGAAGCTGTGCACTGATGTGTTGGGTAGTGTCTCTAGTATGACCGTTGATAGCATCAAGACGCTCTTTTCAGTTTTGAGCGCAGTGTGAGCGAGTAAAGGTGCCTACAACAACGATGTCTCCCGCCAAGTAGGAGGGCCAGCTGAGAGGCTTCGCCTTAATGAATGCAGCCCACCTAACACAACTGCCACGCACTTCCTGCTTCATGGCAATTCTCAGCCGCACTCTGCAGGGGCAGTGAAGACGCTCCTGCAGCCTTTTCGATGGGAAGTGTTCGATCAGCCACAACACAGCCCTAATTGGCTCGTCCTGAGTATCATGTCTGTTCACATGAAGCGCTGGATACGAAGACAACACTTGGGCGCAGGATACATGTTATAGACCAGCGTAGAGAATCATGGGAAAGCACAGCCAGCTGGCTGCATTCTTTTATGATGGCGTTGGCAATTTGGTATAATGTCTAAGTAGGAGCGGCGACTATGTAGAGAAATATCTGGAAAGTGCAGCTAACTCTTGCAAATAAAGTGTTTCTGATTTTCACTGTGGTTTCCATTTAGCGACCAATCTGATCTTACTTTCTGGACAACCCTCGTATATTGAAGGTAGGACAGTTCCAGTTAGTGGTTTAAAATATGTTCCAACGGTCGCCAGCCTATCCAGGCGATGAAACAATGAAGTATTAGAAAAGCAGAAGTATGAATATTGTCTAGTTTCTTGTTGCTGTTTAAGCTGCTGCTTCAAATAAATATTACTCCACGTAAACAATGTTGGTGCAGACAGTGGTATTATTTGTGTACTGCACCCTTATACATTATGTTTTTAAAAGAGAAAAGTCCAGTAGATAACTTCAAGGAAGCTAAAAAAAATTGGCCAGGGGAGACCTTCTCATAATCAACCAACTCAAACACTACAATAGTCATTTAACAGATTCTAGTAATTTTTCTTCACTCTGACTGTATTGCACATTAGCAAACTTTTACTATAACACTTTGCAATAGTTAAGAATACTTTTAAAACAAGAACAGTTTGACTTTATTTCTCTGTAATGTGCTAAAGCATGGATGTGTTATTATTCTTAATAAAATTTTCGTTATGCCTTTTAGTAAAACAACTAAGACCACTTTTCTTCAACTATTGCTCAAGATGAAAATATTTTTGAATTCTTTAACTCTGTGATGCCAAATTACGTTTAAATTCACTCTGTTCAAAGTACACTCTTCCACTGTAGAGACGTAATTTCATTACTACAAAATTTAGTCTCTTACATATATATTTCATTATTTACACAAAAAGAATTTAAATGGTGCCTCTTTATATTAACTTGGCAATTCATAAGTCTATAAAACGGGATAATGGGATTAAAAAAACACCAGCAAGGAAAACAAAATAGGTGTATGGTTATGATGATATAACAGAGTGAACCAGTTTCCTTCAAGTTCAAGAATGATTATTCACTAATAAGGCACAGTTTAAATTAATGGTTCACGCTGTACAAAAGGAAAATACCAAAAAAATCTCATCTGGTGACTGTAGATTTGGGTGTGCTGAAAAATTATGACGTTTACACTACCCACAGTACGACCTGTAAGTAGCTTTCTGTATGGGTTCAATTCCTCTTCTTGGCGTCATTAAATTTTACATACAGTAAATACAGAAAATTATTTAACGTAATAAACAATTTACATAGTATTTTACATACATTACTCGCCTACAATGTCAAGAACTTCAACCTCCAGAGTAGCACACTTTACTTATACAGAAAATATAGTACAAATAAACGAAAATTTTAAGGCAAAAAATTATAAAAATTTAGATGAACCACAAACGAATAGCGTTATAAGCCGTTTTGGGGTCCCGCCGGGGCCAACGAGATGTACAGGCCCTGTGGCCTCGTCACTAAAGGCGTTGCGAGTTGCAGCGCTTGACTCTGGCGGGGAGCGGATGGCTACTTTAGATTACTTAAATACAATCTGGTACAGGATGTGGACTGAGACCAACCGAAGAAAGACGAAACTAATGAGACGTAACTGAAATGAGAACAGTGAGGAACTTAACATCAGGACTAATCGTCACGAAGTAGATGGAATTCTGATACCTAGGCAGCAAAATATCTAACGACCGACGGAGCAAGAAGACATCAAAAGCACACTAGCACTGGAAAAAAGGGCATCCTGACCAGAAGTCACTTTGCAGTGAAGGGCAACATAACGGGCCTTAGAATATCTTCGGTGTACTGCTGTGCTGTAGGGATGCTTCGGATGACAACCACAGGGTTCTCGCTGTCGGGCCACATGGTGAGCATTAAATAATTTGGTATCCTACTACGGTTCGGTGCATCAGAGAGTTCATCTCTGGTCGTCGTGGATCAAATTGATGTGGGACTCATCGCTGCAGATAATACTATTCCATTAAATGACATTCCGACCGAATATGTATCTGGAGACGCCCCAGACAGCCATGGGATGCCAACCTCATTGTCGTCCAATAAATGACCTGAACAATCAGGAGTCACTGTAAGATGCCATTTCTTTTCACACCAGACCCCTTTGGTTGCCATCCATTGCATCCTTACATCAAAACAGTTCGTCGACGATATTCTACGCCCTGTTTTGTTGTCCTCAATGATAAGGCATCCTGGCCTTCCATTTCAGAAGAATAATGCCCACTCGCACATGTCAAGGTTTTATACTGCTTGTCTTCATCCTTACAAAACAATACCCTGGTCAGCAAAATCGCTCGATCTCTTCCCAATTGAGAACGTTTGGACGATTGTGGTGATCTAACACACCAATTGCAATTAATTTTAATTTGGCATGGTATGCATCAGGCGGACTTCTAGAAACACTGCCAATGATGGCAGAGCCAAGGAACTGCTTGCATAAGGGCCAGAGCTGGACCAAGACGATACTGACTTGGGAAATTTGTGAAGCTCATTCTCACGAATAAATTATCCAGTTTCTCTGGTCGTGTAACCATCTGTCTGGCAGTCTGTACAAGTACATTTCGAATAATTCCTTAGTGGTGCACCATTTTCTGTCGTAGAGTGTACTTCATAGGTGCGCGTTAAAACAAACTCACGTTGTCGATAACGTATGACAAGTCTAAGGACTTTAAAGAGCCTTTTTATTAACAAACTGGTTTCCTGCGTGTCTCTGGACGTAACAGAGCGTCCATGATGTTTGTCAGGCGAGGCAACTAGAGTCACGTCACAAGCTCGTTTGGGGGGGCCCATATTTAGCATTGGGCCTGTGTCCGCCAAGTGATGCGACGTGTGCTCCATGGACGAGGTCCTCTTTCCAAGGCGCCGCTTGCGAGACGGCTTGTAGAATGCGGCGACACCGGTGGTGTGAATTATTATGGGTGGAGGTTATACTCAACAACCGAGCTAGGTTAATAATTGGCTCCTTTTACCGACCTCCCGACTCAGCAGCATTAGTTGCAGAACAACTGAGAGAAAATCTGGAATAAATTTCACATAAATTTCCTCAGCATGTTATATTCTTAGGTGGAGATTTCAATTTACCAGATATAGACTGAGACACTCAGATGTTTAGGACGGGTGGCAGAGATTGAGCATGGAGTGACATTATACCGAGCGCACTATCCGAAAATTACCTCGAGCAATTAAACAGAGATCCGACTCGTGGAGAAAACATCTTGGACCTACTGATAACAAACAGATCCGAACTTTTCGATTCTGTACGCGCATAACAGGGAAGTGGTGATCATAAGGCCGTTGCAGCATCCCTGAATATGGAAGTAAATAGAAATATAAAAAAAGGGAGGAAGGTTTATCAGTTTAGCAAGAGTAATGGGAGGCAGATTTCAGACTACCTAACAGATCAAAACGAAACTTTCTGTTCCGACGCTGACAATGTTGAGTGTTTATGGAAAAAGTTCAAGGCAATCGTAAAATGCGTTTTAGACAGGTACGTGCCGAGTAAAACTGTGAGGGACGGGAAAAACCCACCGTGGTTCAACAACAAAGATAGGAAACTACTCCGAAAGCAAAGAGAGCCTCACTGGAAGTTTAAACGCAGCCAAAACCTCTTAGACAAACATAAGCTAAACCATGTCTAAGTTAGCGTAAGGAGGGCTATCCGTGAAGCGTTCACTGAATTCGAAAGTAAAATTCTATGTACCGACTTGACAGAAAACCCTAGGAAGTTCTGGTCTTACGATAAATCTGTAAGTGGATCGAAACAGCATATCCAGACACTCTCGGATAATGGTGACATTGAAACAGAGGATGACATGCGTAAAGTTGAAATACTAAACACCTTTTTCCACAGCAGTTTCACAGAGGAAGACCGCACTGCAGTTCTTTCTCTAAGTCCTCGCACGAACGAAAAAATGGCTGACATCGAAATATGTGTCCAAGGAATAGAAAAGCCACTGAAATCACTCAACAGAGGAAAGTCCACTGGACCTGACGAGATAGCAATTCGATTCTACACAGAGTACGCGAAATAACTTGTCCCCTTCTAAGAGACGTGTACCGCAAGTCTCTAGAGGAACGGAAGGTTCCAAATGATTGGAAAAGAGCATAGGTAGTCCCAGTTTTCAAGAAGGGTCGTCGAGCAGATGCGCAAAATTATAGGCCCATATCTCCGACATCGATCTGTTGTAGAATTTTAGAACATAATTTTTGCTCGCGTATCATGTCATTTCTGGAAACCCAGAATCTACTCTGTAGGAATCAACATGGATTTCGGAAATAGCGATCGTTTGAGACCCAACTCACTTTATTTGTTCATGAGACCCAGAAAACATTAGATACAGGCTCCCAGATAGATGCCATTTTCCGTAAGGCGTTCAGTACAGTTCTGCACAGTCGCCTGATAAACAAAGTAAGAGCCTACGGAATATCAGACCAGCTGTGTGGCTGGATTGAAGAGCTTTAGCAAACAGAACACAGCATATTGTTATCAATGGAGAGACGTCTACAGACGTTAAAGTAACCTCTGGCGTGCCACAGGGGAGTGTTATGGGACCATTGCTTTTCACAATATATATCAATGACCTAGTAGATAGTGTCGGAAGATCCATGCGGCTTTTCGCGGATGGTGCTGTAGTATACAGAGAAGTTACAGCATTAGAAAACTGCAGCGAAATGCAGGAAGATCTGCAGCGGATAGGCACTTGGTGCAGGGAGTGGTAACTGAAACTTAACATAGACAAATGTAATGTATTGCGAATACATAGAAAGAAGGATCCTTTATTGTATGATTATATGATAGCAGAACAAACACTGGTAGCAGTTACTTCTGTAAAATATCTAGGAGTATGCGTTAGGAACGATTTGAAGTGGAATGATCGTATAAAATTAATTGTTGGTAAGGCGGGTGCCAGGTTGAGATTCATTGGGAGAGTCCTTAGAAAATGCAGTCCATCAACAAAGGAGGTGGCTTACAAAACACTCTTTCGACCTATACTTGAGTATTACTCATCAGTGTGGGATCCGTACCAAGTCGGGTTGACAGATGACATAGAGAAGACCCAAAGAAGTGCGGCGCGTTTCGTCACAGGTTTATTTGGTAAGAGTGATAGCGTTACGGAAATGTTTCGCAAACTCAAGTGGCAGACTCTGCAAGTGAAGCGTTCTGCATCGCGGTGTAGCTTGCTGTCCAGGTTTCGAGAGGGTGCGTTTCTGGATGAGGTGTCGAATACATTGCTTCCCCCTACTTACACCTCCCGAAGAGACCACGAATGTAAAATTAGAGAGATTCGAGCTCGCACGGAGGCTTTCCGCCAGTCGTTCTTCCCGCGAACCATACGCGACTGGAACAGGAAAGGGAGGCAATGACAGTGGCACGTAAAGTGCCCTCCACCACGCACCGTTGGGTAGCTTGCGGAGTATAAATGTAAATGTAGATGTGGTGAGGGCTGCAGGTAGAGATCGATCTCCGACAGCTGTGATAGCTACATATCGTTGTCACAATCGGTTATTGCTGGACCACAACACAATGTAGCAACTACTTTGTTGCATAGTGACCTGTCAATATTACCGCATTCCTCAGTGGCTCCAGTGAAGGGAATGTCATCAACACAACACTGTTCCCACATTTAAAGCCACGTTACATTTGTTGGTGGGTACACCTTAATACATAACGGTTAGGAGAGGTGGGTTACAGAGTGATGTAGCATCTGTCCTCATACGAAAGCTGGATGGGAGCAGAAATGATTGCGAACGTATAAAACAGAAGATTTACATAACTTGCATCTTTCTAAACGTACAAAAACTCATTATAAATGATGCAACAAGAATTACAATACATCCGGCAGTATCTCGTTTCCTACTTTCCAATCTTGGGAAGTAGGAGGCGAGGTACGGGCGAAAGTAAAGCTGTGAGGACTGGGCGTGAGTCGTACTTGGATAGCTCAGATGGTAGAGCACTTGCCCGCGAAAGGCAAAGGTTCTGAGTTCGAGTCTCGGTCCGCCACACAGTTTTAATCTGCCAGGAAGTTTCATACGAGCGCACACTCCGCTGCAGAGTGAAAATCTCATTCTGGATGAATTAGAATAGCTCGCACAAAATTAAAAACTATGACATTGGAGCTGCGACTCATGGGCGTCTGGGCATCTGCATGGGGTCCGGTGCTGAAGTGATGAAGTGGATCCAAGCATAAGTGGGGCTGAGTGACTGCCCCCGACCGTCCCATGTTGCGAAGGCAGAAGGAGCTCCAAGTAAAGAGCTGTTGAAGGTGTGGCTCTGCGGCCGCGCACGACTGGGTTACAAATAAGAGAACAGTCACTGATATGACCAGGGATCGAATCGAAAACCTCTGCTTGACGGTAGGTTCCGTGCGACCATAGAAAGGTAGTCAGACTACAAAGCTGGACTGTCCAGAAGAAGCAAGAAAGGTGTCATAACTGAAGAGCAAACAGGTGGGCGGAGAAGCCAGCGAGTTGTCCATCAGATGGGATATAGACGTCTCTTTGTCGGTGGTCTGTTTGGCACGCGTGTGCATGTTGGGCGGAGAGCTTCCATCAGAGGCAGTCCGCCACTAATTAGCTGTTTGTTTATTCAGTGGAGCCGCTGCTGCCTCCCGCTCGTAATGAGATTCCAGCGTGCCAATCCCTCAACCCAGCTCCACTCCTCACCCCTCAGTTTGTGCACCGTTGCGGACGCGCCTGCGCTGGCCATAGCCTCTCAGCCACCTCCACTCCCACCCCCCCACCCCCACCGCCCCTTCACTGTCCTCACACATAGACACGTACACACGTACACTCACACACCTTAAATGTCGGACTCATTTAAATCACTGTACTTCGCAGGCCCACTGGAAACACAGATATTTTTGCCGTTTAAATCGTCGCTCGCACGCTTCCTCTTTCATTACGTTCTGCCTGCAGATGTCAACGGCGGGAGAAAAAACAGCTGCAACAGCAAGCAAAACAAATGTTCTCTGTTACGCTAAGTGTAAAATTTTCTTCTTTTGGAAGCTCCCTTTTCAACGTGGAACATAAAAACGGAAATTCGCTTTCCGGTATTATGCTTCATCGCGACCGCAGCTCACTCTGTGCTGTTTATTACTGCAAGTCTGCACAAATTTGTGGGGAGACGGGCCTTAGCTGTGGACAGTTTCCATCGCTTAGCTTTAACGAATTTAATTACGAGAGAGTTTGTGGAATTTCAGGTCGTTCTACAGCGGCATTTTAGGATGGCTTCCGCGTTTTTAAGGAGTGGTGATACTAGTGATTTCCCATTACATACATATCAGGGGAATATTAGAAATATTCATTAATTATGCTTGTGATATTAGTAAGGTATTAGACCTAAAATGTTAGTTGCTATTTTCAGGGAGTGTACTGTTATCCCTACACCTCTCTATGTTTAACATAATGAAATGCAAGAAGCAGTGAAATACATTTTGTGCTACAGTTTATGTTGCTTAGATATAATGTAGGTTTAATAAACAGTATCTGAATTTAAAATTTTGGACTTAGTGTCTTTGCCCTATTTGTTCAAGATATCTACATCTAGATCTACATATACGTCCATAATCTGCATTCCACTGTACGATGTGTGAAGGAGTGTACCCTGCTTGAGTACTAGTCATTTCCTTCTCTGCTCCACTCGCAAACGGAGCGAGGCCAAAACGACTGCCTTGTTACAGCCACATGTAGTAAACGTTGCTTCACGCAGTGGAGAATGGCAAAACAGAGGCACGCCGGCGGCCGAGGCATTGTGAAGTAAGCATGCACAAACAGCCCTGCTGACAGTAGCAGTCTACCAACAGGCTGACGCAAGGACGCACACAGACCGAGTGCCGAGCGAAGCCTGGAGAGTGCTTAGTAAGGGGAAGTGGGGTCAGCATGCTAACTTACGCTGCAATATACTGAGGGAGTAATAACAAAAAGCTGCCACTGAGGGTAAAAAACGTCCTCCTGCAGGATATAAACAGTGGAGTGCAGGCAGCAACAGACAGAAGCCATTAGCAAGCAGTTCGGATCCGAGGACAAACGTGTTCCATGTCCGAATGATCAATCTTCGTAGGTGACCATTCCGGAAGTCTGTACCAGCTCGCATTGGTCATCTGTTCTCCACAAGATGTCAACTTCAGCTCTGGAGGTCGGCCCAAGTTTGGTCGGCACCATGGCTGACTAACTACAGCGAGAACTTCCAGCAGGACTGGCCGCAGCGCGGTATTGGTCACAGGCGCCGCCGGGGACTGACGCCCGGACTTCACGGCAACCCGGCGCGTGGTCTGTCCATGACGGGACCTCGTGGACATCACGACTGACGGCTTCCCAGCCACCGGTGCAGCAGGCGTTGGCAGCTGACCTCACGGCGATGTGGCTCCATGGGCGTGTCCGTATGGGGCACCGAGTGGCGCGTTCATCTCAACCACAGGGCATCCTGGCCTCAGCAGAGCACTGGTGGCCTGAGGCCCCCGAGTGCGATCAGCGGCGCGCGTTGTACGCATTGTCGGAGAATCTACACAGCAGCAGCCAGGCGGAGGGATCCGCAGGACTGGGCAGCGACGACGATGTAGAAACTGTAAAGAAAGTACAATAAATAATTGTAAAACTCCACGCCGTCTCAGTCTTTGGGGCAGCCACTGTGTTAGCTGCTAACAAGTGGTGCAGAAGACGTAACAAGTAGTGTCAGGTGCACAGACGCCACGACTTTGACTAGCACCGTGTGGAGCAACCGAGAAACACTGAACAGGGTGAGTCAAGCAACTGTCTTCTCTCCATGTTTTCTGTGTAGCTAAAAACGAGGGCAACATTAAGGGATGTGAGAGTGTCATTTGAAAAGCCTAGCAGCCCTGTAGACTTATTGCAGTTTCGTGGGAATGGTAGTCACGTTAACTTAATACCATCTAAATGTGTAGTGTGTGGTTTAATAGGTCACATCTCTCCTTGTGATAAATTTGTACCAAGCACTTGTGATGTGTGTGGCTTCTATGGTCATGTAACAGGGCAATGTGGTAAGTCTAGGTGGCTTGCCATTAGACATGCTAGGAATTAACTTGCTTAACTATTTTATTTTTGTGAGGTAAGGTATACCACACGGAAAATGCTAGAGACACGTGCAACCGGGACAAGTGACGTCGTAGCCGCATTGACAGAGCAAGTTAAGAAACTGATTGACGAAAATAAGTTGCAGAAGCAGCATATGCAGAAAATGCAGCAACAATTTTTGCAAAATACTCATTCAGGCTCGGGAAGCGATAGTGTAGAATGCAAGGGTGCTGTCTTTTCCGGTGTGGCAGATTGTTCAGCAGCTAATTTGATACCTTTCTTCTCGGGTAAACCATCACAGGACGTGGATGTTTTCATTGGTGACATATGTAGTACGGCTAGACTGTGTGGCCGGTCAGATGAAATGTGTTTGTATATCGCGAGGTTACAGTTAGTCGGTGATGCAAAAACTTATGTGGCATAATACGAAGGGTTAAAGGATGCTACTACGTTCACAGAGTTTTCTGAGGGATTGTTGCTAAGGTTTAGGAAACAAAACAGGGCAAGCTCTTTTAGAGACAAATTGGAGAGAATGATGCGAAAAACGGGTGAAACGGTATAAGAATTTTCAGACAGAATTAGGATAACGAATGTGCACACGTATGAGTTAACGCAAGATGCGAGTGTAAATGAGGTTCTATTGAAAGAAGCAGAGAATAAAGCTTTAGAGGCATTTTTGCGAGGGGTCTCGCCGGATTTTTCACGCCGGATACGCTTAGCTACACATTTGCAGGAAGTGGATACCGCCACTAGAAATCGCATTGACAAGAAAATTTTTCGTCTTCCAAAGAGTGTTACCGTTGTGGGAAGCAAGGTCGTTTTAAGGGACAATGTCAGGAACCACAGTGTTTCAATTGTCAGAAAATAGGGCATAAGGCACGGCAGTGTAAAGCCAAGAAACAGGTTAATGATACAGCAGGTAAAAAACTGTTAAACAAAAAAGGGAGTGTTCCTGCCATCGGGAGGCATTCCCAGTAAAAAGAGGCACTCAGAGAGTGCACGAAGAGGCGGATTGTAGTTTCATGGTTTGGATAAAAGACAAGTGGCGAAGAGTTTTAGTGGATACTGGAGCGTATATATCATTTGTCAGTGTGGACGTCTTGGGCAAGAAAGGATTGGAAGTTCCGAGATACAGACTATGCGCAGTAGGTGATAAAAAATTAGATGCAATGGGAACAGTACAGCTGAAGTTTAAGACAGGGAATGTGTGGTTCCTGGAGCAAATTGAGGTGTCAACTGTGGAACAGGGATTTTCAGCGATACTTGGGTTGGACTTTCTGATTAAACATCACGCCAAAATTGACCTTTCGCAACATACGCTGGAACTCGATGGGAACTTGTTCTCAATGGGTACAGCCGTTGCAAATGTTTCAGAGTCGCAATGTGCACCGATAGCTAAGGTGATACCAACTAAACTGCGTACAAGTGCATTAAAGGTGTTTTCGTGTGACAAAGTATGGACAGGTACAGGGAAGTTGATCTGGGTACTGGTGGATGTCGATGTGCCACAGCAGGGGGTTATTCTTGGTAGAGCCACTAGGAGTAATGAGGTTTTAGACGAAAAGCATTGCTTTATTCGTAGCAGTGTATCACAGGTAATGGACATAAATGGGCCGTTTATGGTTCCAGTCAGTTTAGATTGGGCTGGATGATGTCGATCTGCCGACGGGATTAGTAATACCCACAGTAGAGTTAATGGCTGAAGAGGACATCGATATTTCGAGGCTAGACTATGACGTAAAGCAAATTGTCAGCAAGTCTGCACTTCGTGACAAGGTAAATCATTTGAGAGGAAATGATCATTCGGGTATGGAAGCATTATTACTAAAGTATAAAGCATTCTTTGAAGCACAGGGTACATTACCTGATACACCGATAACAGAGCATCGTAATCCGACAGGGAATCACGCTCCAGTGTATCGTAAGCCATAAAGACTACCGAAATACTATCAGTAGTAGAGCAATTAATAGAGCAACAACTGGAAGATGGGATTATCCAGCACAGTAATAGTCCTTGGTCTAGTACCGTGGTCCTAGTTCCGAAGAAGATACCAGACGGGTCGAAAAAATTTCGCTTCCGTTGCGATTACAGACATTTGAATGAACGGACAGTGGCGGACGTATAACCGATTCCGAATATAACAGATACTTTAGACAACCTATGGCAGTGTAAATTTTTCTCCACTATGGATTTGCGAAGCGGTTATCTCCAGATTGAAGTATATACGAAGGACAGGCCAAAAACAGCATTTACGACGCATTGTGTTCACTTCGAGTATAAAAGAATGCCGTTTGGACTAAAAAACGCTTTAGCAACATTTCAGAGGTTGTTGGATGGAGTCCTTCGCAGCTTGAAACCGGAGAAATGCATGATGTATCTGGATGACATTATAGTTTTTTCAAGAGATATAGAACAGTATGTGGAACGGTTAGAGGAGATGTTTACAAGATTAGAGGCAGCACGGCTAACATTACGTTTGGACAAATGCCATTTTGCGCAAGCACAAGTAAATTATCTTGGGCATGTTATCAGTCAGGACGGGGTACGGACAGATCCTCGTCTCACTTCTGCAGTACGAGATTTTCCGATTCTGAAAATGGTTAAACAACTGCAATCGTATATTGGTCTTGCGAGCTACTATCGAAAATTCGTAAAGGGGTTCGCAGAAATAGTGAGGCCACTTACTAAGTCGCTAAGAAAAGGTGTTCCCTTCCAGTGGACGTCAGAGTGCGAGAAAGCATTTCAAGAGTTGAAACGGATACTCACATCAGATCCAGTTTTGAAGTTCCCAGACTTTTTGAAGGAGTTTATACTACAATGTGATGCATCTAATCACGCTCTTGGGGTTGTACTTGGGCAAGAAATTGATGGCAAAGAACATCCGATTGCATTCACGTATCGTCAACGTAACAAGGTGGAACAAAATTACTCCACGACGGAGAAGGAATTGTTAGCGGTAATATACGGGATTTCGTACTTTCGGTGTTATTAGTACGGTAAAAGGTTTAAGGTTGTGACGGATCATTCAGCTCTGAAATGGTTATTAGGTCTGAAAGATCCAGCGAGTAGGCTTGTGAGATGGGCGCGGAAACTTAGTGAGTTCGATTATGAGGTAATACACAAGCCAGGTCTGAAACGTGCCAATGCTGACGCATTGAGCAAGAAAGTGGCAGTATTACAAGTAACATGGGTGACTGAAGATGAGTGGAAAAGGACACAAGCCATGGATAGTGATTGCCAATTGTTCAGAAAGCAACCGCAGTTCCTAGTACAGGACAGGTTCCTTTGCAGGTCGACGAAATGCGGCTCGCGCGTCATCGTACCAGCAGCATTAAGGTCTGAAGTTTTGCAACAGGCGCATGACCATTTTCTTTCAGGACATGGCGGGAGAAGAGCTACAGATAGGCGGATAGCGGAGGTTTTGGTGGAGGACACGACATCAAGACGTGGACGAGTAAGTCAGGAATTGTGTGCCATGCGTACAGCATGCGGACTTGAGCAATCAAAAGATTCAGCTTCAGAGATTACCAGAGGCATACAGACCTTTCCAACAAGTCGGAATTGATGTATTAGGCCCATTTAATAGGAGTGCTGTCAGGAATAAGTATGTGTTAACAGTGATTGACCACTTTTCTAGGTATTTAGTCATGTTCGCATTACAAGATCAAAAAGCAAGTATGGAGGCACAAGTTTTAGTTAATAATTGGTTACTCAGGCATGGGATACCTCAGTCCTTAACCTCGGATCAAGTTACTAATTTCATGTCTGATCTGATGAAGCAACTGTGTAAGTTACTGAAGGTAAAGAAACTACAGACTAGTCCATTCCATCCGGAAGCAAACACACGAATGGAGAGAGTGCATCGCATGATCGCTAAGATGTTGAGTCACTTTGTAAATAGTCAACACACCGACTGGGATGTGTACTTGCAATTCGTAACCAGTGCATATAATAGTAAGGTACATACGTCGACAGGATTGTCGTCGTACAAAGTGGTGTGTGGGCGGAAGATGCCATCACCTTTTAACATGCTTTGTCCAAGGCTGGGAGCGGAGGGCGAGCGTGTAAGGCAATTTGCGAAAACAATTAAGGAAGTATGGCAGAGAGCTAGACAAGCTAACACGAATGCGTTGGAATGATAAGAACAGATGGGAGGCGCAACGAGGAAGTTGCCACAGTACAGAGTAGGCCAATGGGTGCTACTAGCTAATCCACATGTTCCAAAAGGGAGAAACAAGAAGTTCACAAACAAGTTCCAGGGGCCGTACCAGGTAGTGGAAATGACATCGCCTGTCAATGTAAAATTACAATTGCCTATCAAGACAACGGCGGTTCATGTTAGTAGAGTTAAGCCGTTCCAGGGGGTAGTAGATCTGTGTATATGTACTTCTCGTTCTGGCAGAAAGCGTAAAGAAGCGCCAGAAGCAGTCAGTAAACCGGGTATTAAGAGTAAGTTGCGATGGAGGGATGTGTAGTTAGCAGTAATTATCATATGTGTATTATTTTTGTGCACGGACTAGGGTTATTTAATTGGTATTAAGGGGCAGTGATGGGAGTTTTTTCCTTCTCTCTCCATTCTGTAGGTACGCAGGATGGGGTACAAGTGGATAGTATGGGGCGTAGTCCTCTGGCAGTTGACACAAACTGGCCAGGTACAGGATATGCCGTTGCGAAGTGGGGTGTTGTTCTTGAAACAACCGTATGTGGTCCTCACGAGTCATGAGTGGACGCTTCGGCTGGCTCTCAACATACTGCAGGTAAGGAACGAGATGCGGCAGCTACAGGAGGTAGTATCAAGTGTGGAAACGGTTGTATCTAAGAATGGAATATTACCAGACGTGCAAGAAGGGTACGAGGCTTTGTGTAGGTCATGCAAGGAAATAAGGGAACAACTGCGCCAAGTCGTGAGCATAATTCCAAGGAGGAGAAAGAGAGTAAAGAGGGGTTGGTTGAATGCAGGAGGGAAGTTTCTGAAAACAATTTTTCGAACAGTGGATAGTGACGATATTGAGGGTTTGAACAATTCTTTAACAGTTATTCACGACCGGGAGGAAAGCGTAGGGAAGTTAGTGGATATACACACAACAGAGATACGGGGATTAGGTACAGAGTTGTTAAATGTGACATACGTGATGCGTGGGATGGCTACAGGGTTACGAGTATATATAGAACAAACAGAAATTATAGAATATGGATCTGGAACAGGTACAAGTGCGATTGGATATAGCGGAAAGGAAGCTGGAAATTGCTAAATTGCTGCAGGAACTGATTAAGAGCATTGGTAATGCACGAGTGAGGATGGATGAATTGCAGGAGGCAGTACATCATGCATTCCACGGGCAGGTGAGTGTGAAGTTGATGTCACCAGAAAAATTCAGACGCAGTCTGATGCAGGCAGAGGGAGAGTTTCCAGAGGGGGTAGAGCCTGTAGTGCCGATAATTGAGGCGAGTGTGTCACTTTTTAATCATATGTCTAGGATTAAGGTAACAACGGATCTAGTTAAGATGTATATAGAGATTAGATTTCCAGTAACTAGTGTGGGGAGACAGCATCACTGTTACACAGTGCATCCATATCCGGTCAGATGGGAGTGCATGGGGAAGGGCGTACAGTCCAGTACAGAGGAGGTTTTATTAATTTCTAGGGAGGGGGATACTCATGCTACTATGTCGAGTGTAGAGCTGAGTATATGTCCCTAACGGAGTCAGTTTCCATTTGTCCATAACGGGTTGTTTTCACAGGCAAGAGGTCGTGTGAGATCCTGTTATTTATGGCAGAACCAGAGGCTTCGGAGTGTCTGAGAATAATAGTGAAGCCTACGCCACCTTTTCACTAAGTTGGGAGGCATTGGTTGTATTCTGTATTCGCTATGGAGAGGATATCAGCCAAGTGTTATGACAATGGGAACTGGGCAATGACCACGGAGATGGAATTACAGGACAGTGGCTTGCTAATCAACGGGACAAATTGTGAAATAGTAAGGGAAAGTTTCAGCTTATCAGCAACAGTCACGGGAGTCACTAAGGTTACAGATACTCATCTGACGTTATACTGACCAGATGCGTCATTCAGCATCACTCCAGGAGAAAATTTGACGTATATTAACAACACCTTGGATGCTACACTGTTGCAAACAATAGATAAACAAGTAGATTCGGAGAAAGGTCAAATTTCAATGCAGCAATTATTAAGGCATGTGGAGGAGTGCAATACCAGCTGGAAACGTAGCATAGTGACCATTGGTATTACAACTAGTACTATTAGCGTGTTGATTGTATTTATCAGTGTGGTATATGTCTTATTAAAACGGAGGGTTCAGCATGTTAATACAAGACCGCTCCATGAGATTCCTGAAGAATGGATTACCAGTAGGGCATGAGTCAGGGCAACCTGGATGCATATAGGGAAGAAGTAGAATATAGGATAGAACTAGAGTTAACATATATGGTATATTCGGGGACGAATTTAATTTTTAGGAGGAGGCAGTGTTGCGGCCACATGTAGTAAGCGTTGCTTCACACAGTGGAGTATGGCAAAACAGAGGCACGCCGGTGAGCTAGGTGTTGCGAAGTAAGCACGCACAGATAGCCCTGCTGACAGCAGCAGTCTACCAACAGGCTGACGCAAGGATGCACACAGACCGAGCGCCAAGTGAAGCCTGGAGAGTGCTGAGTAAGGGGAAGTGAGGCCAGCACACTAAGTTACGCTGCAACATACTGCAGGAGTAATACAAAAAGCTACCACCGAGGGCAAAAAAAGTCCTCCTGCCGGATATAAATAGTGGAGCGCAGGCAGCAACAGACAGAAGCCATTAGAAAGCAGTTCGGATCTGAGGACGGACGTCGTCCGTGTCCGAATGTTCAATCTTCGTAGGTGACGATTCCGAAAGTCTGTTCCAGCTTGCAGGGGTCATCTGTTGTCTGGAGATCGGCCCGAGTTCGGTCGGCACCATGGCTGACTAACTACAGCGAGAACTTCCAGCAGGACTGGCTGCAACGCGGTCTTGGGCACAGGCGCCGCCAGGCACTGACGCCCATGATGGGACCCCGTGGACATCGCGACTGACGGCTTCCCAGCCGCCAGCGCAGCAGGCGTTGGCAGCTGACCTCACGGGGATGTGGCACCGTGGGCGTGCCCGTACTGGTGGCCTGAGGATCCAGAGTGCGATCAGTGGCGCGCATTGCACGCATTGTCAGAGAATCTACACACAAGCAGCCAGGCGGAGGGATCCGTAGGGCTGGCCAGCAGCGACGAGGGACTAATTGTGAAGAAAGTTCAATATATAATTGTAAAACTCCACACTGTCTCAGTCATTGGCGCAGCCACTGTGTCATCTGCTAACAAGTGGTGCAGAAGTCGTAACACTATATATGCCTCCTAAAAGACCTAATTTCCCTTATTTTATCTTAGGGATTCTTACCTGAAGAGTAATATTTCTGCAGTCACCTTGAAATACCGGTTCTTTAAATTCTCAATAGTGTATCTTGAAAAGATTGTCGCCGTCCCTGCTGGTACTGCCATCTGCGTTTCTGAAGAATCGCCGTAATACTTGCGTATTCGAACCCAATGGTAAAAAATCTGGGAGTCTGCCTAAGAATTGCTTTGATGCTCAATTCGACCTGATGCGGGTCCCAAATAGTTGAGCAGTACTCAATAACAGGCTGCTCAAGCGTCTTATATACAGTATCCTTTTCGGATGAACGACTCCTTCCCAAAGTTCTCCAAATAAACAGAAGTCAAGTTTTAGCCTTCTCTAGTACCACCCTTACGTGCTCACCCCATTTCATACCACTTTTCAATGTTAAGAGTAGCTAGTTAATCGGCATGACTGTGTCTAGCAGCACACTACCACAGCTGTACTCGAACGTTATGGGTCTGTTGTTCCACTTCATCTGTATTAACTTAAATTTTTCTACTTTTAGAGTTATCGGTTATTCATCACATTAACTAGAAAATTTGCCTGCGTCATCTTGTATCCTCCTATAGTCATTCAACGACGAAACCGTCCCGTACACCACAGCATCACCAGCACACAGCCAAAGGTTGCTGCTCACACTGTCCGTCATATCTTTTTTGTATACAGAAAATAACAGCAATCCTGCCTCACTTCCCTGGGGCTCTCCTAACGATACCCTTGTGTCTGTGTCAAGTGACCATCGAGGACAACGCACTGAGTTCTGTTGGTCAAGTAGTCTTCGAGCTACTGGCATATCTGGTAACCTATCCCGTATGCTTGTAGCTTCGTTAACAGTCTGCAGTGGGACACCGTGCAAACGTTTTTCGGAAATCTATATTATATGGGATCTGTCTCTTGCCCTTCTCCATGGTTCGCAGGATATCATGTGAGGAAAGGGCGAGCTGAATTTCGCGCGAGAAATGTTTTCTAAAACGGTGATGATTCGTGTACAAAAGGTTTCAATCTCAATGAAATTTATTATTTTCGAATTGAGAATATGCTAAGAATTTTGTTGCAAACCGACGTTAAGGATAATGGTCTGCGATTTTTCGTATTTGTTCTCTTACCCTTCATACATACAGGCGTCACCTACTGTTAATTTGTTAGGATTGGCCAGGAGGGGAAAGCTGAAGGCATCCGTTGAGGTGAAAAATCAAACATAGTTTTAACTATGCGAAGTTTTAATGGCGTAAAAAGAAAAGGAAGGGCTAGAGAAGCCGCCGAGATTGAATGGGCAGCCGCCCAAGAGAGCAGAAGAGGAGAACGTCTGGTCGGGTCGGAAGCTGCCAACAGAATAGAGCGAGCAGCGTGTCCGCTCCCAGCAGCTGGCCGCGGTTCCACTCCCACTTGACCGTCTCATAGCCTCCCTATTAGTCGGCCAGACTGTAAGACGCTCAGTTCGACAGCGTTACCTCGTCAGCAACAAGTGAATTTAGCTGCTGATGGTTCAACACGTGAGTTTCAGAGTGGTTCTATTCGGTTCTGGGCAACGTGACTGACACGCTGCAACTAGCCGCCAGGCAGAAGGCACTGACGAACATCAAGTGAAAAATAAAAATCAATTTTTTTAGTAATAAATCCATTCAGTAACGCCCCCCCCCCCCCCCCCCCCCTGTACACTACGCTATTGTCCAGCCGCTTGGGGCTTTGCGCTGGGCGAAAACATTCGTGCGAAATGCAAGCTATGCAAGGTGTCACTGCCACTGAGCACTCTTTATAAAACCGACTCAGATTCCACCTAGACCTAGAGGCTTATTTGCTTTCAACTCTTTCAGCTGTTTTCTACGCCAGAGATGCCCATTACTATGCCGTCCATACGGGAATCAGTACACCGGTCAAACGACAGTATGTTTGTACGATTCTCCTGCGTGAACCGTTTCTTAAACTCTAAGTTAAGCTCACCTCCAGCGAGTATTACGTGATCTAGGTATTTCTGCGCTACTGACTATTGACTTTTTTCTGAAAGAGTCTAAAAGTGTGTAAGCGGAATCGGGTGGCCGGTAAAAACGTCCAATAATTGACTTGATTTCACCTGGACCTGTTATAAAAAAAAACTCTACCAGATAACTTCACATTCTATGTACTTTCCATGAATGTCTAAATATTTTAGTGTCTTCTGCTTTGTGTTTCACCCTGTTCTCGATCCCGAAAATAATCTGAATGTGAGAAATACGCTGGACAGCAGTAAATTCAGGAACTTTGTTACGAATATTTCGATAATGTACTGATAAAATTTTGACAGTCTAAGTGACATTGCTCTAAACGTGGTCTGGTTTCACTATCAGCGTGACGTCTCGTGAGTGCTCATCAGAGTGCCTCAAATAGCTGCATAGCCTAAGAAATCCCCATGTGCTCTTCACAAATAATCTCATACCCGATTAGTTGCTTCCACTATGTTGTGCACCTCTGACCTACCAAGGAGTTTTCTAAAATTTAACACCGGTTTACGCAAGTCCAGAAATCTGCAGCCAAGGCCATCATAGAGTCGACGTCGCCTTTGGTCATGACACTCCACTCGGCTCCAAATCAAGAGACCCCAATCAGTTCTGGAAACAATGCAGCAAATTGCGAGGTCTGCTTCCACCCAGTGTGAGAGATCATCAGCCTTCATCAGTTTCACCAGCCGGCTGTACGAACTGACGATGACCTCGCAATCTAAGCAACAGGTGTCGTTGTTGCTGACATGAGCAACAACTTGCAGACGACTGCGTGGTGCACGCTCGATATCCTCAGACAAGACCCCTTAAGCATCTCGGATGAGGCCCCAGCAGACATACGGAGTAGAGACTGACTTTCTTTCCGGTCTTGAGCGCTGTTTCTGTAAGGCACCCCATAACGCATCTCACACTGGAGTTCCCAACATCTAGCACAACCCCGTTCCCTTGTGTCTGCTTGAACACTGCTTAAGGAACGCCCACCTGTCCACTTACAGAGCGAATAGGTGAGGCTAGACGGGCAGTCTCCACATTGGCCCACCGCCTGTAATGATGGGAACGAATTACCAGCCGCCATCCACCCTGCAGTGAGGGCATTTCCGCCACATCATGTACACTACAGGTGACCTGGCAGCAGAGTCCGTTGGCGAAACAAGTATCAGCTGAGGTGCCCCATGCGATGCGCCAGGTGCTCCACTACCGCTACACCCCGAGGCGGCAGCCTCAAAAAGACTGACCTTAGTCAAAAATATTTTCGGCTGTTCGTGAACTGCGGCCAGCTCGTCCTGCATCCGCACGCTGCATGCACACATCTTACCCGCCTAGTATTACTAATTTTATAATTTACTATAAAAGCTCACAGATAGCTAGATATAACCTCAGGGACGTGTCACAAATGGAGGCTGGTGCCTTGTGAGCTGTGTTTATGAGAGCTTGAGTCTACACTTCACAGTACAAAAATACTCTATTATACCTCTTAACTAGCAAAAAACGCTCGGATTTCCAAGAACTACACTACCAAAATAACTCAATAAACGTAAAAAAAACGTAACTTGCCACTCTGCAGGTGTGTACGACACGACAGCTAGGGTCTGGTGTGAAAAACGTATGGACGAAAAGAACTTTGCATGACTTCTCACGCCAAGTAACATAGACCGATAGAACTTGGAGCATACATAGCAAAAACAGCTTCAGTAAACTACGAAAGGTAATTGAAAGATAGACGCAAGGAGACGAAAATACCTGACACTTTGATTCAAGAACAATAAGTACACTGATATAAATGCGATTCACGAAGTTCCCGTGAACACTACAAACGGCGGGACATGGTTCTTAATAAGGCATTTTACCGACGCGAACGACATATGCATATTCTGCTGTATGATCCTACTCTGAGCGCAAGGTTGGTGAAGATTTCCTGTGGATAAGCATTCCATTCCTGTAACACGATGATTGACAGATGCGGGACGTTAATTGGTCCATTTGGACGTGCTGCAGTATGTCTTCCCAATGCATTTCACTGGCGGCTCGATGGAAATTAAGATGGTGGTACGGACGTGTCAGTCCAACCGTCGAATATGAATTCGTTCAAAGAGCTCTTCCACTTGCGCTGCTCGATACATTCGCGCATTGTCATCCATGAAAATAGAAGCAAGGACCGAATGCACCCTTGAAGACAGGCACATGGGGCAGAAGTACAGAGTCACAGTAACCGACCCATCGGTGAGTGTACTGTGTTCAAAGTTCGGGAGGTCAGTACACTTATGACGTTATGCCTCCCCACAGCATGAAACTTTGCTACCAAAACGATCATCTTCGAGAAAGCTCCTGGGTGCTTTACGTGATCCCACAGAATGCCACTTGAGGGTGCATCAAGCATAGTCGGTCAACGGTCAACGTTATTGTTGCGCTGTTTTCGTTCCCCATGTGCGTTTTCTCAGGAGTGCTTAAGGGCCTCACTTCGTTTTTCTAGATGACAATGCGCGACCAAATCAAACAGCCCAGGTTGAGGATCTTCTGGAACGAGAGGATATGTAGCGAGTGGATTGGCCTTTTCGTTGCCCCAACTTACATACAATGAGCACGTGCGATATTGGTTAAGGAGACGTATGGGAGCACATCCACATACACCAACTGCCATCCAGCATCTGTCAACCACCCTACTAGAGGAGTGGAATGTCCTACCACAAGAACTTCTTATCGGCCTTATAGTGGTCGTGCACCAATTTTCAGAATATGCATAGCCGTCGTTAATGACCACACACCCTATTAAAAATCATGTCCTGCCTTTTTTAAATGCCAAGTGAGCATAAGAAATCGCAGTGGTTTCAGTGCAATAGTTGTCTTTGAATAAAAGTGTCATTCTTGTTTCACTATATATTTCTTTGTTATCATCTGTACTATACTGTAGCTGTTCTTCCTATCTATAGTCCATGTTTCATCAAGGTATGTGTCCGCCACCAGTAGCTGAATGGTCAGCGTGACGGGTTGTCACTCCTCTGGGGCCAGGTTCGATGCCCGGCTGGGTCGGGGAAATTTCTCCGACCAGGGACTGGGTTTTGTGTTGTCCTCATCATCATCCTATCATCCTCATAGACTGCAGATGGCCGAACTGGCGTCAAATTGATAGACCGGCACCCGACGAACGGCCTGCCCTCCGGGGGGCCCTAACAATACGATTAAATTAAATATCAAGCTATGTTACTTTGCAGTGAGACGTTCGCGAAATTTTCGTTACCGTTCAAATTTTAGACACCAGTGTATTTGTCAAATATATGCTGGGATCAAAAAAGCACTGGATAGTAATACGTATTAGTATCTGGAAACAGCATTTTTTCACATAGGTAGCTGAAGGAAAGCAAATAGCACGTTTCGTTTCATTGCTAGGATATTAGGGAACTGCAGTTTCTCTTTGAAAGAGAGTGTCTCAGGAAACGCCTGTGCCCTCCTCAACGGAATATTGCTCCTATTTATAGATACATTATCGTATCAGACCAGATGAGGTCATAGAGTATGTACAAAGAAGGGCAGTGACAACGGTCAGGAAACTGTTTTGCCTCGCAGGAAAGTGTAGCGGAAAAAATAAATAATTTTCAATGAATGAGAGTCGAAGGATAGCTTGTTAGAAAATTAGAGCAAGCTGTTTTCTGGATGGATCTACAAGTAGTTTTTAATAATTTTCCTGTGTTTCCCTCAGAGGTCGTGAAGATAAATATAGACCTATTGCGGTTGTAATAGTAGTAGTAGTTTACCTGTATTCCTGTATGGATATTGAACGAGTTACGGTACTACAGTTTAAGAACAAATAAAAGAAGCCAGTTTAGTTTGACGGAGATGGGGCATGTAGTCGCCTGTGGCTTATAGTAGGAACCACCCCAGCATTTACCTAAAGAAACTTAGGGATACCATGGAAAACATAAATCAGAAAGGCTTTATGGTGACTGGAGCCAGTCTGTTTAATTTTAATAAGAAGCAACCCACAAATTATTTGTTTCCAGTCTTAGTACCTGCTTTCGGCCTGTGAGTCCATCTTCAGATCGGGGGCTCCAGATGACGCGAGGAGCCGGCTCATGCAGCCGTTGTGCGGTTCTGACTGGTGGAAACTCACGAAAGATTTTCACACAAAAGGCTCCAAATGACACGGTGAGCCGACTCACGGAGCCGCAGTGTGTTACCAACTGGTAGCTGTTCGCAAGAGGTGCCTGTCAGTACTACAGAGCAGCTCTCTGAACCGGCTTCTGAACTTCTCTGGAGTCCCTTGGCTCAAGATGGTCTCATAGACCGAAATAGGTTGCTGGAAACAGAAATAAATAATTTTTCGCCATTTGGAGCTTTTTAACTGGCACAAACGATTACTGTGTATAAAATTTTCGCCCTGTTTAGAGCAGTGCAACCTTATTTAGTTTGTCAATTGTGTAGAACCTCTTGTGTAAACATTGGTTTCAGCTGCCAGAGACTGTGGCCATGTGTGCATGAGTTGCCTTTGCGTTAATGTGTGTGAGTGTGTGTGTGTTGTTGTTGTTGTCTATTTTTGACAAAGGCCTTGTTGTCCGAAAGTTTATTTTGTGACAGTCTTTCCGTTTTGCCTATCTGCGACTCAGCATCTCCGCTACATGGTGAGTAGCAACTATCCTTTTCATAATATTGTTACATTCCATCTTGGATTTTCCATTGTTCGATTTTGCAAAGAAGTTATTTAATAATATAAAAGGTAGTGTTACACTGTCCATTCCTTTGTCAATAATAGTCATTGCAAAGACTATGCACGCATAGTTTCATAATGTAACACCACACTTACTATCAGCTGACATCAAAACCATACTGACTGTGTTTGGTCTCAATTTTGTGTACCACAACTTCGCATTTGATTGCCTGATAGACCCTCTCTAATGAGTGATATGTTGACCTTACAGAAAAAGGGTGCGATGTTGGAATTCTTCGAGCAATTTTGTGCGAGTAAGATATTCCAGAAAACAAAAATTAAAGGAAATATTGTAATTATTGTTTACAGATGGCTGCAATATACACTTTTCAACATCCCATTTACAACCTGTTGTACTAATATCTTTAATTTTCCTGAGGAAATTATTGGACGATTTCAGTCTTCGCTAGAATATGCTTTCTTGGTAGCTGTAACTTCAGTCTACATAGTGTTGCAAGGTCGTGGACGGAACTGTTTGAGCATTAACTATCAAGCTAATTTTTTGATGTGCGTAATGGCTTGGTAGATGCATTAACATTGTGTACCCTAAAAGTAGGATGTTCGGAACAGATCTTTACATTGACCTCTATTACTATTCGGTATTAATCTTACGGCCCATGGTGTAGTCTGAAAAGTGTGTTCATATTTTGTACATGTCCGAAAGAACAGCAGTCATACATATAAAGGTACGCGCCTTGACGGCAATTAAGATTATTAAGTACAGGTGCACTCCGATCTCTTGTGGGAATCGGCGCCAGCAACAAGGGTGAGACGTATGCCGTGTGCGGAAAGTCGGTAACTTAGTTTGTACGGGAAGTGTGCCAGTATATTCAAGTGGCTAAGGTTGCCGGAAATCGAGATTGGAGTACCAGTTCGAAACAAATTTTCACTTGTCGCCATTGAGCTTATTTCAGTTCCCGGTTGTGGCCAACTTCATAATTCCAGTTACGTCAGGGAAGCGTTTGATTGATTTCCTTTACTTACAAACGTTCTGAGCAGGACACAAGAACGTATTTTTTTTTTCATCTTAGTGCATATACCATTGATTTTCCTCCTTATTCATATTCACTGTCTGTTATGCTTGTCTTACAGAATGATTCATATACTTGGACCATCAAACAGGATAAATGATGACTTCAAGCAACGGATACTTTCTCTGAAGAAACGCGTTGGGGATGGTAAAGTTATGAAGGTATAATTTACTTCATGGCACTTCTCGTAACTTGTATATTACCTTCTTTCAAGAAACATCTGCATTTCATTTTCACTAACCTTTCTGGCTGGGTACGTTTGAGAAGAGCGAAAACTATATGCATTGTAAGGAAATTATTTGAAAATGCGAAAGGATTGTTGGTTAATGAACCGTGACAATTTACTGTAATCAGTATCTGCATTGACCCCGACAAACAGTTTAAAACACATCTATAATACAAGACATTCAAGGCACAAACGTGGTTCAGAATCCCTTTCGAAGTTAATTATTAAATCGAAGGTCAGTCAACACATATCAAAGTGTGAATCAGAGCGCATAATGATTGTATTGGGGATTCGTATCCGAGACTTCAGAGTTACAAATCGTGGGACAAGACTCATTTAATCACCAAGCACTCGCACAGTGAAGGAACTGGCACAGTTTTAACGTACTATCTACTCCCATTATTGCAAGCAAAGAATAATTAGATGGGACTGTGAGCGTGATCGTTAGACACGTATGGTCACAGAAAAATGGTCAAAACTAGAACACGGTTGATGAAGGAAGTTCCTTATGCATGTGGATACTCATTGTGTAAATTTATCGCGCCCTACAAAGTGCGTGGTGGTCTTAACCAAAGGCTATGTGCTCGTCAACGCGTGGGTACGTAACGAAGGAAATGAAATCAGACACAATGGTTCATCACTGAAAATAAGTTTTACGTAATCTTCGCAACACGATTCAGAGGTAATACATTATCAAATTAGTCGGAAGGGAGCTCAAATTGTTTAATCTTTCGGACAACATTTACACCCGGTGGTAGTTCATAAGGAATAAGACCATTAAGTTAAACTTAATCTGCAGAATTAATTGAAGGAAACAAAAAGAAGGAGAACACGCGTTTCTCTAACATATCAAAACTGCAGTAAAGTGGATTAAGCAATTCTACAAATTACTGTGCCACATTTAATACCTCCTTTCTCAACTACACAAGACTGTCCAGGAGAGCACGTCCGTCCACCTCGCAAACCGCTTCAAGAGAGAACGAATTAGGCGCTTGACCAAACCGGTTCCGCTGTCGCACATGTCGAGGGAAGACATCTCACGACGCACGTGTAAAATACACGGTTTATCTTTGATACTTCCCTGCTGGGCTTTTCTCAGGTATGCCTTTCCACCAGGTAAAGTTGTTATGGCCTACTCGCTACCAGGATAAATTCGGTTGCCCCGTGGAAACATTTGGATATCACTCACATATACATTCATATATTTATGATCATTCCGATGATAGCTGGGTAATGAAAGGGACATAGAAGTGAAAGAAATGAGCTAATTGGATCGTTATTTCTCAAGAGACTGGTTATAAGCTTTACGACATAATGTGTAGCATTCCGCACGGTGAGAATAGTTGATGCGTTGAAAGTCGGATCTTTATGAAACGAATCTGATCGATTCGTTTCTACGTCAGCCTTGTACTTTGCAAACCATCTTAAGGTGTGTGATAGAAGGTACTTTATGTATCACTGTTACTTACTCCTCCACCTGCACTAGTTGCGAATGGTTCGCACGATTGCTTGTAAGCCAGTGCAGGAGCTCGAATATCTTTAATTTTCGTAGCAGGGAGTAATATATAGGTTGGATCTGCTAGAAACACATACGCTTAGAACTTTAACAACACTGCGATGCAGGACGCCTCTCTTGCAGCGCCTGCAATTGGAGTTGGCTGAGCATCTCCGAAGGAGCTTCCGCCCTCACAAAATAAACCAGCAACACAGCGTGCTACTCACCTTTGGTTCTCTGTTTCCTTCTCTATTTTCAGTCTCCATACTATCGGTTCCTCGGCTTACGACCAATTTTCAGGTTTTGGTAGAACAAGCTTTTTATAATCCACCACCTTTGTGAGTAGACTACATTTCCACAAGGTTCTTTCAATGAAACTATGTGACATCTGCCTTAACTGCGAGTAGTTTATCTGGTCGTTACGTTTGGAATCTACATACTACTACACAATTTATAGATGTGACTCCTTCCAGTGACTGTTCTGCAGTAGTGCAAACATACAACAATGGATATTTCTGCCAATTTATGTGCAGTACGTTACATTTACTTATGTTGAATACCGATTGCATCTCTGCAACAAACACCGATCCTCCGCAGGTGTTCCTCCCTTTATTAAAATTTTGTTGCGCTGCGACTTCTTTCTGTAAAGTCAACTGGAACTTACGCTTTTATCTACACTATAATCTCCTCTCTACAGCCAGCAGTGACTGATTAGACTAGCTAGAGCTACCCTCTATTACTCAATCAGTGGCTCCTACTCCTCTCCAACTTCCAAGTTCCACGTAGACAGAAAAAAGTTCGTATTTCCCACTGATTTTGAATTTCCCGCCAATAGGTGAATGAGGAGTTAGACTACTGGGTCGGACATCTTTGACTGTGATGTCATAGTTAGACTGTGCCGTAATTCCAAAGATGATGAAATAAAGGGAGTACTCCAATAGCAGAATGAGGACTGTGATGTCACTGCCAGACACCACACTTGCTAGGTGGCAGCCTTTAAATCGGCCGCAGTGCGGTAGTATACGTCGGACCAGCGTGTCGCCACTATCAGTGATTGCAGACCGAGCGCCGCCACACGGCAGGTCTAGAGAGACTTCGTAGCACTCGCCCAAGTTGTACAACCGACTTTGCTAGCGATGGTTCACTAGCTACTTACGTTCTCATTTGCCGAGACGATAGTTTAGCATAGCCTTCAGCTACGTCATTTGCTACGACCTAGCAAGGCGCCATTATCTGTGACTATTGATATTCTGAATCATGCACCGTCAAGACCGACGTTCATCATTAATGGATTAAAGTTAAGTATTCCACCAGCTACGTCCGTTTTTCTAAATTCTAATTTCCTTGTCATGTTCCAGACCTCACGCCAGCCTGCGTGAGCTAAAACGCGTCCATTTCGGCCTCCTTTAGTAAAACGGTGTTGGCTCTCTTGCCAACCACAAGAAAGACTACTGAGTCGGCTATCTTTGACTGTGATGTCATAGTTAGACTGGGCCATAATTCCAAAGATGATGAAATAAAGGGAGTGCCCTACATTCTTCCACAACAGCGATATGCAAATTGAATTATTATAAATATAAATATACTATAGTAATTATTATTATTATTATTATTACTATACTTTAAATTACCACAAAATTTTGAATTTCCCGCCGATTTTTGAATTTCCTTCCAACAGAGGTCAGGAAGAGGACTATCAGAGGGAGGGGGTAGGTGCAGGGGAGAGGGGGTAGGAGAGGGGGAAATGGCAGGAGCAGCAAGAGGAGGAGGAGGAGGAGGAGGAAGAGGAAGAGGACGAGTAGGAGGAGTGTCGATGGTGGGTTTCTCAAAGAACAGATTGTCCTCAGGGGTCATAAATCAATTAGTGTAGTACTACAGTAAGGGATTATATCATCAATTTAATTAATAAGTACATTAATTTAACTAATTAGCATATCAATTTGATATCAAAATTGCACCAAAATCATTTTTGTTCCGCTGTTCTCAGGTTCAAATGTACCACTTAACAGATACATTGGAGAAGGAGTAGAGCGCCACATTAAGGTTGTCTGGTTAATGTACCGTGTTCGAACATTCAGAGGTCAGCTTGCCCACGCATCACTATGCTCCCCCACACTCAAACACTTGGAACACGAGAGTGACCATGTTCGACAATGCTGGACGCACCTTCATGTGGCGAGATGTATGAACACGTAAGACAACTAGGAAAAACGTTGAACATTATTGTTTTCATAGTACAGGTATTATAGTACTGGGTGATATGTTGCACGGACTTAGCGACTTCTAAATTCTTGAATTCCTGGACACAGCACATCCATCCGGTCAACGTAATTGTGGCACTTATTCCTTCCCCACGTGCATCTTTATAGGGTTCAGTTAGGTCCTGTCTTCATTTTTGTAGATGAAAATCAGCGGTCTCTTCGAACAGCTCAGTTGACGGAGCTGTTGGAACGAGAGGTTAACCGTTGAGTGGGCAATCCTGGACGTTCTCCGACTTAAATCCCATAGAAAACGTGTCGATGCGTCGGAGAGATGTATTGCAACATGCCCACGTGCACCGTCTATCATGCAGCGCTGGTATAGGAATGGAATGCTCAACCACAATAACGCCTTATAAATATTGTCACCAGCATGGGGACACATTTCGGAGCTTGCATTGACGTCCGTAGTGATCATACAACCTACTATGAATCATTCCCTGCCTTTTGCATGCCAGGGAACCATCATGAATCGCGGTGACTTTTCGTATTTTTTTCAGTTTCATTCTATACTATACCATACTACACTGTAGCAGTTCTTGTTATGTGTGGTCCCAGCTCCATTGAGTTACGTTACTTGCCAGTTACTTTGGCCAGTCCGTTTTATACGTCACTCTATACTATGAAAAGTAAAGGTCGAGTAACACTCCACTGCTTTACGCCCAGGTTACTTTTACGTCTGAAGATTTCTCTCCGCTGAGAATGACATCCTGCGTTATCTTACCTATACACTATTCATCCAGTGAAACAGCTGATCTGCGTCACTCGTGTTTACTTCATTAGGTGACAGTGCGTTACTGTACCGGTCGCCTTAAGAGAGTCAGGCAAAGTATTATCAACCTGGGCGCCGGAATCTACTGCTTTTTGGGTCTCGTGGGCGAACAGAGTGAGCACACAATCGTTATTTTGGTAACTCAAATTGATTCCTGCAGAAGAGACTTTTTGCCTCCAGAAATGTGATAATAGGTGAGCATGAAACATGTTCCAAAATTCTGACAAGTCCGGCGTGAGGGTTATAGACCTATAGTTTTGTTGGTCTGTTAGACGACCTTTTTTAAAATCGAAATGACCTTTGTTTTCTTCCAGTCATTAAGAGCACGAAGCTCCACTGTCGACCTACAGTGCACTGCTGCTAGAAGGTTGCAAAATCCTTTACGATTTCTGTGCATAATCGCAATGGTACCTCGTCAGGTCCAGTGCCCTTTCATAGCACAGTTTCTTTTCTATCTAACTATCACTAATTTCGATATCTGTCCTCTTGACGGGCGTGGGACGGTATAACGGAGGAACTCCATTAAGTGTTTCGGTCTTTCCTGTGTCATCCTCTGTTTCCATGTCATTATCTTCACAGAGAGTTTGGACAGATGGCTTCGACTTGTTGACTGATTCTTTAATCATTATCAGAAGTCGAAAGAAGCATCTCCATCCTCGACGGTTACCAGCGCTCTTAGTGCCTGCTGAAGAGGCAGACCAGAGATCTTCTTGATTTGATCCATCCAACTGCCCGCTACTGCCTCTGGACCTGCCTCTGGACCTCGACCTTCTCTTCCATGATTACTTTCTCTGGGTTCTCTCCATCTCTTCTCACAATGTGGTCAAATGGCTCTGAGCACTATGGGACTTAACTGCTGAGGTCATCAGTCCCCTAGAACTTAGAACTACTTAAACCTAACTAACATAAGGATATCACACACATCCCTGCCCGAGGCAGGATTCGAACATGAGACCGTAGCGGTCGCGCGGTTCCAGACTGTAGCGCCTAGAACCGCTCGGCCACTCAGGCCGGCACAATGTGGTCAAATAAGTAAATAAATCTTTGGTTGAGACGAGAAGAAAGGCGTCTGGAGATAATGAGTTGCTCAATAATGGACACATCTGTTCTCCTTTCAGTCCATTTTGCGCATAGCATCCTGTGGCAGCTCAAATGCTTGTTTCTTTCCCGAAGGATTCATGCTTCGTAACCAAAAAAGAAGACGACAAACACGAGTCTTTCAAGAAGCCGGTCGTTTGTGGCGTTCATACTTCACTATTCTGCCAGATCAGGATGAGCTTCTTCATAGCCATTCGCTCTAGCATGATCCTTTTCATCTCATACTCACAGCTTCCCCGTCACAGATGGCACAAGATACATCAAAGAATGCACGACTTGTAGTTTTCTTAATCGGCCTTTGAAAATGTTCAAATGCGTGTGAATTCCTAAGGGACCAAACTGCTGAGGTCCTCGGTCTCTAAACTTACACACTGCGTAATCTGATTTTAGCTAACTTACGCTACGGATAACACACACACCCTCATGCCCGAGGGAGGACTCGAACCCCCAGCGGGAGGGGCCGTGCGATTCGTGCCATGACGCCTCTAACCGCGCAACCACTCCGCGCGGCTATCGACCTTTTAGTTAAGCCCGTGCTTTTCGATTAATCATCAGATTAGACTTGCTAAGACTGAGGTCCAGTCGATACGATAAGCAAGTGTCTTTTGCTTGTATTAGCAGTCCAGCTAGTTCATCTTCGATGCTGGCTGAAAGCACGGTGTCATCAGCAAATCGGAGGTTGTTAGTAACTCTACTACCAAGTGGGATACATTCAGTTCAGCCACGAAGGGCAGTCCTAATGACGTGTTCTGAACAGATGTTCTACGGTTGAGTGGCTAGAACTCAATCCTGTCTGACACTTTGTGGTACATTGAAGAGATCATACACGCCAGTACTAGTCTTCACAGTTCTTTGGCGATGACTGTATAGACTTCTGATCAGTACTGAAAAGTGTTGTGGGTCACCGAACTCGGCAAGCACCAGCCACAACTTTACCCAGACAACATAGTCAAATGTTTTAAAAAAAAGTTCAAATATGTGTGAAATCTTATGGGACTTAACTGCTAAGGTCATCAGTCCCTAAGCTTACACACTACTTAACGTAAATAATCCTAAGGACAAACACACACACCCATGCCCTAGGGAGGACACGAATCTCCGCCTGGACCAGCCGCTCAGTCCATGACTACAGCGCCTTGCCGAATATTTTCCTATGATCAAGGAAGCAGATGAAGACCGAAACAGAGAACTCCCGCGATTTCTCGATTATTTGTCTTATGTTGAGTATCTGCCCTTGATTTCCTTTTCCTTCAACAAAATCTGCTTGTTCAGTGGATATGTGGTTCAAGAGCTAGAGCAAATTTCTCCTTGTACGGGATATAAGAGCAATAGCTCGGCAGTTGGAGCAATTGTGGGGTTACAAACTCAACAAATTCCCGAAGAGATTTTTTTGTTTGTGAGTCTTAGCTGGCTTGGTGGAATCAAATGGCTCCGAGCACTGTGGGACTTAACATCTGTGGTTATCAGTCCCCTAGAACTTAGAACTACTTAAACCTAACTAACCTAAGGACAACACACACATCCATGCCCGAGGCAGGATTCGAACCTGCGACCGTAGCAGTCGCGCGGTTCCGGACTGAGCGCCTAGAACCGCTAGACCACCGCGGCCGGGCAAAAATTCGGCTTGGTGGATTTGAGCTTAATCCGCAATAACAAATTGTGATCACTTCCACAGTCAGCAGACCTGGATGTATGGCGGCACACTAGCATCTACTTCCGAGAAATCTAAGCGATCCAGGACAGTGTACAGTTCTCGCGAGTTCACTTCCCAGGATGGTTTTGCAACATCTTCGTACTAGGATGATATAAGTCAGGTTTCTAAATCTATCGCTAGTGACATCCTAGCGTACTGTCGCTGTCGTCTTCGGACATGTTGTAACATAATGTTACAGACAGTAAAATCGTGACTGACACCGTAAGCAAACAAGAACCTGCCTCGGTCATTTCTCTCACCCACCTCATTAAGTCCAACCAGAGATTGTAAGTGCATATCTTGAACAGTATCTCCCATGTTAACATTGACGTTTTCTTCAATTATTGCCTGTTCTTTGTTATGGATCTTACTAAGGTCTTGTTCCAGTTGTTCATAGAACTCGTCTATCTCCTCATGCATTGCTGGAACAGTAGAGGCATAGATCTGAACGCCGGTGAGCTTATACGGAGAAGCATGCAATTTCATGGACATGATTTTGTCATTAAAGGGATCATAACCAAGAACACAGTTGTTCACATGTCTGGGAAAAACTATTGCAACATCATTTCTGCTTTGTTCACTGCGAGGCGAGCCAAGCTCTGTGTCACTGAAAGAGGTACAGAGACGACCCAGTGTGCCTGGGATTACTCCAATTCACTACTACCAGCGCCACGTCATTAAAACGATCATATGCTTAACATACAACAAAATGCTCCATGATATAGGAGCGAAATTAAAAATTCAAATAACTTTTCAAGACTCAATGAGTGTAAGCTCAAGTACATTAACGTTAACATTGTTAAGTCCCAGATTGATCAAATGAGTATATTAGGCAAAAAAGGAAGAATACTATCTTAAGAAGAAAATAAGTGTCGCTAAATAATTAATCCACAAAGCTAAAATTTGTTCAGAATCTGCAAACGTACGTCAAAATTGAAAGTTACAGGTCTCAGCCTGATCAGAGGAGCACCATGGTCAAAATACGCGTTTTCACGAAAACCTGAAGGCGTGAAATATTAAACTCAGAAAGACGAAAATTCGTATGCAGCCTCAGCTTCATGTAAGAACTTTAACTGTGTGACACCAGTAAGCTACCTCTATTAATTTTGAAGTTATTAACTAAAAAAAACTGTACTTATTCATGATAGATAAGGTATCATTTGTATTTTTAATGGAACATTCTAATTACAGTAATCGATTACAATAATTATATAATACAGCTGTACCAAGTGTGAAGAATGTACTGTAAATAACTATGAATACAAGGAATCTTAAAGAAGCAGTTCTGAGATCACGTTCTGCTGTCGGTTCCGTTCTAAAAATTCTAGCAGGTAAGGCTTAAGTGCAGTTTAAAGAATATTTTCAGTAACTAAAGCCAACTTAAATCTATTTATATAACAATTATTAAGAATTTACATTGTTAAACAACGGAGATATTAATTAATACCTGTCCGAGAAAGGGGCCATTTAGATACTCGTACCCGTGCTCTGGGTAGTTGATAACAGGTGTTTCATTTGGCGGTCCCCTACGTCCATATTTAAATACGGCCGCAGAGACAGCGGTAAGAGACCCTTCGCACCGAAATACCAATTTGTTCGTGTCAGTCAAACGCTTGCGTGCACTGTGCTTCGGATGACGTCAGAGCTGTGCGGACTTGAATGCGTTTTCGATAAAACTGGGAAGTGAACTCGCGAGAACTGTACACTGTCCTGGATCGATTAGATTTCACGGAAGTAGGTGCTAGTGTGCCGCCCGTAATGTTGAGAAAACAACTCGGTAAGTGGAGAGATTATTTTCCACTTTTAAGCCGAGCAATTAACTTCGGGGATTACAAGTCGGGGTGACAGACGATTTTACTTGAAACTTCCTACTGAGGCAGCCTCCGAACTGCTAATAGTGCTGTTTCCGATGGGGACATTATTATTATGGATATTATTTAGTCCTAATTTGTAGTCCCGCTGAGTAAATGGCCTTTAGGAACATTTTCTTTCAGTAAGCACAAAGAGTAAAGTAGCCTTGCAAATTAGAATTTATGGCCAGTGGGTTCTCCATCGCTGAGAGTTAAAATACGAGAGCATTCGAAAAGTAAAGATACAATGGCTCGCATTTATTTAAAAAACGTCAGTTACATCTCATTAACTGGATTACTTGTTATTTTTCGACATAATCACCCCAGTTATCGAAACATTTGTTAAGTCGGTGCAGAAGCTTTTGTATCCGACAGTCATAGAAGGTTGCCGGAACCACATTTCAACTTCATCTTTGATCTCTTCATCGTCGTGGAATGATTTTCCACCAAGATGTGACTTCGGGTAACGGAAGACATGGAAGTCGGTGGGCGCAAGGTCCGGGCTGTATGGCGGATGGTCCAATACGTCCCATTTGAATTGTTTGAGTAGTGCTTTGGTTACGAGCGCTGTGTGAGGCCGAGTGTTGTCATGAAGCAAGCGGACTCCACTTGGAAGACGTTTCAAAGTCTGGCAATATGCAGCATCATTAATTGTCGTTCCAGGAGTAATAAATTCCAACAGAATAATGCCTTGTATGTCCCAAGAAAAAAAAAAGCCATGATTTTCTTCGCTGAAATCGACGTTTTGCATTTCTTGGCTTTTGGTGAATTCGAATGATTGTTGCTTGGATTCAGGTGTATGGTGATAAACCCACGTTTGTCACCTGTCACAATGTGATCATCCTTTTCTTTTTGTGTTCTTCCGTTAACAGTTTTGGAACCCAGCGTGCACACAATTTCCTGTACCCTAACTTGCCAGTCACAACGCCATAAAGAGATGTCATTGACACGTCCGGTATGATCTGAAGCAATTCCTTCAATGTGAGACGTCTATTCGCACGAATTGTTTCCTCCGTTCTCCGAAGAAGGGCATCAGAGATCACAGATGGCCGACCTGTTCTTTGTTCGTCACGAACATCGGTCCTACCTTCAGAGAAATGACGACAGCAATTCGTTACATTTTGTCGATTCATAATGTTCTCATAAACGGAAACAATTTCTTTGTGAATATGCGCTGGTCGCTGTCCTTTTGCATGAAGAAAACGTATGACGGAGCGCACTTCGCATTTGGCGGGATTCTGAATCGGCGCAGCCATTTTAAACTCGACCTACTCCAACCAGAGGCAACGTTCAACTGTCTAACGACCGCGAGGAGAAAGCTAACGGTTCAAATTTAACACCAGTGTTGCCAACTTACTCGCCAAAACTCTTCTGTTGGCAGTTCTAATTACAGCAATCGATTACAATAATGATATAATACAGCTGTACCAAGTGTGAAGAATGTACTGTAAATAACTATGAATACAAGCAATCTTAAAGAAGCAGTTCTGAGATCATGTTCTGCTCTCGGTTCCGTTCTAAAAATTCTAGCAGGCAAGGCTTACGTGCAGTTTGTAGAACATTTTCTGTAACTAAAGACCTTGTAAAGGTCAAGAAATTACAGCAAGTTCTCCCGTCTGGAGCAGCTCACGCACGTTTCATGTTGCATATTTAAATACGGCCGGAGAGACATCGGGAAGAGACCCTCAGTAGGAAGTTTCAAGTAAAATCGTCTATCACCCCGACTTGTAATCCCCAAAGTTAATTGCTCGGCTTAAAAGTGGAAAATAGTCTCTCCACTTACAAAGTTGTTTTCTCAACATTACTGGCGGCACACTAGCACCTACTTCCGAGAAATCTAAGCGATCCAGGACAGTGTACAGTTCTCGCGAGTTCACTTCCCAGTTTTATCGAAAACGCATTCAAGTCCGCACAGCTCTGACGTCATCCGAAGCACAGTGCACGCAAGCGTTTGACTGACACGAACAAATTGGTATTTCGGTGCAATCTGTCTTACAGTGCTCAGGGATAATTTGCACTGTGATGTTGGTCTAATGACTTCTTTCTGTCCTGGCCTCCCCTGCCCGGCCTCCCTTCCCCCCTCCCACTCCTACCACGAAGGTTCGACTGGGAACTTGAAGCTCCGGATTCTTTAAAACTTAGCATAGCCATGTAGTTCTGATGGAAACATTTCTGTGATGGTTTCTGATTACCTTTGCACTGTAATAGGCTGTACTGGGTCATGTGAAGTACCCGATACAATAGGTTTCGTAGTATGCGATACACGCTAAAACAGTTGTGGGTAGTGTATAAGGACACTCAGTGAATAAGGTCACTTGGTGCAGCAGTGTGAAATATTTGTAGCGAAAATGTTAAACTGTGTCACAGACCAATTAATGTATGTTCTTAATCGGGTAAAGTAATGAACAGTTAGGATAAGTCATTATCACATAGATATGAATTTCGGGATGTTTTGAGAAGTTCTGGAATCAGAATTATTAGTGTTTAAATGTCAGTAACTGAGGCGTGGTGCTATTTTTCTGGTACACCAGCTCTTTGGCAGTACTATAGATTACCCGGCTGTACTACGATCTTTGCCCCTGTTGTGATCTGGAAGAGGGTATCTGCGGTAGGGGAGTTGGTCATGGGACTCGCTACGAGGCGCTAACACGTGCTTCATGGGACGAAAAATCAAAACACGCGGGCTCAGCCAGCAGCGGCGCGGCCGGCTTACCTTGCAGGACGGTCGCGCGTTGGTGGTGCACCTGCCTGATTTCAACTCCGGACGCTGCTCGTCGCCATGCTTCGGACCCTTTTTTCTGTAACAGACCATTTCCTCGAGACCATTTCGAACAACGATCTCCATCGGAGCTGTAAGTGGTTTTGGTGCCTTCGTTTCGTGGAGCCATTTGCGCTGTAGCGACTGTCACTTGTGGGTTGGTTGGTTGGTCTAGTGTATGTGTTGATGAAGTAAGAGCAGCCGGCAAGGTGTGTGACAGGAAGGAGACCAGCAGTCAATACTTCTATGTAAGTCTGCAGGCTCACGTGGCCGTTGTCACTGAAGCTGATATCTTCTGAGTTATTAGGCCGCGTCATATTTCTTCTAAAATGTTCGACGTTTCGACCCCTCTGCTGGGATCTTCCTCAGGGTCTTTTCGGTGTCCACTACTGCTAGAACACTGTGTTCTAGCAGTAGTGGACACCAAAAGATCCTGAGGAAGATCCCAGCAGAGGGGTCGAAATGTCGAACATTTTAGAAGAAACATGACAAGGCCTAATAACCCAGAAGATTTTAACTTCAGTCAATACTTCCTTTAAGAAAATCAGCGTCAGCTAAAGATGTAGTGTCTGTAGGCTATTCAAGATATTAGGTCATAGTCTACTTGTAATTTTCTGCATACCAAACTTAAACAATTCTGTTACATTGCAGACCTATGCAAGGAAATTAAGGTGCACAAAACCTAGTTTGTGCTGAAGTTGTGCGATTGAATAACGTAATACCATCTTGAAATTTCTCCGTTTCATCTTTGTACATATTGTCGGTCTTAATCAAATGTGGAAATATTGTTTGGGTAAATATGAGGGTGTAAAGGTCTGATACTATATTTTCAGCATTGGATTTGTGTACATTTCTCAGTTTAAATGATCTACAGCATTGATATTGCAGTAAAATCTGTCACTTCTATTAATAGCACCTCTTGGTTTTTTAATTTATATTATTGATCTCTTAACTTATATTAATTCATGTTTGCTTGGTGTTTGCCGTGTTTTCTGGCGTCTGTTTTTGTTACAGTTTCCTGCGAGTTGGGGTGTGTGGGAGCGGCGCCACGTTCTGCTTCAGTGCACAGAAGTTGTGATGTGTCGTCTAATGAGAAGTGACTCCCGGTTGCGCCCCGGCGTTTAGGTGTTGTTTTGGACGACTGATCTGCTGCTTCCGGCATTTTAAGTTAAGTCACCTTTTGCCCAGATCAGCCTGGCGTCACTGCCCGTTTGATAAACTCGCACGTATAATTAAAAAGAAAAATATTTTTAAATTTGCTTGCCAATGAATTATATTAACTGTAACGTTTTACTTGTGTTATTGTGCCACATTCCACATTTTTTTAAATCATTTCTGATGTAATTTACTGTTCGTTAAGCAACTGTAATTTGCTGTTGGCTTGGGAAGGAAGCTGTTATTTTTCGATATTATCTTAATGATGGCCACATATTGGTTGTATGTTTGCTATTTGATTAATGTGGTCTAAAATAAACTGTTAATTTATCTCTTGAATTGCTAGTTATTGTGTTTAAGGAGTGACATTATAGAGGTCTTGACCTATCATGCTAAGTGTTCCCTTCATCCCCACTTCCTAAGTCACAGTAACCTTTTTCATTCAGTTAGTAAAATTCATTGTTAACCATAACGCAAGTTAACTTTGTAAACCTTTAGTTTTGGAAAAACTTAAGATTTATGTATCTTTGCAAGTCAGGACAGAATATTCTTACGGAAATCACTAACTAAAAATCTGTAATTAAACTCGTAATTAATATTTCTGGAACATTCCGGAATATAGAGAAATTCAGTGCAAACTAGAGAAGATTAATTTAAACTGGAGACATAACCTGATTCAGAAAGACAATCTGTATCATAAATAATGTTAGAAGAACTATTCATTAATCTTTTGTAACTCGATTTAAAGATTTCGTGGTGTACATAATTATTCCGAATTTCAGCATTCAAATGTTGTAAAAAGTCATTCTGAATGTTTTAATTGTAATTTTGATGTTGCAGAAATATTACCAGCTCAATATTCTCAATATTGTTTCATAAAACCGCATAATTAATTAAATTACGTAAAGATATTCTAGAATGTTCTGGACTGAATTATAAGAACTTAGTTCTTAATTGTATGTATGTTTCAAAATTTCACTTGTGAAAGATCTTTAATTTTGGAAATATGCATTATCATTGTACCCGTTTTAATTTCTACTAAAACTCTGTACTGTCAATTTTTGCTGGGCTAATTTATTGCAGTTACAACAACAAACATGAAACAACATACTAATCTCAAAGAACGTAATTGTTAAAATATGTATAAATACACCTTGTCCAAACCCTTGGAGGAGGGTGGAGTGCGGTTGGAGGACTATCTGGTGTGTTCCGGTGCTTGTAAAGTAGTGACAAATAAACAAGTGTTGTCAACAGGTTAATTGGTGTACATCTAGTGGTGACCCAAGACTTTCTGCAGAGCATTGATCACTTCCATAAATGTAAAGCATGGTACGATCAGCTGTACTATGTTAAACCTGAATTGGTGGGACTGATAGGTTAGATTTGGTAAATGGAGCTGGTGTGAGAAGTTACGTCAGATTTGACGTTGGAGCTGGGCTTCTGTAACTGGTTACGTTTTACCTTCCACTTATCTCCAAAATCTTTCTGCTCACCTACACAGTTTCCCGCTGTGGTTGATTACGCAACCTTCGGCTGAGTTTCTGGCCCAGCTAGGGCACCTTCTGTATGTATGAAACTGAATTTAATACCAGACCAAAACTTCACAGGATTCACTGTAAAGTCTGTATAAAGAATTCTACCTTCGAATTGGTTGCACGTTTGACACATGACTCTCCTTACCTATTTTTCGTTTCGTTTAGTTTTTGCTTGTCTACATTGCAGTGTCTAACTAAACTTCTGTGGAACCATATAGATTATCAAGTTCTTTGAATATTACTCCTCCAGACGTCAATATGTGTCGTTAAGTACTTCAGACACATGGTTCCAGATATTGATGAAGACATACCAGTACACGAAACTGCGACTTCCATTATGATTTGTTGATGTGTTCGGATGATAGCAACTTGCTGAGTGCATACTCATATCTTCCCACGTATCTCTGCCGAGAAATATGCTGTTTATTGCTTCATCGTAAAACGGAAACAACTCCCTATTCATAACACAAAGGCAAAAATAGCTTTCAATTTCATAACAAGAGCAGTGCTCTGGTAAAAAACTGAATCTAAAAAGGAATATTGTATAAATTACCCTGCTATTGACTCTTTTATGTTCCGTGCCCGACGGGTGCAGATGTGTTTCCGATATTCTACAAACTGATTTCATTTTAACGAGTTCACTGAGCTCAAAATAAAATTGCAGGGCCGCTTGATTAAAGTCGATACCATGGGAACGTTACGGAGGAGTTTTACGTAATAATGTTTCTTCTCGTAAATGGAAATGACAAATGTGATTTTTAATTTTACTTTAATTTTTCAGACAATTCACAACAAGAATTTCACGTCACTTACTGTCCGTCATGCAAGTAAGAATTTGTTTGCTATCTGATCACATTCGACCAAGTCTTTCCGACTCGTGGTTTAGCTTACTCCGTACGTTCAGTTGCACCTTCATCTTCGCTGTTATAGTGATCAGTCGGTGTCTATAATTTTTTCATAATCCTTCCACAACCATTTCATATAAAAGAATTTGAGTCTACATCCACTTTCCACAAAGCGTAATCTTGGTGGCGGTGTTTTACATTTCATTTCAATTAAACTCTTACCTAAAGAAAGATTGTACATCTCTTGCAGTATTTATGTCTGAGCCTCCTCCCCCCCCCCCCCCCCCCCCTACCATGCCAAACTCTCCTGTTAATTCTCGTTGAACTACGAAGTAGGTTATCTTCCTTAAATAAATGAAACTGATGTACTGTGGGTACATCAACTGTTCGTGGTAGATAGATCCTCACCGGAAATTGTACAAAGTAATATGAAATTTTCTGCGGGAATGATATGTAGCTCTTGTTGTCTGAGGACTGGTTGCCTTTGCAGTAGCCATCTTTATACCGGATTATATTATTGTTATTTACCACTTAATCACTTCGTCTATTCAGGACTAGTATCTTCGTCCTTAAAAGTGGTGTTTAATAGACGGGAAATTGCACTTGCCTCTGTGCTAGACATAGAGCAGTTTTACGATCATGATCATCATATCCCTTTAATGTCTTGGCTGCATAATTCTCCGTATTTCAAGTACAGTCATGTTATCGATCAGTGGCTCAAAACAAACTAAGAGTTCCCTGCAACCATACGAGTTTAATGTGATATGAACTTGGCATTATCTATTTCCAACTAAATGCCAACCTCTAACAAAATACAACGTTGAATCGGGTCGTATTTCAGGGCTAGATCTGCGTTCATGATATTGCACGTAATCAATAAGTGCACACATACAGATACGAATCAAAAGATTTGGCATTATACTTGTACCAATTTTTTGTACCCACGTAGTTCTATGCTACATGGATTTATCATATTATTATGAATTTTGTATCTTCAATATCCACACACACAGTCAACAATACTGTCTCGTTTTGATGAACTGGAAACGTAAAATCGAGTAGCCGTCGCCTAACAGATTCAAGAATAAATAAATGAGCAGAAAATAGCATAAAAGTGTCCCCCCTGGTCTGCATACATGGAGCGATGTTTGTGTCGAGAATCCATTCGCTTGAATGACCGCATACCTGCACACTGTTATGCACGTAGTGTAACGTAGCTCATACGACCAGACGATACGTTTCCATTGTTCCACGGTTCACTGTCTATGATCTCGTTCCACTACACTCATAAATAATGTTGTACAGGTTGATCTCGCAAAGAATGCCGTTTATTGACAAAAAAGATGCATTACGGGTTTAGAACCTACTGGCTCATGTCAAGTCTTCTGTCAGCATTTGGATTATATTTGTTGCTATTTACGTTAGTTGTTGGCTGTTTTTTTTTTCTACTTTGAATAAAAGTTTCTTGACATCACGTGATAAATGTCCTATTTAATAACAGGCCAGTACTCGAGACCACAATATGTTAGGGTTTTTAGTCAGATCGGTTGACAATATTTTACATTCAAAGTGACTGAACGTCTTTTGTTTGTTATCTAGATTTTGACTTATGATGAATCTGTGATGAAGCTCTTTTTGGTAATGTAGCAGTTTTCGAACATAGCTATTAAATCACGCTGGGTCTTTCCCATCCTTAGAGACCCTGCTCGGAACATACTTGTCTAAGACGTGTTGAATGACCATTTTGAAATTTGTGTGTTTTACGTCAACTATACAGATAGTCTGCAATCTGTATGCAGTCACTCTTGCTAAGCGATAAAATTTTCCTACGTTTCTCAATATCTCTCATAATACCAGTAATCATAGTTGTTATCACAGACTTATGATCACTGTTACCATCCTCTCCGTTAACTACAGTACTGGCCATTAAAATTGCTACATCAATAAGAAATACAGATGATAAACGGGTATTCGTTGGACAAATATGTTATACTAGAACTGACATGTGATTACATTTTCACGCAATTTGGGTGCATAGAACCTGAGAAATCAGTACCCAGAACAACCACCTCTGGCCATAATAACGGCCTTGATACGCCTGGGCATGGAGTCAGACAGAGCTTGGGTGGCGTGTACAGGTACAGCTGCCCATGCCGCTTCAACATGATACCACAGTTCATCAAGAGTAGTGACTAACGTATTGTGACGAGCCAGTTGCTCGGCCACCATTGACCAGACGTTTTCATTTGGTGAGAGATCCGGAGAATGTGCTGGCCAGGGCAGCAGTCTGTATCCAGAAAGGCCCGTACAGGACCTGCAACATGCAGTCGTGCATTATCCTGCTGAAATATAGGGTTTCGCAGGGATCGAATGAAGGGTAGAGCCACGGGTAGTAACACATCTGAAATGTAACGTCCACTGTTCAAAGTGCCATCAGTGTGAACAAGAGGTGAACGAGACGTGTAACCAATGGCACCCCATACCATCGCGCCGGGTGATATATCAGTATGGCGATGACGAATACACGCTTCCAATGTGCGTTCACCGCGATGTCGCCAAACACGGATGCGACCATCATGATGCTGTAAACAGAACCAGGATTCATCCGAAAAAATGACGTTTTGCCATTCGTACACCCAGGTAAGTCGTTGAGTACACCATCGCAGGCACTCCTGTCTGTGATGCAGCGTCAACGGTAACCGCAGTCATGGTCTCCGGTCTGATTGTCCATGCTGCTGCAAACGTCGTCGAACTGTTCGTGCACATGGTTGTTGTCTTGTAAACGTCCCCATTGGTTGACTTAGGGATCGAGACGTGGCTACACGATCGGTTACAGCCATGTGGATAAGATGCCTGTCATCTCGACTGCTAGTGATACGAGGCCGTTGGGATCTAGCACGGCGTTCCGTATTACCCTCCTGAACCCACCGATTTCATATTCTGCTAACAGTCATTGGATCTCGACCACCGCGAGCAGCAATGTCGCGATACAATAAACCGCAATCGCGATAGGCTGCAATCCGATCTTTATCAAAGTCGGAAACGTGATGGTACGCGTTTCTCCTCCTTGCACGAGGCATCACAACAACGTTTCACCAGGCAACACCGGTCAACTGCTCTTTGTGTATGAGAAGTCGGTTGGAAACTTTCTTCATGTCAGTACGTTGTAGGTGTCGCCTCCGGCGCCAACCTTGTGTGAATGCTCTGAAAAGCTAATCATTTACATATCACAGCATCTTCCTCCTGTCGGTTAAATTTCACGTCTTTAGCACGTCATCTTCGTGGTGTAGCAATTTTAATGGCCAGTAGTGTAATTTGCTAAGTTGCATCTCTTTGTTGCTAGGAGGCCTAATACGTTACCTTCGTGATTAGGTTCTCTAATTACTGCTCGAAGTAATTTTCGTGTCAGATATTCAGAATAAAGCCACAAAAGTCCTAGTTTCTGGAACCAGCTTTGATCGCACGACTCTGACAGTCTATACCTGGAAAGCTGAAGTCACCTACTATTATAGTGGCATAATGAAGAAATTTACTAACTATGTTCTAGATGTTCTGTCTGAAGCGCTCTACCGCTACAGCTCGTGACCCAGAGGGCTTATAAAAGCATCCGATTAGCAATTTTGACCGACATTTGATGTTTCATTCATTCACATTAAGTCTCATTCTCAACCCATGGTAACCTACCTATATACAATTGAATTCTTTCCTGTACTAAATATGCCACCACCATTGTCGACTAACCTATCCTTAGGCAAAGTATTCCGAGCTGAACTTTGTATTTCGTTGATGTTCACTTCCGGTTTGAACCAACTTCCTAATGTTATTCACGAGTTTCGGCTTCAATAAGCAATACTAATTCTGGGGCTTTTGTTGCTGCAATTAACCATATCATACTACCATTTTCTCTATCTGATCTGCCGGACGAGCGTTGTCTGAGAATATTGTGCGTGGTGTGTCTTCGATTTTGGCAGGAAATTTGTCTCTAATCGCAAGAGGGGTTCCTTTGCAGAATTTTCTGAGCCTCTGGCTTAGACCCTCCAGTTTGCTCCAAGCCGGAGGACACTTTCGGCCCTGCTACAGTGCGACAAATATTGAGTTTTGGCTGCACCCTGCGAGCGTATTTGCCTTCACCAAATCAGCCATTTGCTAAAAGGAACCCAGGTTTGGTCTCAGAAACCAAGCAAAAGGCGTCATTCGTGTCGATGTGGTAGCGGTACAACTACTGGTTACGTCCAGTGCGCTCGATAGCCGCTGGAAGATCCTACTCACCGCCTCGGACGAGACCTCCCGGCAATAATACCGAGTGCACACTGGTATTCTTTCCCGCCATATCTGCTATTTTCCAGAGAGGCTCCATTATCTGCCTGACGCTGGAGCTCGCAACGGTTAACATACTCACCTTCTACACCCTTCTGGATTGTGCAGGGAAATCGAGCGTTGGCTCAACACGAGAGGCATAATCTGCTGGCTCAGAAGAATTATCAATATCTGATACCTGTTACTAAGGCGTTAGGAGCCAGACACTCACATTTTAGTGAAGATGGACGTTTAAGATGTTACGCATCAGAAGACGCAACGACAATCAGGTCACCAGGTGATTCCAACGGCACCAAAGGTGTAGCAGGTTTCGTCACTAGCGGTTCAGTGTCGATGCAGCTTTGAGTAGCAGCGAGAAGGCTGCTGACTGAGGCTGATGTAGGTTCCAGTATTTCCGGGCAGCAGAGAATTTTCCTTATGTCCGCTCACAGTAAGTAGAATTCCTATTCATACCGTAAAAAACTGCGTACGATCTCAAAAAATACAAACAAAGGAGTCAGGAATAACTGATAAAATACGAACAGACCGCCACAAAAGGGACAATTACCGACTGTGGTGCTACTGATTATGGAGTATGCAGAAAATTAAGCAAGGAGAATGTACAAACACTAATATCTGTACTGCAGAGTTATCACTATAGATTAAGACTACAAGATCCGCAAGTTCTTAAAACAGAAATAAATTCCTCTATCGAAAATGGACGTTTCAACAATTGACTTTTACCATACACAAAAATTATTGCAGAAAACAAGTATGCAAACTATAATGCACTGATCTAAACTGTGTCCTGTATACTAATTTCATGTGACGTTACGCAACTGACGTTTGGAAGCTACCCGAGAAAGTTGCCCCACACGAAGATATGCACCAAAATTTCTGCAAACAGAACATTAGAACACTTTACTAAACAGTAGAATGCAGAGCAAAATTAACACGTACACAGTTACTAAAAGCCGAGCTTTGGCTACTGCATTCACAAACACGCAAAAAAATTGAGAATTTAGACTAAAATATTCACAGCAAATAAATCAAGAGGCTTGTTAGATCGCTTCTAGTTATTATAAGTTCGTTACACCTCACGAACGAAACGCTACACTGTAATATGCCGCTGATGATATGGGTGCTGCCTAAAATCACCGCTTACCTTACTTTACAAAGTCGGAAAGCCTCCGACTACCACGTCCCGTGATATCATGCGCACCTCCCACATCCTGTCGTCTACTCATGGTCTTCCAACACTGTCGACCAACTTCGTCTTTCCAACATCTCTGTTCGCAGGCGCTGGGCATAACAATCTACCCTTTGACAAACTGCCTATTGGCTTCTGTCTCGGGTTCTTCGGCCGACGTTCATCTAATGATTTTTCTGACGTTTCGCCAGCACGAGTGGCTGGCATTGTCAAAGCTTCACCCTCCATTGCCGGTGGTGAACTGGAGGGTGAAGCTTTGACAATGCCAGCCACTCGTGCTGGCGAAGCGTCAGAAAAATCATTAGATGAACGTCGGCTGAAGAACCCGAGACAGAAGCCAATAAGCAGTTTGTCAACAAGTGGCCACGAAAGCCTTAACAATTTTGAATCCACCCTTTGTCAAAGTTGATTATGGCAGTGGGTTTGTCCATTTGCGTCCCGTATCATCGTTAGCATGGGACCTCATTCGCAGTTTCATATCATGCAGGCCAAGGAAATGTTATTCCTGCATTCCTAATTTTGGTGGGTGTGAGTTTGTTCACGGTTTGGTGTTTTGTCCTCTGGATTGAGTGCCTCATTTCTTCTTCATCTGTTTGTTGAGGGACTTATTCACGACAGCAGCGAGTCCGGCTGTTATTAGGACAGCAGGAAACCCATCTGATGTCTCAGGTACCTGATGAGCATATGTACCGACTGTTGCGCCTTGTCATAGAGAAGGCGATAAAGTAGACACAAGCAGACCCGCAGCAATGGGACGTGTAGTGTAACGACGTATAGGTTTGTTTATAAATAGTTTTCTTTCGACCTATGACCATGTGCAGACTTCGTCACCTACGTCAGTTACAACCCACTTCAAAATGGTTTATATTCTTTTTAAATTGTCACAGAATGGTTCTTGAACGAAACTGTAAAACATCAGTTGAGTCGTAAGCAAAGAATTTCGTCACTTGGGCCAATTGGTTTGCGTAAACTCTTTCAATTTAAATTTCGTTTGTTTCTCCTCAGAACTTATATTGACACACGTTATCTTGACTTAATCGATATCAGAATCACACATTGACAAAACTTTTCAGATTCGAAGTTGCGATGAACGCTGTCAAAATCCATTAATCTTGTCAAATACACTCCTGGAAATCGAAATAAGAACACCGTGAATTCATTGTCCCAGAAAGGGGAAACTTTATTGACACATTCCTGGGGTCAGATACATCACATGATCACACTGACAGAACCACAGGCACATAGACACAGGCAACAGAGCATGCACAATGTCGGCACTAGTACAGTGTATATCCACCTTTCGCAGCAATGCAGGCTGCTATTCTCCCATGGAGACGATCGTAGAGATGCTGGATGTAGTCCTGTGGAACGGCTTGCCATGCCATTTCCACCTGGCGCCTCAGTTGGACCAGCGTTCGTGCTGGACGTGCAGACCGCGTGAGACGACGCTTCATCCAGTCCCAAACATGCTCAATGTGGGACAGATCCGGAGATCTTGCTGGCCAGGGTAGTTGACTTACACCTTCTAGAGCACGTTGGGTGGCACGGGATACATGCGGACGTGCATTGTCCTGTTGGAACAGCAAGTTCCGTTGCCGGTCTAGGAATGGTAGAACGATGGGTTCGATGACGGTTTGGATGTACCGTGCACTATTCAGTGTCCCCTCGACGATCACCAGTGGTGTACGGCCAGTGTAGGAGATCGCTCCCCACACCATGATGCCGGGTGTTGGCCCTGTGTGCCTCGGTCGTATGCAGTCCTGATTGTGGCGCTCACCTGCACGGCGCCAAACACGCATACGACCATCATTGGCACCAAGGCAGAAGGGACTCTCATCGCTGAAGACGACACGTCTCCATTCGTCCCTCCATTCACGCCTGTCGCGACACCACTGGAGGCGGGCTGCACGATGTTGGGGCGTGAGCGGAAGACGGCCTAACGGTGTGCGGGACCGTAGCCCAGCTTCATGGAGACGGTTGCGAATGGTCCTCGCCGATACCCCAGGAGCAACAGTGTCCCTAATTTGCTGGGAAGTGGCGGTGCGGTCCCCTACGGCACTGCGTAGGATCCTACGGTCTTGGCGTGCATCCGTGCGTCGCTGCGGTCCGGTCCCAGGTCGACGGGCACGTGCACCTTCCGCCGACCACTGGCGACAACATCGATGTACTGTGGAGACCTCACGCCCCACGTGTTGAGCAATTCGGCGGTACGTCCACCCGGCCTCCCGCATGCCCACTATACGCCCTCGCTCAAAGTCCGTCAACTGCACATACGGTTCACGTCCACGCTGTCGCGGCATGCTACCAGTGTTAAAGACTGCGATGGAGCTCCGTATGCCACGGCAAACTGGCTGACACTGACGGCGGCGGTGCACAAATGCTGCGCAGCTAGCGCCATTCGACGGCCAACACCGCGGTTCCTGGTGTGTCCGCTGTGCCGTGCGTGTGATCATTGCTTGTACAGCCCTCTCGCAGTGTCCGGAGCAAGTAAGGTGGGTCTGACACACCGGTGTCAATGTGTTCTTTTTTCCATTTCCAGGAGTGTATATTATTAATCAGTTCACATAATTCTCCATAAATAAATCCTCAGAACACGTGTTTCAACTTTAGTAACCTCCACTAATTTATTAGCTTCCTACATACATATGTGAACTTGACCGTTAACAAACTAGGACTGACGTTTTCAATAAGATTAAGCTCTCTATGACGTCATTGTCATACAAAAAGAGTACAAAACATTCATTTTCAATTTTTAGAAGCACGACGCAACAACTCGGTTCCAGGATCTTCTGTTGCTCTTTGACTGTCGACCCGCGACGTATAGTGGCCAGCAATTTCCTCTCTGGTCACGGCAGCGAAGATGCTGTCTCCGTTCGTTGCGCCGCCCTCTCCGTACATGAAACATATAAAAAATACAAACTTTAGATAATTCACAGCTATCACAAAAAATATTACAAAAATACATAAACAAAACTAAATTAAACTTATATTCACCTGCAAACTGGGCTGACACTGGATGATGGGTGACGCTTCAATTTCGCGTCCCACTACATACCCCACCCACAAGCTCAGTTTGTCAGGTTTTAACCGAAAATAAGACCTTATCTGTATACCATATTTAACTGTTAATACATTTTTCTCACATTTTACGTAATCTACAGTCCTTGTTCTCAGATAGATTTAATCCTTTTAATACGATATTGTTGTGACTATTTGTCATTTACTCTTAATTGTTCTATTGTGGTAATTCATAACCGAATATATGGAGATTACTCCTCTTCGTTTAACAGTTGCTAGTAAATAATAATTTAGTACGTTCTTTCACGTGGTTACATTAGAACAGAGCTTTCAAATTGTGATAAATTAGTTTTAGTTTTATTCATTTCCTAGAGTTACTCTTTCCAAAAATGTACATTACTAATAAGTTTCTCACAATACTAATAGTACTACTTACTTTACTTCATTCTTTTCCCTAATATCTTATTTATGCCTGAGGTCAAGAAGAAATTAAGCAAAACTTTCTTTAGAATCTCGGCACGGCTTTCTTTACCTTCGGACACCTTGTTGGGTAATGGCAATTTATTTAGGAGAAACAAGCGAGAGAGCCCCGTTTGGTGTGTTCTATATTAACACTATTACAAACCTCTATTAAAGGCACTCTGCTATGTTCTCGTGAGCCATATAGCTCTGGACGCCCATGGTCCCTAAAATTATTGACCATCCCCTTTGGTTTCTACTATCCGAGTAAATATAAAATATACAAAATTCCTCTTGACCTAATAGCAAAATTTCTTCCATATAAATCCCCCTTTTGGTTATCTTTCTCTTTTTGAAGTACCGGTAGATTATTGTAGATCACTTGTTTAAGCTTTCTGTTTAATTCTTTAAAATAATACGTAACTATCTCGAAAACTTCAAATGAATAAACTATTAACGCTCTTCCGTATGTAACATATACTAAATCTTAACTTATTTAGGAATGAAGGGTTTCATTTGATCAACACTGTATAATCCTTTAATTACACCTGATGAAGGTTCCATAAGAAGTAACGCTTTGGGATGTGCAATCTTATGTACAACATATGGACCTTCAAAGATAAAGAAGAATTTCCTACATTCCTTACCGATCTTAGAACTTTTAGGATGAGATCGTACTAGCATAAGACCTCCTACCTGAAATAAAGGTTCTATAGCATGTTGATTATAACTTTTAATTCTCCGTTCGGCATTTTTAACAATCTGTTCACAAACTTCTTCGTCTGGGATGCGTTGTTGGATCTCATTTGCTGGTGGCCGAGGTAGAGCAGCTAGTAAAGGCTCACCTATAATTCGTAGAATAACATTTTTCTTTCCTTTACATAATACGGTAATCCAGTAATTAGGACTCGTATTAGATGACTTTCAATCATTGGGTCTCCAATTAATTTCGCACGGTTTAAATGTCATTCGAAATAATTCCTATAACCTCCCCACCGTTTAGAATATGGAGGAGGGTCTAGCAACTCTAAAGTTAAGTGTTGTTGTTTTCCTCTTGACCAATAATGTTGTTTAAACTGCTTAACAAAATCATCCCAGTCCCTAAATTCAGTTCTATGCAGTACTGCCCATTCCGCAGCTTCTTCTTCTAAATGTCCTATTACAAATTGAATCCGTTTTTCATTACTCCATTTAGGAGATAATGATGTTTCAAAAGCTTTTATAAAGATTATAGGGTGAAGTTCGCCTCCTGGTTTGAATACAGGGAATCGACTTGCTACATTTGAATTTGTCGTTATATCATCCAAACATTCTGTGAGAGACATAGTTGGATTTTGTTTAGATTGCAGAGACGGAGTTGCATCGGATTGGCTTTCCATGATTTCTTTATTTGTATTGTTGTCGTCCGAGCTAGCAAACACGATGCGACTGTTGTCTCTGATTACGTTATTACTTCTACTACTTGAAATGTTTTCATTATTATCTAATTCCGATAACCGTTTAGTAATTTCCTGTATTCTCATTTCTGTCTGGGATACGCGGTTAGCTAATATCGATTCTTCACTGTGTTCACGATGTGAACGCTCTGTACCTTCGTCAATGTTATTATCTTTGGCAGTCTCAAGGTTACTGCATATTTCCGTAATTAAAAATTTCATGTTTTCTATTTCAGTATGATCTTTTTCTACTTGCTGAGTTAATGTCTCTAATTCTACATTATCTATTGAAGAAATCTCCACAGGTTTGGTAGAGACCTCTTTAATAGATTCTAATAATTCTCTACGAACAGTTTCTGTTTGCATAGAAAATTCATCTCGTAACATTTCGTTATTTTTCTGTATTTCATTTACAACTAAGATATTGACATTATCTGGTTTCTCGGTTAAGTCAGTAATATCATTTCGCATACGAGCTTTTTCCTCACGTGATTCCTGGATATGTTCTTCTAACCTTTTACAATTATCAGCAATCTTATTACTAAGTCCTACTAGTTTTTCCTGCATTTCAACTTTAGAAGCCTCTATTTTATCACTTAATCTAGCAGTAGATTCTTCGTTAGATTGTTTTAATTCCTCCTTTAATCTAGCAATAGATTCTTCGTTAGACTGTTTTAATCTAGCAGTAGATTCTTCGTTAGACTGTCTTAATCTAGCAGTAGATTCTTCGTTAGACTGTTTTAATTTAGCAATCGTCCTAAAAAGAGATCTCATGCTCCTATCGGACATAGACTGCTCTTCGTCTGACATTTCACTTCCCGACATTATTGTAAGATATTAACTAGTTACACACGCAGACTTGTAATCAACAATCCTGTAAAAGCACACTCCCTATGTACAACACTCCACTTCCAACTTGAAACAGACTCACCGGACACTAACATTGTAATTGGTAGTTCTCGATTATCAGTGTGCTGCAATGGGCTGCAGATGTAACAGCCGTCGATGCAGCCGCTGAGATGCTGCGACCCCGCTTCCGCAACCGGCAGGACGCTGAGTCGAACACCGGAGACGTCACTGGCTGCAACCACGCCCGGCACCGCCGTAGACAGGCGAAGCCCTCAGCAACACCTCTAATACCAGCCGGAGGAACGCCCCCCCCCCCCCCCCCCCCCCCCGCCGCTGACGCACTGGGCCTGTTAGCTTAGGGAGAAAAAAGGTTGTCGGGGTTTGCAGCGTTCAGCTGCTGCCCAACAGATGCGCCTTCTCGTGGAATAACTGCGTGACCGTACTGCTTGGCTGCGCTCCGTCAGATGCCCACACCCGCGAAGTCGCCGCTGGCTGGTGAAGGCTCCACGAAAACTCGCGTTGCTCTCCCAAAGGACTCTTGATGTTTTCTTTCGTCCCTGTGTGCCTTAATTGCACACAAGTCCTGTTTATAAGGTCGCCACGGTGTAGTGTAACGACGTATAGGTTTGTTTATAAATGGTTTTCTTTCGACCTATGACCATGTGCAGACTTCGTCACCTACGTCAGTTACAACCCACTTGAAAATGATTTATATTCTTTTTAAATTGTCACAGAATGGTTCTTGAACGAAACTGTAAAACATCAGTTGAGTCGTAAGCAAAGAATTTCGTCACTTGGGCCAATTGGTTTGCGTAAACTCTTTCAATTTAAATTTCGTTTGTTTCTCCTCAGAACTTATATTGACACACGTTATCTTGACTTAATCGATATCAGAATCACACATTGACAAAACTTTTCAGATTCGAAGTTGCGATGAACGCTGTCAAAATCCATTAATCTTGTCAAATATATTATTAATCAGTTCACATAATTCTCCATAAATAAATCCTCAGAACACGTGTTTCAACTTTAGTAACCTCCACTAATTTATTAGCTTCCTACATAGATATGTGAACTTGACCGTTAACAAACTAGGACTGACATTTTCAATAAGATTAAGCTCTCTATGACGTCATTGTTATACAAAAAGAGTACAAAACATTCATTTTCAATTTTTAGAAGCACGACGCAACAACTCGGTTCCAGGATCTTCTGTTGCTCTTTGGCTGTCGACCCGCGACGTATAGTGGCCAGTAATTTCCTCTCTGGTCGCGGCAGCGAAGATGCTGTCTCCGTTCGTTGCGCCGCCCTCTCCGTACATGAAACATACAAAAAATACAAACTTTAGATAATTCACAGCTATCACAAAAAATATTACAAAAACACATAAACAAAACTAAATTAAACTTATATTCACCTGCAAACTGGGCTGACACTGGATGATGGGTGACGCTTCAACTTCGCGTCCCACTACAGACGCCGGTGTCCTGACGTAGTTGGGCGCTTGCGTAGCCCTGCGGAAGGTGCTAGGTGAGCTTCAGGGCTTAGGATTCTGTGGAGCTGTGCACCATGGACACGTACTAGAGGTCCGCAGCTCGTGGTCTTGCGGTAACGTTCTCGCTTTCCGCACGGGGTCCCTGGTTGGATTCCCGACGGGATCAGGGATTTTCTCTGCCTTGAGATGACTGGTTATTGTGTGTCCTTCATAATCATTTTATCATCATTGACTCGCAAGTCGCCCAAGTGGCGTCAACTAAAGAGGACTTGCAATACGGCGGCTGATCTCCCCCATACGATCATTTCATTATGTACTCCAGCACGGGCCTTACCAACGCCAGGTAGAGCACGATGCCGTTGTTTGGAAGTGACCTCAGCTCTTTGTTTGTGAGGAGCACAGAGCAGGGACAGGCGCCTCAGCTCGCTACTTTTCACGGTCTGGATACGCGGGAAACAGGTGGGATGCCTATGAGGGTCATCTCAAGGTATTTCACATTCTGTGAGATGGTTTGTGGCCCCCCACGATCCTTATCGGTGGCAAGTCAGGATAAGGCTTCATCCTCATCAACATGTCAGTCTTACTAATAACAGTGTTAAATTTCAGTCACCATTTCGTGTAAACGGTCCGAGAGCGTCTCAGCCAAGCTGAAGTGGCAGCACTGCATCTCATCGTTCATGCTGAAGGCGAACAACAGCATGCCGTTGGCGTACTGGGTCAACTGTACTTGCGTCGCTTTGCAAGTACATGTAGTGAAGCATGTAGAGCATGTCACCGCATGTTGACGTACCCCTCCACTTGCAGGTCGCTTTGTCGAACGCCAGTCGTCTGCAAGGACGTGGAATGTTCTTATGGAGAGGCAGGACTGAAGCGTTGAGATGTTGACATCCTATGCAGAACAACTTTGTACCCCAGACCGCAATGACACATGGAATCAGACACCTTGAAGACATCCAAGAACACAAGTCCAAGATACTTGCGACTCTCCAGGATTGGTTTGCAGCACCTGCTCTACCAACCGCAACAGCTGGCAGCATGTGGAAGCCAAACTGATCGTCCAATATGAGGTCCTCTGCAGTAACATATTGGAGGAGGCGCCTGGCATACTATCTCTTTAACACTTTCGAAAGAGACGGAAGCACTCTCATGAGCGGCTAATTCGGCGTCAGTCGTGGATTCTCAGGATGTCTAAAAGTTGTGCAGGGTTCCACATGGACATGTAATTGCGAGACTGCAAGACGACATTGAAGATGTCTACTTGTGTTTGGTGGACTTAGGTGATAGTTGTGTCAGGATGAGGATGGGGATGAGGCGCTGAAGCCATTGTTCCACCACGTCCTCCGTGACTGGTTCGAACACATTATCTTCAGCCCTAGCCATCATGAGCGAGGGTAGCTGCTCCTACAGCAGGTGGATGTGCTCGTGATCAACTGGGTTGGCCACAGACGTGTACAAGCGCAACATATTTACAAAAGTTCGGGAACGATTTATTAGTGACATTGAACTGTCAAGTTTTCTTTTCCTTCTCTCATGTTGGAAATTGTGTCTGTTCATGAAACTGTGTCCCAGGATTGGGCTCCAAAAACTGGTTATTTTGCTCGCAAAGAGCAGTAATCATAGTTGGATACAACTGGCGAGGGAAGCTAGCGAGTGTCGCCTGCAGCAAGTTACCAATAACAAGCATGGGAAGGATGTCACGTGACGCCTCTGAGACTGTGGGCAGAGCATTGATTGCAGAATTAGCTGTCTGAGTGCCTACAGCCTCGGCTCCGTCAACATGCATCTTTCCCTCACCGCGCCTTAACGTGCAGTGGCTCCTTTTATCCACCGGCAGCCTGACACTTTCCCTAGGCGCGCCCCATGTACTCCATGTCATCAGTTACGTGTTGCCAATTTAGCAAATCCTTCCATACTTGTTTGAAAATACACCTTTGCATGGCGACTCCTAATTTCTTACCTCGATCTCTTGCACACCCGTCAGCCAAGACACTGGCCTTGGCATCTGCCTCTCAGCCGATATTTTGTCCAGTTTACAACGACGGGGTTGCTTGACGCGCAGGAACCGTTTGCCTATTCACCAGGTACTGCCATCATCTGAACTACTCATCGTTGACAGACCAGCCCTCATAGTTTCGATTTTCATGTGTGACTGTTTTAATATGGTGACGTACCCGTTTCAGAATAGCCTTCGTTGCTGGTTGGATGGTTAGCTGCCATTGGTGAGAGAGTTGGTTCTTCGTGTGATGACTTCCAGGGCGTAGGAAGAGGTACAGTCACGAGAAGTCTAGCAGCTCCTGTGGTCTCATGGACGTGGCTGCGTCTGCTCCTGCCACTCGCAGCATCTGGAGTGTGAGATGATCCAACACCTCGTCTGCTACCATGATGGATCCTAAAACTGGAGAAAATATCACTGTATCAATCAACCGTAAAGAATCACCTATAATGACAGACACCTGAAACAATGTACGGAAATAACAAAAGTGAACCATATGTTGTGCGTAAATGGGAATGTACCGCTAATTACAGCGAAAAACGGTTGACACGAAAATGCTTAACGTGAAGAACCGGTTAACAGGAAACAACGCTGCGGTCGTAATAAAACGTTTTGTAATTTCACATTCTTGGTAGGTCGCTGGAGGGAGCTGGCGCCACATCTACACACACGTCACATAGTTCCCGTAAATTCCGATGGACTCTAACGCCACATTTAATGTAACTATGAAAAAAATAAGCAAAATATACAAACTGAGTAGTCCATGGCAAGATAGGCAACATCAAGAAGAGTCTGAGCTCAGGAGCGCCGTGGTCCCGTGGTTAGCGTGAGCAGCTGCGGAACGAGAAGTCCTTCGTTAATGTCTTCCCTCGAGTGAAAAGTTTAATTTTTTTTATTTTCAGAGAATTATTATCTGACAAACTCTTACGTTTTCATCACTTTTTTGGGAGTGATTATCACATCCACAAGAAAACCTAAGTCGGGCAAAGTAGAAGAATCTTTTTACCCATTCGCCAAGTGTACAAGTTAGGTGGGTCGACAACATATTCCTGTCATGTGACGCACACGCCGTCACCAGTGTCGTATAGAATATATCAGACGTGTTTACCTGTGGAGGAATCGGTTGACCTATGACCTTGCGACCAAATGTTTTCGGTTCCCATTGGAGAGGCACGTCCTTTCGTCTACTAATCGCAAGGTTTTGCGGTGGGGTCGCAAAACACAGACACTAAACTTATTACAGTGAACAGAGACGTCAGTGAACGAAAGGACAGATCATAACTTTGCGACAATAAAAAAGTAAAATTTTCGCTAGAGGGAAGACTTAGACCAAGGACCTCTCGTTCCGTAGCTGCTCACGCTAACCACGGGAGCACGACGCTCCTGCAGTCAGCTGATTCTTGATGTTGTTTATCTTGCGCATGGACTACTCAGTTTGTATATTTTGCATATTTTTTTCATAGTTCCACACAACTTCTTCCTATTTTCTCGATTGATCTGTGTTCAGTTTTTCAAGGCCTATCCACTGTGCCAACTTATAACTAAATCGGAGGGGGGTGCGATGGGGAGGTTCCCTTGTAAGAAGAGTTTTACGTTTGATAATGCATATTTGCTGTTCGCTATTACTTTTGACGGCGCCTAGTGGCAAAGAAGCTTTAACGTTTGTTATACTGTACGACGTTACATATAATTCTGCACGGTTATCAGTGCGTGTAGTATTGAGAAACATGTTCTAAAATTATCGCCCAGTTTGCAACTGGCTGCTTAACTTTCTCAGTATCAATTCAAGAGACAGTTATATGAATTCTACACAACAAATAATGATTACTTTATAAGCTAAAATCTCTCTGTTATCACGATGAGTAACTACATTAACAAACGCTTTAGTACTAATATTAGTTACACTTTTCACACACACATATCAGGTTAAAAATTCAACTGCGCGTTTCTATCGGAGTCTCGTGTACTGTGCACTATTCACTGAACGTCTTCATGTTTACGATGGAGCCGTGGCCTCGTTTGTCTACTTGATGGCGCTCCCCGCTGCAGCAGTTGTGGGGATGAATGGCCACCCCGCGATTAACCTCACCGTACGTCACGCCAGGCATGCTCGCTGTCTTGCTCGCAGTTCATCTTAGGACAACGCCCCTGTCATCTTCCGTGCCAGCTAACGTACAGCCAGCTGGCGTCCCTCCCACTGCCGTTACCTTGCGCAGAACACTACTCTCGAATTCACAATGAAGTACTTTGTATGCAGAATTGAAAATGACTAGCTTTAGCAGCGCTTCAGTGCTTTCTGATGCACTGAGTATAGCTGAATTGCTTTTATTTTACTGAATTTATTTTGTCTGGCATTCGATACTATTTTTCACTTTGCCCTTCCACTATGGGGAATGAAAATTACGACGACTTGTTCAAAGCAGTGAGATTCCTCACTTTACTGGAATATTTATCTAACAGACAATCCACTAAATATCTCTTTCATTTAAAAATATTTGCAACCGACTTACTTTTTCATTGTAGTCATTCACAATAACTAGTGTTCAGTTTTCCCAGTCTAGATCGAATTGTCATCTGCTACAAAACTGTTTAAAAAGTTCTGTAGCTTCACTGAAGTTCCATGAAAAGCAGAAATTTCCTAGTATATCATAAGAAATCCACTACACAAAATGAGGATGTCTGAGTTTCTTAGTTCGAAAAAAGATTGGGGTAGCCTGACGTGCTGACATTATTAATAATCGTTTATTGTAACCTATATTCACTTTGACTTGTTTTCCACTGCCAAACCTTGCTTTCCCGCTAAAATTTTTTCAGCCACAAAGATAACATTGACGTATCAGGATGTATTCTTTTGATGTTTCCGCTCTAGCAGTCAAGTTATACCATATATTTCTTCATTTACATTTACATTCATCATTACCTCTTCATAAGTTACATGATCTACCTATCTAACATTCGGACTTCCTTCGTATCAACCCATTTAAGAACTTCTGTTTTATTCTTGGCTGAACGCTATATTGTCCACATTTCACTTCCGCACAAGGCTGCACTCCAGACAGACACCTTCACAAAGGAGTTCCTAGTAATTAGATTTATAGATATATTAAGAAACTAGCTGAAGTTCCAGAGTTTCCTAGGTATGTATTTATTCCAGTCTTCTATTAGTCCATATCCACCTCACTCCTGTATTATCAACTCCTGCTCCTCCATCTCTCCGTCTGTTTCCTCCTTCCGTTCTCACTGACGATCTCCGACACTCCCTCTTCCAATTGATCTCCACCTCTTTCCTTTCTCTGTCCATCTCCTCCTCTCCTCTCATCCTGTCGATCTCGTCCTCTACTTACATATCAGATCCTCCTCTTCCCTCTGTCTATCCCATCCTCCACCTCTTACTGTCCATCTCTTCCTACCCTTCTCGCTGTTCATCTCGACCTCTTTTATTTCTATCTCCTCCCCTCCCCTGTTGACGTCCTCCTCTATGTGCATGTCAAATAAGTCTCACATATATTTATTTCAGTCTTCTACAAGTCCACCTCCTCCTCACCTCTCCATTTGCTTCTATATCTCCCCACTTTGTCTTCCCTCTCCTCCTTCTCTCTCTATGTCCTCCCATCCCTCTCACTGCCCATCTCCTCCTCTCAACTCTCCCTATTCATTTCCATCTCTTTCCTTTTCCTGTCTATCTCCTCCTCTCCCATTTCCCCGTTGATGTCCTCCACTACTTACATATCAGATACATTTCCCACGTATTTAACATATTTCAGACGTATTTGTACACATATTTCACCTGTATCTCTAACTAATTTCGTCCTAGAGTTTCATTTTCATCCAATGGTGTGTGTCCAGGGCACTGTGACCAGTGTAACCTAAGTGGCTGACATTCTGCGACCCGTAACCATACGCTTTCTGCAAATCACCCCAGATGACACTCTTCAGCAAGTCAATACACGACCACATATGTATATAACCTCGTGTCTCCTGTACACTGATATAATTTTGCAGGTACATCCAGTGGCATAACTGGTTACTGTCTGTGAAATGTGTTGTAAGTAGAGTTTGTAGTGAACAACAAATAAATTAAAACATCACGTACGATGCAACAATTTTTCACGCATACAGTGTTTATGACGTCATACCTCTTGAACTACAAGTCGTACAATCATGTATTTTTCTATGTACATTCAGAAGCATATAGCATACTGTCCCAGAAATCTGTTGCGTTCAAATGGTTCAAATGGCTCTGAGCACTATGGGACTCAACATCTTAGGTCATAAGTCCAGTAGAACTTAGAACTACTTAAACCTAACTAACCTAAGGACATCACACACGCCCATGCCCGAGGCAGGATTAGAACCTGCGACCGTAGTAGTCCGGCGGTCCCGGACTGCAGCGCTAGAACCGTACGGCCACCGCGGCCGGCAAATCTGTTGCGAATAGAGTTTATAATAAAGAAGTGATAAATTAAAATGTCATACTGACGCCGCAGTTTCCCACGCGTCCTAGTACTTGACGACGTATTTCCTTAATTATGTGCCGTACAATGAAATATTTTGCCGATGTATTGAGCGACATAGGTGGATAATGTCTGCGATACGTGTTCGGAGTAGAATTTATAGTAAGGATTTAATACACTCATGTTCAGAAGAAACAGAACGACTAGAGCTAGGACGTTCATATTCACAGGACATTAGTAAGTTCTGATTAGCGTTTCAGTCACCTCGGTTCAGAATGTGTCCTGTTGCCTAGCAGGCACAGGGTCCGCAATGGGCTCTGGTGGCTTGTTTCATGTGTGATGGCATCGACGCATATAAGGCACAAATGTGGTATAGCCATCCATGCTGCATTCACCTGGTTCCAAAGTTCATTTGTGGTCGTTGGCATTGGGTCGCAGCACTGCACCCGTCGTTCCACCATATCCCACACATTTTCGATTGGCGACAAGTTTGGTGATCTGGCGCACGAAGGCAAGGGGCTGACATCCTGTGACACCAAGAAAGCACATGTTCGTGCAGCAATATGTGGTCATGTATTGTCTTGCTGAAGAATGTCATCTGGGGTGATTTGCAGAAAGCGTATGGTTACGGGTCGCAGAATGCCAGTCACTTAGGTCACACTGGTCACAGTGGCGTGGACACACAACAGCTGTGTTTTGCGGCTGTACCCGGTAGCACCCCACACCATATGGTCTTGAACTGGCGCTTTATGTCTTGTGTGAATGTAGTCACTGTGATGCCACTCTACCTGTTTGCAGCGAAGGAAAATGCGGCCATCAGTTTCAAACAAACAGAACCTGGATTCACTCGAAAAAAACACTAACTGATGCCATTCTTGCCCTCAGTGACATCGTTCCATACACCAGTGCCGTCTAGGACTTTTCTCCACACTTATAACAGACAGGCAGAGAAGCGAACGACGTGCGTGCCATAATAAACGGCGACTGGGTATCCCCCCTGATAGTGCACGATGTATTACATTGTTGCTCCAGATCCGAGGAGGACGCAGATCAGTCCTGCAGTGCCATTCGAATCAGGTGTCGATCTTTTTTTTTTTTTTGAGTGGGGTGGGGGGGCGGTGGTCAGAATGGTGCGATCAGACCCATCTTGTCGTGTTCTACGGCCATACGCCAACCATTCTGCTCACACCCGTTGTTCTGCCGTAACTCTTCGTCCCACACGAGCAACAACTTTCCGGATGGATACATCACAGCCTGTCATGCTAATAAGGCGCACTCTTTCAAACTAAAAATGTCATGCGCGATGCGGCAGCTCCACTGTATGAACATAGAAAATGTAGTAAGCGATAAACTTTCCTTCTTTTATCATTTTGTGGGGATATTCTCCGAGAAAAAGTTTCTAAAAATTTGAAATTATGTGTAAAATTTGTTGCTAATCTCTATGTGCTCTCATTATCAAATACTGGATCTCAAAGTATGGGTATTCGCTCATCGTGTTCTTCTTTGCTCTTTCACGCCACCAAATTCCTTTTGTAGGTAAGTGGTTCTTAACATCACAGAAATTCTTTCCAGACAATAAGTGACGTGTGTACTACGTTTGGCTGAAATCGCCCTAGTGGTTTAGGAGAATATGTCGAACATACATACATATACACATACATCCATTTAATAATAAGTATCGATCTATGTTTGTAATATTTTTTATTACCCGACCGCATTTTTTATCCTCTCTGTTTAAACTGTTTTACTGTCAAAATGTTAATCCGGGCTATAAAAACTATTCCTTGATATTTTTATTTATACTTCCGCGACTGTTGGTAGAACAACATATTACTGACCGAAAGGCACAAAGTTGTAGACGATTACAATGTTAATGTATTTAGTGAATTGGTCTTCATCTTGCAAGGTCATCATGAGACTATGTCCGCGCCTGAGTGCTGAGTTGATACTGGCACAGTAGCTCAGCGTGTTCGGTCAGAGAGCTGGTTGGCCTCTGTAATAAAAAACTGAGTGGAACGATCAACAAACGAACTTGAACGGATGTCACGTGACGTCCGCAACGACCAAACACAACGATCAACAACGAACAAAATTAAAAAAAAAAAAAAGAAACTGGCCAGCGCGACGGAATGTCATACCTAATGGCCTGGGTTCGATTCCCGGCTGTATCGGAGATTTTCTCCGCTCAGGAACTGCGTGTTGTATTGTCCTTATCATCTTTTCATCCCCATCGACACGCAAGTCACCGAAGTGGCGGCAACTCGAAAGACTTGCACCCGGCTAACGGTCTACCCGACGGGACGCCCTAGCCACGCGGGATTTCCATTTCCATGAGACTATAATAACTACTGTCATCAAATGGGACGCAGTACAGGTGAACAGCTTCGGAGAATATATTACACACTGAAAATGAGGCGCAATACAGAGTATATGACATCTTCAGCAGTGCAACTGAAAGTATTTAATATAAGCAATAAACAAACGCATACAGGGCGTACCACTAAACATTAAGGTAAACATAAAAAACAGTGTTTGAGCGCGAGCAGAATTTGAGCACATCATATTACTTAGCTTGTCAGACACGAGTATAATGTTCTCTTTAATCTGTTTTATTGACACGATCAAAGTAATTTAGGGGCGTCCGGAAAGGTTGTTAATTTCTATCTAAACATAAAGTAAAACATATTCGCCTGAAAGATACCTTTTACCAGAAACTATCGGAAGTAAAAATTTGTAAGAAATATGGCTTTCGGGTTACACATTTCTAACCACATTAAGGGAATGCTTTCTAACAATATTTATTAGTTTTACGGGAATAATTATTTTTGTAGAAAGCAGACATCAAGATAAGAAACTGTCTACATTTTTCTACGTACGTAAGGCTCTAACTTCTTTGAGATTCACAAAACAGGAAAACATTTGCGTTAAAATATGCATGATACTCAGAGATCTGTATCCTGTAATTTTGAACGAGTCTGACAAGTGGGAACCGAAAAAAGTACACTCTATTCTTAAAAGTTACAACTCATACGGAAACAGCGATTAAACATTTCAATGCATCCCAGCTCCATACGATGGGTTGTCTGTATTCTCTTCCCTCTCGTTGCCATGTCCTTCCTCCTGCTCGTCTGCATTGTCTCGTCCTCGTTTCAGTATCTCTAATAGTTCTCTCTCTAATTTCGTAACTGCTTCTTTATCTAAATTTAACATGTTTTCCACCGTGAAACTGTCTGTAGCAATCTTCTCAGGACTTCACACCTTGCAACATTTGCTTCACTGAACGCTGTCACTGCACCAAAGACACCAAAATGCAGTGCATTAATGGACACTAACACTGTATTGGGAATTCTGGCTCAGATTACGCTGTTGATAGACTCTTCAGGATTCGGAGTGCGGCCATAAAGACATTTCATCAATGGTCTTACGTCTAACAAATCGTGGAAGATTCTTTGAAGACCTCCACTGTGGCAAACGGTGTAGGTGGTTTCTGAATACATTTTCACCATTTTGCTGTGTTCAATCGTATCTGCACGAAGAATCATTTCCTGAAGGGCATAGACCACGAATGCATTTTATCGTCTCTTGAAGTGAGGTAAAACAAAACTGCAACTACAGGTTTTCTTATATCTTCTACGATACTAATATTTTTCCTGATGCATATGTCATAACATTTTGGGTTTTATCTGTGATAGATTCTGCCATTTCCAAATTTCTTTCTCTTGTATGCAGTTTTCAGTCGTCACAGCCTCGTAACTATTCGTTTTGTACATGACCTGTGAACTACAGTTCAGTGATGGTTACATTTTCTCCATATGGCTTGTCATTCTCAACTGCTTCTGAATTTCCATCTCCTAAATAAGTGACGAAACTTAAGCTTCTTCAGGTCTTCAGATTCTTGGAAAACGGTCGCGTCCACACACTGTTTTGTTTAAATGGCTGATTAAACCAGAAATAATGCAGTTATATATTATATACCACTGTAAAAAGATTTCAGCTGGTACAGAGCGACTTAAACGGCTTGTAGTCCATTAGGTTGTTTTATCACATGTATATACACTCCTGGAAATTGAAATAAGAACACCGTGAATTCATTGTCCCAGGAAGGGGAAACTTTATTGTCACATTCCTGGGGTCAGATACATCACATGATCACACTGACAGAACCACAGGCACATAGACACAGGCAACAGAGCATGCACAATGTCGGCACTAGTACAGTGTATATCCACCTTTCGCAGCAATGCAGGCTGCTATTCTCCCATGGAGACGATCGTAGAGATGCTGGATGTAGTCCTGTGGAACGGCTTGCCATGCCATTTCCACCTGGCGCCTCAGTTGGACCAGCGTTCGTGCTGGACGTGCAGACCGCGTGAGACGACGCTTCATCCAGTCCCAAACATGCTCAATGGGGGACAGATCCGGAGATCTTGCTGGCCAGGGTAGTTGACTTACACCTTCTAGAGCACGTTGGGTGGCACGGGATACATGCGGACGTGCATTGTCCTGTTGGAACAGCAAGTTCCCTTGCCGGTCTAGGAATGGTAGAACGATGGGTTCGATGACGGTTTGGATGTACCGTGCACTATTCAGTGTCCCCTCGACGATCACCAGTGGTGTACGGCCAGTGTAGGAGATCGCTCCCCACACCATGATGCCGGGTGTTGGCCCTGTGTGCCTCGGTCGTATGCAGTCCTGATTGTGGCGCTCACCTGCACGGCGCCAAACACGCATACGACCATCATTGGCACCAAGGCAGAAGCGACTCTCATCGCTGAAGACGACACGTCTCCATTCGTCCCTCCATTCACGCCTGTCGCGACACCACTGGAGGCGGGCTGCACGATGTTGGGGCGTGAGCGGAAGACGGCCTAACGGTGTGCGGGACCGTAGTCCAGCTTCATGGAGACGGTTGCGAATGGTCCTCGCCGATACCCCAGGAGCAACAGTGTCCCTAATTTGCTGGGAAGTGGCGGTGCGGTCCCCTACGGCACTGCGTAGGATCCTACGGTCTTGGCGTGCATCCGTGCGTCGCTGCGGTCCGGTCCCAGGTCGACGGGCACGTGCACCTTCCGCCGACCACTGGCGACCACATCGATGTACTGTGGAGACCTCACGCCCCACGTGTTGAGCAATTCGGCGGTACGTCCACCCGGCCTCCCGCATGCCCACTATACGCCCTCGCTCAAAGTCCGTCAACTGCACATACGGTTCACGTCGACGCTGTCGCGGCATGCTACCAGTGTTAAAGACTGCGATGGAGCTCCGTATGCCACGGCAAACTGGCTGACACTGACGGCGGCGGTGCACAAATGCTGCGCAGCTAGCGCCATTCGACGGCCAACACCGCGGTTCCTGGTGAGTCCGCCGTGCCGTGCGTGTGATCATTGCTTGTACAGCCCTCTCGCAGTGTCCGGAGCAAGTATGGTTGGTCTGACACACCGGTGTCAATGTGTTCTTTTTTCCTTTTCCAGGAGTGTATTTAAGCTTCTAAGACAACGTAATCTGTTTATTTTATTCCTCTGTTCATTTTGTCCTCACCTTGCACTCGCATACTGATTTTTTTCGATATTTCGAAAGTGTTTGGTATGTTCTTCGTACTTTCATTTACTGTTCACTTCAAATATTTTCAAGTATGTTGCAATAATACTTTGAAAATGCCATTTAATCTGTTTCTGCGCCTCCCTCTAAATACGCAATATTATTTTGATAGTTGTTCACCAATACTGTACCCTCTTCGATGAAAGTATTCAGTTGTAGCTGATGATGACCTTGTAAGCCAGAAATCTTTAACTGTATAAATAAACTGGGAGGTGTGGAGACTTTTATGACCACGTTTTGAAGAGACTATAATCTAGTTAGGTATATTACATTTTCAAATCTTGAAAAAAAAGTTCATGACATTATTTTTAACGAAATCTTCTTCTAGATTCCATAAACCTCCTAAATTCTTCAGTTAAATTTAACGCAAAAATTTATGTCTTAGTAGTAGATGTAACTTTTCACAATAGATGCCATATTAAAATTTGCCGATTCAGGATTCTTCTTACCTATCAGTATCCATTTAAAAAGTATGTTTTCGGTAATAGTCAACAACAGTTAACGAAATTTGAATTTTTTAAAATTTTTTTGGTAAACATCAAGTACCTCCCTCCCCTTCCTCCACCTACTGTCAGTACACGTGCTTGAAAGTCCTTTAGTATCGCTAAGAGTGTGCTAAAAGACATTTTCAAGTATGGACCTTACTTACACATCAGTATGTCTTTAAAAGTTAATGAATTTTGTTTGTTTTAAAAATTTTTACGGTGGGCATTAGGTATCCTCAGCCAAACCCATGGTAATACACTTTATGGGAATTGTGTTGGTTTTGAGAGAGTTCAATACTGTAGAACATCCATATGTTTTGCACATGTAACTATTCCTCACAGTGTCAAGTATATCTTACGGTATAGAATATTATCTCTGAATAAAGCATTCGCGTAGCGTTACCCTAAATTGTAAATTCAAGGGATCTCGGATTTACTTAGTAAGACATGTGTATGTGATTTGCTCAGACACAAGCTGTTGAGTCTTTGGTGCGTTAACTGATGACATGTTTAACATAAAGTCGTGTGGTACAAGGGAAAATCCGCGTTGTAATTACGGGGCGCCATTTGTGGAAGAGACACAGCATACTTTGGGGTAGCCCATGTGTGGTGCAAACAGTGCGCTGACGCTCCCCGCTGGTGATCGCCTTGTGCGTTAGGCTGACTCAGCAAAGTTTGCAATTACAATGGGCAGTGGCACCACTGCTCAGTAGTGCTAAATCATGCACTTCTGCTGTAGGTGGTCGCTAATCGGGTTAAGACTGTGTAATACGTAAGTATGGAGAATTAAGTGCTTACTGTGCGCTGGGAAGTATACTACCGCCTTCTTCTTGGTTCCAGGCCAAATTTAAGTTGTCTGTGGACTCTTTGATTTCTTAAATGTATTTAATTTTATTTCTGGTGGCATTCGCCCAGAAATATCACTGCAAACAAATACTAACGGAAATTTAATAAAACACACATAATTGATGAGCACTCCGCTGGCTAAACATATGGTGCAGCATTTCCTTTGGCGCAGCGTGTCACTCTACAAAGTTCTGTGACTGAATGAGTATTTTCCCGTTGCAGCCTAAGATACGCTAATGCCATTGCCATTTAAGTTGCCGGTTTCAGCTGTAGAGCTGTGATTCCAAATATCGTGAGCCTGGATAACTGGAAACTTTTTGTCCGTGATTGACTTGCAAACAAACTGCCTAAGAAGTGTGATCTACGTTTATAATTTGTGACTCCCCGCCATTTTCTAGCCAGTAGGTACTGCCGCTGCAGGAAAACGTAGAATCGCACAGCCGCAGAAGTTTCTAGTACAAATAGGTGGTATAAGGTAAGTGGAGGAGTAGTGCTGAGTATAGTTGCAGAAAGTCGCCTACCGAGGTGGCCGAACGGTTCTAGGCGCTACAGTCTGGAACCGAGCGACCGCTACGGTCGCAGGTTCGAACCCTGCCTCGGGCATGGATGTGTGTGATGTCCTTAGGTTAGTTAGGTTTAAGTAGTTCTAAGTTCTAGGGGACTGATGACCTCAGATGTTAACTCCCATAGTGCTCAGAGCCATCTGAACCTTTTTTTTTTTTCAGAAAGTCATCTCACACACAAGCATGTTAACCACACTCATACACTCACCAATAATATAGGCACTCAATAGGAAGGTGGTGGTGCGTAGCAACCCATCGTACCGTTTTGTTATACACTGAAGCGCCAAAGAAACTTGTATACGCATTCGTATTCAAATACAGAGATTTGTAAACAGGCAAAGTACGGCGCTGCGGTGTATGGCGCAGTTGTTAGATCGGTTACTGCTGCTACTGTGGCAGGTTATCAAGATTTAAATCATTCTGAACGTGGTGATATAGTCGCCGCACGAGCCATGGGACACAAAATCCCCGAGGTAGCGATGAAGTGGGGATTTTCCCTTATGACCGTTTCAAGAGTGTACCGCGAATATCAGGAATTCGATGAAACATCAGATCTTCGACATTGTTGACGCCAGAAAAAGATCTTGCAAGAACGGGACCAACGGCGACTGAGGAAAATCATTCAACGTGACAGAAGAGCAATCCTTCCGAAAATTGCTGCAGATTTCAGTGCTGGGCCATTAACAAGTGTCAGCGTGCGAATCATGCAACGAAACATCATCGATATGGGCTTTAGGAGCGGAAGTCACACTCGTGTACCCTTGATGACCGCACGACACAAAGCTTTACTCCTCGCCTGGGCCCGTCAACACCGACATTGGACTCTTAATGACTGGAAACATGTTGCCTGGTCGAACGAGTCTCGTTTCAAATTGTATCGAGCAGGTAGACGTGTAAGGGTATGCCGACAACTTCATGAATCGAAGAACCCTGCACGTCAGCAGGGGAATATTCAAGCTGGTGGAGACTCTGTAACGTTGTTGGGCGCGTGCAGTTGAACTAATGTGGGACCTGTGATACGTCTAGATACGACTCTGACAGGTGAAACATACATAAGCATCCTGTCTAATCACCTGCATCCATTCATGCCCATTGTGCATTCCGACAGACTTGGGCAATTCCAGCACGACAATGCGACACCCCACACGTGCGGAATTGCTACAGAGTGGCTCCTGCAACACTCTTATGACTTTAAACACTTCTGCTGGCCACCAAACTCCCCAGACATGAACATTATTGAGTATATCTGGGATACGTTGCAACGTGCTGTTCAGAAGAGATCTCCACCCTTTCGTACTCTTACGGATTTATGGGCAGCCTTGCAGTATTCATGGTGGCTGTTCCCTCCAGCACAGACATTAGTCGAGTCCACGTCACGTCAACTTGCGGCACTTCTGCGTGCTTGTGAGGCTCTACACGGTAATATTCATGTGTACCAGTTTCTTTGGCTCTCCAGTGTATTAATGTTAGTAGCCGTATAGTGATTTTCAGTCTCTTAATTAGTAGCGTTTGAAACGTCTCATGTCTGAAAATAATTCACAAAACTACTACCAAAAATGGAATAGTACGTGTCACGCCGTGGAAGTTTTTGACATCGTGGAGAAATAGAATTAAGAAGCATCAGTGACAGAAATAGTGTCATGTCTGAATGCCACATCCGAATAATGATATGACCCCTATAGGATTTGATCCCCCACACGTCTGACGGGAGTGATGCGTTGACTTTGTGTTCGTTTAATACAGCCGGCTAGTCACAAATACGGAAGCGGATTAAGCAGCTATCAAATGGTTCAAATGGCTCAGGCACTATGGGACTTAACTTCTGAGGTCATCAGTCACTTAGAACTTAGAACTACTTAAACGTAACTAACCTAAGGACATCACTCACATCCACGTCCGAGGCAGGATTCGAACCTGCGACCGTAGCAGTCGCACAGTTCCAGGTTGTAGCGCCTAGAACCGCTCGGCCACCCCGAAGCAGCTATCGCTCAACTCGTCTACTTAGTATAAGACCGTAGGGATGCTGAGTGTAGCTCTTTCAAGTTTGATCCATCGATTAACAGAAATATTCTCTGAGGATATCTGTAGCATTTAGAGACGAAAGATTACGTTCTGAAAAATGCCCACGGTATAATACCCATACCAATGAAGTCACCCATAATCGCAGTCCTTCTTAGCGAGGGCAATGTTTTAACCGTTTAAGATATCCTGGTTGGACTCATGGCCTCCCCTCATAGGTTCATTGCTGTTAGTAGTTTTCTCAGAATAAACAGCCTTCAATTCTGCTTACTTGCGATATCTGGTCTTGCCTGAACAGCTCTCTCTGTAAGGACACAGCCCGCGGAATGTGAACATCAGGATACGCCTTGCACACAAATGTAATCTGTCAGTAAGTCACTTTACCATTAGTGGTAACGTTGCTTCGTTACCTGTCGATTCTAATAATTCCTCACGGGCTAAGCTACCGAGTTACATAAAGTTAGTAACACCTCATAGTTGTGTAAATTTCTTCACTAACCACGAACATACTTTACCTAATGTGTGATTCTCGCTGCACATCAGGTGAGAATTAAAGATTCCATCTACATTATGTTATATTCGTACTCTGTATTGTAAAGCCTGAGTTATGTACTTTCCAGTACACAAGTTTTTCGTTTAACAAAAAACTGTCCACAGTTTTTACTGCTGTTCCCGTGTAAAGGCTCTGTACGGTACTGTAGGATTCCCAACGTGTGGAGGTCTGCCTTCTAACGTCTTAACTGTGCATTCACTTTGTGAAACCTCGGAAAGATTTTTCGTGTTATGGTAACTCGAAGATATGGCCCCATTTCTATTTGTAGAAAGCATACATTGCACCACGGTAGTCCCTCGCCATGACTCCGTCTGGGAGAATGTGGTTGGTTACGACACTAGCATGCATCTCACAGGACTGCGATTAGTCGCCGGTGGAGTGTTTTCGATGGTTCTTTTTATGATGGGCCTTACGTGACTTATCATTCGGCAAACAGTTGAGCAGATGACGAGGTAAAGAAATCCTTATCGTGTTCTCTGCTCCATAATCGACTAAAAATACTTGTTAAAATTTACATCATTCCCTGAGCTTTGCTATGTTTACCTAGATATCGCAAGTTCCTAAAACAAACTGTGAACAGGGTTGTCGATGTGAAATAGGTCATTCACATAAACCTCGACTGAGTTTAAATGTTGAAAGTTAACTGTCACAGCGACCTTGCAAGATGTGATATACCAGTGGTCTTAAGAGGCGCACGTGCCAGGCGGGACTTGGCGGAAACGCAGCATCTTGGGGGCGATGGGTGGGTTCCTTCCTCCGTGTTTTTTTTTCCTTGCTGAAGTGTCCGTTTGCCACCGTGTGAGGCAGCAACGTCCACACCACCCACAGAGAAAGTTTAACGGGCTTTTTTTGATGGAATGAAGCTGGATGTCATAGCAGAAGGCTAGGGCATTAATATTTATTGAAGTCTCATGCACAGTGAGCGATCGAAGTTAATAATTAACGACACAAATAGCTGAAGGTAGAGGTATAACAAAAAGATACATATGTCTTGGGTATAAGCAGTTAAATTAATATGAAACATAGCATAAGGGAAGAAGGCCTGAAATGTGGACGTGGTTGGGTAGTCTCCTGTTGGCTACATTCGAACGTAACAGTAAGAGACGACAGGATCTGAAGGCTGCTCAAAAACGAACGGTGGGCAGGTCAGTCTTCGAAGAGCCAGGAAACTGTAGCGACGTGCCGTAGGAGGGCCATGACTCATACTATTAGTTTCGGTCAGTGGCAGTGACACAAGTGGACACATAGTTTGACGTAACTGTAAATACAGAATTATTTCTTAGGATTTTAGATTATTTATAGCACGGTGGTCATGTTTAATTATTAATAATGTATTTAAGTGGCCAAAGTTCTTAGTCGAATTAAAGGCATATCGTTATCATTGGTAAATAATATTTTATTGTCCCCAACAGCACGTTTATCGTAATATCAAGCGAAATAAAATGTGTTTACACAGTTAACACTTATGCATGATAGCCAATAAAGCATTTTTTCAGAATTTTGTAAGTGACAGAGCCTAATGGCGACTACCGTCGAATCATTATCTGTTTGTATTATTTCAGCATTACCAGTTGTCTAGTGGCAGCATCAAGAAAATTCGTACACCGGAAGATGCGTGGGAGTGACGGAGGACGGCATAAATAACCGCTCAGCCTGCAGAAGTTTTGCGAGAGGAAATGACTATTAGGAAGTTCTTGTGCTTCTTTGGGTGAAAGCAATCTTCAAACGCAATCTGTAGTGAGGGGTCAAGTGAACTCTTCCACAATCCGCAGAACTTAGAAAGCAAGACGTCACATTTTTACTATCTACAATTACCTAATCAAACGTAAAGATATGTAAGAAAATGGTTGACGATTTGCAAACCAGTGCGCTCGAGAGCTGTTACTAATGACCTTAGGCCGAAAGTTTAGCACCACCACACCAGAAGGTAAATGTTTTAAAGAGGAACAGATTTTGTGTTAGTATAACGATGCCGACTAAAGACTAGATTCGGTAGACTATAGGACGTGTCAGAAATATTCATCTGATATCGCAAGACTATATGTTCTACATGAAAGAAGCTTGATATTTGGGGTGGATTTTAACTTTCCCATCATAACTAACAATTTATTTTGGTGCCAGTTGTCGGTTGCAAATTCATGTGATTATAGGGTGGAAAGGGGAGGGGTTCTTCCTGGTACTTCTACCTAGCTCACTCGCTCGTTCAAGGTATGATTTTTCCCATAATTCCGAAAATACGCCGAAAATTTCATTTTTCAATAGGGCGTAAACAATCCCACTAGCACCCACAGTTAAGAGCGTTCCTTAAAAATGACTTGCATCAAGGGTGGAATGGCTGTAAGGGCCGTACAGATCTCACATCACGTATCTGGCCTCCAAGTACGACAGGTCTCACCTTATCTATCTTTTTAGTGGGGTCGGGAGAGTTTGTGAAACATTCTGTTCTTTTGTCTCCACTTACAACTTTGGGTTAACTTTGTCGCCGCATTAGCCGGTTAGGTAACTCCGTAACTCCAGAGGTGCTGCCAAAAGTATGGGGCGAGTTTGACTACTGTCTGGATCTCGTGCGTAGACTGGGAGGGCGCGGTGAATATTTGTGAAAAATAAACGAAACCGTTAATCCTATACGTAATTATAAAATGTATGAATCGCATAAATGCGCATATTCAGGGAAGAAACGCCTCGTAAAGTTGGATGCTTCTTATGTAATGGCCGGCCGGTGTGGCCGAGCGGTTCTAGGAGCTTCAGTCTGGAACCGCGAGACCGCTATGGTCGCAGGTTCGAATCCTGCCTCGGGCATGGATGTGTGTGATGTCCTTAGGTTGGTTAGGTTTAAGTAGTTCTAAGTTATGGAGGGCTGATGACCTCAGATGTTAAGTGCCATAGTGCTCAGAGCCATTTGAACCATTTTTATGTAATTAAAAATTTCATATTGGTGGGTCATAATCCACCCCAAATACGTATGTTCATCCTTCGAAAGCTATCATCTTCTGGAATCGAAATAAACTGAAACTCTCCTTATTACCTAAATCATTTGACAGTATACTCTGATGCCTATATGTGACGCAAAATATAAATTCGAAGAAATTTTCAACTGCGAAATTACTTCTGAACTTCATTCACGAAACTCAGGCAAGTTACTGAAGAAAAGAACGCTAAGGGTAGACGAGCATTTTGTTACGTTTCTTGACACACTGTTTCTGTTTCTACAGAGGAAAGACTAGAGCAACCGGAACCGAAAAAGACCGGGAATGACCCGAGAACCTGCGGAGACTGCTTGGCTGCGACCGCCAGACGGTAAACATACAGGTGGACAACAATGAGAGGAAGACAGACACTGAAGATGGCACGGCGGAATAACTAGTCCAACGAGGAAACCAAAAATAAAATCGTAAGAGGTAGTGAATCCAGAACTAAAGTAACAATGTGTAGTGAGATAAAGACTACAGCAGAGTGAAATCACAACTAGCTGAGCGGCTGCGGTGCTGGCTTTAAATGCAGCCGCGATCATTTATGGACCGGCAATGTGGGCGTAGCCGGCCGGAGTGGCCGAGCTGTACTAGGCGCTTCAGTCCGGAACCGCGGGACTGCTGCGGTCGCAGGTTCGAATCCTGCCTCGGGCATGGATGTGTGTGATGTCCTTAGGTTGGTTAGGTTTAAGTAGTTCTAAGTTCTAGGGGACTGATGAACTCAGAAGTTAAGTCCCATAGTGCTCAGAGCCATTTTGAACCAATGTGGGCGTCTCCGTAGCCAACATCAGCGACAGCAGCGCTCGCAGATCACAACAGCACTGATTAGCAGCCGTCATCGTGGTCCATCCTTCTTGCGGGCGTTCAAACACGCCGTGCAGGTATACCACGAGATATTTTGTTAATAGTGATACTCAGCTAGGTAAAGATGTTAACAACTGACCACACTAACAGAGGACCCCTTTGACCTCGAAAGCTCGGAAAACCATGAAACAGTGCTTAGAGTAACACTCGATCACTAGAAAAACAGTGGCCTGTGACACTTCCATGCATAACGTTGCTTTCCACCGAAAGTGACATTTTAATTGAGAGAAAAAAAGTAACACGATATCAATATCTTTTTTTTTGTCATCAGTCTACTGACTGGTTTGATGCGGCCCGCCACGAGTTCCTTTCCTGAGCTAATCACTTCATCTCAGACTAGCACTTGCAACCTACGTCCTCAATTATTTGCTTGACGTATTCCAATCTCTGTCTTCCTCTAGTTTTTGCCCTCTACCGCTCCCTCTAGTACCATGGAAGTCATTCCCTCATGTCTTAGCAGATGTCCTATCATCCTGTCCCGTCTCCTTACCAGTGTTTTCCACATATTCCTTTCCTCTCCGATTCTGCGTAGAATCTCCTCATTCCTTACCTTATCAGTCCACCTAATTTTCAACATTCGCCTGTAGCACCACATCTCAAATGCTTCGATTCTCTTCTGTTCCGGTTTTCCCACAGTCCATGTTTCACTACCAAACAATGCTGTACTCCAGACGTACATCCTCAGAAATTTCTTCCTCAAATTAAGGCCGGTATTTGATATTAGTAGACTTCTCTTGTCCAGAAATGCCTTTTTTGCCATAGCGAGTCTGCTTTTGATGTCCTCCTTGCTCCGTCTGTCATTGGTTATTTTACTGCCTAGGTAGCAGAATTCCTTAACTTCATTGACTTCGTGACCATCAATCCTGATGCTAAGTTTCTCGCTGTTCTCATTTCTACTACTTCTCATTACCTTCGTCTTTCTCCGATTTACTCTCAAACCATAATGTGTACTCATTAGACTCTTCATTTCGATCAGCAGATCATTTAATTCTTCTTCACTTTCACTGAGGATAGCAATGTCATCAGCGAATCTTATCATTGATATTCTTTCACCTTGTATTTTAAGTCCACTCCTGAACCTTTCTTTTATTTCCATCATTGTTTCCTCGATGTACAGATTGAAGAGTAGGGGCGAAAGGCTACAGCCTTGTCTTACACCCTTCTTAATACGAGCACTTCGTTCTTGATCGTCCACTCTTATTATTCCCTCTTGGTTGTTGTACATATTGTATATGACCCGTCTCTCCCTATAGCTTACCCCTACTTTTTTCAGAATCTCGAACAGCTTGCACCATTTTATATTGTCGAACGCTTCATCCAGGTCGACAAATACTATGAAAGTTTCTTGATTTTTCTTTAGCCGTGCTTCCATTGTTAGCCGTAACGTCAGAATTGCCTCTCTCGTCCCTTTACTTTTCCTAAAGCCAAACTGATTGTCACCTAGCACATTCTCAATTTTCTTTTCCATTCTTCTGTATATTATTCTTGTAAGCAGCTTAGATGCATGAGCTGTTAATCTGATTGTGCGATAATTCTCGCACTTGCCAGCTCTTGCCGTCTTCGGAATTGTGTGGATGATGCTTTTCCGAAAGTCAGATGGTACATCGCCAGACTCATATATTCTACACACCAACGTGAATAGTCGTTTTGTTGCCACTTCCCCAATTATTTTAGAAATTCTGATGGAATGTTATCTATCCCTTCTGCCTTATTTGACCGTAAGTTCTCGAAAGCTCTTTTAAATTCCGATTCTAATACTGGATCCCCTATCTCTTTTAAATCGACTCCTTTTTCTTCTTCTATCACATCAGACAAATCTTCACCCTCATAGAGGTTTTCAATGTATTCTTTCCACCTATCTGCTCTCTCCTCTACATTTAACAGTGGAATTCCCGTTGCACTCTTAATGTTACCACCGTTGCTTTTAATGTCACCAAAGGTTGTTTTGACTTTCCTGTATGCTGAGTCTGTCCTTCCGATAATCATATCTTTTTCGATGTCTTCACATTTTTCCTGCAGCCATTTCGTCTTAGCTTCCCTGCACTTCCTATTTATTTCATTCCTCATCGACTTGTATTTCTGTATTCCTGATTTTTCCGGAACATGTTTGTACTTCCTCCTTTCATCAATCAACTGAAGTATTTCTTCTGTTACCCATGGTTTCTTCACAGCTACCTTCTTTGTACCTATGTTTTCCTTCCCAACTTCTGTGATGGCCCTTTTTAGAGACGTCCATTCCTCTTCAACTGTACTGCCTACTGCGCTATTCCTTATTGCTGTACCAATATCGTTAGAGAGCTTCAAACGTATCTCGTCATTCCTTAGTACTTCCGTATCCCACTTCTTTGCGTATTGATTCTTCCTGACTAATGTCTTGAACTTCAACCTACTCTTCGTCACTACTATATTGTGATCTGAGTCTATATCTGCTCCTGGGTACGCCTTACAATCCCGTATCTGATTTCGGAATCTCTGTCTGACCATGATGTAATCTAATTGAAATCTTCCCGTATCTCCCGGCCTTTTCCAAGTATACCTCCTCCTCTTGTGATTCTTTAACAGGGTATTCGCTATTACTAGCTGAAACTTGTTACAGAACTCAATTAGTCTTTCTCCTCTTTCATCCTTGTCCCAAGCCCATATTCTCCTGTAACCTTTTCTTCTACTCCTTCCCCTACAACTGCATTCTAGTCGCCCATGACTATTTGATTTTCGTCCCCCTTTACATACTGCATTACCCTTTCAATATCCTCATACACTTTCTCTATGTGTTCATATTCAGCTTGCGACGTCGGCATGTATACCTGAACTATCGTTGTCGGTGTTGGTCTGCTATCGATTCTGATTAGAACAACCCGGTCACAGAACTGTTCACAGCAACACACCCTCTGCCCTACCTTCCTATTCATAACGAATCCTACACCTGTTATACCATTTTCTGCTGCTGTTGATATTACACGATACTTATCTGACCAGAAATCCTTGTCTTCCTTCCACTTCACTTAACTGACCACTACTATATCTAGATAGAGTCTTTGCATTTCCCTTTTCAGATTTTCTAGTTTCCCTACCACGTTCAAGCTTCTGACATTCCACGCCCCGACTGTAGAACGTTATCCTTTCGTTGATTATTCAATCTTTTTCTCATGGTAGCCTCCCCCTTGGCAGTCCCCTCCCGGAGATCCGAATGGGAGACTATTCCGGAATCTTCTGCCAATGGAGAGATCATCATGACACTTCTTAAATTACAGGCCACATGTCCTGTGGATACACGTTACACGATCATAGGAGGGAAATTAAACGTAACTCAATGACATCCGTGTATCATTACATCGTCAATCACCAGTGCCAAACACTCAGTACTTAAAGTAATTTGGGTGTGTGTGTTCGTCCTTAGGGTAATTTAGTTCAAGTAGTGTGTATGCTTAGGAACTGATGACCTTAGCAGTTAAGGCCCACAAGATTTAACACACATTTGAACACTTTTTTCTTAAATTAATTATAATAGCGCAAAACACACATTCGATAGTGCTTATCTTAGCCCTCACAATGCAGGTATAGAATTTCGGTGAAGTGATTAAAAAAAGTGGAAGATAACAATGTGCACACCTCACTAAAGCCAAATTTTACATTGAAATTCACATTCATATTCAAGCAGTCTAGTATCAAAAGCCACACTAACCACCCTTTCGAATGATGATACGCGAATGTCCATGTCATAACTTGCCTTTGTTGCTAATATCTGGACGACATTCGTAGTACTGATTCTCTTCATGCTACCATTGCGCGCATTTTACACAGTAACCTACATACGAACAGTTCGAGAGACACATTTGTACAGCATCTGTATCACCCATGCAACTCGAGCACTTCTCAGTGCAGCTACAACATGCCACCGTCTGATGCACTACCAGACAAGTGGAGAGTTTTACATGAAAATGACACAGGCTACTGTTGTCTTTATGATCGAGTCTTAATCCGAGCACGGTTTCCTAGCGTTAGAGGCCAAACCTGTGCCTCGTAAGACGAATTTATCCTGGAAAATACAATTTACAAATGCGTCTGTGTCTTATTTGTTAAAGACACACTTAAGAGTAGAATACTAGAAGTCAGTTATAATTTGGAAATTTTCTTGGAAGATTTAAGAGTTTTCGAATTCTTCGTGTACATAGGGTGCGCGCATAGATATATTGAAATGCTGTCCTGTATACTGGATTCAGTGATTACAGAGATTTCGCCATACCTAACCTGTCGCGAGATAGTACAGCAGGTTACTGCCTGCAAGTAATCATTGTGCAAGTGTCTGGACTCTGATATCGTGAAACATTTAAACTATTTCGTTATGTGTGCTTGCTTTAGAGGTAGTCGCCATTCCTTAATACATAAAAGATCCTTTCGTTTCAATTTGTGTCTCAGCTTAACTGTGTGAATGGAACAACTCGAAATGTACTTTTGTTTTTCGACAGTTTGCTGAATTCTCTATCTGCGATACCTAGTAACGTGCTTTTGGTGTACAGTAATCGTGCCTGTGCTTGGAGTTGTGAAAATGGCGATACCTCCCACACCTCGCACCGTCAATAACTGGCTTTTCTGTCTTGTAGTACCCTAGGGTCCCTCATTGTGCTCTGTAGTGGTTGTGCAGTGCGTGGTGGTGCCTGTCTCATTATCATGGTCACCGCAAAATCCTCTGCCTCTATCGCTTCAATGTATATTCAAAGGGGAAAAAAATCTCTTTTTCTTTAAAGTTTTCTAGCTTATACCAACATCCTCGAAGGTTAACGATATTTTTGTATGTCCTATAACATTCTAGATTCTTTCAGAGTGTTGTTTAATGTTTTCGAAAGTTGAGCAATTTTCCAGAATGTACAAGAATTTTCTTTGCTTTTTTAAGTGTTTTGGAATGTTTTAAATTCTCTAGAATGTTCTCGAGTGTTCTAGAACGTAATCAAAGAAGAAAACTGAAAGCCATCTGCTGAGAAATTTTTCATGTTGTAGTATCCTTACGAGGCATCACAACATCGCGAATCGTCACTATTCGCACGAATGTAGAGTTTACATGCCGATGGTGGTTCGACAACAACCGGGAGCTGACTCCGGGACGAGGCCACGGAATTCGAAGTGCGAGTCAAATTAAGGAGGAGCAGTGAGTCCGAAAACTGCGTTGGTATCGACCGCGAAGGGAGACAAATACGCGACCAGCGCTAGCTACTAACAACCGAACACACTGAGCGAGGCGAAGGCCTGGTCCGCTGGCGTTGAAATCAGTGATACAAGAGATCGTCCTGGCATGCCGGCATCGACAGCAACACATACGGGTCAGTGCCTCAGTCCATGCCACACTTCGCCCGCGCATTCCGTGACAGCATTCTGTCACTATTCCGCTGCCATAGCCATGTCAGTTCCTGCTAATAGATCCCAATGGTCGATGAGGGCGTACCAAACATGTAATGTATCACTGCGATAGTTGCCAGCATTCACACTGATCAATTCCTATACAGAAAGTGCGCGAAAATATGACTTACATTACGAGAATCGCATGCTTCAGCTTACATGCAGATGCTAGCCTAGCCTGCCACTGTTCCGCTCCATACACCACTTCATTTTCATTTTACTTTCTCGCCGATTCACAGAATATTATTACGGAAATTTCGCCGCGCGGAGTGGCCGTGCGGTCTGAGGCGCCATGTCACGGACTGCGCAGCCTCTCCCGCCGGAAATTCGAGTCCTCTATCGGGCATGGGTGTGTGTGTTGTTCTTAGTATGAGTTAGTTTAAGTAGTGTGTAAGACTAGGGACCAATGACCTCAGCAGTTTGGTCCCTTAGAAATTCACACACATTTGAACATTTTGAACGGAAATTTCAAAACATATGGCGTAAATTTTCTTCTTTACATTTTGAGCTAAACACGATAGTTTTAACTTTCGGGGAGCTCCAATTCACTTGTAGCAGCCCTGGATGCGACTTGCTATTTGGTATTAGACGTCACAAAGGGCAATCATATATGCATTGTTATCGTATTTTCTACAAGACAAGATGCATCAACTCTTGTAGGTTGTATCAGAAAGATTGAAAATCTTAGTTCTGAGCTAAATGTATTGGAATGGTTGAAAATCTGGGTTGTGAGACGGTTTTATTAGAACAGTTGAAATTCTTGTTTCTGAGTTGATTTCCGATAGTCTATGTTCAGGGCCGCTTTACTCATTATGTTGCACTTTGAAGGTATCCATACTATCCAATGTTTTATTAACAGCAGTCATATTACGTTGAAAAAATTTTCACACGATGCAAACTCATGTATGGGGCGAATGCACCATGACCCATAAAAAGCCATTGGAGCCATTAGGCAGAACATTACAGGATCTTAGGAGAAATTAGATACTAATAGTAATTACATTACAGGTACTGATCACGATATTTTCGACAAACGCTTTAGTGATTCCATAATCAGCGCCGGGTGACGAAAGGAATGCATTGTTTACATAAGTCCATCGTTGAAATTCACCTCAAAAAGTCGTCCTCAACGGAAACATGCATGTGCGATAAACAGGAGATATAAACGTACGAGTTCAACAAACAAATCAGCGACTCAGAATATGATAGCAGAGAATGAAAAAAAAACAAAATAACTCCATTGACTCGAAAGCGCCAATTTGCAAAATAATTCCAAAATTCTCTCAGTGTTCTCGATGTGCTGGTGCATTATTTGCAGTTAAAAATTTGATCGCCGAAAGCACGGCACAAAAACCTTGACTCACGGTAAATTAGGTAATGGACCAACATTGCGTCCAGAAGCATCTAAGCAACATCATTGAACTGGGTATATTAACCGGAAAAGTAAAACCCAAGATAGTATTCACACCATAAACTCCGCTCATTTCGCCCAAGTTACCGTTCACCTCCCATTTCCGGTTATGTTAGCGTACAGTATGCATACCAATTAGGCACAAAGGGAAACATTCCCGTGGTTCGGAGGGAATTTAAAAGAGTAGTTCTTCTCGCCCAGACAACTATACGCGACGTTTCCGCGTGTCGAATAACCTACAGAACTTACTGTTCTTACCACGCGATATCGGAACGTTTACTTTAGCTTATAAGAATATACTTTGTAGAAGTCAAGCGCTATTGTCATAACAAAAATACAAAAGTAAAAAAGACGTATTTTACTTCATACAAATGAAATGAATAACTGCAAGTTTCTTCCATTTAAAGAAAGAAAAAAGAAAAAAACTGGAAAAAGGTTAATGGAAGAGGGTCTTTTTCTGCTAGTAGAATATAAAGTGTTCGTAATTACGATAATAACGACTCAACGATGGTAGTACAAAAAAGCAGAATGTTTTACTGTCAGTATATTATAATTTATTCTGTACAATGTTGTACCCCTGTTCGTTTTCCTTGACATTTTCCCATTAAGCTATTTATTTATGCTGCAATAATAATAACACTCACCTTGTATCACGCTGTTGTGTTCAGAACAAATAACAGAACTGTAGTTTTCTCTGCAACTACGGCATAAAAATTTTATAGCCGACATGATCTATTGCGGAGCGGCAGTTTGTAATTCGCAAGGTGATAGATAATACACGGTCTTTAAAGGTGCCTAGTACACCCACGGGGGAGAGCATGCTGTATATCTCCACGCGGTGGAATGTGATGAGAAATTGCTGTACAGATAAATTCTGATATGAAAGAAATTATGGGTCCATCTCTTCTGGATCTTAACCCATGATAAAAGAGGATGGTCCACTATAATTATGAGACAACGTGCACCAACTGGTATTTTTCATTGATAACAATATTTATACTTACTCGTATCGCTGTTTTACGTTCAGTACAGACAAAGCTCTTATGGCCGTTGCAATATGAAAGAAGAAGAGACCAACGCATGAATTACAAGCGAAGGTGCGATTTTATTTCTGGCCTTTAGCAACATACGTGCTGAATCTGCATTCACCCTAGCTATTTAAAGTGTTTATCCTCATCTGATAAAGGTTATGGGAATTATTGGGATACATTTTTTGTTTAAATCTTCCTCACGTGTAAAAACAGTAGGAATGTAAGATGGTTCGAAAACGGAACAGGGCATTGCGGCCCATTAACCATCATGTTGGAATGATGAACATTATTTTGCATTCTACTGGAGGGTATGACTCACAAAATTTCTCAACGATGCCTGTACTAATCATTGTCAATCCAGACAAACCTGTGCTGTTTGCATTTCTGAGAGCAGAAAATTCCTATGAGGAGTAGCTGGTTCGTGAAAGGCTAGATTAGTAGACAACGTTTAACTAAACATGTCAAATAAACTAGATACATAGAGCGAGGAAAAATTTTAAAATAAGAATTTCACGTCTATTGTCTATAACACGCATTTGTCAAGTTCAGTCACTGTTGCCTTGATATACCTAAAACCAAGTTTTACCAGTTATTCTACTAGAAGAAGTAATATACTCAGAATTAAAATTTCCTGCTGTTTATGATGTAAGAACAAAATAAAATGAAAAATATCGTTTTAAGTTTATTCATGTCTTGAATTACATATCTAGCTCACATTTTTCTACAACGTACAAATTATAGTGACAGCAAATACAGAAATGTCAGGAGACTGACACATCTGACATACAATTACGTTTCCCCTATTATTGATAGTACAAAGTCAAAAAGTGTACACTGACACTTCGATTTTCAAAGTTTTCCGTACCTTCTTAAGAAAAGTGACAGTTATCTGGATTAGTAGTGGTTCACCCTTGTTATGTCGATAATGTGGTGGGCCACGAAGAGTATTGAACGTCGGCGTCTTTCTGAAATTTCATTAATTATTAAAAATTTCATTGCTACTGTAAATATGAATCCTATAACCCTATTTTGAGTATATTTCTTCCTGTATCTCCGTAGCAAGAGATACATCGAAATTGCAGCCATGTTTTGGCTGCCTTTCTGTCTCTGTAGCCTTTATAGTGTCCCTCTTGATCTTACTTACTTATATTCCAACTCCTAACGTTCTTCTCAGAGTGTTACATATTATGCTTTTCGGTCCCAATACGGAACGTAATATGCTAGTAACGTGTTAAGAGAACTAGGTGGACTAAGTTCGAAACATAGTACATGGTGAAACTTCCTGGCAGATTATAACTGTGTGTCGGACCGAGACTCGATCTCGCGACCTTTGCCATTCGCAGACAAGCGCTCTACGAAATGACATACCCAAGGACGCCCAACGAACCCTCCTCACAGCTTCAATTCCGCCAGTACCTCGTCTCGTACCTTCCAAAATTTACAGAAGTTCTCCTGCGAACCTTGCAGAACTGGCACTCGTGGAAGAAAGGATATTGCGGAGACATGGCTTAGCCACAGCCTGGGGGATGTTTCTAGAACGATACGTTCACTCTGCAGAGGAATTGCAGCTGTGAGGGCAGGTCGTGAGGCGTGCTTGGGTAGCTCAGCTTGCCCGAGAAAGGCAAAGGTCTCAAGTTCGAGTCTCGGTCAGACACACAGTTTTAATCTGCCAGGAAGTTTCGTATCAGCGCGCACTTCGCTGCAGAGTGAAAGTATCATTCTGGATAGTATATGGTTATGAATTTTTGACATAGGTTGTTGGTTGCGTCTCAGGCACCCGGCCTTACTGACTACGTCGGAGTTGGGTCATTTGTTTTGGCTTATGTAACGCAACCGAATGAGCCAGAAGGCAGTTTCTGAAATACCAAACACAATAAGACATGAGAGCTCCAAAGGAACGCCACCATACTTTGGCTGGAAAAAAAGTTAATTTATATCAACCAGGTGTTATGATTGATCAAAGAACTAGAGGGTCCGTTTATCCTCGTGCCTCATGAGTCGACTTGCATTATTCACGCATACATCACACTGGCTATAAAGCAAGCTTAATTATCCTAAGTACACAAATAATTTATATATGAACTACTGCAATCATGGCTTTAGGCATTTAGGTAGCACATAGATATATTGTACAATGAACTTATTCCAAATATTACCAACCACATACTTTACTATCGACTACTACTTGCTAAATGTATGCCTCCTTCATAAAGTGAGCGAGCTTGAGAAGGTGAGAATGTCCTCTCGATCTCGCACAAGGTAAATTTCTTCTTACCGATACTCTGCCTTTTGTTCCTTGGTGGTCGTCCAAACTTCGATAGTAGTCGAAACTGAAGTGTACCGGAATTCGCGAACATTGATCGTTCGAGCAGGGTTGAGGTAGTGTTAAGCTACTAGCTTTCTTTTCTGGGCGGTGCATGAAAGCTACTGTTTTGAACATAAATTGCGGCATTGCCTCTTCCGACGTTTGAAAACAGTGCACTTTTTCATACAAAAGCGAGGCGTCTTAATCCTCCAGTGGAAATGAGTGAATCCATGCCAGAAAGAAGTCATCATCGACCTTCATGTCATATGGTTGTTTTACTGCAGATTTACATTCCAGCTGACAGTCACCGATGGCTGATATAAATACGTGATAGCTACACTGTCAGCTGAAATCTAAACTTGCAGTAAAAAAGCCAGATGACATGAAGACCGACGCTGTCCTTCTTTCTGTCCTGGATCACATCACGGTCCTGTGGCACAATCAGTTCCTTGGCACTTCTTAATACATCTGCCCCTCTATATGACCGCTGCTGTGTTTCACGACTAATTTTTGCACGCCACCCAGTGTCCGTTTACTCCGAACTTCAGTTGTGTCTGTTAATTGACCAAACACATCCCCATCAATAGCTACCATAATTCCTAATGCATCTAAATCTATGGCCTATATTGAGTTTCAAAGATCGTGTCAGTTCTTTGAATACGAAAGGAAAGGCATATGCGTACTGACCCAGGAACAGATAAAAGTGTGCGTGCGCGGAACCAGCAGGCGGCGCTATTAGATTCGACTATAATATTCACCGCATTTATCTTGCTGCCCTTTTTGGTGTCTTTCAAAACAGAATGGTCATTAAGTAGTGGTAAATCAGAACGTACCTGATCAAGATAATTTTAGATTGAAATTAAATGTATTGAGAAGAGGAAATTATAATATTTAGAGGTTCACGTACACTTGCGCGACGTATTCACATACATATGTATCTTTGGATCCTGTTACAACCGCACTGAAACACAGCGATTCCCTTGTCCATCAGCCAAAACGCTTTGATCCTTTCTTTGATACAAATTTTGAGTAACTGTCGAACTGTCGCCGCTTGGTTACGGCTAGATGCTTATTTTCTCTATATTGGCTATCTTCTATCAAATTGCGTGTGTAGCAACTTCAGTGGACACCAAATAACCATGTGCAGCGGAAGTCTAACTTAGATTTCAATATGTATAAATTACTTGGACTGGCCCAGAAAGATGGATTGTAGAGTAGTGAGTAACTCACTCTTTTTGAAGGAACGAGTTTAAATTGCAAGCCGGCCATCCTTATTTAGAGCGTTCGTCTTTTCCAAAACGGATTGTAGCAAGAATGGAAGAGTTCGCATTGAAATGACTGTCCCATTTTCTGTCACTGATCTTCAAGGATTCTACCCCGTCTAAAATGCTTTTGTCGTCTATGTGAGTTTAAAGCCTTGATGTGATTTTTTTCATGTCACTTGATACTTGGTAGCATCGTTTCCTCTGTCAATGAAAATCCGCACCTACATCACACTCGGGAAGCCGTGGCTTCTAATGCGACCAACTGATCCACACTTCCCTATTCCACTGAAGAATGAGGCGACGGATTGTTGGTAAGCCTCTGCATTAGCTCTAAGTTCTTGAATTCTCTCGTCGTGGTCACTTCGCGAGATGTGTTTGGGTGGAAGTAACATGTTGTCCGATACTTTCCGGGAAGTGCTCTCTCGAAATTTCAATAGTAAATTTCGCCTCGATGCACAACGCCTCTCTTGTAACATCTGACTCTGGAGTTGGTTGAGCATCTCTGTAACGTTTCTGAGCTGACTACTCCACCGCGTGACGAAACCGCGCTTCTCTCCGGGGGATGTTCTCTACCTCTTCTATCACTTCTACGACGTAAGGATACCAGATTGATGGACAGTTCAGGAATCTGTCGAAAACGAAACTTTTAAGCCAACTTCTTCGTGTATAAATAATATTTCCTTAAGATTCTTCCTATGAATCTCAGTCTGGTATACTGCTAGGTATTCTACGGTAGACATCGTTCCCAAGCAGTTTCTCATCAACATTGTTGTTGAACAGTAATGCACTCCTTTTCCTATGTATGTGTAATATGTTGCAGTTATTTAGGTTCAGGTTCAACTGCTGCAGCCTGCACGATTCATCAAACCTTTGCACATAAATCTGCTAACCAATATTGTCTTCTGGCGTTGCTACTTCCTATAGACAACTGCATCACCTTCGAACAGTCTCAAAGGTTTTCCGACGCTTTCTTTCAGATCATTTATGCACATTGTCTACAGTAACTGTCTTATCACACTTCCTTGCGGTACCCCAGTAATTACCCATACATCTGTCGATTTTGCTCCGCTAAGAGCGATGTGTTGACTTCTACCTGCAAGGAAGTCTTGAATCCGTTCAAAAATCTGGTCCGACAATCAGCAAGCTCGTATTGTTTTCAGAAATGGCAGTGAGGGGTGGTGAAAAATTTCTTCCTGGAGTCAATGAACACGGCATGAACCCGAGGGTCATTGTCTACAGCGCTCTGTATCTCCTGGAGGAACAAAACGATCTGTCTCGCAAGATCTCTGTTTGCGGAAACCATGTCGAGTTTTATAGAGGAGATATTCGTTCTCCTAATTCTTAAGCATAAAACATGTTCCATAAATCTACAAAAGATTAAAGTGAACAATATAGTCGTATAATTAAGTGCATCTGTCCCATGACCATTCTTGAAAACCAGAAGGACCTGCGCTTTTTTCCAGTCGCTACGTACGCTTCGTTGCTCCAGCGATCTATAACTAATTGCAACTAGAAGGGGTGCAAATTGTCGCAAAAGTTTTTGTAAAATTTTATAGGTATCTCATCTAGTCCTGATGCCTTTCCACTAAGCGATTGTAGCTGCTTTTCTGTTATCTCGGTATCTGTTATTTCGAAGTTAGTATTATGACTGAAAGGAAGGACCATATGACGATCTTTCGCGGTGAAACAGTTTCGGAAGACTGAATTCGGTATTACGAAATTCTTTGGTGCTTGTTCCCGATTCTTGAGGATGAATGTTACGATCTGCTGTGTGGGGATTACGTAAATGGTATAACAAACTTGCCCTTAACTTTTGCCTCTTCATTGCTTGACAAGATAAAGATCTTCCTTTTTGAAACGGACGGAGCAGGTCGCGTGGTGGAGAGCTACAGGTATCGCTGTCCACCAAGCGCGGTGCGGTGCGGAGCCTGGGGACACACCTGCCAGCCGCCTCCGCTTCCCTGTGGTCCGGCGGACGAAGTTAAATCCAGCCCTGGGAAGGGAAGGAACAGGTTAACATTATTGCTCCCAGTAGTCCAATTTCAAGTGCAAGCCTGCTGGGGTTAGAGAGTTTGTCGCTGCAGTTTGTGCCAAGTTAGAATCCGGTCGAGAAACTCACTTATAACTCCTAAGCTGTATTTCATGACATCTACATAACAGTTGTAAAGTAGGATTTTATGACCAAAAATCGAATGGTTGATAATAATTATTAACTTCTGTCGACTTGAGGAAACGTTTGCATCTAATAAACAGGTTGGAGAACGGAAATCCCAGATGAAAAAAAGAAAAAAAGGCGCTACTCGGTCAGGCCGTGAACACCTGAGGGAAGTGTACCGGCCGCCGTGTCATCCCCTATTATGCGGCGTCGTGCGGAAGCGGTATAGAGGTGCCTTGTGTTCAGCACACCGCTCTCCCAGCCGTTTTGCCGAATTTCTAGACCGTCGAGCAGCTATTTCGCATTCAAGTAGCTCCTCAGTTATTATCGCGAGTTGAGTGCATCCAGCTCGAACCCTTCTCACCAAGGAAAAACCCGGGTTCTTCGCACGGCAATCGTTTCATGTTGACCGATCATCTAGATAGGGACATGCGAAGTACAAACAACTTGACACTAAAAACTCGGGAATACAGAAAATGTAGTATTATGCTATTAAGGGGAGGTTTACTATTTTTGGCCGGAAGAAAACATGTTCTTTGAGAATTTTTTTCGGGATGTGTTATAGATATCAATGTCAAATTTGGTCAAAATGTTTATTGATATTTCCTCTACAAACTGAAACGTTTTCGGCAGGAAATGTTGAAGAGCAAAGGCGGCAGTGCCGTCCGAACGAAACAAAATTTCGATTTGGACCTCCACGTGCGGTATGTCACAGGTCATCCGGCTCGTTTGAAATCAACATTGAATTGACATTACCTAAGTATATAAGATTCTTTAGGAGTTGTACCTCGTTTAAGTTATTTGGACCATAGGAAAAAAATGGCGGCCAATTGAAGAAAATATGGTTCTTTTCATCGATTTTTCGACTTCGTCTGCCAAGTCAAAAGTGGTACAACTCCTAGACAATTTAGTTAGCTTCGTCGGAAACAAAGAATCATGCCAATGGGTTCAGTAGATTTAGAGTTACCATACCGCGAGATATCGAGAAAACGCGTTTGAAGTTTTGACTACATATAAGTGCAATATTATGCAACTTACATTCAATCTGCTATTCCGGGTCCATAAACTAGTCCTTCCTCTTCCTCATAGAGGGCGTGGCTCCAGAGCCACTCGTATGGCCGGTGACAAGCCGTTTTCGGCCGCTGGAATTCGGCGGTCGTCCGAATGCTTGGCGAACTACGTCAAATAGAGCCCCAGGGTAACGTCCATCGTTGTCATGGTCTTCAGAACTGCTGAACAGCCTTCTTTGAAGCTGCTCTCTGACAGGTAGTCGCAATCTCCACACTCTTCGCTCCAGAATGCAAATGCTTGGGGGCTAACTTCCAAAAACACGCGTTCAAACTTTCATTTGAAGTTTGTGTGTTTCCTCCCAAACACCGGTACAATAACTCGTCCTCCAAAAGAAAAAAAAACTTTTGCGTGAAAAAAGCCGATTTCAGACAGGTGCACTTTTTGTTCAACCGCGAAAACAAACATTTATGCTCCGTATTCGGAAAAACCGTTCCAGGGGTCGATTCTAAACACTTTTATGGATTCAAAATGCAATTAAAAAAAATTTGAACCAAAACATAATAAATCTCCCCTTAAAACAATTTGTGACAGCAAGAAAACTAGATTGGACCCTTGTAAAGGATGTGTTATCTGTGGCATACTGGTACTCGACAGATTCTTGTCTATTGAAAGTATCCTTACTACCATATGTGACGGTCTTCATCAAAAACGGTGTACTCACTGCCAGGGAGTACGACATACGGGTTGTTCCACACCGCCTAAAAATGCCGTGTACGGGGATCGATACTAAACATGCAGTAAGTTTGTGATCTTACCAGATGTTATATATTCTTGGTGGTCACCGTGAGAGTAGGACCTGTTTTTGCCAGACAAGACTTCATTACCTAATTCCACATGACAAAACATATCGGAATGTTGTGTCCTGTGAGGCGGCGCGGGAGCCGTTTTCGCCTTCTGACGGAGGAGAAAACACATCTGCAGTAAATTACACGTCCAGTTTACTAAACTGATCTTTTTTAATAGAACTGGTCACAGCGACGGGAGGCAGTTCAATGCCAAAAATAGCAGTGAACTAATATGCGAGACAAACAATTCCTAGTAAAACGTTCCTTTTATTGCAGACGGTGTAACTAGTTTCATCTATTTCCAAATTTACTCGTCTTTCATAAGTGGTTACACTTGATTTATTCGCTTGAAACATTTATCCTAATTAATTTAGATGTATTCCAACGACAAATCTACGGGTAGAAGTCAATATGGGACAATGTTCTTAATGCAATTCCCCACGGTCAAATCCTTTGCCAGCTGGTAAATACGTCTTATAATCAAACTGCCTGCTCCAAGATCATTTGAAGTATGAATTCTGACGTTTATTAAGATGATTTGCAAACTGAGCCCTGCCGCAACTTCATCTTTGCAACGCACTCTCTCTGCTTCCCTCACTCCTACCTCTTTTAATTATTCCTCCATTGCCTTTACCTTTATCCATTTCAGACTGTATTAAAAATATAGTATTCACATTGTTCACTGAACTCATACTGATGAAAAGTAAGTTTATCACTCTACTTACTTTCCGTATTATTACTATTACTACATTTATTTACAAACACTTTCTATCGGTCCGCAGCTCGTGGTCTCGAGGTAGCGTTCTCGCTTCCCGACCACAGGGTCCCTGGTTCGATTCCCGGCGGGGTCAGGGATTCTCTTCTGCCTCGAGATGACTGGGTGTTGTTGTGTCGTCCTCCTCATCATGATCATTCATCCCCTTTACGGTCGGAGGAAGGCAACGGCAAACCACCTCCGCTAGGACCTTGCCTTGTACGGCGGTAAGGGGCTCCAGCATCGTCCCCTACTCTCTGCCAAGGGGTATGGGACCTCATCATCATTTCTATCGACATCTCTAGTTTATCTTCGAAGAGACTCTGTTGTGATAACAAGTTACATCAAACAGACCAACAAAACTCTCTAGTCTTTCATGTCCATAAAATAAATTATTATAACAATACGCAGGTTCTACAACAGAAATTATTTACGTAATTATTTTATTGCCATAGTTCCTTTATTTTATTCAGATGTATACAATTATTATGATGTGTTTATTGAATTAGTTTCTTACAAATGTTAATGATAAGTAAAGTACATTAATGTATCAATTCTATACCTCGTACCTGATGTGTGTGCAACACCTTCCGTGCCTGCCGTGCTGAACCATAATAATAATAAACTATAGCAACAAAATTATTAATAAAAATACTGTTGTGAACTACTGAAAATGTGTAACGCTATTAAAAGAAACATGTCAAATTTAAATTCAGTATCTAGCTGTCTTCATTCAAAAGGACAAATCTAACATGTCTAAAGTTTTCAAGATTGTGTACAAGTTCTAATAGTTTATAAACTGTTTCCTAAGCAAGTGGATTCCACATTATCTAGACAGAGTGATACATTACGTACATTGTACACATGTACGGGAGTATATTAAATTACAGAAAAAAATCCTTTCTTCCCTGTTCACGCAATCATTTCAATCATCAGCAAAAATATGCTTCGCTCTCTTCAGCCAGCCATGGAAACCGCAATAATGTCAGTTGGAAATGGCTTTAATACTGATGACCGCTGGAGACACACATTGCAGATTAATGCTACGACGGGACAGCCTAAAATGGCGTGCATGTGGACGAAGTTACCTGGCTTTGAATGGCCAAGCAAGATGTGGAAAGGTGTGCCGACTCTATGCACAAGTGAAAGAAAATAACTTCACCAAGTTGTGGCCATGGCGCTGGAAAGCAAACTCTTCGCCATGTATCCAAAAACGTCCTCTGAGAGCTTTCCCTGGCGACAGGGAGATTGGGAGATCATATTTGTAGCTTCGACGTTCCACACACTAAATAAATAAATAAATAAATAACTGTGATCATAGAATATGAAGATGAGTGTCTAACGTCAGTGGATGAACCTAGCGAAAACATAAATAAGTGTGTGACCAGTGAATGCAAGTAAATCCGCGTCATTCTCACATGGGTACAAACAATTTCATCCAAACTGTCATACAACACAGATGTTGTAAAGTATGTATGTAGAACTGTAAACAGATCCTAGCCAAGGAGCGACATACGTTACGTACCAAGAGTAATGGGTATGTATCCCTTGTGTGCAATTTCTGGTTAAGCCACCTCACAATGACAATTATAAAATTAAAAATTACAGTGCCGCCACCAGCCCAAGCCCTTCCTGATAATTAAGAAAAGACCAACCTGGAAATTAACAGTTTGATTATATTAAGAATTTAATTACAAAAATGTAATCTTTTAAAGAAACGAACAACATGAACAGCGTTTTATGTCGTATATCAATGAGCTTAATTAAATGTGATAATTTCTTAATTTTGAGATAGTACACCGTTAACTTTGATTTTTTTCCATTCTTGTTCATCACAAGCAAGCAGATTAACTTAAAAAATCAGGGAACAGGGAATTAATTTGAAAACTGGCATCAATGAGAAGAATAAAGGACGCAGAGTTTATCTTTTACATAGCACATTTATTTCTTTACTGAATTTGATGTACATCCTATGAATGCACATGACTGGTGCCTGAATGAAAAATTTAACTAAATAATTCGCCAAAAAAGGTAGAGTAGCGCAAATAAGAAAGGAAAAATACACAAAAGGGAAATGGAACACAACAATTCAATCATTCCATCTACATACCCACGACAGAAATAGTTCAGAGAGATACCTATCACCATAATGCTCATGCACTAGCTTGGAAAGTGGTTTATCCGATTCGCAAGGTTTGTATAGTAGATACACGACATGGAATCCGCGCTGCCGCTTACGAACAGCCGAACTTCAGCACGTGATAAACTTCATAACGAGTTAACTGTTCAGAAATTAAACATTAAACCAGGCACAAATTTAAGAAATTTTAATGGTGCAATAGTAGAATAATTTTCCCGTCACGAAGTAAAATTACCTCGGCAAGGCAGAAACCCTCTCTAGGAGCTACGAACTGTACTCACCAACCGCTAGCTGGAGAGCGTCCTTTCTCCACCGAGGTTTGCCTAACTACCGGTGCAACGGAAGCTACCAGAGGGGTAGGCTTCCGCCACCAGCCTGACAGGCAAACCAAACTGAACTAAAAGGGGTAAACCTCTCTGTCCGGGTACTGGGATCCCAAGTTGGTCATCCTGTGCTACCCTCCAAATGAGAAGCAAACATCACCTGCTCCTAGCAGACGACAACCAACTCAGCTTCCCCCACAAAAGAAACCCGAAACCACTCGTAAAAACATTCATTCAGTCACATTCACGCACACATTGGGTAGGGTGTAAGGAAAAACGTAATAAATACAGGTCATGGTTTCCTGTTGTTGTTGTGGTCTTCAGTCCTGAGACTGGTTTGATGCAGCTCTCCATGCTACTCTATCCTGTGCAAGCTGCTTCATCTCCCAGTACGTACTGCAGCCTACATCCTTCTGAATCTGCTTAGTGTATTAAATTTCTCTTCTTCAGAAACGCTTTCCTTGACACTGCCAGTCTACATTTTATATCCTCTCTACTTCGACCATCATCAGTTATTTTGCTCCCCAAATATCAAAACTCCTTTACTACTTTAAGTGTCTCATTTCCTAATCTAATTCCCTCAGCATCATCCGATGTAATTCGACTACATTCCATTATTCTCGTTTTGCTTTTGATGATATTCATCTTATACCCTCCTTTCGAGACATTGTCCATTCCGTTCAACTTCTCTTCCAAGTCCTCTGCTGTCTCCGACAGAATTACGATGTCATCCGCGAACCTCAAAGTTTTTATTTCTTCCCCATGGATTTTAATACCTCCTCCGAATTTTTCTTTCCCTTCCTTTACTGATTGCTCAATATACAGATTGAATAACATTGGGGAGAGGCTACAACCCTGTCTCACTCCCTTCCCAACCACTGCTTCCCTTCCGTGGCCCTCGACTCTTATAATTGCCATCTGGTTTTTGTACAAATTGTAAATAGCTTTTCGCTCCCTGTATTTTACCCCTGCCACCTTCAGAATTTGAAAGAGAGTATTCCAGTCAACATTGTCAAAAGCTTCCTCTAAGTCTACAGATGCTATAAACGTAGGTTTGCCTTTTCTTAATCTAGCTTCTAAGATAAGTCGTAGGGTCAGTATTGCCTCACGTGTTCCAATATTTCTACGAAATCCAAACTGATCTTCCCCGAGGTCGGCTTCTACCAGTTTTTCCATTCGTCCGTATAGAATTCGCGTTAGTATTTTGCAACCGTGACTTATTAAACTGATAGTTTCCACAGTTTCCTATGGAACACGAAAAAGTCAAACATCATATCATTTAATAAGCCTTAATTTGATTGCTCAGTCTTTCTGTAAGAGTTAATAAATTAAATCGCAATCAGGTGGTGGACAGAATCGGATACACAGAATCCAGTGAGACAAGCGTCTTATGAAATGACTCCACAGAGATGTTTCAATGTCGTATTTGTTCAACAACGCTATTGTCTAAACAATAATGTAGTTCGAACAGGAAAGAAGCAATAAGTATTTCTTGCAGGAAATATGAGGCACAAAGCATCAGTGACCACTACTAGAAAATTAATAGATGCCATAATGCTGCTCCAACCTTCAGACTAAAGACGGTGGTCCTGGGTTTCATCTACACGTCCTAGAAATTTCATGCGGCCAGCACGTACATGGACATAAAATGAGATATAAATACTGATTCTAATAAAGTAGACAAACTTTTTTTAAGTTTTAAGAGTGGAATTGAAGTGCTAATTTTCGTAGACAGTAACGTTTGACAGACAAAGTCTCACAATTAAACTACTAATGATAAGGGAAAAGACAGGGAAGAATGTTTCACTGCTAATAATCTTCTTATCACTAACTAACAGAATGACATTACTACATTCTATAGTAGTGTTGGAAGAAGTGTTATAGATGTAACTCTAATAAGAGAATGGGTCGTAAGATTATTGACTAACTGGAAATGCTGCCACGAATGAATTTGTCGGATAACACAATTATCATTTAGTGATAGGAAGTAAATCACTACAATGCAGTGTGAGTGGTTTGAGCATATTATTTGCATAGTGAATTATAAAACATTAAATGACTTTGAAGAGTATATTAAACAAGAAATGGAGCAGAAAAATCCAAATCCAACCGCCACAGTGACTTTCAAAAGTAGGGATACACAACTGAGTAGGTTGATGGGAAAATAAACGGACATAGAAGATTCGTGATGCCAACGAAACTATTACAGAAGCAGCATTCAAGAATGCCATGATAGCAAAAGAACTATTAGCAACTGAGACAGAAAGACCTCCATTCCCATAGTGGTCAGCGCAGTTAACAATCCATAGGCATGAAGGCAATACCGAAAGGTGACTGTATCAAAGCACCACGAGACTTTAAGAACTCAACCTTGATGAGTGTATCTTAAGGAGAAGAAAGAATATACGGAGATTGTTCGTTAAGAAACACTACAATCATTTAAGTATTATTGCAGTTCTCCGTATGGAAACAATTAATGGAATGCTGTCTATCGTTTAGCATCATGTAAAGTAAGGAAGACGTCCTTCATGACAACTATACAAAAACAAGACGGTAAGCTGACATTAAACTTAAAGGATACACTGTACTATGTGATTTACTACGTCATACCACAAGATAAGGAAAACAAAGATAATAACAACCGCAAAAAAGTTAGTGCTTACTGCAAAAGCAAGACGATGAGAAGACGATACATGTTTCACGGAACAGAAAATTCGTAACCTACTAGAATATATGGATCTCAGGAAGACGGCTGGAGAAAAAGAGTCCCTGGAATAACCCTGTTTAGAGTATTAATACGTTATTTCCATTTATTTCTACAATTTACAGTCGTTGCCTTCAAACCGGATACGTCCCGAAACTATGGAACATAGCTGAAATAATACCGATTCTTAAACATGCAGACGAGCGTAGGATAGAAATCACCAGTTTCCGGCAGTAACTCTTTTATACACATAAGCGTATATCATACTAAATCTTTTAATACATTCGATGATCCACATCATCTACTCCACATAATTATCTTTAACACAAAGTTAATTACGGTTTTACTCCACAAATTGGTACAACCGATTCGTTAATGGCAGTTAAAATATTTATCGACAGCAGTCTCACAGCTGAAATCTGTATAATGATGGCGAGTCTTAATGTACAAGGAGCCTTCGATGCAGCTTGGTGGACTAATATTTTAAAGAAATTGGGTTAATCTGAACGTCCTGGCAAAGTATACAGGTTGACACGCAGCTACCGTGCATCGAGTATATACCGGTAATTTAAGCAATTAGTTATCTTCACCTTACTTACTCAAGGGACTCTCTGATATTTGATTTTTTCAGATGATGTGACTGTACTATTTAAACGACTAAAGGAAAAACCTCTTCAACACAGATATGCTACAAATCTCGACTTGGGTTGATAAACAACAAACTCCAGTCCAATGAACAGAAGTCAAAAGCTATGCTCATCACAAGAAAAGGCGTTATGAAACATTAAAAATTAGCATTTACCTTCAGAACAAAGCACTTCAACAGAGCATCTAAAATATCTATAAGTCATAATCGATATTAAGTTTACAATCAGTGAACATACTCAACAGACTATAGACAGGTATACGGTTTTAACTAGCGCCCTCTCACGAAGAGCTAGAATACGAATTGTTTATAAAGGAGCGATATTACCAATAATATCGTATACCTCGCTGGTATGGACAGAATCAATAGAGGAAGAATGAAATCGAATCAAAATCAGCAGAGCGCAATGACTAACTCAATTAACGATATCGAATGTTTACAGGACGTCGTACAATCAACCGCTAAGTGTTTCAGGAGGCCTCATACCCACAACTATTAAGATACGAGAAATAGCCAAATGTTATAACATACTCAAATCTAAACACGCCAGAAAGACTGTAGGTATCCTCCTAGGGTACAGAACTTAGCTATATCCAGCAAAAATCTCAAGAAAAACTGAGAGACAGGAAATAGGTAGAGTTCTGTTGAAGTACACACGGATGGAAGCAAATCAGACGACGTAATAGGTAGTGAAATAACACTATCAACCAACAAGACGATTACTTATCAGTTACAGCTCAAAATGGATAACAAATGCTCAAATAACCAAGCAGAACAATTTACAGCTCTAAATGTGCTTTAGTCACTGACTAATCTAACGAATACTGACAGAGTTGCAATAATCCACTCTTACAGGAAGATAACTTTCACTTCGTTATGAAATCCGAAATAATTTCTTGTTTGAAGATATATAATCCTAAATCAGATGATTGAAATATTACAACTGGCAGGTAGGTTTCAGATGCATTAAAGGTCGTACAGGGGTATAGGACACAGACCTAGCTGATAATCTAGCTAAGAGAGCAGCCAGATTACTGAAAACTGTAGGTTTCAGCAAAATATCTATAAGTGCGATGAGAAAAAAACTAGTATGAGTCAACTAAAAACGGGGGACACAAAAGCGTATTTTCCTACGATCCGTTAGTCAAAATAGCAAAATGTTATAACACAGTCAAATCTAAAGACGGCAGAAAGCCTATAGATCTCTCCCCGGGGTATAGAAGCTAGCTGCACCCAGCAGACATTTCAAGAAAAACTGACAGAAAGAAAATAGTAGCAGTTCTGCTGAAGTATACACGGACGAAAGTAAATCACTGTGAAATAACAGTATTAAGAAACAAGGCGCTTACTCATCAGTTACAACACGAAATGGATAACAAATACTAAAATAACCAAGCACAAAAGTTTACCATTCTAAATGTGTTTGTGTCACTGAATAATCTAATGAATATTGAGAGAGCTGCAATAATCTAAGCGGACAGATTTTCATTCGTTACCAAATGGGAAAAATTATAATTCTTTGAAGAAATACAATCATAAATCAGAAGACAGAAGGATCACAACTAGCAGCTAGGTTTCAGACGAATTAAAGGTCGTGCAGGGGTATGGAACACAGACCTAGCTAATACTATAGCTAAGAGAGCAGCCAGATTAGGGAAACAGTAAGTTGCAGCAAAATATTTGCAGTAGCAATAAACAAGAAACTAGTATGAACGAACTAAAAACGGGGGAACACGAAACTATTTTCGTACGATCCTCTAACTACTCGTGTCTCCGAATTGTAAAGCCGCCTTAACAGGTCACCGAACAGTGGAAGATTATTATTCACGATCCAAAATAATTAAAGACTCACTGTGCAGATATGATGCAGGAGACCAAAATATTGAGCACTTGCGTAAAACTACTGTAATTTAACGATAGAAAGGGGCACTTTAAAAATTAAATAAACGAAAGAGGAGGACGATGGCTCATCAATAAATCATAATTAGTTCAGAAATTCACAAGAGATTTTTACATTTTTCATTTCTGTAAGAACCTCAGTTGCGTGAAATACTCTGATGTCAACTATAACTTCATACACTCCCTGAAAAACCTGCCTGTACTCAAAATTCATACAATAATTGAGACAATTATTAGATTGTTTCACAAAACTAAATGTACATATCCACGCAACTTCCACCAGACTACTGGAAGAATAATTGCGTATAATGCTCCCAAGTGTCGCGAAAAAACTGCTGTTTCCTAAACGAGCGCGGCTGGATCACCATTCGTACCAACATGAGTATTGCCTCTTCAGATCCATCGAAGCAAGTGCGAACGAGCAAAATGGCCGCCGTTTTTTTTTTTTATGAGATCGGTCTACCCGACCAGGGAAATCGCAGGCATCTACTTCTAATAACGTCTTTGAGAAATCGCCAGCCTTATTTACAACATTTTATGCGGTGACTGAATCTTAAAACTGGATTCGCCTTCAGAAGCAGACAAAAAATCTTAATGAAACGATTGAAATAATTACAAATTTCAATATTTACTGTCTATGCCTTGAATAGCTATTGTACGCACATTTGAGGCATTTCTTCCTTATTGGAAATGAGCTACAATTTTCACTGCTGCACTCGGAATTGTTGTTGGTGAAGCATGCGGAAATTCGGCAACACGTACGGCCATGATAATCGTGTCACTGTTTTGCTTTATCAATTTAGCTAACACAATTGAGTTTCCAATTAAATTTCCTCTCATTCTTTAATTACATATGTTATTAAAACATGTATATAGCTTGATTGATGTGTATTAATAGGTTCTGTGAACAGATTCCGATCACTATTGTGGATTTAAAATCACATTTGTTGTTAATTATTTACATGAAATCTGTTACACACATTTACTTCGCTCTGTATCTAATCAAACACATCACTGTCATTGTATATGTAGATACCTACTGAATCGTCTCTTTCTGCCCTTTAGTATAATCCATAGTGATCCTCTGTAAATATAAGGGGCGATCAGAAAGTTTACTTTGGAAGACTACACTAACCCCTTGCTTACATCTCGGTGCTTATATACAAGCATCAGAGTAGCTGCAGAAACGCCATCAAACGGAAACCGGGAACTGTCTGGTCGCCCATTACACTATGGTTTGTGCTGCATGAGAGAGGACATGTAGTTCTTTGTGAATGTAACTAAACGGAGAGGACGTCATGTCCGGACAGCATGTAGTGTTTCACAGATGCGCATACTGCGAACCTCACTAAAACAACTCTATCCTGTGCTGTCAGTGTTGTGCGAGCAGGCTTCTGCGTTACTGTACGTGTAAATCAAATGATATGCTCGACCAAACTCAGTTGCCTTCGTTCTCTTTACAGTAGGTCGTGTCACAACACCAGTCATTATTCGCCATTTAACCACAAACCGCACTGATAACGCTTGATTTTGCTTTGATAGGCCTATACCGTTTATCCTGATGTGTACATATTACTTACATCTGTTAAAAGATATTTAGTTTTCGTAATGTTGAGGCGTATACCGGAGTATTGTTCAAAGCGGTTCTCCCATGCCTTGTCAGTGACGGTCTTCCTAGCCATCACTAGCTATTAGAACATCATCAGCATACAGAATTGTCCTAGGTGTTAATTTCTGAAGACAACTGGTGGCTCTCTGCGTCGTTACGATGAACAGAAGGAGAGGAAGAGCAGATGCCAGATGTATACCCACAGAAAGAGAAGAGTTTTTTCAATACCCCAGCCGCAACAAGTATTCGACTTTGAGTATTGTGGTAGATCAGATTGACCCACTGAATTTGTTCTTCAGGTACTTCATGCTCTAGGAATATAAGCCATATGAGATCCCAACGTACTCAGTCCAAAGTCTTTTCCAAGTCAACGAAAGTGCATATGCTTGGACTTCTCACATTGCTGCATGGATGACATCGGTGGTCCCGTGGCCTCTCCTAAAGCGATACTGACTGAGTGCAATACTGACAGCCTTTTCTACTCGACTGTCTATGACGTGCTCTAATATCTTCATCGTATGTGATAGGAGGCGTACAAGTATGTAGTTGTAACGTTCAGCTAAATTCCCTTTCTGTTTGCAGACCGAGGTTGTAATGAACAGTTTCCACTCGGTTGGTATGTTTTTTTTCTTCAGTATTCTTGTTAAAGACTCCTGTCAGCCTGTCTCGCAGTTAGTTGATCTCTACAGTTCTGGCGGTAGATCGTCTGGTGGAATCACCTCCCTCAATTTCATCTTCTCCATGGTTTCTAGATCTCCATCGGTGACCGGTATGATAGGTCCTCGGCAAGAGCTAACTGCTGTCCTGTAGAAAGTAGGAAGTTTTCATTGCCGGGCGTGGTGGCCGAGCGGTACTAGGCGCTTCAGTCTGGAAGCGCGCGACCGCTACGGTCGCAGGTTCGAATCCTGCTTTGGGCATGGATGTGTGTGATGTTCTTAGGTTAGTTAGGTTTTGAACACTATGAACGAAAAAGTGGAAAGCTTAATCGTGACGTCGGAAAGGACGAATTTGACGGTTTCCATTCCAGAAAACTTTGATGACCAAAGAAATTTACGGTGTATAGATGATTTTGCACGAGAACGATGCCATACATCCAGATACGACAATGAATCGCCGACCTGGTGTGATAGAGATCAATCTGGCTTACACAGAAATCGTAGCTTCGATTACAAACACTTTCTGTCAGTAGGTAAGTTGAAAGTTTTCAGGAATTACAGTAATTAAATTCACCCCCAAGCTAGGGTTCATCAGTTTCTAAACGTTTTACCTCCAGATTGGCCACTTGAAGACAAATTAGAATTTCTATGCCGTTATTTGTCAAATGAACCTGCAGCAAAAATGAGTTTAATAGTGAGAGATTGCCAAAGCGTAAATGTTTTCTGCCGAGCATTTTTGTCAGCCTACTGGTCGCAGGCCATACAAGATCGGGTAGAACATTGTTGTTGTTGTGGTCCTCAGTCCTGAGACTGGTTTGATGCAGCTCTCCATGCCACTCTATCCTGTGCAAGCTTCTTCATCTCCCAGTACCTACTGCAGCCTACATCCTTCTGAACCTGCTTAGTGTATTGATCTCTTGGTCTCCCTCTACGATTTTTACCCTCCACGCTGCCCTCCAATGCTAAATTTGTGATCCCTCGATGCCTCAGAACATGTCCTACCAACCGATCTCTTCTTCTAGTCAAGTTGTGCCACAAGCTTCTCTTCTCCTCAATCCTATTCAATACCTCCTCATTAGTTACGTGATCTACCCACCTTATCTTCAGCATTCTTCTGTAGCACCACATTTCGAAAGCTTCTATTCTCTTCTTGTCCAAACTAGTTATCGTCCATGTCTCACTTCCATACATGGCTACACTCCATACAAATACTTTCAGAAACGACTTCCTGACACCTAAATCTATATTCGATGTTAACAAATTTCTCTTCTTCAGAAACGCTTTCCTTGCCATTGCCAGTCTACATTTTATATCCTCTCTACTTCGACCATCATCGGTTATTTTACTCCCTAAATAGCAAAACTCCTTTACTACTTTAAGTGTCTCATTTCCTAATCTAATTCCCTCAGCATCACCCGACTTAATTTGACTACATTCCATTATCCTCGTTTTGCTTTTGTTGATGTTCATCTTATATCCTCCTTTCAAGACACTGTCCATTCCGTTCAACTGCTCTTCCAAGTCCTTTGCTGTCTCTGACAGAATTGCAATGTCATCGGCGAACCTCAAAGTTTTTACTTCTTCTCCATGAATTTTAATACCTACTCCGAATTTTTCTTTTGTTTCCTTTACTGCTTGCTCAATATACAGATTGAATAACATCGGGGAGAGGCTACAACCCTGTCTCACTCCTTTCCCAACCACTGCTTCCCTTTCATGCCCCTCGACTCTTATAACTGCCATCTGGTTTCTGTACAAATTGTAAATAGCCTTTCGCTCCCTGTATTTTACCCCTGACACCTTCAGAATTTGAAAGAGAGTATTCCAGTCAACATTGTCAAAAGCTTTCTCTAAGTCTACAAATGCTAGAAACGTAGGTTTGCCTTTTCTTAATCTTTCTTCCAAGATAAGTCGTAAGGTCAGTATTGCCTCACGTGTTCCAACATTTCTACGGAATCCAAACTGATCCTCCCCGAGGTCGGCTTCTACCAGTTTTTCCATTCGTCTGTAAAGAATTCGCGTTAGTATTTTGCAGCTGTGACTTATTAAACTGATAGTTCGGTAACTTTCACATCTGTCAACACCTGCTTTCTTTGGGATTGGAATTATTATATTCTTCTTAAAGTCTGAGGGTATTTCGCCTGTCTCATACATCTTGCTCACCAGATGGAAGAGTTTTGTCATGACTGGCTCTCCTGAGGTCATCAGTAGTTCTAATGGAATGTTGTCTACTCCCGGGGCCTTGTTTTGACTCAGGTCTTTCAGTGCTCTGTCAAACTCTTCACGCAGTATCTTATCTCCCATTTCATCTTCATCTACATCCTCTTCCATTTCCATAATATTGTCCTCAAGTACATCGCCCTTGTATAAACCCTCTATATACTCCTTCCACCTTTCTGCTTTCCCTTCTTTGCTTAGAACTGGGTTGCCATCTGAGCTCTTGATATTCATACAAGTGGTTCTCTTCTCTCCAAAGGTCTCTTTAATTTTCCTGTAGGCAGTATCTATCTTACCCCTAGTGAGACAAGCCTCTACATCCTTACATTTGTCCTCTAGCCATCCCTGCTTAGCCATTTTGCACTTCCTGTCGATTTCATTTTTGAGATGTTTATATTCCTTTTTGCCTGCTTCATTTACTGCATTTTTATATTTTCTCCTTTCATCAATTAAATTCAATATTTCTTCTGTTACCCAAGGATTTCTATTAGCCCGCGTCTTTTTACCTACTTGATCGTCTGCTGCCTTCACCACTACATCCCTCAGAGCTACCCATTCTTCTTCTACTGTATTTCTTTCCCCCATTCCTGTCAATTGTTCCCTAATGCTCTCCCTGAAACTCTCTACAACCTTTGGTTCTTTCAGTTTATCCAGGTCCCATCTCCTTAAATTCCCACCTTTTTGCAGTTTCTTCAGTTTCAATCTGCAGTTCATAACCAATAGATTGTGGTCAGAATCTACATCTGCCCCAGGAAATGTCTTACAATTTAATACCTGGTTCCTAAATCTCTGTCTTACCATTATATAATCTATCTGAAACCTGTCAGTATCTCCAGGCTTCTTCCATGTATACAGCCTCCTTTCATGATTCTTGAACCAAGTGTTAGCTATGATTAAGTTATGCTCTGTGCAAAATTCTACAAGGCGGCTTCCTCTTTCATTCCTTCCCCCCAATCCATATTCACCTACTATGTTTCCTTCTCTCCCTTTTCCTACTGACGAATTCCAGTCACCCATCACTATTAAATTTTCGTCTCCCTTCACTACCTGAATAATTTCTTTTATCTCTTCATACATTTCATCTAGTTCTTCATCATCTGCAGAGCTAGTTGGCATATAAACTTGTACTACTGTAGTAGGCATGGGCTTTGTGTCTATCTTGGCCACAATAATGCGTTCACTATGCTGTTTGTAGTAGCTAACCCGCACTCCTATTTTTTTATTCATTATTAAACCTACTCCTGCATTACCCCTATTTGATTTTGTATTTATAACCCTGTAATCACCTGACCAAAAGTCTTGTTCCTCCTGCCACCGAACTTCACTAATTCCCACTATATCTAACTTTAACCTATCCATCTCCCTTTTTAAATTTTCTAACCTACCTGCCCGATTAAGTGATCTGACATTCCACGCTCCGATCCGTAGAACGCCAGTTTTCTTTCTCCTGATAACCACGTCCTCTTGAGTAGTCCCCGCCCGGAGATCCGAATGGGGGACTATTTTACCTCCGGAATATTTTACCCAAGAGGACGCCATCATCATTTAATCATACAGTAGAGCTGCATGTCCTCGGGAAAAATTACGGCTGTAGTTTCCCCTTGCTTTCAGCCGTTCGCAGTACCAGCACAGCAAGGCCGTTTTGGTTAATGTTACAAGGCCAGATCAGTCAATCTCCAGACTGTTGCCCCTGCAACTACTGAAAAGGCTGCTGCCCCTCTTCAGGAACCACACGTTTGTCTGGCCTCTCAACAGATACCCCTCCGTTGTGGTTGCACCTACGGTACGGCCATCTGTATCGCTGAGGCACGCAAGCCTCCCCACCAACGGCAAGGTCCATGGTTCATGGGGGGGGGGGGGGGTAGAACATATCATTACGAAACTTTGAACAGTCTGTCTTCTCTAGTTCAGCAAAACCTTTTTAAGTCGTGGTATGCAAAATTAGTATTTATCAAATCAATGCAGTCCCTCACAGCTAATTCTAATTTGTTTAACAAAGTCACCTGCACATTTGAGACACGTAATTTTGGCAGGCAGATGTAGAGATGATTTAGAAGCTTTTCAAAAACACTACTACAGGAATTGTAACAGGACAGTGACGCGGTTTGACAAAAAAAACACAACAGTCCGAACAGAAACTATTACATGTAAGACGCTTTTCTACCGCATGGAAAACAAAAACTGTGGGATCTCACAAAGCAGACACAACCATAGAAACCATTACAGACCGGATAACCAACATCGTCAGTATGGCGACCAAGTCTCGCATCTGAATAATGACTATTGTGATGTAAGTACTATCCGGAAATCTCACTGAGTACATAGTAACTGGTAAAACAGGGGCTACGGTGATGACAGAAGGCGTAGTATTTATTATTACTACAATCAAAACGTTCACAGACAATACTCTCAACTCAGGGGGTAATCATCAAATTCTAATGGACACAGTTCAGACAGATCAAATCTGCAAAACACGTGGCACAACAACAATTATGCAAATAGCAACGAACACATTCAAAAACAACACAGTCACAGTAAGCAACATCATAATTAAGAGTGGCAAAATTCTGGAAGGGCAAGCCGACCACGACAGATGAAAATAATTGAATTCCGATCACCAAATCTGCGAGATAGTTAATGTCGAGTAAACAGTACAGGACGGAATTGAAACTATTTGGACACGCAAGAGCAAAGGGCTTCATCAAATCTAGCATATCAAACCACATATAGAGTAATTCTAGTTACTAAAGTTGTACATAGATTATAGAACTGCAGGTCCCACACTTCGGAAATATTTTTTGCGTTACAGCGCACAGCAACTGTTAGCAATAAACAATGCTATTTTGCCGCATGCCAGAGCAGCTCCCGCCGCAAACCAGGCAACTTTTGTCAAAAATCGGTCTACACTTGTCGCTCGGAAAGCTCCATTTATCGCGCAACAAATTGAGCGATTTGCTGCCACGAAGTGTACGCTAAACGAACAGTTGCGAACTTTGAAATTTCATCTAGAATCCGAATAAGAACAAATAATTTCTAATAAATTTGAACATAGACGATATTTTCAAACCACTCCTGAGACAATAAACAGGTTATCCCTCCCGTTACCAAGCTTTTTCACAACTCTACTTTACCAAGTGGGGTATTTGGACTACCCCAAAAGAGTTTTGTGTTTTATTGTAATATTTGTTCTCAGATTTTCTTATTTCCATTGAATGGGTCCATTTAGTATTGAAAAGCAGCTTTTCAGATTATTAGAAGTATTTAATCAGATCACAAAGTACAAAAAAATTTTATATCTTTCACTAAATTCAGTACTTAACGAACAGAAAATTAATAATCTTAAGTACCTTAACAGTCACTGTAGTAAAATAACACAAGACTTTTTCAACTTTTGAGTCAAGTGCATTTTTGCACTGCATGCACTTCACAGTAACAGTTTCTTCTCCGTGTATATTACAAACAGGTTTCTATCACGTTACACAACAGAATCATGTTTTCCGATCTTCGATTCTCTTGCAATATTGACATCGTTGTGGCGTTGGTAACTCGGAACACTGGGTCAGGATCACTGCTGTAGGAATTGCAATACCGCAAGCTTTCAGTGCATCTTGTACACCTTTAAGAAGACTTTTGATATTTTTGGCTCTTTCTTCCATGTTGCCTTTGCTGAGTCCCAATTCCAGTTCAGTCGTGAAGAGTTTACGTCGGCTTCGGTTATTCTTCTGCCACTCAGGAAATCTTTCAGTGTACGGAATATATGCATACAGTGCTGCAATATCTATCATTTCCATGAAGATTCTTAGTGGCCACCGCCTCGTTCCTCTAACAGAATTGTATTCTCTTGTCATTTTGTTCCCATTATCTACAGCACCTTTGGTTCTGTTGTAGTGCAGTATGATTTCGGTTTTGTGTTCGCTTTCTTCACCACTCACTTGTCTCTCATGCAGAGTAGAGAGTAGTATTACTGCCTTTCCCTTCTTTGGAGCATAGGAAACTAGGGTCAAGTCATTCGTGAAGCCAAACATTGAAGAGTGAACTTCACTCTTTCTGTTTGGCAAGAATTACTTTGGAATCTATTTCTTATTGGAACACAAGGTACCAACCAATGTGGTGCTCCGTTTCAGTAGTTCAGCAGCCAATGGAAGAAAAAATTATCAGTTGTTACACCATGACCGTTATTCAGAAATGGTCCATCAGATCCAAAACAAATCTCTATCCTTGATTCAATTCCTGAGCACTGCCCACCATTCCTATGTAATAAGTAAGATGTCTTCAGATCAGCACAAACCCAAATTTTAATGCCATTTTTGCCAGGCTTACTATTCATGTTGTTGTTGTCGTCTTCAGTCCTGAGACTGGTTTGATGCAGCTCTCCATGCTACCCTATCCAGTGCAAGCTTCTTCATCTCCCAGTATCTACTGCAACCTACATCCTTCTGAATCTGCTTAGTGTATTCATCTCTTGGTCTCCCTCTACGATTTTTACCCTCCACACTGCCCTCCAATGCTAAATTTGTGATCCCTTGATGTCTCAAAACATGTCCTACCAACCGACCCCTTCTTCTAGTCAAGTTGTGCCACAAACTTCTCTTCTCCCCAATCCTATTCAATACCTCCTCATTAGTTACTTGATCTACCCACCTTATCTTCAGCATTCTTCTGTAGCACCACATTTCAAAAGCTTCTATTCTCTTCTTGTCCAAACTAGTTATCGTCCATGTTTCACTTCCACACATGTCTACACTCCATACAAATACTTTCAGAAACGACTTCCTGACACTTAAATCTATACTCGATGTTAACAAATTCCTCTTCTTGAGAAACGCTTTCCTTGCCATTGCCAGTCTACATTTTATATCCTCTCTACTTCGACCATCATCGGTTATTTTACTCCCTAAATAGCAAAACTCCTTTACTACTTTAAGTGTCTCATTTCCTAATCTAATTCCCTCAGCATCACCCGACTTAATTTGACTACATTCCATTATCCTCGTTTTGCTTTTGTTGATGTTCATCTTATATCCTCCTTTCAAGACACTGTCCATTCCGTTCAACTGCTCTTCCAAGTCCTTTGCTGTCTCGGACAGAATTACAATGTCATCGGCGAGCCTCAAAGTTTATACTTCTTCTCCATGAATTTTAATACCTACTCCGAATTTTTCTTTTGTTTCCTTTACTGCTTGCTCAATATACAGATTGAATAACATCGGGGAGAGGCTACAACCCTGTCTTACTCCTTTCCCAACCACTGCTTCCCTTTCATGCCCCTCGACTCTTATAAACCCTAAAATGGCAGTTTCCTCAGTACGTTGCTAATCTTTCATCAATAGTCACGTATTCATAAGGATATAAGTTCTTGCACAAGTTAGATTGAAATTTATCGAACACTAACCTGATGGCTTGTAGCTTGTCCTTGGTTTCTTCAATTGTCTGTACTCTTGTGTCTCTGTTGTCAAATCGTAAGAATTTCAGTATAGACAAAAATTGGTTTCTTGACATGGCAGCAGAAGAGAATGGTTTCCGAAAGGCAACGTTATCTCCCCACAGATCGGAAGCACTTGTGCGATGCCCATGAGTTCGATCAGCTCCTATTAGAATTGCTAATACAGCGTACACTTTAGTTGCATTTATATCTCTCCATGCCGTTTTGTTCGAAGAATGAGCTGCATTCCACAAAGAAATTACTCGTTTGGGTTCCCTGTTCGTTTCTTCTACAATGATGCTCACGATTTCCGGTGAGATAAATAATAAAAATGACTCTGTTAGTGTTTTGATCGTTTTCTCATCATTCACAGGGTCAGGTGTTATGTTCAAAATGTTGCGATATCGACGCCGCCCATCTTTTGGTGGTTCACTAGAAAATTGTAGGCCACTTCTAGAAACAAATAAATCTCCAATGTCTTCATCTTCTTCTTCAACTTGTTCCGGTGAATGTTTAGTGTCTTCTGATATTTCATCATCGGCTTCGTCTGATGCTATGATATGGTCTTTGTCAAGAGGTTCCATATATTCATTCAGTTTATTATCACTGTCTCATTCATTTTCATCGTCACTGAGATCAGAATTGTATAGAATTTCCATGATCTCTTCGCTAGAAAGTCCTTTGGACATCCTTACTTGTAGATGAAATACTGATTCGTATAATGTCAGCTCAACAGTGAATGTAAAATTCAACTCAACGATAGTAACCAGCAACAATAAAAAACATTGTGTCTATGGCAAAACTCAACAAAGAATATGAATGACAGATACATTTCCCAAAATCTTCTTTTTCTACAAATAAGAAAATAAGACGTTTCATACCAAGCGGGACAGTCTCACAATACCACTAATAAATGACTTGAATAACAATGATAAAGCCAAAAAAATTAGACAGTGGTGAGTGTTAATTCAACGTCAATCATTTTAGTACAAAGTCATGAAACCTCAGGCATGTGGCCCTTCAGATAACATTATTATAGGAAAAAAATCAACCAGGAGTAGTCAGAATACCGCGCTTGGTAATGCGAGGGTTATCGGCTATGTGCTGTTCACCTGTGAAGTATTTTAGGCTATACACGGTGATGCCAATGCAGAGACGTAAAACATATTCTAAAACCTCTGATGAGATACAGAAAGGTTGTTAGGACGGTAACTGTGTTCTCTGAAAAGAAGAATAATAGGTATTTTGATAAGACATTTTCAAGATCTATTGTGAGGTAGTCAATTTGTATGTAGTGATCTGTAACAGTTACAATTATAGCATTGAGGTGTTGTCTATGTGGCAATAAGTGGATGATAACAGAGCAGGAAACTGTTATTTCAAGTGTATATTCAGATGAAGAAAGAAAATGTGATTGGTGTTGTAATAGGGTAATGCTATTTATGTTTGTTAGGTACATGAGATGGTAAATATAAGATTTATGATCTATAGTGTAATAAAATGAGGCAATGATTATGGTGATTAATGTAGAAAAAGACTGAGTGAGTAATGGTTAAGGGATAAGGGCCTTGTTTCGTATTATACTTAATTTTTATGCAATGTGGATACATTTCGTGTTTAGAAGCATAAAGGGTAAGTTTTTCAAGAGATGTGGCTAGACAGCAATGGTGAATGAAGCTAACACGATTTGAAACAATATAGTTATTTCTTCGATGTGGAGTTTATGATTATCTGCTGCAAATTACTCAATCTTCCTGTGGGACATTCTTTTAGCATATGGTACCTCATTGAACTTTTTGTGACTTGTCTTTGTGGTAGTGTCTATTACCTTGTTTATATTGATGAATGACATTTTTTTCTGAATTTATTTAGCTACATGCACACAATATTTAACCTCTAGTGAATTTTGTAGAACTAATCTGCTTTTTCTTTGTCTAACAGCTAAACTTTACAATGTCAAAAGTATACTGTCCATCAGTCCACATGTTTGGGAAAGTTTGGACATGAAGATGACTCGGATAAAGAATACAGAGTGATTCACAAAGATAGGCAAATATTTTAATTCGTTATTCTACAAGTAAGGCTAAAGAAAGAAATTCATTAAATATAGGTCCGCAAATGTTAATTACAGAGTTATGGCTAATAAGAGATTTTGCCTGAGATTTAGCAACTTTGCTAGTATGAAACCATCGCAAAACAGTACAAGGTTAAAGCAAAGCACAGTTTCCATTTATTATTTATTTTGTTGTTATTGGTCTGATGAATCTACTAAAATATGTCCCAGATGTGTATCTGCAGTAGTTATCCAGAACATCCAGAGAAGCAAAGGTGTAATTTCGTATTTTTTTAAAATTATGAACTACTTGGCCCAATTCGTTTTTTTTAATTCCAGACAACTGCACAAAGTTTTCGATAGAAATTGTAGAGAATTTAATTTTTGGAAAATGATTGTAATAACATATACCGTGTGAACGTGTCAGATGATCTGCTTTTATTAGTACCATAGCCCATGCGAATTCATGTTAAAATCGAAAAAACAAAGCTCAGTGTTAAGGAAGTTGCACAGTGTACTTACAGTTTCACAATACATTCAGAGTAAATGTCCAAAATGTCTCCATTGAGTTCAATGCACTTAGTTGCATGTGTGAGAACAGATTTTGTTGCTGATTTCAGTTTCACAGGAGTGTTCTTAACCTTGTCTGCTGCATTCATAATTTTAGCAAGTAATGCCTCACATGTATTGACTTCGTCCCCATAAACTGTCTTTCATCCATCTCCATAATCAAAAATTCATGGATGTTAAATCGGGCGATCTGGGTTGTCACAGATGAATAGCACCAAGACCAATCCATTTCTGGGGAAAATATTCATTTAAATGTGTAGTAACGGCGTTCGTGAAATGGGTGTACATTTTGCTACCTACATGTGTGACATTGCAGACTAAGTGCCTCCAAATATTTTCATATCACATAACATATTAACATTCATTGCATTAAGGAACTTTCACGTGTATTTTCCTTCACACTGATGTAATTTAATGAGTTTTTTTTTTATAATGCATATTCAATGTATAAATTGTTGCTATAGAATTCAGCACCACTAGTATAATGATTTTGTTAGGTTCAGTGCTGTAGTGAGCTCTCATAATTCGTGAATGATGTGTAAGAAGTAATGAAAGATGTAGAAAGAGGAAGAAAAGAGAAAAAGTAAGAAAGGAAGTTGTACAACATATACATTAGCAAAGGAATGTTTTGTAATAGTATGACCGGAGTGCGTGACGTGGTCAGGGTTACAGGGTGTGGCTGGGTAGAAGAAGGTGGCTGTATTTAGCAATCTTCCTATTTATTGTTGGTTCTCCCAATACGTTTTCCAGTAGCTCCTGGTGGAGACGTGCTGATGTGTGCAGCCCGGGGAACGCGACAACATGCTCGGTCAGCGGCTGCGCAGGTTGCAGGAGGTTAGCAGCACGAGGCCCAGCCTAGCTCGCCTCCAGCAGACGCGGCGGCTCGTGACAATGCCGGGAGTTGCCAGGGCAGCAGCAGGCAACGCTCTCCACCAGCTGGTCCTCAGGGACAGCGTCAATGATGACGACGATGTAACGGCGGCCGAATGCCCAATCGTTAGAACCGATGCTGACACCCACCTCTGATGCCCTTAAATAGTGGAAACTGCTGCTGAATCCGCCGGTTACGCGGCGCCACGTTTATCAGAACGTTCTCGATGAGTTGGCTAAAGCAACCACGCCACACGTGGCTCGAGCCTGCGTAATTCTGGCTGTTGATGGCTGCTGCACACGTACACACATACCGACGGTCGTTGCAAAACTGTGTCAACTGCATAACGCGCCGTGCAGCCTTCATCTGCTGTCTGCGGTGAGGCTGGCGCATCACGCACTGAAACATACCAAATCACAATTTCGCACCATATTTCCTAAAAATAACACCCTGTCCTCCACAGTTTATTAAAATGAATTTAAGATGAGATACGTGTGACTTAGGAAATCGGGATGAGAAGTAGACTTAGTATGGAAGGTGAAGGCCCCTACTATGTCACTCCTTAACACAGCAACTAGGAAATCAATAAGATAAGAGGCAATCAACATGTGGCCGTCCTTCAGACTAAATTAAATATACAATCACAACAACTGACTCAAAACATGAGCCACTGAGATTTCAATACTCAAGAAACATAAATTACAATCTAAAGGTGATTTTAAAAGGTGGCACAGATACAATTTTTTTTCTTTTTAATGCAATAATCTGCAATATGAAAATGATTTACAAGCACACCAGTTCGAAACTCACCAAAATAACATAAGCGTTGCAACAAGTTAATTATACAATCGATTCACAAGAAAATAAAAACCCCTTCTTTTACCTATACATGAAACAGGTTAAATGTCTACCCAACAGACAGAGACAACAGGCTGCCCTGGGTAACTTAAAATGCCGGAAGCAGTAGACCAGCCGTCCAAAACAACAACTAAACGCCGGTTACCAACCGGGAGTCACTTCCCATTAGACGGCTCGTCATAGATTCTGTGCACCAAAGCGGTCCGTGGCGCCGCTCCCACACACCCCAACTCGCAGAAAACTGGAACACAAACAGACCACAGAAAACATGAGAAACACCAAGCAAACATCAATTAATATAAGTTAAGAGATCAATAAACAACAGTACAAATGAAGAACCAATAAATGCTTTCAATAGAAGTGACTCACGTTTTTACAGCAATGTCAGTGCTGTAAAACATTCAAACTAAGAACTGTACACAAATCCAATGCTGAAACTACAGTATCAGACTTTTACACTCTCATAATTTGCCAAACAATATTTCCACATATGATTAAGGCCGAAAATGTGTACAAAGATGAAATGGAAAAAATACTAGTATTTGTGCACTTTAATTTCATTGCATAGGTCTGCAATGTAGCTGCCAGTTCTGTAAGCTTGGTATGCAGAAAATTATAACTAGACTATGACCTAATATCTTCGATACCTTACGGTTACTACATCTTTTAGGAACACTAATGTTTTAAAGGAAGAAGTGACTGCTGTTCTCCATGCAGCCACACACCTTACCGGCTTCGGCAACACGTACATTAGGGCAAGCAACCAACAAGTACACTCGCTGCAACACAAATCGTTCAACAATACGAAGGCAAGAAAATCACTTACATCTTCGATGGAGAGCGTTGTTCGAGATGGTCTCGAGGGATGGGTCTCTCCGAGAAAGCAACCAAAGCAATGCGGTGAACAGCGCCCGTAGTTGACATCAGGTAGGTCCACCACAAACTCGCGACCGTTTTGCAAGGTAGACGAGCAGTGCCTCTGCTATCCGAACCAACGTGTTTTCCTCGTTCGTCCGCACGAGCACGTCCTTCTGCCTCGTAGCGAGTCGACCCCCAACTGTTGCGACCGCAAAAACAGCCCCCAGATCACAATAGGGGAAAATGTCGTAGTACAGACGGGTAATAAATAGTGACGTGTCAAAGAGCTGGTGTGTCAGAAAAGGCGCACCACGGCTCGACATGGTTAGGTAGGACAAATATGAGAAACGGATAGGTAGGGCAGTTGAGCTAAATAATACTGACTTATAAGAATGAGATAAAATATACACTGGTATTTATTGGATGTTGATGAAATTATAGGTAAAATGATTATGAGGTGAACAAACTAAAGAATGAAATATAACTAGATGGCATGCTAATTACTGACCTTACTGGGATATTAATAGACAGACGTTTCAGTGACTGCAGAAAGAATTCTTTGGTGTTAATCTTGGCTAGTCCTTAATTCATGTTTTTCCTATTTGTGTTCTCCTTATCTGTGTGTGTAACCACTATCCTCATCTGTTTAATTCTTGTGTGTGATCGCTATCCTTGTATGTCTTCTTTAACCTTATTCTGTATACCTTTATGTATTTCACTGATGTCCACACAAACATATTTATCTGAGTAGATTTAAAATTTTCTGCAGGTCGTTCTGCATGCATGTAATAATTGTTTCCTATCATGCCTATAACGGTACACTGTTTCACATGATTTACTTCTATGATGTTTCTGTAATTCATTATTGTAAAACCATGAGCGCGTTTTCTTTTCTTACCTTTTTATAGACATGGTAATCTGTTGTTACCGTTACATTACGTGTGATTTCCATATGCACAACTACTTAAAGTCTTATCACTCCTGTTTTTATATAGGTAACTGTATATTGTAAATGTAACAAATTGTAACTGACTGTCCATTCAGCACAAGTGATTGAGACTTGCCAGGGCAGAAAAAATATGTGTACTGATAATATATTGAAATATTCTCTGCCAAAAGTTGGCATACTTCAACGATACGAGCTGCTGATGACTTTCATAAGGAACTGTTCAATACAACAAGATGGCTTTGGAGTTATCAGTGGATCTACAGTTTGCTTCAAGAAGACAGTACTATATTTTTTGCTGTTTGTGTATGTGTTGGGTTTGCAGCTGAGAACTGTGCTTAGTCTCACTCAGTCTGCTTCCACATAACTTCCCACAACAGTGACATAATTGCAAAAAGCTAGTGGAACTTTGGTCTTTTGTGACAAGGACACTCCTCTACTTACTTTCATCCTGTACTTCAGAAATGTAGGCACTGTGTAATATACACACTCTAACCTACTTCATATGTGCTACAAAAACAGTATAGGTCGTCAATACTACTTACTACAATACAAAATGTGACATATAAACTTTCAAAGTAGGTCTGTTCAGAACGTTCTCATAGACATCATGAAACATAATAACATAGCTGGGGTGAATTCTGTTGATCAGATAATTCACATGTTCTTGAATTTTGTAAACAATTTCTAGTTATAGTTCTTTAACTCATATTCTGATAAAGATAGTTTTCTCTTTGTGTTTGTAAAATGTTTTGTATGTTCCTACCCATAATGTTTAGAATTTTATCCTTTTCTCATTCATATCCGAAATTAATTTCATACACAGTTCCACTCGGGGAAGATGAAAGATGTGTAAGTTGGGCACATCATTTTGAATTTTTGTAAGCCATCGATGTGCACATTCGAGAGAGAGAGTGAGTTGGTTACTGTCAAACAATCTTTCGTTTTGTTGTGTTACAGTCCTTGCCTTTCCACAATCTTCTACTTTCTTAGTAGAAGAAAGAAGTGATGGACGTGTTCAGTAGTGCTGTTGAATAAAGAAAAATTATTGTAAAGGACAGCAGGGATGAATATGCTGAATATATTTGGAGGCGAAAAGGATATAAATTTTGAATAATGTTATTATTTTTGAAGATAAGAAGTCTGAGGTAAGACTGCAGCACTGCGCAACTTTTTTGTTAAAATGATTATTGTCACCCACTTAATTTGCTCAGAGCTGAGAGAAAGACCACATCACTTCCCTGAGTTATGCATTAAGATATCAACTAATGAAGCTGTTTAACTTTTGTAGAGATTCTCTGTTAACTTTGTAGTTTCCAAATCATTGTTCATTATGTTAAGCATAGTATTGTTCAGACCAGTGTTACGTGTGAAGGTCATGTGGAATTTTACTCTGTCTTTTTGAATACATACTTCATTCTAAAATCGCTGTCTTGGAATATAATTTCATAGGAATAGCTACTCTCTCCGTCCCACTGTATAAAGCAGGTTTGAATATTGTTTGGAAATTTTATTTAAAAAACAGAAAACTGCCTTAGCCACTGTCTGCACGCTGTTTGCTGTTGTGCTTTTTAGAAACCTGCAAAAATGTTGTCAAGCCGCTAGGTGAATGTAAATTTCTATTAGGGCCAGATAATTGTTTTACTTGAGCTACGCAAATATAATGACAAACTGTATTCAGACCAGTTATAGTTAAATTCAAGTTAGATTCTGTTTAGTCAAACGTTAGTATACGCGTTTAAGTTGGATACAGTTTGTGGGTACATATTTTTGGTAACGCGAAGAGTTTTTATAGAGTGGAAGGTAAAGGTTAACTAAATTTCATACAGAAAATATAGTATGGAGCTTACAAATGCTATGTCAGGGTGTTTGGCAAACTATACTACGTTAACTATACTTGCGTAAGAATCTGTTTCTGCTTCCATCGAGCATATTTGTCAGGGATGATGTAATTGTTTCTTCACTAATTTCCTTGGGAGGGTCAGTGGAAACGGTAGTATCTGTATATCTTCTTCGTCTCAGCACACGATACACTTTCTGTGACATAGTGTTTCTTTTTTTTCTGGGAGACAACCCATTCCCAGTTCGAGCTTTGGTATTTCGCGATGTTTCACACAGAATTTAGTGCTAATGTAGTTTCTTACTTAGTATGTATGGTTGATCACCTTTTCCCACAGTTTGCCTGTTACATCCCATATTAGCGTGGACAAATTTCTGGCACTTAAAAGTGTCTCAGGGACTTTGTTATGCATAGCCTTATCTACATCCCAACAAATTAGCTGGTAAAACTGGCTACCTCTGAAATTTCATTTTCCCCTATCATTACGTAACGCATTTCAGTGACCTCGTCTACTCAGTGCTCCAGAAGTTCTGCAGCGTTAATGTACCTAGGTTTAATGCGCATGCCACATGATTACTACAGTCAAGGGTGTGGTGCAGTTACGGTTCAATGGTGTACCTCGCCCCACTCTTCCCATCCAAAGTAACTTTGGAATCAGTGTGCAGACTTATGGTGGTGCTCTACTTTTCTAGTCCTGTGTGCCACCGTCATGCCGTCGCTACGATACAGTTTTCCTTCGCACATTTCGAATGCACTTGAGCTAATCGACATGATTACGTGTCAGAAATAAGTAAGTAATAAACATTATCACGATTTTTAACACTAGCCACAGCTGTTTGACCCACTGGGTTTAAAAGTCTTAAATCTCTATTGCAGTGTCTCCATAATGCCCTGTTCTGAAACTTTATAATCACTTAGAGTCTGTCTGTGTCACACGTACCAGCTACTGAATTTTAACGTTAAACTTTACATTCCTTCTGAGTGCAAACGATGTACAGAATGATTATGACGAAACTTCCTCTAAATCAGCCAGTATAGACGGAAATTATTTACCGCACAGGTATCCAACTTCATAAGAATTTTGTTCAGACTGTGTGCTGCAGGATTTGCGTTATTAATGATGTTACTCTCATGACCTGCTCTCAGGTGGCTGTGCTGGTACGGCAGCACAGGGAGAACGTGGACTCCCAAGGACCTACGACGTGCAGCGTGGACGGCAATGTGATATGCTTCGACAACAAGAGAGAGGTGCTTTGGAATCAACTGTTTTGATGCACTATGGAGCTCCACCTGACATTGCTCATGAGGTTACACTGTAACACATTTGGAGAAAACCCAATCACTGGCCGATCGTTCAAACAGCAAGGCGATCAAGATCACCAGATTTCAAGCCATGTAATTTCTGCCTGTAGAGTTGACTGAAGGACCGACTTGAGAGGTTCCATGCCCTATTTTGCATGTCTCCTCTCATTTTATCAATTTTATAGATGCTCTATGTCATTGCATGGTAGTAAGAGACCGAATAAAGTTATTGTAACAAGAGTATTTGCTTTGAGAGCTCAAAAAATACTTTTCGCTTGATTGCTAAACATGTTATTTTACTTCCTTGGGTGGCCTGTGTGAGACGAGCATCGGAGGACGCGGCACACTGCGTTTCCGGTTGGGGGCTGCACTTCCCTGAATTCTGTGGGGTTCGTACAATAGGCTTAAGCCCTGGCGGAACAACTGGCTTTGGTCGAGTTTCGCCTATTGTATGCAGCGCGGAACGACCTGTGAGACGTATGAGTGTCGCCGCAGTTTATGTGTTTACCGTTCGGGCACGTCCGGAACGAAGATTCTTGGCAAAAACTGACTGCATTGTCCTCTTGATACGGAGAAAGCTTGTGGACTGTGCCCTGCAGAGTGCGACTGTCTGTCCGCAGATGGCCGGTGGTCTAGGCAGGTTGTTTTCGTAGCCGGTCAAATGGAAAGTTCAGTGCCCTCAGCTGAATAGCAGAGGCATGACTGGTCAACTTAAATTGAGGCTAGTTGACGTCATAAAGCCCTGCCCGAAATTGGAGGGAATGGTCGCTATTGGCGCGAACGATGTTCTGAGACAGTGTGGCGGAAGTTTGGAATCAGAACTGAATGCTGATTCGCAATTTTTCGAGGAGAGTAGGAAGTAGAGCAATGCTGGCTTCACTGCTTGCATCACATCACAGAGGGATTCGGGATGTGATCTTCCTTGGAGTCGGACGGTCTTGCGACTTGGTCGCTCGTTTTCGGAAGAACTTAGATTTCTAGGACAGCCTTCGTGGCCTGGGGTTGACACAGGGTTGCTGCACGGCAGGTGCGGCAGATTGCAGTACTGGTACAGTATTTTGTGTTGTGGCTCCAGCATTGTAGGACCTTATCAATTTTATACTGACTCCCTCAGCAGCATGCGCATTCGCTTTGCCACAAGTCCACCTTGCTTGTTTTTCCATGTGATCCCATTTGAGCTTTCACTACTAATTGCGATACTGCTATATAGTTTGGAGATTAAAATTTCATTCATTAGTGCCTCCAGTCATTATCGTCAGTCATTTGCATCACAGAGAGTAGGAGCCCCTTGTTCTCAAGCCAACTCTTATTCTCATAATATTTCAGTATACCCAGTCCTTTAACCTGTTTGTGTCGATAATCATGTACATTTATGTTGTGATGTATAATAAATCTCATATTAATATTTAATCCGCATATCATTTCGTAGATATATGAAGAATCCCGTTTAATGTTATTCATTATGATAAAGTTCTCTTTTTTCTGGGTAGATTACTATTTTTATTAAATTATTGTGAGTTTGCACTCCTCATTTTACCAACTAGCAGTGTCTACTATCATTCTCTCCCGTTACCGTTGCGCACATAATGAATTACATGGTATTTCCATGAGGAAATTGAAATGTGTTTCTTTAAATCGTTTATACGTTATTTCTCATCCGCACGTTCTTACAAATGTTCCACAGTATTTCATTCTCGCCGGCCGAAGTGGCCGTGCGGTTAAAGGCGCTGCAGTCTGGAACCGCACGACCGCTACGGTCGCAAGGTTCGAATCCTGCCTCGGGCATGGATGTTTGTGATGTCCTTAGGTTAGTTAGGTTTAACTAGTTCTAAGTTCTAGGGGACTCATGACCTCAGCAGTTGAGTCCCATAGTGCTCAGAGCCATTTATTTCATTCTCCTACGATCACTCGTTTCTTATGGAGACCCTTTCCAGTAGTGAAAGTTTCATTACAACCGCCTTGCTACTGTGAACACTGTTGTTACTGTGGATTAATCCAATACACCAAATTTAGAAATAACTTGTTTAATTACTTCAAGTTCAATTCTTCTGTAAATCTCGAGCTTTCAATTTCGACTACAGTAAGACATTTAAGCAACAAGGAAGAAATGGTTCCAATGGCTCTAAGCACTATGGAACTTAACATCTGAGGTCATCAGTCCCCTAGACTTAGAACTACTTAAACCTAACTAACCTAAGGACAGTACACACAGCCATGCCTGAGGCAGGATTCGAACCTGCGATCGTAGCAGCCGCGTGGTTCCGGACTGAAGCGCCTAGAACCGTTCGACCACAGCAGCCGTCAACAAAGAAAAAAACACACTTACACATAATTTGCAAGGGTAATACAAACAGCGAGAAACAATCACAAAAGGAAGTAAATGAACTATGAGAAAGTAATTACGTGTCTTGGAGACACAGCCGTTAACTGAGCACTGAAATACTGAATCAAAGAAAATATAGAAGGGATATTGTAGCAATATGAACGTGAACGCTTCTAACGTACAGCCGGCCAGCGGACGGCAAATGTTCAACCCTCGCAGCATCCAGTGACGTGCCGGATTTACACAAGAGGCGCCTGGTGTGAAGCTATCGCAGTGCTCTGCGAACTTCGTCCTCATCGTCGTGCAACAAACAGTAAGCCGGCACAGCAGCGCGGGCATCCAATAGCTGCTCAGCCACCGCCGAGTTCAGTCACTCTGCTATAATCAGGTGGGGCCTCGCGCTGGACGAGCCACCACCTGACAAAGTTCGCAAGCGTCGCAGTCGGCGCGTTTCACGCAGCTGTCAAAGGCTTCCCGCAGTCGTCAGCATACTGCTGCCCGTGCAAATACCTCTCAGAGCCTGAAAGGTAGCATTCCAGGAAGCTCCTACTCGGCTTCTGGTACAGATCAATAGGTCAGCATCTGTTGCAAACAGCAGAGAATTGTCAAATCAAAGTTATGTTCCGAATTGAACTCCCTTGATACGGGAACATATTAAAATAATGCATCGACTTGGATCCTGTAATTTAGCTCGTGCAGCTGCTAAATTAGTAGAGTTTGTCATTAACGATATTGCTTATATATACGAGCGCGTGCTGAAACTTAGTGCCTCCGAATTTTTTACCTGAAAATTGTTAAGGTTTTTAAACAAAACTGGCCATCCTTCATACAGTCCCATCTTGGCCCCATCCGATTTTCATCTGCTTCCAAAACTTAAAGAAAATCTTCAGAGTCGTCATTTTTATGGTTATGAAGCAGTGCAAGGAGAGGTGAGGCCGTGGCTGCAACAACAAAGTCAAACATCCTACAGTGACGTTATTAACAAACTGTCCTCTCGTTAACAGAAGTACGTTCATCGCCACGGTAGCTATGGCCGGCCAGGGTGGCCGTGTGATTCTAAGCGCTTCAGTCTGGATCCGTGCGACCGCTACGGTCGCAGGTTGGAATTCTGCTTCGAGCATGGATGTGTGTGATGTCCTTAGGTTAGTTAGGTTTAAGTAGTTCTAAGTTCTATGGGACTGATGACCTCTGCTGTTAAGTCCCATTGTGCTCAGAGCCACGGTGGCTATGTTGAGAAACAAATATGTAAACAGGAAAAATAAACATGTAGTATAGTAATAACGTTTGTTTCATTTAAGAAACTTTAGGAGCTAAATTGGGAGGCATTACTTTTCAGCATGCCCTTCTACACTGAGGTGCGTGGGACTAATATTTACCGAAGACTCGTTCTTCATTCCAGCACACCAATAAACGAAAGCCGGGGGTAAGCAATTCAAAAATTGTGGCGTCGACTGTAACCTGCATACCAGTTTTACAGCTGTGTTAATATATGTAAGCAAAAGGGCAAAATATTGGTCGCCTGTGAAAAGAACACACTATTTGCCTTGGAGTGCCGTAGCAGGATGTCGCTTAAGTCATGGCGATTAAGAAGAACGTGTGTTTCACTCAGTTGTACGGAATCAACGTGGTGACATGACAGAATTGTAGTAACAAAGCTATCGTATTGGGACGTGCCCTTGGTCACGTCGTGAATGAAGTTGTCAAATTTTTTCGTGTATCAATGCGGACTGTACAGAGTGTTTGCAAGTGATAATGTACAACTTGCAACTATGAACACGACATAAGAAAAACAGTCGTAATAGAATTCTTACAGACAGCAACCGGACTCGAATCTCATGCTTTCTTAGTGACATTCGGTATCGAAGTCGCCAGAAATTTCTTCAGTCAGTGAATGCAGGAGGGCTGTAGTTACGCCACAGTTTGTTGCTTGATTTTTTTGGAGTGGGTTTCGTACCACGGCATGGGCCTGTTTGTACAGGTTACCACGAACATTAAACAGGATGTTTATTTAACATTCTCGGTAACGGTTGCTCTTTCTTCTACATCTTCATGATGAGTAAGATGTGGTCACTCCCACTTTACATTATGAAAGCGGCCGTGTACACAGGACTCTACGCATGCGTTTCTAGTTTGACGAACCCTCAGGCACCCCACCGCACATCGACTAGTTCACTAAATCAACCGACCTTAATTCCGTAGCCAACGTCTGGGATTATTTAGAGCGAAGAGGGCTTACACCAATCTTATAGCAAGTACAATTATATTTTAACAAGTCTTTGCGTGACCTTTAGCTCAGACTTAGTGCCTTCTCTTGCTATACTACAGGTATTACTGCTATTTGTGGTATTGATATACTTCTTTTACGGCTGAGAGTTGTTATCGAGCAAGATCAGGTTTTTCATGAATTCCCTGTTTGTCCTTACCGTTTTTACCTTGTATAATGTGAAGATATGTTCTTAATCATAGTTACTTGGCAATAGTTGATGGGAATTTCTGTTTAATTCTGCTGATGCTGTGCGAGACGGTCTCTCGGACATTCTGTTGGTTGGGTCAATGGTCGCTGGACTCTGAAGTCCCACGGAAGTTTATTTTGCTTGACGAGCCTTTCCTCTTTAATCTACTATCCGGTTCCCGTCTCTATTCTGTTTTCCCGCCTCTTCAACCACGTTCTGTTCCTGGATCTATCTTGCTTCGGTTTTCACAAACGAATTATTGGGCTTTTCTTCCTATGCCATGTGAGATGGTTTTTTGCAGTTTCATACTGTCGATATCCACTAGATCAGCCAACTTTTGTAAAAGTTCAGGACCGTACATACATAAATTCTTTATCTTACTTGTATTTAAAAAAAGTTTTGTATTGTTAGAATTCGATTATGTATGCATCTTTCATTTAGACACAAGTTAGTTCGGGTTAAAACTACTATGTCTAGGTTAATTGTCCACCAGCAGATTGCCATATAATTATAGCCTACTCGTAAATTTGAATGCAGCGGTTTGTGTTTGGATAAATTTATGACTATGTGAAGGAGACAACTTATACACTTGTAAAGCTAGTTTGACTTAGTTCAGAAGAACTTCGACTTCACCGATGTGTATCTCATATCCTACTTGATCCTGATGCAACAACAGTCATAAATTATTCCAAAAGGAAAAAAAAACAGTCCCTGTTGCAACCGGCCTTATTGCTAATGACACTTTTCGAGCGGTTACTGCATCTCCAAATTGTCTACGAACAGTAACAAAAGAGTTTGTTACACGATTATACGTGAAACTAACTGGCACCGACAATCACCGACATTAAGCTAATGCAGAGGCTCTAAAATTTTCGCACTCTTATTGAATGTTTTTCTTACGCTTCCGTTGCCTCCAATCTCGCAGCATTTAATTTTGCTTACTTTATAATATTATTGTTGCGCATTGGTGTATCCCACTATTCCATATAGTACAACCTCTATCATTACCTCTGGCTATGTAAAATTTAAACTTTGTTTTCTTTACGATTTTTTATTTGCATTTATTTCAACCGCTTCCCCTTCTATTCCTATGTCTACGTACTTCTCCTCTGCTCACAGCGCCACGTGTAGGCGCTTTGTTACACACTGCTAGTCCTTCCTAGTTTAATTAGCGGTTCACTCACTCCAGTGTTAAAATGGATTCACTGCACTGCCTGTTCACATGAAATTACATGTTTGTGCTCGCCTTCCTATCTCTGCACCACTTTGCAATTCAGCTTTGTGAGTGTTTACTTCCGTTTACTTTAGCCCACAAACATTTTGTATTGACTCCAGAGTCAACAAAGTTCTTAACGTTTTTCAATATAACTTTACGCTTCTTTCCATTCTATGCCGTTCTTCTGGTTCAGAGTTGAAAATTGAAAGTTTCGCTTTAACATTATGTTATTGAGGCTTCTCATCATTAGACTAATGCGGCTTTGTCTGTTTTACATCAAGCACAATAATTTTCTATATCTCACCATTAGAGTAATCTCAGTGACTGTCGGTGCCAGATAGGTTCGCGTATTTTCGTGTAGCAGAAACTTTTCTGTTATTATTTGCAGGTAATCTGCAGATGCGACAAACGCCCGAAACACGTCTTTAGCCATAAAGCCTTTTGCAACAGAGAAATTTTTTTTCCTTTATGGAATTAACCATCTATGCATGTTTATTACTACTATTATTCTACATAAACACGTGCATTAATAACCGGGCAGGTTGTATCTTTCGGTTTTGAAACGGTTGTCCCCGGCAGTCACGCATAATACTGTGGCAGCAACATTTAAGAACATGCAACGCCATGTAGAACTGTGTACACAGATGGATGAAGGTCTCTTCGAGCACCTCTTGTAATGTACTCTCATTACTCACCCATACAGCTACGGCATCTACAAATTTGGTTACGTGTTGTGTTTTATTAATATTTTTATAATACTTTTCTCAGAGTCCCTTACGAGTGGGACACTATGTTACACAAATTTGGCGAAATGGTGTGCCTGGTTTTTTGAGCGACTTGCATAGACGTAACACACCTAGCAAAAAGAAAAAAAATGCACTAAAGATGTCATGTAAATAGTCTGCATATTGCCTTATTTATCGCAGAGAAAAGGTGTGGTAGTATAAAACTTCTTCGTTTCACATCTTATCGTGAGATCGAAATTGACCCACGAAACATGCAGATAACTAGTCACTTCATTCCAAAGTCGAACTTACAAAGCTCTCTCCTTTACTACCGCAAACAACGTCGATTTGAACTACTTACTCCAAGAAGGCCGTGGTCTCCCTATATCATTTTACCTTCCCCCCTCTCTCGGAACACGCAGACACTTCACTGCTTTACTAAACTGACTGTTGTTTGATGTTTTCTATCAACCGAGCCATGTTTGTAGTAAATTTGTGCCATAAATTTATTTTCTCTCCAATTCCATGAGTACGTCTTCATTAGCTACACACTCTAATCATCTAATTATCGTATACGGAGGCAATTTGCTGAATGACTGTGCTATACGTATATAATTTTTTTACTTTATTTGTTTAAATTAAACTTTAATGTCATCCGCTATATTGTATAATAAAAGAATTTCATACGAATTTCGCTTCACATGCCTCAAATTACACACGATCGTTTGGTTCGGTTGGCTATATTATATTGGTTCACGAGTAGCCTCTCTGCGCTGTTTCAGCCCAGCGACAAATAAGCCCCAGCCGGCATGCAATTTATTGCGAGCCGCGGCTGCTGCAGTAATTGCAGGCAGTTAACTGTATGTGGCCGCTGTGTGGGCCGCCCTTGTTGATGTTGCTGCTGCTACGTCGAACGGCCGGCAACATGTGTAGGTCAGGGCAGAGTTCCTCTGCTGACTTATGGGCTCTCAGTCATCGTTACCCTCCGGAAACAACGAGGAAGCCACGTAGGACGTCTCTGTCTCGCGTAACCGTGTAGAATAATGGCGACACGTTTCAACGTTCATACAGTTTCATGAGGTGTCCGAGACGGCAGTTTTTCATTCATGCTCTAAAGGGATCCTTCACATAACTTGCATGACATGTCATAGACTCAGCGGAATTCGTGGTAACAAATTATATGTGTACACTTCATTTCAATGTGACATAAAAGAATTATTAATCATTACGAATTATTGTAGTACTAGCCTTTTCCCTGAGGCATGATTGATGTATGTGTTTGACACATATATTGAACACACCTCCTGCTCTTCTGCCTCACTCTGTCTGTCTGTCCACCTCATCCTCCCACTTCTATATCCTACTTCCAATTCTCTCTGTCTCTTTACCTCCTACTCCCTCTTTGCTTGTCTATTTCCACCACCATCTGTCTCAGACCACATACCCCCTCCTTCCTCCCTTTGACCACATCCTCCTCACCCTTCCTCTTTCCATATCTACCTCCCCTCTTCCATTCCCATCTGCCCATCACTCCTCTACTTTCCATCAGCCCCATATTCCTCCTCCTCCTCCCCTCTCTCTGTCCATATCCTCCCACCTCTGTCTCCATTCATCCCTTCCTCTCCTCATCACAACCTGTCCTCAGCCACGCTCATAGGCACCTGAACCCCCTGCAATAGACTTCAATAAATCAGAATGATACAACTCTTATAACACACCTGTCATCTAGGACAGCCTACATGTTGCGTCATGGAAAACCATTTCTTGCCCCTGACGTGTAGGCTGCCATGCAAAGCAAGTTAATTTGGCTGGCTTGCTGCTGTTCCCACACAACATGCCGGGTGTGCAAGGCAGGCTGTAAGACAGGCGCTGTGTCGTCCGAACAAGACATAGCCAGGGCAAAAGCACCACAGGTGCAAATATGAGAGCTGGTGACAGTACCATAGGGACTTGCCACTTGTGCGAGTTCCAACAGAGCCACGGGCAGCACTGAGGATGAAGATATCGACTTCGCCTTGGCCAATTGCCAGATGAGTACAATCCCCCGTTGACCATTCGACAGTGGACAGAAGCCTGCTCAGAAGATAGAAGAGGAGCTCTCGCCCACTTGGTTATAGGTCATCATCCAGGACTGGCTTAGGCAGGGAACGTTGTTTAGTGAACTCTTAGAAGTAAACACACAGTTGTTGTAAATTGCATTTGCCATGTACTGTGAAATTTACCTACAATTATTTGCACTAGCCATGGAGGGCTTTTTTGTATTATATTACAATCAGTGTTGCAGACTTCGTTACTCAATAAATTACAAAACCTAAGTAAACCTTTTCAACTAATTTGTGTGGCTTTGTGACTAATGTGTTGGAATGTTCGTTCACGTATCCTGTTACCTGACTCTGGGTCATAGCTGTTTATTAGTGGCAGGGAGAAATTGTCTTAGCAGTCATCAGAAGCCATTTCAGCAACTCACAAACTCGGCCCACCGTGACAACTGTAGCAGCTTGAGCTCTAAAGAAGTAGCGACGAGGCCTTTACAAAACTGGCGATGAGGATTTACAAAAACAGGCCGGAAAAACACTTTTTTACCTGCATCTCTGTTCCTGTAGGAGCTAGGAGATTGCAAACCCCACTGAGCTGATATACATGAGGCCTGCTGTTTCTGAGGAAAATTTCGTTGAAATCTATCCAGTGGTTTGAGATGAGATCCCAGACACAAACACATACATACTGCTTTAAATATACAACAGATTCCAGTGCTAATATAGACCATATTTTAAAAATACCTTGGCATCTCTGAAGGTAAACTTAAACTGGCGCATGAGGAATTAATGTGCTGTGAGAGGCCTTCTTACACCTGTGTAGGATGTAGATGAATCATTCATGTACTGATGTATAGGCCTTGCTGCCTTTTTTTTTTTTTTTTTTTTTGCAATGAGTGCTTTTACTCCGTTTGTTATAGGGCTATAGGTATTTTTCTGATCTTTGAGAAAGGGAAGTATAGTTAACGACAAGTGAAATTAATACTACAAACAGAATGAAATAATTTTTACACTACTGAGTTCTCCAATGATGTCTTTGCGGAAAAGTCGATGAGTCAAACCAAGTGCAGTATTCGATATGTCAATTCTGCCACCAAAGTTGTAATCATGCAGATTAAACATCTTACTACAGATTTAAGAGTGTTCTTGTTATACGCTTTCAACGAATGTTTTTAATCATATATGCTCATTTCTGTGGCCAGATGCCCTTCTCTACGCCACCACTCTACAGGGAACGAATCTGTGTACCCCGCCTGTCTGCGTGTAATGCAGGACTCACTTTCAAGTGTGACAATGTCTTCTGTTTACACAGCAGGCACCTGAGCCGGGAGGTGGATTTCTTCCGATGGTGACTCGCCTCCTTGTGTTCCACAACAACTCATTAGCGTTTTCGGCTATCCAGGCCAGTCGACTTAATAAGTCATAACTGTCAGATATTTACACGAGTATTTACAGACAAATGGAAAGCCACTAATAGACGACCTTTGTGAAAATCAGTTTAGGTTCCGGAAAAAATATAGGAGCACTCGAGGCAACACTGACACAATGGGTCATACAAGAAGGTAAGATGAAGTAAGGGAAACTTAAGGTTACAACATTTGTAGATTTAGAGAAAAATTAAAATAGTGTTGAGAGGAGTCACTCTTTGAAATATTGAAGGTAGTAGGGATAAAATACATTGAGAGAAAGCTTATTTACAACTTACTCTGAAACCAAACTGCAATTACAGTAGTCGAAGGACAAGAAAGGTAAGTTGAGAGGGAAGAGAGGCAGGGTTGTAGCCTATCCTCAGTGTTATTCAGTCAGCACATTGAGCATACTATGAAGGAAACCAAGTAGAAATTGGGGAATGGAGTGGAAGAGTTCAGGAGATAAAGAAAAGCGTCGCCGTTCTGCCCAGACACAGGCCAATCACGTCCGACCAGGAGCCGTTCCATCCTCAGCCAATGACGTCAACGAACTGTAGTGTCGAGGAGCGTGGGACAGCACACCCCTCTCGGCCGTATTTCTTGATTCAAAAAACTTTACCAACAGCTGTATGTTTTGGTTTATATTATTTTATATCTCAAATGCTACCAGTTTCGGCAACTCGATATTGCCATCTTCAGGCCCCAAACATTATTATCGTATTAACAATCATATCGAATGGTGCCATAAAACTGGAATCGTAAATCCCATCGTAATGCAACAGATTTCTGTGAGCGAGTGACACTGACTGAGCCTGTCAGCAAGCCTGAAGATGTCAATATCGTGTTGCCGAAACTGGTAGCATTTGAGATATAAATAAAAATTAAAACATATGGCTGATGGTAAAGTTTTTGGAGTCAAGAAATACGTACCAGCTGACGTCCCCCCAGCCCATAATGGACCTTCAGAGACCTCTCGGCCGTTGTCGGTGTAACGGCCCTTATGCTGCTGCTGCTTGATAATACAACTCTTCAATTGGTATTGCGAGGCTGAGTGGTCCCAATTCCAGTCCTCCCACAAAGGAAAGCGGTAGTACTGGGAATTGATTGAGTGTCCCAAAATGTACTCAGCACCACTGAGCACTCTTTTCGCCCTTTCAGTCTATTTGTCCGTGATTTTCTCGTCAACGACCTTCCAAATTCTGTCGTGGTTAAACATGACTAAGTTGCTTTATCACAGAGGGTGGCCAGTCCCCTGACCGAACACGCGGATGTTGTTCCCACACAGTATGTCTGGTGTGCAAGGTAGCCTATATCACAGGTGCTGTGCCGTCCGAACAAGACGCAGCCAGGGCAATTAAATTTATCGTACAACCTGACAAAAAGAACTGATAGTTAGTACGCCAAAACCTACAGCCATTAAGGCCTCATCAGTTTGATAATTGAAGGGACTGCTAAAACTGTGTGGCATACTTAAGCTCGAACGGGATCTCTAATTTCTGCGAGTAAGTGCTCTGCCGAAATTATTTTCTCTCTGACTCTTCGCGTTTTCCTTCTGCAACTATGTGATGAAATTACATTGTAATTCTATCAGAGATGGGAAATGATTTGAGCGAGCAATTGTAAAGAATAGTTAGCGTCTTGAACAGAGAGATAGTAAGATGAGGAAACAAAAGTGAAATAAGGGTAATGGAATGTAGTGGAAATAAATCAGGTGATGATGAGGGAATTACAGTGGATAAGGAAACTTGAAAAATAGTAGATGAATTTTTCTATTTTTGCAGCAAAATAAGTGATGATGGCCAAAGTACAAAAAGGGAACAAAATACGGAATGGCAATAGCAAGAAAATAATTTCTGAAAAAGAGGAACATGTGAACATATAAAACCAAACGGTGTATAGTGTTCAATGGAAGTGAAACGTTAACAATAAGCAGTCCAGACGAGAAGTGAACAGAAGAATGTGGTACAATAGAAGAATGTTGAAGATTATGTGGGTAGATCGAATAAGAAATGAAGACATACTTAATCGAGTTTGAAGGAAATGAAATATATGGTTCAAGCTGACTAAAAGAACTGATCGTTGATACGCCAAATCCTAAGGCCAATTTGATAATTGGAGGGAATGTGGGGGAGAAAAAAATGGTTCAAATGGCTCTGAGCACTATGGGACTCAACTTCTGAGGTCATTAGTCCCCTAGAACTTAGAACTAGTTAAACCTAACTAACCTAAGGACATCACACACATCCATGCCCGAGGCAGGATTCGAACCTGCGACCGTAGCGGTCTCGCGGTTCCAGACTGCAGCACCTAGAACCGCACGACCACTTCGGCCGGCTGTGGGGGAGAGGGGGGGGGGGCAAAGATAGTAGAGTCAGATCAGGACTTGATGCAGTAACCATGGTCAAAAGCATATAGGTTGCATAAGATATGCCACGATGAAGGCGCTTGTACAGGATATACTGGCATGGAGAGTTGCGTCAAGCCATTCTTCTGACTGATGACCACAACAGCAATACTCATTTACTTTTCCCAGTTAATGACGCTTATTAGTATTAAATGCCCATATTGTTTGCTCAACAATTTCACCACTACCCTTAGTCGACGGCTGTCGGTTTCCTTCTCCTTCTTATAAATAATATCTTACACTTTCCATCATTTAGTGATTTCTGCTATTAATTACAGCAGGAGGCAGTATTTTTGATGTCTTTCTGCATATTCGTACTATCCTCCAAAAAGGTTCTTCTCTGTTTACAGCTACATGGTCACCGAACCACCTGCTGGTATTGTTATTCGATACGAGAACATTAGAGGTCGCATTACGCATCCTAGCGGCACACTGGATGTAACTATCCTTTCTGCTGATCAGCTACAGTCTAACAAGTACAGAGATGTTACGATTACATAAAAAAGAAGCTAATATATCAAAATATGTTTTAATGTATGCTCCTTTCATTATCCTGAATATTAGTGTGTAGCCTACTGTAGAAGTGACCTAAAAAATCTACTTTCGTAAAAGTTGACAGCAACTTCTGCGTTAACTAGATGATAGCCACTATTGTATATCCTTTTCTCTCAATTCCGTCGTGTTTCTGCAGCATCCGCACAGCCTCTGCTGAAGGTGTCCGTGTGTTCATTTAGTAATGTTCTCCAGGTATGTAGTACGTTTTCCTCCTCCACCTTTCTCTAAGTATATGTGTGAGCATGTGTAACTGGTTTATGCGAATGGGTTGTACTGTGCGCAAAAGTACTCAGACTGTTTTGCAGAGTCGTAGGTTCGTAATGCCATCCTAACATTCGGTCTTGGTGGAACAAGAGAAACCTGTCAGTCACACACCGTGTATGCTCCGTTCCTCTGAGTGCAGGTATAGACTTTGTCCTATTTTCCACTGCACACTTGCCAACTAGAGGTGTGCACCAGAACAAGGGTTCGTTACTGTTCATTGGGGCTGTGAAACTCCGGACGCACTTTGCTATTTTGCTCTAATTTCATGGACAAATTATTGTATTAAAATATGCCGCTCTTTTCTGTCATTAGCTCAGGTCAATTTTTTGGTGTGATAATGCGCAATACTCGCGAGTTTTTTTTTTTCAGAGTTCCTTGAGTCGTGCATTGTCTTCAGAGAATGACCATAAAACCTGGCGTCTTATGGTGATCTTTGCAGTGTAAATGTGAGATAGATTACTTCTAAAGTATTTCCGCATTCTCATTGTCCGTTCACTGCATTCTAGCTATTAATTTTCTGCAAATTGTAGCGCTTTCTCTTTGTGAAAACTAATTTTCGCCGACTAGCAGTCTCTTTCCGATCATGTTTAATGAATAGGTATCTTTCCTCTGAGCTCAATAAATACCAGCATGCCAGTATTTTTGTGAATTGTTTCTCTGTTGCTGATTTTCGTACAGTGATATGTTTTCAGCCATCAGGCCATCATGTGTCTCTTAGTACAAGATTACCTTCTCAGTCAAATGTTTAGCGAACAAATTGTTTCTCCTGGATTGACGGAATACCAAGAAGCACGTATTTCATGAATTATTTTGAGGCATCCGAATGACATAGACTGACAATTACTTACAGGGCACTTTACACTATATTTCCACCACCACACTGCCCTGATTCTGTTTCGTGAACAGATCGCTCTCTTTTCTGAGTTGAACGAATGCTCCGATGCATGGGTGCCTATACCTTAAATCTCAACCTGGGAATTTACCTAAACTAACTTTTTCTACTGGGCTTCTGACCAGTATCGTAATGTGAGTACGTAACGCTGTTGGAATGTTGTCCAAATAGTCCCTCGGGCTTGTTCATATCTAAGAAAAATGCTCACATAAATTTGTGAAAAGTTTCTGCCACTTAACGATTTTCATACTTTTGTGCCCTTGGTGGTTGATTCTGGCAGGGCGTTGCAGTGCTCTTTAAGCTGTATACAGCATAACATGATCTTGAGCTATGAGAATATTGACTGCTACAGAAAGCTTAGCCTACGTAGAATTCAAATCGCCGATTGCACTGCATGCAACGCTATCTTATCGTGTTGTCCGTATGCCAGTAGTATATTCAATTGAATTCTAGAGTCTTTATTCGTTGCTCGTCAAAATTAAATACCTTAGCGAATGGGATGTTATCATCATATGTCTTACGTACATTCTCTTGACTGGCATACGATGTGGTGACGAGCACACATGAGCCAGCTAGGCGTAGCTGGACAGAACAAAAATTAGGATTGAATGACATTGTTTGACTACTGAAGATTATTCTATCTTCTTCCATTCTTCACTTACCTTAATTCCTTAATGGTCACGGCGTGACAATAGTGTAGCAGTGTCCTTGAAAGTAAGTTATCACTCTCCATTTCCTCCACGAAACGCAAAACGCAAAACTGTAAATAAATTCTCGGAGGAACTCAACAGAGAACACAGCAAGTGTATTAAGAGAACCCAAGAAGAATGAAGGAACAATAATAAATCTTGACTAATCAAGATTATTCTTCTTCCATTCTTCACCTACCATAATACATCAATTATCAAGGCGTGGCAATGGTATAGCAGTGTCCTTCTAAGTTAGTAATCAATCGCCGTTTCCTCCACAAAACGCAAACAAACGTTATGGCTTAAGCTACAGTCCTTCTGCAATTCTTGCACGATGCTCACTTAAATCACCTAGAAATGGAATTATGAAAGAAGCGAGAAGTAAAAAATGGATTTTCTGTTGCGCCCACCGGAATCTAAATTCAAAACTGTACCTCACATTGTCATTAACGAGGGAAAGAAAACAGCATCAGTGAACGTGAGCTCTGTTGCATGAATATTTGTATGTATATAAACATACTGCATGTCAACATAACATTTCACCGAGAAAACACTCAAATGTGGCCACAATGCAACGACGCAAATGTTTAACGAACATGCGTCACCTGTCACTACACGCAAAGAGAGCCCTTCACTTGTACACATCATTCACGTAGAATTTATTAGTTCATAAATTAATGTCCCTTCAAAGTGCAATTTCACATTGGAACCGAGTAAAGTTTTCTAACTGATGTCAACAGTGCCATACGTGTCCGTAAATAACTAAACCGGACATAATGTTTTGCTGAATATGTACCACTTACCGTCGGCACGTACAGACAGCGTTGTTAACGTCCAAACAGTCGCTCACTATAATATGCATACTGTTTATGTCCAGCGCTCAACTGTTAATGAAATATTAATAGTAATGTGCGAGATGAGTCATGTATGTAGCATAGACTCGTGCAATGCTTCATAATCGGATGAAGATATCAAGATATCTGCCAATTGTGGAATGATACATATCGTGTATATATTCATTTCCTTTTTTTGTATTATCTTCTACAAGTATTGATAACTAAGAACGGAGTAGTAGTTCCATTCTTTAAGCACTGCAGTGTTTACAGAAACGTCTGTTGCAATCGATGCGCGCTAGCTGTAATTGAGAGAAGAAACTATATGTCAAATATTTATTATAAATGCCAACCAAAATACTACAGCTGACATGTAGTTCGCTGATACAGTTCCTGGGCCCATGTGCATCTGGACACTAATTTGACAACCTGTTCTAATAAGCATCTGTCTGTAACAGTTTCCACATATCTCGATCCAGGGCTAGCCTGAAGTATTAGGGTTAGATAGTTTTACAGCTTTCATTTCTCTTTCTTGATGTACACCGATAATAAGGCTGGTAAGTTTTAAAATTGGAGAGCTCATATTTTAGGTCACTCAAAAGCTCTTTAAGAATTTTTATAATAAATCGATACTAATTAAAGTTTTCACTGAAACTCTCTGGAAACACGGAAATTGAAACTGGGTTGAACGTAATGTCGGTGACTGCAGGTTCAATGCAGTTAACTTGGAATCATCTCAAACGAACATTGCTTAAGAAGAATTGAGGAAAGTTGTGTGGTTATGAAAAAAATACATACAGATGTGAAACCTTAGTTCTATTCAGCAGCCTGTACAATTCAACTATGAAGAGCTGCATAAAATGGAACGTAATTACGAAATGCCACTACTGAATACTGTTATCAGATATCAAAGGTCTCTATACGAGTTACATTTTCCATATGAAACAAATCACTATAGTCTCAACCAAATAGTGGGCCTAAGTGGTTAATGACTGTAGAAATTAGCTTTCAAGTTGGTAACAGAAGCTAACAAAGGTTTAAATTCATGAGGTAGTCCTTCTACTTCCCTTTCCCGGCAGGTGCTTGAAAAATTTGATAAATAGTAAAGCACCAGAAACTGACATGTCTCTTGAGTAATTTACTGAGTAAAGTCCCTTCATAATCCCCACACTACCTGTTCATCTCCCCATCCTTTCGAAACACCATGTGAACAACGCAACTGTGACTGTTTATTCAAAAGAATTGCATTTTTGTATGTGTATACACTCCGATAAAAGGCTGCTCGACATTGAGTTAATCATATTTGCCATGAAAGAAATTCTCAAGCAGATAAATAACTATTTATTATGTCACTTCACTTTTCAAGGAGCATTTGGATCACATAAACTATACAAATCACAATAAACAGCTTCGGCCATTGCCATATTCAGACCTGTTACAAATAGAAAAACAATATGTAACCACCTAAGCTGAATTTGCCGGTATAATTATGGGAACTGAGAATGTATTGTTAGGATAACTCCCATCTACGCAGCTCAGAAAAGTTGGTGGTGCAGAAAAGGATCCAAATGGCTCAGGTAGTGAAGCAACCACTGAACTCAATTGTGTTATGTGCAGCTGCATGTTGTGCCACAGGGTGATCTAATTTAGTCTTGGTCACATTCTGGCAGTGGCTGTTCATCCTCGTGGACACCTGGTTGGTGATCACATCAATGTAAAAACACTTGCAATGATTGCAGCAGAGCTGGTAAATGACATGGCTGCATTCATAGGTGGGGTAGGGCAAACGAGTGAAAGGACTGGAATGGGAAGTGCTGGGTGGGTGGATTGGGTAGGTTTTGGATCTGGTCCTTGTGGAAAGGGGAGGAGATTGTGAGTGGCATAGGTATACATTAGGATGATTTGGAGGTCGGGTGAAGATGGATCACCACTTTAGGAGGGGTGGGAAATATCTCAGGTAGGATTTCCATCATTGCAGGACATGATGACAGGTAATCAAAGCCCTAGCGAAGGAAGTGGTTCAGTTGTATTAGTCCAGGGTGTTGCTGGGTGATGAATGGGCAGTAAATAAGATTTTAAAGGCTTACTGCTTAAATACAAAATACCAAATTAGAAATTTAAGGGAAGTGACCAAAATCACGGCTGAAGGCCTTACAATCCAAGAACGGCAATAAATTAAGAATTGTTTAAGAACTCGCTTCAAATTACAACTTACAGGTATTGAAATACACAGTAGAAAGCATCAGACGCCAGGAATGGCTGTAAATTAGGTTTTAAGGTTTATTGCTAAAATACAAATACCAAATTAGAATTTTAAGGCAAATGAGCACAATCACAGATGAAGGCCTTACACGCCAGGAACGGCAATAATATAAAAAATTTAGAAACCTGCGAAGATTAATTTAAAAAAAAGAAAACAAGCAAATGATCACCAAACGGGTGAAATAAGATGATGGTAAGCTTTGTAACACAAGGGGCCACAGACAGTGTTCCAGGATTCGACCTCTGAGAAGGTCCGGCAACAAACACTTTCGCGAGCGATGAGATAGGCAGCCAAGAGTTGCATTCACTTCACAAGATGGTAACTCAGACTAGTGGCTGTCTAACGAATGACTAACGACAATCTTGCTGAAGCTACCTGACATCCGATAAACCAAAAGCAACGATGGAACAATACGCCAAAGGCGGAACCATCGGTCTGCACAAAGTACTCAGAATACTGTGTTTAGAGCGCCCAGAACGAGAAAGGAACAACTACCACCAGAGTAGAAAGCACTCCATTCGCTGTTCTTCGCCTCGGCGACACTACGAGCAGCCACACGAACCCAAATCACTGGAGAAACACGTGATAGCAAAGTTGCGGAGGTTTCTCTACTTGGAATGATATGCACTCTTGTTAAGGCTAGCTGGATGCGGTTTACGATGAGGTCGTGCACTCTCGTGACCACAGCCCTTCCATCAGGCAGTCCACGCGTGCCGCCAGCGGTCCCGGCGTGTTCTGGCACTGCGCGGACCTGGCTCCTCCTGAGTCCCCAACCGAACTGGCACACTCACACGACCCGGGAAAACAATGACGTCGCCCGAAAGATAGGGCAACAGTTACTACATGTCGATAATCGTCGCTGCTGCCACTAACAGACAGGCAGTGCTTGCGAAACCGAGTGGCACCAGTCAACATGAGAAGAAGACAAACAACCGCAACCATGTCAACTAAACAATACCGTCTGACCTGCAACGAAGGGCGGAAACCTACAAACAACACCAACACGAGCTGCAGCACGGCTAATAACTACTAAAGCATTATCAAAGCTACATCTATAAAAACTGGTATTTCACTTCACTGCCAGACGTAAAGAAGAGTGTCTTATGGGTTGAAAGTTTCTATGGAAATATCTCCACAAGACCGCAAAAGGCATGATTAATAGAAACCTAGGACTCTAGATACCAGAATCACTTCTTGAACAGAAGTACATTCGGAGAAGGCCATGCTCCTATGGCGCTAATTAGCGTGAAAAGTTTAGAATGTGTAGCCACTTATGAACAACAGAAAAATTAGATTAAAGAAAACAAGAAACAGAAAAAAAGAAGGTATGCAGGCCACGCAGTCTACGCGTGTGAAAGAGCGGGCGATAAGCCAGTACTATTACAGTGCAATTACTGTTTTGTTATGATGGTTCACAATTCAGCTTGTCGCAAAAATTTAGTAGATGCTGGGGTGGCTGAAATTATCTCATGTAGCATGTAGCGTAGCATTAACGCTTTTAACAACTAGCAGCGATAAAAGAGATGGAGAACTGCTGGACTGTACTTTTATCCTAGCTAGTTTACAGCTGTACCACGTGACTACATTCATCACGACTGAATTCGTTTTTGTGCACACGGAGGAAGGAGTCTACTATTTTTGGTGATTTCTGACCCCAGTACCAATCTACTTTTCGTACTTGACTGTGGGTGCCCAAACTGAAAACTTCTACGTCGCTGCACCGGTGAACGTTGGTAGTCACAAGAATAGTAGCTAAACCACTCATAATAAAGGAAATACGGAAACCAGGAATGTAGTGGCTACAAGAATGAATAATCTCAACACACCATTTTCTTTCTGCTGACGTGAATACACAAAAACTACATTTATACACCCGCTATGTATAAATGCCAAATACAAGCACTGGCAGGAGGAAAGAGGCGTGCTTCCGAACAGAAAATTTCAAGTCACCTCTAGCTCTAGCGCACTTTTCGCTTTCAAGGAGATGCTATATACCACACAGGCCTTAAGGACATCGTTACTGTTACTACAGAAATCTTTTACCTATATTAATCAAGGCAAAAGACTTATAAGAGTCGTTTCCGAATCACTCTTCTACTCTCTCTTAACCAACAACACTATTTGAGGTTGTGGTAACAACTTCAGTACGTGAAACGTTTTATCTCTGACGAAAATTCAGCTAACTTTAGTTTTCTTTAGACGGAGACGAATAGCTGCCTGGGGCTTAACCCAGTATCTTCCTTGGCGAATAGGCAAACATGCGGTCCCTTCTCCTAAACTGACATGTGTGTAATAAAATCTTTCGGTGAAAGAGAACGTTTTTCGTTTAAATATTTTCCATATCTTAATTTTACCATCCAGTCATTCCACTAATAAAGTACTACGTTTCCCAATGTCACGCCCATCAATTTTCAGTTAGTTGGTAGAGATAGAAGCCTTGAAACTTGCCAAAATAGTAGTACTAGCCCTCAAAGCCGGCATCTTTTCCTTCTTGGCAGTGATTTCACACTTACATACCACCAATGGGACTCTTGGCACATCCCTGTGTTATACAGATGAAGCTCCGTCTCATTCAGAGCTATACTATTTTGAATGTAATCGTTTTCATTAACTTGAGAGCATTCACTTAGCGTTGCGAAATGTCTAAGATTGCCCTGATTCGATTAATAGTAAGAAAACTAGGAATGTCGAAAAAATCTGTCCTCCAAAATTTCTGTTGCGTGCTGTGTGCGTGTAACTGAGAGCAACTCTATTGTCTCTTTCTGAAACGCAATCAAAGAGGCCATAATAATGTGATTGTTGAAAACGCTTGGCCTTTATATACTCGATATTCGAATCTTTTGTTCTCTTTATTGTATACACGAGGTCAGGTGATAAAAAATCGACTGGAAGTGCCGTGCTATTTGGGTTAACCTTATCAAATGGTTTCTTTAAGCATGCAGTATGCCAATTTCTTCGACGCACTCAAATTTATATGAAGCGTCAGATGTGAGTCTTCATATATCACTGAGCGAAGTGACTCGCATTCAGAAGGAAAAAGGTTGAAATCTCACTTAAAATTTTACATTCACTAAACCGCCACATATGAACGAAACGCTTAATAATCTCAGACAGAGCCATTAACCGTTTAGCCGTGACAAGTTTGCCGAAATCAACGTCGTGCTCAATATCTAATGCCCCCAGCCTCTACGGGACTTTCAACTCTTGATATTCCTTTCTTCTTCATTTACATACTTGCCTATTTAAGGTGAGAGGAGCAGTAACCATAACCCATTTCATGTGAAAACATTTTTTCACATCCACACTTCACGGTGCATCTAGGTCCGGCGATTTTATCAAAAATACAGTGCCTGACAAAAATAAAAAAAAATAAAAAAAATTAAGGCACGCATAAGGAAATGAGGAAACGAAATTAAATTTCATTTGTCGAGAAGGTATGCGACGTTATTTCAGTGATTACAGAAGCGAGCCAAAGCACCGTGAGCCCACTTATCGGTACGACATAGGCCCCCTCTGACCTGCATGCTTGCAATGGTTTGATGGCGAAGGGTATCAAAAAGCCGTTCTAATCTCGTGTGATGGAAGCTGATTCTCAAGTTTCGTAACTTGTTCTTCATATACTTGAAACTGGTACATCTACATCTACATCTACATCCATACTCCGCAAGCCACCTGATGGTGTGTGGCGGAGGGTACCTTCAGTACCTCTATCGGTTCTCCCTTCTATTCCAGTCTCGTATTGTACGTGGAAAGAAGGATTGTCGGTATGCCTCTGTGTGGGCTCTAATCTCTCTGATTTTATCCTCATGTTCTCTTCGCGAGATATACGTAGGAGGGAGCAATATACTGCTTGACTCTTCGGTGAAGGTATGTTCTCGAAACTTTGACAAAAGCCCGTACCGAGCTACGGAGCGTCTCTCCTGCAGAGTCTTCCACTGGAGTTTATCTATCATCTCCGTAACGCTTTCGCGATTACTAAATGATCCTGTAACGAAGTGCGCTGCTCTCCGTTGGATCTTCTCTATGTCTTGTATCAACCCTATCTGGTACGGATCCCACACTGCTGAGCAGTATTCAAGCAGTGGGCGAACAAGCGTACTGTACCCTACTTCCTTTGTTTTCGGATTGCATTTCCTTAGGATTCTTCCAATGAATCTCAGTCTGGCATCTGCTTTACCGACGATCAACATTATATGATCATTCCATTTTAAATCACTCCTAATGCGTACGCCCAGATAATTTATGGTATTAACTGCTTCCAGTTGCTGACCTGCTATTTTGTAGCTAAATGATAAAGGATATATCTTTCTGTGTATTCGCAGCACTTTACGCTTGTCTACATTGAGATTCAATTGCCATTCCCTGCACCATGCGTCAATTCGCTGCAGATCCTCCTGCATTTCAGTACAATTTTCCATTGTTACAACCTCTCGATACACCAAAGCATCATCTGCAAAAAGCCTCAGTGAACTTCCGATGTCATCCACCAGGTCATTTATGTATATTGTGAATAGCAACGGTCCTATGACACTCCCCTGCGGCACACCTGAAATCACTCTTACTTCGGAAGACTTCTCTCCATTGAGAATAACATGCTGCGTCCTGTTATCTAGGAACTCCTCAATCAAATCACACAATTGGTCTGATAGTCCATATGCTCTTACTTTGTTCATTAAACGACTGTGGGGAACTGTATCGAACGCCTTGCGGAAGTCAAGAAACACGGCATCTACCTGTGAACCCGTGTCTACGGCTCTCTGAGTCTCGTGGACGAATAGCGCGAGCTGGGTTTCACATGACCGTCTTTTTCGAAACCCATGCTGATTCCTACAGAGTAGATTTCTAGTCTCCAGAAAAGTCATTGTACTCGAACATAATACGTGTTCCAAAATTCTACAACTGATCGACGTTAGAGATATAGGTCTATAGTTCTGCACATCTGTTCGACGTCCCTTCTTGAAAACGGGGATGACCTGTACCCTTTTTCCAATCCTTTGGAACGCTAGGCTCTTCTAGAGACCTACGGTACACCGCTGCAAGAAGGGGGGCACGTTCCTTCGTGTACTCTGTGTAAAATCGAACTGGTATCCCATCAGGTCCAGAGGCCTTTCCTCTTTTGAGCGATTTTAATCGTTTCTCTATCCCTCTGTCGTCTATTTCGATATCTACCATTTTGTCATCTGTGCGACAATCTAGAGAAGGAACTACAGCGCAGTCTTCCTCTGTGAAACAACTTTGGAAAAAGACATTTAGTATTTCGGCCTTTAGTCTGTCATCCTCTGTTTCAGTATCATTTTGGCCACAGAGTGTCTGGACATTTTGTTTTATTCCACCTACCGCTTTGACATAAGACCAAAATTTCTTAGGATTTTCTGCCAAGTCAGTACATAGAACTTTACTTTCGAATTCATTGAACGCCTCTCGCATAGCCCTCCTCACACTACATTTCGCTTCGCGTAATTTTTGTTTGTCTGCAAGGCTTTGGTTATGTTTATGTTTGCTGTGAAGTTCCCTTTGCTTCCGCAGCAGTTTTCTAACTTGGTTGTTGTACCACGGTGGCACTTTTCCATCTCTTACGATCTTGCTTGGCACATACTCATCCAACGCATAATGTACGACGGTTTTGAACTTTGTCCACTGATCCTCAACACTATCTGTACTTGAGAGAAAACTTTTGTGTTGAGCCAACAGGTACACTGAAATCTGCTTTTTGTCACTTTTTCTAAACAGAAAAATCTTCCTACCCTTTTTAATATTCCTATTTACGGCTGAAATCATCGATGCCGTAACCGCTTTATGATCGCTGATTCCCTGTTCTGCGTTAACTTTTTCAAATAGTTCGGGTCTGTTTGTCACCAGAAGGTCTATTATGTTATCGCCACGAGTCGGTTCTCTGTTTAACTGCTCAAGGTAGTTTTCAGATAAAGCACTTAAAAAAATTTCACTGGACTCTTTGTCCCTGCCACCCGTTATGAACGTTTGAGTCTCCCAGTCTATATCCGGCAAATTAAAATCTCCACCCAGAACTATAACATGGTGGGGAAATCTACTCGAAATATTTTCCAAATTATCCTTCAGGTGAGACCTGAGTTTCTCCTGGCGTATACAACTTTCAAATAACTTCCGGGAATTCAGCCAGGTAACACTTTCAGCGACCGCCGATATTTCGGCGGGAGAACACCCCGCCATTTTTAAGGCAAACAGTTTGCCTTGAAAATGGCGGGGTGTTCTCCCGCCGAAATATCGGCGGTCGCTGAAAGTGTTACCTGGCTGAATTCCCGGAAGTTATTTGAAAATATCCTTCAGGTGCTCAGCCACAACAGCTGCTGAGCCAGGGGGCCTATAGAGACATCAAATTACCATGTCTGAGCCTGCTTTAACCGTGACCTTCACCCAAATCATTTCACATTTCGGATCTCCGTCAATTTCCTTCGATACTATTGCACTTCTTATCGCTATAAACACGCCTCCCCCTTCACTGTTCAGCCTGTCTCTGCGGTATACATTCCAATCTGAGTACCAGGGCGGAGTTGACATACGACCTGATTTCACCATCTTCTATCGGAAACAGTTCTGGAGATCATGTGGATCATATGATCCAGACAATTCATAGAGACTCGTGTCATATGTGGACGAGCTTTTTCCTGTTGCAAGTGAAACACGAAACTGCGAAGTAATAGGCAACACGTGGGGACGAGGATGTATGTAACGTATCACGGTGGTTCCCTCAATTGCCATCAGCCGTTACTTGAAGTCGATACCTCTCGGCCGCGGGACCATTCCAGACACAGCCGTTTGTGCTGTGGTCTTAATGACAGAGCGCCCATGGTAGGGCAGTTCCTTAGTCTTACTGCCAGTCTCCGACCAATGTTTCCGGATGACTTAAAATGCTGTAGGGGGTCCATTACTTCTTCCAGGAAAGCATACGAAAATGTACGAAGTACTTGGTGTACAATAAGGTGACCCTCCCTTGGGATGGTAGAAACTTGACAACGTGTGTGCCTGTCTTCACATTCCCATGTAGTGCAACATCCTGCGAGAGCAACGTCCGAATGCCCCACCGATCTGAGTATTGCACGATTCGACAAGACGGGCAAATGAGGCCTCTTTAAAACACTGACATGTGTCTAACACGAGACGCGCCATCTGCGTGTCCTTTACAGGGATCAATGAGTATGCGACGCTGTTCAGGCTCCTTATACATATCATATCTAGCCTGGGAACAACACAGGACACGAAAAATACTGACCCACTCTTGTGGGAGTTCCACCAGACACCGAGAATATGAACTGAAATCATTTTTATACACGTATAATTGTATGTATGTGTACGAAATTTCGTTGACATCCGACACTACTTCCTGTGTGCTTCACCATTTTTGGGAGGTAGTCTATCTAGCCAAATGACTCTGCATTATAACACTGTGAAATCGGGCTACTTTTGTCACATACGAAATGTAGACACGGCTCCCACACATATTTCATCAAGAAAATAGAATACTCTCTGCTACCTCTAACTTGTTGCATTTGTCGACAATACTTTGCGTATCATCAAAAAATTTTTGGTGTCTTCTCAGAACCTGTGGTAGAGAAGTATTATCCAGCTTGTGCAATACGTTTAGGAGGTATGTATATAAACACTGATCAAAGAAGATCGAATTTTTTTTCCCGCCAGATTATTCTGTAGCATGTTAGAAATATTGTCCCAAATTTCCCGAAAATGATGTAAAATCCATCTTGTTTCAACGAATATGGAATTCAGCGGCCGCTTTTCTACACAACTCTGTCCTTGTTTGCGATATTTTGTTATTTCCTGACTCAGAGACGACATTTGTAGCGTACAAGAGACTCTGAGCCTATTTATGTTGTGACTAATTACGATTTGTTAATTGAATGCACACTTGGTTGAACACAAAACCCGAACGGAAGCTGCAATAACCTCATTTAGAAAGATGCTCAAATGGGACACTTTGCCACTCTACTGCTGTTAAAAATTTCCGATATGATGCTTTCCTGGTATTCAATGATGGTAGCACGGGAAGAATCAGGACTCTTACGACAACAGGATTTGATTCAGTTTGCTTCACTGAAAACGTACGAGTGTTGAAGAAGACTGATGACGTGCGTTTTGCTAGTTCTGAAATGTCAGGGAAGGATATTGTGAAAAGGGCATGCCAGAAGGATTGAGCTAGAACAAAAGAGCCGATGAAGACCAAAAAGACCAAATTTATGGTCATGGTTAAAATTAAGTTACATGTTTCTGGTTTGAACACTAATAAAACCATTCCCGCAATTTCCATTTTCAGTGTATAAGCAACGTTTTCCGCTGAAAGCGTTGGAGCTAAACTGTAAAATTTGCTACAGACTTTATACATACTATAACACAACATGCAATGGTACAAAATTTTTCGGAAAGCTTTGTGAAATAAAAACTGCTAGATACCATATACATAAATTTAAAAAATATGCGCGAGGCCCTAAGACCGACTATAAGAAACTAGTACGCAGATTTGTTTATCGAATTACTAAGAATAAATTACCACAATTTGAAAGTGATAACGGAAGTTGTTGTTGTTGTGGTCTTCAGTCCTCAGACTGGTTTGATGCAGCTATCCTGTGCAAGCTTCTTCATCTCCCAGTACCTACTGCAGCCTACATCCTTCTGAATATGCTTAGTGTATTCATGTCTTGGTCTCCCCCTACGATTTTTACCCTCCACACTGCTCTCCAATACTAAATTGGCGATCCCTCGATGTCTCAAAACATGTCCTACCAACCGATCCCTTCTTCAGGTCAAGTTGTGCACCAAACTCCTCTTCTATTCGATACCTCCTCATTAGTTATGTAAGCTACCCATCTAATCTTCAGCATTCTTCTGTAGCACCACATTTCGAAAGCTTCTATTCTCTTCTTGTCTAAGCTATTTATCGTCCATGTTTCACTTCCATACATGGCTACACTCCATACAGATACTTTCAGAAACGACTTCCTGACACTTAAATCTATACTCGATGTTAACAAATTTTTCTTCTTCAGAAACGCTTTCCTTGCCATTGCCAGTCTACACGCAACATGCAGCTTTACTGTATGATTAAATGATGATAGCGGAAGTAAGCACCGCGAAAATGTTCATGTGATGTAATGTGTTCTAAAAATAGCCAGTAGCATCCTGATAAAATTATTTGACAAAAGGAATCGAAAAAATTCCAAATAATAGCCAGTAACATAATAACAATATGTGCAAAATTTCCACCTTAAACGAAGTTTGGGTTCACCGAAACAACGAGGAGATACAGTCTGTGTTTGTTGTAAATTTAAGGGTACTAGTGTCGCTTCTGTGTGTATGTCAGTAGTAAAACCACACAGTGGCTCTCAGAAAAATTTCCATTAGTCACATATGTGATGTAATATACAGGGTGGGTCACTAACTATTTCCACATAGAATAAATCCGAAAGAATGATAGTAGCTGATACGTTTGTGGGACACAAGTTGTATGGGACAACGGGGGCCATAATATGACGTTGGTTTTTTGTTGCTAAGTGAGGTTGCTTCAGAGATATAAAGGTCAACCTTGTTTTTTTTAAAATGGGATGCTGCAGTTTGGTAGTTTTTTCTGATAGCGGCCACCAAGACGAATCCAATGATTTATAACAGTAAGGTCTTTGAAGGTCAACGAAGTTCAAAAAGGTGGCATGAACGTCCATTTACAGAAGGTGTTCGAAGTGATGACCAATGGTATCAATACGGCGCTGCAATCGTCTTTTCATGTGTTGAGTGGTATTCCTTATCACGGCGGCACTCATTGAAGCACACGCTCCGGGAATTCTTTCATGCAAATAGTGAATATTCGCCGAATACGGCGTATCCACCTAACGTGCGATTGACATTTAAACGCCATTCGATGGTTTCGCAATACAACACTAACTGGAACTGAAAGACCCGTATCGCCAAATCAAGCAAATGTGCATGATGTATTCCTTCTAAGAACAAGTCGGTAAGCTTCTCATTTACGAAGAATGCCAACGAAATTTAGTGAGAGCTAAGGACTTATACGCTGAAAGATATCCTCAACGTACACATTCTACACGTTGTACATTTAAATATGTGTATGATAAATAGAGCACAACTGCATCTTTAACGCATCGGAAACGTATCCGGCAGCGGAAAGTTACTAACGAGGAAACGGAAATAGGTACTCTTGCCACTGTGATTCGAGATCCTTGTGTCAGTTCGCGTCAAATCGCAAGGGAGTCTGGCATAAGCCGTCGTAGTGTTGTTCGTGTTCTGCAGCGCCATAAATATCATCCTTACCATATCACTCTCCATCAAGAATTAACTGGTTCGTATTGTATGCGTCGCATTGAATTCTGCCGATGGGCCCAACTTCAGATTCAGAGGGATGACACATTTATTAATTTCATTTTATTTACTGATGATTCACGAACCATGGAAATGTTAATTTGCATAACATGCATTATCGGGCAGCTGTAAATCCATGTTGGCTGTGGCAAGTTGAACACCAAAAACCATGGTCGGTGAATGTATGGTGGGGGAATTCTGGAGGACAGAATTATAGGCCCCAATTTCATCAAAGGAAATCCTAATGGTAGGAAGTACACCACATTCCTGCAAGAAACATTAGGTCTGTTATTGGAAGAAACGCCTTTAGGAACAAGAAAAAGAATGTGGTATCAACACGATGGGCACACCTTTCGTTGATGGCTAGAAATGAGTTGTAGAGATAATTCCAAAACCGTTGCATTGGACGCGGAGGAGATGTGTCGTGGCCGGCTCGTTCGCCAGACTTGACACCTCTGGATTTTTTTTTTTTTGTGGGAATTCACAAAAGGCATTGTTTATAAAGACGTTCCAACTACACCTGAAGATATGCGAGAGAAGATTGTCAGAGCATGTTTTTCGATAAGTGCAGAAGTGATGAGGAATACCACTCAATCCATGATAAGAATATTGCAGCACTGCATTGATACCAATGGTCATCTCTTCGAACACCTTCTCAAAATGCAGGTTCATGGCACCTTTGTGATATTTGTTGATCTTCAAAGACCTTATTGTCACACATCATTGGATTCGTCTCCATAGCTGCTATCAGAAAATAAGTACCAAACTATAGCATCTTATTAAAAAAAAAATTAATAATTTGACATTTATGTCTCTGACGCGACCCCACCTAGCAACAAAACACTAACTTCATATTATGGGCCCCGTTGTCCATTGCAACTTATGTCCCACAAACTTTTCAGCTCCTATCATACTTTCGGAGTGGTTCTTTGTGGCAGTATTTAGTGACTCACCCTGTATATCTTTTTTCTAGATATATTTTTCTCTAAACGCATTCTACTAGTTTAAAGAGTTATGTAATATGGAAATGTGTTGATCCCTCACCTCAGGAAATCTTAGAACTTGATACTACTATACCGATAGGGAATTCGGATGTACAAGCAAGTTAAAAAATTGTTCAAATGGCTGTAAGCAGTATGGGACTTAACATCTGAGGTCATCAGTCCCCTAGAGTTCGAACTACTTAAATGTAAGTAACCTAAGGACATCACACACATCCTACCCGAAGCAGGATTCGAACTTGCGACCGTAGCAGCAGCGCGGTTCCGGACTGAAGCGCCTAGAACTGCTCGGCCACAGCGGCCGGCTGCAACCAAGTTTTGACATAAATCTTACATAGAACTGATAATAAATGGCGCCTCCGATGTTCTGCAGTCTACGTGAGTAATGGGAAAAAATGCTTCCATGTAACTGCTACCGTAGCGGGTTTGTGTCATACAAGTATTTTATTGCCACTATCTGTAATGTTATGTTAAATGCAGAAATGTCTCTTTAAAAACTGTCCGCAGCTCGTGGTCTTGTAGCTAGCGTTGCTACCTCTGGACCGCGGGGTCCCGGGTTCGATTCCCGGGCGGGTGGGGGACTTTCTCCGCCTGGGTACTGGGTGCTTGTGTTGTCTTCATCATTACATCAGCATCATCATAATTTGTGGATAGATATGACTGTGTAAAGCAACTGGACTGTGTAAAAATTGGTACTTTGTACGGGCGCTGCTGTCCGTGCAGTTGAGCGCCCCCGAAGCCAAACACCATCAGCATCATCTTTAAAAACTATAATAAAATTGAATATAGTATAAAAGTTAGCATGTAATTGTGAAAATAAATATATGAAGGTGGACATTATCAAAGAAACAATAAAATGTTCTCGGTTTTCAAGCCGCGTCAATTCGAATAAAGTTCTCGAGCTTTCGACGGCTGGCTCCGCCATCTCGTCAGGACGACTGAGTGCCGGAGCTGGCACGGTTTTCCTCTGATATAGCCTCGATTACGGCCATTGGCAGCAGTCAGAGAGCAAAAACGAAGCGTGCGCGGAAGGTGAGTTGTGCGGCTCAAAGTAGCGAGTGACGTCGGCTGGCGCTAGGAGCCGGCGCCACGTTTGAAACTGCTACTCCCGCCTCCCTACAGGCTTTAAGCATCCGCCGTGGCTTCCTTGCGGCATCCAAAGCTCGTCCTCGTGCCCTACTCAGGGTGTAGCCCTTGTCTCTGTTAAAATTGTTGCTATTCATTCTAACATCAGCCACCTCTTTTATAACGGAATCCCAGTAAGTGGACGCATGAACCAAGATCCTCGCGTTCTCAAACTGTATTTTGCGTCCGTTTTCCAGGCAGTGCTCAGCTATGGCTGACTTATCACGCTCCTTTTGTTTAATATGTCTCTTGTGTTCGTTACAACGCCCTGCAACTGCGCGAATTGTCTGACCTATATAGATGTTGCCGCACTCGCAAGGGTCACAAGACACACAAGGCACACGAAGAGCTATGGGGTGCAACATATATCGTAGTAGTTTTATTCTTGACGACGACGACGGACATACCCATAGAAAATTGAGAATTCTATTGGAGTCGACGCAGCTTGAAAATCGAGAAGATTTTATTCAGATATGCCGCCGCGGAAGACTCCGAGGACACATTATCGAAGTACGAGTATTTGCTTACAAGTGTTTGCAAGGTAGTACATATTATTTTGCACGAGCAATAAAAATAAGCTTTACCTGCCTAGGAGGCATTAGTAATGGGTCAAGCATCGCTATTCCCGGCGGGGTCAGGGATTTTCTCTGCCTCGTGATGACTGGTTCAAAATGGTTCAAATAACTCTGAGCACTATGGGACTCAACAGCTACGGTCGTCCCCTAGAACTTAGAACTACTTAAACCTAACTAACCTAAGGACATCACACACATCCATGCCCGAGGCAGGATTCGAACCTGCGACCGTAGCAGTCGCGCCGTGATGACTGGGTGTTGTGTGATGTCCTTAGGTTAGTTAGGTTTAAGTAGTTCTAAGTTCTAGGGGACTGATGACCATAGATGTTAAGTCCCATAGTGCTCAGAGCCATTTTTTTTCAAGCATCGCTGAAAGGAAGTCGTAAGGCAATATTGAGTGACGAACCTAATCGGAAATTGTTTCCATCCTCGGCGCACAGTGGCAACTCCACGCTGCATACGAGACTTAGTGTAGCTGCTGAACGTACGTCACTGTAACGTGTGCATGTACACTCCTGGAAATTGAAATAAGAACACCGTGAATTCATTGTCCCAGGAAGGGGAAACTTTATTGACACATTCCTGGGGTCAGATACATCACATGATCACACTGACAGAACCACAGGCACATAGACACAGGCAACAGAGCATGCACAATGTCGGCACTAGTACAGTGTATATCCACCTTTCGCAGCAATGCAGGCTGCTATTCTCCCATGGAGACGATCGTAGAGATGCTGGATGTAGTCCTGTGGAACGGCTTGCCATGCCATTTCCACCTGGCGCCTCAGTTGGACCAGCGTTCGTGCTGGACGTGCAGACCGCGTGAGACGACGCTTCATCCAGTCCCAAACATGCTCAATGGGGGACAGGGTAGTTGACTTACACCTTCTAGAGCACGTTGGGTGACACGGGATACATGCGGACGTGCATTGTCCTGTTGGAACAGCAAGTTCCCTTGCCGGTCTAGGAATGGTAGAACGATGGGTTCGATGACGGTTTGGATGTACCGTGCACTATTCAGTGTCCCCTCGACGATCACCAGTGGTGTACGGCCAGTGTAGGAGATCGCTCCCCACACCATGAGGCCGGGTGTTGGCCCTGTGTGCCTCGGTCGTATGCAGTCCTGATTGTGGCGCTCACCTGCACGGCGCCAAACACGCATACGACCATCATTGGCACCAAGGCAGAAGCGACTCTCATCGCTGAAGACGACACGTCTCCATTCGTTCCTCCATTCACGCCTGTCGCGACACCACTGGAGGCGGGCTGCACGATGTTGGGGCGTGAGCGGAAGACGGCCCAACGGTGTGCGGGACCGTAGCCCAGCTTCATGGAGACTGTTGCGAATGGTCCTCGCCGATACCCCAGGAGCAACAGTGTCCCTAATTTGCTGGGAAGTGGCGGTGCGGTCCCCTACGGCACTGCGTAGGATCCTACGGTCTTGGCGTGCATCCGTGCGTCGCTGCGGTCCGGTCCCAGGTCGACGGGCACGTGCACCTTCCGCCGACCACTGGCGACAACATCGATGTACTGTGGAGACCTCACGCCCCACGTGTTGAGCAATTCGGCGGTACGTCCGCCCGGCCTCCCGCATGCCCACTATACGCCCTCGCTCAAAGTCCGTCAACTGCACATACGGTTCACGTCCACGCTGTCGCGGCATGCTACCAGTGTTATAGACTGCGATGGAGCTCCGTATGCCACGGCAAACTGGCTGACACTGACGGCGGCGGTGCACAAATGCTGCGCAGCTAGCACCATTCGACGGCCAACACCGCGGTTCCTGGTGTGTCCGCTGTGCCGTGCGTGTGATCATTGCTTGTACAGCCCTCTCGCAGTGTCCGGAGCAAGTATGGTGGGTCTGACACACCGGTGTCAATGTGTTCTTTTTTCCATTTCCAGGAGTGTATAATGTGGTCACATGTTTGTGTTTCTTGACAGAAGGAAGAGAGTGAAACCCGATTCCCTCACATGACCTTCACCTCTGGAATAGCACCAAGGGCATCGTCGGGCGTAATCTCCGTGTCGGGCGGATCGATTACCATCAACCATGTCACGCGCTCTCGCGCCACGAAGGGCAGCGAGACACCACGTCCAGTGTCAGTCGCACTATAATAAATCACAATGAGCGCTGAGCCAGGTGGTGCTCCATATGTGTCGCACGAATTCACAGACTCTCGTAACTTCATTCAGCAGGCCACAGAAACATGATTCATCAGAGTCTCTCGCTTTATGATGTACATTGTAAACGTCACTCCTCAAAACAGGAGTTCTGTAATGTTCAAATAACTTACGGGAAAGCCGGCGAGTGACGTCATGCAGAACCACTGATATTTCGACAGGTAAACTCATTGTCCTTTTCAAGGCAAAGTTTTAAAATGGCAGGGTGCACTCCTGTCGAAATATCAGTGGTCGTCAATGACGTCACCCGCCTGTGTTCCTGTAAGTTATTTAAACATCGTTTACACCGGTAGAAAATTAGGTCTCACAAATTCTGTAATATTATTGAGCACTGTTTGCAACCCCCGTAACTCTTTAGCTTGTAATGATTCTCCCTCAGATTGGAGCATAAACTTGTAACTCGTATATGAGGTGCCGCAATGAGCATTTATGTGGGTGATGTCCTTAGGTTAGTTAGGTTTAAGTAGTTCTAAGTCTAGGGGACCGATGACCTCAGATGTTAAGTCCGATAGTGCTCAGAGACATTTGAAACTATTCTTTTTTTTCTTTTTTTTTATACGTCGTGCAGGTGTGTTGCTACTGTGACTATTCCTGAGCCAATGGAAAGGTCACTCCTGACTTTGATTGTAAACACATACACAGTTCCTATGAGCGCTACCTACGGATAGGACACCGCACTCGCATGGACTAAGATATTTCAATTGTAAAGCGCCAGAAGGGACGCATTGCAGTCATCTGGTGTAACACTGTTGTCGATATTACCTATATGGCCATATCTAATGTGTCTGTCTGTTGTTACTTATTGTGAATTCTGTATAACCATACTCTTTGATGTAACACCGATGTAAGTGCTTTATGAATTATTTAGGGTAATGTAATTTTAGTTAATTTATGAATGTAATTTCAAAAGTAATGTGCTGTAAATGAATGTAAAAGTTAAAACATGAATTGTAATGCTGATTTATGCGTAGTGAAAGTAGGTTTATAATCATGGATAACTGAGAGGAAAGTTCCTCGCAACGAAACTAGCTAGGCGGTAATGGGAAAGGTAGATATGCAAGTCTCCTGTGTAGCATGTGTCATTCAGTGACTAACAGGCATCATGTGAACTGAAGGAGGCTACAAAAAAATGCAAGATTAGTAATTCGGGTTATTATTCATGATATACATTGCTTATCACTGTGCGATGCAAATCCGACGCTAAGAAGATAATGTTCAGAGCTTGTTACACAGAAAGTGCCAGGGATACTTTTGCCGCCTTCTTTGACTAGCAGAGGAGATCGGTGCTACCACCACCTCCATATCCAGTTATCACATGAGTGCTGTATAACTGCATGGATCATCAGGTGGTGTCGTTTTCAATAATAAGTTTGTGCTCTGTACACATTGTGTTGAGCCTCCGTATTTTATCCTTAGTCATTTACCTAAAGAGGGTTCTATCCCAAGAGCTAGGATCAATCCGAGTATCTTAATTTACTGAACTGAAAAGCAATCATTTTCCTCAAGAAAAGTAAATAAACTTTATGGAGTGTTAAAGTGCATAATTATTTAGTGGGCATAAGTCTTGAAATACCCTACTTAGTCTTTATGAATGAACAGTTAAAGTTTCGTCAAAGTACAAATGCTAAGAGAAGATTTAAAGTGTTGAGTCCAAAGATTCTTCTTATTGATATAACAGCGTTTACAATTTCATGTGCTATGTAGCTAACACCGTCTCCCATATTGTGTTGCGACCAAAGTGTTCGGCCTCGATCTGAGTCTACTGATACATTAGATTCTGGATTCCCATGCTGTTAATTGAGGCAGATTTGTATGTCATATTACTATAACGGCAAACAAGAATAGGTAACTAGCTACAAATATTCAAACTATTCCAGGTACGACATGTTCCACTTGAGCTAGTTAATATACTGCTGTTGTTGTGGTCTTCAGTCCAAAGAGTGGTTTGCTGAAACTCTCCATGCTACTCTATTTTGTGCAAAACTCTTCATCTCTGAGTAGCTACTGCAACCTACATTCCTCTGAATCTGCTTACAGTATTTATCCCTTGGTCTCCCTCTACGATTCCTACCGCCCACGCATCCCTCCAGTACTAATTTTTTAAGATCCCTTGATACCTCAGCATGTGTCCTACCAACCGATCCCTTCTTTTAGTCAGATTGTACCACAAATTTCTCTCCTCCCCAGTTGTGTTCAGTACCTCCTCAGTACCTCCTCATCTAATCTCCAGCATTCTTCCGTAGCACCACATTTCTAAAGCTTCTATTCTCTCCTTGTCTAAACCGTTTATCGTCCATATTTCGATATCAAACGTGGCTGCACTCCACATGAAGGACATCCTGACATTTAAATCTATACTCGATGTTAACAAATTTCTCTTCTTCAGAAGCGCTTTTCTTGCCATCGCAAGTCTACGTTTTACATCCTCTACCATCATCCGTTATTTTGCTCCCAAATGGCCAAACTCATTTACTAGTTTACGTGTCTCATTTCCTAGTATAATTCCCTCAGCATCACCCGACTTAATTCTACTACATTCGATTGTCCTCGTTTTGCTTCTGTTGATACTCAACTTATATCCTCCTTTCGAGACACTGTCCATTCCGTTCAACCGCTCTTCCAAATCCTTTGCTGTCTCTGACAGAATTACAATATCATTGGCAAACCTCAAAATTTTTATTTATTCTCCCTGGACGTTAATACGTACTCCAAATTCTTCTTTTGTTTCATTTACTGCTTTCTCAACATACAGATTGAATAACATCTGGGATAGGCAATAACCCCATCTCACTCCCTTCTCAGTCACAGCTTCCCTCTAGTGCCCCTCGACTTTTATAACTGACATTTGATTTCTGTACAAATTGTAAATAGCCTTTCGCTCCCTTTTTTTACGCCTGCTACCTTTAGAATTTCAAAGAGAGTATTCCAGTCAAAACTGTCAAAAGCTTTCTCTAAGTCTAGTGGTATAAACGTATATTTGTCTTTCCTTAACCCATCTTGTATGAGAAAAAGTAGCGTCTGTATGGCCTCTCGGTTTTCAACATTTCTACGAAATCCAAACTGATCTTCCCCGAGGTCAGCTTACCAGTTTTTCCAGTCTTCTGTAAAGGATTCGTGTTAGCATTTTAGAACCGTGACTTATTAAACTAATAGTTCGGTAATTTTCACACTTGTCAACACCTGCTTTCTTAGGGATTGGAATTATTATATTCTCCTTGAAATCTGAGCATATTTCGCCTGTCTCATACATCTTGCTCACCAGATGGAAGAGTTCTGTCATGGCTGGCACTCCCAAGGCTATCAGAAGTTCTAATGGAATGTTGTCTACTCTCGGGGCCTTGTTTCGAGTTAGGTCTTTCAGTGCACTGCAAATTCTTCACGCAGTATCTTATCTCTCTTTTCATCTTCTTCCACATACTCTTGCATTTCCATAATATAGGCCTCAAATACATCTCCCTTGCATAGACCCTCTATATACTCCTACCACCTGTCTGCTTTCCCTTCTTTGCTTAAGACTGCTTTTCCATTTGAGCTCTTGATATTCGCGCATGTGGTTCTCTTTCCTCCAAAGGTCCCTCTAATTTTCCTGTAGGCAGTATCTATCTTACTCCTAGTTATGTATGCTTCCACATATTTACATTTGTCCTCTAGCCATTCCTGCTTAGCCACTGTGCACTTCCCATCAATTTCAGTTTTTAGACATTTGTATTCCTTTCGCCCACTTCATTTATTGCATTTTTATATTTTTTCCTTTCATCGATGAAATTCAGTATTTCTTCTGTTACCCAGCCAACAGCCTTGACGCATTGATAACACCGGTTTCCGTCAGATCACCGAAGTTAAGCGCTGTCGGCCTGGGCTAGCACTTGGATGGGTGACCATCCGGTCTGCCGAGCGCTGTTGGCAAGTGAGGTACACTCAGGCCTTGTGAGGCAAACTATGGAGCTGCTTGATTGAGAAGTAGCGGCTCCGGTCTCGTAAACTGACAGAGCGGTGTGTTGTCCACATGCCATTCCATATCTGCATCCAGTGATGCCTATGGGCTGCGGATGACATGGCGGCCGGTCTGTTCCGTCCAGCCTTCATGGTCTGCTCGGGAAGAGTTTAGTTTCGTTTAGTTGTGTTACCCAAGAATTTCTACTAGCTTTCGTCTTTTTACCAACACGATCCTCTGATGTCTTCACTATTCAGTCTCTGAAAGCTATTCCATTCCCCTGTTCTTGTCAAGTGTTCCCTAATGTTTCATGTGAAGACCTCTATAACTTCTAGTTCTTTCAGTTTACCCAAGTCCCATCTCGTTAAATTCCTGCCTTTTTTCATTTTCTTCAATTTTAATCTCCTTTTCATTACCAATAAATTATGGTCAGAATCCATATTTGCCCCTGAAAATGTCTTACAGATGTGAAATCTGGTTCCTAAATCTCTGTCTAACCATTATATAATGTATATGAAACCTTACGGTGTCCCTAGGTCCCTTCTACGTATACGACCTTCTCTCATCATTCTTAAACCAATTGTTAGCTACGATTAAATTATGCTCTGTGGAAAATTCTACCAGGCGGCGTCCTCTTTCATTCTTTTCCCCCGTTCATATTCACCAACTACTTTTCCTTCGCTTCTTTTTCCTACTATCGGATTCCAGTCCCCTATGACCACTAAATTTTCGTCTCCGTTAACTATCTGAATAATTTATTTTATCTGATCACAGATTTCCTCAACATTCTTCTCATCTGCGGAGCCAGTCGACATATAAACTTGTACTACTGTGGTGGGTGTGTCTGTCTTGGCTACGATAATGCGTTCACAATGCTGTTCATAGTAGCTTATCCACTTTCCTATTTTTTTACTTATTGTTAAAGCTACTGCTGGATTACCCCTATCTGATTTTGTACTTATAGCTCTGTATTCACCTGACCAGAAGTCTTGTTCCTCCTGCCACCAAACTTCACTAAACCCCGCTATATCTCATTTTCACCTATTCATTTCTCGTTTTAAGTTTCTTAACTTACCTGCCCGATTAAGGGATCTGACACTGCACGCTCCGATCCGTAGAGAGCCAGTTTTGTTTATCTTGATAACGACGTCCTCCTGAGTAGTCCCCGCCCGGAGATCCGAATGGGGGACTATTTTACCTCCGAAACATTTTACCAAAGAGGATGCCACCATCATATAATCATACAGTAGACCCGCATGTCCTCCGAAAAAATGACTGCTGTAGCTTCCCCTTGCTTTCAACCGTTCGCAGTACCAGCAGAGCAAGGCCGTTTTAGTTGATGTTACAAGGCCATATCAGTCAATAATCCAGACTATTTCCCCTACAACTACTGAAAAGACTGCTGTACCTCTTCAGGAACCCCATGTTTGCCTGGCCTCTCAACAGATACTCCTCCGTTTTGGTTGCATCTACGGCACGGCTATTTGTATCGCTGAGGTACGCAAGCCTCCCCATCAACGGCAAGGTCCATGTTACGTGGGGGGCTAAATAATAAAAGGAAGTAATCGATTCTTGAGAATGCAAATAATATTCAGTACAAAAGATACTATTACATCATATCTATTTCGATAGTAGTAATGTGCTGTAATTAGTCTGCCAGAAGAACCTCTTGTCCAAGTCAGTAGTGCTACACAATTACATAATTTTTTACCTATAATAGTCTTTATCTTCCTGTTGTAATGTACAGACGGAAAGTGATATTCAGAGCCAATTGTTACCCAAACGCAATATCACTCCTCGTTTGCAATTCAACTTAAATCACTTTTACGTTAGTGTATTGTACCTTATCAATAAAACAGTAGTTAAGTATCAAGTAAAGTCAATACCAATAGTTAACTTTCTTTCTGAGCTATGGAAATGAAAATGCCGTGTGGCTAGGGCCTCCCGTCAGGTAGACCGTTCGCCTGGTGCAAATCTTTCGAGTTGACGCCACTTCGGCGACTTGCGTGTCGATGGGGATGAAATGATGATGATAAAGACAACACAACACCCAGTCCCTGAGCGGAGAAAATCTCCGACCCAGTCGGGAATCGAACCCAGGCCGTTAGGTATGACATTCCGTAGCGCTACCCACTTTTTTTTTCATTCGGTGTAACAATAACAATCATAAACTGCTTCTAGCATTTTTTTTAAATATATAAGACTATGACTTTATAAAATAAAATTTATCTGGGAAACGTAAATAAGTGGACTTTTTTGTTTTTACATAATAGTGAAAAAAATTAAATAAAATATCCTGCTTCTGTCAGTACAAAACAATAACGGTCTACGTTTCTCTTTTAGGCGCGTACCTCGCTAATCCCGTCCCACCTCGCGTCGGTGTCGGGTACGTCTTCACGTGTGGTTGTGGATCCTCTCCACTGTCCTGGTCCTTTCTTGTTCTGATACTTATAGACAATAATTACATTCTCCTACCCGGGACACCCCAACTGAGTGGGGGATCAAGCAAGGCACTCCCTAAAAAATTTGCGTAATATGTTCGATATCTCGGATGTCTCATAAGCTGTGAGTGATGTTCCTGTAGGAAGGCCCAAAAGTCAAGCACATTCTTACTGCCGTCTCGGAAAACATAACGCACAGTCAAACCTCGAATCCAAGTCACTGCGTTTGTCTTCGTTCGGGGATAATACGTCCTATCTGGGAGAAGTATTGTGCGTGGTTCTATTATTTGCGGCCCCACCCGAAGGAGGAAGGCGATCATTTTTTTGACCGAACACCATACGCCCGCCGAAGGACCGCATATCAGGCGATGCTCCTCAGTGTCTATAACATTGCACTGCGGACACAGTGGCTCGTCCGCCATATGAATTGTATGCAACCTGGAACGAGTCACGTATTTCCCATTTACCACCTGATACCACAGTGCGCGCGTTCCCGTATCAAGGTGTGGGTGATGCACTGTACGCCATACCACTGACCACGTAACTGTTGGTTGGCGGCGCTCTACGGCATTATTCAGCCGTCGTCGAGTCAAAATGTGATATATATCACGTGCCGTTGCCGTCCTGGTAGTCGGTAGTTCCATATGTACATAACTGTATTCCACAAAGAAGGTTCGCATATGGGCAAGCGATGGTGAGATGTGAGCCACCGCTACCGGAGCCGAACGAGAAGGTGGAGCGAGTTCGTCTATCAAGCTGCCCGACAGACTTGTCTGGTGTCGTGTCCACATCTTTATCATTGTGGTTACATAAATAGCCACTGCTAGGTCGCGTACGTGGACTAGTCCAAGACCTCCACGACTACGAGGAAGGGTGAGGGTTTCGTATCCTACCTTAAAAAGCAGACCTGTGCTCACAAAATATCCTAGTGCCGCCAGGATTCTGCGGGCCAACACCACCGGCATAGGAAGAACTTGTGCCAGGTGGGGGATGCGAGAGGCTAGATAAGTGTTGGCAAAGGTGACCCATAGTATCATATCCAGTGCCCTTAACCTGTGACTTCGGACACTCGCACGAATTGTTTGCAGAAGATGTCTGTAACTCAGTGCCACCGTGCGTCGAACGTCTGTAGTGAAGATAATTCCTAGGCATTTCATCTTGTTGATCGACTGTAATGGTGCTACACTTCCCGTCGGGAGTCCTCTTCCCATGTTCATCGCTCCCGACTTTGCCATGTTCAGGCGACTTCCCGTGGCCATACAATACAAATGAATCCAATGCAAGGCCGCTCTTGCCTCGTCGCCTGACCGTGCTAAAAACACTAGGTCATCCGCGTATGTTCTGCATATAAACTTGTTGTGCCTTATGGTCATTCCTTGGAGTCAATTCCGGAGCCCGCTAAGCAGCGGCTCGACAGCGATGGCATATAATATCGTTGACAGCGGGCACCCTTGTCTGACCGATCGTGAGATGGTGATGGGCCCCACCAAGCGTCCATTGATGAGCACTTTGGATGCGGCTCCGTGGAGTAGTCTCATGACGACGGTGACAAAACTTTCCGGAAACTTCATTTTCGTCATCACGGCCGTGAGATAAGCATGACTCAGCCTGTCAAATGCGCGATCGAAGTCTATCGATACCAATACACCCCGGAGACGACGTGTTGAAGCCAGTGCGATAACATCGCGGTAGTCGCTGAGTGCCGTTTGTATATTGCTATCTCCTCCTAGCTGGGTTTGGTCGAGTGAAATCACTTGGCGTATTACGCGTTTAAAGCGTGCTGCAAGTATCCTGGCGTAGATCTTGTAGCCGCAATTAAGAAGGGTCAGTGGCCGGTAGGCCTGTATCCCTGTGCCGCCAGATGGTTTGTGGATGGGGATGATCATTCCTTCCACGAAGGAGGGTGGAAGAGGCACATTGGGAGACATCAATTCGCAGTACATGGCAGTCCATCGTGGAATCATGAGATCTTTAAATGTACGATAGAACTCTAACGGAAACCCGTCGGGCCCCGGCGATTTGTGCGACGCTCCCTTATCAATCGCTTCCATTACGTCGTCAACTGTGATTTCACCTGTTAACTCCAGGTTGTCCGACTCGTCGAGACACGCGGAGAGCGTTCGTCGGACCTCATGAAAGGCTGCCTGATCGTGTTCCTCTTCTTCATAGAGATGAACGTAGTGTTCCACGAAAGCGTTGGCAATGTCTTTTTGCGTCGTCATGCGGCGACCATCTGGCAGTACGACCGTCTGTATTAAGGTTCTGCGGCTACGTTGTTTTTCTCTGATAACGTGATACATCGACGGGGATTCTCCATGGACTCGTTCAAAGGCCCTTGCACGGATTGCGACACCCTCCAGTCGGCGGCGCGTTATGGAAATTATTTGGGCCTGTGCTCGTTTTATACCGGCACGACGCTCCTGTGAAGGTGCTTGTACAGAAAGTTCGCGGAGCATCGTGAAATAAAATTCCGTCGTGTATCGCCTCCACATCATCTGCTCTCTTCCGTACGCAATTAACGCTCGGCGCAATGCAGGCTTAACGCATTCCAGCCACCACTGCAACGTCGTCGGATATGTCGGGAGGCGTCGTTCACACACGTGCCAAGTGTCTTCGACTAAGCGTCTGCACTCAAGTTCCCTAAGGTGTGCTGTATTCAGTTTCCAAACACTGCGACTCCTCCACACTTGTTGACGACCCAGGGAGACCGTGCATATATATGCTATGTGATCTGAAAAGGCGACAGGCCACAATTCCGCATCGAGGATCGCAGGTTCGAGACGACGTGTTACGTAAATGCGATCGAGACGACTTGCATAGTGACTCGTGACGTAGGTGTATTCACGTCTGTCGCCATGTATCTTCTCCCATGTATCAATGAGATTCATGTCCTGTATGAGTTGCCGCAGCTCCGGGCATGAAGTATAGCATGGGTGTTGATCTATCGGTGCGAGCACACAGTTGAAGTCGCCTCCAAATAAGACACGTTCATACCGACCTCTGAATAGTGTTGCAATCTCCTCTGCGTAAAACCGGGATCGGTCGCGCCGTCTGTCTGACCCCGACGGTGCGTAAATGTTAACGACCCGTACTCCCAGCACTGTGAGCGCCAGTCCTCGCGCTGACGGCAGGTACACCACGTCCTCGGCTACTATGCCGCTACGTAGAAGTATCGCTGTTCCGCTGCCGCCGTCGGTAGTAGGTGTAATGTACGTATCGTACTCATAGAGGTCGGGGAAGCTCTCAACACATACTTCCTGCAGCAGAACGATGTCGGCGTCTGGCGCATGCTACATGTCTCTTAATAATTGCAATTTGACAGGCATTCTGATCGTATTAATATTAATAGAGTCTGTTCGATATGCCTGCCGCTGTTCCTCAGTGCGTAAAGCGCACATGAACGCTTATGTTAATTTGTGTGCTACTGCCCGGTGACATGCTGTCTGTGCGTCAGTCTGCACCTTCTGCGCGGTTAACATCCGGTGGACGCAGCACTCGCCATTGCGGGTGCGTCGTCGGTGTGGGGGTCAGTATCGGATTCGTCGGCCCAGTTCCTGTGCTGGAGGTCCAGCTCCTGTCGTGTCTCTCCGGCCGGGCTGACCGAAGGCGGTGGCGTTGTTGCGGTGGGTGGAGGGACTCCTTCCGTCGGCTTTCCGTCCGGTGTGTCTGTATTCACCCCCTGTGGAGAATGATTCGCGTCGTACTGCTGTGTGGGAGGTAGAACTTCCCGTTGCGCATCCGGATGCACTGTATCGACGTTACACCCAAGTTCATCTGACGTGGACTGCAGTAAGCAAGTATCCGACGGCGCGAGCCGTCGTTTCTTGTGGCGCTTCGGCGATCGTTGTTTGCGCGTGTGCGCCTCCGTATCCGAGTGCGGAAGTGACTCCAGGTGCTCAGGGACGAAAGCAGCTGTCGGCACAACAGCAGGATCAATTTCCATTTCACCTACCGATCCTTTCCGCTCGGTTAAGTGCGTCGTCGGCGCTGGAGCGGCAGAGGTGTGCGTCGTTTCGTCACTGGAGGCGGTCTCTGCCGCAGTCTGTTGCCGTAAACTGTCAGTATTCTGTAGCTGGTCATTCTTCGGGATGGGATCCGTTCGAAATGCGTCCGCATACGTTAGTGGCAGCGGCGTCAACGTGGACGGAGGTACGGGTTCGCCGTTTGGAACTTGCACTATCCTCCGCTGCATACATTCGGAACGGACGTCGCCCTCTTTCCCGCAGCCTGAGCATGTTTTGGGTTGTCCATCGTAGATGACTATAGCTCTGCATCCGCCGATGAACAAGTACGAGGGTACATGTCGTGTCAGTTCGATTCTGATTTGACGCACCCCAATGAGAACTGGGTAAGTCGTGAAGTTGGACCATTTTTCCTGAACGTGGCTAAGCAAACTTTCATATGGGCGTAAGGCGTCAACGACCAAGTCAGACGGAACCTCGAAGGGAAGTTCGAAAATACGTATGTTTCGTAAGCCCAGTCCTGCATGATCAATAGTTACTTCTCCAACATGTCCATCAGAGTGACGAAATTTGAGTCCATGTTTAGTATCTCGGATGATTCTGTCACATACTGCATCGTTAATCAGCTTGACGTAAACAACACTGCTCACTATGGAGAGGTGGATTCCGATAAGTTCGTTGTAGTCAAGTTTAACTTCGTCTCGTAGGAACCTTTCTATTTCGTAGGCTTTCGGTCTCGCATATTCATTCGAAAAACTAATCTTGAGAGTCGACTTTCGGTATGCATGTGCCATTCTATATCGAGTCGTCTAAACGCACGAGTACGCCGAAGAGGTAAACAACCGCGCGAGCGCGAACTTCTCCGGCAGGGACGTAAACAGACGCCCGTGCCGTAGCACCGCCGAAGGCAGACTGAAATTTTCACTCGAGGGAAGACTTGAACCAAGGACCTTTCATTCCGGCGCTGCTCACGCTAACCACGGGACCACGGCACTCCGTTCACTCAGCTACCACGGGCTGACTTTCTGAGCCATGATAATACTGGATGTCTGCTTAGGCTGGCAACCGTTTCCTTTTACATAATTACAGTTCACTTGATTGCTAAGAGAACCTTGGTTCAATTATGTTTGTTCTGCTATTGTTTCCTGTCAATAGCAATCTTGCCAGATTCTGAAAACAGTCCGACGCCAAGTAAGGTAACCAGAATACTACTAATTTAGTAGTGACCGGTAGTGTAACACTGGTACAGAAGAGTGAACATCCATCACGCCATGAGGGACAATCGCGACCCATGATTGGGTCCGCATCGTCACAATACACGCATAAATCTTGTCAACGGGAGAAACAGGTCGATCTACACGCCGGTATCAAACTGCCGTGGCGTCGAAATGGATTGGGTGCCAATTGAAAAGTAATGGTGAGTACTTAACATCGCACAAATCGTTCACGTTCGACAGGTGCAGAGGACGATAGATATCTAAGAGTAATGAGTCAAAGGAAACGTGGACTGAATGCTTCAGACACGAATTTGGTGTTTCAAGGGTCTACAGAAAGTCATGTATCGCATCAAACTGTTACACGATTTCATGATGTACATCTTGTGAAGAACTTTTTTGCTATTTTATTTCTTTTTCAACTTTCTAGGTCGAGCATGGCATCTCACGTAGAGAACACTCTTCGCTAGTATATAAACGTGATTATGTGCCCAATACGAGCGTGTGTCTCTTATACTTTGGAAATGTTAGATTCTGTACTATGAAATGAAAAATGTCATTTTGAAATAATAACACTGCAAGCCTAAATTACATTTCTTTATTATTCCTTTGGCACACTCCCTCCCAACGCCTGAACTTATCCACTGTTTTCTCAACAGCTCAGCTCGTTTTAGATTCATGCTGAAGTAATCGTTGTCACATTGCATTTCCACATTAATTAAACAGTTAATCACTGCTCACGGAAGTGTTAACGTGTGTTTTTCAAATGTATTACATTTCGATAACGAATTTAGTAACAAGAATGTTTTACCCACAACTTACATCAATATTTCCGCCAGCCTTTCCCAGAAACAAACCGAATTACTCAAACATTCTTTTACCCTATGAACCGGCGTAGCTCCTTCAACTCTTAATTATTCTCTTCACCAACTTTTTACACCATTTCTGCGTGATGCGACTCGGCGCGACCGCCCCGTACTAAACCCAAACAACGACCCTCTGCACATTAACGCGGCGCGTGACTGGTAGCGCACGAGTATTTTTGACAATACTAATAGCAAGAAAATGCCTCTCCCCACAGAAGAGGAGCGTTCAGTTTCACAAATTCCAGAACCAATCGGTAAATAATAAGTACAATATGTCTGCGTAAAAACCTAAAAATAGCATTTCTCCTTAGACTCCCCTGTCGTGACGAGCCAAGCGAGCACCATGTCGTACAAAACGCCACGAACTCCGTTCCAGATAGGCACGAAATAACGTAGAATGGACACCTCAGGATTGGACTTTGATTTTGTTCACCGACGAAACTCGGAATTGTTTGCATCCCAATACTCGGCACACAACATGTTTGGAAACAACCCCGGGATATCAAATGCCCGCAGCAGTGTGTCCCACGTGTGCAACAACGGGGTGGTGGAATGATGGTCTGGGATGGCATTACATGAGATCAACGTAAATCTCCCTGGGTGTTTAGGGCAATCTCAGTTCTCTACTTTACAGGAACAAAATTCTGAAGTCAGTAGTGGGACTGTGCTGCTATGTTTTGTTGATAATTTCATCTTGATGAATGACAACTCGAATGCTCAACGCGCTACACCAGAATCAAGTGGTCTGTCTGTTCCGCAGACATGAAACAAATCGAACCCGTGTGGTATAGATTCGGACGAGCTATTTTTGGATAACGATAAAGGCCAAGTAATCTGTATGGCTTACGCACCATCGCCTCTGAAGAGTGCGTGAATATGTATCATGGCTAGCTTGATCTCATCGATCATATGCCACAACGGATCCAAGCTTAGATCCGAGCAATATGGACACGTTGCAAATGAATATATAAGCATGCCGCAGAGACAAATTTACTTTTGTGTGTCAAGAATTTTGATATAAAGATGTCATGAAATAGTTCTGTTCGTGTGTGTATCCTGTAAAAACGTTGCCTGCGAAATAATGTGAGATATGTAAAGAAGAATGTGACACTTTTTAAGACAGAGGGCCTTATGATTTTTTCCATACAGCTGTAATCTAGTTTTTCTTTTTACTTTTAAATTCGAAGGAATATTGTCAAAGCACACAAGTCCTTATCGACACCGTCGTTTTTAGTATAAGGGAGAAACTGAAAATTCGTGAATGCCACGGTTCTAGAAACAAATGAAATTCGTTTATATTTGAAAGCAATTTTCTAGAATTTTCCGAGTAGATTACCGTATAGTTTTTCCGGTTTGCTGTGATAATTTGTTAGTTATCGTCATTTGCAGATTTTGTGTGCAGCGAAAGAAAGATCTGACTAGATACCATTTCCGGGCTAAGATTTTTTTCGAGTTCAAATGGTCGCTAGCGTCTGAAGAGAATTAACACCAGCTTAGAAAACGTTAGTCGAAAAAGTCCTACGTAAAGTAACAATTTTTGTTTGTTAGAGATACTTCAAAAAGATAGTGGTTTTTCTTGCTGATGAATTTCGTGAAGGACGCCCAAGAATTCTTGTCACTGATGAAAACACAGCTGCTGTTGAGTAATGCTCGAAGAAGATGGACAGACACCGTGTGGATATATATAGGCGACACTGCGCAATGGTACGAGTCGAATCAAAAACTTTTTACGCCAATAGCTAGAGGAAAGAAAACTTTGCTGACGAAGGACTCCACATAAACTGTCTTCCGATCAAAAATCGCTGTCTATTGATTGGTGCGAAAAACTCTGGAAAAAAATCGTTACTGATGATGAATTCTGGAATCACTGTTATTATCCTGAAACGAAAAGGCAGTCGGGTCAATGGGTCTTTCGAAGAGAACCTAAGCATACAAAAATCCTATTAATTTGCGGTGCTGATAAGAATAAGGTTTCTAGTTTATTATATTTTTTAAATGGACCATATTCTTATTGTCGCATTTGATGAAAGACTTACAATTACTGTGGACTGTTACTAAAATGTTTGCCGGCCGAAGTGGCCGTGCGGTTCTAGGCGCTACAGTCTGGTACCAAGCGACCGCTACGGTCGCAGGTTCGAATCCTGCCTCGGGCATGGATGTGTGTGATGTCCTTAGGTTAATTAGGTTTAATTAGTTCTAAGTTCTAGGCGACTGATGACCTCAAGTGTTAAGTCCCATAGTGCTCAGAGCATTTTTTTGCATGATCATGTAAAGAAAAACTAATAACTGAGCATCTAGATGCGCTAAAACTAGCGTTATGAGCCCTCCACCATACAGCCCTGACCTAGCATCTTGTCGAATCACTTTTTCATCGTCAGATGAAGTACTGGAACATTACAAAATCTGTTTTCTACCGCGTGTCTGGGAACCATTATTTTAAAGACCGATCTCGTGGAATGCAAAAATGTACTGACGTTAAATGGAATTAATGTGATAAACAGTATAATAATTTCACTATTTTAAAACAAATCCTTGTCTGATATTGTGAATCTTTTCAGTGTCGCACTTGTACTGTGCTTCGTTCCGTGCGGTGGGAATTGCGCCTGGAATCTCAGCGACGACCGCGGAATTGCCAAACACTCGCACACAGTCGACGGGAATGTTTGCGGCCGCGGCGGTAAACTTAATTAGACGTCAGTCAGCGACGATGCCCGCACGTCGACGTGGGGCGCATTCTGGCGCACGCCTCGCAGGGCTCTGATTTCGTACAACACTCGGATTGCAGACGTCGGGCTGATTCTCGCAGACATTGAGCGGCCGGTGGCAGGCAGCAAGGTAGCAGGTAGCGGGTAGCATGCGCTACAGAGCAACAGCTCTGGTAACACACAGTCACGTGTGTGCGGTACTTGCAGGCAGCTGCAGCCCAGAATGATGGGCGTGGCTGCACTAGGTCCTTAATCTATACGTACACTTGCTTCTGAGAGCACAAAGAATGACGAGAGTCTAGGTATCTAGAACATACACGAAGTAACATTCGGACATATTCGAACGGGACAGTCTTGAATAATATCTTGATAATAATCCAGAATTCGAAACCAGAACAGCTGTTTTCATGAGTTACATAAAAGTAGATATCTTAAGTGTTGCCAGACATCACTTAAGAAAGTCAAGTCTTCCGGTCCAGTTGGTATAACAACCAAGTTCCTCTCAGAGTATGCAAACACAATAGCGCCTTTCTTAGCAATCAAATACAACCACTCACTTGACGAAAGGTCTGTTCCTAAAGACCGTAAAGCAGCACAGGTCACACCAATATTCAGGAAAGGAAATAGGAGTAACCCAATTAATTACAGACCCATATCACTTACCTTAACTTGAAGTAAGATTTTGGAGCATATACTGTACTCGAACATTATGAATCACCTTGAGGAAAATGACTTATTGATACATAACCAACATTGATTCAGAAAATATCGTTCATGTTGTGCAACACAGCTATCTGTTTATTACCGTGAAGTAATGAATGCTGTTGACAAGGGATCTCAGATTGATTCCATATTCCTAGATTTCCAGAAGGCCTTTGATATCGTTCCCCACAAGCAACTATTAATCAAATTACGTGCATATGCAGTATGGTCTCAATTGTGACACTGGATTCGTGATTTCCTCTTAGAAAAAAAATGGCTCTGAGCACTATAGGACTTAACTTCTGAGGTCATTAGTCCCCAAGAACTTAGAACTACTTAAACCTAACTTAACCTAACAACATCACACACATCCTTGCCCGTAGCAGGATTCGAACCTGCGACCGTAGCGGTCGCGCGGTTCCAGACTGGAGCGCCTAGAACCGCTCGGCCTCACCGGCCGGCTTTCCTCTTAGAAAGGTCACAGTTCGTAGTAATAGACGGTAAATCATCGAGTAGAACAGAAGTGATATCTGGCGTTCCGCAAGGTAGTGTCATAGGCCCTCAGCTGTTCCTGATTTACACTCCTGGAAATTGAAATAAGAACACCGTGAATTCATTGTCCCAGGAAGGGGAAACTTTATTGACACATTCCTGGGGTCAGATACATCACATGATCACACTGACAGAACCACAGGCACATAGACACAGGCAACAGAGCATGCACAATGTCGGCACTAGTAAAGTGTATATCCACCTTTCGCAGCAATGCAGGCTGCTATTTTCCCATGGAGACGATCGTAGAGATGCTGGATGTAGCCCTGTGGAACGGTTTGCCATGCCATTTCCACCTGGCGCCTCAGTTGGACCAGCGTTCGTGCTGGACGTGCAGACCGCGTGAGACGACGCTTCATCCAGTCCCAAACATGCTCAATGGGGGACAGATCCGGGGATCTTGCTGGCCAGGGTAGTTGACTTACACATTCTAGAACACGTTGGGTGGCACGGGATACATGCGGACGTGCATTGTCCTGTTGGAACAGCAAGTTCCCTTGCCGGTCTAGGAATGGTAGAACGATGGGTTCGATGACGGTTTGGATGTACCGTGCACTATTCAGTGTCCCCTCGACGATCACCAGTGGTGTACGCCCAGTGTGGGAGATCGCTCCCCACACCATGATGCCGGGTGTTGGCCCTGTGTGCCTCGGTCGTATGCAGTCCTGATTGTGGCTCTCACCTGCACGGCGCCAAACACGCATACGACCATCATTGGCACCAAGGCAGAAGCGACTCTCATCGCTGAAGACGACACGTCTCCATTCGTCCCTCCATTCACGCCTGTCGCGACACCACTGGAGGCGGGCTGCACAATGTTGGGGCGTGAGCGGAAGACGGCCTAACGGTGTGCGGGACCGTAGCCCAGCTTTATGGAGACGGTTGCGAATGGTCCTCGCCGATACCCCAGGAGCAACAGTGTCCCTAATTTGCTGGGAAGTGGCGGTGCGGTCCCCTATGGCACTGCGTAGGATCCTACGGTCTTGGCGTGCATCCGTGCGTCGCTGCGGTCCGGTCCCAGGTTGACGGGCACGTGCACCTTCCGCCGACCACTGGCGACAACATCGATGTACTGTGGAGACCTCACGCCCCACGTGTTGAGCAATTCGGCGGTACGTCCACCCGGCCTCCCGCATGCCCACTATATGCCCTCGCTCTAAGTCCGTCAACTGCACATACGGTTCACGTCCACGCTGTCGCGGCATGCTACCAGTGTTAAAGACTGCGATGGAGCTCCGTATGCCACGGCAAACTGGCTGACACTGACGGCGGCGGTGCACAAATGCTGCGCAGCTAGCGCCATTCGACGGCCAACACCGCGGTTCCTGGTGTGTCCGCTGTGCCGTGCGTGTGATCATTGCTTGTACAGCCCTATCGCAGTGTCCGGAGCAAGTATGGTGGGTCTGACACACCGGTGTCAATGTGTTCTTTTTTCCATTTCCAGGAGTGTATATAAATGATTTAGGTGATAATCTGAGCAACCCCCTTAGATTGTTTGCTGATGACGCTGTAATTTCCCGTCTAGTAAAATCATCAGACCATCAATTCCAGTTACAAAATGATCTAGAGAGAATTTCTGTATGGTGCGAAAAGTGGAATTTTGCAGTAAACAAAGAAAAGTGCGAGGTCATCCACATGGGTACTAAAAGACATCCGATAAATTTTGGGTATACGATAAATCGCACAGATCTAAGGGCTGTAAATTCGACTAAATACCTAGGAATTACAATTACGAGCAACTTAAATTGGAAATATCACATAGATAATATTGTGGGGAAAGCGAAACAAAGACTGCGGTTTGTTGGCAGAAAACTTAGAAGATGCGACAAACGCACTAAAGAAACAGTCTACGTTACACTTGTCCGTTCTATGCTGGAATATTGCTATTGTGGTGTGGGATCCTTAACAGGTAGGACTGTCGGAGGACATCGAAAAACTGCAAAGAAGGGTAGCTCGTTTCGTGTTATCGCTCAATAGGTGTGAGAGTGTCACTGGTATGATACGCGAGTTGGGGTGGCAATTACTGATACAACGGCGATTTTCTTTGCCGGGAGATCGATTTACGAAATTTCAATCACCAAATTTCTCTTCCGAATGCGTAAATATTTTATTGACACCCACCTACGTAGGGATAAATGATCATAATAATAAAATAAGTGAAATCAGAGCTCCAACGAAAAGATTTAAGTGTTCCTTTTTCCCACGCGCCATTCGAGAGTGGAATGGTAGAGAAAAAGTATGAAAATGTTTCGATGGACCCTCTGCCAGGCACTTAAGCGTGAGTTGCACAGTAACCATGTAGATGAAGCTCATGTGTCGTCGCACACAGTCACACTGGTGACCGAGGTCTGAATCCATGAACTATCGGCGATGTGCGGTGCACGAAACAACTTGCATGACGTACTGTTAGGTGGATTTAATTAGAAATTAAATTGTCTGCACAGCTGCATAACCAAATCACTTTAAACAATCTTTGAGCCTCGAGACAGGGTTACATTTCTCCCGCCTCTACAGCAATAATTAAAACCCTGCAGCAGTGTTAATAATTAAAAGCCCTGTAGAAGTCTAACTACTCCACAAAGATTTCGAGATTCGACCACTGGATTCTCATGTTTTCACTACTAACACCTCACACACTGAGCTCAACTGGCTTCTAACAGCTCCCATCAATGATCTCCACACAACAAAACAGCAATACGGTGACCCACTTCGAAGTCAGAATGCGTAAAAGCAGATGAACCATCACTTTCAAATCTGCAAGGCAACAAATCATGTTTATTGACACCACTTTAACCCAGCAAATTACGTCATTTTTATCCAACACAACATACAGCTAATGGCTACCCGCTCACTAATTCACATCACTCACTAAGAAAGTAGGAAAGTAGGCGAGCAGAATTCTACGCCCGTACACAGGAACCTGCTGTTGGTCACGCCTCCGCAGGAGCGATGAATTGTCCTGCGCGTCCGTCAACAAAACGGCCACACAAAGGAGGAAGCAGTGGTCAATCTGAAGTTCAGACACCATTATGCAAGAAAGTATATTCAGAGTGCAAGAACACTCACTCAGGACTCTGACAACTAGTAGACGCCATACAGCACCTCTGAAAGGCAAAGTTAAGAAATCTCACAGTTCTTGCAGGGCTCTGGAGCCGACCTAATAAAAAAGCAGAAACTTGACTCCATCGCCAACCTATAGGGGTGCGGTACTACTGCAGCCTACTACCAGTTCCAGGGTGCGAGTACTGCCACCAGAAACATAGCAACAAGCCAGCTCAAATATATATATTCCGCTAAAATAGACTGTCCCTCTCTGATGTTCCTAGATATTCGCCGACATTATTTGTACATGGTCCTATCCGTATGTGTACATGACGCTGTATCCCACTGTCTACATCTGCCGCTGAATTCGAGACGAACACCAATCTATCACGAGATGAAGCAGCCAGTCACATTCCGCGAACTTCGATTCCAGTAGCTGAAGGTGTCCGCCGGAATTTGGAGTTCTTTTGCGGAAAAGCTGGCGTCTTTGCTCACGTGGTGATCTAGCTGGTGACTTCCTTCTGCTGACCACCACCTTCCTGGTGAGTCACATATTCGAGTCTGGGCTAGGGGCTCCCTGACTACACTGTCAGTGTTCATCAATCACTGTGGGGCCTCATTGTAGCTGATAAGCATCAGCACAGGCATACGATTTCGACTTCGAACATGCTGGATACTGTGATTTAAACACTATCCTTCTAGTGTCCTATTCAGTAACCACGAGGCAGCCATTTGACTGACGCAGTGGCTTTTACACGTAGACAATGGCATGCGTCCATCGATAGCCTACAGCAGCCTCACTGAGCCCGACGCCCTTCGCTGCTGGCATGTGCTGCCTACCTTGCAGGCAGCCACTGACATCGGCGTGCCACATGTCTGCGGCCACTGCGACACTGGGGGCAACAGCTTTCCCACCAGCCGGCCGGTGTGGCCGTGCGGTTAAAGGCGCTTCAGTCTGGAACCGCGTAACCGCTACGGTCGCAGGTTCGAATCCTGCCTCGGGCATGGATGTGTGTGATGTCCTTAGGTTAGTTAGGTTTAATTAGTTCTAAGTTCTAGGCGACTGATGACCTCAGAAGTTAAGTCGCATAGTGCTCAGAGCCATTTGAACCTTTCCCACCAGCTGCTATACCCTCGTGTAACTCACTTGAATAATTATTATATTCAGGGATGTCATACTAACGGTCTGCCATATGATTCCAGTCACCGCCATCTCCTCAACCCAGGTCCAGGTGATGGAACTTCGCTTCATACTCACCTACAAATGGCCAATACCTACCACACACCCCACCCCCCAACCCGTTGTGCTCACTTCCTGACTCCAACTTCTTGGTGTCAGAGTGTTCGCGGTGACGTCGACAACCACTATCAATGGAGAAAGAATTGCTGTGTAGACCTCCGATACAAGAATCGGAATCTCGTTCATTATGCAGGATCACTGACTCCAGAAACCCAAAATGGTAAGTGACATGTCGCGAAATTAAGCTTGTAAGGTCGACAGCACGTCAGGCACTTCCGCGTCGAGAGTTTCCCGCATGTCAGGCAACTGCTTCTGGCCAAAAATCAGATTTCCTGATATTCCAGTTGGTGACTCTACTGGCGCTGCCAGAGTACGTGGATAGTGGGAACCTACTTGTTTCCCCAATCCACGTGAAAAATTATAAATCTCAAGAAATCATGCCACGTGACGGAATTTAGGCCAGCGCACGACCGTCCAGCAGCAGTTATCTCTCGAGACAGGACTCCAGTTCACACATCCAACTCCACGCAGCCGCCGCCGCCACTGTTGACCAGCAGCGACGTCGCCGACTGACTTGTCTTCGTGATCATGGCTTTTCTAAAATTTTGGTTTATTATTCTTATAGTACACTAATTGCAAACTGCTCCAAGCGAACTTCAACTCAGTGTGTGGATGGAAGAATTTAAATTGTCTGTAGGATTTTAACACCGCTCGAAGGCGAGAGATCCTAAACTCTTAGCTGAAGATCGTCTGAGCGAGCCTTAACATTTTCATTTATGTGACAAACTTATTTTCTAAACTATGGCATACAGCCAGTGTCTTTCAACTTGTAAATCTTGTACTACTTTTCGTCAGAGGAGACCAACACCGATGTTTATTTTTGTAAATAATATTTTGAAGAATCTGTGACGATTACTTCTGCCGCCTAATGAGGGTGTACGACTTCCCACGTCAACTTCATGAGGGTGACTACCAGCTACTGAATTTCTCGAGCTCCAAAACTGAACCAAAAATTACTTATCATTCAGGCCTTTCGGTCAATCAGACTCATTTGCCGCATACAAGCAATTTCACTGGTCTCTCACTATTTGCGATAGTAAAGCTTCTGTAGGGCGGTGCTTCCTGCGAGCACTTTTACAGATTTTCTTATGAATTATGGAAAGCACAGATCATCACGGGAATTACTTGCCTCTGAGATTAGCATAGTCGGCTCCATCAATCACCAACTACCATGATTAGAGAAACTGCAGCCCATCAACTCCGGCGGAACAAGAAATCTCCTTCCCCACAGGGAGCAGAACCTGGGCGAGGCGACTACAAAGCGAATCGGGGCTAATATACACTCCTGGAAATTGAAATAAGAACACCGTGAATTCATTGTCCCAGGAAGGGGAAACTTTATTGACACATTCCTGGGGTCAGATACATCACATGAACACACTGACAGAACCACAGGCACATAGACACAGGCAACAGAGCATGCACAATGTCGGCACTAGTACAGTGTATATCCACCTTTCGCAGCAATGCAGGCTGCTATTCTCCCATGGAGACGATCGTAGAGATGCTGGATGTAGTCCTGTGGAACGGCTTGCCATGCCATTTCCACCTGGCGCCTCAGTTGGACCAGCGTTCGTGCTGGACGTGCAGACCGCGTGAGACGACGCTTCATCCAGTCCCAAACATGCTCAATGGGGGACAGATCCGGAGATCTTGCTGGCCAGGGTAGTTGACTTACACCTTCTAGAGCACGTTGGGTGGCACGGGATACATGCGGACGTGCATTGTCCTGTTGGAACAGCAAGTTCCCTTGCCGGTCTAGGAATGGTAGAACGATGGGTTCGATGACGGTTTGGATGTACCGTGCACTATTCAGTGTCCCCTCGACGATCACCAGTGGTGTACGGCCAGTGTAGGAGATCGCTCCCCACACCATGAGGCCGGGTGTTGGCCCTGTGTGCCTCGGTCGTGTGCAGTCCTGATGGTGGCGCTCACCTGCACGGCGCCAAACACGCATACGACCATCATTGGCACCAAGGCAGAACCGACTCTCATCGCTGAAGACGACACGTCTCCATTCGTCCCTCCATTCACGCCTGTCGCGACACCACTGGAGGCGGGCTGCACGATGTTGGGGCGTGAGCGGAAGACGGCCTAACGGTGTGCGGGACCGTAGCCCAGCTTCATGGAGACGGTTGCGAATAGTCCTCGCCGATACCCCAGGAGCAACAGTGTCCCTAATTTGCTGGGAAGTGGCGGTGCGGTCCCCTACGGCACTGCGTAGGATCCTACGGTCTTGGCGTGCATCCGTGCGTCGCTGCGGTCCGGTCCCAGGTCGACGGGCACGTGCACCTTCCGCCGACCACTGACGACAACATCGATGTACTGTGGAGACCTCACGCCCCACGTGTTGAGCAATTCGGCGGTACGTCCGCCCGGCCTCCCGCATGCCCACTATACGCCCTCGCTCAAAGTCCGTGAACTGCACATACGGTTCACGTCCACGCTGTCGCGGCATGCTACCAGTGTTAAAGACTGCGATGGAGCTCCGTATGCCACGGCAAACTGGCTGACACTGACGGCGGCGGTGCACAAATGCTGCGCAGCTAGCGCCATTCGACGGCCAACACCGCGGTTCCTGGTGTGTCCGCTGTGCCGTGCGTGTGATCATTGCTTGTACAGCCCTCTCGCAGTGTCCGGAGCAAGTATGGTGGGTCTGACACACCGGTGTCAATGTGTTCTTTTTTCCATTTCCAGGAGTGTATATTACAGTATGTCAGTGTAATACAAGAGAATTTTAGTGCTGATGCATTTAACTGCCACAATCCATGAAACATTAAAGAAAAGTACTTCGGAATAATTGTTTATCGAGCGTTGTATACAATAGGATTAATAAGAAGTATGACGCGGCTGTTCTTCAAAGCGCATTTCTTTCTTCGTTACGTAATGCGAACCTGTACTGATGTTTTTGGAAGAGATTTCTGGATTGCGACCGGTCGCTGAAAACTTCACTGCCCTATATCTCTACTGGACACTTGCAAGTCATCTTCAGGTGAGCCATGGAATACTGACGAACTTGTTTTTTTTCTCTGTATAGTATTTTCCCTTTATACAAAGCTGGGCAGGCAGCGACGCATAGATGACACTCTTCGGCCAACAGAAGAAACATATAGCGAACACGGAGACATAGAAACAGAAATACATGAATGTTAAAAACAGAAGACACACACACGAATAGAAATGAAGGCGTTCGTCGGAAGGCTCTTGGTTCATAAACAAGGTCTTCAGTGCACACAAACGAAGGTAATCAGTTTTACACTCGATCGAAGGAGAGTACCAAAGATATCACTGATGCACAGAAACGAAGAAAACACCATTGCACTAAATACTGGTGACGATCTTTGGCACAGAAAACACTGGACACACGTGATGAGTCACTAGGTGTAGGGGACAGGCAGGGGGAGGAAGGAGGGGGTGATGAAGAAGTCAGTGGGAGAAAAGAAGGGAGGGGAGAGTGTAGGGTTAGGTGTGGAAGCCTGGGGAGGGGAAGAGGAGTGGGTAAAATGGGAGAGGGGAGGGGAGGAAGAAAGTATAGTGAGAAAGGAGAGAGAGGGAGCCCTGTAGGAAAGGGGGAAGGGGGCGAGGAAGGGGAGGATTAGATCTGGTAGGAAGGTAAATGGGACGAACTAGGACATCAGCAGGTTGGTGGAGTTGGCGGAAACCACCTTGGACAAGAGGTTGGAGAGTGTGAAAATGGAGAGCAGGTGGGATGCAATGCTACAGGCACGGCAGCGGGGTGGGGTGGGAGAGGATGGGAGAGACAAGTGGGTGGGGAGGATCAAGCTTGTGGGAGGTGTAAAGGATCTGTGTCCGTTCAAGGAAAAGGAGGAGGAGTGGGAAGTGAATCAAGTCGTACAGCATCCACATGAGGGATGGGAGACAGATGCAATAGGTGAGGCAGAGTGCATGGCAGTCCACTATTTGCAGGGGCTTGTAGCATGTGGAAGTGGAAGAAATCCAAGTTAAGTGGGCATAGGAAAGGATGGGGTGGTTGAGGGATTTATAAGTGTGGAGGATGGTGGAGGGGTCCAGACCTCTTCTACAGCCAGACTAGTTTATAGAGGTGGAGACTTGTACATACCTTGGCTTGGACTGTAAGGAGATGGGGGGTCCAGGAAAGGCGGCGGTCGAGGGTGACAACAAGGTTCTTGAGGTTGGGGGTGAGGTTAATGGGGCGGCCACATACGGTAAGGTAAGAATCCAGGAGACGGAAGGAAGGGAAGGTGTTGTCTATGATGATTACCTGCATTTTGGAAGAATTGACCTTGAGCAGCCACTGGTTGCACCTAGTGCTGAACTGGTCAAGGTGGGATTGGAGAAGACGTTGGGAGCATTGGAGGGTGGGGGCTAGGGTAAGGAAGGCGGTGTCATCAGCATATTGGACGAGGTGGATTGGGGGGGTTGGGGTGACAGCATGTCCACCATATAGATGAGGTAGAGCAGAGGGGAGAGGACGGGGCCTTGGGATAAATTGGTGGAGGGGTAGAAGGTATAGGAGTCTGTATTTGGAGGTTAACATAGGAAGGACGATGAGAGAGGAAGGAGGCGATCAGGCGGACGTAAATAATGGGAAGGGCGAAGGTTTGGAACTCGAATAGGAGACAGGAATGCCAGACACGGTCGTAGGCACGTTCCAGGTCGAGGGAGACGAAGATGGCGGAGCGACGGGAATTCAGTTGGTCGGAGAGGAGGTGGGTGAGATGTATGAGAAGGTCATCAGCAGAGAAGGAGGGTCGGAAGCCACTCTGGGTAAGGGGGAGGAGGCGGTGCAGGTGGAGGTGTTGGTGGATGCGGCAGGTGAGGATGATGAACTTGTTCTCCGCTCTGTCCTATATAGCGTTCTGAGAGTATTGCAACGCATGCGTCAGAGTCACTGTCACAGATGGACCACACCACCCGGTGGCAGCGCCCTCGTTGGTGGAACTGTGAAGTTCAACTATCTTCAGCGTTGCCGCTCACCGCAGTCATGAGTGTATTGTGACGTCTTCGTCTGGAGTAAATCTCGTCGATGACGTGATTCAACGCATTATCCAGCAGGTAGCCGCTGTGAAAGTTCATTATGTTTTCCACGATGCGTATTCCAGTGGTTTCTTTTATAATGGACGCCTAAAAAGATGTTGCTGTGACCACAATTAACGTTTTGTCATACACCATTTAAGGTCCGTTGGAGATACAATGTTTCGCAGTTGCAGACTTGCAGGGTTGCAAAAGATGAGGGCAGCGTTCTTCGACTGCACTTCTTATTCTTCCTATAGAGACCATACCAGACTGGCAACGTGTTTTGTAAAGTCCAGCATTCCGCAAAACAATTTATCCTTCACTGATCCCAGCAGGCTCGAGATCTTAAGTAGTGGGCGGAAATTACTTTCATCTGAAAATTACTAAGGATTCTTGCTACTTTGAAGGAAGTATTTCCAACGAATGGAAGAAAAGCTAGGGACTTCGTTGGAGCATTCTCCTCTTTATCCACTTTAGCTAAGAACACCCTGTTGATTTGCCCAGTAGAGTATCCATGGTTTCTGATGATGACGATAATGATGATGTTTGGTCTGTGGAGCTCTCAACAGCGCGGTTATCAGCGACCGTGCAGAATCCTAATATTTAGTCTGTCCAATCTCCCCACATTCATGGATGATGATGAAATTATAAGGACAGTACGAACACCCAGTCCAGGGCAGCAAAAATTCCCAACTCTGCCGGGAATCGAACCAGGAACCCCGTGAACCAGGGCAAGCAACGCTAACCACGAGACCACGAACTGCGAAGAGGGTTTCTAAGGACTGTCTATAAATGTGCAAGATCTTTGGTCATACTATCTGCATCCGAGATTGTATGGGCTCTATGTACAAGGATTTTTGGGTTGGGTGATGGCATCTTGGGAGTGGAAGTACAAATCAGTGCGAGTGGGCTCAAGGTAAACAGAATGTCCTAGAGAGCCGTCACTCTTCCGTCTAATCGTAACATCCAGGAATGACAGACAACCATCTGTTCCTAATTCATAGTAAAGCTCACGTTCTCATGAATGGAGCTGGGATGATGAAAAGACTCCATTAACTTATCTTGAAGTATCGTCCATGTATCATCAAAAAGCAGTTGATTTAAGAACCGCTGATTCAAGTGCTCCTTCCACAAAATACTCCATAAAGAAGTTAGCCACTAGGGGAGACAAGGGTCTGCCCATGACGACGCCTTCACTCTGTTCAAAATATTTGTTGGTTGAACATGAAATAGATTGAGGAAAGAGACTCTCGAAACAAAGCAGTGATGCCTGCCTGAAACTGTTTACCAGTTAGTGCCAAGGAATCAACAAGAGCTACTTTTGTAAAAAGAGATACCACATCAAAACTCAGTAAAAGAGCCGAACTACTTAGATGGAGAGCCCCCAGTCTCTTAATAAAATCGTGTGAGTTTCGTATGCGATGTGGACATATGCCAACAAGAAGCAAGAAAGCAAAATGTTTGGTCAAATCATATGTGGGGACGTCAGTGGTACTCACTGTAGGCCATAAAGAAAGCACCTTAGGAAGAACAGACAGTTGTGGTCGTATGCTGCCATGTGGTCTTCACCACTTGATGGTGTGGTACTCACTGTAGGCCATAAAGAAAGCACCTTACGAAGAACATACAGTTGTGGTCGTATGCTGCCATGTGGTCTTCACCACTTGATGGTCTCTGGAGGTAACGAGGTAGAATTCAGGACTGTACACGTCTCCCTTGCACACGTGCTGTAGGGTGGTGATCAATCTTCCTGTACACAGTGTCAATAAGCAGGCTATACATCTTCTCCAAATACAAACTACGAGATAGCAAAACAGATGAGTTACTTTTATCAGCCGTAAGCACCACTACTTCCAGATACTTTCGGGAATTTCGTAGTGCAGCCCTTTCTTCAGAGGTTTTATTACTGCTTTGAAGAGGAGATTTCAAAGGAGCGCGGCAAGTTTCCCTACTAGTTTCTTTCGCAGCATCCATAGGACGGCGTCGTGCGGATTTTTCAGCACCACTCACAAAATTTATCAGGAGTAGTGCACTAGGTGAAGGTGCAAAACCGAGTCATTTATCCAATACAGACAGCGCCACATCTTCCAAATTCTTCTCCGTGAAGTTGACAACAGTGCGGCGGGCAATTATTCCCTGTCGCAACGGCTGTTGTGGCACCAAACAATCAAATTTTGACAGCTGCCGAGAACTTGCATCTTTATATATCCAATCAAACTTGGCTGAAGTTAATCCATCAAGCCAGTCCCATGATGCAGGAGAGAGAAGTGCTACAACGATGAGACATAGGTGGAACAGTTCTTCGGAAGTGGCATCTAACCTTCACCTAGCATAACAAATTCTCTCCTTAAAATTCTTAACTGGCCTTTTCCTCTATCTTCCGTACAGTGGCAGTCTCAATGCTTGTGTTACTGCCTTTCTTTCTTCTGAAATTTGCTGTATAGTATCATCAGACGGCATCTTACTAACCACGCTGAAAAGGAATAGTGCACACATCCAACGTAAAATAAGGTTTCTTTTATTTATATTAATGCTGAATTCATCTTTTTTAAAAATGGATGAGGCTTCAGCTGCAATCCTCTTAGCTCTGTTTGTCTTGATCTCCACTGTCATTTACATATAATAAATCTTCTTCATATTCAATCGGTCGCAGTACATGCTCACTTTTAGCCACAGTCTTCCAAATCAGAGGCAGCTCTCTAACTGTTTATACGGTATTTGTTTACTAGGAGAAGTTTAGGACAGAAACAGAAACAGCAAGCACCGCTAAGTAATATATGGTCTGTGACTCTTAACAGCCTGCCGTGTGCCTGACGAAGTGGACTAGACGGACAGTTGACATAATCCCATCCAGAGCTGGGCAACATGTAAACCAAACACCCAGTGTGCAAATTCCAAAGCCTGCGAGTGTGTTGTATTTGAGAGAAGAAATGTAATAGCATTTAGGTTGAGTGTGACTGGCCGACTAAGTCGCTATGTGACGGGTTAACATCACAAGACTGACGGTTCAGTCCTCAGTTGATCCTAGGATCGCTTCTTTAGCCTCTGTCAGTGATGTGTTTATATGAAAAATGACAAGTTCCACTGAGATTTGTACACTATGTTTAGAATGTTTATTCACACGTCGCAAATTTAGTTAAAGGCGATCGTAAATTATCCAGTTGAGTATGAAGAAAATAAGTATAGGAGGAAAAGATAAGGTTGAGGGCCATGACTGTGTGCCTGTTACCAATGTATGCCACCGTTTCTATCTTTTACTAACGCTTCAATCCAATTTGATCAGTAATAAAATGTTCTGGGTTACATTTAGTAAATAACCTGAAGCACTTGCAGTTAATGTCACTGTTCATTAGACAACAATTATGAGTTAACAATATTTCAGTCCGCAGTCACACTCGCCGTCGTCGTTACGAAACTATTTTGCTGACGATACTGTCGCTCTGTAGCTGAGAGGTCAGGGTGTATGAGTATTCTGCAGATTCAGTTTCTAGCACTGACATGATTTTAATTTGCTAAGAAGACTGCGATAGGTTGCACTGTTCCTTGTGATGCTAGAGACAGCGGTTCCACTCTCTGAAAATTCGACAATGGCCAGGAGAACGAGGTGCTACCTCCACACCCACCAATATTTTGTTTTTTGGAGGGGGAGGGGGGAGGAAGGGGGGAGCCGTCTTCTGACCTCTTCCCTGCTAGAAACTTCTCTCTTCTGCCAACATCTTAATCTTAAAGTAGCACTTGCATCCTACGTACTCAATTACCTGCTGGATATAATCAAATCTCTGTCTTCCACTACCGTTTTCACCACACTCAGTTCCCTTTAGCATCCCGGAACTTACTTCCTTATATCTAAACACATGTACTATCATCCTTCGTTTTTATGTAATTTTCAACGCCGCTCTGTAGCACTATACAGCAAATCTTCGATTCCGGCTTTACCACAGTCTATGATTCACTATCATAAAAGGTGGTGCTCCAAATGCTAATCTATATCTCTTCCGCATATTAAGATCGATGTTTGATGGTAACAGACATCTCTCTGACACGAGTCCCTCGTTTCCTGCGCTACTCTGCCTTTTACATCCTCGTCTGTTATTTTGCTTTCAAGATAGTAGCCTTCCATAACTTCGTATACTTCGTTGTCCCCAATTTGGACGACTAGTTTCTCATTAACCTCATTATTTTCGTCTTTCGTCGGTTTGCAGTCAACCCCTATTCTGTTATCAGTCGACTATTCATTCCATTCAACGCTTCCAGTAATTACTCTTCACTCTTACTCAGAATATCAGCAAAGCCGACAATGAATCTTACGATTGATAGCGTTTCATTCTGAATTTTAATCTCCTTTTTGAATCTTTCTTTTATTTCCATCATTATTTCCTCTGTGTACACAGTGAAGAGAAGCGGCGAAAACGCACGTGCCTGTCTGACACTTTTTCTAATCCGAGCGCTTTGTTCTTGGTCCTCCATTCTCGTATTGTAATTGTCTTTCTCTACAGCTTACACCAACTTTTCTGCGAATTTACAGCATCTCACACCATTGTACATGGTCGAACGCTTTATCCAGGTAGACAAATACTATGCACTTGTATTCATTTTAGTTAAGTCCCTCCGTCACACGCCCGTATCTCGTGGTCGTGCGGTAGCGTTCTCGCTTCCCACGCCCGGGTTCCCGGGTTCGATTCCCGGCGGGGTCAGGGATTTTCTCTGCTCCGTGATGGCTGGGTGTTGTATGCTGTCCTTAGGTTAGTTAGGTTTAAGTAGTTCTAAGTTCTAGGGGACTGATGACCATAGATGTTAAGTCCCATAGTGCTCAGAGCCATTTGAAGCTCCGTCACAACTTCCTCTCTGCCTAATCGATTCGCAGTTTCCTTTACCATTCTTCTGTATATTCTTCTGTATATATTGGATGAATGATTCGTTAAGATGACTGTGTAATAGTTGTCACTCATATCAGCCTCTGCTATTTTCGAGATTCGGAGAATGATATTTTTTCTAAAGGCTGTCTGCATGTCTCTACACCATTGGATTCGGTACACCAGCTTGAATAATTGCTGTGTTGGTACTTTCCGTTATATCACAAATTCCGAAGGCCTGTTAACTGTACGCTCAATCTTAACTGATCGCCAAGTCTTCAAATTCTCTGTCATACTCCGACTGTTATACTTAATTCCTTGTGCCTTCCATACCGACTTCCTGCCTTCTTCTACCACATCAGGAGATAGATCCTCACCCTCGCAGAGGCCTCCAATGTACGTGTATGCTTCCCATCTATATGGTGTCTCCTCTGAGTTTACCAGCGTAATTTCTCCTGCACTCTTAATGTTGGCATCCTTGTTTGTGATTTTACTTAAGCCTGTTTTGACTTTTATATATGCTGAATTGGTCCTTTCGATGCCCACAAGCTTTCAAATTCTTCATATTTATTCTGTAGCCATTTCGCCATACCTTCTCTGCAGTGTCTATTTATTTTTATTCCTAAATTACTTATATTCTGGATTCCTGAATTACCGGAACAGTTTTGAACTTCGTTCTTTCGTTGATCAACTAAAGTATGTCTGTATCTTCCGCTATCCAACGTTTCTTAGCAGTTACGTTCCGTCTAATTATGTTTGTCCGTCTAATATCTGCGATAACTCTTTTTAGATGTATTCATTCGTCTTCAACTGGACTGACTACATTGGTATTCCTTATCGCAGTAACCATAGTCTCAAACTCATGTCGTCATTCCCCGGTACTTCGATATCCCCTTTCTTTGCACGTTGATTCTTTCGGATATGTCTTTTGACCTTCAGTCTACTCTTCACCAATACTATATTCTGATCTGAATTCATATGTGCGCCTGGGTACGCCCTACTTTCCAGGACATGTATACGGGATCTCTGAAAGTGATACTATCCAGCTGGATCCTTACCGTCGCTCCAGGTTTTTACCAGGTATCCCTTTTCCTCATGTGAGTTTTGAGTTGAGTATTTGGCACTATTAGCTGATATTTATTGTAGAACTCACTTACTCTTTTTCCTCTCTGCTTCCCACTACCAAGCGCTCATTTTCCCGTAACTCTACTTGCTATTCGTTCTCCTACTACCTAGTTCCATTCGCACATGATTTTTTAATTACCATTTCCCTTTACACATTGAATTAGACGTTTAATTTCTTCATATGCTTTCTTTGCCTCTTCATCTTCTGCTTATGACTTCGATATTTATCTGAACTATTGTTGTTGTTGGTTTGGTGCAGATTTAAATGAAACCAACAGTATCGCTGATTTGTTCACGAAGACTCGTCTCTGCCGTACTTTCCTATTCATAACGAATTCTACTCTAGTTATACTATTTTCTGCTGCTTGTGATATTATCCTACATTCATCTTTCCAGAATTCTATATATTCTTTCCCTTTCAGTTCACTGACCCCCAGTAAATGTAGATTGAGCCTTTACATTTCCATTTCAGGTTTTATGTATTTCCAAGTACTTTCAAACTTCTGATATTTCATGCTCCGCCTAGTAGAATGCTATCCTTTTGTTGGATATTCCATTTTTTTCGCATGGTTACCTCACCCGAGTCACTCGCCTTCTCGAATTTCCAATGAAGTACTAATCCGGAATATTTTGGCTCTTGAGAAATCATCATGGTCCATTCTCAGTCACAGACCACACGTCCTGTGGAAACGTATTGTGTGTCTTTAAAGCAGTTGCTTTTTGTATTTTGCACCCTCATACAACCGATCATTGCAGATTCTCCCGTCTTTTATGGGCTGTCTCCCACCCCATGGGCTGTTCGTTCTTCTGTTATCTTTAACATAACCATTGGCAGAACGTGTGTTTCTCCTTGTACCGGTAGTTTTCGGCTGCCATTCCTGATGATTTGTATTCACAGCTCAAGCAGTGCCTGGGCTCGAAATTACAACCTAGTAACACACGCTAAAACTTCGCCACTGATCCACGCAGTACCCAAATAATGCCATGTGGCAGAGGACGACACGGCAGTTGCTCAGCTTTGCGCCATATTCTGAGCGTGATAGTGGAGGCTGGCGCTTAGTGTCACTCTGGAGCAATCCCCAGAAAAATTAGGGAAGTTTAAATTAAATATAGTTGCGGTGCATTAGTATTTCTCATCACGTGTGCACGATTTTAATATTAGGCACTTGAACCAATGGATTGGATAGGATTGTTTGGAGGAAGAGACCAACCAACGAGGTTATTGGTCTCATCGGATTAGGGAAGGATAGGGAAGGAAGTCGGCCGTGCCCTTTCAAAGGAACCATCCCGGCATTTTCCTGGAGCTATTTAGGGAAATCACGGAAAACCTAAATCAGGATGGCCGGGAACCAATGGAATCCGACGTCCTTCATAGCATATTTATTACATTTAATCTCCCTTAAGTACTTAATTCATATGATTATTTTTAATCGCATTTCTACATGTTACTTTCTATCAACAATAATTTCACTTTTAATATTCACAGTGTTAAATACATTTTTCTTTGCATTCAAGACACCTCTTCCCTTTACGACCAGCTACTGCTACTACTGAGATCATCCGCACTCTCAGATAGAAATAATAGAATTGTCGAAACGATAACGACCAACGAATGTCCGTTCACAAAGCACTTACCCCTTCCCAGCAGCGACAGTTGTGTTGGGCCAGTCAATGTGTTGCAGGCAATCCCGAGTAAACTCGTCGTATAATGCAATGTATGTTGTCGTGAGTCAGTTGGCGCTGAACAGTTCTGGGTATGTATTGCATGTTACTTTGAGTTTGTGCGGGCGCACAGCAGTGAGTCGGAAGATGCCATTTGAAAGTTGTTTGTATCAGACAAACTGTGGTCTGATAACTCTGCTGCCGCTCAGTTGAAGAGGAGAAGTGAATAATATTTTAGTTGTTATTGGAAGTGGCTACACAGTTAGTGAGCTATATTGTTTGAACAGATTACAACATAAACACGTCTTTCCTATTTTTCTGTTCTGCTCTGCGATACTAATTAAAGTGTTATTGTTTTCCTCATAGTTTCGCACGATTGTCTGCTTTTTTGGTTTAATTTTTAATCAATTTAAGGTGAAAAAAATCTGTAGTTGACCAATGTGACACAACAGGCACCTATTTTGAAAAGTGTAGGGGAAGTAATAGATCGAGTGTGACAGATTACTCTGATTCAGAGGATTTTTCAGTTGATTCAGTTAGTGGAACTAGCTGTCAATTAGAAGACGTAACAGCTAGCGGTCATGCTAGCGATAGTAAGGGTATCAATGGTGTAGCTGAATGTTAAATACTAAGTAGTGGTGACATGGTTCAACCACTGGAAATTTGGAAGCCAGTAATAAACATGACGCAAAGGGATATCATTTCGCAGTCTCGACAGTTTCTTTTCTACAAATTGAATAGTGACCATTCTGCATGTGAAGAATGTAGCATTATTACTATCAGTTTGAAACAATAGGTGAGTGTCAAATATTGTCGCTTGTTGTTCGCGTGTACTTCGTCTGGCACTCGGCAGTGGAATGTGCAAACTCCATGCCACACTTACGTATTCAACACAGAAACGTTATACAAGCTAGCGTTCACTTTGTACAACATTAAACGAACAGATTTTGGATCCTACAGAAATTAAGACACTCTATAATCATAACAATATGGTACATACAAATGAGAGCAATTCTCATTAATCATTGGTTAGGTAAATGAAGAAAATTTTCTAATGATCACATTAAAATTTCCAAGTAGTATGGACACATGTTTTACAATGGAACACCGGTACAATAAAAGCAAAATTTATCTATACAAAAGTAGCGAGTCACATTTTTATTTTTTAATTAGAGTCGCCTGTCCATGACAGTTGTAAGACGAAAGTAAAAATGTTTCTGAGCTCTATGTATGACACTTTTCGCAAGTTTGTGATTCAGTATAATAATTTACAATTTATTTTCCGGAAAACAGGTGAATATCAAGTCAAGTAATTATATGAAAAAAAGAAAAGATGGAAGAGCGGAGAACGTGGAAAAGTGTAGAAACTGAAGAAGGCAAAAAGAGGTACAGGAAACTGAATAATGAATTAAGAAGAGAAACTGAAGAAGCAAGAGAAAAGTGAATGAAATAGAAATTCGACGAAATAGAGAAAATGGAGCGAGAGGGACAGTATGAAATGATGTATAGACTACAAAGGTTCCCCTTCCAGAATCTCTACAACTTATTGAAAGAAGTTTTGACAAAGAGATTTCAGCTTTACTTAAACATGTTCTGACCTCCACATATTTCTTATTTAACAACGCATTTTTTGAACAACCGGACGCAGTCGCCATGGGTAGTCTCTTATCCTCTCTGCTGGCCAAATTATTTATGGAGGACTTGGAGGAGAAGGCGCTTGAATCTGCTGACTTGAAACCCACGGTATTCTGGAGGTATGTTGATGACACCTTTGTAGTTTAGCCCCATGGTGAAGACAACTTGCAAGACTTAAGACAACTCCCTCCACGATGAAATAAAGTTCACAATGGAAATTGAAAAGGAGGGATGCCTTCCGTTCTTAGATGTTTTGGTTCGGCGCAGAGAGGATGGCACTTTGGGACATGAAGTGTATAGAAAGCCGACGCACACCGATCTGTATTTACGTGCAAATAGCTGCCACCATCCTGCCCAGACAATGAGTGTTCTCAGAACTTTGACCCACAGAGCGCATATTATTTCTGACGAAAGCAGTCTGCAAGATGAACTTTCCCACTTACAAAGAGTGTTTGAAGACAGTGGGTACTCTCCACATCTAAACAGAGGGCACTGAAAATGAAACCGAAAGAGGCCACAAAGAAAGCAGAAGTAGATGAAGAAACCTTAAATCGATGTCCTTCCTGCCATATGTGGGTAGCCTCTCATTAAAAGTAGGACGGATTCTCGGCAGACACAAAGTGAAAGTGATTTTTCGGCCTCCACCCAAGACAGCTGCACTCGTGGGCTCCGTCAAAGATGATTTGCTGCTCCGAATTTCTGGAGTTTACAAAATTCCATGTGAATGTGGCCTTTCTTACATCGGACAAACAACTCGTACTGTCCAAGAAAGATGTACAGAATACCGGAGGTACACACGACTTTTACAACCTAACAAGTCGGCAGCGGCAGAGCACTGAATTGATAATGGTCACAGTATGTTGTATGACAACGTCGAAATTTTTGCAACTACATCGTTCTTTTGGGACTCGATAGTGAAGGAGGCAATTGAAATTCGCTTGACGACGAATTTAATTAATAGAGATGGCTGTTTCAATCTTGATAAATCATGGAACCTGGCACTGGCTGTAATAATCTCACAAAGACGTCGTCACAGTGCAGCTCACAATGATATATCGATATGCCAACACAGATCGACTGCGGAGTCATAGATACAACCACAGTCTAACATAACAGTCGCGACACTTCGCCTCGATTTTGTTGCCTTCAGCGCCAGCAGCGCCATAAGCGGCCAGTAAGTTGAACTATGAGTTCGGCGCGATCGTGAAAGCGAATAGTGATTGTTTACTTTGATTTATACAATGGTTTTTATCATCGGGAGCGTTTGAAGCGCAATAAATTGCAGCAGCAATAGGAAGAAGACACCACAGCTGTCTTTTTTAGGTTTCCTAAGGATCCTGAGAGGTATATACCATCATGTTACTAAACTGTATCGTCAGGATTCGCTTGCAAACTGTATGTGTATAAATGATAAATGTTTCGTTTTAGGAACGCGGGCGGTCCGTCGCATTTTCAACTCGGCCGGCCCCACCCGCCTTATGCGGGTTTTTTCCGAGGACGTCCCCTCCATTGACCGTCTCCTGAAGGAGGGTGCCCCCTCCTCTTCAACCAGCGCTATAAGGTCGACCCCTCACGTTCCCCTCCTCAATCACTGCGCTGCCAGAGGTGTCTGCGCTATAACGCACACCCAACAGCCGAGTGCCGCAAGGCCCCCACCTGCCCGCAGTGTAGTCAAGCGCACTTCCTCCGGCAGTGCCCTAACCTTCAATCTTCTCCCTCCTGCAATACCTGCAATCTCCCCCATCCCACATACTCCCAAACGTGTAAAGCCCGACCCCCTCCGACCACTCCTGAACTCACCGTCCCTGTCCGTCCTCTGGACGCCTCCACCCCTCCTGGCAATTCCCTTTGTCCCCCCCACACCTCTGAGGACATCATCAGGTTCCTCACCATTGTCCTACAAAACGTCCACCCCTTCCAGCGCCCTCACACCCTCCAACAGGTCTCCCTCACCGCCCGTTCCATTTTCCACTTAAAAATTGTATGCCACCTACTCCAACAACCAGGCCCATTTCACCTTCTCCTGTCTTGACACCCTTGTCTAAATCCCTGTCATGGCGTGACAGCACTGTATCCTTTTGAACAACATCCGCTCCCTTCCTGCCAACAAGAACCTCTTCCTGCACACCCTTGCCACCCACCGCGTGGATGCCTTCCTCCTCAATGAAACTTTCCTCCAACCCCACCATACCGTCCACACGTCGCCCTACCTCCTTCACCGCTCCGATAATCCCCTCCCGATTGCGCGTGGCGGAGTTGCCATTGGTCACCACCGCCAGATCCCAGTTTGGCTCCAACCTCTCCTTCCCGACCCCACCAAACACATGATCCTTAGTCTCTTCTTCCCCGGCCTTACCGTCATCTGCGCCACCATCTATGTCCGCCCTAACATCCATATTCCCTTCGACTTCCTCTCCCACATTGACCGTACCTTCTCCTCCTATGTGATCGCCGCCGACCTCAACATCCACAGTCGTTCCGCCCAGTTACGGCGGTGGCATCGGTTCCTCTACTCCCTTCAAGGCGACCTCATCCCCATCCCCCAGCACACCCGTCCCAAATCCAACTCCACTCCCAATGTTATCCTTTCCTCCCCTAACCTCCTTGGCCACATAACGGTGGATGTCCTGGAGCCTATTGGTAGCGACCGTCTCCCTGTCCTCCTCACCATTTCAGACAGTCGTCACCCCCGCCCCGACCCTCGTAATGAACCTCCCCCAAAGTACGTCCATGACTATTCCCGTGCCAACTGGAATGCCTACCGGGATACCCTCTCCACCCAGGTCGATAGCCACCCCTTCACCTACCACCACCCTGACGATGTACCCATGCTGCCTCCATTCCCCAGCAGACCTAGTCTGAAGCCGTGAAGACCCACGTCCCTACTGTCGCCATCCACCCCCACCGTCCTACCTTACCCCCACAGGCCGTCCTCCTCCTCCATGAATCCCGCCATCTCTACCGTGCCTTCCTCCACACGTGTGACCCGGACACATTCCGACGCCACCGGCAACTCCAGCGACACATTCGAAATTTGCTCACGGCTAAGAAACGCCGGGACTGGCGACAGACATGCACCCATTTAAATGCTACCCTACCTATAAACTCGTCCAAGTTCTGGTCAGCCTTCCGTCGCCTTACCGGAATTAAACCCTCCCCCTACTATCCTCATCTCCATGATGATTACCCTTTCCCTGACACCCTTAGTAAGGCCAATCACTTTGCCTCTTACCTCTCCGATGTCTTTTCCATCCCCGATGATCCCCAGTTCGATTACTCCCTCTTCTCGGATGTCCGCGATCGAACTGACACCTCAGTCCCTCCCCTCGCTCCTGGTTTCCGGTACTTGGACAACATTGCACACACGATACTCAATGCCCCTATCACAACACAGGATCTCATTGCTACACTCCGCATGAAACGCAACACCGCTCCTGGTCTCGATCGTGTCACCTACTGTCACCTTTGTGAAGCTCCTGTCTCTTTCCTTTCCACCCTGGCCAGGCTCAACAATGTAGTCCTATCCACCAGTTACTACCCCGACCTGTGGAAAACCTCCCGTATCCTGATGTTCCTTAAACCTGGTAAACCGCCGTCAGCCGTCTCCTCCTACCATCCCATCAGCCTTACCTCGGTCTTCAGAAAGGTCCTGGAATCTATCCTCCCCCGCCGCATCCACCAGCATCTCCGCCAGCACCGCCTCCTTCCCGTTACCCAGTGTGGCTTTCGGCCGTCCTTCTCTTCCGACGACCTTCTCCTTCTACTTCTACATCTACATCCATACTCTGGAAGCCACCTGACGGTGTGTGGCAGAGGGTCCCCTGAGTACCTCTATGGGTTCTCCCTTCTGTTCCAGCCTCGTATTGTTCGTGGAAAGAAGGATTGTCGGTATGCTTCTGTGTGGGCTCTAATCTCTCTGATTTTATCCTCGTGGTCTCTTCGCGAGATATACGTAGGAGGGAGCAATATACTCCTTGACTCTTCGGTGAAGGTATGTTCTCGAAACTTTAACAAAAGCCCATACCGAGCTACTGAGCGTCTCTCCTGCAGAGTCTTCCACTGGAGTTTATCTATCATCTCCGTAACGCTTTCGCGATTACTAAAGGAGCCTGTAACGAAGTGCGCTGCTCTCCGTTGGATCTTCCCTATCTCTTCTATCAACCCTATCTGGTACGGATCCCACATTGCTGAGCAGTATTCAAGCAGTAGGCGAAAAAGCGTACTGTAACCTACTTCCTTTGTTTTCGGATTGCATTTCCTTAGGATTCTTCCAATGAATCTCAGTCTGGCATCTGCTTTACCGACGATCGACTTTATATGATCATTCCATTTTAAATCACTCCTAATGCGTACTCCCAGATAATTTATGGAATTAACTGCTTCCAGTTGCTGACCTGCTATTTTGTAGCTAAATGATAAGGGATCTATTTTTCTATCTATTCGGAGCACATTACTCTTGTCTACATTGAGATTCAGTTGCCATTCCCTGCACTATGCGTCAATTCGCTGCAGATCCTCCTGCATTTCAGTACAATTTTCCATTGTTAGAACCTCTCGATACACCACAGAATCATCTGCAAAAAGCCTCAGTGAACGTCCGATGTCAACCACAAGGTAATTTATGTATATTGTGAATAGCGACTGTCCTATGACACTCCCCTGTGGCACACCTGAAATCACTCTTACTTCGGAAGATTTCTCTCCATTGAGAATGACATGCTGTGTTCTGTTATCTAGGAACCCTTCAATCCAATCACACAATTGGTCTGATAGTCTATATGCTCTTACTTTGTTCATTAAAAGACTGTGGGGTATTGTATCGAACGCCTTGCGGAAGTCAAGAAACACGGCATCTACCTGTGAACCCGTGTCTATGGCCCTCTGTGTCTCGTGGACGAATAGCGCGAGTTGTGTTTCACACAACCGTCTTTTTCGAAACCCTTGCTGATTCCTACAAAGTAGATTTCTGGTCTCCAGAAAAGTCATTGTACTCGAACATAATACGTGTTCCAAAATTCTACAACTGATCGACGTTAGAGATATAGGTCTATAGTTCTGCACATCTGTTCGACGTCCCTTCTTGAAAACGGCGATGACCTGTGCCCTTTTCCAATCCTTTGGAACGCTACGCTCTTCTAGAGACCTACGGTACACCGCTGCAAGAAGGGGGGCACGTTCCTTCGCGTACTCTGTGTAAAATCGAACTGGTATCCCATCAGGTCCAGCGGTCTTTCCTCTTTTGAGCGATTTTAATTGTTTCTCTATCCCTCTGTCGTCTATTTCGATATCTACCATTTTGTCATCTGTGCGACAATCTAGAGAAGCTTTAGAAAAAGACATTTAGTATTTCGGCCTTTAATCTGTCTCCCTCTGTTTCAGTACCATTTTGGTCACAGAGTGTTTTGATCCACCTACCGCTTTGACATAAGACCAAAATTTCTTAGGATTATCTGCCAAGTCAGTACATAGAACTTTACTTTCGAATTCATTGACCGCCTCTCGCATAGGCCTCCTCACATTACATTTCGCTTCGCGTAATTTTTGTTTGTCTGCAAGGCTTTGGCTATGTTTATGTTTGCTGTGAAGTTCCCTTTGCTTCCGCAGCAGTTTCCTAACTCGGTTGTTGTACCACGGTGGCTCTTTTCCATCTCTTACGATCTTGCTTGGCACATTCTCATCTAACGCATATTGTACTATCGTTTTGAACTTTGTCCACTGATCCTCAACACTATCTGTACTTGAGACAAAACTTTTGTGTTGAGCCGTCAGATACTCTGTAATCTGCTTTTTGTCACTTTTGCTAAACAGAAAAATCTTCCTACCTTTTCTAATATTTCTATTTACGGCTGAAATCATCGATGCCGTAACCGCTTTATGATCGCTGATTCCCTGTTGTGCGTTAACTGTGTCAAATAGTTCGGGGCTGTTTGTCACCAGAAGGTCTAATATGTTATCGCCACGAGTCGGTTCTCCGTTTAACTGCTCAAGGTAGTTTTCAGATAAAGCACTAAAAAAAATTTCACTGGATTCTTTGTCCCTGCCACCCGTTATGAACGTTTGAGTCTCCCAGTCTATATCCGGCAAATTAAAATCTCCACCCAGAACTATAACATGGTGGGGAAATCTACTCGAAATATTTTCCAAATTATCCTTCAGGTGCTCAGCCACAACAGCTGCTGAGCCAGGGGGCCTATAGAGACATCCAATTACCATGTCTGAGCCTGCTTTAACAGTGACTTTCACCCAAATTATTTCACATTTCTGATCTCCGTCAATTTCCTTCGATACTATTGCACTTCTTATCGCTATAAACACGCCTCCCCCTTCACTGTCCAGTCTGTCTCTGCGGTATACTTTCCAATCTTCACCTCACTCATCTCCTTTCCGAACAGCTTAATTCCCGTCGCTCCGCAATCTTCCTCTCCCTGGACCTCGAACGTGCTTATGAAAGCGTATGGCATTCCGGCCTTCTCTTCATGCTCGAAACATTCGCCATTCCCATTAACTACGTCCGTCTGATCGGCTCCTTTCTCTCCCACCGACCTTCCTACGTCACTATCCATAACACAGATTCCTACACCTTTTTTCCCTCCGCCAGTGTGCCCCAAGGTTCCGTCCTCTCTCCCCTTCTGTTCCTTTTATATACGGCGGACATGCCGCCGCCGTCACCCCCCGTCCACCTTCTCCAGTTTGCCGATGACAGCGCTTTCCTTGCCCTTGCCCCCACCCTGCAGCGCTCCCAACACCTTCTCCAATCCCATCTTGACCGGTTCACTGCTTGGTGCAACCAGTGGTTGCTCAAGGGCAATCCCTCCAAAACCCAGACGATCACTGTAGGCAAAACCACCCCTTCCTTCCGCCTCCTTGATTTCTATCTCACCATCTATGGCCGTCCTATCACCTTCACCCCCACCCTTAAGTACCTTGGCGTCACCCTCGACACGTCGACTCTACTGGACCCCCCATCTCTGGACAATCCAAGCCAAGGCACGCTCCAGACTCCGTCTCCTCAAGCTCCTTTCCGGCCGTACGTGGGGTCTGGACCCATCCACCATACTCCACACCTATAAATCCCTCATCCACCCTATCCTTTGTTACGCCCATCTGGCCTGGATCTCCGCTCCCCCTACCTTTTATAAATCCCTTCAAATCCTTGAATGCCATGCTCTCCGCCTCACCTATCGCATCCGTCTCCCCTCCCCCACGCTGATCCTGTACGATCTCATTCCGTTCCCCCACCTCCTCCTTTTCATTGAAAGGATACGGATCCTGTACACCTCCCGCAAACTCGATCCTCCTCACCCGCTTGTCTCGCCCATCCTCTCCCGCCCCCTCCCGCTGCCGTGCCTGTATTCCCACGTCCCACACAGTCTCCATCTCTCCACCCTCCTTACCCTCTCCCAGGGTGGCTTCCGCCAGCTCCCCCTCCATGATGATGTCGTCCTCCCCTCCTATCAACTTTGATCCTGCCCCCCCACTTCCTGTGTCCTTTCCTTTAGGCACCCTCCCTCCCTTCTCTCTCCTTTTCCCCCCATCCCCCTTCCTCCACCCCTCTTCACTCGGGCTTCCTCTCCCCCTTCCGCCCTTCCCCCTATCTCCTCTGCCCATGGCATTCCTGCTCTCCCCTCTCCGTCTCCCACCCCCCCTCCTCCTCTCTTGGCAGGTCCCCGGACTCGCACACGCTACGTGGACTTTCGCGCGCCAGAGATCATCGCCATCAGTGTCTCGTGTGTGCTGTCGTGTTTAGTGTTCAGTGTTCACCGTCGCACTCCATCGTTCACCTCTGCCATCGCCATCCTCAGTGTTTGTGCGTCGTATCAACAGTTTGCAGTGTGGATTATTGTCGAGTGTGAACGGCTCCGTGTTTGTCTTTATGTGTCTACTGTTTTATCGCCCACCGTACTGTAACTTATGTGTATTCTTACTGTTTTTTATCATTGTGTATTCTATGGCTGAAGAGCAGCGTAGAATGCTGCTGACAGCCTGCCTGTTGTACAGGTTTTAAAATAACAATAAAAAAAAAATTTAGGAGCAAAAAATGGCTAGTTAATAGGAGACGAGAAGACCTTATGAAGAAAGACCCGGTTAACCTTTATAATAGTTTTGTTCGCTACAAAACCAGTTCATGAACGCAGACAATAACAAACTCGTGTGGAATGCAGTACCCACACTGTTTGACATTCCAAATAAGCCACCTCAACTGACGATGAAGAGGAAACTGCCACAAAGATTCGACAGTCAATCTAAAGCTGTAAAACAGTCCTCTGACACAGAAGCAGCCAGTTCCACTCTCCATGTATTAGTGCCAAATTCGTGAGAATCGTCAACACAGACTTGCTTTGACGATGAAGTGGTTAGATTAAGTGCAGCTGTTCGTGTCTTACAAAAGCGTGTAAAGTGTCAGAATGTGCAGATCGCTAGACTTCGAGCGAAACTATTATGAGACAAGGAAAGTGCCTACAGGCAGATTGTTTGAAAATTATTCAAATATTTGGTTTTTCGTGAAATGTAATGTAATCAGCTCATTATAATGTTTTCAGCATATTTCTCCCACTATTTGTCAGTTGCTTGTCCTACTTAGAATAATATAAAGATAAAGGTCGTACTTGTGGTAACAGGCGACAATGACAGAACGATAAACGAGCTGTCCATTGCTTTTGCATGTAGAGGTACATGTTTGTGCTTCTTACATGTGAATCTGTGTGTTTATATTCTTTTGATATCAACGTGGTAAGCTGCAATTCTGTCCAATGTCACAAGTGTTCCTTCACGAATGTGTTGTAGCTTGCCACTCTATTCATGGTTTTTGTCCATACTTCAGCTTATTTTAGAATCATTTTTAGAAACATATATACCTTCTGATACTACACAAACTCTTGGAGGTAAGAAACTAACCCGAATAATTCGGAAATTACGTAGGAAATGGATGCAAACAAACATTAAGCTTACGACGCATCTGACGTTCACCTTACCTGCCGCTTGGAGCGCTAGTGTCACTCCATCTGTCAAACGGCAACAACTTTTACAGCAGTGAGTGTCGCGACTGTTATGTTAGACTGTGAATACAACTCGCACATTATGCACGTCTCTGGCGCCGACCAACGTCTCTGGCACATTTGCATCTGTGGCCGCATGCGTAGTCGCGCGGTACACGAGTACAAAGGGACAAATTGAGCAATGGAGCGGCTGAAACCTTCCTTCAACCCCGTATCTCCATCTCCACGGCTCCTTACACCCTTCACCGCACCGATAACCCGTACCCTCTGGCGCGTGGCGGAGTTGCTATAGGCCACCTGAAGCACCTCCATGTCTGGCCCCAACCTCTCCTTAACAATCCTGCCGAGCATCTCACCCTCAGCCACTTCTTTCCCACCCTTACCATCACCTGTGCCACCATTTATGTCCGCCCTCGCACCTCCATCCCGTACGATTTCCTGGCCCACATTGACCGCACCTTCTCCACCTACATGATTGCTGCCGACCTCAATATCCACAGCCGTGATCCTGCCGACCTCCAGCGGTGGCATCAGTTTCTCGCCACCCTCCAGGGAGACCTGGCTCCCCTGCATCAGCACACCTGACCCAAATCCTACACCACTCCTGATGTGGTCCTTGCCTCTCCCAACCTCCTTGGGCGCATCACCGCAGATGTCCTTGACCTCATTGGCAGTGACCATGCTCCTGTTCTCCTCACTATCTCTAATGGTCGCCATCCCCGCAATGCTCCTCGCCCTGACGTCCCTCCTAAACTTGTCCATGATTACTCCCGTGCCAACTGGGATGCCTACTGGGACTCCATTCTACCCAGGTTGATGGCCACGACATTACCCTCCAATCTCCTGATGACATCTCTCGCATTGCTGCCTTCCTGCACCAGACCTTGTCTGACGCCGTCGCCACCCATATCCCCACCAAAGCCATCCATCTTCACCACCCCGCCCTGCCTCCACAGGCCGTCCTTCTCCTTCGAGAGTCCCGCCGCCTCTACCGCTCTTTTCTCCGCACTCGTGACTGGGATACACTTACCCGCCACCGGCAATTACAACGACAGATCCGCAACCTACTTACTGCGAAGAAACGCCGTGCCTGGCGCCAGACATGTACACAACTCAACACCACGCTCCCCATAAACTCTTCCAAGTATTGGTCTGCTTTCCACCGCATTACTGGGAACCGCGCCACCCCCAGTAGCCTCCTCTCCTTAATGACCGCCCTTTTCCTGACAACCTCAGTAAGGCCAACCACTTTGCCTCTCACCTCTCCGATGTTTTTTCCATCCCAGATGATCCCCACTTTGATTAATCGCTCTTCCCTGATGTCATGGACCGTACGAATACCTCTGTTCCTCCCCTTGCTCCTAGCTTCCAGTACTTGGGCCAGACAGCACCATCTGAACTTAACACTCCCATCATTACACAGGACATCAGCCCCACACTCCGCACTAAACGCAACACTGCTCCTGGCCACGACTGCATTACCTACCGCCACCTCAAACACTGCCCTCCCTCCTTCCTTTCAATCCTTGCCACCCTCTACAATGTCATCCTTGCCATTGGCTTCTATCCTGACCTGTGGAAAACCTGTCGTATCCTGATGTTCTCCAAACCCAACAAGCCTCCATCTGATGCCTCTCCTATCGTCCTATCTGTCTCACATCGGTGTTCAGCAAGCTCTTGCAAACCATCCTTTCCCGGTGCATCCATCACCACCTCTGCCAAAACCACCTCCTCCCCAACACCCAATGTGGCTCTCGACCTTCCTTCTCTGCTGATGACCTACTCCTCTGCCTCACTCATCTCCTCTCCCTCCAGCTTAACTCCCGTTGCTCCGCCATTTTTGTCTCCCTTGACCTCGAAAAGGCCTACGACCATATCTCGCATCCATGTCTCCTGTTTAAACTCCAAACCTATGCCCTTACTATCAAATACATCCGTCTGATGGCCTCCTTCCTCTCCCACTGCCCCTCCTATGTTACTATCCATAATGCCAATTCCCACACCTTCTACCCCTTTGCAGGTGTGCCTCAGGGCTCTGTCCTCTCCCCTCTCCTCTACCTCCTGTACATGGCAGATATGCCCCAACCCCCCACTCCTCCAATACACCTCTTGCAATATGCTGATGACACCGCATTCCTCGCCCTCGCTCCTACCCTCCAACGGTCCCAACACCTTCTCCAGAATCACATTGACCTTTTTGCTGCATGGTGTAACCA